>NC_073255.2:51245000-52495000 GCF_029289425.2 Pan paniscus
AGTATTGCATGCTACAGAGAATTCTTTTTGTGAAAGGAAGAGTCAATCAACGAAGCAAACTTCATTGCTGTCTTACTTTAAGCAACTGCCACAGCCACGCCAACATTCAGCAACAACCACCTTGATCAGCAGCCCTCAATATTGAGGCAAGACCTTCCACAGCAAAAACACTACAACTCACAGAAAGCTCAGATGATTGTTTGCACTTTTTAGCAATAAAGTATTTTTAAATTAAGGTAGGTACTTTTTTTAGATATAATGTTATAGCATTCAGTATAATACATGACAATTTAAATATAACTTTTATATGCACTGGGAAACAAAAAATATTGTTTGACTTATTTTATTGGTCTCATACCAAACCCACAATATCTCAGGCATATCTATATATTATTGTTTCAAATTTTGTGTGGTACAATTGTTTGGATTTAGACAAGTGTATGATGCCACTTATCTTCTATTATAGTATCATGCAGAATATTTGCATCTCTCTACAAATCTCTTGTGCTTCACCTATTCATCCTTTCTCCCCTCCACCAAAACCCTGGCAACCACTAATTTTTCTAATGTCTTCACAGTTTTGCCTTTTCCAGAATGTCATATAGTTGGAATCATGCAGTATATAGCTTTTTCACACTGGCGTATTTCATTTAGTAATATGCATTCAAATATCCTTGATATCTTTCCATGTCTAATGGAATATTATTGCTGAATAGTATTCCATTGTGAGTATACCACAATTTGTCCACTTGCCTACTGAAGGATATGTTGGTTGCTTCCAAGTTTGAGCAATTATAAATAAAGCTGCTATAAACATTAGAGTGCAGACTTTTGTGTGAACATAAGTTTTCAGCTCATTTGGATAAATACCAGGGAGCACTATTGATGGGTTTTATGTTAAGTTTTGCAAGAAATGGACACACTGTCTTCCAAAGTAGCTGTACCATTTTGCAGTTCCATTGGCAGTGAATAAGAAGTTTATCCACATCCTTACCAGACCTGGATATTGTTAGTATCTTTGACTTTAGTCATTCTGATAGGTGTGTAATGGTATCTCATTGTTGTTTTAATTTGAGATTCCCCAATGACATATGATGTTAAATATATTTTCCCATGCTACCCAAATATCTTTGGTGAAGTGTCTGTTCAAATCTTTTGCCCATATTCTAGTTGGGTTGTTTGTTTCATTATTGCTGAGTTTTAAGAGTTCCTTGTATATTTTGAATATAAGTGCTGGATCAGATATGTGTTTTGCAAATATTATCTCTTGGTCTGTGACTTATCTTTTCATTCTCTAAATAGCATCTTTGCATAGCCTTTTTAATTTTAATAAAGTCAAGCTCATCAATTTTTCTTTCAGCAATTGTTCTTTTGTGTTGTATATAAAAAGTCATTGACAACCTAAGGTCACCTTGTTTTTCACCTATCTTATCTTCCTGAAGTTGTATAGTTTATATTCATATATTGTTTATATGTTTATATTATATATATATATACAATTTATTTTAGTTACTTTTGTGAAAAATGTAAGGTCAGTGTCCAATTTCTTTCTTTCTTTCTTTCTTTCTTTTTCTTTTTAGAGATGGGGGTCTTGCTGTGTTGCCCAGGCTGGTCTCAAATTCCAGCCTCAGGCAGTCCTCCTGCCTTGACCTTCCAACATGCTGGGATTACAGGTGTGAGCCACTGCACAAAACCTTCTTTCTTTCTTTCCTTCTCTTTTTCTTTCTCTTTCTTTCTTTCTTCTTTCTGTTTAACACGTAGATGTCTAGTTTTTTAGCATATTTTTTTCAAAATAGAAAAAAATTTTACTTTAAAATTTTTATTTTGAAAAATTAGATTTATTTAAGTTACAATAATAATTTGTTATATCTATCCCATCCAGCTTTTCTTAATCTTAACAACACACATAGTCATATACAATGATCACAACTAGAAAATTGAAACTGATATAATACTGTTAGCTGAATTGCAGATTTTATTAGAATTCCAACACTTCTCACTAATGTCCCTTTTCTCTTTCGTGATTCAATTCAGTTTTCAACAATGCATTTGGTCATTAGGCTTCTTAGTCTCTCCCATCTGGATCAGCTCCTGCTTTTTTTTTTTTTCTTGTCTTCTATAACCTTGGAGAGTACAGTTTCATTATTTTGACACTCAATTTGGGTTCATCTGCTGTGTCCTCATGATTAGACTAAGATATGAATTTTTGACAGGGATACCATAGCAATGATGTACCCTTCTCAGCACACCATATTAGGTGGTGTGTGATGTTCACATCTCATTACTGATGTTAACATAGATCACTTAGTTAAGAGGGTATCTGCCAGGCAACCTCATGGTAAAGTCATTATATTTCCTTTTATAGTTAGTAAATACTTGGGAGAATGTATGTTGAGATCATATTAATATCTCATTTCCTCTGAAAATTTTACCCACTAATTTTAGCATCCATTAGTGGATTTTGTCTACCACAGTAGTGTTTGCTTTCTGGTGATTTTCCATATACCTCATAAATTCTATGTTTATTAATTGAAATTACTTTGTAAGAATGAGTTGTCCTCCCAATTTATTAATTCAATTACATATCAGTATGTACTCATGAAAATGTATTTTATTCTTTGGATTATATTTCAATTCTATTTTTATTTACTATGTGGCTCAAATTCTTCCTGCGTTAGCCACTGGGAGCTCTTTCAGGTTGGCTCTTGTGTCCTTCCAGCATATTCCTGTTTTCCTTTTTTGTTTTTGAGCACTTCTTTAATTTCTGGTACCAGGAGATGCTTTGGGTTCATCTTATATTTCTTCTACCTAAGTGCTGAAATCACTACTTTTTAAAGGAGTCCTGGTTTCTTTTATTAGAGAGTGGTATTTAGAAATCAAGATCTGGGTGCTAGGTGTGCTCATTCTTATCAGGCCATTGTTGCTTCATGGTCCTCTTTATGGACAGAGCTAGGAAATATGTATATGTGTACTAAACCATGCATACTCATATCTGTTTTTCTACCGTATCTATATAACTGTATTTTTACTGGTATTTTTACTGAAAGTCCACGAGTTCATAATTGCATCTCTGACTCCAGTGCAACACCACAAGTTTCATTCCAGCCTCCTCTTTCCTGATTTGTCACTTCTCCTCTTACAATGAGAATCCTGTCTCTCATTATCTATGATATATATACTTATTTATTCAACTCTTGTATACATGGAAAGTGGTTTCAGACTTGCTAATGCATTGCCACATGAGAAAAAATTATACTAACTGGAGTACAATGTTTGCCTAAAGTTATTTTTTGCCTCTTTATCTTAGAATATCTACTCAAAATACTTTTTTTCCACAGTTACTTAGGTCAGTTCTTTCCCCCCACCCCTTACCTCTTTCAATGTGATTTTGCTATTTACTTGTAATCTAGTTTGGTTCATTTATTAGTGTTTATATTTCAGTTGAGGTTCACCCCACATCCTTGTTAATTTTAATTGTTTTGTGGGAGTATGTGAAACATTACTATGATTTTAAAAGTCAATGTTACAAAAAAGTGGTATATGCAGAGAGGTGCCACTCCCTCCTCCTCTTCCCTCCTACTCTATTTCAGTCTGTGTTTCTTTCACCTCTTCTTTACCGTCTCACCCATAGATCTTTTTCTTTGGTTTCTTGCATGAATTCCATGAATTCGTTTGCACACATAAACACTTGCATGTTTATTATTATATCCCCTTCCTTTATATAGGAAAGGAATTTTAAATAATATATGAAATAAAGATGAGGAAACTATTCTTTATTTGGCTATCTACACACCATATATAAATTTAAAAGAAAAGATTTTTGTGATCTTTATAATAAAATACATTTGAATCATAGTGGATTGGTGTCTACAAACTACATGTTTGTTTTTATATTCATATTTACATTTAAAACTCAAAGAAGACAAGCATATTAATAGAAAGAAAAAATGGCAAAAACTGCAGACTTCAGTTATCAGGATTCAGTGACAGCTGGCTGCACTACAGCCTGGTTAATGGACATGTAAGACTTCTCCTCCCTGAAAGCCATAATAAAGACACTGTTATTTTAAGGAAAGTAATATGACATCATATTGCTGGAAAATAAGAAGACAATCAGCTGTAATCCAAGGAATACCTTTTGGGTATGAGCATGTGGAGATATGAGAGAAGCATATTTCAGTCTGAAGAAACAGCATGAGCTCAGGAAAGCAGGTGGAATGAGGTTTTGAGAAACAGCAAACTGCCTAGTGTGGTAGCGAAGGGATGCCCTAGAGCCACGTTTCTACAAGGCAAATGTATCCCATCATGCAGCTGCTTAACTATCTTAAAAGTCTCCCCGTTAAGCTTAAATGTCCAACAATGTGTGAGAGAGCCCAAACCCTTGGCCCCTTTGTGCCTGTTCCTATCTCTTATCTCTGCTCTGCTCCTATTCTTTCTATACCACAGTGATTTTCTTCCAGATCTTCTGATTTAGCACTATCTCTGTGGAATTCCATGCACACTTCTTCCAATACCAAAAATATTGCCAAGTCATTCTTGGCAATTCCTGTCCCTCCTTTATAATTGTGGTTCTCCTAATGTGGCTTTCCAACCAGCCACATGTGCATCTGGGAATTGTTAGAAGCACAATTCTCCTACCTCAACCCAGACCTCCTGAATCAGAAACAAACTGTGTCAAGACATTCTCCAGGTGATTCTCACGCACACTAATGTTTCAGAACTACTGAGATGTGGTAGTATATTTACCATTGAACTGTGAAGACTAATTTTTTTTCCTCACTCTATCAGAAGGTGTGTATGTTTGAAGCTGTTTGTCTTGTTAACCAAACCCATCTTAGAACTCTCAGCACAGTTCCTCACACTGTAAATGAATTTTGAATGAAAACTTGGGTCCATAAATGTTGGTTATAGCCAACTATTGAAGAACTAAATGATAATAATAATAAATGATCACTTATTGAGCATTAACTATGCACCAGGCATAGTAAATACCAAAAACTTTATTGGTATAAAATTCATTTATTCCTCACTGTAAAATGATAACACAATGAAGTAGACAGGATTAGCTCATTTAGAAAATGAGCTAGGCTTACAGAGTTTACTTGGCTCAATTAAAATTATAGAGCTTCAGAACAGTAGAGACTACATTCAAACTAAATTCTGCCTGATGCTAATGGATTTGCCATTTCTCTAAACCCGCTTGTAATTCATGATTAATTTTAGAGTACTAAAATTTGAAAAGCTGCACATGGTTTGGCACATCAAATTTCTCCTAGTGAAGATAACTCTGTGGAATAAAATCCGTAGTGGAGTGTTGCTCTAAAACTTACTTTAATCATGTTGTATTCACTAGTGGCCTTCTCTTAAGTAATTCTGTTGATTTTAAGCACTTCCTCCAGAAAGAGCTTTTTGCCTGGGGAATAAAGTGCCTTAGCCTGGTAAACTTACCTAAAGAAATATCCAGCAAGCAAAATGAATTGACGGTTAAGGCTCACTATTAAAACTGAAATATCATACTCATGAGTCAGACTTTTCAGAGCATCAATCCTTTGAAGACTGGGAAGCAGACCAAAAATGGCCTCACCTGTCTGTGGACCTGGATCCCCTAACTAGAGAGCCCTCTTGAGGTGTTTTATTCTGCAGATCTCTAGACAAAGCCTGAGCCTGTGAATCAAAAGGCAGTGTATGCACTTTTGCGGAAATGTAGCATGCATCAGCACTTTATTTCTTTTGATGGTTTAATAATATTCTATTGTATGAATACAGTATATTTTGTTTATCCATTTATCAGTTAATGGACGTTTGGGTTGTTTTCACTTTTTGAGGATTATGAATAATGCTGTTATAAGTATTCATGTCCAAGTTATTTTGTGAACATATGTTTTTAATTCTCTTGAGTGGAATTCTAGGAGTGGAATTGCTGAGTCATATGGAAACTCGATGTTTAACTTTTTGAGAAACTGCCAAATTGTTTTCCAAATTGGCTGCGTTGTATTACATTCCCACTAGCACTATATGAGTGTTCCAATTTCTCTCCATCCTCACCAACACTCATATTTGTCTTTTTGATTATAGCTATCCTAGTGGGTGTAAAGTGATATCTCATTATGTTTTGATTTGCATTTCCCTAATGACTATGATATTGAGTATCTTTTCATGTGCTTATTGGCCATTTGTTTATTTTGTTTGGATAAATAAAATAAATGTCTATTTAAATCCTCTGTCCGTTTTTTCAGTTGGGCTGTTTATCTTCTTGTTATTGAGTTGTAAGAATTCTTTATTTATTCTGGATACAGGCTCATTATCACATATGTGAATTGCAAATATTCTTTCTTAGCCTATAGATTATTTTCATTTTCTTGATAATGTCCTTTTGTGTGTGTGTGAAGAGGGGAATTACATTTCTGATCTTCTGGGACTCTTTCAGTTTTATTTTATTCATTTATTTATTTATATATTTTTAAATTTGTCTTTTATGGGTACATGGTAGGTGTATATATTTATGGGGTACATGAGATATTTGATACAAGCATACAATCAGTAATAATTACATCAGGTTTAATGGGGTAGACATCACCTCAAGGATTTATCCCTTCTTCATGTTACAAACAATCCACTTATACTCTGTTAGTTTTTTTAAATGTACAATAAATTGTTGTTAACTGTAGTTACCCTGTTGTGCTATCAAATACTAGATCTTATTCATTCTATATAACTATATTTTTGTACCCATTAACAATCTCTGCTTTCCCCCTACCCACCCACTATCTTTCCCAGCCTCTGGTAACCATTCTTCTACTCTCCTTCTCCATGAGTTCAATTGTTTTAATTTATTTGGCTCCTAGAAATAAGTAAGTGCAAGCTAAGTTTGTATTCCTGTGACTGGCTTATTTCACGTAACATAATGACCTCCAGTTCCATCCATGCTGTTGCAAATGATAGGGTCTCATTCTTTTTTTATGTCTGAATAGTACTCCATTGTGTATATGTACCACGTTTTCCTTATCCATTCACCTGTTGATGGACACTTGGTTGCTTCCAAATTTTGGCTAAATAGTGCTGCAATAAACATGGGAGTGCAAATATCTCTTCAATAATACTGATTTCTTTTCTTTTGAGTATATACCCAGCAGTGAGATTGCTGGATTATATGGTAGCTCTATTTTTAATGTTTTGAGGAAACCCTAAATTGTTCTCCATAGTGGTTGTACTAATTTGCATTCCCCCTAACAGTATACGAGTGTTCTCTTTTCTTCACATCCTTGCCAGCATTTGTTATTGCCTGCATTTTGGATAAAGGCCATTTTAACTGGGGTGAGATGAGACCTCATTGTAGCTTTGATTTGCATTTATCTGATAATCAATGATGCTGAACACTTTTTCATATGCCTGTTTGCTATTTGTTTGTCTTCTTTTGAGACATGTCTATTCAGAGCTTTTGCTCATTTTAAAATCAAATTATTAGATTTTTTTCTTATTGAGTTGTTTGTGCTCCTTATTTATTCTGGTTATTAATCCCTTGTCAGGTGGATAGTTTTCTCCCACCTGTGGGAGAAATATTTTCTCCCATTCTGTGGGTTATCTCTTCCCTTTGTTGATTGTTCCTTTTGCTGTGCAGAAGTTTATACACTTGATATGATCCCATTTGTCCATTTTTGCTTTGGTTGCCTGTGCTGGTAGGGTATTACTCAAAAAAACTTCTCTCAGACCAATGTCTTCGAGAGCTTCTCCAGTGTTTTCTTGTAGTAGTTTTATAATTTGGGGTCTTATATTTAAGTCAAGCTTGTCCAACCCATGGCCCATGGGCCACACGCAGTGCAGGACAGCATTGAATGAGGCCCAACACAAATTTGTAAACTTTCCTAAAACATTATGAGATTTATTTATTTATTTATTTTTACTTTACTTTATTAGTTATTGTTAGTGTTAGTGTATTTTATGTGTGGCCCCAAACCTTTCTTTTTCTTCCATTATGGCCCAGGGAAGCCAAAAGATTACACACCCTTGATTTAAGTCTTTTATTCATTTTGATTTAATTTTTTTGTACGTGTGAGAGATAGGGATCTAGTTTAATTCTTCTGCATATGAATATCCAGCTTTCCAAGCACCATTAGTTGAAGAGACTGCCCTTTCCCCAATGTATGTTCTTGGCACCTTTATAAAAAACATGAGTTTACTGTAAATGTGTAGATTTATTTCTGGGTTCTGTAGTCTGTTTCATTGGTCTATGTGTCGATTTTTATGCCAGTACCATGCTGTTTTGGTCACTATAGCTCTAGTATAATTTGAAGTCAGGTAATATGAGTCCTCCAGTTTTGTTCTTTTTGCTCAGGATAGTTTTGGCTATTTTGGGTCTTTTGTACTTCAATATAAATTTTAGGATTATTTTTTCTATTTTTGTGAAGAATGCCATTGGTATTTTGATAGGGATTGCATTGAATCTGTAGATTGTTTTGGGTAGTATGAATATTTAAAAAATATTGATTCCAATTCATGAACATGGAATATCTTTTCATTTCCTGTGTATTATTTTGAATTTCTGGTGTCAATGTTTTATAGTTTTCATCATAGAGATCTTTCACTTCTTCAGTAAATTCCTAGGTATTTTATTTTATTCATAGCTATTGTAAATGGGATTACTTTATGATTTCTTTTTCAGATTGTTCACATATAGAAATGCTACTGATATTTGCATGTTGATTTTGTATCCTGCATCTTTAAAGAATTTATCATTTTTAATAGTTTTTGTGCAGTCTTTAGGTTTTTCTAAATATAAGATCATATCATTTACAAGCAAAGATACCTTGACTTCCTCTTTTCCAATTTAGACGGCCTTTATTTCTTTCTCTTTTCTGATTGCTCTGGGTAGGACTTCCAGTACTATGTTGGATAAGAGTGGTGACACTAGGCATCCTTGTCTTGTTCCAGATCTTAGAGGAAAGGCTTTTAGTTCTTCTCCATTTAGTATGATAGTAGTTGTATATGGCTTTTATTGTGTTGAGGTATGTTCCTTCTATACTCAGTTTCTGAGAGTTTTTTTTTTTAATCGTGAAGGGATGTTGAATTTTATCAAATTTCTTCAGCATCAATTAAAATGATCATTTATTTTGTCCTTCATTCTGTTGATATGATGTATCAGATTGATTGACTTGCATATGTTGAACCATCCTTGCCACCCTTGCATAAATCCTGCTCGGTCATAATGAATGATCTTTTTAATGTGTTGCTGAATTTAGTTTGCTAGTATTTTACTAGGATTTTTGCATCAATGTTCATCAAAGATATTGGCCTGTAGTTTTCTCTTTTTTTTATGTGACTCTATCTGATTTAGGTATCAAGATAATACTGGCCTCATAGAATAAGTTGGCAAGTATTCCCTCCCCTCTAATTTTTGGAACAGTTTGGGTAGGATTGGTATTATATCTTCTTTAAATGTTTGATAAAATTCAGTAGTGAAGCCATCGTGTCCTGGGTGATAGTGTCCTTTCATGTACACAACTTTTAAATTTATGAAGTCTAGTTTATTTATTTATTTACTTCTGTAGGAAGTCTCTGTGCTAATTTACTGATACAAAAAGGAAAAGCCAACTTCCACTAAGAAATCATTCACTACTGTGTTTCCATACCATCCAAACAAATTAGCTACTGGAACAAAGATCCACCATTCCTAACTTTGGGGAATGAACTCTCTCCCACAGATTTCTCAAAAAGATCATCAAATCCTCATAAAAAAGCATTCCTGTATAAGTCCCATGATCCTTAAATCCAGCTATTTCTTACCCATCTTTCAGCACTTGGCTTATATGCCACTTCCTTATAGAAGCCTTTACTCTGCTCACCAAGACAGACTGTCACTATTAGAGCCACTGTTGTGATTGTCAGGCAATTAACACCACCAAAGTCAAGTAATTATTTATGTAACTGTTAATAATCTATCTGCAAAACATAAGATCTGTGAGGGACAAGTGTGTCTACCATTTTCTCTTTTTCTGTCTACACCCTAGCAGAGTGCTGAGTACATAGTGGGAACTCAATACATGTTTTTGTTTATTTGTTTGTTTTTGTTTTTGTTTTTTTCTTTTTTGAGATGAAGTCTTGTTCTGTCACCCAGGCTGGAGTGCAGTGGTGCGATCTTGGCTCACTGCAACCTCTGTCTCCTGGGTTAAAGCGATTCTCCTGCCTTAGCCTCCCACGTAGCTGGGATTACAGACACATGCCACCATGCCTAGCTAATTTTTGTATTTTTTTTTTTTTTTTTAGTAGAGACAGGTTAGTAGAGACACGTTTTCGCCATGTTGGCCAGGCTGGTCTCAAACCCCTGATCTCAGGTGATCTGCCCACTTTGGCTTCCAAAGTCCTGGGATTACAGGGGTGAGCCACCGCACCCAGCCGGGAACTCAGTACATGTTAAACAATCAAATGAATCCTCAACAACATTAATAAAATTATTGATTTTCATAGGGCTGTTTCTTGTATTATTTCTCAGATTCTAACAATTATTTTAGGCCTAAATGCAGCTCAGGAAATGCAATTGTATGGAAGGTGAAAAGCCACATTCCCAACACAAAATTTTCTGATGGTCTGAATTTAAGTAGTACTTCAAAGATATATAGATCTTTCTTAGGTATTCCTTAAAAAATCTTTAATATATTTAATCTCAACTGAATAAGTATAGTGGCAGATGGTTCAACATCACAGTTGCTGAGAAAAATGGACATGATTTTCCTTCAAGGTACTTTTTGGATATTCTCCACTATATAGGTAAATGTGCAATGATTGTCCACATTCTGTCCTAGGACTGCAAAAATTAGATTTTCAAAAATTTTCTGTTTAGCAATCAAGGCCAAAAATATTGTGTGTGTGGGTGTGTGTGTGTGTTTTACATTGGGGAGGGGCTACGGGCAGTGGGTAGTGAGGATACATGCAGCCTAAAGAGCACTCCAGAGCTCTGCCTCAAACTCAGAAGGTCTGCTGTCTTTTAGTCTCTGTATAAGACGTATTTAAAGTGATCTTATTTTCTGATTTTCTAAATAGAAGTTTTAAACCTCCAGTCTGAAAAACACTGGTTGCAGGAATTTGGGCCTGGAAAACTTTTAAATCCAGGTAATAAAACGTATCTTTCCCATAAGTTTACCCTGGAAATCTTTTTTACTTCTTCCCTTTCCTATAACCAGCTAAAGTGCTACCCATATGACCACCCCGACCCCCACCAGGAAGTTATGTAACCATCTGGGTTTTGTTTTCCTCGTGTCAAAAATAAGAATGCTAATAGCGTCTACTTTGCGTGGTTTTAAGCATACATGCAAAACCGACAGCGAAGTGGCTCACTGTGGTGCCTGGCAGAAGTTGAGCAGAAAGCTCAGTAAATTTTGGTGTTCTGCATCCAAATTGGCTTTTCATCATAATGAGTAGATGTCTGTTTTCTGCTCATCTGTAGGCTACAGTTGTATGAGGTTAGGCCCTATTATGTGCAGTGCAGGTACATAATGGTACAAAAGAAGGAGTGGTCACTTCACCTGGAGGAAGTCAGAGCAAATTTCTAGGAAGAGAAAAGCCTTATGTTTGGTTTTGGAGGTTGAGGGGTTGTTTAAAGGGTGGGAAAGGTGAGGTAGAATGGGGAAGATGGAGGAGTTCATTACTTTAATAAGGCCATAATCATACCACAGTGCTCTGATTGCCAGAGGACTGTGCATAGTTTAGAGTGTTAACATAGTTTATCTTGGTCTGCCTTGTACCGGTCTTGCAAGGTGTGTACTGATGCATGCAGCAATGAAGACCAGAGGCAAGCTATGCTGCACTGTGGGCTGGCCCACAGTGCACGGAAGGGAGCAGTGGGAAATGCAGTGCCAGAGTAGGCCCAGATTCATGGAGGGCCTTTTTTACATAGTAACAAAAGAAAATTCAAGTACCGTACACAGAAAGATCAAAGGTAGGCCTTTGGTGAAGCAGTTGCACGGGTCTTACACTCATAAGGGTCTTCTTGCTTGTGGTGCAATGTTCTGCTGTTGCCGTTTTGAAATCCTTCATACACACAATCCTCATGTTTTACAATAATACAGGACCTGAAAGATGACTGTGCAGGTGGAAATTGTGTAATGATCTTCATCTATCTTTGGGGAAATGATGATTGTTCTGTTACTTTTTACATTTTTTGTCAAAATGCTAAAAACTCCCTTCCCATCAGTTACAAATGTGTAGTAAGCAGAAAATAAATAGTAAAAATAATACTTACTTAGTGCACTGTAATTTAAAATATTAAAAACATTGAGAATTGAAAAGTTTCTCTCCTTATAAAAAACGCATCAAGAGTAGATTGAACAATACTTTTATATTTTTAGTGTTGCTCAATATCTCTGAGAGATTCTTAAATGTCAATTTCTTTATGGCAGCATCACTTCCTCTATTACATCTCCCTCCTTGTCATCATAAGCACTTTCTTCACGTCTGTTAACAAATTTGCTCCTGAACAGTGGCAGGATCAACCTTCCCAAGGACAGCTATGTGTTCTGCAACTCAATTTTCTTTCAATTCAAATTTCACTTCCAGCACTACCACTTTTGATTTCTTTGCTGCATTTGCATCGTTGTGGGCTAATTCCCTCTTTTCATGAGTCAACTTTTTCAAATATCACACGTGTTCATCATGGGGAGATAAAGAGCCAATATAACGGCACACTTTGCCATTTGTATGTGAAAGCAGAGGTGCAGGGGCCAATCACTGACTGACTTTGGAAGAAGCAATGTGATTGGTCAATGATCACGATGCACATCTGTTATTTATACAGTGATTTGTGGACTGGAATCATTCGTAGTTAATATACCAGGGTAGCTGAAACTTGAACTGTGTTTTGCAGGGCTGGTGTAATTAAATGGTGGTAATTGATAGGCCTGCACATTAGAACTATACGAAGCAAGGGCTGCCTTTAATTTTACGTTTGCACTTGTGTTTTTTCAGTGATGCCAGTGGAACAATGGAGCATGCTGAGGGCAGGGGAGACACAAGCAGTATTCATGGCTACCACCAGTCCTTACTCTGCCATTTACAGTATTTCTGCAATGACTCATGAGCACAGAATTACAGCAGTCCCTCTATGAGTGGTAGCCCAGGAGGTTCGAGAGGAGTGGAAAGAAAGTGCATTATATCTAGGACTAAGGGAGAGTATTGCAGCCTCTAGAGACTACACTTTTCAAATGAACCAAAACTTGCACCAGATGTGGAAAGAAAGCAATCAAATTCTAAGACACAAGAATAACTAAGGGACCTAATGAACTCTTACTCACTGTGTTACCTCTAGCTGGCCCTTTTCACTTAAAATGGTAACATAGAAAGAAAGGAAAAGTTAGGGCCACTAATATTAATAGTTCCTTTTCTTTCAGTCCTTTCTTACTCATCAACTATCCAAAAGTAAAGAGTGTTGGTAGAATGTGCAGGTATCAAGATGTGAAAAAAGTAGTTTACTTACTTTTATGTAGTATTTCTACTGTTCTGATGTGAATAAAATACATAGGCATATGAGCTATGAAATAAGAATTGTGTCATTTCAGTGATTCTACGTATCAGGTAAGGGCTCTTACATTAGCATTTAAAATAGTTCCACAATATGATAATATTCATGCTAATAATTTAAAAATTTATTTATTCTTCACTTAGAAGGACATTAAATAAATATGAGATCAAAAGACAGTCTGTAAAGAAAGAAAAAAGCTTTATATTTTGATAGCCTCAATGACATTCTTTTCCTACTTCTTAAATAAGAGGCCCCATATTTTCATTTTGCACAGGGCCCTGCAATTTATGTAGCCAACCCTGCCTTTGGTGTTTCTAATGCCTCCTCTGTACATAGTGCTTAGGGATATTTGGGGCCTTTTTTTGCTATTAATCATGAAAGCACTGAAAGGTCTTATGCAAGAAAGACATATATATATAGATATATGTTTTTCTATATATGTGATTTTATACACACACACATACACATATATATAGACATATATACACAGACATACAAATACATATATGCAAATCACACAGGCATCAGTGTGAAGAATGAGTTGGATTTAAAGCTCTTTTTCACGTATCAAGTGATAAACTGTAGATTCTGAGTAAGCTGAGATCACATAACAACCCCTCAGAAGAAAAACACAACAACTAAAACAATGACAACCTTGTACTTCTGCATTTCATTCATGTCTTAGAGAGTACAGTTTATGAACCCATAATTTCATCTCACTCTAGGGAAAACCTAATGATATGTTTTCTGAATAAGAAACTGAGTTGAAATGAGGAGTTTTTTTTCAAGTATCAGCAAGTCAGCAAGTGCTAGCAATGAATTGTGAACCCAGGTGTGCCAGCAACTGAATAGTTTGCTCCAAGCACCATTCCTATGGATTATCTCCATATGAAAGATCACAAAATCACTGTGTCTCCACAAATCCTTTTCACACTGTCGGAGGACAGTGGCCACATGCTATAACACTTGCACTAAAGCCACAGCAATTTCTCCTTTACTTTTTCCACAAAAAGTCCACAACCAGCTCCTTAGACTATTAAATATATTGTAACACATTCATATGGAGTAATATTTTGTGATTTTCAAAACAGAGAGATAGAGCTGTGCAGATACCCCTTGTTTTATTGCACTTAGCAAACTTTGCATTTTTCACAAATTGAAGGTTTGGGCCAAACCTGCATCAAACAAGTCTAGCAGTGCCATTTTAACAACAGCATGTGTTCACTTTGTGTCTCTGAGCCACATTTTAGTAATTCTCATAATATTTCAGGCTTTTTCATTATTATATCTGTTACGGTGGTTTGTGATCAGTGATCTCTAATGTTATAATTGTAATTGTTTTGGGGTACCACAAGCCATGCCCACATAAGATAGCCAACTTAATTGATAACTGTTGTGTGTGTTTGAGTTGCTCTACCCAGTGGCCATTCCCCATCTCTATCTCTCTCCGTGGGCTTCCCTATTCCCTGACAAAAAACAATATGGAGATTCAGCCAGTTAATAACCTTCTAATGGCCTTGAAGTGTTTCAGTGACAGGAGGAGTTGCATGTCTCTCACTTTAAATCAAAAGCTAGAAATGATTAAACTTAGTGAGGAAGGCATGTTGAAAGTTGAGACAGGGCAAAAGCTAAGCCTCTTGTTCCTAACAGTGAGCCAAATCCTAAGTGCAAAGGAAAAGTTATTGAAGTTAACTAAAAGTAAACTCAAGACAATGCATGAATGATAGGAAAGTGAAACAGCCTTATTGCTGATATGGAGAAAGTTTAAGTAATCTGAATAGATCAAACCAGCCACAACATTCCCTCAAGCCAATGCCTAATCCAAAGCAAAGCTCTAACTCTCTTCAATTCTATGAAGGCTGAGAGAGGTGAGGAAGTTGCAGAAGAAAAGTTGGGAGCTAGCAGAGGTTGGTTCATGAGGTTTTCAGGAAAGAAGCTGTCTCCATGACATAATGATACAAGGTGAAGCAGCAAATGCTGGCGTAGCAGCTGCAGCAAGTTATCAAGAATATCTAGCTAAGGTCATTGATGAAGGCAGCCACATTAAAAAAGCAGATTTTCAGTGTAGACAAAGAGCCTTCTATTAGAAGAAGATACCATCCAGATTTTTCATAGCTAGAGAGAAGAAGTCAATGATTGGATTCAAAGCTTCAAAGACCAGCCTGACCAACATGGAGAAACCCCGTCTTTACTAAAAATACAAAATTAGCCGGGCGTGGTGGCACATGCCTGTAATCCTAGCTACTTAGGAGGCTGAGGCAGGAGAATCGCTTGACCAGGAGGCGGAGCTCGTGGTGAGCCAAGATCGCACCATTGCACTCCAGCCTGGGTAACAAGAGCAATACTCTGTCTAAAAAAAAAAAAAAAAAAAAAGCAAAAAAAGCTTCAAAGGACCGCTGACTCTTTTATTAGAGACTGATTGATAACAACAGCTGGTGACTTTAAGTTGAAGCCAAGTTGAGCATTAAGTTGAATGCTCATTCGGAAAATCTAAGCTTAAGAATTATGCTAAATTTACTCTGTCTATGCTCTATCAATGGAAGAACAAAGAGTGAATAACAGCATATCTGCTTATGGCATGTTTTACTGAATATTGTAAGCCCACTGTTAAGGCCTCCTGCTCAGAAAAAAAAAAAGATTCCTTTCAAAATATTACTGCTCACTGACAATGAACCTTGTCTTCCAAGAGCTCTGATGGAGATGTATAAGGAGATGAATGTTGTTTTCATGCCCGCTAATACAACATCCTCTGCAGACCATGAATCGAAGAATAGTTTTGATTTTCAAGTCTTAGTATTTAAGAAATAAATTTTGTAAGGCTGTATCTGCCATGGATAGTGATCCCTCTGATGGATATGGGCCAAGTAAATTGAAAACCTCCTGGAAAAGATTTACCATTCTAGATGCCATTAAGAACATTTTTGATTAATGGGAGGAGTTAAACCATATTAATATTAACAGAATATTAACAGAAAAGGTTGATTCTAACCCTCATGAACATGTTTAGGAGCGTCTAGACTTCAGTTGAGAAAGTCACTACAGATGTAAAGGAAATAACCAGATAACTAGAATTATAAAATTATAAAAATTATAAAATATAAAATATTCTGTAAACCATGCCATAAGCAGATATGATGTTATTCAGTGAGACCCAAAGATGTGACTAAATTGCTGCAATTTCATGATAAAATTGAATGGTTGAGGAGTTGCTTCTCATGGATGAGCCAATGAAGTGGTTTCTTGATGTGGATTCTACTCCTGGTAAAGATGCTGTAAACATCATTGAAATGACAACAAAGGATTTAGAATATTACATAAACTTAGTTGATAAAGTAGTGGCAGGGTTTGAGAGTATTGACCCAAATTTTGAAATAAATTCTACTGTGGGTAAAATGCTATCAAACAATATAGCATGCCACAGAGAAATCTTTTGTAAAAGGAAGAGTCCATGAAAGTGACAAACTTTATTGTTGTCTTATTTTAAGAAATTGCCACAACCTCTCCAACCTTTAGCAACCACCACCCTGATCAGTCAGCAGTCATCAATGTTGTGGCAAGACTCTCCACCAGAAAAAATATTACAATTCACTGAAGGCTCAGATAATTGTTAACATTTTTAGTAATAAAGTATATTTTAATTATAGTTTTGATTTTTAAATATTATGTTATTGAATACTTGATAGACTACAGTCTCTGTACATATAACTTTTATATGCACTGAGAAATGAAAAAAATATATCAGATTCACAGTATTTGAATGTTCACTTTATGGCTGTGGTTTCAAACTGAACTTGAATTATCTTGGAGGTATGCCTGTATATGGTCACTTGCATAATCAGAAAAATATAGATAAAAGGAAAAACAAGAATTTAATGTATTTAAAGAGTAATATTAATAGTAAAAGTTACTATTTTAAATGTTAGTTTAGCTCTTCTGCATTTGAAGCACAAACTACATAGAAAAAAAAGCCTAACAGAGCGTGTGCCAGTTGTCTCTACATAAAACATTTTTGAGAGAAATTAAGAGGTATATAGATGGCTATACCATGTTCATGGATTGTAAAACTCTATTGTTAGGATATCTATTCTCAAATCAATCTGTAGATTGAACATAAACATAATCAAAACTCTAGCAGCCTTTTTTTTTTTTTGCAGAATTTGGCAAGCTAGCTGATTCTAGAGTATACAGATAACAGTTAAATAATGTAGAACAGACAAAACCATCTTGCAAAAGAAAAAGTTGAAGGGATTATACAATATTTATTGTAATGGTAAAATAATAATTACTATTTGGTATTCACATAATAGACAAATAGACAATGGAACATAACAAAAAGTCCAACAGTATATAAAATATGTGGTCAGTTAACTCTTCTGAATTTCAAACATATGTCTGATTGTGTGTGTGTGTTTATCTTGCTTAGTAAGCTTTTGGGATGTGTAATTTGGTGTCTGTCTGTCATCAATTTGGAAAAAAATTTGGCCATTTTTTTCAAATATGTGTTCTGTCTTGCTCTCTTTTATATCCTCCTAGTATTTCAATTATATGAATGTTAAAATCACTTAATATTTTAGCACAGTGTTTGGATGTTCTTTTTCTTTCTTATTTTTCTTTGGGCTTAAGTTTAGATAATTTCTATTGACCAACCTTAATTTTTAGTTATTATTTCCTTGTCACGGTTGGATCTACTGATAATCCAGCCCATCAAATTTGTTCTTTATTATGTTACTCTGTTTTTAATATTTAGCATTTTCTTTTGACTCCTTTGAGTTTCTATCTCTGCTGGCATTATCTATCTCATCCTGTGTGTTATCTATATTTTTCCTTTAACCTCTTTAACATATTATTATTAATCATCGTCATGTCACATTCCATGTTTGTTTGATTATTCCAACATCTATGCCATACTGGTGTTTGGTTCTGATAAGTGTTTTGTCTCTTTAGACTGTGTTTATCTTGCCTTTTTAGCATGGCTTGTAAATTTTTTGTTGTGTAGGGTAATAAATACTGAGATTAAATAAGCCTTTAAGAGTTGGGCTGTTTGATGTTTCTTATTCCTACAGGCAGTAGAGGCATGCAATTTCTCTATTGTCCCTGTTTTTTCTCTTCTCTTGGTTTTGTGGCTTCCATTTGTTCTAGTCCTCAGAGAGAGTGACTTTCTTGCACTTCTTGCTGTAGTCTACTGTTATTTTTACTAAAAGTTTCCTAACATATTTCTAGGTTATGTGTGTTTGAAGAGAAGAAATCTCTAATCTTTTGATTAATTTACATCCTTTGGGGTTCATAATGGGCTATCTTGAGGGTGTAGGCCTTCAAAGTTCCCTCATTCGGGGTTAAAACTTTCCCTGTAATCTAATTCATTCCTCCCATGTAGCTAACAACCTTTGAAATCTGTGCCTTTGGAGCCCTCCCCCTATAAATTATGTTTTTGTGTGTGTGTTTATTTCCTTGCCTGAGGTGACAGAGGAAGGGCATTTTGAGCAGTACTGAAACAGGGTAGAGTTAGTTCTCTCCCCCTAGTTGGGACTGAATTTCACTCTTGTCATGTGGAATCACTGGAATTAAGCCTTCTGTATTGTAAGGAAGAAAGGTTAGAGAAGATTTCATGATGACCACTTTTCCCCTTTACTGCCAGGGCCAAAGAGAGGTGAGGCCAGGATAGGGAAGGAAAAAAGAAAGTGGAGAGGAGAGAGAGAGGAGTTGGGGAGTCCTCTCATGAGAGTGTAGTAGGTGGTGGGTCATATGGAAAAAAGCTTAAGAAAGTGTGACCCACATATGACTAATGACTCAGGAACTTCTCACCCTCATGCAGCCCACACTCAGCCTCTAGTTTCATGTTCCTACAGGATTATGGGGTACCACGGCTTTCTCTTTAGATAAACAGATCTCATCTGCTTTATCTCTTTAGATGCATTCACTGTTCCATATGTTGAGGTGGTTGTTTGCTCGGTGATCTCAGTTATCTGATGGGTCCAAAAAAGGTCACTGATTTTTACATTGCCCAGCTTTTTTCTTGTTGTTAAGGACAGAAGTGATGACTTCCCATCTGTTACATGTCAGAGTTGAAAATGGAAGTCTACATCCTTAATTTTAATTAGGAATTTAATTTTCATTTAATAAAATTAATAAATATTTTACTTAATGGATTTTCTTTTGGGAGTCAAAAATGTAATCCTACAATTTATTCTATTAACTTCTTCTATTAACTTTACCCTTCTATATTTTATATCCAAACCTCTAATATGCTGGAATCCACTTGGGAATGTGGTGTAAAGTAGGGAATCTGGGCTGGATGCAGTGGCTCACGCCTGTAATCCCAGCACTTTCGGAGGCCGAGGCGGGTGGATCACCCGCGGTCAGGAGTTTGAGACAAGCCTGACCAACATGGAGAAACCCCATCTCTACTAAAAATACAAAATTAGCTGGGTGTGGTGGCGCATGCCTGTAATCCCAGTTACTCGGGAGGCTGAGGCAGGAGAATCAGCTTGAACTCAGGAGGCAGAGGTTGCGGTGAGCCAATATCCTGCCATTGCGCTCCAGCCTGGGCAACAAGAGCAAAACTCCGTCTCAAAAAAAAAAAATTTAAAAAAGTAGGGCATCTGTTTTATTTTTCTTCACATATAAAATTTATTTTTCAAACATTGTATATTTTACAGGCACTTATCTTCTCAGGTTTCTAGATGGTGGTTTGTCCTGTGACTTCACTCTCTAATGGGTCAAAGTCAAATTGTTCATTTTTATTTTTTAAATTTTTTTTTGTTGTGAAGAAGGGAATGTCAACTTTCGAGTACTTTAAAAGCCTGAGGTGAAATCAGAACAGTCTATTTAATTTTGATCAATGTACAAAAAAAGGCAAAATCTTTTTTAACAAATGACGCTAGAGCAATTTAATCTCTCTATGGAGATACATAGGTCTTGATCTCTATTTTCCTCTGAAGAAAGAAGAGAGAAATGGAAAAGCTCATAGAAGAAAACGTAGAAGAATATATTCATGACATCCCATAGTTAGGTATTTTTGTACATTACACACAAAAAGTTTTTAAAGCCAAAGATTATGAAGCTGGAGAAATTATGGTTCAATTTCAGTTGAGGTTGTCTTTGCTGGGGTGATGGGAACATGAGAGACTTTAGGGACCTTTGACTTTCTACTTTTGCTAGTTCCATATTATTGGAATTTTATAATAAATACACATATGGTAATAACAAAATATATAAATAAAAGCTAGTTCAGATAGGCAGAACACAGAGGATTATTAAAGCAGTGAAAGTCTTCTGTATGATGCTGTAATGGTGCATACATGTCATTATACATTTGTCCAAACCCACAGAATGTACATCAGGAGTGAACTTTGGTTAATAATGTTGGGTCATTGTAGATTCATCAAGTCTAACAAATGTTCCACTCTGATGGGAGATGTTGATAGTGGAGAGTCTGTGGGGGTAGGGGGTGTGGGCTAGGAGGTTTATGGAAAAATCTCTATATTTTTCACTCAATTTTGCTATGAGTTTTACATTACACCCAAAAATAAAGTCCATCAAAACAAGGCCACTTTGGTGTCCAATAATCTTAAATTACTAAATTCAAATTGATTTTGCTAATTTCAAAAAGATATGTACAAATATACATATATTATCTCAGGAATTACATATGTGGTATTTGAAGTATACAGTTTTCCAAGTTCCACTGTGAATTATTTTAAAACAAAATTCCTAAATTTTTGTAAGTTTCATTGTAAATTATTTTTTAAAAAATTTAATTTTTTGTTTTTAAAAAATCTTTTTATATCAGTTCATTTTGCCAATATTAATCTTATTGTGCAAGGGGCATAGTTTGTTTTATTGTTCTATGTGTCATGCAGAGTTCATAGATTCACTAATTCCTTCCAGGAAATTTAAACATTTCATGTTAGACTAAACCAGATGTAAAGAATTTTTTTTGTTTGTTTTAAAGATAAGACAAGAAGGTCCCAACATTGTGGCTGTAGTAAGACAGTGTTGCCATGGAATAAAACATCAAGATGGTTATTGAAAAAACTTTCCCAAATATGATTAAAAATAAGAAAATTCTTAGGTCCACAATGAATCACAAATGCTACTTCTCCCAGAGAAACCCAACACAGCAAGATTAACAGGCTCTGAGTCACATATTAAATACAACAAGGGCCCACTAAGTCATAACCTAACCCTATTCCAATCCAAGATCCAGGAACTTCTTCACCCACAAATTATCTTGTCATTTGGCCAAATCCTGTACTCATGACCAAATTTTTACTTACTTCAAAACTATTTCACTTTCCCAGAACTTGTGACTTTGTGAATCATCAGAAAATATATATTTTTTTCTGATAATCAGGTATCTCTTTTCTTGTATATAACATAGGAAAAGGACAAGGTGCATTATAGCCAGAAGCCTAGAACATTGTTATATCCTAATATTTATTTCAAGATTAATAAGAAAGAGCTGACAAAAAGTAATAGGCCTGATAAATCAATTTACACATTTATTGATACCGATATCAAAACCGATGAAATACTATTGCTTCATTTCTGATGAGAAATGTCCTGATCCATCCCACATACAGAGGTTATACTGATGCTTATGGTTGAATTTGCTGATTTTCCCCCTTGGTGGTGGCTTAGTGTTCTGAGCTATGTTCCCATACATTGCATAATGATCCAGGGGCTATAGAAATAAAATGTGTGTGTCTCTCATTTCAGCGAGCAGTCCTTGCAATGCCTACAGATTTTCAAGTCAGTTTTGACTTCAGGAACATATTATTATTATCCCTAGCTGTTGAAGAGAGTTTCTCTAGAAGGAATTTTACAATTTAATCTTCAGGTCCTTAGAATCACATCTTGCTATAGCCCCGGGCCTATTTTTGTTTCTGAAGGAATGCAGATTTTCATTCCTCGATCTCCTGGTGGCAGCCCACCTTATCTTGACCTTTTGCAGACAGTTCATCTCCAGACTGCTAGGTGATTCATCAACTCACGTCAGGAGAGACCATGGGGGTTTGTTTTGTTTTGTTTTGTTTTGTTTTATTCTTTCATGGCCAATTTGGTACTATCTCTCCATTTTCAGAACCTCAATTCTTTTCTGCAAATGGGTATTGCTATAGACTGAACATTTTGTCCCCACAAAATTCATATCATCACGGGAGGTGGAGCCATTGTGAGATGATTAGGGATAGATGAGCTTGTGAGGGTGGATCCTCATGAACAGGATTAGTGCCCTTATAAAATAGGCCCAAGGGATCTTCTTTGCTTCTTCCACCATGTGGTGACACAGCAAGAAGTTGCCCTCTGTGAACCAGAAAGCAGGCCCTCCCCAGATACCAAACTTGCTGGCACCTTGATCTTGAACTTTTCAGTCTGCAGAATTGTGAGAAATAAATGTTTGTTGGTAAAGCCACCCAGTCTGTAGTACTTTTGTTATAGAGCCTGAATGAACTAAGACAGGACTAAATCCACAGGTTTATGTGAACGCATGATGTTGCATTGCTTCTTGTTTTCAGTGAGACTTCAAGTGAAGTGGACATATTTTCATATGATATTTTTGAATTTTTAATTTAAAATACAGAAAATATAAACACGTTTTAAGTGCCTGTTGTATGCTGCATACTGTACCAGATATTTTTACATACATTGAGGAATGAAATCAGTCTTTATTGAGAATCTAATAAGCACCAGATGCTTTTACATGAATTACCCCATTTAAATCTTCAGGCGACCTTACAGCAATTTTGCTGATGACATAATAGAAGGTGGTGACTTGGTCAAGGTCATGTAGCTAATAATGCCAGGCACAGAATTCAAACACAATGTGTCACACATTTGCCTAATACCTTTTTTTGAGTGGAAGTGGATTGCCTAACAATAGAAATAAGGAATGAGGTCAGAATATAGGAAATTTTTAATAATAAAAAAAGGGTTTTGTGGTTGTGCTTGATGCAAGAAAAGAATGAGATGTTTAAGGGAATGTCTCCGAGGGTATGGTTTGGCATCAAGGATGACAGTAAAGTAAAGAACATTTAAAAAGTAAAGTAGACTTCCTGTCTACTTTGCCCCTTTTACTCTGCTGAGCCGTAAATTTCAGATTGAAAGAGGGAAAAAATGTGTTGCAGAGCAGCCCTGAATCCTAAGATTGGGGAAAGGCATTGTAAGACAGCCCTGAACTCTGAATACTAATATGTGTGAAACTGCCATTGCAAAAGTGTAACTGAGACAGTGGAAAGAGCTTTGACCTAACCACCTCCATCTTGCTTCTCACCTCCAAGCTGTCCTTGTTCATTCCTGGACGTAGGCTGAACTAACTTTGAGAATAACTTAGTTTATAGTTTATCATTTAAAACAAAGACAAGAACAGCCCTTTCCCGAAACAAACCCCCTTCTTTCCTGGGGACTAGACTACCTTTGCAGGACTAACAAATCAGCCACAAGATTAGAAATAATGGTTTAGGTGTCATGCAGCTGGATTCTGACCCTCCCTAAACTGCTCCTAAGATCAGTGCTTGAGATATTTTGCAGACCCTGAACTTGATGGATCAGCTGGCACCACCCAGATTGATAAACTGGCTCATCTGATCTTGTGGACCCCACCCGGGAACTGACTCAAAGAACGAAGACAGCTTCAACTTCCTATGATTTCATCTCTGACCTGACCAATCAGCACTCCAGGCTCACTGGCTTCCACCCACCCACCAAGCTGTCCTTAAAAACTCTGATCCTCGAACATTCAAGGAGACTATTTGAGTAATAATAAAACTCCTGTCTCCTGCACCACAGGCTCTCTGTGAGTTACTCTTTCTCTATTGCAATTCCCCTGTCTTGATAAATCGGCTCTCTCTGGGCAGTGGGCAAAGTGAACCCACTGGGTTGCACTCACTACCATTTATCAAACACCAAGTGTGGAATCAGGGATGGGAGCCAGCCCAGTTCTGTGGATTCCACAGCCTGCTGTGGTCATGTGTGGTACTCCTGACTGCCTTTTATATTTTAGTACCTTATCCATATTTCTCCATTAACCTTTCACAATGTCCCCGATGATGGGACCCTTTCACGTGGACTTCGTGACTCATGTTTTCAGCCCCCTTGGCAGCTGGGACACAGGTCTGTGATGTTGGCTGTCACTCAGTCATACAGGGCCTGGGCTTTGGTTCTGAAGTGGGCAACATAGACTAGTCTGTGCTGGCTGGGGCAGAGGAGCAGGCTGTCTACAGTGGCAGCAGCTGCAGTAATGGCTTCTCAGGAGTTTAATGTCAAATTCAAGGCTTAGGAAGGTGTCAGTGCTAATGGCTGCATCAGTCAAGTCAAGCCGAGTTCCTAATGTTGGATGCTCAGCTGTGGCTGTGGGTGACGGCTGACTTCTCATCTGTGCCAGGAAATTGGTGTCATTCCTGGAAAGTCTTTCTCCAGTCCTTCCAACTACTCAGGAAGTTTCCCTATGACCATTTCTAACTTAAATGTTACTTTTCTTCATAAAATAGGAAAAGCCAGTTCCATTTTATTTTTACGGCCATAATCATGGTCTTCTAATAACCCGGCTGCTTCTTGGGGCAGAGTAGAGTGCCAGGTTCCTTTGGACTTGAAGCCAGAGGGCCCCAGAGCACTTGCTGACAGGAGAGGTCAGCTCAGCTCTCTTCCTAGAACCTCAGAGAAGGCTGGAGCTGCTGAGGCCAGGTAGAGTCACAGACAGCATAAAATGGAAGATGGTGCATTGAGTCACCTTTGGGGCAGATACTGACCTGCATCTCAGATGATGTGGCCAAGTAAAATATTTAAAATATTGCATTTTGAGCAATTATAAATTAAATGGTAATCATTTGGAAGCAGCTTGGTTACAAACAGCTAAAAGTTAAATGAAATATTCATGGGTGCTCCCAGTCTCTTCTCTGGTCCTTATACCTCAAGAACAGGGATCTGTGGGAATAAAACCTAAGAGCTGTCACTTACTGACACCACTCTGTGCTTTGGGCTGACCTGAGAATTCCATCTGTGTTGTCCCATGGAGTTGCATCCTGACTGGCTGGGGAAAGAGTTGGAGAGAGGTGGATTTGGTTTTGGCTGCAGCACTCTTGACAGAGTGGCAGGGGATGAACGTCTTCACCCCCACCCCGTCTCTGTGTGCATATTGTTGAGAGTCGTGGTTGAGATTTAGCATGTGTTCCAAAATTCCTCTTTTATTCCCATTGCTGGCCAAGGATGGCACTCTTTCATGACTGAAACAGAAGGAGATTAAGTTGTGGACACTCCAGTGGAAGACCATTCTGGGTCCGTTTATCTAATTCCCATCTGTAGAAACAAGAGGCGATCCTGGGTGGCATGTCCAGCTTCCAAGAGCAAACCCAGCCTCAATGCCATGGGCCAGCAGGAAACACCAATCACAGTGAAAAACTGCAGGGTTTCTTAGCATTGCCTTTCACTACATCTGGTTTCTGGTGTCTTTTTTTTTTTTTTTTACTGTTCCGTGGAGATGAGAAGGCCTTCCCTGGGGCTCTTATGAGAGTTGCCTGTGATGAGAATGTGCAGGGCGAAAGCGGTGAATGTGCCAGGGACCCTCCTCAGTGCGCAAGGAAGAGACTTCACTTTCTACTTGACAAAACAAAGCAAAAAAGCACCAGAAACATACCTTTCCTCTGTGACAAAATTGAGTGAGTGAGTGAGTTTCTACATTATTGAAATGACAGTGTGTTTAAGAAATCTCACAGGCATTGTGCAAAACACTAGTCTAGGAGCAGAGACCAGGGCAGAGTGCCTTCCTTCACAGAGATTGTAGGAGAAAAGGCCCCATAGGAGGGTGAGAGAACCGGATTGTGAACACTGGGGACAACATTAGAGTCCACATTGATCTGGGATCATTTTTCAAATGTATCTAAGAAGAGTCATACAAACAGAAAACTGCTTTTCAAAGATATGATAAACTAATGTCCTCCATGTAAGAGAGTCTTAGAGTGAAGTGTTGATGGGAAAATTCTTGCTCAGGTAAAAATATCACTAACCCAGGTATGCCTCAGAGATTGCTTCCAGGGTTCACAGCAGTGCTTGGAATGCTATTAACCTGTTTAAGGTTTTATTAAATCTTCAATGTTCCGTCCAGGTCCACTTTAACCAATGTACGTTTAAATACTACGTAAAACACATACCTATTTAAAAGTAAAGCCAAAGTACCCCCAAGGCAATTGCTTCCCAGTAATCCATATTTCAGTCACCGCAGGAGCTGGAACTGGAAATCAGGTCAGATGAGGCTTTTGGATTAGCAATCTTCACCTTATCTGAACTATGGAGAACCCTGTGGCCTGTGAGCACAGTGGAGCTGGCTGCATGCTGAGCATAGCTTTCCTTCTGAGATTTATGGTGCTTCTGCCTTAGGTTGGAAACACTGAGAGTACTTAACCTCCCAACTTTATTTGCTGGCTTTTCTCCTTAGCTACAGGAAAAAAAAAAAAAAAAAAGGAGTGCATTAAAGTGAAGCTAAAACACTTAATTGAATGTTTTACAACCTCAGGAACGTCTGGGGCTAATCCTCATCCCATCTGAACCGGTCAAATATCAAAAAATAGCTTGCTTTTTAAGGGATCCACCACATCCTGAAATCAACAGAAGTAAACACTTTGTGAAGCACAAGCCCATGTGGGGTTAGCCGTAGGCTGGAGGTTAGTTAAAAACTTTGCAAGCATGGGATACAAGGGAAAAGAGGTCATTGGAAAGGATTTCCTTTAGAGAAATCAAATCCAGTTCCACTGTCAAGGACATCTCTCCTAGGCAGATGCATTTTCCATTCTTAGGGTTGTCC
The DNA here is from genome assembly GCF_029289425.2 of Pan paniscus. NCBI lineage: Eukaryota > Metazoa > Chordata > Mammalia > Primates > Hominidae > Pan > Pan paniscus. Next base: position 51,272,300 of record NC_073255.2, read on the forward strand.
AGTCTAATAAAAGAGCCTTCCTGAGACAAATGATTTGTGGTGTTTATGTTCTCAATAGGTCCAGAAAACCTACAGAGAAAATGGAGAGAGCTCTTATTTGGCTTCTGCTTGTGAACACAATTGAGCTGTCTGCAAGGCCAAATACCTAGCATCTAAGAATTTTTCAGATCTCATCCATTTCCATGACTTTGTAAAGAGAAATGAGCAGGGTCACTGCAACTCCACCTCCTTTTGGAAAATTGTACTATAGAGCTGCTTCCTCTGATTCTTTCGTTGTTATTGTTGTTTAGAGACAGGGTCTTGCTATGTTGTCCAGGCTGGTTTCCAGCTCCTGGGCTCTTGTGATCTTCCTGCCTCAGCCTCCTGAGTAGCTGGGGCTACAGGCATGTACTACTGCAACTGGCTTGATTCTCTTTTCCAAAGTGGTCATTCCTCAACTTTGGTTCCTCTCTCCTTGGGTGGTCTCAGTTTCTCCCATGTTTCCAGTGGCCACATCTAGGGTGGTAGAAATTTGCATATCTAACCTTTCCCTATAATTCTGAGCTTTACTCCATCATTGAGCATTAGCTGAGCGTTGCTCCCTCAATGGCCCACTAGCTCCTCAAAAGGAGAATATCAGGAGCACTTCATTTCTGCCCCAAGCCAGCTTTCAGTTGTCTCTGACCTCCTAATGACATCGACTCGGAACTGCTCTCTATTCCTCACTCCTCACTAATGACCAATTCCTTCCTATGGCCAACTGTAAGTTAACCTTCCACTCCTGCAGCCAACTTGTGCCAGGAAGGCCCTCCTGCACCTCCTCCAGGTTGCTATGGCCATCTCCTAACTGGCCTTTCCCATTAGCTTCTTCTCCAATCCAGTCTCCTCACCCAGAAACAACTCACCTTTCCAAAGCTCGACTCTAGGGAGGTTGTGTTCCAGCTCCACTCTCTTCAGCATTCCCTTTTTTTCTGCCCTGGTTTGCCTGTGGCCCATTTGACCAGTCCCCTCTCTCATTCTAAGTGTCCTTTCATCCTCCAGTCATAGGCATACACTGTCCCCTCAAAGACCCTGTGCATTTTTGCCTATTCCCTTATATTTGTGCTGTCTCCAAAGCCCAAAAGACTCTACCCATCCCTTGGTGTCCTTCAGGGTTGGTTTATGTGTTGTTCTTTCATGAAGCTTTCTGATGTGTTCTCTTCATGCGTAACTTCCGACATTAGGATCGTCCCTATAAAGGATTTAACAGAGGGTTCACTTTAGTTTTTTGACTGTTTTCCTTATGCTGATAATTTTCCATCCTCTACTCCTACATGCGATATTAGTTTACTAGGGCTGTCATAAGTGACATAAACTGGGTGGCTTAAACAGCAGACATTTATCATCTTACAGTTCTAGAGGCCTGAAGTCCAAATTTTAGTTGTTGGCGGTGCCAAGCTCCTTCTGAAAACCCACAGGGGAGAATCCTTCCTTCCCTCTTCCTAGCTTCTGGTGATTGCTGACAGTCTTTGGTGTTTGTTGCCTTGAAGTTGCATCACTCCAATCTCTGCCTTCAGCATCACATGGCATTATCCTCCTGTGTTTTCTCATAAAGACACCAGTCATATTGAATAAGGGGCCCAACCTACTCCAGTATGACCACATATTAAAACTAACTACATCTACCAGTGACCCAATTTGCAAATAAGGTCATATTCTGAGGTGCTAGGGTTTAACACTTCAAAACATAGTTTTTGTGTGTGTAGTGGGGGGTGCTGCAATCCAATTCATACTACTTGCTATTCCCTTGGTTATATGCTTCTGCCAAAGTTGGCAGTTGGGTATATTTGTTCAAACTCTTAACATCGGGGCTAAGAGCAAAATTATTTAAACTCCCGGTATTGACCATGTTAATACATGTTGAGCACTGGATAAATGTGAAGTTCACAATCAAGGAGTTATTCAATAAAGCTTTTTTTTTCTCTCCAGAATTTGAAAGAATTAATCTTTATTATATAATATTACACTTTGTTCAATTAATTGATACTTTCTCAAACTCAAACCTGAGATATCTGAGAGAGACTAAATACACTAATTTCCTCTCCAAACCTAGCTCTTCTCCTAGTCTCTCTCTCAATCAGATATCTCATGACCCACCCAGAATTCCCAGAGGCTCCCTTAACTGTCCTTCTCCTGTGTTGTCCTTATACCCACCTCTGTGTATCTGAGTCCTGCACTCAGCTGGAAGGACCAGGATTTTATTTGTCTCTGTATCATCTCCCCCAGCACCTGGTCCACACTTGGCCCATGTGAAGTGCTTCAAAATATAGCCTGAATGTATTTAATCTTTGGTACTTATCCTAAAACTGATGCCATTTCAAGGGCCAGCTCATTTCTTTTCCATCTACTTGGACTCTTCTTGCAGTGGAGAAGAGTAAAGGGGAATGGTTGGGCCTTAGACGTGAGGAACATTAAACTAAATATCTCATCAGTGCTACAGACTAAGAAGGTGCAGGTGGTCTCGCAGTTTTCTGCTAAGGAGAAGATGAAGGCCAATGGTGGGTGCTGTCTATCGTCAAGGAAGAGGCCCTTACCCGAAACTTGATCTGAGCGATAAATCTCTGCCTTAAGCATTGATCACAGTAGAACTAAAAGTGCCATAGAAATAAATAAAATTTATTTTGCAAATGAGGACACAGATGCAGAAGCCCAGGGATGTTATCAAAGTTCCACATTTAAGCTATTGAGCCAGCATTTGAATTTTGTATTTCTAACACAGGATCCTGAATTGTTTTTGAAATATATTATACAGTGAGGATACATCCTAACTTTGCATTGGTAGATTCTGATGGTCTCAGACACTTGGGTCTGATCCTATTAAGCCTTGGATGTAGGCATTTAATTTAATCTTCGACTGTATTTACTTGTAGCCATAATTCTGTGTTGATTCTAAGCTTCTTACCAGTGTGTAATTTTTCTGAAAAGCAAACACATATGTGTGGCCTATCTTGTATGTTTGTCTTCCACAAAGTGGCTTGGGAAATGTGAGAGGTTAATAAAAATGCAGTAGTAGTTATTTTATTAAAAGGAAAAACTATAAGTTCAAGGATGATGTTTCATGGAAAAGGTGCAGTATACAATGGGATTGTAGGATTGTGAGATCAAGTGTTGCAAGAAAGGTACTGGGAAGAAAGGTGCCTTGCCATACCCTGTAGGAAATAATGATAATATATCCTTCTGCTTTCAGGAAGAAAATTATCCAAATTCTCTCTTATATATGATAAATGGGAAGCTTTCAATATGCAGACAAAGAAAAATACACAAACCTTTTTAGCACCTTAACCGTATCACCATTTAAAAAATGTCTTACATAGAATTCCGACATTATAGCCATAAATACTCTTAAAGTGAGAATGAAAATAGGAATTGCAGCTGGCATGTCCTCCACTCTCTTTGAAGTATCACCTCTGAAACTGGCACGTGTAGGGGACACAGACATAAAAAGAAATGCCTACGTGTAATACATACATGCACACAAAGGTAAAGCCAGGTTTTGCAATCTTGAAAGTGATATCTTTCAGGGAACTTTCCCTAAGTGAAAGAATAGAAAATTCTGAACCCAAACTGAGCATCGGTACTTGGGAGGAAGGGACCACACATGAGGATCCCTGAAGTTTTAGCTTGATACATGTGCCTCTGTATGTAAAATTCAGGATTCCAAATAATTTCACCAATTTATCTGTCATAATTTCCCTGTTTTGCAACTTCATATGTGCCATGCTGACTGCATACTTTACCCCCTTCCCTTTAAAAATGTGCACCTCTATCACAGCATTATTCACAATAGCCAAGAGGTGGAAGCAACCCAAATGTCCATGGGCAGATTAATGGATTAACAAAACATTGTTTGTACATACAATGGAATATTATTCAGCCTTAGATAGGAGGAAAGTTCTGACACATGCAACAGCATGAATGAACCTGTAAGTTCATATGCAAACTGAAATAAGACAGTCACTGAAAGACAAATACAGTATGATTCCACATATAGGAAGTATCTAAAGAAGTCAAATTCATAGACACAGAAAGTCAAATGAGAGATGCCAGGGAATGAGAAAGAGGGAGTGAAGAGTTAGTGTTTAACAAACACAGAGTTTTAGTTTTGAAAGCTGAAAAGAGTTCAGGAAATAGATGGTGGTGATGTTTGCACAGCAATGTAAATGTACTTAATACCACCAAACTTCACTCAAAATGATTGTAAATGATGTGACCTTTCAAGGCAGGAGGGACAGCATGTGTGGAAGCTGGAGCTGGGTTGGGAAGTGCAGTGACAAAGATGGGGAGGAGCTGGGGCACGGCATGCATATAGGAATTGCTAACACAGAGCAACCCCCATTTGACTGCATGAGTTGGGCCAATGACAAATGAGGTTGGAAATGGAACGAAGAACCCCTGATGGTGGCATTTGAACTAATGCTGAGAAGCTTGGGCTCTACCCAGTGTCTTTCAACATGCGGTTCATGGATAACCTACGTCTGTTTCACTCAAGTACTTGTTGAAGTGAAAATTCCCAACCTCAGCCCTAGAATTGTATGCATTCGATTCTTTGCATATAGTTGATAGGAATCAATTTTTCTAACAAAATCCCCAGCTCATCTCCATAAAGAAGATAATTAGAGAACTGTGTAAGACTTGGAAAACTCTTAAAAATCCTTCCATCTTGGCTGCACCCAGGGAAAGCATCTCTTTCCACAGATTGTGGAGGTGCAGAAGAATTGCAAATGGGATTTTGAAAGGTGCACATGACATTATAGAGCTTCCACGTTCCGAGGAAATATTGGCTTGCAATTTGAAATGGAAACTTCGCAGCCTTATTTTATTCATGACTTTTGCAAGAGTTTCCACATTTGCCAAGGGAAACGTTTGCCAGAATTAAAACACACGAAGGATGCATCACTCTCTCTTCCCACACATGGGGAAGTCATTAAAATTGAATCGGCTTGGCAGCTGACAGCTCAGGTGTTCAGTGACTGCTGAAAACTTTTTAATCTTTCTTTCTTTCTTTTCTTTCTCTCTTTCTTTCTTTCTTTCTCTTTCTTTCTTTTCTTTCTCTCTTTCTTTCTTTCTCTCTTTCTTTTTTTCTTTCTTTCTTTTTTTTTCTCTCAATCACAAGGAATGTGAAAATGTTCCACCAAGTCCTAAGTCTGGGCAAAATTTATGGTTTGGGAATTTTAAATCAAGCCCTAACATTTATTTTCCTTTGGCAAGAGGTAAAATTGTTTAAAAAGAAACAAAAGGCTATTTATTAATGTGTGCACATGCAAAGCCAGAGTACAGAGACTATTGAAGAAGGGACACGTGATGCCACCCTGCTGGATGGTGGTGGATCAGGCTCCTGCTCTAAGGGCTGCCAGACGAAAGCCTTGGAGAAGAAGGAAAAAGCAAACTTTCAGATGTGAAGAGATTTCTGAACTGAAAGAACAGAGCCGGCAATGAGATGCACAAAGGATGGACAGGCAAAGGGTAGTAAGTGCTCTCAGGTGGTTGGGGCTTCGGTGGGAAAGGTGCTCCTGGGAGTGATTGATCTGGCATTGGAGAAAATCTTGAATATCAGAGGGAGGGATTTGGACTCCATCTACATGCAAAAGAGAGCTCTTGAATGCTCACTACTGTCAGCCTTTGGGTAGAATATTCTAGCGGTCTTGTTTCATGAAAACTGAAAAGAGGAGAACCTAGTTGTGAGGTAACCACAGTGACCTTGCAAATCTTCAATTGATGAGCAACTTTACATCAGGGGCTATAAAGGATGGAGCAGATTTAAGAAAGGTTGAGTTAGAACAGTAGGATAGAACACCAGCTCAGTGTGAATACAGAGTCCAGCTGTGTGTTTGGTACAGATGGATGGGAAAGGGGGGCATTTATGAACAACCAAGACTGAAACCTGCAGCCGCTCTTTTCCTTTAACCTTGGTGGCTCATTAGCTCCACATGCCTGGCTGGTCAGACAACATTCCTGAAGATCCATGTTGATCAGGAGTGACTTTCTTTGTCGACTTTGAGAGCCATCCCTTACAAATATGGAAACACATGGCTGTTTCTCTCCACTAGTAAAGCTGTCTCCCTGTACTATTGCCAGTGAGACAAGTACGCCTATTATAATAGACATACTTATCTGACAATATAATTAATTAAGACAATGTGGACTCAGCATTGGATTCTGATTTAAATAAGTCATGTGGAAATGCTTTATACTGTTACACAGTCCTCAGGTATTAACTGTTTTATTCTACATGGAACATCCAGCTTGAGATAAGCATGGGACACTATCTGAGCATAGAAACATGATCAAGACAAGGACTCAGTGAGAACTATGGCACTACTAAATCACAACCTAGGAGGGAATGGTAATGCTTCTAAGGCAGGTATTTTGCAATTAGGAAAATTAAGAGGAAATAAAAGCCAGTGAAAAGAATTGTCCTACTAGTTATCAAAAACACTTTTTTAAAACATTGAACATTTTTTCAAACCAAATGTCTATGGATGTGTTTTGCTAGCAATTGAATTTTTTTTTTGAGCAAAGAGGAACCTCCACCTTCCCAGTTCCCCCACAGAATTCAAGTCCTCTTATCGTAAGTCATCGATTTGACAAAAGTCCAAATAATTGACACAGGACAGATTGACACATTCTGATTTCCAAGATTTACTTCAGACAGCCTTGCAGATGCAGAACAAACAGACTTGATCTAGTGATCCCCACTTCCCCATATTCCTGCTGCAAAGTTGGTCACATGTGCTCAACAATATAAACAAATGCCAGGGGAGCCACCAGAGCCCATTTTGTTGAGTAACAGATATTCCAAGCAGGCACAATTTTAAGGCCTAAATATGCGATGCCTTTAACCCTTTAGCAGTCTTTTTAGAGGTGTGCTATTTTTATTCCCCTTGTACAGATCAGAAAAGTGAGGCACAGAGAAGCTACACCAAATCCCCCAGGTCAGATCTAACAAGTTGGAGAACTGAAGCAAGAATCCGGCCATTTTTACTCCAGAGCTGCTATGAACCACTATGCCACACTGTCCCTTCTATATATACAAAATGAATAGAAACAAACAACAACAACAAACAAAAAACCAAAATATTCCTGGAGATAAGATTTAGGACTAGGACTTGGAATTATATAGCATTTGCTTTCTTTCAAAAAAGAAAATTAACATGAAAGTTTCAAAGAATCTCAACAAACATTTGATGACATTGTTTTAATCACCTTCAAAACACTTAAGATTTTTGGAATACAATTTTTGTACTTTGGGATACCTGCAATCTTTGTGAGGTGATCTCGGTCAAGTCATTTATGTCTCTTTCTGCTCAGTTTACTCATCTGTAAATTGGGGATAATTTTAAAGCTTCAAGTTTGTCCTGAGGTCAGATGAAATAGGGAATGCTGAGGAATCAGCACTTCATAGTTTCCCAATATATATGATTGGGGTGATTAAAATAAGCTCATGGATTGGGGGACACGGAATTCAAAATTCTGTATTAGGCTGTTGGGAAAAACAAAAGAGAAGGGAGAATGTTGTCTGTTGCGAAGACACAGAGGGAAAGCTGGCCTACTAGTAGTGTTCAAATCCAAAACTAAGTTATCTTACAGGCTAAATCTCTATTTAAAAATAGTAATAATAGGGGAAGGGGAAGGGAGGGTGTTTTTTTTTAGGTTGAATTGTTGAATATGAAACAAATTCATATGAGAAAGCCTAACCCTAGTACCCAAGAATGTGACCTTATTTGGAAATAGGGTTGTTGCAGATGTAATTAGTTAAGTTTGGATGAGGTCATACTGGAGTAGGGTGGCCCCTAATCCAATATGCCTGTGTCTCTATGCCAATGTCTGAATGTTTGTACCACCTCTCCCAAATTCATATGCTGAAATTCCAGCCCCCAAGGTGATGGGATTAAAAAGTGGGTCTTCGGTAGCTGAGTAGGTCATGAGGGTCAACCCTCGTGAATGGGATTAGTGCCCTTGTAACAGAGGCCCCAGAGAGCTGCCTGCCCTTTTTACTACCTGAATATTAATCTGATGATGCTGAAATTATGCTTAGGGGATTGGTCAGTTGAGGCCATTGTCTTAAGAAGAGTGTCCCCAGGGAAAAATGGTAGCAAATTTTCCAAATCCAGCTGTGAGTCTCTGGAGAGTGACCGAAACTAAGAGCTGCATGATAATTAGAGTGTTGAGCCTGTGCATTGTTAGTCTGAAGAAATGCAACAATAATAATATAGAGAGAGTAAAATTGTTTTAATGAAAAGACAAAAGACAAGTGAACACTGAAAAAAATGGAAGAAAATTTTTGATTATTTAGAATACTAATGAAAAAAATGTGATCCAAACAATATTCCTTAAAACATTTCTGAATTATACTTTGCCTGGGGAGCTATTGACCATTCACACAGTTCCTGACATGATAGCTCCACTCAGACACAGATTCATAAAGAAAGTTGCCCTTGGTTTTATCAATCGGCAGGAAAAAAAATGAGCTCCACACCAGGCACTGAACTCAGATGGTTTCTGGATTATGAGAATTTCTTCACACAGTCCACAGGGAGGAAGATGGGCCCCACACTGTGTAATTTAAATGTTTTTGACATGGATTTGGACCAAATAACATAACAAACCAGACATTGAAAACCAGAACTATGGCATTGCATGATTATTAATAAATGTCAAGATATTTCTAAAAGTGAAAATGACTTGTACATGAATTAAGCTGGAATTCAAAGGAAAATTTTTGACTAAACCCAAAGGAAGAAAACAGTACATTGCAATCAATTAATATCTTTCTTAAATCTCTTTTAAACTACAGTTTTCTTCTTCTTCTATTTTTATTTATTTATTTATTTATTTTAGAGACAGTGTCTTGCTATGTTACTCAGGCTGGCTTTGAATTCCTGGATTCAAGTAATCCTCCTGCCTCAGCCTCCCAAGTAGCTGGGACTACAGGCACACACCACCAGACCTCGCCCCACTATTTTACTTTTATTAATTGCAATTTATTTGTTGATGAGCATAGAATGTTTATTATATAGTTTCCCAGAGTCTGGTTTTACTTACAGCATTATTGTATTGTCCATTAACATGTTCCTCTGGCATACTCCCATTCACAATTGCCACAAAATAACTAGGGAGGTGAAAAATCTCTACAAGGAGAACTGTAAACCACTACTCAAAGAAATCAGAGATGACACAAAGAAATGAAAAAACATTTCATGCTCATTGGTAGAAAGAATCAATTAAGGTGGCCATACTGTCCAGAGCAATTTGTAGATTCAATGCTATTTTTATTAAACTACCACTGAGATTCTTCATGGAATTAGAAAAAACTATTTTAAAATTCATATGGAACCAAAAAAGAGCCCGAATAGTCAAGGTAATACTAAGCAGAAAAAAACAGAGCTGGAGACATAACACTACCTGACTAAACTATACTACATGGCTGCAGTAACCAAAACAGCATGGTACTGGTACAAAAACAGACACATAGACCAATGAAACAGAATAGAGAACCCAGAAATAAGGCCACACACCTACAACTATCTGATCTGTGACAAGCCTGACAAAAACAAGCTATGGGGAAAGGATCCCCTATTCAATAAATGGTGCTGGAATAACTGGCTACCCATATGCAGAAGACTGAAGCTGGACTGCTTCCTTATACCATATACAAAAATCTACTCAAGATGGATTAAAGACTTAAAGTAAAACCCAAATAAAAACGCTGGAAGATAAGGTAGACAATACTATTCAGGACACAGGCACAGGCAAAGATTTCATGACAAAGATGCCAAAAGCAATTGCAACAAAAGCAAAAATTGACAAATGGGATTTAATTAAACTAAAGAGCTTCTGCACAGCAAAAGAAGCTATCAACAGCATAACCAGACAAACTACAAAAAGGGAGAATATTTTTTGCAAACTATGCATCTGACAAAGGTCTAATATTCAGCATCTATAAGCAACTTACACAAATTTATGAGAAAAAACAACCTTATTAAGAAGTGGGCAAAGAACATGAACAGACACTTTTCAAAAGAAGACATACATGCAGCCAACAATCATATGAGAAAAAGCTCAACATCAGAGAAATGAAAATCAAAACCACAATGAGATACCATTTCACACAAGGCAGAATGACTATTATCAAAAAGTAAAAAACAAAAACAAAAACAAAAAAAACAGATGCTGGCAAAGCTGCCGAGAAAAGGGAGTGCTTATACATTGTTGGTAGGAGTGTAAATTAGTTCAACCATTATGGGAGACAGTATAGCAATTCCTTAAAGACCTAAAGAGATAAATACCATTCGCCCCAACAATCGCATTACTGGGGATATACCCAAAGGAACAGAAGTCATTCTATCACAAAGATACATGCATGCGTATATGTTCATTGCAGCACTATTCACAATAGCAGACATGGAATCAACCTAAATGTCCATCATTAATAGACTGGATAAAAAAAGTGTGGTCCATATACCCCATGGAATACTACACAGCCATAAGAAAATGAAAGCATGTCTTTTGCAGGGACATGGATGGAGCTGGAGGCCACTCTAGCAAACTAACGCAAGAACAGAAAACCAAATACTGCATTCTCTCACTTGTAAGTGGGAGCTAAATGATGAGAACACATGAACATGTTGAAGGGAACAGCACACACTGGGGCCTTTTGGAAGGTGGAGATGGGAGGAGGGAGCGGATCAGGAAAAATATTTAATGAGTACTAATACCTGGATGATGAAATAACCTGTACAACAAACCCCCATGACACAAGTTTACCTAAGTAACAAACCTGCACTTGTACCCCTGAACTTAAAATAAAATTTAAAACAAACAAAGAAAAACACATACATCAGTAGATGAAAAAAAATGTTTCTCTGGCCCCTATATTTTCTACAACTTGGTTGACATTAAAACATGTGAAGAGATTGAATGGTAATGTACAGTAAGTGTCAGCATAGGTGTTAGTGTGTCCTTCTGTCAGGAGCAAATATGCCTGTTTCTCTCTCTTTCTTTGTGAAATGAGCACCATTGATGATTATTGCATATATCCATTATTTTATTAGAAGTTATAAAATTATGATATTCTAAGGATATTTTTCCTAAGTTATTTATTAGCTGAAAGATTTTTATAATGATTTAACCTGCATTTTGTTAATGGTTTGGTTAACCTGAGTGATAGATTGCAGAGGAAAAGCAGGATACATAATTTATCTTCTCCCTTCTTTACCAGTTTTCACCTTAATAATAAGTATCCTCCCAGCACGGCCTGCAGATAGATTTGCCTGTTTTGTGTGAGCACATGATGCTTTTCTGTTGGTTACAGTCATGATCCTTGCCAGTTCTCAGTCTGTCCCACCCTGGACAGTGGGGGCCTCTTCATGTTGACTTCAGAGTTCCTGCGACATAACCCAGGCAGTCTTTTATGCATCATGGCTTCTAGTGTCAAAAGATATTTCAGGCTTACTCTGCACATTTCCTGTCCCAATCAAAGTTTAGTGGAAATGGTATTTAGAGTATACGGACTAGGCATTAAGGGAGCAATATCTTTAAGCTCTAGTGGTTCGGTTAGTTTCAGGCAGTTAAGTGGCATAGGTAAAATATAATGGTAAGCAGACAGTTATTTCTTCTGACGTTGGCACATATGTTCTCAAACTTAAAGCGACTATGTGTGTAAAAGAAACATCTTAATATCGGTGTCACTTCTTAATATTAATTGTTTTAGTCTATTTGACAATTACCAGCATATTTCTGAAATAATTTTTGGCTATATTCTAGCTAATCTAATTTTTACTGGGTTCATTTGTTTGTTTGTTTGTTGTTTCAACACCCTCGTCTGCTAATAACCACCACTGGGGGCCCTTATTCAACATTTTATTCTGTTCTTTTAATTATGAACTGTTAAGAGCAGTGAGTTAAGAAGTTTAAGGATTTTACTTGTTACAAAATAGCCCACATTTAACTACTTTTCCAGAATGCCTCAAGTGGGAACTAATAAGAAGGATCTACACACTCTCGATGTCTATGCTTGCCAGAAAATTGATCTCAACAGCTAAACAGTGAGTCCTTTGATGGTTAGGTCAGGCCACCAGTGACTCCTCTTCTTCATGGCTCAGACATTGTAGCAGGGAGAACCTGGGTTAGGGAACAACAAAGACAGGATACCGTCTAGTTCCTCTCACCCTGTGCACTCTTAACACTGAACTAATCTCAGATTTCTAAAAGAGTGAGTTATATTTAAATCTTTCGTTTGCAATCCTTGCAAAAACCTTCATTTCTATACATAAAAATTATCATTTGCTTTCAAAGGGGAAAGATCAGAACAATATAATTAAGGGTCTTAGAATGCAGGTGACCTCAAAGTGTGTTTGCTTCTCCTGCTAGTTGGCTGTTCCCAACAAACGGCAGGATTTTAGAGCACTCAGTGATTTAAAAGTGGGCATATCTGTTTGTCCAGTGGATTTTATTACTGTCACATAATTTACCATCAAGTAATAAAATCGCACTATTCTTCATTTTAGACTGAACATTTGGAAAGCTTTTTCTCAAACTTTGTCCAAATTCAGGGCGATAGTTTTTGGAACTTAGCTGTATTTTCTTCCAAGTGAATTTCTAAATATGCCTTAACCATCGGTCAGCTATATTTATCTCATGAAGGTAGAGAGTAGAATGGTGGTTACCAGAGGTTGGGAAAGGTAGGGAGAAGAGGGATGAAGGGAGGCTGATTAATGGGTACAAAAATACAGTTAGAAGCAGTAAGTTCTAGTATTCCATAGCACAGTAGGGAGACTGTTGTTACCATTAAATTATTATATATTTCAAAATGGCTAGAAGAGATTTGAAATTTTTCCCAACACAAAGAAATGATAAATAGTTGAGGTGATAGATATCCCAATTACCCTTATCTGATCATTACACACACGTACCAAAATATTATATGTACCCCATAAATATGTATAATTATTATGTATCATCATATAAAAACAGTGGGTCAGCTGATAAACTAAAAGGTTGATGGGGTAGCAATGGAGAATAAAACCTCATCATCTATCATTATTTGTTCACTTTTGCTGGCTACATCCAAATGTTAATGAATGTCAGCATACGCTTATTCAGATGTCTGATGCTATGTTATATAACGTCCTAAAGACTGTTTACACCTATTCAGCCTCACTCAGTTGTCAAAACAACTATATGAAATGAGCAGAGAGAAACTCAGTTATTTCACCAAGGTTACCGGTGGAAACGTCAGAGCAGAATTTGAACTTAGGCAATTCAGCTCCAGGAGTTAATGATGTTAGACACTACATGACACTGCTTCTGCTTTGCTTTCACAGGTCCTTAAATAAATGTCATATAACTGTGAAATCTCAGGACTAGATTTAGCTTAAATGTATTCTAGGATAATTCCCCATTTAACTTTTGACTTCCCCAAAAAACACTTGGTTAAAACAGCAAGCAGGTCTATAGTCACCTTAAACAACTAGGAGCCCACTACTTATGCTTTATAATATCAGGAATGCAAAGTTGCTTCACTTCTCTGAGGTGGTTCTTAGTTGGAAAATTGTCAATGGCAGTGCCTGCTTGAAAGGTTTTGAAGATGTATATAAGGCGAAGTTGCTCTGAAAATGCCTGGCACAAAGCATGTCCTCAATGAAAAATGAACCTTCATTATATCTTTAATAAATTCCAGTTTCCTTTTCTTGCTTCCATCCTTCGTCTCTCTCTCTCTCTCTCTGGAAACTCCAGTAGCAAGTTCTTTCCTTGGAATCTTCAGAGCAAGCAGGCCTAGAGTTCCTCATTAATACTTATGTTGGGGACCTTCTTTCCCTTTTCCTCAAGTTTTTTTCAACTCTTCACCTTATGACCACTTGAAGGGACTTCAAATGATTCCAGTGAGCCACATTTCTCTTAGAAGGTTGCCAATGGCTTTACAGCACGAGGTGTCATGGGGCCAGTGCTAGAACTGGATAATGAAAGACGAGTTTAGGGCTAGTTGTCCTGGGAGAAAGGATTTTAGATGTCACCGGAACCACAGAAGGAAAAGCATAGAGTCAAGGAAACTTCATCAAGTTGACCAAACATCAGTGTGGATGAAAGAGTAAAAGACAACATTGGCCTTGGGAAAATGTCTGCTGGCAATTGCATGCTTCCAGCTGAGTCTGTATTTGAGTTGCTGTGGGGCAAACTTTGGTTCTGAGCCTGAGTCCACCTTATCTCCTTGGGTTAGTTACTTGGCCTCTTGAATTTTAGCATCCTTGTCTACAAAAGAGAATGACTATGCTTCTAATTGACTAAGTTAACTCATACAGAATACTTAATTATAATGAGTACATTGTAACTGTTTAATAATACTTACTAAAATATTTGAATTTATATTAAAATTCTTTGGAATGAATAAATTTAAAAGTATGAATATAAAGGTTAACTGAATTATATTTTCACTGAAATTGTGGCTTGCAACCTCCTGAATTAGCTATCAAATCTGATACATGGCCATCTTTTGGGTCTCATGATTGCCATATGGCACCATGCACAGCAAGTGAGCCTGGTATTCATTGTATTCCGTCATTTCTTTTGCAATTATCTTTTGCTGATGACTCTCCCTTTGCTGCCCCCCACCCCCATCCACCCTCTGCCCTTCTCTAATCTCCTCCGTGCCATGGATGACCTCTATGGATGTTTTTGTCTCTGCCCTCCAACTTCTGATTGTGTTTGACCTATGGGAGACTCTGAAATGATATTAGAAGATAGAAGGGAAAGAATACTGTTCCTTCCTCATCCCCACTGTCCCCATCATCACGGTTTGGCTGCAGTCCCTGTTGGGCTGTCCTGCTGCTGCACTTGCTAACATACACTCCCTTTATTGACTGAGCCTTGCAGACCTGGGAAGGGGAATGGACATCTTGTTGTTGCAAATCCCTAGGGGCTTTAAGCCTTTATGGCTTTCTTTAGTCCTTTCCTTAATCTCTTTTCAATTAACCCTTCAAAAATACTATTTATTTCCTACCAAGACCTTGATTGATGCACATATATTGAATCCTTTCTGTTTACTGAGCACTTCCTAAGAAAAAGGGACAGGGCAACACCTAAAACAAAGTTCCTGCCTCAGTTTGTTTGTAAATTATGTGGAGCAACAAATATATAAGGTGAAGCTGCAGGGCACCGTGTCATACTCATCATATCTGGAAAGGCAACTGAGCCCAGTGAGAAGAGAAGAGCATGGGGTTTCTCCTAAAACAGAGGGAGCCTGGGCAGGGCAGGTGACCTAGGAGCTGCCTTATGTGGGGCACAGCAGCAAGGACAACAGAATTTCTCAAATAATAGAGAACCTTTTATTTGAAGAAGCAGCTTATTATCTACCAGATAGATCAGTAAGACATCATTGGTTTGAGATTAAATAGATAACTGAGAATAGTTTCTGTAGGATTTCTTTGATGGCCTGTTCCAGGAGAGTGTTCTTGGGTGGAGGGGATCAGGCTGGAGGAGAGCCAAGGGAGGTGTATGTATACTTCCTGGGTATTCACTTAGCCTTTGGCTTTTACAGTAATTTAAGCAGATTAAAAAAATGATATATTTGCCACACATCATAAATAACTGATAATAAGGTTAAATAAACTCCTTTGAACATTCTAGAATTGGGCTGTTTATAAGTATATATCATGAAAATGATCACAGGCTGCACTTCTGAAAATGTTTTTGTTTAACTTAAGAAGTTCATGCCATCATTATAGCCTATCTATAAACTGAAATCATATACCCATATTATAATTACTGAGTATAAATATGTGCACCAAAAAATAAAAGAAAAGAACAACTCTTGGAAAAAACAAAAAGACAGACTATGATTAATGTAACAAGCTATTTCTAATCTGGATTTTTAGATTTTTATTTAATCATTTAGAGATTATAACACTAATAAATGAAAGTTATAGGATAATCAAAATATATAATATTATAAAGAATAGTAGGTAATCCAACATGTTTGTTTAAAGAAAAGAATTAGGCTGGGTGCAGTGGCTCATGCCTGTGATCTCAGCACTTTGGGAGACCAAGGCGGACAGATCACTTGAGGTCAGGAGTTCAAGACCAGCCTGGCCAACATGGTGAAACCCCGTCTCTACTAAAAATACAAAAATTAGCTGGGTGTGGTGGCATGCACCTGTAATCCCAGCTACTCGGGAGGCTGAGGCAGGAGAATGGCTTGAACCCAGAAGGCAGAGGTTGTAGTGAGCCGAGATTGTGCCACTGCACTCCAGCCTGGGCAATAGAGAGAGAATCCATCTCAAAAAAAAAAAAAAAAAAAAGGAAAGAAAGAAAAGAAAAAAGCTTAATATATTAGCCTCTCCCTTCAAGTGATGGAGCCTTTGGACATGATTGCGGGACTTCAGTGTAGCAAAATGTCATTGCATAAGTGACTGAACCTTGATGGTGGATATTGATAGACATGTTGCAGAACACCAGTATTATTAGGTAAATCAGGATGGGAAGATAGAGGAGGAAGATGTCAGGATTTTTTTTCAAGATGATGTACCAATGAAATCAATAGTTCTCTTTCAAGAAAATCCATAAATGTAAAAATAAAATTTAAAAAACCAAAAATTTAAACTGCAGACACTTATCACCTACAAGATAAGTGTATATTTAGGATAAAATTTGACTTTTAATTTTAATAAGTTGAGTAAAGAAATACAAATATCAAATTAACTTTTTGATTAATTGAATCTGAACTCAAGGTTATAAATCTGTCAGGATTTACATATGTAACTTTGATTGAAATAATAAATAAAGTGAAGTATTAAAAATGAAAATAGAAGGACAGGTAACAATTGGTAAGAACGGTAAAATGGTGATGAGTGGCAAAGCTGGATATGGTTACCTGAAGGTTCATTACACTATCCTTTTTACTATTGTGTATGTTTAAAATTTGTTATAGCAAAATTTCAAAAAGCAGCCAATGTATGGCTTTGGGGTCAATGCAAAATGGCTCTTTTCTCTTTTTAGGGAAGTTTATCCAAGGAGATTCAACAAAGTGGCCAAGCTACTTCTTGGAATTCAAGTCATTGTAAAACAACACCTTATTCATCAAAGGATAAATTTCAACAAATCAACATTAAAGCTAAGTCAAAATTAAGAGTAGATAAAAAACTAAAAGGCTCTTATCAAGATATTGTTTATTACTCCGAAATACATACTTAGGCTTTCAACAGATAGGCTTTTAAACATTTTAACATTTAAAAAAATACCACACCTATAAACAAAAATAAAGAAAAGTTAGAAATTTTCCAGATGAAACTGACCACTTCTTGATAAAAAAAATTTTGGTTATTTTCTGCTCTTCAAAATATTTCATATCTAAGTCAGCAGAAAAGAAAACAGGAAAAATGATATACTCTTTTATCAGTAGGATTCTGACCTGAGCCATTCAAACGGTGGTGGCATAGCACTAAAAGGAATTTTCAATTTCTCCCAAACATGGAAGTCTATATTTTTGAACTTCCATGTTTGTGTTTTCATTGGTGTATCAAAATCTAGCTTTGGTGGGTATTTTTCAGAGCTTAATTGAGGTATAATTGACAAATAATAAACTGTACAACAACATTTCCACAGGTCCTGAGAAATACTGTCTTCCGTATCATTTTATTATAATGTTAATGAAGAAAAATAATTGGTTTCATTATATGTTATTTTGCTTAAAGTTGCAGTTTCCAAGAATCTATATATGATGTTAAGTGAGGACTTACTGTATACAGTTGTATAAGTTTTGACACACATACACAAGTAGAATCATCACCACGTTAAAATAGTAAACATATCCGTCACCATCTCAAGGTTTTTCATGCGCCTTGGTAAGCCTTCTTTCCAGCCCAGCTCTTCCCCATCTGTTCCCAAACAAATAGTGATCTAACTTCTGTCAATATGGATTAGTTTTACTTTTCTAGAATTTTATATAAATAGAATCATAGAGTATGTGCCCTTTTTTCTAGTTTCTTTCATTGAGGGTAATTATGTTGAGGTTCATCCATGTCATGGAATGAACCGATGTTTAAATATACTACAGTGTGTTTATTTATTCGTCTATTGATAGGTATTTGTAGGTCACACAAAGAGCTTCCAGTTTTGCTACAAGCAAAAGTGCTATAATCATCCATGCATGGACAAATCTTCATCTATAAATCCATCCTTTATTTTTTATTGAGTAAAACCTAGTAGTGGAATAGCTAGATCATAAGGTAAATATTTAACTTTTTTTAAAGAAACGACCAAACTGTTCACTGAAGTGATTGTACCATCCATTCCGACCAGCAATGTTTGAGTTCCAATTCCTCCACATCCTCTTAAATTCAGCCGTTTTTATAGCTGTGTAGTAATATCACAGAGTAGTTTTCATTTGTGTTTCCCTAATGAAAAATGATGCTAAGCATTTTTCATGTGCTCACTTGTCATTCATATATCTTCTGTGGGGAAGTGCCTGTTAAATGCTTTGCCAAGTTTTTAAAAATTGGGCTGCTCGTTACTGAGTTTTAGGAGTTCTTTGTCTATTCTGGGTTCAAGTCTCTGGAAAGATAAATACTTGAAAATGTATTATCCCCATCTGTAACTTGTTTTTTCATTCTCTTAACAGTGTCTTTTGAAGAGAAGTCATTTTATCTTTAGATGAAGACCAACTTCACAATTTGTTCAATTTATGGGTCATGTTTTTGGTGTCATATCTAAGTAATATTTTCCTAACTCATGGTTAGAAATGTTTCTCCTATGCTTTCTTCTAGAAATCTCATTGTTTTAAGTTTCACATATGGGTCTATATCCTGTTTCGTGCTAATCATCTATGTGGTGCAAACTGGGGGTTTAACTTTTACATGTATATTCAATTATTCCACCACCATTGCTTTAAAATGTTATTTGCTTCCCTTTGCACCTTTATAAAAAATCAGGGCATATCATTGTAGGTCTATTTCTGAAATCTCTATTCCTTTCCACTGATCCATGTCTCTATCTTTATGTCAATACTAAAATCTTGATTTGTTTAGCTTTATATGTTTTGAAATCAAGTAGTGTTAGTTATTCAATTTTGGTTTTGGACATTGATTTTTGTATTCCAGGTTATTTTTCTTTCCTTACTGCACTGGCACATCTCTGTGTTCTTGAATTTAGGAGGAAAACATTCAGCCTTCAGTAATTACGTATGATATTATTTGTAGTATTGCATAGATGACTTTTTCACATTCGGAAGTTCCCTTCTGATCCTACCTTGCTGAGAGTTTTCACCAGAACTGGATTGTCAAATGCTTCTGTATTTATGTTATAGTTCTGGGATAAATGCCCTTTGATCATAAAAAAATTTCCTTTTGGTATATTGTTCAATTCAGTTGGCTGAAGTTTGATTTAGAAGTTTTGCATCTATGTTCTAGGCAGAAAAGAAAAGGAGCTTACATTATTTTAGTTGAATACATCTTCTTACATGGTGTATGTGAGGAGGAAAAAAATGCAAACTGTTTTTATCCTCTGTTCTCACACCACAACAATCAGCACCAAAGAATTTCTCCCCACCAACAAGCAAGCAGTCAATTCTGCAGTGGGCACCAGCTGGGTGTCCTCTAACTCAGTTCTGGTGACACCACCTCCCTGGAGCTAGCAACAGATTTCACAGGGCTCAGCCTTCAAGACGGCCTCCCTTTCAGACACCAGTCTCAAGTCCAGGCTTCTGGAATTTCTAACCAACTACTGTCAAGTTGGGATTACCATGACTCCCTCTTTGGGTTCCACTAATTTGTTACAGTGCTCACAGAACTTAAGAAAACATTTATATTTGCTGGCTTATTACAAAGGTTATTATAAAGGATGCAGATGAAGAGAGGCATAGGGCAAAGTATAGGGAAAGGAGTGGGCAGCTCCTGTGCCTTCCTTGGGTGTGCCACCCTCCAGGAACCTCCATGTGTTCAGTGACCCAGAAGCTCTCCAAACCCTGTCCTCCTGGGCCTTTTATAGAGGTTTCTTTTGGCAAACATGATTGACAACCATATAGAAATATGATTGAACAGAAAAGATATAATTCAATACTAATAGACTAAATGAGGAAACCTAACAAGACTGTCTGCCCAGATTCTTCTCGGTCACTTCTCTGGGCAGCATTCCCTCCTCTCCAGTATGATGCAGGACCCCTTCTGAAATAAGGGTCTGGTGACCTACAATCAAACATGGTAGGCCAGAGAATTGCTTTATGACCAGTTCTGTGACAGAAAGGTAGGAGAAGATTCCTGCCTTGGGAAGAAAAGGAGCAGGTGAAAGGTGGGCAGGGAAGGTCAAAGAGACTGTTTTCTGAGGCCTGCTCCAGAGGCCTAAAGTGCCTCACATTCTAACAAAGGGCTGCAGGAGTCATGAGCCAGGAGCCAGGTACAAAACCTGCATATATGATCATCTCACCAGGGGATCCAGGAGTTTAAAGGTAAGCAGTTTTATGTATTGAAAAATTTCAGGAACAGAATTTGGGGCTGGTAGTGGCTAAGACTTCCATGTGGGCTGTTGTGGAATGCTATTGAAGCAGCATATTTTGCTGACCCCCTCGTGGGACTCACAAAGGAGGTGCCCTGTTTACTCAGCCCACAGCTCTCAATTACTTGTGGGAGGAAACACGCGAGCAAAAGAGGTACGAACTGGAGCGCACAGGTGCTGAAACTAGCTGGCCGCTTTGGCACCAGCAGGGGCACTCCACCCACTTGGACCTGCTGCACTCCACCCATCACAGGAGGGGATGTGCAGGTGAGGGGGTGTGCAGGTGAGTGGACGCAGGAGCCGGGGCTAGCGCTTTTGGGTGCTGGTGGGAGCGAACTTCATGTAGGCCCTCAGCAGCATCTGGAGTGGGGGTGCCCAAGATCCTTGAAGCTCCAAAGAAAGTGTTACAGTGCTCTTTTAGCTCTGCTGTCCGTGGATGGCTTAAGTGTTAACATCTCAGTGGACCCTCT
Source organism: Pan paniscus (assembly GCF_029289425.2). Classification (NCBI taxonomy): domain Eukaryota; kingdom Metazoa; phylum Chordata; class Mammalia; order Primates; family Hominidae; genus Pan; species Pan paniscus. The sequence goes on from NC_073255.2 coordinate 51,293,266, forward strand.
GCCTTTCTGCATGAGGTGGCTGCCTTCTGCCAGTGAGGGCAAAGGGCAAGCGTGACAACCTTTTGTATTCACACTCATGGTTCTCGAGTTCTTCTCCAGCATCCAGGAGAAATGAGGTCACGTGAGCAAACTGAAGGATGATACATGCTGGAGATTGTATTGTTGATGAAAGTGGTTCTCAGTGAAAAAAGAGAGCTGAAAAGGGGATAGGGCAGGAAGGTCACCTGCCCCTGAAGTCCAGCCATTTCCAGCTGGATTCTTCTCTGAAATTATGCCATCAAGCTATCCCTCTCAAGTCAAGTCACTTCTCTCCAAAGTCCAGCCATAGTCTCCAATGTCCAGCTGCTTCTCCCTTCTCCCAGCTGACTATGGGGTTTTTATAGGCACAGGATGGGCGTGGGGCAGACCATGGGTGGTTTCTGAAAAGGCAACATTCAAGTGAGAAAACAGGGGTACAAGATCTTACTTTGGGCCCTAATCTTAGGCTTTTTTGCTTGAGGGTGGGGTCCTCCCCAGGGACCCACCCCAGCTGCCTAGAATTTCTCTGCCTCCTGCCTTTATCATTGTATCATTATGATGGCTATGAATAAGGAGGGAGGGACATCCCTGGGATGGCCGAGAACAGCCCCACTGGTGATGTGAAGTTTGAAGTGGAGGACTTAATTAGCTTCACCCCTGTATGATGGATGAATGACAAACAAGGAAGAATCGGAAAGATCCTTGGACTCCCATCTTGGTGATTGTTACTAAGCTCTGGACATTAGTGGAGAGACACATTTAGGACAGAAAATCATGTATCAATGAGTGCACAGACCAGGTCTTGCCCTCTTCCAGATGGCTCAATGATAGATTCTCTGTTACTTCCAGTAGCACAATAAAGATCGGAGTCCCTAATTGATGATAGAGTGGTAGTTGATGTGTCAGGTAAAGACAACTGTGAAAAATTCATTGGAATAGGATATGTGTCACTATTTAGAGAAAGAGCTTCAGAAAAATTCTACCCATTTGAATTGAATATAGAAGTCAAAATTACAATAGAAATGAAGAAAATTAGTATTTAAAAGAAATTTGACAAAGGACAAATACAAATATAAAAATTTTCTGAAACAGCTTTAAAATAAATACATTTAGTGTCAGCATAGGATACATATCAAAAATAAAACAGAGGCATTAAACTAACACAAGCATAAGTTAAACACGAAGTTGGACATTCTAAAGAATCAATTGGATTATTTCACTGAGAGTAATGTTTTCCAGGTTCACTGATGTTGTTACAAATGACAGAATTTCTTTCTTTTCTAAGGCTGAATAGTATTCCATTGTATGCATGTGGTGTATGTGTGTGTGTGTGTGTATATATACCACATTTTCTTTATTCATCTGTTGATAGACACTTAGGTTGATTCCATATCTTGGTTATTGTGAATAATATTGCAATAAACATGGGAGTGCAGATATCTGTTCAACATACTGATTTCAACTTATTTGAATACATACCCAGAAGTGGAATTGCTGGATCATGAGGTAATTCTATTTTTAGTTTTTCAGGAAACGTCCATACTGTTTTCCTTAATGGCTGTACTGTTTTACATTCATTCCCACCAACAGTATAGAAGGGTTTCCTTTACTCCACATCCTCACCAAATGTTATCTTTTGTCTTTTATGCAGAATCTAAAAAAGTCAAACTTTTGGAAGTAGCGAACAAGGGGATGGGGGAAATGCGAAAATGATGATTAAAGGGGGACATATATTTAGACAGAAGGAATGCATTTTTTGAGATCCATTGCACAGCATGGTGACTATAGTTAATAATAATATATCCTGTATTTTACCACAAACAGCCATATATTCTTTTCAGCAGCCTGAAGGTATCATCCCCATCACCTGCCTTTTTTTGTTGGGATGTCAACTTTCATAACCTCCTTTACGTATCTTTAAGGGAATTCTTCCTTTCGTTCCTGGCTGGGTGCTTCTAAGGTTTTTCTCTTTGCCTTTTGTTTTCAGTATATCCAATAAAATAAGACAGAACAGGGACCCCCCACCCCACCAACCTTAGGGGCCTGTGGGCCCCTCCAGGCATGGCAATAAAGGAAAATCTTGAGTTCCTTCAAGGGAAGTACCAGGCAGCTTGCTAGCACTGAGAAGTAAATAAGCAACATGATCAGCAAAAAGGTAACAGTAGCCCAAAACAATAGCCAAGGCAGCTAGAATCACAATATGTTTGCTTCTGTATAGAAACTAAGATAACATCTTAGCATATATCCCTGAGTTGTTTTTCAGAAACCCAGACCACCCCCACCCCACCAAAGGGATCCAATCCACTGGCATGTAGACCTCAGATAAGGGGGAGCTGAGGACTGAACTCTGACTGACCTATGTTCTTTGTTCTAAATTTTTTCCTGACGGGCCTGGAGGAAGTCACATCCGTGAGCCAGGGTGACATTCTTTTCTGCTGACCCCAAATTTTTAAAAACAAAGCTTCTATTCCTTAACCAATTGCAAATTGGAAAATCTTTAAATCTGCTATTAAAGCAAACTAAATATGGTGTGAGAAGGACTCCATACTTCCATATTTGAGTCTTTGTGGATGAACTGTAACCTAGCCTAATAGGCAGACAAGACTGAAAACCTAAATTAGGAGTATGCACCTTTAACAATAGCTGGGCCTTGGCCCATCCCAGAGGCCATACTTCAACCACTCATAGACCGCTAAGTATTCAAACAGTGTTCAAATGAGGCAAACACCAACCTGTAACCAATCCATCTGTTTCTGTACCTCACTTCCAATTTCTGTACATCACTTCCCTTTTTTTTTTCTTGTCTATAAATTTGTTCTGACCACAAAGCATCCCTGGAGTCTCTCTGAATCTATTGTGATTCTGGGGGCTAGGGCTGCCTAATTCGCAAATCGTTCATTTTACAATTAAACTCCTTAAATTTAATTTGGCTGAAGTTTTTCTTTCAACACTACCTATGACCTATAAGCCCCCAAGTCTAGGTATCCTGCCCTTTTAGGCTAAAACTAATGTGTGACCTCCATGTATTGATGTACAACTTTTCCTTCTGCTTTCCTGAAATTTACCCCTGCTGAAACCATCACTGCAAAATTATAACAAACGGTGAAAGAAATCTGACTTAACCAACTCCATCTTGCATCTAATCTCAAAGCTGTCCTTGTTCATTCCTGGGCATAGGCTGAGCTAACTTTGGAAGAAACTTAGTTTATAGTCTATAGTTTGAAACAAAGGCGATAACAGCCCTTTCCCAAAACAAACCATCTTCTTTCCTGGGTACTAGACTGCCTTTGTAGGACTAACAGATTGGCCAAAAGATTAGAAATTATGGTTTAGGAGTCATGCAGCTAAAGGCTACAAGATTCTGGCCCTCCTCAAGTTGCTTCTAGAGATAAATCACTGTTGTAAAACCTAAGATCAGTGCCTGACATATTTTGCAGACCCTGAACTTGATGGATCAGCTGGCACCACCCAGCTTGTTAAACTGGCTCAGCTGATCTTGTGGCCCCCACCCAGAAACAGACTCAGGGCAAGAAGACAGCTTCGACTCCCTATGATTTCATCTCTGACCCAACCAATCAGAACCCTTAGCTCACTGGCTTCCCCCAACCCACCAAGTTGTCTTTAAAAGCTCTTCTCCCAAAATGCTCAGGGAGACTGATTGGAGTAATAATAAAACTCCTCCTGTCTCCTGCACAGCGGACTCTGTGTGAATTGCTCTTTCTCTGTTGCAGTTACCCTATCTCGATAAATTGGCTCTGTCTAGGTAGCAAGCAAGGTGAACCTGCTGGGCAGTTACACTGCCTTTAAAAACCCTTACCTTCAAGGAATCAGGGAGGTCAAGACTTAAGCATGAGCTGCCTGGTCCTTCTTGCTCGGTGCCTGCAAGTAAATGCCTTCTTCTGCTGCAAACTTCTTACTGCCCTAGTTCTTTCAATAACATAGTGTGTCTATGTGGGAATTGCGTTTATACTCTGGTGGTTTCTGGGGATTCTTGAATTTATGAAGTGATATCTTTTATTAGTTCTTGAATATTTGCTGCCATTACCACTTCAGAAAAAAAAATCACCTTTGCCCCATTTGCTCCTTCTGGGATGCCAGTTAAATATAGGTTAGATTGGCCCACTGAATTCCTTCTCTATATTTTGCCTTTTATTCCTAGCTTCTAAATTTCTGTCTCTCTATGGGCTTTTGTTCCACATTCAGTTTTACTACTTATCTCTTCAGCTATGTTTATTAGCTTTCTTCTGTGTTCTTAATTTCATTCTTAGTATTTTCAGTTCCAGAATTTTTGCTCGGTTCTTTCCCAAATCTGCAATGTCACTTTGTTCTGGTTTCTAATTCACATATTAAAAGCTTGGCTCATATTCTTTTGTAAATAGTAAGTTGACTTGTTTTATAATCAGAATTTTTTCATTTTAATTTCTAAGTGGATGCAGTCCATTTTTGTTCTCTGCTCCCCACCTCCCAACCTACCCATGGGCTCCCATTCATGTTTCTTGCCTTCTTGCATGACAATTTGCCCTTTTCTATTTTCTAGATATTGGAATCTAGAATCTAGATACAGATGTTATAGAAATAATTGGAGTCTAGGCTCATGTTTTCATCCTCCTGTAAAGATGTCTTTTGGTTAGTTTGTTTCTGCTAGGAGTCTGGCAAATTTCTACTTTGATTTCAACCTAGACTTTTCAGTTTTACAAAGGTGGATTGCAGGGCAGTTTGTTGACTTGTTTGTGACCAGTTTTTTTCTTAAGAGAAGATACAGACTTTTAACACCCCTAGAAGTGAGGAGGCTTTATCAGGCAGACTGGACCTCACTTGTGTGAGCACCAGCATGAAGCCTCTACCATAACTCTGTTATGCAGGTCTTTCTTAATGATTAGAAAAAACTCACAGGGCTGATGTGGCTTTTGAACACTGAGCTGGATTCTGCAACACACTCCACACACAGTTGAGGTGTTTTCAGTAGGAGGTGTGATCTGAGCTCTCTATTTTTCTACTTTTACAAGAAGAATGATGAAAGTATAAAGGGGCCTTTGTACAGAATGATGAAAGTATAAAGGACTGACAGATTCTCCTTAAGTTTACAGGTATTCTGCAAACTATTCTGAAATAATAGGTAACAGATTACACAACTATATCACCTCTATAGGTACACTCTGCAAGCTGTTCTACTAAGTCATGTGAAAATGTAAGATGTGTCAAAGAAGAGCATCTGAGTTTAGCTGTGTTGTTTTGTTTGGTTTTAACCAGCCTGGATATAAAAAGGGAGGTGCCAATTAGACAAAGAATTATTTTAAAAGAAATATGTAATACTTATGATGATAATCAGATTATCTATTTCATCTTGATTTAGTTTTTGTTGTTTGTGGGCTTTGAGGAACTATTTATTCTTTTCTAAGTTCCCAAGCTTACAAGCGTCTATTTTTTTCATAGTCATCCCTCATTATCTTTTTAATGGCTGCAAGGTTTTTAGTGATATCTCCAATTTCACTTATTGTCAACTTCTTTTTTCTTTTTATATTATTACCTATTAATAATTTCAGGCCAGGTGTGGTGGCTCTCGCCTGTAATCCCAGCACTTTGGGAGGTCGAGGTGGGTGGATCATGAGGTCAAGAGTTCAAGACCAGCTTGACCAACATAGTGAAACCCCATCTCTACTAAAAATACAAAAAATTAGCTGGGCGTGGTGGTGGGCACCTGTAATCTCAGCTATTTGGGAGGCTGAGGCAGGAGAATCACTTGAACCTGGGAGATGGAGGTTGCAGTGAGCTGAGATCACACCACTGCACTCCAGCCTGGGTGACAGTGTGAGACCCTATTTCAAAAAATAATAATAATAATAATCAATTTCAATGACACTTTTACAAGAACCAGCTTTTCATTTTATTTATTTTCTCTATTATTTTTCTGTCTTCAGTTTATTGATTTCTGATCTTTTCCTTATTTTCTCTCCTGTTTGCTTATTTGCTTATTGGTCTTTATTTTTTAGACTCTTAAGGTAAGAACTCATATTATTGGTTTAAGGCCTTTTCTCATTCCAAATGTAAGAATTTGATGCTATCAGTTTTCCTCTCAGAGCTGCTTCAGCAGCATTCTACATATTTTAACATTATGCTTTGGTTTTCAGTCACTTCCATTTTTAAAAATTTTCTGTAAAACTTTTAAAGTTTCTATGAAATTTTCTGTCGCAGAGTAACTCCTGAGATTGTTGAAGAATCTGTTATTGTTTCAGGAAAAAAATGCTTATGGAAGGAAGCTAAGAGTGTGGCAGAGTAAGGGAAGCCACAAGTTAACTCTCTCATACTGCTATTTCATCCTCATTTCAGAAACAGCAGCATAGCACCAGAAAGCTCCTCCTCAGAAGACTGACTTCTTGTTCAGATTCTCTATGGTAATGTTGCTTGGAAAGAGATTATGAGTTTTCTTATTGTTGAGGGATGGAGGAGAAATATACATAGTCGATGTACCAGTGTGTTGATTGATTTATGCCCTTCATCTCGGAGGGAATCCCTGAGAATATGGGTATGCTTCCAGCCTACTTTGCTAGATTTAGGAGGTGGGCATCATGCATCAGTATTGAGCCACCATATCAACGTTAGTTGTTGTTAAAACAGAATTAAGTTTCTGATCACAATATCTAACACCTTGCACCTACCCCACCACCACTGTCATTAACAGAACATAGAAGAACAAGTAATTGGTTTTGATATACCTTTTGGCTTTAATGTCCTGGGTCAGATCTGTGTGCCTGATGAAACAAATATGCATTTTCTTGAACTAGTTCATTTGGCCTGGACAAATGCTCTCCAAAGTATGAACCAGGTTGTCATCTCATATCTGACAATATTTTAGATCATGGGCATGGTGCAGGGCTTCATGCCTCTTTAGCACATTATGCCAGGTTCTGTAAGAACTTGATGGCAAAACTCTCATATTGGAGATACAGCAATAACAGGGAGTTCTTGACTATATAGTGAAAAATATGGGATGGGTCATACTGACTGAAGTAAGAATCTTGTGAATGGGCCAAGCATCTGGTCTTTTGGAGTTGGGAACCAGTTGTGCATCTGAGGAAGGTGAGGTCTGGAATCAGGAGATAGAGGGTAATGCATGAGCTAGACTCAGTTTTCTTATGGAGGGTTTTGTGTGACTGTTTTCTCATCGGTCAACCTAGAATTTTGCTAATACCTTCTGGCATAACATTATTATATTCATCAAAGTGGGTTCTAGAATTTCAACATGACTTCATGCCGTTGCAGTAGACTTTTAATTTGAACATCACTCTCTGTAAATCCAGTGCAGTGTGTGTGTGTGTGTGTGTGTGCGTGTGCGTATAAAGGGCCTTCTCTAGATCATTTAGATTGCCTTCTTTAGTTGCAATGGTGTGCATAGTAAAAATCCAAACAGAAATTGGCTGAAATGATTTTACATTATATCAATAAAGAAAGCTCAAGGGGATTTTGTTTAGTGATTAGGGACCCAGGTCTGCCTGTGGTTCTGTGGCCTTTTCTCAGTGCTGACTTCATCTTCTGTTGGGGCAAGATGGCTCCAAAACTTGGAGTATCCAGACAGATACTTCCATGCCTATATACATACAAACTCATTATTCCAAAACTACAATATAGGTTGAAAGTTCCGGGAGACAAAACAACTTTCAGACAAATAACATGTGTTATATATTTATTTCTGGCTTTGTGTGTCTAGTGTGTGTGCGTGTGTGTGTGTGTGTGTGTGTGTAAAATGAAAGCAAACTATGAATTTAGGATGAAATTTAAAGAGAAATCTAAGGAAGACATTTAAATCAATGTTAATAAATGACAGTAACTACAAATAAAATGGATGTAAATATCTCCTTAAATATTTGAAAGCAGTAACATTATGACCTGACCAGCATATGTATTTTAGTCTGTCTGCTCATATTCAAATTCTATTTCCTGTAAATTCCTCTCAAAGCTTATGCATCACTGGTTTAAAGCAATTGATATTGATATTCTGCATTGAGATATATACAGACATGTGGACTTAGTCATTTTCTTTTTTTGTTTTATAACCATTTTGTGTAAAAAGAGTATGTATTTTCTTATATTTATAAAACAAGAATGCCTCCTTGGTTTCCCCTTTTCTTCTCTCTCTTCATCTTTCTGTCTGTCAATTAATTATGCACACACATACTTATCATATATTTCCTTGTTATTTGGGCAATTCTGGCCCAATAAAACATATACAAGACAATGGAAGCGGCATCGATTTAGACCAAGGTAATCTGTCATTGCAGTAAGTGTTCTTTTCCTCCTATGAAATGAGATGCTGGCACAGTAAGATCACTGTTTGGGGAAAGTAGTGAGGTCCCTGAAAATAATTGCAGTGGAAGGAAATGAATGTCAACTTGACAATAAATAACTGCACGTTTAAAATGTGCCAGGAACTATGCTTAGTAGGTTCTTTATTGATGTTTACAACAGTCTTATAAGCCAGTTACTATTAATATACTGATTTACAGACAAGGAAAGTGAAGCCCAGACAGATTAATTAACATGTCCAAGGTCACAGAATTGATAATAGGGTTGAGATAGGAATGCTGGCAGTCGAGTTATATCCTAGAAGATCTTCTACTTGTTGTCCATGGATTTCCTCTTCAATGAGCAGGTCAGAGCTGGATGTTAATTTGGACATACTGGTGTTGCTGTAATGAAGAGGCAGCTGCACCAAGCCAGGGTGCCACAGGCCTATTGCATGATGCTTACTTTTTCATGTATGCTTTTAGCTTTAGTCTTTGCTTGTCACTTTGTTCTCATGAAATACTTCCTGGAAACTGTCAAAGAAACTTATACAGTATCTTACAACAAGTAATTATTGTTTACATTATAAAGGTGAGGAAATTGATGTTCAAAGAGGTCAAGTAACTTGACCAATATCCAAAAATCCTCCCTTTTGAAATGTCCATGGATTTACCTACACAACATACTTAATCATATATAAAACATCTTCTTTTGATACTTTTTAGAATGTTGCTGGGTGGTGGGCTTTTCTAACAAAAACATCCAATATATTCTCTTTTTTTTTCTTTTGGTCAAATTTTAAATTTCCTGAGAATTTGGATTTTCTCACAGAGCTGCTCTGGAAATGTAAGTGTAATTGCAGCAACAACTAAAGAAAAAAAAAGCCCTAAAATACCATCCAATATTTCTCTTAGTACCTTTAGTCATAAGCTAAAAAGCACTTTGAAGTCTGTGGGACACCAGCAATTCTGTTTGTTTGGCAACTCACTGCAGTGAGTTAATGATTTCTTTGGCACTTTCTGAGACTTTCAACAGCAGTTACTTTTAAATCCCCTATAAAGTTCTAGAGAAGCCTTGGGACATTGTCGTTTGAGATGATAACAAAGTCATTTTAGGAGAAAAACTGGGTTGTGTTGTGAAAGGTTCTGAAGATGGAGCCCAGATGCTCAACCACTACCTGAACTCCAAACTGGGCTGCAAATGTGGAGGGAATAACCATCCCACAAAATGTCGTGTTTCCCAGCACAAGTGAGTGCCAAGAATTTAAAAGATTAAGGAAATTGAGAGGAACATGAGTGAGGCAGCCAACCTCTCTAAAAGACAGGAGCCTGGTACATGGCTGCAGAGAAGAAAGGTAGCAAAACTCTTCATTATGTGACTCTTAGGGGGAAAATTCAATTTTAATATTATCTTATTTTTATCAAATAGTAGCCTTCAGGTTTGTATTGTTATGAATGTTTATATATTCAACAGCAAAACAGTAAAATTCAAAGATTATTTATGATGATTTTACCTCTTATTTCTGGAATGTTGTAATTGCATGGATATTAAATAATAATGTTGATATGGTGTGGTTCTGTGTCCCCACCCAAATCTCATCTCTAATTATAATCCCCACATGTCAGAGGAGGGGCCTGGTGGGAGGTGATTGGATTATGGAGTGGATTTCTCCATTGTTGTTCTCATGATAGTGAGTGAGTTCTCACATGATCTGATGGTTTAAAACTGTGTGGCACTTCCCCATGTGTGCTCTCTCTCTCTCCTGCTTCACTGTGGAAAGACATGCCTTGCTTCTCTTTCCTCTTCCATCGTGATTTTAAGTTTCCTGAGGCCTCCCTAGCCTTGTGGAAATGTGAGTCAATTAAACCTCTTTTCTTCATAAATTACCAGGTCTCAGGTAGTTTTTTACAGCAGTATGAAAAGGGAGTAATGCAAATGTATTTTACAAAGAATAATAAGTACTCATATTGAGAAATTGGATATTAAAGATGATTTTCCATCAAAACAAATGGATTCAGCTCTGTTTTAGCCACTCAAACCGTGTCACTTTGGCCAAAGCATTTAGTCTTTTGAAGTCTTAGCTTACTTTTAAAAAATAATCATGACCAACACAATGAACTCTGAGACCCATTTGTCTGCAGCAGAGTGGCCTGGACAGCACAGCAGCAGATTAGCATCTTTGCCCAAACTTGGGCAAGGCAAAAAGTGGAGTGAATGTTAGATTTTGAAAGCCTATGCATTTAGAAAGGGCATGCCAAGTGTAGAACAACAATTTTTTGATAAGTGGGATGAAAATAGGAAGCACTCTATCCAGTTTTTTTTACTCAGTTGTTTTTCAGTGGAACTATTCTTGCTTGATTAATTGAATAGTGTTCATCCAGCTGTCAAGGCTGGAAATCTGACTCCTCCCTTTAATCCTAAATAACTTAATTGGCCTTCTACCATGAACCACCACTTGATCCTTCCCTGTAAATCCCAAATGAATGAAATGTCCTTGATCCCATCTCTGAAATTTCTCTCACACCCACCTCAGCTTTCACAGCTCATTTTTCACCTGCATTATTGGAATAGTGGTCCCCCAGTGGGTTCCCCACCTCTGGAATCTATTTGTTCCTCTCCAGTTTCTACACTGGAGCATGAGCACATTGCTCATGTCTGCTTCTCTTCCATGGCTTCTCATTACCTATAGATCAAGTCAAATTTCTTTACCTTTTTATGCAAAGCAGGTCATAAGATGGCTGCAACCTGCCTGTCCAGTGTTATCTCTTGTCTGAATCCTGATTTAGATTTAAAGGGGCCCAACCAGCAGAACTACACTTCATTCCACAATCACACATCATTCTTGCCCACTTATCTTTCTTGTATATTTTGCTGTTAAAATTCTATGCATGCTTCAAAGCCACAAATCTTACTTCGTCTATGCAGCCTTCTGGTTTGTACCTGTTTAGAAATTAAGTTTTCTTATTCTGCACTTTCAAAAGACCATGGATGTCAATATGGCAGTTACCATATTTGATGTGACACTATATTAACAGCAGGGTCTTAATGTATGTATCTTCATATATTTTCAATGTTCAGCCAAGGGGAAGCAATAACTGTGTGTTTGGATTGAAATAGATAGCATAGACCTAGCTCAATGCATCTAACCCATTTCTACTATATGATCTAGTAAGAGAAGTCCACAAGTTCATTCATTTTTCCGGGCATGGTCTATCTACTGCTGATAAATCAATACATCTGTTACTTATTTTATGCCCCTTTATCCTTTCTAATCCCTTCCTGACAGAAATGGGGAGTGTAGTGCTGGTTTGTCTTAGAGGGAAATACAGAGAGGTTGAAGGGCTTTAGAAGATATTATTCCAGAGTCACATTAATGCACTAACTTGCCTGCCAATCAATACCAATGTAAAAATGTATTAACTCTTCAACTTTTCCATATTTCCTGACATGAAATTTTGGCAAAAATTAGATAGGAGCAAATGACTCACTAATTCTAATTTAATTTCATTTCTTTAGAAATAATGCTTAGATGTGACTAGAGATACACAGAGAGAGAGACAGAGAGAGAGAAACCGAGAGACAGAGATGAGGAGAGAGAAAGAGAGACAGCAATTCTGTAAAAGGCTCTGAATTTATTGACTCACACAACCATACAGAACCAGGGAGAGGAGAATGTTTCTGCTGAATGAAGTAGAAGTGAAAGTTTAAAAATAAATTTAAAAAAATTACTGCATCGAGTTCATTCATTCCTCCAATTAATGACCTTTTCTTAGCAGTTTAACCTCTCCTGGGAGTAAAAGGGAGCTAGGCAAAGGGTAGACAGCAAAGAGCCTAACATAGAGAAGAGGAGCTCTGGGTCACCTGGGTGAACTTTCATTTGCTAAATCAAAAGGATACATAACTCATCCTCATTACAGACTACCTTTTGTCCAAGGCAGAATAAACAACATCAAAACTGGAAAAAAAGATGAGTTTACAGCTTACTTAATTAAGGAAGTGCTGTGCTTATTAGGGACAGTCTCAGTGAGCAGAGCTGCATGCTAGTCTTAGAAGCCATATCAGGTTAGTGTTGGTTAGAGTTGTCTTGGTTACAGTGATAGCAGTGGGTTGTCAACAGCATTAGAAACAGATTATTAGGCACAACTGTGATGAACTGGCTGGGTTCAGAAGTATGATCACCGGAGTGAGGCTGCCACTGTCTTTAAGCATGGTGTCACTAACTGGCCAACTTTCGGTGGTGTGTTCAGTTATTAATTGATTGGATTATGGTGTGTTGTCATTGATAGATCAGGCAGGATTAAAACCAGTTCTGGCATTTACTTGTTACCATGGTTATAAAACAATCTGTCTTTTCCCATGGATGAGGGACTTTCAAATTTGCACTATCATGTACATTTTGTCATACTTCGTATTTTAAAATCACATTTTACTTCTATTTTCAGGAAGATCGAGTGGACTTTCTTTTCTCTACCCTTCCTGCTAACCATAACTGTCATTATATATAAAACAAATATAAGAAAACTCTGAAAGTTGTAAAGGAGAAGGCAGATAGGCCAGGGACCCTGGGACCTAGAAACAATGGGGTGGTGAGTTCCCTGGGTATTCATTTTGCTTCATGTATCTAAGACTTGGAGATGAAGAAGCCAGAAACCCAGAAATGTCAACTGGCACAAACTAAATCTCTCTCTCCACCGAAACCCTACTCTGTCTAGCCAAAGAACTAGGAAAGGGGCCACATAACAGAAATAATACTTTGAAACAAAACATGATCTACTCAAATGAAATGCCACAGAAAAAACAGTGGTCTCACCCCGACCCAGGCCATGAAAGGCCAAGTAAGGAGCTTTTACTTTCACACTCTCCAGGCAATAGCACCCACCCACAGCTCTCAACAGTGTGGTGCCAGCTTGAGACAGAAGCCAGGACTTTCATCGCTGCTGAGAAGTAATGATCCTGACCCCCTGAGTGGTCTCAGTGGAGACCACGTAGGGAACACGGACTTCTGCCTCACCTGACAGTAACAAAATGCCAGTCTGCTTCTTCACTGGGATGGTGTCAAAGGAGGCTTCATAGAGAGTCAGGACTTTCACCACCCCTAGCAGTAGTGAGACCACCCCAGGGCTGTGTGGGGAACAATAAAAAGGAACTCATATTCACCTCTGCCAAGGAGGTTTGAATGAGGGACAAGTGGAGAGGCAGTAATGAGGAGCACACACCCCTCAGGGGTCAGCAGAGACCAAGAGGGGAACCTGCACTTCCAATTCACTTTGAAATAATGAAGTAGTTCCCTCTCTTCCCCTGCCAGAATGGTGTCAAAGGAAGCCAAGTGAAACAGAAGGTTCCAGAAGATCCAAAGTCCCAGAATATAATAATCAAAATATTCAGGTTTCAATAAAAAATTACTTGTCCTACAAAAACCAGGAAAGCCTCCACTTGAATGAAAAAGAAAATCAGTAGACGTCAACGCTGAGTGACAGGTTTTAGCATCCCTGACAAAGATTTTGAAGCAACTTTTGTAAAAATGCTTCAAGGAACAATACCAAATGTGATTGAGACAAATGGAAAAAAAGAAAGAAAGAAAGAAAGAAAACCTCAGCAAGTAAATTGGCATTATAAGGAAGAACCAAATGGAAATGTTAGAACCGAAAAATATAAAAAGCAACATTTAAAAATACTCAATGGATGGGTTCAGCAGCAGAATAGAGGGAATAGATGAAAGAATTAGTGAACCTGAAAATAGAACAATAGGAAATATTCACTCTAAACCACAGAGAGATAGACTGGAAAAAAATAAAAATGAAAAAGCCTCAGGGGCTATGTGTGGTGGCTCATGCCTGTAATCCCAGTACTTTGGAAGGCTGAGGTGGGCAGATCACCTCAGGTCAGGAGTTTGAGACAAGCCTGGCTAACATGGTAAAACCCCATCTTTAATAAACATACAAAGATTAGCTGGATGTGGTGGCACGTGCCTGTAATCCTAGCTACTCAGGAGGCTGAGGCAGGAGGATCACTTGAACCCAGGAGGCAGAGGTTTCAGTGAGCCGAGATTGCACGGCTGCACTCCAAACTGGGTGACAGAGCGTGACTCCTTCTCAAAAAAAAAGAATCTTCAGGAACCCATGGAACTATCACAAAAGGTATATTGTTCTTGTTATCAGAGTCCCAGAAGGAGAGGAAATAAAAAATAATGCTATAAAAGTACTTGAAGAAAGAAGGGCTGAAACTCTCTAAACTAGGCAAAAGATGTAAGACTACAGATTTAAGAAGTGGGCCAAACACTGAACAGGGTAAACCCAAATAAAACAGCACCAAGACAAACCGCAGTTAAACTTCTGTAAACTAATGGCAAATTGAAATCATTAAAGTATTCAAAGAGAAACACCACCTTACCTATGGGTGGAAAAGAATTCATATGACAGCAGATTTTCTATCAGAAACCATGAAGGAAAGATGAAGTGGGGCAAAGCATTGTTCAAGTGCTAAAAGAAGAAACTGTCAACCAATATCACTTGTCAAGCAAAAATACCCCTCAGGAATGGAGGGGAAGGCAAAACATTCTGAGGTGGGGAAAAAAAAAAAAAAAGAAAATGCTTTGCCAGCAGATCTACCATAAAGGAAAGGCTAAAGGAAATTCTCTAAACAAGAAAGACATGACAAAACACAGAATACAGGAATGTCAAGAGTGAAGAAAGAACAGGGAAACAGCAAAATAAATAAGTGAATAGGTAAATACAACAATCATATCATAAAAGTACAATTATATTATAAACAGGGGAGGGCAGACAGTAATCGTAGATGAGATTTCTATACTTCCTTTGTACAGGCAAAATGATGGCATGAGCACACTCTGATGGCAATTTAATGTATATGTAATGCAATAAATGGAATAACTACAGAAAAAGCTAGACAAAGAGATACATTCAAAAACCCTATAGATAAATTAAAATGAAATTCTAAAACTGCTCCAGTAAGGCAGAAAAAAGTCAACAAAATGAAAACAGAACAAAAAGAAAACAAAAAATAGAATGGCAGATTTAAGTTCTAACAGCAGTAAGTACATTTACTGTAAATGGTCTTAATACATCAAGTACAAGACAGAGATTGACAGAATAATGAACATGGGCAAACTATATGCAATGTTTGAAAAAAACTCACTTCAAGTACAATTAAAATATCTTAACAAATTTAAAATAATTGAAAGCATACAGAGTGTGCACTATGATGATGATGGAATCAAAGTAGAAATCAATAACAAATATAAAATAGATTTTCTAACAATTAAAAACAATACATTTTCATACAGTTCACCGGTCAAAAAAGAAGTCTAAAAGGATTCATTTGAGTAAAAATGAAAATACAATTTGTCAGTGATTGTGAGTCACAGCTGAAGCAGTACTGGGGAGGAAATTTATAGCACTGAATGCATGCATTTTGAAGAGAGGAAAGAGTCTTACTCTAGTCTCCTTCCAAGAACCTAGAAAAAGAAGAGCAAAATCAATCCAATGCAAGCAGAAGGAAGTAAGTAATAAAAATAAGAACACAAATCAATGAAACTGAAAACAGAAAATCATTAGAGAATATTAGGGAAACAAGTAACTGGTTCTTTTTAAAGATTTTAGAAAAAACCCTAGCAAGATGTATTAGTTTGTTTTCACTCTGCTGTTAAAGACATACCCAAAACTGGGAAGAAAAAGAGGTTTAATTGGACTTGCAGTTCTACATGGCTGGGGAGGTCTCAGAATCACGGCAGGAGGCCAAAGGCACACCTTACGTGGCAGTGGCAAGAGAAAAATGAGAAAGAAGCAAAAGCGGAAACCCCTGATAAACCCATCAGATCTTGTGAGCCTTTTTCACTTTCACAAGAATAGCACAGAAAAGATGGGTCCCCATGATTCAATTACCTCCCTGGGTCCCTCCCACAACATGTGGGAATTCTGGGAGATACAATTCAAGTTGAGATTTGGGTGGGGATACAGCCAAACCATCTAATTCCGCCCATGGCCCCTCCAAGTCTCATGTCCTCACATTTCAAAACAAATCATGCCTTCCCAATAGTCCCCTGAACTCTTAACTCATTTCAGCATTAACCCAAAAGTCCACAGTCCAAAGTCTCATCTGAGACAGGGTAAGTCTCTTCCACCTATGAGCCTGTAAAATCAAAAATGAGCTATTTACTTCCTAGGTACAGTGGGGGTACAGGTATTGGGTAAATACAGCCATTCCAAATGGGAGAAATTGTCCAAAACAAAGGGGTTACAGGCCCCACACAAGTCTGAACTCCAGCAAGGCAGTCAAATTTTAAAGCCCCAAAATGATTTCTGTTGACTCCAGGTCTCACATCCAGGTCACACTGATGTAAGAGGTGGGTTCCCATGTTCTTGGGCAGCTCTGCCCCTGTGGCTTTGCAGGGTACAGCCTCCCTCCTGGCTGCTTTCACAGGCTGGTGTTGAGTGTCTGCAGTTTTTCCAGGCGCACGGTGCAAGCTGTCGGTGGATCTACCATTCTGGGGTCTGGTGGACGGTGGTCTTCTTCTCACAGCTCCAGTAGGCAGTGCCCCAGTAGGGACTCTGTGTGGGGGCTCTGATCCCACATTTCCATTCCACACTTCTCTGGCAGAGGTTCTGCTTGAGGACCCTACCCCTTCAGCAAACTTTTGCCTGGGCATCCAGGCATTACCATACATCTTCTGAAATCTAGACAGAGGTTCCCAAACCTCAATTCTTGACTTCTGTGCACCTGCAGGCTCAAAACCACGTGGAAGCTGTCAAGGCTTGGGGCTTCCACCCTCTGAAGCCACAGACTGAGCTCTATGTTGGCCCCTTTCAGCCATGGCTGTAATGGCTGGGACACAGGGCACCAAGTTCCTAGGCTGCACACAGCATGGAGACCCTGGGCCCTGCCCACAAAACCACTTTTTCCTCCTGGGCATCAGGGCCTGTGATGGGAGAGTCTGCCATGAAGGCCTCTAACATGGCCTGGAGACATTTCCCCCATGGTCTTGGGGATTAACATTAGGTTCCTTGCTACTATGCAAATTTCTGTAGCCAGCTTGAATTTCTACTCAAAAAATGGGTTTTTCTTTTCTACTGCATTGTCAGGCTGCAAATTTTCTGAACTTTTATGCTCTGTTTCCCTTTTAAAATGGAATGCTTTTAACAGCACCCAAGTCACTTTTTGAAAGCTTTGATGCATAGAAATTTCTTCCTCCGGCCAGGCGTGGTGGTTCACCCCTGTAATCCCAGTACTTTGGGAGGCTGAGGCGAGTGGATCACGAGGTCAGGAGATCAAGTCCATCCTGGCTAACACAGTGAAACCCTGTCTCTACTAAAAATACAAAAAAATTAGCCGGGTGTGGTGGAGGGTGCCTGTAGTCCCAGCTACTCGGGAGGCTGAGGCAGGAGAATGGCGTGAACCTGGGAGGTGGAGCTTGCAGTAAGCCGAGATCGCACCAAAGCACTCCAGCCTGGGTGACAGAGCGAGACTCCGTCTAAAAAAAAAAAAAAAAAAGGAAATTTCTTCCTCCAGGTACCCTAAATCATCTCTCTCAAGTTCAAAGTTCCACACATCTCTAGGGCAAGGGCAAAATGCTGCCAGTCTCTTTGCTAAAACACAACCAGAGTCACCTTTGCTACAGTTCCCAACAAGTTCCTCATCTCCATCTGAGACCACCTTAGCCTGGACCTTATTGTTCTTATCACTACCGACATTTTTTTTCAAAGCCATTCAACAAGTCTCTAGGAGGTTCCAAACTTTCCCACATTTTCTTTTTTTCTTCTGAGCCCTCCAAACTGTTCCAGCCTCGGCCTATTATGGAGTTCCAAAGTCGCTTCCACATTTTTGGGTATCTTTTCAGCAACGCCTCACTCTACCAGTACCAATTTACTGTATTAATTCATTTTCTCGCTGCTGATAAAGACATACCCAAAACTGGGAACAAAAACAGGTTTAATTGGACTTACAGTTCCACAGAGCTGGGGAGGCCTCAGAATCATGCTGGGAAGTGAAAGGCACTTCTTACATGATGGTGGCAAGAGAAAAATGAGGAAGAAGCAAAAGCAGAAACCCCTGATTAACCCATCAAATACTGTGAGACTTATTTACTATCAGGAGAATCACACAGGAAAGCCCAGCCCCCATGATTCAATTACCCCCCTGGGGCCCCTCCCACAACACGTGGGAATTCTGGGAGATACAATTCAAGGTGTGATTTGGGTGGGGAAACAAACCATATCACAAGACTGACAGAGAAAAAAAAAGAAGGCATAAATTATTAATCTCAGGCATGAAAGAGGGAATATCACCATAGTCACTGAAGACATCGAAAGAATAACAAGGGAATACTATCAACAACTCTATACATATCTATTTGACAATTTAGATGACATAGACCAATTCAAAACTGTAATAACTCATCTAATATGAAATAGATAATCTGAATAACACTATATTAGGAAAATTATAATGTATGATTTAATAACTACACCCCATACCTCCAAAATGTCCAAGCCAAGATGATTTCACTGGAGAATTCTACAAAACATTTAAAGAAAAATTAACACTAACTGTACATAATCCCTTCCTGAAATTATGAGAAAAAATTCTGAATTATTTTTATGAAGGTAGTATTACCCCGATACTAAAACCAAAGATGGTATGAAAGAAAAAAAGAAAGAAAATGAAACTATAAGTTATATCATTCATAAATATGGATGAAAATTCTTAACCAGATATTAGTCAACAGAATTCACCAACATATAAAAAGAATTATACACATGAGGCTTATTCCAGGAATGCAAGAGTGGTTCAATATTTACAATTAACCAGTGTAATCCATTATTTTAGTAGCTGAACGAAGTAAAAGTTCTACGTAAAGCATCTTCCAAATGCAAATTGAATGCCACTTTTTTGCTTGAATTTTTGATGTTTCAAGAGAGCATTACAGAAAGTATTTACCAAAGCCCTTGACCTTAGTATGCAGGGTCCTTGGTCCCCTGCCACGCTGTCATTTTCCCTCTGCCACATGCACATGCTGTCACCCTGTGCTTCACACTCCTTTTCTAGAACCATCTGAGCATGGTTCCAATTTATCATTCCACATTGTAGTATACAGTTTTCTGACTCTTTCCATTTCAGCAATTTCTCAAGCCAAACTACATAATGATAACCTAATTTCCTTCAACTTTAGCAGTACTCAAAGAATGTTATATTTCACATTGCTACAATTCACTGAAGCTGATCTAGTGTCCTGAAAAGAGAGAGGAATAAAAGATACTGGTATCTGAAGGTGGCACATGGGCCCGATGCTGAGATATTCTCTTTTGCATAAACTCATGGAGGGCTTACACTGATCTTTGCATTAACAGCCTAAGTATGTAGATGGGAAACAGATTCACAGAGGCAAACACAGGACAAAACAGTGGCTTTGTATCTGTCTAATTTTACTTTCCACAGTCTTTCCACCTTGACATTTTGTTTTCAATTAAGGTTTATTGAGTGCTAGAAAAGAGAAAGGAGTAAACACTCTGGGTGGGATGTAATTTAGATTCCACATCTATGCCTGGCTTGCTGAGAAATTATGCTTTAATGCTTAATATAGTGCCAGGAGGCACCCTATAGGCAACTGATAATGCTGATGACCGTGTAATGCATTCCTCTGCTCCCCTCACCATCCCATCTTTGACTCAGCTCTGGGTGTCTGCTTCATGCCTGCCTTTCATTCTCTGGTGACTTCCAGTTATCATGTCAGAGGACGCTCCTCTCCTCATCCCTCCCTTGGAGATAGCTACCTCATTACACCCTTTAGGTAACCATTGTGGTCAAATGCATCGTGGAACTATTAGATATACATCTTAAATCAACATATTTACCAGGCTCAAGGGGCAACATTGCTCAATATCCTCTTAAGAAATAAACATGAACAAATTCCTTGTGAGAAAGTGATTTACGGTTTAAAGTTTCTTTTAACAGGAAACATGTTGTGACTTCTCTCCTCCAGCCCATCCACGACTGTTGGGGAGTCTTCCACGGGGGCTGACCTTGGCCTGGAAGGTGTTCTTTAAACATAAACACAAGCTGAAAGGGTAACCAAAGCTAGGTTAGCTCTTAAGCAAACAAACAATTTCAGAAACAAAAATAAAAATACAGCCTTGTGTATAAAATTATTGATTTTCTCAGCAGTGGACATAAAACATTGCCTAAAAGTTTGGAAATAATCCCCATAAAGATCTATGCAAAATGATGCTCTTGGAGCAGACGTGGGCCAGAAAGATCTTAACAGCTTTGAGCAAACACACTGATGAAGAATAAAAGCTAAACATTTTCACTACAAAATATATTGACCTTAATTGTAATCTTTATCAACTTTTCTTATTACTGAACTGATACCATTTCATGTATAAATGTAAAAATCACGGCTAATTCCACCACCCAGAGATAACAACAAAGTTTATTTGCTATTTGCGTATGCTTACATATAATACATTAATATACATACTATTACATAAAATGTTTAATATTTAATTTCCACATACTTGTAAATGTACATACATAAAAGAGATTATATGGTGATATGGTTAGGCTTTATGTCCCTGCCGAGACCAGCTCGGTCGGGGAGACCCTAACCCAGCGGCGCTAGAGGAATTAAAGACACACACACACAGAAATATAGAGGTATGAACTGGGAAATCAGGGGTCTCACAGCCTTCAGAGCTGAGAGCCCCAAACAGAGATTTACCCACGTATTTATTAACAGCAAGCCAGTCATTAGCATTGTTTCTACAGATATTAAATTAACTAAAAGTATCCCTTATGGGAAACAAAGTGATGGGCCGAATTAAAGGAATAGGTTGGGCTAATTAACTGCAGAAGGAGCATGTCCTTAAGGTACAGATCACTCATGCTATTGTTTGTGGCTTAAGAAGGCCTTTAAGCGGTTTTCCGCCCTGGGTGGGCCAGGTGTTCCTTGCCCTCATTCCGGTAAACCCACAACCTTCCAGCTTGGGCGTTAGGGCCATTATGAACATGTTACAGTGCTGCAGAGATTTTGTTTATGGCCAGTTTTGGGGCCAGTTTATGGCCAGATTTTGGGGGGCCTGCTCCCAACAGTCCCCGTCAAAATCTCATGTTGAATTGTAATCCCCGTAATCCTCATAATGCCTGTGTATCAAGGGAGAGACCAGGTGGAGGTAATTGAATTATGGGGGTGGTTTCCCCAATGCTTTTCTCATGAGAGTGAGTGAGCGCTCAAAGATCTGATGGTTTTTAAGGGGCTCTTCCCCCTTTGCTTGGCCATTCTCCTTCTTGCTGCCTTGTAAAGCAGGTGCTTGGCTTTCCCTTTGCCTTCTATCATGATTGTAAGTTTCCTGAGGCTTCCCCAACCATGCAGAACTGTGAGTCAATTAAACCTCTTTCCTTTATAAGTTACCTAGTCTCGGGCAGCTCTCTATAGCAGTGTGAAAACAGATGAACACATATGGCATACACTGTTTTGCAATGTGCCCTTTATGTATTTGCTGAGTTTCTTCTTAATTCATAATGGGTGAGATCTCCACTTTATATAGAAAAAAAGTGGTCCAAATATACATTATATTATTTTAATTTTAAATTATCTTTGACCCATAGATTTTTACTTTAGTACATGAGTCTAACAATGTTACCCATTATTGTATCTATTTTTGGTAGAAAGCTAGAAAGTAATACAAATGCACAGAAAAGGCATATATAAAAATTGCTTAATGATGTTAGATAGGCTGATGGGTATCTAAATATACACATCTAAATATATTTGTGCATCTATGCATGCATGTAAGAGTATCAAATTTTGAGCAAAATTTGTTGGCATTCACCTTTTTATAATTTGTTTTATAGTACACTATAGTGTTAGTCTGTATCATTGATTAGTTTGATTTTATCAATCTAGCTCAATATTGTTTATCACATACAGATTTATAACATAAAGCCTACACATGGCGTTTTCTCCATAAGAAACCTTCTTTCTCAGATGTTCCTTTGTTTTTCTTTTATGAATTTGATTTTACAGGAAGGTAAATATGAGTTTATAAAGTTACAAATATATCTCATTGGGATGTTATCACAAACAAGAACAGAAACAAAATAAAATGAAACCTCAATATGTGAACTGATTTGGAAACAGTCTTCCTTTTTAAACCACCGATTCATATTATTTACAAACACTATCTGTTTCTACTGACTCTTTTATTAATTTATTCAAACTCTTTACAAATCTTAGAAAAGAATTTTTTTGAAAATCATGTTAAATTATTTCTATATTTATTTTTTATTGCTGTTGAAAATATGAATATCAATCTATTATATTATATAGTGAGTTATTACTGGCAAGTGTATACTATTTTCTGATCACCTACTTTATTTAATTTTGTTCTTGGCTCTAGTTGTTTCTCTTTATTTTTTCCTTCCAAAATGACAATTAAATTAGGATAATTTTTTGTCCTTTACAGCTTTTAAAAATTGTAGTTCTTGATTATTTTTTGTATGTATGATTCCTTGTTCTGACAATAGTGAGTTGTGATTCTAAGACATTTAGGACAGATGTTAAAATAATTGTATCATACCAGTTGATCATCTCAAACAATTGGTTTAATTTTAGATCTTTATTCTTTTCTAATATATGTATTTTATGCTATGAGTTTCCATCTAAGTGCTTATTTTCTTGTATCCTGCAAATTTTGATAAGTTATGTATTAAAAAATTTTTTTTTGGAGACAGAGTCTTGCTCTGTTGCCTAGGCTGGAGTGCAGTGGTGCAATCTTGGCTTACTACAACCTCTGTCTCCCGGGTTCAAGTGATTCTCGTGCCAGAGTAGCTGGGATTACAGGCACGTGCCACTACACCTGGGGAATTTTTGTATTTTCAGTAGAGACAGGGTTTCACCACGTTGGCCAGGCTGATCCCGAACTCCTGGCCTCAAGTGATCCACCTGCCTGAGCCTTCCAAAGTGCTGGGATTACAGGTGTGAGCCACCAGGCCTGGCCTAATAGTTTATATTTTCATTTTCATTTAGTTCAAGATCTTTTTACAACTTTTCTTGAGACTTCTTTGATCCATGTATTATTCAGAACTGTGTTGTTTAAACTTAAAATATTTGGGGATTTTCCATTTATCTTTCTGTTATTAATTTGTAGTACAATTCCATTGTGGTCTGAGTGCATGCTTCATACGACTTCTACTCTTCTAAATTTGTTAAGGTGTTTTTCTACTCCTTTAAATTTATTAATGGTGCTGCTGAGTTCTACTATGTCTTCACTGATTTTCTACCTATTAGGTCTGTTCATTTCTAATAGACAGTGTTGAAGTCTCCAGCTATGATAGTGGATTCATCTATTTCGATGTGCAGTTCTATCTGGTTTTGCCTCATGTATTTTGGTGCTTTGTTGTTAGGTGCATACGTTTTAAGGACTGTTATATCTTCTTGGAGAGCTGACTCCCTTATCATTTTGTAATGTCCCCCTTTGTCACTAATAAACTAGCTTGCCCTGAAATCTGCTCTTCTGAAATTAATATAGCTATTCTAGCTTTCTCTCAATTAGCATTATCATGGTATATACTCTCCCATCCCTTTACTTTTAATTTTCCTGTGTCTTCATATTTAAAATGTGTTTTAAATATAACTCTTATAAGCTCTTATAAGCTCTGTCTTTTATTTGGTGTATTTAGGCCATTCACATTTAATATAATATAGTATTTATATGCATGTACTTGTAACTGTTTTATATTTGTTGTTTGCGTTCCCTTTTTCTTTTTCTGTCTTTCACTCTTTTCTGCTTTTCCTGTATTTAACTGAGTATTTTATATGCTCCATTTTATCTCTTCTCTTATCATATCAATTATATTTCTTTTTTTAATTTATTTGGTGATTGTCCTAGAGTCTGCAATATGCATTTACAATTAATCTAAGTTCACTTTCGAAAAACAGATATCATTTCACAAGTAGTGCAGTTACCTTATAAGTGAATATTTTCAATATCTTCCTCCTATCCCTAATAACATTCCTTCATTCTTTAAATGCTTATCTACATTATAATCACTGAACACATTGTTGCTATTATTAATTTGAACAAACTTCTATTTGTTACATCAATTAAGAATAAGAAAAATAAAAATAATACTTTACCTTCATTTGTTCCTTCTCTATCACTCTTCCTTTCTGTATCTATATCCAAGTTTCTGACTTAGCACATTTTTCCTTTTTTCTTGAATTAATTTTTTTTCAAAATTTATTGTGTGGTGAACTTACTGGTGACAAATTCTCTCAATTTTTGTTTGAAAAAAACTATTTCTTCACTTTCTATAGATAATTTCTCTAGATATAGAATTCTAGCTTAGTTTCTTTCAAAGCTTTAAAACTGTTACTCCACTCTCTTCTTGTTGATCTTGTTTCTGAAGTCCAGTGTAATTCCAATCTTCACTTCTCTGTAAGTAAGGTGTTCTCCCCATCCCTCGGCTTCTTCCAAGACAGATAGAAGAACCGCTGATTTTCATCTTGTTCATCTTTCTTCTTGTTGTGAGGATGGGGCTGATGACTTCCAAGCTCTTTACATGTCAAACTGGAAACTGGAAGTCCCTTTGATTTAAGATGGAAGTTGTTTGTCATGCTAAAGAAGGATTCTGCTTTTCCATTTCATAATTGTTAGTTTAACCATCTATGAAATTCATATGTTTTCAAATGCCTACTAGTTGTCTATAACTTTCCTTGTGTTTCTAGGGCTTATTATTTCATATATACTTTCAAAATGAAATTTGTCTTTCGTCCATGAATATACATTGCCTGCTCATAACTTAGTTTTGGATTTTGTATTTGAGAATTATACTTGCTTGGTTTTTCATTTTTCATCTCTAGTTTTGAATAATTTATGCTTGCAGTTTTAATTTCAACCTTTTTTGGGGGATCAGAAAATGGAATGAATGAAGAATTAGGAGCATGCTAACATACAAGGAAAAAGGAAGCTTTTGCTATTTTTCGTATTCTTGAAACAGTTCATGTGGCAGGGGAATTCCCCGGTCATTGATGGTCTAAAATAACTGGCAATATTTATTTTGCCTTTTCTCATTAAAATGATTTTGTTATTCACTATTGGTTATTCCATATCTTAATATCTAACTTTTCTTCATTTATTTGATGGGGTAATATTTCTTCATAGATAGAAGTAAATGCATACAAACACACAAGTACATATACATATATACACACACACACACACACTGATACATGCACATATATAATAATGAAAGTTAACATGTCTACCACTTTTGCCTTCTAAAATCTTTGCTCGTTGCTCTATTTTTTAGTGTTGCTAGGAATAGCTTAATGCTAGGCAGATGTTGATTTCTTTGGGTCAAAACTGGTATTTTCTCCTACTTGAATGACAGAATACTTTTTTCTTTATTTCCCTAGTTTAAATGCTTTGTAAGAAGTGATCAGGTTTTGCTCCTTTTCATGGAATTTGCCTATAATGTGGCAATCTTCACTTTTTTTTCTTTCAAAGACATATCCACTTTACATTTTTTCTAATGCCCCTCTTTTATCCCTGAAGTCTGGGTAGAGGTTTTCAGGTATTTCATCCAAATCTGTTAATTGGATTTTCCACAGTTTGAATTCCATCCCTTTTATACCTCCAATATAGGCTTTAAATGCTGTCTTGAAATAGAAAAGAAATACGCCTTAGGTATATGTGTCTGTATTTGCTGTACTACCTCATTGTCTTGATTACTACCAAATTTCAATGAGCATTATTATCTGGAACTGCCAGTCCTGCAAGTTTGTTCTATTTCAATATTTTCTTAAATATATATTTGCCTTTGCATTTCCATATACATTTTTAGAATCAGCATGCCAATTTCCACTAAAAAATCTGCTGGGATTTTTGTTTGAAATTGACATAGACCTCCTGCATTTAATTGAATTACTGCTATAGTTGCGTTTTATCTTTTATCTTTGAGTATACTTTTGTTGTCATCTTGGATATTACAAAATATAAACTATGAGCCAAATTATTACTTTTACTATTTTCTAATAATCTCAGGACTTTGGAATTGTGTGTGTATATATATACACATACACACACACACACACACACAAATATATATATATGTATCCTACTGCCAGCTCTGGCTTTATGTTAACCATAAGTTTTAATTATTATCATTTTAAACCTATAAGATGCTACTGTTAATGCCTGTGTAGTAAGTTTTCTTTTGTATTTTCTCACATATTAATCTCTCCCATTGTTCTGAGAAGTCAGCTGTGCATATTTTACTTGTAAATTTATAAAGTGTGCCCTTTTTTCTCTGGATGCTTTATCATTTTTTCCTTGCTTTGATTTGCAATAGTTAGACTTTGTGTGTCTGGGTTCTGGGTGTGTGTTTTTTTTTCTTTTTCTTTTCTTTGTTTAAAAAATCCTGCTTGAGCTGCCTGAGCTTCTCAAATGTACAGTTTGATGTTATTCATCAGTTTCAGGGAAATTCTTTGCCATTGTAAAAAACATTACTTTTAACCCATTTTCCCATATTATTCTGGGACAGCAATTACAGGAATATTAGGCCTTCTGATGATGTACTATATATCACTTCTAATCTGTTTTGTGATGTTTTAAAATTCTTTTTCCTCTCTCTGTATTTCTATTTATGTAGTTCCTATGAATCTAATTTCTATGTCATCAGTTCTGCGCTTTTCTGCAGTCTTTTATTCAATGAATACATTGAGTTCTTAATTTCAGTTGTTATTCCTCAGTTGTTAAATATGAATTTTATCTTCATATAATAAAAATTTCTATTGAATTTTCATAGATTTTCACCTATTTTGTGCTTCTTCTTTTCTTATTTTCTTAAGAATAGTCATAATAGTTATTTTAAAGCCTACTGCTAGCTGTAATTATAATCACCTGTAGGTCTGCCTTGATTTTTCTTTTGGTTTTCAGATTATCCCATCTGTTTTCATGGCTAGTAATTTTTGGTAGAATGCCAGCCACAGTTTAAAAAAAAAAATAAAAAGCTACTTAGCCTTCAGCTTTGCCCAGATTGGCCAGTGGTCCCAGAGAGAAAGTGGTGGCAGATTTTCCATATCACTTCACTTTTTCACCCCCTCCAGGCTTGCAGCTCTCACTGGTGTGTCCAGTACCTCCTTTTCTCTTGGGTCCTTGTCTTGTGAGCGTCCAAACACTGGGAGGTGGAAGGATATTCCCTGCTGCTTTTCAGATTTTGTGGTTTAGCTCTTTGGTTTTCAGCCTACACTGCTTCGGAGTTTACCAAATACCTGAAGGGAGAAATTGCCTTGTGTCTGAGCACCCTCTGCTTGTCTAACCTCTCTGCCCATCAGCAACTGCCCTTTGCTCCACTCAAGCCCAGTCTTGCAGGTCTGGCTCCTTCTCAAAACCAACAGATGCTACTCGGGTTTCAAGGGACCCTG
Source organism: Pan paniscus (assembly GCF_029289425.2). NCBI lineage: Eukaryota > Metazoa > Chordata > Mammalia > Primates > Hominidae > Pan > Pan paniscus. Next base: position 51,321,005 of record NC_073255.2, read on the forward strand.
GGAATCTCCTACAACCATGCCCTCTCATCTGGAATTTTCTTCTTTTAGTTTTTGTTGCTACATCTATATTGATACCTATATGTGCGCAGGTCATATATTTGGGAATTTGTCCAGGTTTCAGATTGTTCTCAGTGAGAAGTTGGGCTGAGTGGATCCTCCATCCCACTCAGTAGCAGAAAACTTCAGTGTGGATTGTAATTCCATTACTGTGCTTTTCACTTGCTGCCATCCTTCCTCATACATATATATCCTTCCATTCCATGGAAATATCATTAGAGGAGAAATTTTTTCATCCTTTTTTTCAACAAATGTAGGCTATATAAGAAAATAATAATTTTCCCAAACTTACATGAACATCACAATATTACATAAAACCATGTAAGGGAAATAATAGAAAAACAAGTTAAAATAGAAAGATAAGCAGTTATATTAAGAATAATTTAAAAAATACTTCACTTAGTGTTTCGGGCAAATTTTTCTATTGCCTATCAATATTTGCTATGTTCTTTTTGTGGACATGTGGAAAAGCTACAATTCCTCAGCCCCTGTGTGAAGTTGATTATGGTCATAAGATATGCTTTGACAATAAAGTGTGAGCAACAAGACCCTGTGTCTCTTCTGCTTTAAATCATTTAATTGCTGATGTTGAGCTCTTCACTTCTCTCTTTCTTTGTATGTCATGATTTACATACATCATATCAAGGAGAAACGATGCTAAGAATCTTAAGGAAGAAAGCTCCACTTTTTGATGGGGTTGTTTGTTTGTTTGTTTTTTCTTGTAAATTTGTTTAAATTCCTTGTAGATTCTGGATATTAGCCCTTTGACAGATGGATACATTGCAAAAATTTTCTCCCATTCTGTAGGTTGCCTGTTCACTCTGATAATAGTTTCTTTTGCTGTACAGAAGCTCTTCCATTTAATTAGATCCCATTTGTCAATTTTGGCTTTTGTTGCCATTGCTTTTAGTGTTTCAATCCTGAAGTCTTTGCCCATGCTTATGTCCTGAATGGTATTGCCTAGGTTTTATTCTAGGGTTTTTATGGTTTTAGATCTTACTTTTAAGACTTTAATCCATCTTGAGTTAATTTTTGTATAAGGTGTAAGAAAAGGGTCCAGTTTCAGTTTTCTGCATATGGCTAGCCAGTTTTCCCAACACCCTTTATTAAATAGGGAATCATTTCCCATTGCTTGTTTTTGTCAGGTATGTCAAAGATCATACCATCTCATGTCAGTTGGAATGGCAATCATTAACAAGTCAGGAAACAACAGATGCTGGAGAGGATGTGGAGAAATAGGAATGCTTTTACACTGTTGGTGGGAGTGTAAATTAGTTCAACAATTGTGGAAGACAGTGTAGTGATTCCTCAAGGATTTAGAATCAGAAATACCATTTGACCCAGCAATTTCATTACTGGGTATATACCCAAAGGATTATAAGTCATTCTACTATAAAGACACATGCACACATATGTTTATTGTGGCCCTATTCACAATAGCAAAGACTTGGAACCAATCCAAATGTCCACCAATGATAGGCTGGATAAAGAAAATGTGGCACATACACACCATGGAATACTATGCAGCCATAAAAAAGATGAGTTCATATCCTTTGTAGGGACATGAATGAAGCTGGAAACCATCATTCTCAGTAAACTAACACAGGAACAGAGAACCAAAGACCACATGTTCTCATTCATAAGTGAGAGTTGAACAATGAGAACACATGGACACAGGGAGGAGAACATCATACACATCGGGGCCTATTGAGGGATGGGGAGCTAGGGGAGGGATAGCATTAGAAGAAATATCTAATGTAGATGATGGGTTGATGGGTGCAGCAAACTACCATGGCAGGTGGATACCTATGTAACAAACCTGCGCGTTCTGCATATGTATCCCAGAACCGAAAGTATAATAACAAAAAAAATAGAAAGAAAGAAAGCTCCACTAGCATGTCCTCTGGCCACACAAAAGGCTTTGTTTTAGCCCAAAATAAAACTTTTATTTTTTTAAGCTAATGTGATTTTAGGGGTATCCGTTAACTTAACAAAATCTCCTCTATCTTGGCAGATATAATTTAACAACATAAGCCATTATTAAAGAGAGAATCAAAATAAGCCATTATTAAAGAAAGAATCAAGGTTACTTCAAAACCTTTCTAAATCTGGCCTACATTCTTCTAAGCAAGATGAAACAATGATGATGATAAAATAAACACACAGGTGATGCTGTATTGAAATTACAGCTAGATTACAGTCAGAGATATCAAGATATATATACACAGGATGATTGTTATAGAAATATAGTTATGTGGATATTCATGGTTAATATATATATATATCTTATCTCTGTCTGCTGAGGACCCTAGAAGCACTAATATTCCAGAAGCAATTAAAATACCTAATTACCCAGATCTTTCCAGATCTTTTTAGGTGCCATTTACCTATACTAAAAAGCAGGGTTTCCTGAATGACTTTAGTCTGGGTTTGATGCATAGAAAATACAAGAAGAGCCTGAAGCATCTTACGGGGCTGATAAAGAAGTGGAACAAAAGAAAAGAAAGAGAGGGAAAGAAAAAAGAAAGTAAGAAAGAAAGAAAGAAAAGAAAGAAAGAAAGAAAAAGAAAGAGAAAGAGAGAGAAAGAAAGAGAGAGAGAAGAAAAAGAAAGAAAGAAAGAAAAAAGAAAGAAGAAAGAAGAAAAAGAAATGAGAGAAAATATAACAGAAAGGGAAGAGAGAAGAAAGGAGCAAGGAAGAGAGAGACAATGAGAACATGTCAAAAAACAAAACAAACAAACGAAAACCTCACAGAAACATCCTGAAGGAGTTCCCAGTGGCCAAAGTTGAAACTATTTTAATAAGAGGAAGAAAAATTATGAATGTATTGGATTATAACTGTAAGAATAAAATAAATATCCATAAATTTCTACTAACAAAAATAAATGATTGAATACATAAATAAAGGAAAGTGGGCAAATTCCTTACAGGGGAATCCCAAATAATAAATGTAGAAGTGAGGGAAATACAAGATTGCCATTAGCAAACCATGGTAACATTTTCTGCAGGCAAGATCCACTAAACAACAATAACATTATTGGGTGACATTTTAAGGAGAAGAAGAATATTTGCATAGCCTCAAAGTATCTCCCCAGAAACAAGTATTAATCACTGTGGTGGTTTTATCATATTGCTACAAATATGTGTGCAAGTCCCATCTACAGCTGGCTTATAGCATCCTTGCTGTGGCAAGAGGAGATTCATGAGAAATGTTCAGAGGAGGAAGTTTAGATTGTAAGAAATGTTCAGAGCTGAGAGTTCTAGAAGATCCTTGTCCTCAGTTTAGAAGATCTGATGAGGCCTGATTCGGGCTAGTTGGTAGAAAAGCAAAGCAGATTCATTAAAAAGGTGGAGACTTCCATGGTGACTTTGGCATTATGGTGAGCGTATGGCAGTTTGAGGAGAGAAACAGTTCCTGAAGCAATGGCATGAGCAAAAGACAGGAAAGGGATCATGCTCAAGCCATGAAGCAGGCCAGTTTGATTGGAGCAAGAATATACAAAAAGTAGTAAATAGTAGAGAGTAAGTTTGGAAAGGTAGATGGAGAGTCTAAAGGGCTGGTAGAAGCTTCTCCTTATTAGGTGAGCCATAGGGAGCCATGAGAGCTTCTAGAGCAGAGAAGTGCTAATTTCTGAGCTCAGAAAAATTCCTCCAGTGTTAGCCATTGTAGGGACTAGAATTTTTTCTCCGAATGAGATGGATGTGTGACAGGATCAGAAGCAGTTCTGCTTAGTGTTTGATTGGACCACTTTGGCTGTTGTGTTAAGAATGCATCACAGAGCACAGCCAGGGAAAAGCAGGGCCACCAAGTAAAGGACAATTATGGAAATGCAGGTGAGAGATGATAATACAGTGTGGTCGAGTGTCTTCAGGGCGAGGTGGTGACTAAGTGTGTCTGAGTCATGCCATCTGGATCATCTATGTGACCTGAAGATGGGATTATCCTTTGATGACTCCAGGAAAAAGTCCAAATAGCTTAGCTCTTCAAGACCTGGTCTTAATTTCCTTCCAGTCAAATCTGTCATCTCTTCCCGAAAACATCCTGAGTTTGAGCCATGCCAAAAGCCCAAGGTGGTCTTTGTACACTGCCCATGGATTTCTTTCTGGATGAAAACACCCTCTTTCCTTTGCTAAGGAACTCTCACTCATTTTCCATTGTCCTGTCTTTTCCAAATCCTTCCCTGACATAGCCTTGGCAGAGTCAGGTGCTAGCTGTGTCTTCCGTGTTCCTGAAGCACTATTGTTATAGTCCATATTCTGAGAACAGCACATGCCATGGTGTAGCCTGAGCATTTTCATCTGTATCCTTATAGCAATGGCTCCACTAGACACAAAGGGGTAGAGCAGGAATTTCTTTCACACTCCTGTTTTCTGATTCTGTCTGATATTTGCATGATACTTATCCTTGTTCGAAACAGTTCATCTCCTTGATCCTGATTAGGGATTCTTTCTAAGCCATGTCCTTGATTATGAAAGAGTATGGATAGAATTCTCCATTCTGTCTTGTGGAAATATACATGGCTCTGAGAGCTAATTTTCTGTAAATTACTTTATTTGACTTACCATTTTTGTAGGTATTTTAGTAACACACATCTGTTGAGGTCCTGGAGAGGATAAGCATTTGATTAAGGTGGCACAGCAGGAGATAGAGGCTGAATGAAACCTGTGCAGTCTCACTTCTGACCCATTGGGAGAAAGTAGCCAACTCTGACCCTTCACTGTGGAACAGAATAGATTTACACAGAGAACACATTCTTCAAAGCATCACTTCATCTTTAGAAACTCAAAGTTGGAGGGCACCTGCAGAATCACTGCCTTATCCCTTGACACTGTGAAGAAACACCATTTACAACTGCCTTCAAGTGTGCAAATGGTGATGGAGTCAGGGAGTCCCTCCCAGAGCGTGAATCAGTAGGGATTGTTTATCAAAGAGTCTCCACTGAATGGAGCCAAAATCTGTTTCTCGCTACATTATTTCCCTTGATTTGCCAGCAGAAAAAGCCTAATCCCTCCTTCAAATGATAAGCCTTTTAAAATTATAGGCAGGTAAGCTTTAAAATTTAAAGGCAACTAGATCTTCACATCTCTATTGTTTCAACCACACAGATGGCATGCTTTTTAAGCCCTTTACCTTTAAATTGGGACAAGTTTATTCCTCTGTGCTGGTTTTAATTAATGGCATCCCACTGAAATCCCTCAATTTTCCATGAAGAACTAACTTGGCCCCATTGTCTTCACTAAGGACCCATTTCTTAGCCCCCTTTCACAGCGGAATTGCCTCTGATGCATCTCTGCCTACTATTCCTGTCTCCTCCCCAATTTACTGTTGAGCCCACTCCTCCCATGCTCTTGTCCCCACAACTCGGCAGAAACTGTTCTTCTTAGGCTAAGGGAAGATTTCCATGTCACTCGGTTCAACCTTCTATTCTCAGTATTTCTTTTCTGGCTGCTCTTACCTCCCTTCCTTACGCCTTCCCTACAGTGACTCCTCCTGTCCATGGGCTCCAACAACACTGGCCTCCCTGCTGCTCCTGGACAGTCCGGACCCTCTGGGTAAGACCTTTGCTCTGCTGTCCCATGATGTGTATCCTTTTTACCAGATCCATCCTTTGCTTCACAGCGAGGCCTCCCCTGGCCACCCTTCCTGGCCCTGGAATAACTCAGAACAGATTACCCTTCTCTATTTTATCTGCACAGCACATACCTCTGACCTAGATAGTAAATAATATGGTGAGTTGCATTTGTTGGCCACTGTTTGCCTCCCTGATCTGTACAATCTCAGCAAGTGCATGCAGGGACGGTTGTCCCTTGGGTCTCCTGAGTGCCTAATGCAGTTTCTGGCATGAGGCAGGCTTTCATCACTTTCTAGATGAATGAGTAGCATTATGAATGGAGGTGTGTATGATGGGGAGACCAGAGAGCTCAGTGGGCTGGAGAGGTGGACAGAAAGTGAGTGACATGGAACATGGAAGAGCACCCAAAACACTAACCAGTTCAAGGGAAAAGCTCAAGTTAGGAGAGTCAGCATGTTAGTTATTTGTTATGTCCCTATAAATGATCATAAACATGGTATGAGGTTGGGTGAGGAAAAAAAAAGGAGAATTTAAAAAAACCACAAAGAATACGTGGGCATCACCAACAAAATTTTTTGTAGGCACATTTGAAGTTTTTAAAAATATACTAAAAAAACTCAATGCATAACTTGAGTACCTCACTGTTGGGTGGGCTAACCTTGCTTATTTAGTTTCAAAGAACAGGAATCACCTCATAATATTCTTAGCTTACCCCTTTAGAAATAGTGTTCCACAGATAAGTGATCTGGTATTTACAAAAATGAGAGTGTGGGAGAGCAAGCGTGTACTTTCAGTCCTTTATGCAGATCAAAAATAGCCCACACTGGGCTGACTTTTTGCTTTCAGAGGAGTCCACTAGTTTGGGAAAGAATGAACCTCCCCTTGGGCTTTCAATCTGATGATCTCCAGTAGGTCTGTCATCTCTCTTCCCGTCACTTTTCAATAAAGGGGCCAAGTCGGCACTGGATTAAAGTGCTTGCCCTTCTCCATGGCTCTGACTTTTCAAATCTTTTTGGCAGAAAATACTTTTTCTGATGCTAAGAAATTGCAAAAAAATTCTCATGTGTCATTCAATGGACTTGATTAAAGGCAAACTCCAGGCCGTAGCAACATCATTTTACCACTGGGTACCTAGTTCTTCACCTTGGCAAATATTCTATTCACATTTAAGGTTTGAGCATCATGGATGCTTCCTGGAAAAACAAGGAAATAAAATGTTGCAATTAACAGCTTTTGGACTGAGAGTCAACATGTTGTTTCAGAGCAGCAGGTATTCAGTCTTTTAAATGAAAATAGCAAAATCTAAATCCACTTTAATCAAATTCTAAGCAGAGAAAGAACAATGTATTAATCCATCATATATTAAATAGTTCTTTGGAACTGATGCCATTGATTTGAAGTCATTCTTTTAAATACCAAACAAGAAAGGACCCATGGTAAACACGTGAGATAATTACTTGGGCTTTTACGGTTTCTTTTTAGGACACTTCAAGCATTACTTTGTGCCTTGTCTACGTCTTAGGAAGAGGAAAAATTCTGTGGCATACAATGTTGTAAGGACAAGTGTATTTTCTAAGCTCTTCCCACACTGTGGAAGTTCCCTCTAAGGTCTCACTGTTATACTTTAAAGCCCCCATGTTTCTGGTCCCCCTAAGATTCAGGATCCCCCAAGGCCAGAGGTCCTCTGCTGGTCACACATATGCATCTGTACCTGTCCTAATCCATCAAATACAGAATTGTTGTCTTTCAGGTTAAGAAGGTCTCTCTTTTACAATGTGCCCTAAAGTGTCACAGTGGCAAGTTTAAATGCAATCTTAGTTTAATGGGTAACTAAAATACAAGATCTTACAGCACTGCCCCTTTCTTTTCTGACCCAGAACAGTGGAGATTCCCTAAGGTGAAGAGGCTATCATTTCAAAGGTGATAAATCTGAGTCTTAGGACAGATGAACACACAGTGTACTAGTATCTCTGGAATTTGGATCTTCATGGAATTTAGTCTAAAAAAATCCAAGCTTATCTCCTCTGAACACTGGCAAATCAGCTCATTATAGTTTTTTTTTCAAATACATATTCTTGTGAATTTGAATTAAGTGTATGACAATAACAAACTTACAACTGTAGTATGCCCCTTCTCATCATGAACATCTGATCTCCTAATTCCTAAATCCCATCTCAGGCATCTCTGGAGGCCCGATCTGTTCAATGCATCTTTTCCTTCATGCAATGACACTCAGGCTCTTTGGCTATGTGAGCTGTGAACCATATGACCCAAGTGATTAGGGTCTTTTCCCCAAAATGTGTCTTCCCTAGATGCCTAACTAAGTTGTTGAAAAGTCACAATAAGACTTAATTAGTCAATAGGGGAAGAGGCAAATTTCACTGGGAGATAAAGTAGGCAGGGTTGTATCAATGCCATTTTGGGAAGACAAAGAACAACACCTTTTGCCTTCCATTCTATTAAGCTGACCTGCGCTTAGACTGGAACCTGCTCTGGAGTCAGCCTGTCCAGTTTCACTTCCTCATATCACTGAGCTCAGGCGACCAACACCAAGGTAGCTTCTGGGAGTAGGGTTGGGGAGAAGGTGTGGAAGAACATGCATACATCTGAGTTAGGATCGGTTTGTGCCATAATCTCCGTGTCTGAAGTAGCTGGTAGAACTCAACACTTCCTCATCATAGGAACACCCACTCATTGGAACACCCCAGGGTTTGACTTGTGCTTTTCGTGTCTCTATCTCTAACGCTCATTTGACAATCTTTCCTGGCCTCTTGACTAGAAATACTATTCTTATGGAAAAGATTCCCAGACTTTAATCTCTGGTTCAGCCCTCTCTTGAAATCCACTAATATGTCCAATCACTCATTTAACATCTCTGATTGGATGCATGATCTGTGCTTCCCATTCAACATGTTCCCTTCAGAACCCACCCACACTTGCAGCAATCACAGTCTACTCTTATTTAGGTTCTGGAAGCTCATTGTTTCCAGGAGCATGGGTGAGTCCTGGGAGTCAGTCACATTTTTATCTTGTTTTACATATCCCACATTCAGTCTTTCAGAAAATCATTTTGGCTCTACCTTCAGGATATATTCAGAAGCCAACCTCTTGTCGTCAGCCCTACCACCTACATACTGATCAGAGTTATCATAGTCTCAGACTTGGATTATCTCCTGGCTAGTCTTCCTACCTATTTTTTTTTTTTTTTTTTTTTTTTTTTTTGAGACGGAGTCTCGCTCTGTCGCCCAGGCTGGAGTGCAGTGGCACCATCTCGGCTTACTGCAAGCTCTGCCTCCCTGGGTTCATGCCATTCTCCTGCCTCAGCCTCCCTAGTAGCTGGGACTACAGGCACCCACCATCGTGGCCAGCTAATTTTTTGTATTTTTAGTAGAGACGGGGTTTCGCCATGTTAGCCAGGATGGTCCCGATCTCCTGACCTCATGATCTGCCCGCCTCGGCCTCCCAAAGTGCTGGGATTACAGGCGTGAGTAGTCTTCCTACCTTTTTCTTCAACTCACCACAGTCCAGACTCAACGAAGCATCTGGAGTGGGCATATGACACTTAAATCACGTTGTGTTACTCTCAGACTCAGAACCCTACAGCAGTTTCTTATTTCCCCCAGAATATAAACGAAAGTCTTTAAGATTGCCTTCCAGGCCAGACATTAACTTCACCTTCTGTGCCTTGCTTCCCTCATCTGTGAGTTGGGTATAACGATAGTACCTGTCTCTTGAGATATTCATGAAAGTTAAGTGAGTTAAGACATGCAGTGAGCACAGAATGTGCCCATTATGAGTTAGTCATAATTCTGACTAAGGGCTTGTTTTGGTTAAGAGGTGTCAACTCCCTCAAATTCAGGATAAGATGCAATATTTATGCCTTTTGACACAGTAAATAAGACTCCACTAAGAAAGGCTTGACTTTTGGAGGTGGACTGGGCAACAGTCCTGCAAGTATAAAGGGAGAAATAAAACACTCTATTTTGCCTCTTTTCCTGGCTCTGAGAAGTTCAAGGTAATATTGATAATCTTCATCCAAGTAAAATTTTAGCTAAAAAAATCCACTTAGAAAATGTGTTTTTAATATTATGTCAATTTGATTTAGTGTGACACTGAATCATGTGACCTTCCAAAATCCAAAACCAAAAGGAAAGCATTAGAACAAATCATCTTTTCTAACTTACTGAAGATCATAATCTTTTAAAGACTTTAAGGAAAACAAATATTAAGAGAAAGACAAGTAGCTTATTTCATTTTTAAATAATTATGTTATTAGTAAATGATCATAAAATTAGCTTTAAACTATTCATTAGTCAAGCAAGTGAACCAATGATGACTATTATTCTATATGTGATCATTATAAGACTTGATCATAAATATGGAACTGTAGAATTTCCCTGGTTTATAAACACATTGATGTAAGCAGATGTTTATCTTCTCTCTCTTAACAAGAGGAAATGAAAGTAACATATTTAGTGCACTCTGGAAGCCAGGCACGCTGCTAGGTAGAGTTCACACTTTGACCTTCCAAAATCAGACAGTGTGAAAGGATACACATCCTAGAATGCTTTTTTGAGGTCCACAATTTTCACATTATCTCTTCCAACAAGATGGCATTTTCAACTATGGAGAAGCTGGTTTCTGATAGTCAGTTTAATGGGAGATTGTCTGTCTACCTAACATGGTCAACAGAAGAATTGAGGCACTTCATTTTTAATTCCCATTCTTTTTTTCTTGCTTACATTTCTCATGTTGTTTTTCACCTTTTTTATTATAACTTTATTTAGATAAAGTCATTTAAGTCTTATTGTGAACAAATACTATCCTGGAGATTACTGAATTTTAAAACTCAGTTCAATAGTTATACTAAGCATCTGTGTTTGTCATTAAAAAAGGAAGAAATCATGGCTAAGTTTTAGTCACTGCATTCAAGAAGCATCCAAGATACTTGGTGGAAAAAATCAGAGAAATCCACAAATCTCTTTGAGCTTATGATGGCAAGATGAAGTCCGTAAGAAATGTATAAAGCAAGCATACTTGGAGTTTAGAAGACCTGGAGAGACCTAGTTTGAGCCAGCTGGTGAAAAAGCACAAGCAGATTAAATGAAGAGGTGGGGCTACATGGTGATTTTGGAGTGAAGATGGACGTGTGACAGTTAGACATGTTAGACCATTAGACGAGGGAAATACTTGAAGCAAGAGCATGAGCTTTCTATAAAGGAAAGGAAAGGAAAGGAGCTTGCTCAGGCAGTGAAGAATAGGCCAGTTTGTTTGGAGCAAGAATATAGGAAGGGAAATAAATAGTGGAAAATAAGTTTGGGAAGGTAGATGGATAACCTAAAGAGCCGCTAGGGACTTCTTTATTAGGTGAGCAGTAGAGAGCCATGAGAGGTTCCAGAGCAGCAACATGGTGAGGTCAGAGCTCAGAAAGACTTCCCAGGTAAATGAATGCTAAATGACAATGAAAGAATATAGGAAACTCTTACATTATCAGGGAGCATTGACAGGGGATATGTGTAGGATTTTCATTACATATGTGACAAATGGCTACAACTTGGCCACTGCAGTATCAGACATTTCTAACCCTGTTAAAGTGAATTTAGCCACAGCAGGGCAGGGAGTAAGGAGGTATTGTAACAATTGGTAGCGATTGCAATGCTCTGAAATTCCCCAAATGCACACTATATTCACCCATAAGAAACTATCATGACTTAAGGAAATTTTAGTGTTGCTATATAAATCTGAACACATGTACTCACTACTGCCCTAATTTAAATGATTAAGAAAAAGTTATATAAAATAATCTTTTTGGAATATTACTATTTACTGTGGTGAGATGCATCTTTAGTTCCATCTACTTGGAAAACTGAGATGGGAGGATTTTTGAGCCAACTAGTTTGAGGCCAGCCTGGGCAACATACCAAGACTATACTATAACAAGATTATAATTTCTAAAAATTTAAATTTTAAAAATGTTTAAGAAAGGATATCATTATATATAAAATTTACAGAAGTTAAATCTTAAGCTTTATTATGGAAAAATACTCACATGAATTATGACATCTGTTTCATGGGATATGGTGCTGATAAAATTATTGCTATGTCCAAACCGACTGAAGAAAAAAAACAAGTCACAGAGCATATGAGGAATTTGCCTTATAATAAACAACAAGGAAAGGATGGATTACAGAATAATCATTAGAACAATTGGCTAGATGTTTAGGGCAAAAAGCTGGATCCTTATTCCTCTCATTATATCTTTACGTTTATATGATTCAAAAATGTAAATGGGCAAGAAAAAGGCATAAAAATACCGCAAGAAAGCATGAGATAAGGCATCTTACAAAAGAAGAGTTAAAGTTGTCAATAAGTATAAAATGCAACCAGATAAAACAAAAACATGAAGACATATCAAATTGGCAAGATTAAAACTTCAAAAGACAATCTTAGTTTTGAAGTTTTGCAGAAATACACAAACAATAGTAATAGTGAGGGTGTAAAATTGGTAGAAATTTATAGTGAGCATGTTGGCACTTGTAATGGTTAGTCTCATGTGTCAACTTGGCTAGACTACAGTAGACAACTGTTTAATCCTACACCAATCTAGGGGTTGCTGTGAAGGCATTTTATAGATGTGGTTAGCATCCACAATCAGTTGACGTTAAGTGAAGGAGATTACCCTCTATAATGTGAATGGACCTCATCCAATCATTTGAAGATCTTAGGAACAAAAACTGAGGTTTCCTGGGGAAGAAGAAATTCTGCTTCAAGACTCCAGTATCAATTTCTGCCTGAGTTCCCAGTTTGTTGGCCTGCCTTACAAATTTCAGACTTGTGAGGTTTTGGATTGCCACAATCCTATGAGCCAACTCCTTAAATCTCCCTCTCTCCAAAAAAAAAAAAAAAAAACCTCTTTCTCACTGAAAAAATATATATCCTGTTCCTGTTTCTCTGGAAAATCCTGACTGATACTACTCTACATATAAGAATTTAACATGTACAGCTCTATTTTATAAATTTACCTCAATAAGCTAATTTTACAAGTTGGAAAAGACATATATACAAGTATATTAATTTCTGTGTTTTTTTTAAATTATACTTTAAGTTTTAGGGTACATGTGCACAATGTGCAGGTTAGTTACATATGTATACATGTGCCATGTTGGTGTGCTGCACCCATTAACTCATCATTTAAAGTTAGGTATATCTCCTAATGCTATCCGTCCCCCCTCCCCACACCCCACAACAGGCCCTGGTGTGTGATGTTCTCCTTCCTGTGTCCATGTGTTCTCATTGTTCAATTCCCACCTATGAGTGAGAACATGCGGTGTTTGGTTTTTTATCCTTGTGATAGTTTGCTGAGAATGATGGTTTCCAGCTTCATCTATGTCCCTACAAAGGACATGAACTCATCCTTTTTTATGGCTGCATAGTATTCCATGGTGTATATGTGCCACATTTTCTTAATCCAGTCTATCATTGTTGGACATTTGGGTTGGTTCCAAGTCTTTGCTACTGTGAATAGTGCCGCAATAAACATATGTGTGCATGTGTCTTTATAGCAGCATGTTTTATAATCCTTTGGGTATTACCCAGTAATGGGATGGCTGGGTCAAATGGTATTTCCAGTTCTAGATCCCTGAGGAATCACCACAGTGACTTCCACAATGGTTGAACTAGTTTACAGTCCCATCAAAGTGTTCCTATTTCTCCACATCCTCTCCAGCACCTGTTGTTTCCTGACTTTTTAATGATCGCCATTCTAACTGGTGTGAGACGGTATCTCATTGTGGTTTCGATTTGCACTTCTCTGATGGCCAGTGGTGATGAGCATTTTTTTCATGTGTCTTTCGGCTGCATAAATGTCTTCTTTTGAGAAGTGTCTGTTCATATCCTTTGCCCACTTTTTGATGGGGTTGTGTGTTTTTTCTTGTAAATTTGTTACAGAATGGGAGAAAATTTTTGCAATCTACTCATCTGACAAAGGTCTAATATCCAGAATCTATAATGAACTCTATGTTCTTTATATAATTGAAATACTTGACAACAAACATCCATTTCCTAAGAGCTGGTTAATAGTCATGTAATAGAAAATCATGGAGTCATTACAATAAAATCTGAAATTTGTTTTAATTAATATTCTTCATAGTTGGCATTTTTTTTCTCTTCTATTCTTCTAGGGTTATTCTTTGTACAGAGGATGAAGAAATCCATGTGCACAGATTGGACTTCTCCCTTGGGCTGCGGAGATGTTCCCAACTCTCTCCCGGACATTTCCAGCTCAGAGTCAACAGATGATTGGAGAGTTATCTCATCTGCTACATATTTACTTAGTCACATCTCCTAACTGCTCCAATCACCCAAGAGCAAAATCTAAGTGTCTGCCTTAATAGTTCTTATCAATGCATCACCATTCACAGATGTGCATGCACTTATACATACACTCCTTCAATCCATCCTACGTGGTGTTGATTGTATCTCCAATACATTCTTCATAACCCTTCTTTCTTCTCTGCCTCTACAGTCCCTATCCTGGACAAGACACTAATAATTTCTGAGGGGTATAATTTTAATACATTATTCTCTGAACTCCCTACTGACAATTCATGTTCTTCACATTGCAAATAAAGTTCTCGCTCCTAAAATGCCAGTTGATTATGTTACTCTCTTTGTATTTGTTTTATTATTATTAATTTCAATCTTCTAAAGTCTCCCCACTGCTTATACTATAGCAGCCAAATTCTCACAGCCCAGAGCTTGGCTTTCTACATTCTGCTCCCGGCAAGCTCAAGCTCTGCAGTTCCGTCTCCTGTTTTCCCGTGGCTTCCCAGGCTGCTTTTCAGTCTTCCTGGAGTCACTCCTGATTGTCTTGTGGTTGCTTGCAGCCTCCTTCTCTGTGCACATGGCATTTTCTGTGCCAGAAACACTGCTAATCTATTATGAGCCTGGTCAGTTTCTGCTTATTCTTCAAGTTCCCTCTCAAGGGGACACTTCTGTAAGTCTTCTTTCAGCATCCTGAGTGGAATTGATTACCACCTGCTTCATGTGTCTTATGACCTTATGGAATCCCTCTCACAGTCCTTTTTCATTGTAATGTCCATCTGCTCCAAACAGACCATGCTCTTCAACAGTGAGGACTAGGATATACTCCATAACCTAGCCCCACACCTGCAGGAATAGATGTCTTAGTTTGGATTCTACCTAAAAGTAGATCCTGAAGCAAGATCTTAAGTGCAAGAGATTCCGTTTGGAGGTGATTCCCCAAGAAGCACAAGAGAGAGAATAGGGAGGTAAGGCATGGGAGGAAGGAAAGCTGTAAAGGCTACTAATCAGTGGGTCATCCCTCTAGGCAACTGGGATTCAACTGGACAGGGAGCACCTGAAGAATCATATAGAACATTCCTCATAATACACTAAATCTTATTTTGTCACATCTTATAAATTTATCTTTTGAAGTCAGTCCAAATGAGAGTGGTCTTCAATTCGACATGACCTCTATTTAGATACTGGAAAATAGCGAATGCGCTCTCCCTTTAACCCTAACATTGTCTACAGCTTTGACAGTCACAAACTCTTCATCATAGGGTCTCACTTTTACAAACTCATTCCATTTTATGGCTGTACCATATAAAAATAGTGCCAAGGGCTAACACAGTGAAACCCATCTCTACTAAAAACACAAAAAATTAGCCCGGCGTGGTGGCCGGCGCCTGTAGTCCCAGCTACTCTGGAGGCTGAGGCAGGAGAATGGCGTGAACCCGGGAGGCAGAGCTTGCAGTGAGCTGAGATTGCACCACTCCACTCCAGCCTGGGTGACAGAGCGAGACTCCATCTCAAAAAAAAAAAAAATAGTGCCAAGGATTACCCACGGTGCCCTGGAACCTAAGCATGCTAAGGTGTGTGGTGTGGCAGAGAGTACCAGACACTTCTTTGCCCAGGGCTCTAATCAAGCTGCTGGAGTGAAGCCAGTTGTTGTAGTCCATTTGACTCACACACTTCTTGGATCCAATCTGCACACCCGAATTTTGGCTTACGATATATATCAACCTGCATTTCTTCTTGGTTTTCCTTGTAAAATGTACCTATTACTGTGCTTCACAAGAATTCTTGAGAATCTATTCAGTTTAGCCCAGGCACTGTGCCTGGAGTTAGAGAAACAGACACAGACTGAACAAAGGCAGGGCCTGCGAGGTGCTCACACCACGGCAGGAGTCCAGATGTGTCCAGGGTCAGAAAAATGCTTAAGGGAAAGGCTCAGCTGCAGACATGGACAGAGTGTGTCTAGAGACTGAACATGCAGCATAGCCACGTGAGACTTTCCCACTGGCATCTAACTTAATGGAATGTTATGCGTCAGTGTTATGGAATTGCACATGAGCCAAGAGAAAAAAACATCCCAAAGATTTTGGTTTTAAGTATTCGGAATATGTGTTTTGCTTACCAAGCCAAGCTATGCTTAGCCATGGTATCTAGAAAGGATTTGTTGATTTCTAGATATTCAGTGATTCCATTATTTAATATAAAGGAGCTAATAATAATAAAATAGCTAATTCTTAATGGGAGAAGTATGTAAAAGAAATGTGTGAAATAATTTGCATCAATATCATTAACTTAAAAGATAAAATTATTGAAACATTTATTTTTCTTAGTTATATAATATTTGAGTTTTGTTTAAAGAGCCTGTATTATCTTAATAAATCAAGAAAAATACAGTAAAAAGTAGAAAAAGAGAAAATTCAAAGACATAAAGAGACTTACAATGGTGACTCGCAGGGGAAGGCAGAGAAGCACAAATAAAATATTTATTATTATATCTCACATCTTGAGTGTTCATTGTAACTATTGTGTTAATTGGTACTCTCCCTGTAAACACCCCACGAGTTCTTACTGCCTGTTGCACAAACAACTCCAATTGACTAAGACCACAGCACTTCGATAAAGAGTTTAATTGACATGAGGCCAGCCATGCCACCTGGGAGACAAAGTTATTACTCAAATCAACTCCCCCAAAACTTGGGGGCTAGGGTTTTTCCAGAATAATTTGGCAGGTAAGGGAATGGGGGTGTGGATGGTGGTTCTCTTCTGGGTGGGGCCACAGGATGGCTGGTGGGTCCAGGTGGAGCCATCATCATTAGAAATGCAAAAACCTGAAAAGACATCTCAAAGGCTAATCTTCAGTTCCATAATAATGATGTTATCTGCAGGAGTAATTGGTGAAATTTCATATCTTGTGACATCCGGAATAATGGCTGGTAATTGTTTTTAAGTCTATACCTTGGCAGAATTCAGGCTTCTCATCCATCTAACCTGATGGTTTTTCACTAGCTTTACAAAGTCAGTTTAGTTTTGGGGAAGGACTATTATTATTATTTAAACTATAAACTAAATGTCTCCCAAAGTTATCTTAGCCTAAACCCAGGAATGATTAAGGGTAGTTAAGAGGTTAAAGGCAAGACAGAGTTTTGCTAGATCAGATCTCTTTCACTGTCATAATTTTCTCACTGTTCTAATTTTGGCAAAGGTAGTTTCATCCCAGGAGCTTTAAAAATGCTCACAGAAGTGTGTTGGGACTGTAGGAAAGTTTAAATTTTCCCGTTGAAGTCTGGATAATTTGAATATATAAAACAAACTGATAATAGACAAATTAATAGGAAAAATGGCATGCAAATATATTACATGCACATGTGTAAATGGAAGTCATAAAAAATAAGAAAACTCAAAGAAAGGACCAGATGGTACAAGTTTCATCCATCCTGAGGTTACAGAAAGAAGAGGGGCTTGGAATAGGGCAAGACAGGTTATGGGAAAGGGAAGAAAGGAAAGGTGTAGGGCAAAAGCAGTTGGAAACTTCACGCAGATGAAACCCCAGGTAGCAGCCCTCAGAGAGAGTAGATGGTAATCAGTGGTAATAGTTTTCATCAGACCATTAAGGGTATCAGACTCTCAGTTAATCTTTTCTAGATCCAGACACAGGGGCCTCCAGAGAAAGCCTACTTGCATCCATTGTTTATTTCACTTTATTTCCTCTACTCAGGAAATTTCCCCCACAAAAGACAGCTTTGCAAGGCTACTTTTATCTGAAGGACCTCTGAACAGCCATCTCAAAATATGTCAAAGAAGTATATTTTGGGGTTAAATAGTTTTGGTTTCCTTTAGGACCATTAGAAACTCCTAGACTAGTAGTAGTAGCAGTAATAATAATAATAGTTACTAACTTACAGAGAAGTTTGCTTGATCTTTGCAGATATGGGAATTGTAGCCAAATATTATTCTTGATACTTTATGAAAAGGCAAAAATTGCCCTAGAATGAGTGTAATAAGATGTTAAAATGGAACTTCTGGCTGAAATATAAAGATATCAATTTCCAAAGTAATATGTTAGACAAGATTTACAAAACATGTGGCCAAAAACTGGTTAGAATGGCTTTAATGAAGAGGTTCGTGGGGCAAAAAATAAATAAATAAAAGTGTGTGTATGCACTCTTGTGCTCCACACCCATAGAGAAAAGTTAAAGAAACAAAATTGAGTTTTTATAATAAAATCCGAATTAGCATGCTCTATGGGAGAGGCTTGATTTGCAGCCATGAGAGTCAGCATAGATTGTATTGATCTTGCCTTCTTGGCCTGGCAAAAGTCCTCAGTTTGCATGTTAAAAGAAAAACTTTGAATACATTAAATTTAACAGAGTTTACTTGAATAAAGAACTATTATCAAATTGGGCAGCTCCTAGAACTAGAATAGGTTCAGAGAGTCTCCAGGGCTGCCAAGTGATCAGATAACATTTATGGACAGAAAAAGGAAAGTGACGTATAGAAAATGGAAGTGAGGTACAGAAACAGCTGGACTAGTGACAGCTTGGAATTTGCCTTATTTGAGCATGGTTTTAAAAATTGGCCAACTGTGAGTGGATGAAATGCAGCCACTGTGATTGTGACTTGGCTATTTGTTAAGATAGTAGATTCTAGTCTATTTATATATCTAGTTAGGTGTAACCATGTATGGAGAAACCTTTAGCCTGAACTTCAAATGTGTAAAAAGACAGCGTTAGGATAAATTTAATTTAACAGTATGTCTGCTCTCCGATTGTTACTGGAAAGGAGTCCTAATCCAGACCCCAAGAGAAGGTTCTAGGATCTTATGTAAGAAAGAATTTGGGGCAACTCCACAGAATAAGTTGAAAGCAAGTTTATTAGAGAAGTAAAGAAAGAAAAGAATGGCTACTCTATAGGCAGAGCAGCCTTGAGGGCTTTGGGCTGGCTATTTTAAGGCTTATTTCTTGCTAATATGCTAAATGAAGCATGAATTATTCATGAGGAAATAGGCAGTTTCTGGGAAAAAGGTAGGGAATTCCCAGAGTGGAGGGCATCTCTTCGTTTTAGACCATATAGGTTAACTTCTGGGCATTACCATGGCATTTGTAAATTGTCATGGCACTGCTGGGAGTGTCTCTTAGCATGCTAATGTATTATAATTAGCATATAATGAGCAGTGAGGATGACCAGAAGTCACTTTTGTCACCATCTTGGCTTCAGAGGGCGTTAGCAACTTCTGTACTGCATCTTGTTTTATCAGTGGGGTCTTTATGACCTCTAATTTGTGCCAGTCTTCTAGCCTTCTATCTCATCATGTGGCTAAGAATGTCAAACTTCCTGGGAATGCAGCCCAGTAGGCCTCAGCATAATTTTACCCAGCCCCTTTTCAATATGGGATCTCTCTAATTTGAATACCTCTGACAAGATCAGATGTGTATTAAGTATGTATTTTATTTTTTATGATCTGTTACCTTGACTTCTGCGGCCTTGCTGACCCTTAAGGATAGCTAATTCCTAAAGATAGATAACAGCTTGCCCAGGAACACACTTTCAAATACAAATCTGTCAATCCAAACCCACACTTTTAGGCACCTCCACTGTGGGGCTCTCACAGTCAGGGCTACTGTCCACCTGCCCTGATCACTCCAGGACCAAGTACCACACAACTAGGGACAGCTCCTTTGCTCCAGAGTCTGGAAATGATTCAAACTAGCCTATCCTAAGCCTGCTTCATTGGCATTGCCTAATTGTTCCTGCAGAAACCACAGCAAAGGCTGTACCCATGTGGGCCTTCTCTCCCTCTGCCTCCTAACTCACCCTGGTATTGCCCTGCAGGTCCCTGCATGGAGTGTGGTGCCTCTCCTCATGGGAACTGGGTAACAAATTATCTTTCCAATGGTAATTATCTCCTGATCTGTTGGCTTCACTATACTTCACTTTTCTATTAATACAGTATATTTTAGAGCAGACAGAAAATGGACCATGTGCCATTGAAGTCCACTAAGCTGAATTACTCCTTCACCCAACACGTTTGGATCTCTAAACCAAGAGAGGTGAAGTGAAGCACCCACAAAGTAAAGAAACCCTCAAATACACATGCACTATAAGATAATGTTTAAAAGTTAATGTGTTTATCTTAGTAAGGCCCAGGATTGAAGATAACTATATTTTTTTCTAAGTAGTAACCATGTATTGGTGTAGTATTCTTGATATTCATTCATTCTTTTTATAATTTCAGAAATTTATAGTCATCTGTCTTGAAAACTCAGTTTCCCATTTTGAGATGTTTTCATTTTCCAGATTTTTCACCCACTATTCACTGTCATTTCACAGAACTTTCTTTCTGAGACAGTCTTGCTCTGTTGCCCAGGCTGGAGTGCAATGGCACCATCTCAGCTCACTTCAACCCTGCTTCCTGGGTTCATGCCATTCTTCTGCCTCAGCCTCCAGAGTAGCTGGAAGTACAGGTGCCAGCCATCACGCCTGGCTAATTTTTTGTATTTTTAGTAGAGATGGGGTTTCACCGTGTTAGCTAGGATGGTCTCGATCTCCTGACCTCGTCATCTGCCTGCCTCGGCCTCTCAAAGTGCTGGGATTACAGGCGTGAGCCACTGCGCCTGGCTTGTCATTTCACAGAAATTTCTGGAATGCCATGGCAATGTAGCAGTCTCATTGTCTGAGGTATTACCTGCAGCTCTTTGTCTCACAACCAAGAAAATTAAGGAGCATGGCCTTCAAGGGTGATGTTGGGACAAAAGTTTAATGAGTGAAAGAAGAAAGCTCTCTATTGTGGAGAGGAGGCCTGAAAGAGAGTTGCTGTTTCACAGTAGAATACAGAGGCTTTTTATGAACAGGCTAGTCAGGTGGGGTGTTTTATTAGCATAAGGTGCAAAAAAACAGTTAGGGCTGGGTTTCTTATTTGGATAAGGCATACATTTTTGGCAGCTCCACCCCATGCCTCTAGTGCACATGTGGGCCCTTGGCCTGAGTCACTCCATATTGTTTTCTTTCCCTTACTGCACATGTATTGGAAGAGGAAAATTTTCATTGTGCACGTGTCTGGTTCTGTGTAAGTCTTCTTATCTGTGCAGCTGCAGGCATGTCTTAGGCAAGCCCCATGTGTAAGTTCTTTTATCTGAGCATGTCCATAAAAGGAAAGAGATGTACTCATTGAAGCCCACTGTGTGTATGTGAGATGTGCTGAATACAATAGACAAAAATGCTTTATGTTGGACCTTGCTTCCTTATCTATGCTTGCAGCTTGAGTTTTCAGGCTGCTCTTTCATTAGAAAGAATTATGTCAAGTACTTTGCTCTAAATATCTGCCTAACTGGTTTCTTACTTTCTCCCCTCTTATTTCCCCCTTCATGAGTGGAGACCTAGACTTCTGTTAGGGAGGTTGGGTGAAAATCTTTCTGGCTACTTCCTGTTGGAGAGGGATGTTGTGCAGGGAAAGTAGCCAGGGTTCCTCCTGGGATCGATTGAAGAGTCTTTGGATGAAAGGTGTCTCCATTTTGGGCTTCATTTGTAGAAGCATCTGGAGTTTCATAGTCTCTAGGCAGGAAGAGGTAAGTTTTGTAAGAAGATTTAGAACATAGGGCCTGAATATGAGTATTAAGATCATCGCTATTAATGGAGGTATTGTTGGCCATAGCCATGACAGTAAGGTTTGTTTGGTAGCTGCCAGCCATTCTGATGGGTTGGATTTCTGTAGATGAGTTATAATATTGGTTGCTTCTACTAGATGTTGTTGTACCCTGCCAGAGGAGTTAATGCAAAAACAATGTTCTTCTTTGAGAAAAACACATATTCCTCCTTGATTTGCTGTAAGGAGATCTAATCCTCTACAATTTTGTAAGGTAACACCTGCAAGTGAATGTAATTGTTGTTGTAGTTTGTGAATGGCAGCCATTATTTCAGCTAGGACCTGAGTTTGTTGGGAGGATAGATGAAGAGAGGTGGACCCAAGAGGGGTCCCCAGAAGTTCAGACACAACAGCAGCTAAAGGAAGAAATACTGTGGGGCTTGCTGTCTTTACCATGACATAGATATGTTTTATAAGAAGCAGGAATGCTGCAATGGCATTGACATAAGACAATTCTGGAAGTATTGCAACAATGCCACAAGTTCCCTTCCATTGGCTTCAAAGACTCATATATCCTGAGTCTCCACATATGAAGTATTGCCCTTGTTTGGGGTCTAAAGATACCTCATACCCTGAAGAGGCTAGTTCCAAAGGGGGATTTTGTGAGCTCCCAGAGGTTCCAGTGAGTCTTTCCCATATAAGAGACCCATCTGCAGCCAGTTGTGCCTGGAGGTTGGAATGAAAAGCTGAGTCAGGGTAAAATTTTAAAAACATCTTTTGTAACCCCTAGCCAACATTTGAGCTAAGGGCAAAGATGAGTTATTTATTAATATTGTGGACCAGCCTGTGGAAATATTTAAAGTGGTCTCATTGCTGGTATACTGAGGTCTTCTTGGGTTTGGATATTTAATGAGAAGGAATTGGTGGTGTTTTTCTGGTTTGAGGTATAAATTGATTTTTTTTCTGAGGAATTACAAGGTATTTCTTGAGGTGTGTAAGAAAAACTTCATATGAAAAGTTGGATAAAGTTTCCAAGAAAATTCCTTTTTTCCACTGATATGTGAAGCAGAGAGGGAACTGGCTTCTTGAAGTTACATTGTGAAAAACCCTCACAGGGTTTGGGGTTCATATAAAATTTAGGTTGGGACATCCCTTATGACTTGGAATAGTACGGTAAGAAGTAGCTTTTCTATAGTTGGATTGGGATATGTTACTTCTAATTGGATGGTTATGGTGACCCTGGTATGAACTTTGGCTAAATCATCTAATGATGATGGTAGTACTTCAGCCAATAGTGATTCCAAAGTCCAAATGTAGCAAGAGGTTAAGTTGGTTTCTGAGGCCAAGTGTTGTAGCTGTTGTATAATGGTGCATAGTGGACCAAACCATCTTATTAGGAAGGGGAAAAAGTACTTCAGTGACAAAATTTTCATGTTTGTCTTTTATTGGCAACTACTATCCCTGCTATGAGGAAAATACCTAAGCAAAATATTAGAGTAATTAAGGTTCGTTGTCTGGTACTCCACTCAGAAGGTGCTACAGAGTGGATAACCCTACTGCAATAAGTAGAATGAACAAAACAATACCTGTAAGTATGGTACAGTGAATGACTTCCATCTGAGGTTTTATCCATTAAAGTTTTAGATTTACCTCTGTGGGTCTACGAAGTTACAAACTTGGTCCCATGGATAATCAAAGTCTCTCTGTAAATATGCATCAAAAAGAAGTTGTAATTCTTGATGGCAGATTTTGAACAGAAACATGGAAATAGATGAAAGAGTTTGGTTGGGTAAATGTGGGATTGAGCTGGACAAGTTGTCCTCACTCATCTACTTATCTTTTGTAATTTTCAGTGTAAGGCCCCCGACTTTTTCCACATTGATATCTGGGTTGCTTTTCTGGGCTGTTAGGGGTTGCTCCCTCTGCTTTCCAAGATTTGACTTAAGTGTGATTAATCCAGGAGTTGATTCCTGCAATTTTACCACTGAGGGGGTGGAGAGGAGAACAGTGTAAAGTCCCTCCCAACTGGGGCCTAGAGATGGGGAAAGTGAGGGGAGAGCATTCACCAGTACTAAGTCTTCTGGATTAAATAAAGGTGGTCCTATTTTCTGGGGTTGAGCTTTTGTTGGCTGTGTTAATTCTTGTTGGAAGTGAGCCAGCAAGTTACATGTTTAACTAACTCAGAAGTTTCTTGGTCTAGTAAAAGGTTATTGGTGAGGAAAGGCCACCCATACATAATTTCTAATGGGCTTAAAACTAACTTTGAACAGGTGTTCCTTATCCTTAGTGAAGCTATAGGAAGAAGGGTAACCCAAGGCAGGTGAGTTACTTTGGAACATTTTATGAGGTGTCTTTTGATAATATCATTTGTTTTCTCTGCCTTTCCTGAGGATTGTGGTTTCCAGGTACAATGAAGTTGGTACTGTATGCCTAGCACTTTTGAGACCCCCTGTGTAATAGCCACTTTAAATGAGAGGCCATTGTCACATTGGAGATAATTGGGGAATCCAAAACAAGGAATTATTTCATTAATTATTACTTTTATTACCCCAGAGGTCTTTTCTGTCTGGCATGGAAATGCCTCTACCCAGTTAGTGAAGGTATCTACTCATACTAAAAGGTATTGGATGCCCTTTATTTTTGGCATATGAGTGAAGTCCATTTGCCAGTCTTCCATTGTATAACTTCCTATCTTTGAGCTCATGGGAGGAGGGGCTGCCTGTTAAAGGGATTATTCTTAAGACAGATTTCATACTCATTGACAACCTGTTTGACATTTTTAGTAGATTTTCCTTTGAGAACAATTTCTTGGTGCATTGAAGTCTTACCCTTTCCTAGGTGAAAGGCTTGGTGAAGGAGCTTAAGAATCTTCCATTAACAGGAGGCTTGAAAGTGGTTTGCTGTCCTCTGATTGTAACCATCCTGAGGGCTGAAAAATGTATCCTCAAGAGGTGGTCCATTCTGCAGGGGAATACTAAGGCTTTATTTTTCTTATGGAGCCCTCCCAGATTAGAGGGGCTTAAAATGTGTTGGGACTTTGGGGCGTTCTTGTGGCTGACTTAGCCACCTGGTCTGCTTCTATCTCCCTTGGATACCCCCTGCAATGTATTACTGCCACTTCCTGTGGGAGGAAAACAGAGAATAGTAGCCTGTTGATTTTCTGATGATATTTGATGGGAGACCCATTAGCTGTTAGGAAGTGTCTTTCCTTCCAGATAGAGGCATAGGCATGGAGAAATAGGAAGGCATACTTGGAATCCATATAAATGTTGGCTACTTTTCCCTTGCTCAATTCAAGTGCTTCTCAAGTGATTAGCTCAGCTAGTTGAGCTGAGGTGCACTCTCAATAATGTTATTTATGGTGACTACTGCATATCCTGCTTCATGGATTTCCTGTTGTACAAAAGAGCTCCCATTGGTAAAGAAAGTCCAGTCTGGGATTTCCAGGGGAGTTTGAGGTCCTCCCTGGCTGCATAGGTTTACACCACTACCTGTTCACAGTTATGTTCAGGTTCCCCAGCTTTCTCCTGGAAGAAAGTGGCTGGGTTCAGGCAGGGACAGGGTTTTAACTGAACTACAGATCCTTCTAACACCCAACCTTGATATTTGCGGAGGCAATTATCTGTTAGCCAGAGACTTCCCTTAGAGGATAACAGTCCTACCACATTATGTGGTGTATATCCAGTTAAATCATTCTCTGTGGTTAAATTAGTGGCTTCTGGCTCCATCAAGTCTACTGTTGCAACTGTTTGGAGGAAAGCTGGCCATCCTTTAGCCACCAAGTTGAATTCCTTTCTTAGGTAACCAACTGGCTGTTGAGTTGTATCTCAAGCCTGGGTTAAAACTCCCAAGGCTGTTTTTTTTTCCTTTCCAAGACATAAAGAATAAATAGCTTCCCTATGGGAAGACTGAGGGCTGGTACTTTAAGTAAGGCTTGTTTTAGCTGGTTAAAGGCTTTTGGAACCTCAAGTTTCCAGATCAAGAAGTAAGTTTTAGCTGCCCAACTATCTTTTATAAGGTGATATAAGGGAAGTGCTATCTCATCATACCCAGGTATCCATAACCTGCAGAAACTTGTAATGCCCAATAATACTCTTAGCTCTTTGAGGATTTGGGGAAGGGGAAGGGGTAAATGGGCTTAATCCTCTCCTCACCTAATGCTCTGGTCCCTACTGAAAAAGACTAGACCTAGGTACTTTAATGAAGTCTGACAAAGCTGAGCCTTAAACTTTGAAATCTTATATCCTCTGTTAGGTAGGAAATTAAGAAGAGCCTTAGTGCCTTCCCAAGAGGCTTTCTCAGTTAAGGCACAGAGGAGGATGTCATCTACATATTGTAAAATTTCAACCTGAGGGTGAGAGACATCAAATCGATTTTTTGACAGGGCCTGTGTGAACAGGTGGTAGCTGTCTCAGAAGCCCTGAAGCAGTACTGTCCAGGTTAACTGGATGGTCTGATTGGAGGTATCTTCAAATACAAACAAATATTGGGAGTCAGGGTGCAGTGGTATACAGGAAAAGGCATCCTTCATGTCCAAAATGGTGAACCATTTTGTTCCCTCAGGTATTTCAGTTAGCAGGATATAGGGATTAGGAACTATTGGATGAATTGAAACCACAGCTTCTTTAGTGAGGCAGAGGTCTTCAACTCGTCTCCAGTCCCCACTGGGTTCTTGCACCCCTAATATTGGGGTGTTACAGGGGCTGTTGCATGGTCTAAAGAGGTCTTGTGTTCTTAAGTTGTTAATAATAGCTTCTAGCCCTTTTCTAGATTCTGGTTTTAGGGGATATTGCTTCTGGTTAGGGAAGAAGATAGGATCCTTAATGTGGATTTGAACAGGTGCAACACTTAGAGCTCGGCCAGTTCTTCCTTGGGTTGTCCAAACCTCTGGAATAATGTTGGTTTCCACTAAGGGGAGGCAAAGGGTTTGCTTTGGATCTGTAAGGATGATAGCTTCCATATGGGCTAGAATATCTCCACCTAGTAAATGAGTAGGACTTTCAGGAATGATTAAAAAGATGAGTAAACAGTAGGTCTCCACAGCTACAACTAAGGGTTTGAGGGAAACATTGGGTTAAAGTCTTTCCTGAGACATCCATGATAGTTGTACTGCGTAAGGAGAGAAAGCCTAGATTGGAGGAGTACAGAGAGACCAGATCCAGTGTCCAGAAGGAAGTCTATTTTCCTTCCTTCAAACTCCAGAATCACCCAGGCTCCTGGATAGTGATGGCAGTCTGAGCCATTGGAGCCAGGGAATTGAGCCCTGGGACCCGTCAGTCCTGCTGGACCATGTGGGAGACTGGTATTGGACCCATTGGGCCTGTGCCTCTGGGGGCAGTCTGCCATCCAGTGGTCACCAGCACAGGCAGGAAGGGGTCAAGGTAACTTTCTTTTGGTGCCTTGGCTGTCCTTTTTAAATTGTCTTGGCTTGCTGCAATGGTAGCAGTTAGCAGGTACATCTCAAAGACTGTGGATTTTATTGACCTGCAACGTGGCCACCAGAGCCACTGCCCTTTTCTTGTGTTTTCTTTTCTTTTTCTGTTCCCTATTGTTAAAGGCTGAGGTTTCCTAAGGTGCTATCTGGACCTATGCCCTCTTTCTGTATCTTCCTTCTAATAACAGGGGCTGCCTGGAGAATAAACTTGTCCTTTAAAATTAGCTGTCCCTCAATTGAGTCAGGAGATACAGAGGTATGTTTTACTAAGTCTCTTAGACTTTCCAAAATGGTGGAGGAATTTGAGTCTAGTTTTTGATTTATCATGAAAAGCATAGAGTAATTGAATGATCTAACTTTGGTCCTCCATAAGCTCTCTAATATGCACATTTAAAAATGTTTTCATTTCCATTCATCTAAGGGATCACTGGGGTCCCAACTAGGGCTTACAAGGGGCACTGCCTCTCTTCCTATAGGGTATTGGAATTATGGTTCATTCTCATTTTATTTTCTTCTTGATTGGTTATAGGAGACATATTGATCATCCTAGAATTTTTCTGCTGCCTTCAGAGCTGCTTGATTTTCAGCAGCAGTTAGGGTCTGATTTAGGAGCAACATAACATCTCTCCATGTAAGGTAAAACACTTGGTTCAGGTTTTGGAAAGCCTCTATATATTGATTGGGGTCATCAGAGAAGTTGCCTAGGTCCCCTGTTATCTGTCTAAGATCCTGCAAGGAAAAAGTAACCTGGACCCCAGTGGCACCAGGCCATCAGTATTTCCTTTAGGGGTAATAGTGAAGTCAAAGATTTTGGGGGTTGTAAAACTGGAGGAACTGGTGATGTGGCCAAAGAGGGTCCTGGACAGAGAGGACAGGAAGGGCTGGAGAATCAAAGAGCTTAATGTGAGCCTTCCCCAGGGGGTTGTTTCTCTGATTTTGGGGAATTGTCTACTGCAGGTTTGCCCTATATAACAGCTAAGAGGGCCAGGCCAATTTTACAATGTTGGCAAAGATCTGGATTATCTCCCAGGGCAATGAAGCCTTGCACATAAGGAACCTCAGACCATTTGACCTGTCTGCAGAAAATATCTAGTTGTCATAGAGTATTGAAATTAACACTTCTCTGAGGAGGCCAGTCCTCCCCATCCTGCAGTTGGTAAGTCAGCCATGCCTAAGTGTAAAAGAATATGATGTGCTTTTTCTTCAGAATCTGAGGGTCAAAGGAGTTCCAGTTTTTCAGAATGCACTTGAGAGGAGTGCAGACTGAAAATGATTTGTTACCCATCTAGAAAGAGAAGGGAGAAAAAGCATCCCTTTGTCTCCTTCCTCCTCTTGGAGCGACCCAAGGTGGAGAGAAAATAGAAAGGGCATCCCCCTTTTCCTCCTTCCCTCTCTGTATTCTCTGGGTCCCAGCAACTGCCATAGGTGCTGTCCATGGATGCAAGCATGACCTTCACCCATGGATCCAGAGGAGCTAGTTGGCAGTAGTCATGCTTACCTAGTCCTCGTTACCTGTGCGATGCTCTTGCTCTCAACTGGGGATTCCCTATTGGTCTGCTAGACCAATTGATCCAAAAGGCTCCCAAGATACCACAGGAGCCCAGGAGAGATTGTACAGAACTTGGATTTGGGCAAGCCATTTAATTGGGGGGTATATTAATTCTATCCTTGCCTTCTCTAGCTATGGCCCTGGCAAAGCATTGGATTTCCAGATAGTGGGACCGATTGACTTCTAAACATAAAACCCTTTTTCTTTAAATACCAATGTAGCTGGATGCAGAACAAATGTCTCAAAATAACATATGGGTCGAATGGCTGTCCTCCCTTTGGCAGGGACAGTACTGAGACTAGAATCTGTCTTGCCAGGATGGCTTCTTCTGGCTGTTGAAAATGGAATTCTTCTGTCTACAAATAGGGGATAGGTCTTGATTGCTGATAGAGGGATGTAGGAGGGAAAGAAATTGGGGAATTAGAGGTTATGGCAAAAGGCTTATAGGGCCCACCACAGAGAAAAATCCCATTTCACTAGGTGGAGTAGTAGGACCTTAAGCATTAGGTAAAAATCATGGCTCCAAATTCTTTCCAGGCAGAGGTTAGAAAGAGAGGTTTCAGGGATTGGGTGTATAGGATAACACCTGTAATCCTAACACTTTGAGAGGCCAAGGCAGGCAGGTTGTCTGAGCTTAGGAGTTCAAGACCACCCTGAGCCACATGGTGAAACCCTGTCTCTACTAAAATACAAAAAATTAGCTGGACATGGTGGTGGGAACCTGTAGTCCCAGCTACTTGGGGGGCTGAGGCTTTAGAACTGCTTGATCCCTGGAAGTGGAGGTTGCAGTAAGCTAAGATCATGCCACTGCACTCCAGCCTGGGGAACAGAGTGAGACTCTGTCTCCATTAAAAAAAAAAAAAAAAGAAAGAGAGAAAGAGAGAAAGAAAGAAAGAAAAGAAAGAAAGAAAGAAAACAAACAAACAAACAAACAAACAAAGGGCGGGAGGTTTGGGGCTTAATAGGCTATCATAGTATCCCACCCGAGAGAAGAAAATTAACTTGTCTCATGATGAACTGTTCAGATTCATTGAGCAGTGCTGAGCTTTTACATGAACAAAAAAAAAACAACAACAACAAATGGAGCGGAAGGTATTCACTTCTACTTGGGGTAAAATATCCCCCTATATAGTGCCATGAAAGTCTCTCACTGTGGGGACAAAAAGGCTCTTACTTGGTGAAAATTTAAACTGAATTCTTGAAGTCCTCATGTTTCTAGGAAATTACAAAAACAGCAATTCTTTGAGTTACATTCCTGATTACTAAAGCAGTTTCTGACTTTACCCAACAAGATTATATCCCCAGGTTGTAAAAATACCCACAACATGGCATACAACAAAAACAGCAATTCTTTGAGTTACATTCCTGATTACTAAAGAAGTTTCTGACTTTTCCCAACAAGATTATATACCCAGGTTGTAAAAATACCCACAACATGGTATACAACAAAGGGATAAGAGACATGATTGCCACAGGGGAAAGAAAAGAAGGAAATATGAAAGACTGGGAGTCCTGGTGCTGACCCCTTGACAGGTAGTCAATAGCCAAAGTTAGTCCAGGGTACTTCAGGTAACACTGAAGGTTTCTAGCCTCAGCCAGAAACCTTCAGTTGCACCAGGACCTCCTTCCAGTCCCATATGATGGCTAGGTCCACCATGATAGGAAACTAGATCATAACAGAGCTAACATTTCCAACACCTGAGGGCAGTGGGGGATTGACAAACTCCTCTCCAGCAAGCTTGTCTCCTGACTCTTGTAAGGCTGGCAGCTGTGGTTCCCACTTTTGGACTGACAGGGACCCAGTGTATTGTTTGATCTAGAGAAAGAAAACTGAGGACAAGAAGCCTCAAAAATTAAAGCAAAGTGTTGGAGGTCTGCTCTTACTCACCTCTCCAATAGTCCCAGATGTAGCAGTCCCATTGTCTGAGGTATTACCCAAAGTTCTTTGTCTCATGACCAAGAAAATTAAGGAGTGCAGACACCAAGGGCTAGGGTGGAGCAAAAGTTTAATGAGTGAAAGAAGAAAGCTCTCCACTGTGGAGAGACAGCCTGAAAGAGGATTGTCATTTTACAGTTGAATACAAAGACTTTTATGAACAAGCTAGTGAGGCAGGATGCTTCATTGGTATAAGGCACACACACACAAAAATAGTTAAGGCTGGGTGTCTTATTTGCATAAGGCATACATTTTTGGCAACTCCACCTTGTTCCTCCAGTGTGCATACAGGCCCTTAGCCTGGGTCTATTTTTTTATTTGTTTTATTTTGTTTTATTTCCCTTACTGATCATGTTTTATTTTGTTTTATTTCCCTTACTGAGCATGTTTTGGGAGATGGAATTTTCCCTTGCGGACATGTCTGGTTCTGTGTAATGCTTCTTATCTGTGCAGCTGCAAACATGTCTTAGGCAAGCACCCTGTGTAAGTTATTTTATCTCAGTACATCCAAAACAGAAAAAGAATGTACTCACTGAAGCCCACTGTATGTATATGAGACTTGCCAGTTACAAAAGACAAAGATGTTTTATGTTGGACCTGGCTTCCTTATCTATGCTAGCAACTTGAGTTTTCAGGCTGCTCTTTTGTTGGAAAGACTTCTACTGGGGACCTTGCTCTAACTATCCACCTAACTGGTTCCTTACTTTTTCTTAGCAAAAGCCAACCAGACCTGCACATCTGAATTGAATATTCAGCTGTAGTTCCCTCTCTATCATCACCTAACTCAGGATCCGATTGCCCACTTGAATGCTTGTTTCACCATTTCCAGTTCTATCACCAGCCCCTTTACTGGAGGAAACAGTATCCAAATACCAGGTCCTCAGCCTGACTCCACCACCTCTCCCAAAACTCTCCTGGCCTCACCAAGGTTTGTCATTTATTTTAAAGGCTGCAGCATCCTGTGAAGCCTCCTGGGGCACCATCATCACCTAGCAGTTGCCCGATGTAGAACTGTTCCTATTTGGAAACCGCACAATCCTCTCCTTCTCTATCATTCTCTAACTAGGTTCAGCCACCAAAGGATATAGGCAGAAAAGCAGGAAAGGAGCCTTTATCATGGTAGATATGAGGTATTAGAAATTGATTAGCCCCAAAAGATGTCATAGCCTGAACATCTACAAGATTTCACACCTTCCATGATTTGTTATACTCTTCAGTAAAATAAAACAGGTATTGGTGTGGTAAAATGGCATAATCTTTTGGGATGGATGTGTCCTGGGTGCCTGCCTCTGTTTCAGTGCCTCATATATTAATTAATGACTTCTACTAGGGACTTCAAATCTAAACATCTATGGGCCACAGTAATTCTTTTTCGGACCATAAAAGAAGAGGACAGATATTTATGATATTGAAAACTAGACTGAATCCAGAATTTGTTTTAAGTTTGGAGAAAGCTTAGTCACCATCCAGATATGGGGAAATAAATGTTTGAGCCTGGGATTAATGATGTATCTTTTATGTAACATGTTACCTTGACTCACTATATTTACACTCCTGTGAGGGGCAGATAAATTGTTTCCCTTTTTTTTTAACATTTACAAATTTCATGTCCATATTTTAAAATATTGTAATAAAGTATGAAAAACATAAAACTTACCATTTTAACCATTATTAAGTATACCGTGGCATTAATTACATTCACATTGTTGTGCAAACATCACCACCATCCATCTCCAGAAATTTTTCGTTTTCCCAAACTGAAACTCTGTAGTTTATTTATTATTTGAAAAATAATTCCCTATTTTGCTCTCACCATTGGCCCCTGGCAGCCACTATTTTGCTTTTCTTCTCTATGAATTTAATTACTCTAAGTACCTCCTATGAGTGGAATCATACAGTATTTTTTGTGACCAATTTCATTTAGCATGATGTCCTCAAGTTTCATCCATGTTGTAACATGTATCAGAATTTCATTCCTTTTTAAGGATGAATAGTATTCCACTACATGTACATACCACATTTTGCTTACTCATTTACTCACCAATGGTCCACTTTTTGCCTATTATGAATAATGCTACAATAAACCTTGGTGTGCAAGTATCTGTTTTCATCTCTGCTTTCAGTTCCTTTGGGTATGTGCCTGGAAGTGAAATTGCTGGATCATATGGTAGTTCTATTTTCAATTTTGAGGAATCACCTAACTATTTTTTACCGTGTTTGTATTATTTTTACATTTCCACCAGCAATGCACAGGGTTTCAATTTCTCCACATGCTCATCAACATCTGTTATTTTCTTCTTCTTTTTTAAATAATAACCATTCTAATGAGTACAAAGTGGCATCTGATTGTGGTGTGATTTGCATTCTCATAATGATTAGTGAGATTCAGTGTCTTTCTATATGCTTATTGACTATCTTTATATCTTTGAAGAATTGTCTTAATACATTTGCTCACTTTTGAATCAGGTTGTTTTTTGTTGTCAAACTATAGGAGTTATTTGTATATTTTGGATATTAATCCCTTATCAGATATGACTTGCAAATATATTCTGTTATTCTGTGAGTTGCTTTTTACTCTGATGATAGTGTTATAGTTTTGAATTTTGATTAAGTCTGCTTTATTTATTTTTTCCTTTTGTTGCCTGTGCTTTGGGTGCCCTATCCAAGAGATAATTGCAAAATTTAATGTCATTAAACTTTTCCCCTTTAAGACTTTTTGTTTTAGCTCCTACATTTTTTTTCTTTGATCAATTTTGAGTTAATTTTCGTATATGGAATAAGGTAGGGATCCAACTTAATTTTTTTAAATCATGCCCATCTTTGGAATTAAGATAGCATGATTTTAACTTCAATGTTATTATCACCCTCATTTTTCTAGTTTTAATTTTTATTTTAAGTTGTGGGATACATGTGCAGGACTTGCAGGTTTGTTTCATAGGTAACAACTTGTGGCATGTGGTTTGCTGCACCTATAAACTCATCACATAGGTATTAAGCCCAGCATGCATTAGCTATTTTTTCTAATGCTCTCCCTCCCTCCACCCCACTCCACCCTCTGACAGGCCCCAGTGTGTGTTGTTCCTCTCCCTGTGTCCATGTGTTCTCATTGTTCAGCTCCCACTTATAAATGAGAACATGTCATATTTGGTTTTCTGTTCCTGTGTTAGTTTGCTGAGGATAATGGCTTCCAGCTCCATCCATGTCCCTGTAAAGGACATGATTTCACTCCTTTTTATGGCCGCATAGTATTCCATGGTGTATATGTATCATATTTTATCTTGCTGAAATAAGGCAGGCAGACATGATTAGAGAAAAAACAAGGAAAAGGAATGAACAAAACCTCTGAGAACTATGGGATTATGGAATTATCCTCATTTTATTCATAGGGACACAGAGACTTGGAGTAGCAAATTCCTCATCCACCAACTGGATAGTGACAATGACTATGCAAACACAGTTCTCTTTATACCAACCTCAGGCCCAGAAATAGTCCCCATATATGTAACAGAGTTAAGAGAGCTCAGGCCAAAGGTAATTAATCTGTGTTTGTTATATTCATATTATAAAGTATATTCATGTAATAGGATTATTCCTGTAATATATGTAATACCCATCACTTGTTTGTATTTAAATTTTAATATTAGTAACCAAACAAGGTCATTAAAGCAAAATTAACTTTTGGATTTGTCAATAACTTTTAACATTTGCTATCCTTTGTTTGCTAGAGTACATATAAACTAGGATAAACATAATTAGGGAGAAATCATCACTGATAGGACTATCTCAGGAGGTTGGCAAGTCACCTGTTCTGGCACTCATAGTTGCTTACTGCATAGAGCTCTTTATTGTTGGCAAATCATGTGCATCTTCCATGTCATTCCTTCGATTAATATTTATTTATTGAGTGAGGACAGTTTATCCATGGGTACTCTGAGCACTAGGTTGAGGGAGACCACATTTCTGAACTTGAGAACTCAAAATTTCTAATCGGAATTATTTCTACACTGGTGTCTGGTAGTACCAATGGGTGCAGGATGTGGGGAAGCATTGAGGGGCTCACCCAATTCACATCTTAGGGATAAGAATCAGAAAACACTTTGTAGAGAAGGTGTCAGCCCAGTGAGTCTGTTAAAGATGAATAAGGGATAAGGAGAGTATTTATTGTGTAGCATTTATGTGGGTTAGAGACTTTTAAAGATTATAAGCTAATGTCCTTCTTACAGTAAACCTTTAGAGTAGGTTCTCTTATTTTAATTTTACAAATGAGGATACTGACTCAGGTAAGATGACACAGCACGGAAGATGTGCAGTCAGGATGAAGAGAAAGACATACCAGGTAAGTGAACAGTTTGAGCTAGACTGGGGACCAGGGAGGCATGAGTCTGTCTGAGGAACATGGAGAATAAGTTTCTTTTTGTCAGAGAAAATAGGGATGTGAGTCGGCTGTGCAAGTGGAGTGACAAGCTGATTTTAGGAATTTGGACCTTTTGCTTTAGGCAGGGGATATTTAAGTCTCAGTGGATGTCTGTCAGGGGCATGAAGCTCCTGAGACGTGCTTGCAAAATACTGGGTATATATCCTGGTGTGCATTTCCTTGGTTAAAAAATCATAGCTTTTATGAGATTCTTAGCAGATTACAAGATTAACAGACCCAGTGCATGACGGAAAATCACAAAAGACCCTTAATCAAGGGAACAGCCTTAAACAGATTTCACTGGTGGCCACACAGAGCAAGGAGGTCAAGGCAGGGTGGGGGGTGTTGCTATTGTTGTGTGATAACAGGCAGATCCCCTGGGTCCAGCCACCCTCCTTACGGGTTGACCCCCTTGGTGGACACGAAGTTCCATGCAGGAGCACATTGGTATTGTAATTCAACCTAATGTCCTTCACATGGACCCAGGGCCTAGAAAAGTGGTAGCTGCTTAAGTGCAGTTCATTGAATGAAATGAAAAATGTGTCTGTGATGGTTGGATACTTCAATGAAGGTAAATATTAAGAAATAAAACAAGTAGCAAGTCAGGAACTGAATAAATTTAAATAAAGGCAAACTAACCAAAAAAAGCAAGTGGAGGATGGACCTCAAGGTCACTAGAAGTCAGCAATATTTGTTTCCTAGTCACAGCTTTTCTCAGGTTGAACACATAATGGCAGTTCAAATATTCCAAGTGTGAAGGGCAAAATATGAAATATTTGCAATGAATTAACAGAGAAGAAAGAATGTGGAATTTGATGGCAACAGCCCTGGAGTCCAGCCCACTGTCTCATGTTTGCTGTTGGAGGGCCCACTGCATGTCTCAGGGACTCAGGTGTCCTTAAAGAAAATCCTGGAAAACAATCCCAACCTACTTACAAGGTGACTATCTCTCTGGATAAAAGGAGACACGAATGCAAACAGGAATTGTTAACTGGAAAGCTTTTATAAATGTGATCGTGAAATAACTAAAGTAAACTATGAATGATACATATTACTATCCAAATATGCAAATGTTTTATTAGTAATAGAAACACTTCTAAAATGGGTTCGCCGTGTGGCACTCAAAACAAACGTTTTTCTTGAACTAGTAGACCAGGAAGTAGGCAGAATGTTACCTTGAGTACACCTAAAAGAAATAGGGTAGTGATAAACTAATAATAATAAAGTGTGACTGAAAAGAATTGTCTGTTGGGCCATCAAAAAAGAACATTCTGTTTTCCTTTAATTAGCTCTTGTCACTTTTTCTCCTGTCAAGAAAAATGTGGTGCAGACATACATCTTTTGGGATGATCTCAAACTTCATTCTGCTGCTGGGCATTGTTTGCAGGGAAAAAAATTAACTTTTCAGATGTTACATAAGAAATAAATAAAAGATCGTGTTCTACACTCATATTCTAGTTTCTGCTGGGAATCACTGCAGACTGTTTACATGGGTCAGGATGAATTCGCAAACACAGAAATAGGATGGATCTTATTCCCGTTTTGGAGGATTGAGGGCCTGATAGGACACCACTTGGAAGCAAATCATAGTTTTATTTCTTTCGTGTAAAGGAAATTTGAGGTCCTGGGATACAGTAGGTGCCCAACAAATACTTAACCTCTTCGTAATAATTTAGTTAAGTTGTTAGTACAAACAGGGAATGATATAATGATCAGAGGTGAAATAAATTTGTGAGCACCTCCTCCAACATAAATCTCATTTCAGATTCAGTAAACACTTATCAAACGTCCACCTGTGCTGACAGTATGTTAAGAGTGAGGTGTATAAAACGGTATCACCTCTGATGAGGGGCTTGCAGGCAGATTAGCGGGAGAAATAGATAGAGAAGCTTAGATCATACCAACTAAGTGCAAAGTAGGGTCTGACCAGTGCTCAGTAAAAGCACAGAAGAGGATGAATACTGGTTTTTCTTGGAGTTTGATGCATGGTATTTTAATTATACCCAGGATTTGTTTACAACAGACTCAAACACAGAAATGACTGTCATAATGGAAGAAGTTTAAGCTCACAGTTCCCTGGAAGCAGGAGGCATTACATACCACAAGGGGCTTAGGATGAGCTAGTTTGAGTAATTTCAGCAGGGTCTGGAGGATTGACTGGGGATTTTGTCTGTCATCTGGCCCTGGGGTAACTAAGAAAGGCCAACAGCAGCCCTGGGTGGAACAGCCTTATAAAGGAGGTGGGGATGGGGTAGCAGAGATGGAAAGGTATGGCCCAGAAAAGCTGGAGCCTTTAGGAAGGAAGAAGGAAGGCAGGATATTGCAATGTTTGCAAGGACTTTGAGGCTTCAGTGGGGGCTGCAGAGAACAGACGGGCAGGGGACCTCGGGTCTGGTGGGTGTGAGGAACAGGAAGAGAAGAGGAAAGTCACTCCTGCCCACCTGCTCTAGTTTCCTACCAGAGTAGTCTATTTCCTCTCGCCAGCTTATCTCATGAAACAGCTCTTGATACTTCCAAAATGTGGAATAGGGAAAATCTTCCACTGAAAGAGAAGAGTTAAAGAATAAAAATAGGATGACTTAAAATGAGAGCTTACAGAATGGGGACAGAGAAACCTGACTTGAAACCCACCTATATCATGTCATTGACTGACAGAGAGAGTTACTTATTCTCAATTATCTAAGCCTCAGTTTCCCTATCTGTAAAACAGAGATAATCACAACACATGTGCTTTGAAA
The DNA here is from genome assembly GCF_029289425.2 of Pan paniscus. NCBI lineage: Eukaryota > Metazoa > Chordata > Mammalia > Primates > Hominidae > Pan > Pan paniscus. The sequence continues at coordinate 51,358,604 of NC_073255.2, forward strand.
GAAATAAATGAGTTAAGTCATGTTCACTCCCTGTGGCCATTCACTAGAAGTCACTGTATGCTCTCTTGTGGTTAGCCACATGTGGACCCAGCAGGGCATTTGAAAGCATTTCACTGGATAGCATGTGACTCACTTTGACCTGAGCTTTCTGCAAGGCCATGTGTGCATGAACTAATAATGGCAAAAAGAAAGTAATCGCTGAAGCCAGTGCCAACAGAGACCAGTAAGTCATGACCCAGTTATGTACACTAGACATTAAGGGTTATTTTTCATACGAAAGTTCCAAAATATTTCCCCATATATAACAAGTCATTCTCTCAAAATACTCTACAAGGGAGGTATAATATCACCTGTTTAACAATGAGGAAAAAGATGCCAAAAGAAACTAAGTGTGTCAAATTCTCAAAACCAACTCATCGGTGATACCTACCTGAACCCAGGATGCTAATTTGAAGTCTAACCCATCCCCCCAACCCTTAGTCACTGTGTGAAAAATGGGAACAAGTGTGCAATTTGCTTTGCAAAGAAAGGAGAGAGAGGAAGGGCAGGGGTGGTTCCATGTTGTATGAGTTTGAGAGGTGCTGGCTCCTGCAATACCACGTCCTCCTCCTGAGATGCCTATGACCAGTACCACAGTAAAAACTGACAAGATTTTCCCAGAAGGAAGTCACCTTAACTTTGATCTAGCATTTCCTAAGATTGTTATTCTACTGAAGTTACATCTTAAATAACATGTTAATGTCTGCCCTTGGGAAATGCTGATAAGTTGTGTTTTCATGTCATTACAGTTGCTTTGTTTTAAAAAAGTTATATTTGAACCCCTTGTCCACATTATTATTATTGTTTAGACACAGTCTCACTCTGTCACCCAGGCTGGAGTACAGTGGCACAATCTCGGTTCAGTGCAACCTTCGCCTCTCGGGTTCAAGCAATTCTCCTGTCTCAGCCTCCTGAGTAGCTGGGATATTACAGGTGTCCATCACCACTCCTGGCTAATTTTTTTTTTTTTTTAGTAGAGATGTGGTTTCACCATGTTGGCCAGGCTGGTCTTGAACTCATGACCTCAGGTGATCTGCCCACCTTGGCCTCCCAAAGTGCTGGGATTACAGGCTTGAGCCACTGTGCCCGGCCACAGATTTTTATTATTATGTTTTATTTCCTACATTTCAACAAATGGATTCTCTTTCCATTCAAAGTTTTGTTTTGCTGTTCAATGAAATGCACACTTAAATGAGAAATTTCCTCCTAGACTCACTGAATTTATTCATACAAATTAGAATAGCAAGGATTTCTTGTGGATGCTGTATTACTTGAAATCTGCAAATGATGTTTTTATGCAGAAAGAAAAGAAACTGTTAAAACGTATCTCAAAAAAGCAACAATGCCTAATAAAGATAAAATACAAAAGTTTAAATAATTGTATAGTTAAAGAAAGATTCTTATTAGATTCAAGATGAATATCTGTTTTGGTTACCTTTCTTTAGCAAGACTTCCCAAATTCAGCTTCTGTACTTGGATTCTCACACTCAAATCCCACTCAGCAGTGTGGGCCTAACTGGATACAATTTACACGGCCATTTTCCATTAATTATTTAATTAATTAGCCACATGTAATATGAAATATGTTTTAAAAGGCAGAAAACTATAAATGTTAAATTTATTTATTTAAATGCGACACTTAGCCTCAGTAACCAAATTAACCTCTTGCTACATTTGGACTTTGGAATCGCTATTGGCCGAAGTACTACCATCATCATTAGATGATTTAGCCAAAGTTCATACCAGGGTCACCATAACCATCCAATTAGAAGTAACATATCCCAGTCCAACTATAGAAAAGCTATTTCTTACAGTACTATCGCAAGTCATAAGGGATGTCCCAATCTACATTTTATATGAACCCCAAACCCTGTGAGGGTTTTTCACAATGTAACTTCAAGAAGCCAGTTCCCCCTTTGCTTCACATATCACTGAACGAAAGGAATTTTCTTGGAAACTTTATCTAACATATTCTGGTTGTTAGTATTATGTTTGAGTTTCTATTAAAATCTGAGCATGTGGGACATTATGTTCTAAAACTCTGGATTTTATTGAATTCTGTGCCCGTTTTAGTGGCTTCCTCTGACACTTCAGCTGAGGAAGTGGCCCACCGACTCTACCTTGCCAGATGGGGTAGAAGTCAAGATTCTCCACCTGGGTCTATTTACACTGAGTGTGGGGAGAGACTCCTAGTTTTTCTGGGTGGAGATGGGGGTTCGTAAAATCCATGAGGCCTCTGCTATTACCTGGGCAGGAGAAGAGGTTCTGCCTTTTAGTGCTTCCCCAGAGGCCTTCACAGACACCCAGCGAGGGGTCTTGGCCTCCTTACTGCTGGGCAGGGGTGAAAGTTCTGACATGTCTCTGGTGGAGCAGGAGGACAGCCTAGTAGTGGTGGAAGCCCTGCCCCACATCTGCCCCACACGTGTGTGGTTTCTGTTACACTGGGGAAGAGGGGTGGCATCCACTAGGTGAGGATATGAGTCTCATGTCCCTATTCTGCGTTCCCTAACACCTCCTCAGCTGCAGGTTGGGGTTGGGACACTTCCCTGCAGCCTATTGTTCCGGCCAGTGAGGGTGGAAGTCTGGGGTCCCTGCCTGGCTTTTCCTGGCCTGGGTGGAGGTGGGGCTGCAGTTTTTCCCTGGTATTTGGCTGGAGTGGGGACATTATTGTCTAAAAGTTTCCTGTGTTGCTAGGCTGCCCCTTTCCTGGTGCTTTGGCTAGACACAGCAAGCTTTTTCTTGGGGGATTGCATTTATTTATTCATTTTGTCTGTGCCTGTTGGCCTTTCCTCATTGCTCACTTCTTGAGATCCAAGTCTGTAACATGTGAGGCAAAAAGAAAAAACCAGGGCACTCACCACCACATCAGGCCTTGGGTCTGAAGGTCCCTTGCTGGGCTGCCTTCCCTCTGCCTGCCAGTGTCTTTTTATGTTGGTTCATAAGAGACACTGGCAGGCAGAGAGGTATTATGTGTAACGCTCAAAAGTTTTTGTGGGAAGAATTGGGAAGTACATGTGCTCCTCTTTCTCAGTTCAAACCCTTAACCACTGCTCATTTGTAACTTACTTTTCTGTCATCTGGAATCCCCAGAAAAAGATAAATCCCACTCACTGCCCTTCCACATAGGACCTCTCCATATTTGAGAAGAGCAGGGTTACCCTCTGAGACTCCTCTCTCCAGGCTGCTGCCCGTGTCCTGGGGAAGCACGACCTCTTACCCAAGCACAAAATTCCAGCGTGGCCTAATCAGGTGAAATAGTTCATAGGCGTCCTCTTGGCCACAGGGCTCCAATTGTAACAGGTGATGTCTACTATCTAATCATCAATTGAATCATACTGAGCTTGTAATCAACCAATAAATAGTGGGAGGTCTTATTCCTATGAATGTCTAAGCTTTTCTAAGTCCCTGTTCTTGTAGGGTTTGGGGCAGAACTTTCCTGCCTCTGTGATGTTTCACTTGTTTGATTTGGGTCATTGTGTCATCGATAGTGCCCCCATTGTGAGCACCTGGGCTGTCTCCTACTGGAGACTTGCAATCCACTGCCATTTCTGTCCTTTAAAGAAGAGGAACTCATAAAGGAAAGGCTACTCTAACCAGCCCTGAAATGTTTGTGAATTATTATATATGATTCTTATTAACAGTAGTACAGTATTCATTCATATCCTTTGCCCACTTTTTGATGGGGTTGTTTGTTTTCTTCTTGTAAATTTGTTTAAGTTCTTCGTAAATTCTGGATATTAGCCCTTTGTCAGATGGATAGATTGCAAAAATCTTCTCCCATTCTGCAAGTTGCCTATTAACTCTGATGATAGTTTCTTTTACTGTGCAGAAGCTCTTTAGTTTAATTAGATCCCATTTGTCAATTTTGGTTTTTGTTGCTATTGCTTTTGATGTTTTAGACATGAAGTCTTTGCCTATGTCTATGTCCTCAATGGCATTACCCAGGTTTTCTTCTAGGATTTTTATGATTTTAGGCCTTACATTTAAGTCTTTAATCCATCTTGACTTGATTTTTGTATAAGGTGTGAGGAATGGGTCTAGTTTCAGTTTTCTGCATATAAAGAAGACATTTATGCAGCCAACAGACATATGAAAAAATGCTCAACATCACTGATCATTAGAGAAATGCAAATCAAAACCACAACGAGATACCATCTCATGCCAGTTAGAATGGCAATCATTAAAAAGTCAGGAAACAACAGATGCTCTAGAGGATGTAGAGAAATAGGAACGCTTTTACACTGTTGGTGGGAGTGTAAATTAGCTCAACCATTGTGGAAGACAGTGTGGCAATTCCTCAAGGATCTAGAACTAGAAATACCATTTAACCATCAATCCCATTACTGGGTATATATCCAAAGGATTATAAATCATTCTATTATAAAGACACATGCACGCGTATGTCTATTGTGGCACTATTCACAATAGCAAATACTTGGAACCAACCCAAATGTCCGTCAATTATAGACTGGATAACAAAAATGTGGCACATATTCACCATGTAATATTATGCAGGCATAAGAAAGGATGAGTTCATGTCCTTTGCAGGGACATGGATGAAGCTAAAAACCATCATTCTCAGCAAACTTTCAGAAGAACAGAAAACCAAGCATAGCATGTTCTCACTCATAAGTGGGAGTTGAACAATGAGAACACATGGACACAGGGAGGGGAACATCACACACCAGGGCTTGTTGGGGGATGGGGGCTAGGGGAGGCATAGCATTAGGAGAAATACCTAATGCAGTTGACGGGTTGATGGGTGCAGCAAACCACCATGGCACATGTTTACCTATGTAAAAAAACCGCACATTCTGCACACGTACCCCAGAACTTAAAGTATAATAAATAATAAAAAAAAGTACAGTAATGATGAAAGAATTCTACTTTCTTCCATAAAAGTAGAAATAAATCTTTTCATTCTAAAGCTCAAATTTCTACAATTTGAATTGAATTCATATTTAATGATTGTAATATTATAAAATCCAAACTTAAAACTGAGTTTTCCTATTTGCTGTACTAAAAAAATTTTCATTAAATTTCTGTACTAATTAGTGATAACTTGTACAACTTGTGACTGCTTTTACATTTACAAAAATAACACCACGTCTAGTATCTAGAGCTTTCCTCAGTGTATTTGAATTCTCCCGTTCATATGTGTTTAATTTGCATGTAAACTACCAGACACATAACTACTATCTATTAGGGATCAGTAAAAAAAGGAAAACGTTTCTTAAATATATTTGCATATAAGCCTTTGATGACAAGCAGATGACATCTGGAAGACAAATATGGAACAAAGTTATGAATCTAGGAGTTCCCTGAAGACACTAGCAAATTGCCTACCAAGATGTCAGCAGCAGGCAGTACTTAGGTCAAATTAACCTAGGCCACAATCTGTGCCAGGACTCTTCAGGCTCAAACTCTAATTTTCTCTGTGTGCTGAAGCAGATGTGCACCTCAGAGATGGACTCACTTCAACAAAGACCTCATAGAGCCTGGCGGGTTTTGACTACCACCTGCCCATGGCTCTCAAAGTTCAATAACTACTTTCCAACCCTCTTCAAAGAACTAATCCTCCAGGGCTATTTGTGTGTGGTCAGTCTGCTTCAGAGTCCCATGGGCTCCTTGGAATTGCTTTGTCCAAAGTAGAAGTTGTTCTTTCTCTCTCAACTCCTGTCTTCTCCTGCACACACAGTCTTCCTGGGAGAGCACCATTTGCTCACTCCCTCACACCAGCTCCCTGGGGACTTGCCTGACTACTCCCTTTCTCTCTTACTAAGTTTGTCCATTATGCCTTCTAATAGTTCTCCAATATTCCATCTCATATTCATTCTTCTATGTTTAACCTTGTTTAAACTGTTGTCATAATTTCTGTGACTACAACATAAATCTTCCAAATGGATCCTATCCTCCAAGTCTCCTTGTTCTATCCCTGAGTTGTCCAATACACTAGCCAATGGCCACATGTTGCTACTGAGCACTTGAAATGTGACTGGTGTAACCAGTTATCTGAAGTTTTAGTAGTATTTAATTGCATTAAATCAAGAAAATATAGATACTGAATTCAGTTGTTAGAAAACTTAAGAATCTCTGGTTGAGCATGGTGGCTCATGCCTGTAATCCCAGCAGTTTGGGAAGCCGAGGCAGTTGGATTGCTTGAGCTCAGGAGTTTGAGACCAGCCTGGGCAACATGGTGAAACCCTGTCTCAATCAACAACACAGAAAATTACCTGGGCATGGTGGCATGTGCCTGTGGTCACAGCTACTCGGGAGGCTGAGGTGGAAGGATGACTTGAGCCCAGGAGGTGGCAGTTGCAGTGAGCCAAGATCACACTACCTCACTCCAGCATGGGCAACAGAGCCAGACTCCATCTCAAAACAGAAAAACAAAAAAACAAAAGAGAGAGAAAAAAACCCTTTCAGAATCTCTGAAAAACTCCGGCATGTGAATGTACTCTTCAACTTTAAATTTAATGAAATCTAAACACAGATTGAGTAATTGTGATGAGTTTAGCATCTGTAAATAAAAATATGCTTTATGTGTAAAATACATGCAAGGTTTCAAACACTGAGTACAAGAAGAGTAAGTATAAACTATCATTAATAAATTTGTATACTGATGACATTTTAAATGACAAAAGTTTGGATGTATTGTGTTAAATAAATTACATTATCACATTTATTTCACTTGTTTCTTGTGGCTATTAAAGAATTTTAAAATTGCCTTTGTGGATCACACAATATTTCTATTGTTTGTTTCAACCAATCCATGTTCCACCTCTCAATCCATTGGCTGTCTCTCGATCCATATTCCACCTGCTACCAGCAAGTGAAGTGCTCTGTTGACTCTTCACTTCCTCCTTCCTGACATCTGCCTGTGGAATAGAGAGAGCCTAGTGTTCCCTGAAGCCTGACTTCTCTGCCCTGCCCTGGGCACTGTAGGTGGAAGTTTCCACATCACAACTCGAAGGCTCCTAGTGGAAACAATTCCTCTCCCAACACCACCCCCCGCATGGGGCACTCTACCTAGAGGGTTGCTTTTCTGTCCCCTTCTTTGCCTCCAAGTCCTTTCCTATTACTCCTTTAAGGCAAAATAAAACAAAAACACAAATCTGGCCAAACTGTATTTGTCATTTTAGAACCAGCTCAAGGGTGTCATTTTCTTCAAAGTGCAGTTGGTGCCACTACCTCCTCCTTGACAGGTAGATCATTGCCCTGGGCTGTGTCCCACTGGGTTGCTTTCCAAAGTAAGTCATACTAACACCTGCATGCCATCTTTCTCCCCTACCAGGGAGCTCACTATCTCAGAAACCCAGGGAGCTCCTTTCTAAGGAAATACTTGGATGAATAAATGAACTCAACAGCAATGCCAGTGTTACTAATTCACAATGATAAACAAAAATCCTCCTGCAGGTTGGAATGCACAGTGGTTTGACCAGGCATTTTTTTCCCATATTTGGAAAACTAGCAAAAGCAAGGCTTTATGAGATACAGAATCAGAAAAAAATGAGAGCAGGTAATCTAAAAAGCGTGGTCAGGGCAGTACAGCTGTGGTTTTTGCAAAGTAGCAATTGCCGTCCATGGGTCAATTGTCTTATCTGCCTCTGCCACAACTACTGTCTTTTCTCTGTGTTCATGGCAATTCCCTGACTCTTTGGCCAATGCATTATCTTTAAAGATATTTAAACATATACAATCCAGCCTTGTTAGCCTGAGGTCCATTCTGTCTTTTCTGAGTAGTTTTTTATCAACCTACCACCTGAGTCACTAACCACTTACTATAAATTTACATCAATCACATTTCCTCCATTCCTGAGTTTATGTGGCCACCTGATAAACAGGCTTCTCACACATTGGTGTGTCTCGTCGTCGCAATTTTTAATGTTTAAAAAAAGGGTGTAAATGCTTAAAATCATATTTTCTAAATAAGTGAAACAAATGTTAAGCTTTTAAAAAATTTCGATTTCTTACTTACAAAATTTATTTGTTCTTAATTGCTGAGAGTTTGAAATCTGTGCCTGTCTGAATCTTTCATTCACATGGACATAGACATTATCATCCAACATGAAGTGACAAGGCATTTGACAGAGTGAACATGGAGGAAGGCCACTCTTATCAGTGTGAAAGATAGTTGCATCCTATGAGGATAGAAGACACAGAAGATAAAATCTGAAATACAATAAATATGCACTTGTTTATATTTTTCTCTTCTATAATTACCATAGTGACCTCTTGCCTGATAAAAATGTCAACAGAGATGGTAGAAGATGGGTCTCAGCTGTGCTCTCAACAGATTCAACATGCAGAAAACTAGTTTTCAGGGTCACAAAAGTTTAACTCATTTAATGAGCTTATTCTTACATGCCATTATTGAATTAAAAGCATGATTTAGTACTGCAGGGTGGAAAAAAGCAAACTGCATTGCTTTGACAGATAAATTCCTCTCTAGCTTCTTTTAGAAATTCCTAGCATTTGGAATTGCTTCCTATTTAATATTTTTTGTTGTCCTTTTTCATTTTTATTCTCAGTAGTCATTCTAAATGTGTTTTTAAACTCATAATGATTTAAACTCCTAGGAGGCTGTGTGAACTTTGACAAATGACTCAACCTTCCTGGATGTCAATTAAACACTACATATTTGCTGGGCTTTAACCATCTAAATAAGATTTTATTCTTCCTTTACAGATACCTTGACATCTCTTATTCTTCCACGTCTTCATAAATTGTATGTCTAACTTTCTCTGTTGGGATGTTTGCACCAATAATACAACAGTGGTTCTCTGACTTGAGTGTGCCTTAGAATGAGCTGGAAGTCTTGACACAACGCAGACTGCTGGGCCCAGTCCTGAGGTTCTGACTCAGTAGGTCTCGGGTGGGGCCTGAAAACTCGTGTTACTCACCAGCACCCAGGAGCTGCTGATGCTGCTGATGTGGCTACCACAGTTTCAGAACCACTGCAATACAGACATCTTCTCAAGGGTGCAGAACACAGAGCTTAAAAGATGTTTGCATGCTTTACAAACATATTAAGATCCAAATGTCCATAAAGAAAGATGTTCATCTCCTTACCTTTTAACTGATGTCCAGATCACCTATTCAGGTTATCTTTGGACTCGGAGATGAGGTGATACATGTGGAGAATTTTCAAACAGTAAAAGCAAGTGATATGCGTGGAAGGGAACATGACCATCAGTAGCCAGTCATGGCTAATTCTACAATTTAATCTTTCAAGCCTCCCTCATTCCTCCTTTTGTCTTTGACTCTGCTCTTCTTACCTGCCGGGTGTGAAGGCAAATAGCACCTCTTTGAGCTCAGATGTGTTCTTTACTGGCTGGGAGGCCATGGGCACCTTACCTCAGTTCTCCCAGTGGAAGAACTCCCATAGAGACACTAGATGGTTTGTGAGGGAACCCCAGCTTTGATTTCATGACTCCTGCATTTGTATTTTTAAGTATAAATCACTGTCAAGTAAACTCTTCTTCACACAGAATGTGAAATTCATCTATCCTTCTGCCCACTCATGCATTTATTTATGTATTAATTTAAGAAATATTGATTGATGGCCAGGTATGGTGGCTCACACCTGTAATCCCAGAACTTTGGGAGGCTGGGCAGGTGGATCAGTTGAGGTCAGGAGTTCGAGACCATCCTGGAAAACATGGTGAAACTCCATCTCTAGTAAAATTACAAAAATTGGCTGGGTGTGGTGGCACACATGCCTGTAATCCCAGCTACTCAGTAGGCTGAGGCAGGATAATTGTTTGAACCCAGGAGGCAGAGGCTGCAGTGAGCAGAGATCATACCATTGCACTTCAGCCTGGGTGACAGCAAGACTTTGTCTCAAAAAAAAAAAAAAAAGAAAGAAAAATATTGAAATATTGATTGATTATCTGCTTACATGTAGAAAATATGTGTTTTGGAATTTTAAAATATTAAGAAGAAACTTCACCCTTAGCTTTATTAGACTTAATTGCGAGTATTTTTATTCTTTCTTTAATCTCTCGATTTTAATGATTTTGACATTTGAAGCTGGGATCATCTTACTGGATCTCTCATCATTCTGTCACCTTAAATTTAGCAATATGATTATCTTCTCCAATGACAGAACATTTCAAGTGGGAACTGAGCCATGGCAGAGCTACAGTGTGTTGGCATGGCCCCCTTCCTTTCACTATCATCACCATTGTCACCATTGTATGGTTTAATATCTCAACATACATAAAAGCAAATAACGGAGCTAGCATCCTGCCCATTTTACCCCTGAGATGTTCCAAAATTCTGTGTTTAAAAACCTGTAAAATGAATGATTCAACATCTGTGACGGTCCTTTTATCTGCTGGTTTAGAAAGCACAGTAGTAGTTTCCTGTCTCTCTAAGAGTTAATTTGTGCAAGCTGCTGGTATCACTTTAATATATATTTTCTGTCCTAAACCAAACCACATGAAGATCCCATTCTAAATTTTGCCAGGGACCCATGTAAAGCTTCTCAACTCACAGATCATAGCCTCCAACATTCTGTTTTCGGAAAATTCTTCTTGATTTATGAGAGATGCCCAGTACTGGTTTTACTAAGATGTTGGCCAGGATGAAAAGAGCAACAACAACAACAACACCTATCAGAACGTGCTTTCAAGTTTCTAAAAGATTAATAGTCATTCTCACAGTCATCTCTCTTCATAGAACTATGAGGTTGATAACTTTTCTGGCTTCTCCCCAGAGAAATAACTTGGTCAAAACACTCAGGAAGGGGTAAGCCAAAACATCAACTTGGATCTTTCCATCCCAGACCTTGTACTAAATGAAGGAAGTAAAATAGGATCAGGTGATTCTCTTTTTCATATTGTCTCTGAGAAAAATTAAGTGAAATAAACTTAAGTTTTGGGGACCTGGACACTAATCAGCTTGTTTTTGTTTTGGTATTTTGTTTTTTAATTACAGATGTTTATTATTTCTTTCATTATTTCACCAAACCAAGTTTTTCTTAAAACCAAGATCTATTGCCTTGGTCTAAAATAAAAATAAAAGTAAAACAAATAGTATCATTTTATGTAAATAGCAGACTTGGGATACTGAAGATTGAAATTCTTGCCAGAATCATAAATCACTGACAGAAAATAATGGTCTTTTTATTACTTTAAAAATTAAACTAACATCTAGGATATTTAAATGTTAATAAAAGTGAGTTTGGAAGGGTTGGAGTTTATTTCAGAGAAAATTTTTTCTTTCTTTACTTTTTTTTTTTTTTTTTGTAATTTTGATCCAAAACTAGCCTGTCTCCGGAATGAGGCCTGCAATCTGATCAGCCCTGAATTTCCTGCAAAACTGTGGTTCTTCCTATTTACATTCAGTGTGAATTCTTCAAGGAACTTGCATACTGCAACTCTTCAGCACTAACTAACTTCTGTTAATCTCAGATTATTAACTGGCAGGCAAAAATGAAATGGCCCAATGGTCTTCAAACTCAAATTGTTCAAATCCAAAATATGTCATATATATAAATCATTGCTTTTATAAAACTGCTGTATAAATTAGTTTTACGTAAACTGCAATTACAAGTTTTGTTTTCTGTAAAAATTGCTTATGAATTCTTCAATTTTATAGATTTCTGAGAATGAATAGAATACTCTTTGTGTGGGTATTGCTCCTATATTTTAGTGACAATGATTACTTGGGCCTTTCCAATTCTTTGAGCTGGTTGTGCTCTGAACGTACCTCTAAATCTACCTTCTGGTGATTGATGAATACTCTCATCCATCATATTAGAACAATTTCTCAAGTTCTCAACATTTTTTAATTAAGAAAAAATTTAAATTTGTTCCCATTGTGTTCATGTGACTGTATTTCTTAGCTGTAGAAGTCCTCTGATGAAATTAAAAAAGTCTCTTTCAAACAAGGATAGAGGGAAGACATTTTGATTCCTGAAGAAAATCTGTGATCTAACGACAAATCCGAATAGCATTAACATTCTTGACTTTCCTCACCACTTATTTAATTTCTAAAATAATCTTTGCTTGTTCCTTTAGAACGAGTACTAGTTATAAAAAAACCAGAGAACACATTGGTTCAACAACCAATTTCAAAGAAGAACAAACATAATTCTCAAAATAAAAATGGACACTAGTAAACCTCACTTCAGATATTCTGAAAAAAATAGTTTAAAATTAAGTTATGAATTTTAGAAAAGAAAGACATAAGTTCAATATTCTAGTAAAATGAAAGTAAATACCTTATGTTACTTCTTGAAATATATATAATTCAAATTTCAAATTGTGATGTGACGTGTGACCAAGTAAAGGGGTTTTTTCATCATTGTTTTGTTTGCTTTTTGTTTTCTTCCCCTAGTAGTACATGTCCCCACAATGTCAATGTAGGAAGTGGGAATATTTCCAAGGTTATCCCACAAGCACTTATTTGGCCCTTAAGCTAACTTAATCATCCAGAGTCACTATGAACCTGAGCATGGCTTGGCTTGGAAACTCTGTGCCTTACTTAATGGACAGATCAGTAGGTGGTAAAGAGGAAAACACTGATCTCAAGGAGAGTCCCATGCCAGCATCAGGGAGGCTCTGAGTCAGGGAAACTGAGGGCCTCAGGAATGAAAGACAGGGGCTGCCTCTGTCAACAGCTCCACTGATTATAGTGGAAATAACCTAGTTTCCCCATCACTCCTGCTGAATTGCTCTATAATTATTTCCAGTTTTACATATTGAGAAATGCAAAACAACAAAAGCCTTTATTCAATCAATAGCTTCATCGTGTGTGGTTAATTCTGATCTTGCATCCGTTAGATTTCATGTTGTGCATTAGATTCCAATTAAAATCACTCTTTGATGTAACTGTATGCATATCAATGAACATAGGTAAACATAAGGTGCAAAAAGCTTAAAAATTAAAAATGACAGCTTCCATAGTCTCAGTAATTTTAGTAAGAAAAAAATCATCAATTATATATTTAGCTAGAGAAGTCATTTGTCAACTTTTTGAACTCCATTCAAATGAGCTGGCCATTTATTCATTTACTCAATCATTCATTTATCAGTTCTTTAATTCACTGAGCTTCTAGTATGTGTCTGGTAGACATGGGCACTGAAGATGAATATTCATCTGTGATTTTATCATAAGGTATGCAAGTGAACACATACAATGCAGTAAGTACTCCATCATAAAGAGCACCCAGCGAAGAGGATGCACAGCTTCCTCAGACAAAGAAAAGATGTTGCTAGAGATCATTCCTAAGGGAGAGTTATTGAAAACAGATGACTGGAGATGTGGAAGAATATTTCAGCCAAAGAATAGCCACGATGTGGCAAAAGTCAAGCCTAGAGCCTGTGGTAAAAATCCAGGAAAGGAAGCTGAATGGTTAGGCAAAAGCCAGACAATAAGGACTTTGTGGGAAAAGGATAAGGAGTCTGAATTTAAGTCAGAAATAGAAATATCACTGGCTGCGATTAATTTATGTGCTAGACATCATGTTGTAATTTCATCTTCTCTGATGGTCACAGCAACTCTCTGACGATCTCTAAAAAACATTTTTGTTTTTAGAGAAGTAAACCAAGTGACGGCTGGGTACAGTGGCTCACGCCTGTAATCCCAGCACTTTGGGAGGCCAAGATGGGCAGATCATGAGGTCGGCAGTTCGAGACCAGCCTGGCCAACATGGTGAAACCCCATCTCTACTGAAAGTACAAAAATTAGCCAGGTGTGGTGGCGGGGGCCTGTAATTCCAGCTACATGGGAAGCTGAGACAGGAGAATCGCTTGAACCCGGGAGGCGGAGATTGCAGTGAGCCGAGACAGTTCCATTGCACTCCAGCCTGTGCAACAGAGAGAGACTTCATCTCAAAAAAAAGGGAAATGAACCAAGTGACTTACTCCAATTCACTCCATTTTTTCTGAAGCCAATAAAGGATTCACATCTAAATCTTACATAAGTTCTTGCTGTAATAACTGTTTGAGTCCATTTAGGCAACAAAACAAAACACCATAGACTGGGTGACTTATGAAGGAGGGACATTGATCTCTCACAGTTCTGGAAGCTGACATTCTGATATCAAGGTATCAGCAGATTGCTGTCCGATGAGTGGTTACTTCCTGATTCATAAATGGGGACTTCTGGTTGTGCCTTTGTAGGGTAGAAGAAGTGGGGGAACTCTCTAGGGCCTCTTTTTTTTTTTTTTTTTTTTGAGGGAGTCTCACTCAGTTGCCCAGGCTGGAGTGCAATGGCGCAATCTCGGCTCACTGCATCTAGGGTCTCTTTTATAAAAACACTAATACAATTTGTGAGGCTCCACTCTCATGTCCTAATCACCTCCCACAAACCTACTTCCTAATATATCCCCCTTGGGGTTTAGGATTTTAACATAGAAATTATTGGAGGATAAAAACATTCAGTCCATAGAAGTCATCAAACTGGTTCTACTCACAGTGTAACTGCAAGGCCAGTGCCAGACTGTCATGAAATAACTACTAGCCTTGAGAATCTAGGAGAATTTATGTTGGAAACTTAGCAATCTGACCTTGCTGTGATGTTCAGGTGCACAATCAATGAACATGACTCATCAGATTACAGACAGATTTTAGTGCTGTGGAACTCAAATGGGCAGTCTCCAATGGCATGAGCTGTGTCAGGCAGACAAAAACGTCATACCAGTCTGATAATTAATTAAAAAACAAAAACAAAATCAACTGGTTCTTCACTAAAGTGAATTTGAGAAACACTTTCTTAGCAGTGGAAGTAATTGCTAGAGATGGAGTGAGATTATCATCAGTGTTCTAGAAAAAGATCCCTGGAACCGCTAGGCACTGGTTTGAAGAGAGATGCAAAGGATAGGTCGGGCACTCAGGTGGAACTATTATAGACAGCACAAGTCTCCCAGAAGGTGAGAGGTGATGGAGCCAGGAACACCACAGTACACATAAGGTGAAACAAAAACATTAATTACCAAGAAGGAAACAAGGAGAAGAATCGGTGCTTTTCTGACAAATTGCATATGTAAGGTAAAACAGCAATGAGGATCATAACATTTCTGATTTGGAAAACTAGAATGCCAATGATGTCTAGAAAATGGAAGAAGAAATATAAGATGAAAATGAGCACTTTGGGGAACAAGGCTGTGAGGATCGTAATGGGAATGGTGGTTTATTTTGTTCATATCCCAATGGGAGCCAGACAACTAATGACCTGTGGCTATGAAATCAAACCGGATGGGTTAGAATCTGGCTTCTGCCATTCACTCACTAGATGGCCTTAGGCAAATTATTTCTCTTCAGTCTTTGTTTCTTCATTTGTAAAATAGAGATAGAGTGAAGAAAAAATTATTTTACGACGTATTTTTTTCTTACTTGCTAATTTAATAATATTCCCTGAATTTCCATTTTTGTTTGTTTTGTTGCAGTGTATTCTGGTTTATTTGTGTTTGTAGTTTGTTACTTTTATCTATTCTGATCAAATGGTCATCTCTCTGAATTCTTAAAAATTAGTTCAGATTTCCATACTTTCACTCAATCAAAGAGGATACCCCTAAATAGAACTTAAGACCTAAATATCTGAGACATGCTGGAAGAAAGCTGGAAAAGCAATGTTCTTAAAAAAGTGGGAGGTGTTGGATTTCATTTGAAAGGGTATGAACTAACACTTTTTCTTGAGACTATGCTTAAACTGTATTTAAAAACAAATTGGTTTTAAAATACTTAAGAGGAAAATGACTTTTTACCCTCTTATAACAGAAATAGCATGGTTTATGGAGAAATAATGGTTTAGTATCATCTAGGAATTTTGTATAAACAGACCTGGTAAGATGTACGTGGCAAGACACTTCCAGTTTGTCCATTATAGAAGCTTAGGCAAAGTGAAATACTTTCACCACAAACATCTAGAAATCAAGAATAAGATATACTACCACAATTTTACATGAATATCTGATCTTGCAAGGAAGGAAAAGAAATCTCTAGATGCAAAAAAAAAAAAAAAAAGGAATTAAAGACAAGACAGTAAACTAATGCTGAGGTTCTTCTGAGAAGAAACAGAGACAGGGAGTATGAATCATGAGCCAGGCTTGGGATTACTGGAGAGAGGATGTTCACACTGGGCCAATGTAATGTGAAGGGTTTGGAAAGATGCCTTTTCTAAAGGCAGAAACTGCCAGGGACTATATCCCATGACTTTGAAAAATTTGGGTCATTGGTACAGGCAGATAGCAAAAAAGTAAAGTAATATGTCTGTTTTACCCGAACATTTGTAATGGGTGATTGGCAGCTATCAAAACATTCAATTGTGTGATCCTGTACATAATGTTTGGAATTAAAAACAATAGTATAAGAGATTATTAAAGGAAATTAAGGAAAATTAAAGAAGATATAAATAAAGTAGAAAAGCATTCCATGTTCATATATCAGCATATTTAATATTGTTTAGATGGCAATTCTTTCTAAACGAATCTACAGATTGAACACAACCCCTACCAAATTCCTGATGACTTGTTGTGGGGGTTTTTTTTGCAATGATTTCCAAACTGTTTCTAAAATTCACATGGAAAAACACAGGACGCAGAGTAGCCAAAACAATCTTTAAAAAGAAGAACAAATTTGGAGGACTCACAATTCCTAGTCCTAAAACTTGTTACAAAGCTATAGTAGTTAGGAAAGTGGTACTAGAGGGGGCAGACTTTTGTTTGTTTTGTTTCATTTAATATGCAACACAAAGTTATAAAAAAGAGAGTGGCACTAGAATAAGAATAATTGCATCATCAGTGGGATAGAATTAAGGGTTCAGGAAAAAAAACCTCTTGCATTTATGATGAACTGACTTTCAACAAAGGTGACAAGGAAAATAAAAGGGGAAAGAATAATCTTTTCAGCAAATAGTGTTGGGGCAACTGAATATGCATGCGCAAAAGAATAAAATAGGACAACTTCGCTACATCATTGTAAAAATTACTCAAACATATCAAAGACAAAAATGTAAGATCTAAAACTATAGAATGTTTAGAGGAAATAATAGGAGTAAATCTTCATAACCTTGGTTTAGACATTGATTTTTAAATATATGATAGCAAAAGCACAAGGAATAAAACATAAATAAATTGGACTTCCAATTGAAAACTATTTTGCTGCAAAAGATGCCACCAAGAAAGTGAAAGAACAACCCACAAAATGGAAAAAACTATTTGCAAATTATATTTCTGAAAAGGAACATGTATGGAGACTATATAAAGAACTTGCAACTCAACAATAAATAGACCAATGACTCATTTGAAAATGGGCAAATAATCTAAATAGACATTTCTCCAAAAAAGATATACAAATGGCCAATAAAGTTGAAAATGGGCAAATAATCTAAATAGACATTTCTCCAAAAAAGATATACAAATGACCAATAAAGACATGAAAACATGCTCAACATCACATTATTAGACATTACCTAAATGCAAATCAAAACCACAATATCACTCGATATCCTTATAAGATGGATACAATTTCTAAAAAGACAAGAGGGAAATATAAATTAATACAAGGATGAAATACAATTACACACCTATTGAAATTGCCCAAATCCAGAACACTGATAATATCAAATGCTAGAAAGGCTGTAGAATAACAGAAAATCTTATTCATTACTGGTGGGAATGTAAAATAGAAAAGTCCCTTTAGAAGACAGTTTGGCAATTTCTTACAAAACTAAACATGCTTTTATCAGATAATACAGCAATTACACTTCTCAGCATTTACCCAAATGAGATGAAGACTACATCCACACAAAAACTTGCACATAAATGTTTATAGCAGCTTTATTCCAAATTGACAAGACCTGGAAACAACCAAATGATCTTTAGTAGGGGAGTGGATAAATGATCTGTGGTATATCAAGATAATGGAATATTATTCAGCACTAAACAGAAATGAGTTATCAAGGCATGAAAAGATGAGGAAGAAACTCCAATGCATATTACTAAATGAAATAAGTTAGTCTGCATTATTCCAAGTATATAACATTCTGGAAAGGCAAGACTATGGAGACAGTAAAAGGATCAGTGATTGTCGGGTTGGGAGAGAGAGGGATAAATAGGAGCACAGAGGATTTGTAGGGCAATGAAACTAGTCTATATGATACTATAGTGGTTGATACATGCCATTATACATTTGTCTAAACTTGTAGCATGTGCAACATCAAGAAAGAACCCTAATGTAAACTATTTTTTACATTAGGACTCTGGATTCTGAGTGATGATTTGTCAATGTAGATTCATTAATTGTAACAAGCATACTGCTCTGCCAGGGGATGTTGATAATGAGGGAGGCTGTGAATGTGTGGGGGAAGGGAATTATGAGAAATCACTGTCCTTTTCTCTAAAATTTGTTGTCAACCTAAAACTGCTCTATAAGGGAAGAACACACACTGGGATCTTTTCAAGGGTGGAGAGTGTGAAGAGTAAGAGGATGAAGAGAAAATGATTAATGGGTTCTAGGCTTAATACCTGGGTGCTGAAATAATGTGTATAACAAACCCCCATAACACAGTTTACCTATGTAACAAACATGCAGTTGTACCCCTGAATGTAAAAGTTTTTTAAAAATTTAAAAAAAGAATAAGATTTTTAACAAAAAGACAAGTATTGATAAGAATGTGGATAATTGAAGCACATTTATTGCTAATTGAAATAGAAATATGCATGCTCTTTGAAAAGCAATTGGGGATTATCTCAAAATGTTAAGCATGGAGCTATCACATGACCTGGAAAGTCTATTCCTAGGTAGATATTCACATAAAATGAAAACATATATCCATGCAAAAATTGCACATGAAGGTTCTAATTCATAAGAGTATTATTAATAGCCAAAAAGTTAAATGTCTATCAACTGATGAAAAGAAAAACAAAATGTGGTATATTTTTGCAATAAATTATTATTTTAAAATAAAAAGGAATACTGACATGTTTCAACATGGATGAACTTCAAAATGTTATGTTAATAAAAAGAAAAGCCTGTCACAAAAGACTGCATATTATATGATTTTCTTCACATGAAAGGTTTGTAATAGTTAAATCTACAGATGCAGAAAGTAGATAAGTAGTTTCCTTGGGCTTGGAAAGTGTTGCAGAATTGTTAAGAAATAGCTACTTGCTGTGGTCTGAATGACTGTGTCCCCTAAAATTTGTATGTTGAAATCCTAACTCCAAAGCTGATGGTATTAGGAGGTGAGGTCTTCAGGAGGTGATTAGTTCATGAGGGTAGAACCCTCATGTATAGGATTAGTACAATTATAAAGAGGCCTGAGGTAACTCAGTCATTGCCTTACCATGTGAAAATGTAGTGAGAAAGTGCCATCTGTGAACAGAAGAGCAGGTCATCACCAGACACCTAATCTGCTGGCATCTTGATCTTGCACTTCTCGGCATATAGAACTGTGAGAAATAAATTTCTGTTATTTGTAAGCCACCCAGTTTACAGTATATTATTACAGCATCCCAAACACACAAAGATGCTGATAATGGGTACTAAATTTATTTTTCATATAATAAAAATTTTCTCAAATTAGATTATGGCGATGGTTGTACAGCTGAAAATATGCTGAACACATTGAACTCTGCTCTCAAAATAGACAAATGTTATGGTATGTAAATTATATATTTATAAAGCTATTTTTTAAAAAAATCAAATAGCATACCTATGTTCCAGAAACCCTAAACTCAGTAATTAACATAAAATTGCTCTTAGAACTGTGATATACCTGGGAAATCTTTTAAAAGATAATGCAAAATATCACTAGAACAAAATATCTTCAAGTAGAGGATTCCCATGGATACAGCCTTGTTGAAGATGAGCTCACAGTTCACAATTATAAAACACAAAATGAGACTATCCACAGTGATTGAGTCAATGGAAAAAATAGGAAAAGCAAATGTTTTTGGTTCTTACCTGATTTTTTTAACGCAATTGATTGCATACCACTATAATCAATATGTTGACTATCATACTAATCAAATCACTCTAAAAAAACCACTGCTCTACCAACAATTGAAAGTAGATAAGTTAGAAAAGTGGTAACAGAAAATCAAAAAGTGATATCAAAGAAAATCAGGAGAAAAAGGTTGGTAGAAGCATTGACAAAATCTACAAATATGTTTTTATATACATGATTACAAGTGGTCTGAAACAAAAGCAAACTCCAGCAGACCTACAGCAGAGGGGCCTGAATGTTAGAAGGAAAACTAACAAACAGAAAGGAATAGCATCAACATCAACAACAAGGACGTCCACACAGAAACCCCATCCGAAGGTCACCAACATCAAAGGCCAAAGGTTGATAAATCCATGAAGATAAGAAAAAACCAGCACAAAAAGGCTGAAAATTCAAAAAAACCAGAAGACCTCTTTCCTCCAAAGGATCACAACTCCTTGCCAGCAAGGGAACAAAACTGGATGGAGAATGAGTTTGCCAAATTGACAGAAATAGGCTTCAGAAGGTGGGTAATAACAAACTCCTCCAAGCTAAAGGAGCATGTTCTAACCCAATGCAAAGAATCTAAGAACCTTGAAAAAAGGTTAGAGGAATTGCTAACTAGAATAATCAGTTTAGAAAAGAACATAAATGACCTGATGGCGCTGAAAAACACAGCACGAGAACTTCAAGAAGCATACACAAGTATCAAGAGCCAAATCGATCAAGCAGAAGAAAAGATAACAGAGATTGAAGATCAACTTAATAAAATAAAGCATGAAGACAAGATTAGAGAAAAAAGAATGAAAAAGAATAAACAAAGCCTCCAAGAAATATGAGACTATATGAAAATACCAAACCTACGTTTGGTTGGTGTACCTGAAAGAGACAGGGAGAATGGAACCAAGTTGGAAAACACTCTTCAGGATATTATCCAGAAGAACATCCCCAATCTAGCAAGACAAGCAAACATTCAAATTCAGGAAACACAAAGAACACCACGAGTATACTCCTGGAGAAGAGCAACCCCAAGACACATAATCGTCAGATTTACCAAGTTTAAAATGAAGGAAAAAATGTTAAGGGCAGCCAGAGAGAAAGGTCTAGTTACCCACAAAAGGAAGCCCATCAGACTAACAGCGGATCTCTCTGCAGAAACCCTACTAGCAGAAGAGAGTGGGGGCCAATATTCAACATTCTTAAAGAAAAGAATTTTCAACCCAGAATTTCATATCCAGCCAAACTAAGCTTCATAAGCAAAGGAGAAATAAAATCCTTTACAGAGAAACAAACGCTGAGGGATTTTGTTACCACCAGGCCTGCCTTACTAGAGCTCCTGCAGGAAGCACTAAATATGGAAAGGAAAAACCAGTACCAGCTACTGCAAAAATACACCAAATTGTAAAGACCATGGACACTATGAAGAAACTGCATCAACTAATGGGCAAAATAACCAGCTAGCATCATAATGACAGGATCAAATTCACACATAACAATATTAACCTTAAATGTAAATGGGCTAAATGCCCCAATTAAAAGACACAGACTGGTAAATTGAATGGAGTCAAGAACCATCGGTGTGCTGTATTCAGGAGACCCATCTCACATGCAAAGACACATGTAGGCTAAAAATAAAGATGTGACGGACCTCTTCAAGGAGAACTACAAATCACTGCTCAAGGTAGTAAGAGAAGACACAAACAAATGGAAAACATTCCATGGTCATGGATAGGAAGAATCAATATCATGAAAATGGCCATACTGCCCAAAGTAATTTATTGACTCAATGCTATCCCCATCAAGATACCATTGACTTTCTTCACAAAATTATAAAAAACTACTGTAAATTTCATACAGAACTAAAAAAGAGCTTGCAGAGCCAAGACAATCCTAAGCAAAAAGACCAAAGCTGGAGGCATCATGCTACCTGACTTCAAACTATACTACAATGCTACAGTAACCAAAACAGCATGGTACTGGTACCAAAACAGATATATAGGCCAGTGGAACAGAACAGAGGCCTCAGAAATAATGTCACACATCTACAACTATCTGATCTTTGACAAACCTGACAAAAACAAGCAAGGGGGAAAGGATTCCCTATTTAATAAATGGTGTTGGGATAGCTGGCTAGCCATAGGCAGAAAACTAAAACTTGGCCCCTTCTTTACACCTTATACAAAAATTAACTCAAGATGGGTTACAGACTTAAACGTAAGACCTAAAACCATAAAAACCCTAGAAGAAAACCTAGGAAATACTATTCAGTACATAGGGATGGGCAAAGACTTCATGACTGTAACACCAAAAGCAATGGCAACAAAAGCCAAAATTGGCAAATGAGATCTAATTAAACCTTCTTCCCAGCAAAAGAAACTATCATTGGAGTGAACAGGCAACTTACAGAATGGGAGAAAACTTTTGCAATCTATCCATCTGGCCAAGGGCTAATATCCAGAATCTACAAGGAACTTAAAGAAATGTGCAAGAAAAAACAAACTACCCCATCATAAAAGGGCAAAGATATGAATAGACACTTCTCAAAATAAGACATTTATTTGGCCAAAAAACATATGAAAAAAGATCAACATCACTGTCATTAGAGAAATGCAAATCAAAACTACAATGAGATACTGTATCATGCCAGTGAGAATGGCAATCATTAAAAAGTCAGGAAACAGCAGATGCTGGAGAGGATGTGGAGAAATAGGAATGCTTTTACATTGTTGGTGGGAGTATAAATTAGTTTAACCATTGTGAAAGACAGTGTAGTGATTCCTCAAGGCTCTAGAACCAGAAATACTGTTTGACCCAGCAATCCCATTACTGGGTATATACCCAAAGATTATAAATCATGCTACTATAAAGACACATGCACACATACGTTTATTGCAGCACTGTTCACGATAGCAAAGACTTGGAACCAACCCAAATCCCCATCAATGATAGACTGGTTAAAGAAAATGTGGCACATACACACCACGGAATACTATGCAGCCATAAAAAAGGGTGAGTTCATGTCCTTTGCAGGGACATGGATGAAGCTGGAAACCATCATTCTCAGCAAACTAACACAGGAACAGAAAACCAAACACTGCATGTTCTCACTCATATGTGGGAGTTGAACAATGAGAACACATGGATACAGGGAGGGGAACATTACATACCAGGGTCTATCAAGGGTGGGTGGCTACGGGAGGGATAGCATTAGGAGGAATACCTAATGTAGATGACAGGTTGATTGGTGCAGAAAACCACCATGGCACATGTATACCTATGTAACAAACCTTCACATTCTGCACATGTATCCCAGAACTTAAAGTATAATTTTAAAAAATTTGCTTTAAGGTAAAGCATAAAAAAGCCCATAATTTGTGACAAAAGTAAAAAGAAAGCTAAAGGAAGCATCCAATAATAGAGGAGAAGAAAAGTAATCAACATTGTACGGTTAACCTTTCTGATAACAATGGTGACTTGGAGATGATACCAAAGAGATACTATAATATATTAATAATTTTATCAAGACACTCCTATCTTGAGCTCTAATCTTCAAATGACATGCTTTCCCCCAACCCGTGGTAATAAAACTTGGTTGAATAAACTTCAATTAAAAAACTTATACCCTGGGGTAAGTGGCCAGTCTGGGCACCTTTGTGAAATTTGAGGAATTTTCACTTTGTGAAATTTCTGAACATTGTATATTTGATACTTTTGCAGATGTGTTTGCTAAGAAAATAACTATGTGAGCTATTCTCAAAGTAGATACAAAGTGTAGTTGGATTCTCTGGTCAGGATGACCAAATCTCATTCTGGGTTCTGCAAATAATCAACAGAGAGATTTTCATCAAATGAAATGATTTTCTTTTGAATTTGAGTTACATGTGTGGTCTCATGCATTAAAATGTATTGAAATTACTGCACACTGGGGCAGAATAGTACAATATCTGCACACACAATAAGTAATAGTAAATGTAAATCCTTGAACAACTTCAGTCCACCAGCAAATCCACAAGTACGAATTTTCAGAGGAAACTGGGACTGAGCCATTTTAGTAGATAATGATACGAATGAACGCCAATGATGAAAGAACTGGCAGAAGAAGTCACTGTTGGGTGAGGAAAAAGGACACATGACCCCTACCAGATGTTCATTTATCTAATGTCTAGATACTTTAAAACACAGATATTACTATGGATTTAAGCCAAAGAGAGAAAATCCTAAGTGAAATGAATTTAAAAACTGAAATTATTGAAAAAAAATGTTGAATTTGAAAATGTTTATTTGGCATGGCTTAATCAAATTTTCTCTTTTCAGGCAAAATTTAAAAATGAACAAGTATCATCTTTCAAATGCCTAAATTATATTTCTTAATACTAATGACACACAGTTTGTATGTGTGCATCATATAATTCGATTCTCACAATAATGCTTTCAAGATGTGCTACTCTATACATTCTTTAAATGAAGGCAATTGAGGAAGATTAGATGAATTGTCTGCCAAGTTAGCAAAGGGAAAGGGTGGCTTGAGTTCTTGTTTTGATTCCAAGGCAGGCAGAATTGGAAAACAAGAAATATTTTAAACATCTCTACTATTAAAGATAGAATAATATCTATTTTGTTTTGCTTTGTCTGAAGGTGTGAACATTTATGTCCAAAAGACAAACTGCCTAAGATTACACAACTCAGGACACTATACTCTGTGGTAGTTTAATTTTTTTTCTTGTCCTAAAATTTTATTTTAATATACAATGCCATATATAAACTCATCCAAATCCATAAATAAAACATCAGTAGCCTACAGGAAAAAAAAGGAAATCAACTGTATTAGTCAGGGTTCTCTAGAGGGATAGAACTGACAGGGGATATATATATATATACACACACACATACATACACATATATATATACACATATTCCTTAATAAACTCCATATATATATATATATATATCCTTAATAAACTCCATATATATCCATTATATATATATATATATGTATGGAGTTTATTAAGGAGTATTAAACTCACACAATCACAAGGTACCACAATAGGCCATCTGCAAGCTGAGAAGCAAGGAAGCCAGTCCAAGTCCCAAAGCCGAAGAACTTGAAGTCTGATGTTTAAGGGAAGGAAGTGTCCAGTACAGGAGAAAGACGTAGGCTGGGAAGCTAAGCCAGTCTAGTCTTTTCATGGTTTTTTGTCTGCTTTATATCCTAGCCTCACTGGTAGCTGATTAGATGGCGCCCACCCAGATTAAGGATAGGTCTACCTTTCCTAGCCCACTGACTCAAATGTTAATATTTTTTCTCAACACCTTCACAGACACACCAAGGATCAATACTTTGCATCCTTCAAGCCAATCAAGTTGACACTCAGTATTAACTATCACACAAACACATCCTCGGGCTGGTCTCCAAATACATCTCTACCACAATTTTGCTCTGTTATAAGATAATTGATTTGCCATGGCTTTTCTTACCATGCTAAATGATGGAGCCAAGGAAGAGCATACACTTCACATAGAAAACTCCAATGACCACTTCCTCAGAACAGAGTGTTGCTTCTTTCATCTGTGTTGCAAGTGTCCCACAATCCACTTCAAATTCATCTCTGTATGCCTAGGGTAAGAGAGTTGAAAGAATATACAATAATTCTATTACATGTACAGTACTTCTAGGAAAATAATTATTATAGTAAGAATGTCTTGAGAAAGACAGATGACTTAGCTTTTGGAACAAAGAGCTCTGATCATCTCAGAATTACCTGTTCTTTCTCATTCAATGAAAATAAAAGCTATGAAGGAATGCAGTGACCATATTTGAAGTAGCAAATTCATTTTATTGTTCAAGAAAATCTTGGCAGGATGGTAATCTTAACTAATTTGTATCATAATTGACACTAATTTTCTTAAGTTCCAAAATGTCTTTTATTGAAAGGATCAAAAAACTAGATTTGGTATAGCCAACAAGATTTTAGGACATAGGTGGTCACTCTCTTAGTTGTCTCCAAAAATGTTTGTGTGTTCCTGGGCCTTGGTTGAGGAAAGTTAATGACTCTACAAATATATCCTCCCAGTATGTACATATGCACCATACTCAATCCTGTGAGTTGTGTGGGGGATATAGTGTGTGTATACAAATAAATATTGTTGCATTGTATTAAGAAACAAAAAGTCAGCAGGTGAAACTGCAGTAAAGCCTTTGCCAATTCAGGATATTGTAGGATCATGAGATGATCATACTTTCTCCAGCCCAGTGATATCAGACTTGGTGTGTGATTTGCTGTGGGTCACAGTGGGTGACAGAGAAAGAGGCATGTGGCACATAAGTACAGAGCCCAGAAAAATCCAGGACCTGATGACTTCACTGCTGAATTCTACCAAACATTTAAGGATGAACTAATACTAATCCTACTCAAACTATTTCAAAAAATAAACAAGGAGAGAATAATTCCAAATGAATTCTATGAGACCAGGATCATCCTGATAGCAAAAGCAGACAAAGACACAAAAAAAGGAAGGTGGGAAAGAAAGAAGGAGGAGAGGAAGGGAGGAAGGGAGGAAGGGAGGAAGGAAGGAAGGAAGGAAGGAAGGGAAGGAGGGAAGGAGGGAGGGACAAAGAGAGGGAGAAACAGGGAGAAAGAAAGGAAAAGAGAAAGAAAGAGAGAGAGAGAAAGAAAGAAAGAAAAAGAAAGAAAAAGAAAGAAAGAAAGAAAAAAGAAAGAAAGAAAAAGAGAAAGAAAGAAAGAGAAAGAAAGCAAGCTAGCTACAGGCCAATTTTGCTGATGAACATTGATGCAAAAATCCTCAGTAAAATATTGGCAAACTGGATTTAACAGTACATTAGAAAGATCACTCATCATGACCAAGTGGGATTTACCCCTGGGATGCAAGGATGGTTCAGCATATGCAAATCAATTAATGTGATACATTATACCAACAGAATGAAGAATAAAAACCATATGATCATTTCAATTGATACTGAAAAAGCATTTTGATAAAATGCCACACCACTTCATGATAAAAACTCTAAAAAAACTGGGTATACAAGGAACATACCTAAACATAATAAAAGCCATATACAACAGATCCACAGCTAGTATCAAACTGAATGGGAAAAAACTGAAAGCCTTTCCTCCAAGATCTGAAACAAGGCAAGGAGTCCCACTGTCACCACTGTTATTCAACATAGTACTGGAAATCCTAGCTAGAGCAATCGGACAAGAGCAAGAAATTAAGGGCATCTAAATTGGAATGGAAGAATTCAAATTATCTTTGTTTGCAAATTATATCATATTATATTTGGAGAAACCTACAGACTCCACCAAAAAGCTATGAGAACTTAAAAATTCAGTAAAGTTGCAGGATACAAAGTCAACATACAAAAATCAGTAACATTTCTAATGCCAACAGAGCAACTGGAAAAAATATTGCCTAATTTACAATAGACATAAATAAAATTAAATACTTAAGAATTAACCAAAGAAGTGGAAGTTCTGTATAATGCAAACTATGAAACACTGAGGAAAGAAATTGGAAAGGACACAAAAACTGGGAACATATTCCATATTCATGGGTTGGAAGAATAAATAGTGTTAAATTGTTCATACTACCCGAAGCAACCTACAGATTCAAGCAATTCCTATAAAAATACCAATGACATTATTCACAGAAAAATTGTGTAAATTTAACAATCCTAAAGTTTATATGGAACCACAAAAGACACTGAAGAGCCAAAGCTATCCTAAGTAAAAAGGACAAGGCTGGAGGAATCACATTACCTGACTTCAAATTCTACTACAGAGCTATAATAAACAAAACGTCATGGTACTGGCATAAAAACAGACACATAGACCAATGGAACAGAATAGAGAACTCAGAAACAAACCCACACACCTGTAGTGAACTCATTTTTGACAAAGGTGCCAAGATCATACACTGGGGAAAAGACAGTCTCTTCAGCAAATGGTGCTAAGAAAACTGCATATCCATATGCAGAAGAATGAAACTAGACCCCTATCTCCCACCACATACAAAAATAAAACCAAAATGGATTAAGTAATGAAATCTAATACATCAAACTACTAAATTACCACAAGAAAACTTGGAAAAAATATACAGGACATTAGTCTGAACAAAAATTTCTTGAACAATACCCAAAAGCACAGGCAACCAAAGCAAAAATGGACAAGCGGGATCACATAAAGTTAAAAGTTTCTGTACAGCAAAGAAAACAATAAAAAAAGTGAAGAGAAAACCCACAGAATATTTGCAAACTAATCTTCTGACAAGGGATTAATAACCAGAATATATAAGGAGATCAAATAACTCTATAGGAAAAAAATCTAATAATATGATGAAAATGGGCAAAATATTTGAATATTTCTCTAAAGAATATATACAAATGGCAAACAGGCATACGAAAAGGTGATCATCATCATTAATCATCAGAATAATGCAAATCAAAACTACAATGAGATATTATCTCACCCCGATTAAAATGGCTTCTTTCCAAAAGACAGGTAATGTCAAATGTTGGCAAGGATGTGAAGAAAAGGGAACACTCATACACTGTTAGTGGGAATATAATTTACCATCACTATGGAGAACGGTTTGGAGGTTCCTCAAAAGACTAAAAATAGAGCTACCATATAATCCAGCAATCCCACCTCTGGATGTATACTCAAAAGAAAGGAAATCAGTATATCAAATAAATATCTGCACTCTTATGTTGTTGCAGCACTGTTCACAGTAGCCAAGATTTGGAAGCAACCTAAGTGTCCATCAATAGATGAATGAATAAAGAAAATGTGGTACATATACACAATGGAGTTACTATTCAGTCACAGAAAGAAATAAGATTCTATCATTTGCAATAACATGAATGGAACTGGAGATCAGTATGTTAAGTGAAATAAGCCAGGCACAGAAAGACAAGCCTCACATGTTCTCACTTATTTGTGGTATCTAAAAATCAAAACAATTGAACTCTTGGAGATAGAGAGTAGAAGGATAGTTAACAGAGACTGAGAAAAGTAATGGAGGGGCTCAGGGTGAGCTGTTGATGGTTAATGGGTACAAAAAAAATAGAAAGAGTAAATAGGACTTACTATTTGATACCACAACAGGTGACTATAGTCAATAACAACTTAATCGTACGCTTTCAAATCACTAAAAGAGTGTAATTGGCAACACAAAGGATAAATGCTTGAGGGGATGGATATCCCATTCTCCATGATGTGATTATTTCACCTTGCATACTTGTATCAAAATATCTCACGTACCCCATAAGTGTATATACTTACTATGTACCCAAAAAAATAAAAAATAAAATATTTTTTAAAAAAGAAAACAAATGGTGATAGGCTGAAAGAATATATATGTCACATTCTTATTAATATCTGTAATATAAATATTTTTTAAAAATCAATAAGAACCTCCTCTTAAGATGGACAAAAATATTTATCAACAAATTATTCATGTAAAACCCCAAATGTTCTGTTTTCTACTGATGCATAACAAATTGCCACAAACTTAGTGGCTTAGAACAACTCTCATTTATTAGCACAAAGTCCTGTAGATAAGACATCTTTGTATGGTTGGCTGTGTTCTTTGTTTAGATCTTTGTAAGGCTAAAATCAAGGCACTGGCCAGACTGTGTCCCTTTCTGGAGGCTCTGGGGAATGCGCTCTTTCAAGCGCATTCAGATGGCTGGCCAAATCCAGTTCCTTGCGATGGTTGAACTGAGATCCCTGCTTTCTTACTGACTGAGTTGGGAACTGGTCTCAGCTCCCAAACGCTGCCCACACTCCTTGACACGTGGATCTTTCCAGGAGAGGAGAAACACTTTTATGCATTACCCTCTCATGTGTTGAATCGCCGTTGCCATAAAGAACCTAGTCCCTTTTAAGGTCTCACCTGATTAAGTCAGCACCTTTTAAAATGTAACTTATTTGGGATTTTAATTAAGTATGCAAAGTCTCATTACAGTAACATCTGGGTAGCAGTAATTAACTGGGAGATTGTGTATACACAACATGGGTCATAAATTTGGGGTTTAATTTAGAATTCTGCCTACCACAAACAAGTAAATCAAGTGACATTCTATCTCACTGATAATCAAATAAATGAAATTGAAGCCAAAATAAAATGTCACTTCACACTCTGCATAGAAATAATTATACACACACACATACCCATATAGTATATACATATGTGTGTTTGGGTACTCATGTAGTATACATATGTGTGTATATATGTTGTATATATACAGTATATAAATGAATGGATGTGCATGTATATCTAAATATGTGAATATATATGCATATATGTACGTATAAAAGTTGTACATATATATGTATATGTAGGAAATTTACCATTCTCAATTAAGTGTTGAACCCATCTAGAGATCAAATTTGTACATGATGTGTGACAGGTAGCTATTTTTATTTTTTCTACCGAAGGGGAGAAATTATATTTTTTCTCTACCCTCCTTAATTCATAGTTTGGACAGATTCCTGCAACAGAAGACAGATTAACAAGAGTAAAACAAGCAAGTTTATTGACACATGCAGTACATACCAAGTTGGAGATACATAACTCAAGGTATCTGCTTAGAGTTTCAGTTTATCTAAGATCTTCAACAAAGGGTAATAAATTTAAGAGAAGCAATGGGACAAAAAGAAAAGCAGTCCCAGGCTTCCAAAGGCAGAAAAACTGTAGGAAGGTAAATTTATGGGCAGACACTAATGGAATAAATTCTGCTCACAGACTCCTCTGGCTCCATTTCTGGGCTGATTAAGGCTGTCTACAGTACAGGAAAATTTATATTCTGTCTTTAAGTGAAAAAAAATGGGGAGGAGAGTGGAAAGACCTTTTGTCTTTGTAAATCTTTGTCCTGCTTTTGCACAGAGAGGGAAGCAGAGAGCTTCTCTGTACCTTAACTGTCTCCAGCTAAACAATCCTTTGTATTTTGGGACGTTACACTCCCGTTTTCTTCACTACATACATGACCAATATTGCAGCCCCACTTTCTGTATAATATGTTCTTTAAAAATGTATTTATGATGTCAACTCTATTATCACCAAGTCTCTATTAATCCATAGATATGTTACTGTGGTCTCGTTAAATGTGATACTAGTCTGTTTGTTCTTACAAGAGTACAGTACTCTGTTCATTACTGTGACTTTATGGTATTTATTAATATGAAGTATGGTGATTATTTCTTACTGCTTGCTTTTTGAACTTTGTCTTATCAATTCTTAGGATGTTATTCTTGTATGTAAATTTCAGAGTCAGTTGATCAAATGCATACACTAAATCTATCATTTTAAATTTAATTTCATTAAATGATAAAACAATCTGGAGAACTGATCCCTTTATGAGGTGATTGTTACATCCATGAACATGGTGCACCTATTAATTCATTTTAAAAACATAATTAGAATTTTTAAATGTTCCTTTTTGTGAATTTTTTGTTATATTGTTATGTGTAGTTTTTATTTGCAATTATGAGTGGTATATCATTTTCTATTATATTTTATCTTAAGCTAGCACAGTTTTGGAGTGGCATTTTGATTTTTATAACATAGCATTTTGTTCAGTAACTTTGTTGAACTCCCTTATGACTTCTAATACTTTTTTCTATTGATTTGATATTCTCCATATATTACCAGAAAATAATTACTGTTTTAACTCTTTTCCTCCAAGCATAGTTTTTCTATGTCTTTGTATTTTTAATTGTATTGCTCAATACACCTTGAATTATGCCTATCATTAATGATAATAGAAATAATCCCTGTTTTATTATATTACACCTATTATTATGATAATGCAAAAAATAAATATAATTTTAATACAAAATAAAATAAATATAATTTTTTAATACAATGCTTTCTATAGCTAGTGATAAGATAGAATTTTGTCAGATTAGAGAGCTTCCTTTTATTAATAAATCTCAGAAATTTTATCATCAATGACATTGAACGTTACTAAATGCCCTTCTTTAGAAACAAAAATATGTGTTTTTATCTTTAATTGAGGTGGTGAATACACAATGATTAAATAGTCAGGTAATTGTACAAGGCTTTTTTTTTTTTTAAATGAAAACAAGTCTTTATTTCCTTTTCCGAATGTCTTATGCTCTACAGAGGTAACCACTATGAACTTCTTTAGCAATCCTTTTCATATTTAATCTCATGTCTCTAAACTATATAGCTATATTGGTATTCTTATGCAGTTTTAACTAGCATATATTTCAGTCCTACTAAGTACAAAGATTTAATGTTCTTTATCATCCTCCCTGCTCTTATGTCACACCTTTTTCAGTTTACTTCCCTAGGCATTAAACATAGTATTTGTTAGGTAAATACTAAGTGTTTACATTATTTTGTTAAACAAAAATTTACAGCTAGGCCTAATAATATATTTAAATTGATCTTTTCTGCAGAACTTTACTATGCTTTTGATGTTAATATTTATTTGGGTTGTTTTACTGTTGTTTAGTTGATTAATTTTCAATAGAATTATTATTTACTTAACACAAACATTACCATAATTATTTAAGCATTCTTTCACCATGTTCAGCTTTAGCAGTTATTTTCTCTTCCTCTGTGACTTTCATCCTTCTCCTATCCTGCTGGAAAATCTCTTCTGGAGCCCTCCATCTCTAACTTGAATTAGCTGCTCTCTGCAACTGATAATCAGAGGAGGTTTAAAGATTTCCTTTTGCCAGCAAGCTGGAAAATTATTTCACTTCTTTTTGAGTTGAATATCTGCTTTCTCTATTTTGCATATTTTCATTTTTTGTCTAATACCATGTTTTGGTGAAAGACAGCCTCTAGAAGCTTCCTGAGAAAGAATAAATGAGAAGGATATTCCTGAAGACTTCTATGTCTTAAAATGCTTTTATTCTATTTTCACACTTGTTACTACCACTGAGTGTCGATTTCTACATCAAAAGTCAGTTTATTTTATAATGTTGAGAGCATCTCTCCATAAATTTCTGGATACTAACAATGTTATTAAAAAGTCTAAAGGTTTTCTAATCCTTTATACTTGAATAACATTTCATAGGATCTTCTCTTCACCTCTACAGTCTGAAATGTGATAGTGTGCCTTGGTTGAGGAGGGATTTTACTTATTGTTCAGGTGTGGCATAAGTTCTAAATGTAAGGCACAGTATTATGTGTGTTTTGATATTTGGTGAAACCAGGAGAAGTTTGATGGTCTAACTCTTGGTTCTCCTAGAGTTAGGAGAATGAATGGATCCCATTTGCTCCCACAGGTAAGGCCTTCATAACGAACAAAGCTTCCTATCGCAGAGACCAGAAACAGTTCCTTCTTATCCCTGAGCAGCAGGTTCCAGTTTCCTGCCAGCCTTCATAATTTTTCAAACAAGCAAACAAGCCAAACACATCCTCCCATAGAAACCAGGGGACACCTCACCCTCTTGTTACTACAAAGTCATCCTCCCCCAGACCCTGTTTGTTCACCATGTTCCCAAGAGCCACTCTGTGGCCCTATGTGACAGGCAGTGTCCACCTTCAGACTGTGAGTATATGGGACTACACACTAATGTCGACCTCATCTATCCATTTTAGGGTTTTGTGTGTTCATACATGACCCTAGGGTAGAAATCTCTCCCCTGTCAACAGAGTGCATAAGAGGTGCTTGAAAGAATTGGCATCAGAAATAGGATGTTCTAACCATAACTGAGTACACTTGGTCAGCTTTAATATACAGTTTTAACTGTTTCCATTATATGGCAAAGTCTGACTACAACAGAAGTGCCATTGCTAGTGGCATTTGGTTTGGTTGCCATTGTATTATCTGCATTTGAGTGTTTCCATGTCTTTTCACTCTAAAATATCTTATTCCTAAGATGAGAATTATTATTAATGGACCATATACCCACGTGATGTGCCATTGAGTTCAGCCTGTGTTGGCAGGCAGTCTCTGAATCTTTACTTATAGAGGTGATAGTAACACATTCCTTTACCAGTTAGCACCTGATTGAGGGTTTACTGTGTGCCAGGCACATTGGAGGTGTGCAACATGCATTTTCCATTCAGCTTCACAACTACACATTGATGCTGGCACTATTGTTGCCCACAGGTCACAGACATGGAAACAAAGACAAGGAAAACAAATAATTTGCCGAAAGTCCCATGGTATGTGAGTGGAGCTGGAGCTCTAATGGAAGTCCCTGTGGCTCCAGTGCCGGGACACTCAACCAGCAGGCTGACTGTCTCCTTTCCTCAATTCTCCACAGTGGACTTTGAAGCCCTGTCTCCTCATGAGGCTTACAAGGGCATTTGAGGTACAGAAAATAACAATAAGGGAAGGTAATAAAAATCTGTGACTTTGGGAAATTCATGTTAGCTCTTTGGGCCTCAGTTTCCCTATCTTCAAAATAAGAATGAGAGGTTCTGTCCTATAAAAATAAATGGTGGTTGTGAGGATAAAGCATCAAACTGAATATAAAAGATCACTACTAATTAGGAGTAGAACTATATGGCCAGATGATGAAAAGGCTCACAGAAAAAGTTGGTAATTATCAACTCTGCTTCTAGTTTAGTTTCCACGTACACAGATAGATGAAACAGATTCAGAGGGTTTGTTGCTGTTGTTCACTTATCTTACTAAAAAACACAGACTCACATTGTAAACATTACTCTAAATTTGATAAAGCTGCTTTTTCTCCTTTGAGTAATTCTTCCCTACCACCCTACCTGTGTTCTGCTAGCTTCCTCCTTCTGCTCTTCAATATTTCTGGGTCTCAGATTTCAGATTTCAAACTTGTTGCCTTTCACAATGGAAAAACCGTGCACGTACTTTAAAAAAGTACTTGTTGATGATAAACTCACATAACAACATGGATAGAATGACATTTGAGGCCATATGGACCATGTGGGATCACACGTATTTGCCTAGAAAAAGAAGGTCAGGACCTGGAGTGTTGCAAGAGCAAGGGAGCAGCAGCAGCAGATGCAACTGGGTGTTGGTTGTAAGCTTAAGTAAAGTTTACACATTTGGTGGGGGAATGAAAGACTTGCTTATCTGAGCTACGTCAACTAAATAAAGATTATACAATCAGGCTTTGCCAGGATGATTTACTTTCACCCAAGTACATTATTTCATTTGACTTCAAAGGTTTCTCCCCTCTCCTCTCAGGTCCCATCCAGGAACCACCTCGCTAGCACCCTGGGGTCTGCCAGATTTATTTTTCTTAGTCATTCTACACTTCTTATTGCAATGATGCAGGGCGCTTCCTGATGTTGGGAGTTGAAGAAAAGGACAAATCGTAATTTATGACTGTTTACTCCAGAATTTCAGGGTTGCACACGGGTCACTTCAGCAAGTGTAGCTGAATCCTGATGTAGATGGGATAAGGGCTGCCTTGAATTCCAGGTGAGACCTCAGCAGATCACACATGTTGCACAGGAACTCACATCACACACTATTTCTTCTCAATGCCTCGGACCCCAGCCACAGTCGGAACTGCAGACCCTCATTCCTCCACATCCTCACTGTTGATGCCTAAGGCTTGACTCACATTAATTCTCACCTTCCCTGGCTGCATTCTAATCACTTGTCTCTCTCTGTAGCCTGGAGCCCTGCTGTGTCTTGTCACATCTTCAATTACTGTCCAGTATCCAAGTGATTAATTCCCTAGCCCTCCCCTCACAGATCCAGTTGTGTTTTCTCTCTTCCTTCTTTTCAGACCATACACCACAGTCGATCACCAGTCTCCATTGTCATGGCACATGCCCCAAACACATCCATCTCCATTGTTGACATCATTATTTCTATCTGGAGCACACTAGTGCTTCTCCACATGTACCAATCCCACTCCTCTGTCAGAGGCCAGCTCTTGAACAAGGAGCTAATCATCAGCTTCCTCCTGTATAAGTCCTCTGTCTCTTCCTCAAATGCTCATGTAATGTTAACTGATCATCACCAATGGCAATGTCTTTTCAGTTTTAGTAATGTCTGAGAGCTATATCCTCATAGGAAAGAAAATGAACAGAGAAAAGGAGTAATTCAGGGAGGGCTTTTGTTTTTAACTTTTATGCTAGGTTCAGGGGTACACGTACAGGTTTGTTACATAGGCAAACTCATGTCACAGGAACTTGGTGTACAGGTTATTTCATCACTCAGGTACTAAGTATAGTACCCAACAGTTATGTTTTCTGATCCTCTCCTTCCTCTCTCAAGTAAGCCCCAGTTTATGTTGTTCCCCTCTATGTATTCATATGTTCTCATTATTTAGCTCCAACTTATAAATGAGGACATGCAGTATTTGACTTTCTGCTCTTGTGTTAGTTTGCTGAGGGTATGATCCCCAACTCCATCCATGTTTCTGCAAAAGACAAGATCTCATCCTTTTTTATAGCTACATAGTATTCCATGGTGTATATGTACCACATTTTCCTTATCCAGTCTACCATTAGCGGCCATTTAGGTTGATTCCATGGTTTTGCTAGTGTGAATAGTGTTGCAGTAAACATATACATGCATGTGTCTTTATGGTAGAATGATTTATATTCCTTTGGGTATATACCTAGTAGTGGGATTGCTGGGTTGAATGGTAGTTCTGTTTTTAGCTCTTTGAGAAATTACCACGCTACTTTCCACAGTGGATGAACTAATTTACACTCCCACCAACAGTGTATAAGTGTTCCTTTTTTTCTGCAACCTCACCAGCATCTGTTATTTTTTGACTTTTTAATAATAGCCATTTGATTCAGGGAAAGTTTCAACAAAGGAATATTTACAAGAGTGTGGGCATAGGAGAACCACAAGGGATGGTGTAGCATCCTGAATCTTAGTAGCAGCAGAGCTGTAACCACTTCTAGGCCAGAGGTGCAGGGAAGAAGTGACTGGTCCCCAGAGAGAGTGTTTTACAGCACAGTCCACATACAGGGGCAGTAACCTTTGCTAAGGACACACCTATCTGGAGGTATCTTCACAGGGAAAAGACAGAGGTTTATAAACCCAGACTTACTCACTGTTCCCCGTCCCATGTCCTGTTAGGATTGGCCAAATCCAGCCAGGAGCCAGGGGCATAGGGGCTCTTTGATGAAATTTATACAGCTTGGGCTTCTGCTGCAGGAAGCAGATTGGAGAAGAGTAGAAAGAAAATTTGGAGGGTAAATAACAGACCGCTCCTGTTGCCCCCCACATGGGGAATGTACAAAGTCTCATCAGCTACTTGCAGAGTGATGTCAATCTGGCCTTGCCTCCTGAAACCTAAAATTTGAGGAATTGCCAGGGTGTTCATATAGGACAAGTATGGGTTATATGGTTTGGGTCTCTGTCCCCAACAAAATCTTATGTTGAAATGTAATCCCCAGTGCTGGAGGTGGGGCCTGTTGGGAGGTGATTGGATGATTGTGGTGGTTTCTCATGGTTTAACATCATCCAGCCTTGGTGCTGTTGCCACAATAGTGATTTCTCATGAGATCTGGTTGTTTAAAACTGTGTAGCACCTCTCCTTTCTATCCCTTGGTCCTGCTCCTGCTATGTAAGACGCCTGTTCCTACCTTGCCACCTGCCATGAGTAAAAGCTCCCTGAGGCCTCTCCAGAAGCTGATGCAACCATGCTTCCTGTACAGCCTGCAGAACTGTGAGCCAAATAGACCTCGTTTCTTATAAATTACCCAGTCTCAGGGATTTCTTTATAGCAGCAAGAGAAGGGACTAATATAATGAGAAACAAATGACACAGCTAAGAAGGATAAACTAGAACATGGGAATTAATGTAGAGCTATATCCCTAACCATTCATCCTCTCATAAAACCAGGAACATCACCCAGTGCTCAGCCTACTCCCAGGATGTATCTTCCCTGTCTGCAGAGCTACCTCTGTGAGGCTGTGGCATGGTGTCCACCCTCTCAGGGTTGGTGTTTCTGTCCTGTGCAGGTCTGTCTGTGGATGAGATCAAATTTCATTCTCTTCCATTAACTGGTCATGGGGAATTCCTCATTAGACAACAGGTGTGGGAGGAAAAAGCAGTGAAGCAGTACAATCAGGTTGCCATGGACATCAGAGCCACTTGCTTTTTTTGTGTGTTTAGTTGGCCTTTCTGTCCCTGTTCAGGCCTCATCTAATTTTTTATCACTTCCATTTTATCATGTAATATTTTAATACAAATCTAGCTTTAAGGTTTGGAGCATCAGGAAGCAAATAGTTCATCACAGAAAATTAGGGTTACATGGCTACATAGTGTCCTGTAATAAATTATTCAGTCTCCAGCAGGCTTGGAAACAAGCCAGGCACTGCTTTTACAGTGCAGGGAAATGCAGGTATGGCTCATCACCAAACTCTCAGGGGCTCTGCTCTCCTAACAAGGCTTTCTGAGGGCTCCCTAGACAAGAGTATATTATTTTCCATAAACACTTCTTGTGGCTTTGCTGGGTCATAAGGCGTACATGGCAGGGTGGCTGCCTGGACCTGCCTCAGAAACTTTTCTTGATCCCTCACCTCGCTTAAAACTGACAGTCTTGCAATTACACTTAAATGGGCAAAAACAGGAATATATATATACATATATGGCATTTGTTGCCTCTAAAATCTAAAGAAACCCACCAAGCTAGGAAGGCTTTTAGCAGAAAGAAAGGTTGCAGGCTTTCTCCAAGGTCACACAAAGTCACATCCTTCTCCTAGAGTCAACCTGTGTCCAACACCAGGTCAGTACAGGATATAAAAGGCCAGGTCTTCTTGCCCCAGGACAACTCTGAAGGCCCACATCATCTTGCAGACCTATCCATATGATTGGCTAAGCCCTTTGGGAGGCTGAATCACACCCTACCATGTCCCGTTTTTCTTTCTTCCTCACAAAGTGTTGATCAGAAGAGTTCAATACAGTGAGCTGCCTGCAGGTGAGTCTTCATCTCAGAGTCTGTCGTCTTGGAGCAAAGGGGTGCAATCCATAGAAACAACTCACTCTAGAATAAATGCCACCACATCTCTAAGCTTCTGCAGGGTTGATCTCCTATCCTAGGTACCGACATACACAATTCAGGCCTCTGGGGTATGGCTACCTGTGCCCATCAGGTTCAGTGAGCCTGATATCGTCAAAGTAAAGAAGAGTGTGATGTTCCGTGGGTAGGTCAAGTTTCCTCCAAACTAGAGTTTGAGAGAAAGCAAGGGAGTTGAGACAGCCCAGGGGTAATTTTCCTGTGGGTCCTGTCCTGCAAAGTTATCCTAATTTCCCTCACTAATGGTACTAAAGTGGTGGAAAAAAATCATCAAGTCAATAGCTACCTTGCTACCTACTGGAAGCCAGGACTTACATCCAATAAAAAAAAATACCACATCTCGCTCTACACAGGATTGCGAGGGTCACATCATGGGGTTTACCCCAATCTGTTGTCATCATTTTCAAGACATGTGCGGCACTTGTACTTCATAGAGCTTGTCTGAATTTATCCCCATTCTCAGGACTCCTCTAGTCTTGCACTACAAAAAAAGTTACCAGAAAAAGAGATACAACTCACCATCCCACACTCAGGACTTTTATTGTGGCACTGATCGTAGCTGAATTTCTCCTGGGGATGTTTTGTTGTTTATTTTTTTAACTTTTGTTTTGGAGGGTGGGAAGGTCCTAGAGATTGTTCAGGTCAACCTTCTCAGACACAAGGCACGAGAAAGCTGAGGGATTCTGAGGGATTGGACCTGAAAAATACAGGTAGGAAATATGTGAGATGTGAATCTGTCTTTTCTCCTGAAATTGGCTACAACAGATATTCACATCAATTTTAATGATATGTTTACATCCAAACTCAGTTAGGAGTCTTAAAAAAGAGAGACAGAGATGAGATCTTGCCCAGGCTGGAATGAAGTGGTGCGATCATAAGCTCACTGCAGTCTTGACTTCCTGGGATCAAGGGATTCTCCCACCTTTGCCTCCTAAGAGCTGGGACTCTAGGTGCGCACCACCATGCCCAGCTAATTTATTTTTATTTTTATTTTTTGTATAAATAGTGTCTCTCCATCTTGCGCAGGCTGGTCTCAAACTCCTGGGCTCGAGCAATCCTCCTGCTTCGGCCTCTCAAAGCGCTGGGATTACAGGCATGAGCCACTGCATCTGGCCCTAACTCAGTAAAAGTCTTAATTTTCAGTGGGTATTCAGGAAAGGAATGATCAGAGCAGACAGGAAAAAAAGAGCCCTTGGAAATTAAAAAATAAAACTAAATATTTTTTTAAATCCACAAATAAACAATACCAAAATTGGCACAAAACTGGGACAGATGAATACCCAGATGACAAAATGAATATATTTGAGACATTTCTCAAATTATCGTTTAAGGCTGGTGTAAGGGCATGCTAACAACTTTTTGTATTGATTTAACAGCCAGGAAACTTGCTGAACAGTCTAAGTAGACCTGATGAATTGTAGATTCCCTTGGATTTTCTATGTAGATATTCATCTTATTGGCAGATAATGACAAGTTTCCATTCTGTCCTTATATTTCTTATAGCTTTTCTCATCTCAGTTTTCTCTGTAGGATGTCCTGTACAATGTAAGCAGACATTATGATAGTAGGACTTTTATCTGCTTCCTGGCTGTGAAAGGAATGCATCTAGCAAGTCATCAATATGTATGACGTTTGTTAAGGTTTCTACAGATAATACAGAAATTTTCTGTGCTCCTTTGATGGAAAGAAATATTGGATTTCATTAAATATTTTTTCTGTCTCAGTTGAGATGGTCATGATTATTCTCCTGTTTGTCAATGGTAAATTATACCAATGAATTTATAAATGTTAAATAATTTATAAATGGTAAACCTAACTGGTAATAATTTGCTGATTTTACATAAATTGAAGAATTGGGCAAACAAACATTTATTCAGAATGCTTTTATATTATTTTCTTGTTGGAGATATCAATTCTATATAATCATGATAAAATAGATTAGAAGGTTTTTCTTCATTTTCTATGCCCTAGAACACTTGGTATAAAATAGGATTTGAATCCCTAGCAATTTAGGAAAACTTTCCTAAGTACTTGGATCAGTAAAGGTCTTAATTTCTCAGTGATAGTATGTGTGTATACATACCCATGTAGAGTAAATACTCAATATTTATTGATTATAAGTCCTTTTTAGTTTCTTATTCTGAATCAGTTTTGTTGCTATAGAATGATTTTTTTCTAAGTTGTTGTTCATTTATTTTTTAATTTATTGGTGTAGCTGTTCATAGTATTTTCTTGTATTTTAAAAAATCTTGGGTTTATCCATAGTCATAATGTAACTAAACTATGGATAAACAAATATTATAGTCATAATACTTGTCCAATTCTATACTTAATCTTATTAAATTGTGCCTTGGCTCTTCTATATTTAATCCTATTAAATTGTTCTTCAGCTCTTGTGTTTTTGTAGTATTGTTATATTCTTAGTTGTTTACAATCTTGTCTACATTTTATATTTATTTATTTATTTATTTATTTATTGAGACAGTCTCACTCTATTGCCCAGGCTGTAGTGCAGTGGCACGATCTTGACTCACTGCAGCCTCTGCCTCCCAGGTTCAAGTGATTCTTCTGCCTCGACCTTCCAAGTAGCTGAGATTACATGCTCCTGCCACCACGCACAGCTAATTTTGTTTAGTATTTTTAGTAGAGACGGGGTTTCACCATGTTGTTTATGAACTCCTGACCTCAAGTGATCCTCCCACCTTGGCCTCCCAAAGTGCTAGGATTACAGGTGTGAGCTACTGCACCCAGCCATTTTTTCATATTTTAAAAAATTTTATTTGTGTCTACTCTCTTTTGGGTTTTAAAACACTTGATTAGCATTGCTAGTTTATTACATTTTGAGCTCCTTAAATACAGTTATTTAAGCTGTAAGTTTCATTCTTAGTTCTGCTTTAGCAGCTTTCTCCAAATTTATATGTTTGATGTTTTTATTTTCCATCAGGTCTAAATGTTCCATACTTTCTCAAACCACTCTTTTTTCAATTTTGTAGATCTTTGTCATATTTAACTTCATTTCACTATTTCCTGTGAGATGTTAATAATAATATTAGATGAAACTTGCTCTGTGGACTCAAGTTTTTTCAGTTTTTCTAAATATATTGTGTTTTCTCTTATTTTTTCTAATTATTGGGTGTTTATTATATCAAGTTTTTTTGCTTCTTTATTTGTAATTAATGGAGATACTTAATTGTGTGTCAGTTTAGCCTTTTGCATATTAGGTTTTGCTTTTTATATATTAAGCCTCTCTTCTCAGTTACAAGTATTTTCAGGATTATCATATTTCCCTATTCATTTACTCATTTGAACCCATTGGTTCTTTATCCTTACATTCTTTATTAGTACGGTGTTAATATACTACATCATATTTTTCAGATTGGTGTTTTCTCCTTATAGCTTTTTTATGTATTCTGTCAGCATCCATGTGCTTTGATATTTTAATAATCATGACAGGAGCTTACAATCCAAGCTGAGAACTGGAAATTTAGAAGTCATGCTTCACCTGTTAACTGTTGTTGTGAATTTTATTGTATTTGAATTTATTTTTACTTTTTTTCCATTTTTGTTTTATTTTTGTCATATTTTCCTTTGTTAGATTTTTTTCCATCTCTGACTTTAACTGGTAGATCAAGTTTTCTTTATTTTATTTTTGAACTTGTTTTGGTTATATATTCCTTCAGTAGTTGCTTAACATTTTAATATATATAAATGAGTCAGTATTTAAATTTACTCACTTTTAAGTCAGGCACAGTGTCTTATGCCTGTAATTCCAGCACCTCGGGAGGCTGAAGCAGGAGAACTGCTTGAGGTCAGAAGTTAGAGAGCAGCCTGGGCCATATAGCAAGATCCCATTTCTACAAAATATAAAAACTTAACTGTGCATGTTGATGGTCTTCAGTAGTCCTAGCTACTTGAGAGACTGAAGTGGGAGGATCACTTGAGCCCAGGAGTTCAAGGTTACGGTGAGCTATGATGGCACCACTATACTCCAGCCTGGGTGAGAGAGAGAGAGATCCTGTCTCTAAAAAAACAAAAAAATTAATGATAATAAACTTATTCAAATCTCTAGTGCCTACTAAATAATAGAGAACCTTTTCCTTTAACATTCTGCAGTTTTAGTAGGATATGTCTCTATGTGCATTTAAGTAGTTTTCTTTTATATATGTTACTCTCAGGACTTAGGTCTCCACTCACTTTTAAGAAACCTCAGCACTATCTTGTTAGGTACAGTACTCACTGTCATTCATTTATTCATTCAACAAATGTTTATTGAACAGTGACCCTGT
Source organism: Pan paniscus (assembly GCF_029289425.2). Lineage (NCBI taxonomy): Eukaryota > Metazoa > Chordata > Mammalia > Primates > Hominidae > Pan > Pan paniscus. The sequence goes on from NC_073255.2 coordinate 51,401,844, forward strand.
GCCAGACACTAACCTAAATGTGGAGACTCAGGTTGTGACTGAAACAGTAAACATTTTTGCATTTACAGAGCTCATATTCTATTGGTGGTGCAAAACAAAATAAAGTAAAAAACAAAAGAAGTAAATTAATTGTATTGTCTGTCAGATAAGTGACACGAGGAATACAGAAGTTAAAGCAAGGGAGATGTTTTAATTATTTATTTATAGTCTAATGTATTCATGCCAAATTTAAGATATGATATGAAGGTAAATCCTCCTAGGTAATTGGGTATTTAAGCAAGAGCCTAAGGAAGAGCAGTAAATGGGATCTAGGCATAGGAAGCAGCCCACAGATTTTGGGGTCCAGAAGACGTGAGTCCGTGGGACCAGAGCAAAGTGCTTGGGGGAGGAGGGAGCAGCAGGAGATGACCCTGGGACTGATGATGATGCAGAAAGGGGGCTACCTGAGTGAGTGTGGACTGGCTCTCCCTTGAGTTTGGGAAGCCGTGGGAGGGCTAAGAGGCAGAGGGCATAATGTAACCTATTTATAAGCACTAGCTTGCTGTCTGTGGTGATAACAGATCCTCAAAGGACTGGGACAAAAACAGAGACACCCTGAGGATGCTCTTCACTGATGCTGGTGGTGACCCGAACAGAGGGTGGTAAAAGTGATGAGTTTATCAAAGGTTGTCACTTGAATGATGGCCAGTGTGATTTGCTGACAGGCCTGAAATGAGGTGCAAGAGAAATGACCCCCCAGGGCCTGGTTGAAGTTGAGGTTCACTGAGAAAGGCAGACAACAGGAGCAGATTTGTGTAGAACAAACAGGGCTTCAACCATGGGAGGTCATGTGTGAGACACGCAGGAAACATTGAAATGGCAAAAAGAAGGGCTTTGGGTGAAAGAAAATGCAGTTTACTGGGAAAGATTTGGGGCTGAGATATAAACTGATAATCAACAGATAACTAATATTTAAAGCCATGTGGTTCCATGAAGTTACCAAGGAGGCAAGGAAAGGAAAGACAGGAGTAGGCTGAGCCCTAAGCCCTGGATGTAGTTCACGTGCAGAGACCAGGTGCCCCAGGCAACAGGGAGCAGAAAGACCCCAGGGAGGGCAGGTGTCAGGAATCCAGATGAAGGGAGCGTGCATAGAGGAGGGGCCACAACTGGGTTTCCAAGCCTTGCTACCACAGGCTGGCAGATGGAGTTTCACTTCCCTCCTGTTCAAGGAGACTTTCTCATTCACCTTTCAGGAGTCTCAGTGCTTGGTGGCCCCTCGTGCCTTCTGTTTCACGTGGGCACTCAACACCAGATCCCCCACTTTTCACTCTGCTCCCTTGTGCTGTTGTGAGAGGTATTGGAACCAGAGTCACTCCATCTTGAATAACGGCTGCTTGAAATGAGGCCCTATGCTCTGCCTATGCTATGGAGCAGCTATTCTTTTTTCTTTTGCTTTCCAGATAAAATTGCTTTCACCTTATTCTGTGGACTCGCCCTGAATTCTTTCTTGTGTGACATCCAAGAACCCTCTCTTGGGGTATGGATCAGGACTCCTTTCCAGTAATACCTTCCATGACAAACCACAAAGAGATGATAATGTAGAGACCCCTGACCCAAAAGAAATAGACTGCAGCATCAGTTGGCTGGCTTTGTGTAAGTGGTGGGGTATTTTGTCATGGGTAAAGGATAGAATTGTGTTACGAGCCCAATTTTGGAAGGTTAGAGTTCCTCTTAATAAATAGAGGCTTAAAGGTGCCTCTTAGTAAAGTGCAAGGCCGTTTGTCTGAACTTGGATTAGAGGACCAACTTAGGAAGGTTAGAGTCCTAAGACAGAGGGGCTCAGAGGTCCTCTTCGGTAAGGCCCCATTTGGTTAAAAACAGATTTGGTGCTCTGATATGTTAACCACGGTTCTCTTTGGATTAATCTGCCTTGCACTCTGCTGATGGCTGTGGGTAACAGTATTAGGCATATGCCAGTTCAGGGGACATGGGGAGCTTTCCTCCTCCAAAGGGGGAAACTTGAGAGCTAATGGAACTGCTGGAAAACATCCCTTTATGACTGACAAGTGGCCACTTAAACTTTGATTCAGTGCTGCTGCAATGGGTGGGTCTTTCTTTGGTCTCCCTGAGCTTCTCTCCTTCCCAACCCTGCCACAGGCAATGCTTTTCTTCCTCCCCTTTCCTCCCCCCTCTTTCTCTCCTTTCCCTTTTCCATCTTTTCTGTCACTCAGGGTGACTATCCGCTCTTCCAGCTTGCCCAGAGACCACATTTGAAACTCCTGATCAGAGATCATTCCACCCCATTTTGAGTGGATCAAAGATGACAGGACCCAACGGGGGCACATTTGAACCTTGCCAGGTTGATATTGGGTGCTGAGCAGGGTGGCTAGGGTCTATGTTTTGTCACATATATTTTGCTTCAGCCAGAGTGGAAGATGTTAATTCAGGTCCCACCACGCAACCTGTTGGGCGGCACCTTGATTGTGAGGCTTTTGCCTGTGGTTCTATGAAATGGAAAATGATGATTTTCTTTTATAACATGGCTTGGCCCCCATAGCTATGGCACAGCAAGCAGGGCCATCAAAGCACTCAGAGAAGGGAAACCAGAAATCTGGCATGCAGGTAAAAGGGTAAGAATTTCTTACCATTCAGGCTTCTGGCCTCTGTCTTTCTGTGCAAACTGGTTGAATGAATAGTAAAAATCACTGTCTCCTCTGAAAAGTTTTGATTAATGGGAAAAAAATAATAATTATGAGGCTAGTCTTAGGCCGTAGTGAATGTGGTGTACCTTGTGCTATGAATTTGTCTTTCTGTGTTGTTCTGTCATAGAGGGGCTACTATGGATACAGTGTGGACTTAGAACCACTGTAAGTCCTCTCTTCAAGCTGGCTCAGCAAATTGGTTAGTTACAAACTGCTTCAGATCCCAGAAAACAAAACCTGGATGAGATTTTTCTCTCTTTTGTTTTATGTCCTTGAGTGCTTAACCTTATGACCATACGGGGATACTTTTCTTTTGGTCTGTGCCATCCTGAAGACAGGAATTTGCAGGTTCATGTCTTGGCCCTAAAAATTATCTTGAGCAATTAAAAACTTTGGAAAGCTCAAAACTGACTGCTCTAGACTCCTTTTGGGAAGAACGATAGAAACTACCCAGTGCTGTAGCTCAGTAGTTAAGGTTTCTGTCTTTTCACAATGACAGTCTGGGTTCAATTCCCAACTTAGGGAATGAGTCCTTTATGGTTTGATATTTGTGTGACCTTTGCAATTTATTGATTCTTTTCCCCTCCCTGAACAACTTCTGACTTCCTGTCTTGAATGTCCCTTTCTCTGAGCTACCTTTGGAAGTTCTAGATCTTGTAAAAAATGCTAACTACCTCTTCGAAAATACTTAATATACCTATGGTTAAATAATCTTAGTTAAGGCTTATTTGTCTCACCTGGGAGGTTACCTTTGGTAAAGTCCAACAGCCAGAAATATTAGCTGTTTGTCCTGGCTAGAGTCAGGTAATAAGAGCTTTAAAAGAATTTTTTAAAAGAATACTATGGTTAAAAGTCAGCTCAACTAATAGCAAATATGCCAGCTATACATATATTTAAGAGGCCTCTGTGTTTTTTTTTTTTTATCTTCTTGGATTTTATTTTTCTAAATAAAAAGTTTGTTATTTTTTTACTTGGTCGACTGAATAACTTTTCTCCAGTTTGTTTTCATGCCACTCTTGATGCCCACGTAAGAGGACTTAAGATGATTTCTAACACCCTGGGTCTCCTAGGGAAAAACAGAAGAGGCACCACAGATCCTGTTTGGGGAAATACCTCTGTTTTTCACATGGAACCCAAGGAATTGAAAGCAGGTAGATCCCTCTCAAAATAGAAGGCTGTGTTTTGTTTTGCATTGCATTACCTGACATTTTTGTCTTTTGGGAATATCAGAAATTACTTTGGATTATGAAAAAGCTTTCAGCTCTGCTGTGTAATAACTAGGTAGGAAATATACCTTTCAGGATGACTAATGGCAGTTATGGGGGATACTCTGCTCTTTGCACATTTGAATCAGAGGAACATGCTCTTGGCCACCTAGAAGGCATGAAAAAATCTCCACCCCCCACTGCGATAAGACTCCATTGAGGGATGGGCTGATTTCCTCTTTTTTGGTTGGGATCTAGGACCTGTTATAAAATGATACCCTTAATTTGGGGGATCTGTTTTGCCTTCCAGTTGTGTCTTCTTATTGGGCCCTAAAAACTGCATGCTTTCCTGGCCGTGTTCCTTGTAGGGCTCCACGCTGAAGCCGGTAATCCAACTAAGAAACTTAAAACTGGCAAATTAAAAATCTTACAACTACTGGATTTTCTTCCGTCTGTTTATTTATATGTGTTGTGTGTTTGATGTTTATATAAATGAGCTCTACTTAATTTGCTTAAAGAAAAATAAGTGCTTAAATCAAATATTTTGTCAAAACAATAAAAACTTTAATGCTTCTTAATTCACATGACTTTAGTGATATTTAATAAATAAAGAGTTTTAAACATTATTGGTAAAATAAAAATGTGTTCAAAACTTACACATTTGGTCTAAATTAGGCAGGACAGATACTGTTTTTACTAAAACTACATAAACTGTATCTTTGACTTGATAATTTTTCAACTTACCTCATTGGGAACTGTTGGATTCTAAAGAAGGCTTGGGGACATGTGGAGTTAGCCACGCCCCCTGGCTATGCTGAAAAGAGTATTTGTACTTCCGTCTGGTATCCTTGGCTCCATGCCTGGTACATAATTGAAATAGCTTACCTACCAGGTTTTTCACCAAAAATGAAAGTTGCTAAGAGTTATCATTGTAACGTACGTGACCGAGACTACTAAAGAACAGTTTTACATGATGGTGTATAAGAAAAGTAGAATGTGTTTTCTGTGAAAAAAAAATAAGTGTAAGAATGTAGGTTTTTTTTTCTTTTGCCTGGTTTAGAAGGTTAAAGGATTGTTTTAGGTTAGATAGGATAAAGCTGAAGGTTTGAGTGGTTCATGAAAGATTACTCTTATAAAAGAAATTATATGTATGAATATATTCTCTAAAGTTAAAAGGATACTATTGATTTGTTCTGCAAATTGAACATCAACACAACATGGTGTTCATTGATCTGTTCCTTAGCAAAAAAAAATGTAAAGGATTGTAAAAGGTTTAAGAGAATCTTACCTTATGGCCAAACTGATTAAGCCTGGATACTTCGTCTATAGGTCTCATTAAGGATAGAATTTGACCTTAATTGTACACTAAGGCAAAAGGTGAAATTTGGCTTTCTCTCTTGAAGTATATTTTTACATAATACAAAAAAAGAAAGATTTTTGTTTGGCTTTTGAATACGCTACAGAAAATAGAAAAGAAAAAAAGAAATTGTTTGGAAAGCTGAGTCTTCCTTCTATCAATGAGTAAAGGCCTTTCTAAAATCTTTGAGTTACCATTTTGAATAAATAAATGACTTAGGGTGACCTGAGATTTTATTTTTGAGTATCAAGTGTTTTAAACCTTTGATAATCAAGTTGACAAACTTTCCAAAATCAAATTCTAAGTTATGTCTTTTTCTGACTTGATTAACCCTTAAGATCTTAGGTGCCCAAAAGTCCAAAAATGACATACTTAGCTTATTTGGCATGTTAAAATTATACAGAAAGCACTGTCAAATACGAAATGGTGTTGGGCTTTCTTTGGGCTGTATTTATAGAAATACATTATTGGTATGTGTTCCAATATTATGGGAAAGTTCTATAATTCTGATATTACTGTATGTTATCAGTAATAATGATAATTATGTAAAATTGTTGTACACCACAGGAAAAAAACAAAATTCCCACAGAAGAAATCAAAAGTCAATTGTGTCTTTAACCATGGCTTCCCTAAGACATTTTATCATCTACAGACAATTGCTGTCTTGTTGTGATCCTCTTTCAAAGGTGATTTATAATCAGCTACAGGACTCTGACAAGTACTCTTAAATACAGGTCTCTGATAACTTTAGAAAGTGTGCCATTAAAATAGAGAGGAAAGAACTTCCAAGACTCTCTTGGAAAACATCTTCATAAATATCAAGCAAAACAGGATGTAATAGCATGGATGACTTTTTGCTTAAAAAGTTGCTAATCCATTTGGTTTTGTTTTTCAGAGTCAAGAAAACTTTTCTTTTGAGTTCTTACAGCTTTTAACAATTGAGTCCCATAAATGAAATTTGGAGCAAATTTATTTCTCTGTACCTAATTTCTCCAGAGTCTGGAAACTATTTGTGAGTATTCTCAACTGATAACAATATAGTTATTTGCATAGTGCAATAAGAATCTGTTTTATTTTGTAAGAGGACACAACTGGAGAAACTGACTATTTTAGCAAAGCTTTGACTGGAATGACATGCTTTCAAATACAAACAGACTGCTTTAAGGAATCAAAGTTAACTTATAGAGCCAAAAACAGCTCCTTTGGAAAATTGGCCTCATATCTTATCTACACAGTCCCTTTGCAGGGTTTTCTCACTCTGTCACTCAGACTGGAGTACAGTGGCTTCATTTCAGCTCACCACAACCTCCACCTCTCAGGCTCAAGCAATTCTCCTGCCTCAGCCTCCTGAGTAGCTGGGGTTACAGGCGTGAGCCACTACCACCTGGCTATTTTTTGTATTTTTAGTAGAGATGGGGATTCACCATATTGGCCAGGCTGGTCTCCAACTCCTGACCTCAAATGATCCACCCACCTCAACCTCCCAACATGCTGGGATTACAGGCAGGAGCCACCACTCCCAGCAAGAGTGTCACTTTCTGACAAGCCCATCAGCCCCAAGTTAACTTGGGACCTTGAGAGGACAGAAACTTACTTAACTCTTACAAGTATTTGCAGGCACAGATAAACCCATGGATGGGTTCAAGGCTTTTAAATGTCTAATCTGAGATTCCTTATGGAATAAAGTTCCATCAAAGACAATTTATAGAGGAGCCTATATGGCAAATAATTATTCTTGCTGCACTTTATACAAATAAGCTAAGTATAATAAGACTAAAATTTATTTTGCAAACAAATCAGTCCTATCATGATTTGTTTTTAATAAAAATGGGGACTGGGGAGAGAGAAAAAAAATGTTTCAAAAACTGGTGCACCTGTTATTACATTCTAGTCTTGTCAGTTGTTTCTGAGCTTTTTTCTACAATTTAGATTGATCCTGCTTATTCCTGTGAAACAACCAGTGATCTCTGGCTGCTACTCAGAAGAAACAAAAGGAACATGTAACATAAAAATCTGGATCAAGTGCTTTGGGCATGTATTGGAATTGGCTTGACTCCATATCAGCTTGGTTCTAACAATTGCCTAGTTTATGGAAAGCCTTCTTATTTAGTTCACTTGGGATTATTTTACTTATTTTGCTTTACTGTAGTGGAATATATTGCTCTTGCACTCTTTGTGTAGGAAGGCAAGATAGGCTTACTCAATGTTTTCTTAAATTGGACACTTATTAATCTTCCAGTTATCACATTTTGTCAGGATTCAGAGTTATTGATGGCCCTCACCATCTGGATGCTTTCTGACTGAACTCCTCTCTACCCTGAATACAAAAAACCCTAATAGTTAGGCAACAATATCATCACCCCTATTCAGCCTGAAGAGTTTACGGAAAATGGATATTCATCCCTCTGCAACCCTTAGAATTAAAGGTCCCCTTGTAAAAGGGAAAAAGAAAAATATGTCAGAGGCATTTGAACGACAGAAACTCCATCTTGAATAGAGGATGGGTAAAATGAGGCTGAGACCTGCTGAGCTGCATTCCCAGGAAGTTAGGCATTCTTAGTCACAAGACATTTAAGATTAGGGGAACAGATTAATAATAATAATAAACAGACCCAGAACTTAACAGACCTGGGAAATATCCTGATGCCCTGATACCTTAAGAACAAAAGCATTCCTAGTTTAAGAATAAGTTTTACTTTAAAGATAATATCAATTCTTGCAAAAAATAGAAGTTACAAAGATTACCAATCCTTCATCACAGACCCTTGCAGTGGAGCACATCTTCCCCAGATTTTGTTGTTGTTGTCTTCTACATAAACAAGCATTGCACCTAGGATGGATGCATTCGGTATCTTACTTTTGGGTACACCCTTTTCTGCCTATGGAGCAGCTCTTATTTTATTCCTTTACTTTTCTAATAAATTTGCTTTCACTTTACTCTGTGAGCTCATTGTAAATTCTTTCATATGCGAGATCCAAGAACCCTCTCTTGGAGTCTGAATTGGGACCCCTTTCTGGTAACAGTGTTAACTAGGACTCATCCCCCAGATTTGAATGTTTTTTTCTCAGTTTCTACTGGCTGTGGTGTCCCTTATCTTTCTTTTGGTCCTGATGGTTATGATTATTTATCTTATTTCATATTTTTTCCCAGTTTCTTGACATGTTTAGCATGTTGCCAGGAATCCTGTTAATCAACTGGTTTTTTTGGGTTTTTTTTTTTTTTTTTTTTTTGAGATGGAGTTTCACTCTCGTTACCCAGGCTGGAGTGCAATGTTGCGATCTCGGCTCACAGCAACTTCCGCCTTCTGGGTTCAAGCGATTCTCCTGCCTCAGCCTCCCGAGTAGCTGGGATTACAGGTATGAGCAACCATGCCTGGTTAATTTTGTATTTTTAGTAGAGATGGGGTTTTTCCATGTTGGTCAGGCTGGTCTCAAACTGCTGACCTCAGGTGATTCACCCATCTCGGCTTCCCAAAGTGCTGGGATTACAGGCATGATCCACCACACCCAGACATCAACCGTGATTTTTTTCACTGTCATTGTTCCCTTGGGGAGTGGGAAGATAACAGAAAGCAGCAGACCTGGTAGGCATGCTGCAGCCTTTCTTGCTATCAGTTAAGCTTTCCATCCTTGGAAGGTCTTGCCTATTATCTTGAACAGAATAGATATTACAGCCAAACAGTGGCCTGCCAATCAATGCTATTTATAGTTCCATAAAGCTGAGTTATTCTAGATCCCAAGTGCCACCCTAGTGAATGTTGAGCATGAGTTTAGTATGATCTTGTGGTAGGCAAATAGCCCTCCAGAGATGTCTGCATCTGGGTCCCTGGAACGTGAATATGAATAAGATATAATACATGGCAAAGGGACTTTGTAGAAGTTACTAAGGTAACTTCAAATAGGGAGAGTATCCTGGATTACCCAGGTGGGTCCAATCTTATCTCCTATGCCCTTATGAGAAAAGTATTTTCTCTGGCTGGAAGCCAACTGATGTGGCAGGAAAAGTGAGAGAGATAGCTCACTTATGTTTCCCATTTGAAGATAGAAGGGCCAGTGTGATGAGGAATGTGGGTGGCTAAGGGCTAAGGAGCTGGAAGAAGCTCCTAGCTGATAGCCAGGAATGTGGGAACCTCAGTCCTACAGCCACAGGAGACTGAAATCAGCAACGGCCTGAATAAGCTTGGAAGTGGATTCTTGCCAAAGCGTCCAAAAGGGAATGTGATGCAGCCAACACCTTTGGTTTTGACTTTGTGCAGAGAAGCAGTGAGCCATGCTGTGCCTAGATTTTTGGTCCATGGAAACTTCGAGATAACAAATCACTTTTTCTGTCTGAGCTGATTTAAATTTGGCTTCTGTTGCATCTAAGAGACTAATGTACCGCCTAGAGATCATCTACATCTTCTTGAACGGTTTGAAACTGTTGGTGATAGTTTCAGCCAGAACATTTGGTATAAACAGAACCTTGTCCAGGAGCCAATATACAAAACGAATAAGGATAGAGCTTCCAGGGCTTTCTTGCTTCAGAGCTTGGGTTGAAGTCTCACCAAACTCCTTCCCCTGTCCCTTATTTCTCCAGGCATTCCAGGTTTCTTGGTAAGTCCCTGAACACCACTGGCCCAGTTCACTATGACTTCCTTTCCCTCCTCCCTGAGATGTACAGTTGTGGAGAAGCAGATGAATCATGAGCTTGGCCAGTGCCTCACAGAGAGTTACAGCAGAGTTAAAACTTGAACCCACGCTCTTCTCTTTTCTCCTCTGGACCTGACTTGACCTGTTGCTGAGGCCTTTGGAGGGGAAAGTCTGCTTTATCATGCCACAAAATAGTCCAGTGAAACTCATGTTTAGATGATTTTGATGAGAAATTTTATAGAATAGAACAAGTGTGTATCACTGGTGCACTCTTTCCCCTTTCTAAAAATGTAGTTTTTGTATACAGAAACCTTGAATAACCATTTGCATTCCCATGGTAATTAAATACATGATCTCCTTCCAGTCTCATAATCAGGTAGGCAAATATGACATTAGTTCCCCTATGTTAGAGGATACTGAGGATTACAGGGAGAAGCAGGAAGACAGCAGCTTATATTGACAATAAGTCTCTAAAAGAAATGACAATCAACTTTTAAAAGAAAGAATCCTGCAGTCTGTAAGTTTCCTTGACACAGGAAGGGATGTGGGGATAGCACTCCCCTGTGTCACAGACACTCAGGAAGCCCAAAAGCAGGACCCCTCCTCCTTGGTGGCCCGAAGGTCCTCATCTGCAGGTCCTGCCTGAGAGGTCAAGCCACACATTTTGTAATAGGCTCCTTAGATATTATTGGTGTCTATCCTAGCTGAGGAGCCCAGGCAGAACTCATACTTGTACTTATTCCTTCAGAAAGCTAGAGGATAATGACCAAAAAAATTTGCCTCTCGAGGCTGTTTCCAACACAGGGAATGGATCCAGGCATGGCGCATATGTAAGGACCCTAACAGGATGTAACTGAGTTAGGTACATTGGAGATATGTACATCCCAAGATCTTTCTCTTTCACTCAGCTTAGCCCTTGTGATACTGGTGAGCTAGGGGAGTCCCCAAATGCTGATGGACCTCAACCCTGGCTGGTGTCCAGTCTTTTAACACCACCATAAGAAGGAATTCAATAATGGATCAGAAATTAGTAGAAGTATGGAAATGTTTCACATAGTGAAAAGTACACACTCAAGAAAGGAGAGGGCAGATGTACTCAAGAAAGTTGCTCACAAGGGACTTTGAGGCTGCTGTCTTTGTGGGTTTCTGTAACCAAGGGGTCAAATATTCATGAAGATTCCTGGAAAAAAGTGGAAATTTCTCAGAACTGTTGTCCCATCCATTCTTATACCAAATATGTGTGTTCCCAGAACAATAATGGCATGGTTGGTGTGTAATTATGTTACTGAGCATATCATGAGGTCCTAGGAGAAACCTAGGTCAAATCCAATGCCCTGTTGGGTCCAGTTTTAGCTGGCTTGGCCCACACCTTGGTTTTTCAAGGTCTGATCAGCCCCGAGCTTCTGAAGCTATTTTAACAGTTTCCTTTTGCTAGTCCTGGGAAACTGTGGCCTGGAATTTTCTATTCTCCTGCAACTATCCTGTATTATTCTTGTCTCACTTCCACAGGCTCTAGAATCAGGCACAACCCTTGTCAGCTCCAAGATATCCTGACTTACTTACTGTCTCATGAGTAAATGCCACTGGGATGGTAAATGCCACTGATTCTTGTTATGTTCTTCCCCATCTCTCTGAACCTGTCCCTCTACACTCTCTTTCTGGAGGGCATGTTTGGGCACTTCTGACCATTGGCTCTTATTCACATGTTCATTTAACAAAGAATTATTGAAATGCTTATTCAGAACTAAGTTAATGCATTCATGAGTAAAACAGATATTGTCTTCATCCTTGAGTTTATAAGCTTGGGGGAAAATAGACAATAACAACTAAGCTATAAGAAAGAGCTTAATTTCAATTGTGGTCATTTCCATGAAGGTGGTATCCAGGTGCTGTTACAGAGAATAACAGAGACCAATTCAGGGATTTTCCCTCTCACCCTGCTCTTCTGCCCTTGTTTATAAAACTAGAGCTCTTCCCTCTCAAATTGCCAGTGAAGGAAATAAAAATATTTTACCCCAAATATCCCTTTTTGATATATTTTGAAATGGCTGCTACAGGGCCAGCAGACTGAGGTGGGGGAAAATTTCATCCATAGAGAATCTCTGTTAATGCAGCCAGGCCTCCCCTTTCTAGGCACTACCCAGATCTAGAAAGACTGAGACATCTGACATCTTTAAAAGTCTAAAAAGAAACATTTACCATCTATCCTCACTCAGGAAGCTTCATCTGCACAATAAATCCACCTTTGCTAGCCAGGCCTCTTCCTTACTCCCTCTCATAACCTGTCTTGCCACTAAACCTGATTTACCACTGAACTTGGTTTTGGCCATGCTCTGAGCCACTGTTCTTTCTGTAACCTTAAGATGGAATATAAGCTGCTGTAACTCATTTAGAAGTTGAATCTTCCTTCTGATGGCTCCTGTATATACACACTGAATACATTTGTATGCCTTTTCTCCGATTAATCAATCTGCCTCATGTCAGTGATTTTCAGCAAACCTTTAAAGGGCCAAGAGCCTATGTCCCCACACCAGAATGGAAGCGTCTTTCTTCTGTCCCTCATGCAGCATCTCATTCTTGTGAGAGAAGATTGAGAAATGGCTTATCTTGTGGGAAAGCAAAATCTCCACAGAATTTCTGGATGTCCTGACTTCTAGGTGGACCTGTTGATCTTTTCACTCCTACCTTCTTAGCAGTAAACCAAGGCTCAGCCCCTTGGAGGGAGTTATTCTGAGATTGACTATGTGTACTCTCTCTAGTGGGAAGGAAGCAAGAAAACTAGTGGTTTTGTCCATCAGCGTTATCTGCAATAAGCTGGTTTTTTTATTTTTAAATTATATTTGTCTCTTATGCCTATTCTCCCTTCTTTCAGAACTTTGGAGGGTGAGATGGAGAAAGAAGTGGGTGAACAGTCCACCTGTAGCCTGGTGTATGACATGGCATGCTAGCACGGGAGGCTGGCAAGGGAGGATTCTACTCAGGAAAGATGAGCAAGAGGGGAATGTAGCAAAAGGAGGTGACATTTAGGGCTGGGTGAGAGTGTGATAAGTAGGTAGTTCTCAGATAGCCAAGAAGGCAAGGGTATTAAGCAAAGGGGCATGCAGCAGGAGGAAAGGCCCAGAGCAGCTGTGTGGCCTTGTGTGGCTGAAGCATCAGAGACAGCTAGGCTGATTATTCAGGAAGCTGGACCAGGACTTCTCTGGAAGAGATGTGCATGCCGTGGTGTCTTCTGTATGGGTACCATACCAATATTCTTGAAGGCGCCAGTAGTTGAACACATTGAGACAGACCTGACCCCATCTGGAATTTATATACAATTATTTACCAGACTCTACCAATTTTTCTTCAAAATCTCCCTTATGCATAGTCTTTCCTAAAGAAACAAATTGTTCTTTTAGCCAATTATAATATCACCATCAGCAATTGCCTCCCTTATGTGCTTGTGTTTGTCTTTTTGTTTCATTGAAGTTGAGGGAGAAAAATATATAATTAAACTGCAAGTGAGCAGGGAGTGAGGCAGTGGCAGCAAACCAGAAGCAACACATGCGTTCACATTCCACTCGCTCATCAGTGACGTCTGATCTCAGCTGAAATAATAAAGTTCCCAGGGAGGCATCATGACCCGCCAGTGACCTCCACAGGGAAACAGTGCGTTTTATGGCCTGTTATAGGAGATGATCTTTGTGCCCTTTGAAAATCTCCTGGTCAATATGTTATGGAAGAGGAAGAGAAAACAATCTCATGAATTTCCAAATCATTTATCTAATGCACATTTCCTGGGGTCAACACTTCATCATGCTCTAAGATCAAGCCTAGGGATAGAGAAAACAAGCTTTGTCTCCTATCCCCCAGGAGATCACTTAATTGACAAAGACAGCAATCATGACAACAGAGGGTGTCTGTGGAGTGCTATTCACAGAGGCTGTACTAAGTCCACTGGGAACACAGAAGAGAGAACCTGGCTCTGTGTGGGGTGGGCTGGTGAGTGCTTCAGGGAAGAGATGCTGTGCTGGATCTTGGAGATGAAGAGGAATTTTCCAACAGATTAAGAAAGGGTGGGCATTGCATACACAAAAGAAAGAGTGGAAAAACATTTAGACACAAGAAAAAGAACCACATGCATTTAACAACTGTATTAGTGTGCTGGGGCTGCATAACAAAGTATCACAGCCTGCATAACTTCACAGAAATTTATTCTTTCCCGGTTCTGGAAGCAACAAGTCTGAAATCAGGGTGTGAGCAGAATTGGCTCCCTTCTGAGGCCCTGAGGACAGAATCTGCTCCAGGCCTGTCTCCTAGCTACTGGTGGGTTTTTGGGCAATCTTTGGTGTTCCGTGGCTTGCAGAAACATCATTCAGGTCTCTACCTTCAGCTGTGCATGGTGTTCTCTGCATGTGTGTCTGTGTCCACATCTCCCCTTTTCCCCACCCCCTTCTGTCTACGCACATGGTCGTCTTTGTCCTGGGCTTTCTTCTGCTCATTCTTCAAGCTTCAATTTCCCACGTTAGATTTCCTTTCCCCTTGAAAGCCACCTCAGTCCATCATCTTGTCTAGAGATTAAAATATGTCATCCTGGACTAAAATTGCCAGTTTGCCTGACTGTACTTCCACTAGCCTGTAAACTTTTTGAAATTAAGGGCCAGTTTCATTCATCAGTTGTATTTCCAGTGCCTAACCCAGTACATGGCATGCAGTAAGTGCTGAATAAATGTTTGTAGAATGTACGAAAAAATGAATGAACTCAAGCCAGTCTTTGAAAGATGAAGCCTTGACTTATTTTTCATAGAAACTGGACATCTGCCACAGCAGTGGATTTCTCATGAATGATTTAGCACCATCCCCTTGGTGCTGTCCTCATGACAATGAGTGAAACTCTCATGAGATCTGGTCATTTAAAAATATGCCGCACCTCCCTCTCTTCCTCTTGCTCCTGCCCCAACCATGTGGCTTGCCTGCTCCCTCTTTGCATTCTGTCATGATTGTAAGTTTCCTGAGGCCTCCCCAGAAGTGGAGCAGATGCCATCATGCTTCCTGTACAGCCTGCAGGACTGTGAGCCAATTAAGCCTCTTCTCTTTGTAAATTACCCAGTTCCAGGTATTTCTTTATAGCAATGTGAGGACAAACTAATATAACCCAATAATTGACCTTCACTCTTTCACTTGTACCAAAAATAATTTGTGCAGAACTTGCTCAGCTCCAGCTAAAGGGGGAGTTTCAGCACTTGTGCTCTATGTTGAACAACACCTAGATATATCCCAACGTTACTGGGTATCCTTGCTCCCAAAGCTCCCAAGATGGTGGTGGGCCGCTTCCAAGATGGTGGCAAGCCTCGTGTTCTCTGACCTGGGGTTCTTGGCCTCACAGATTCCAAGGAATGGAATCTTGGGCCATGGGGTGAGTGTTCTAGCTCTATTAGAAGCCGTGGGTCATGGAAGAGAACCGTGGAATCCAGTGACTACTGTTCAGCTCGATTAGGATGAACCCAGCACTTAGCAGCCCAGGAACAATGGCAAGCCTTTAGCCCGATCAGGAGCGGCAATGGGCACCTCGCTGGATCAGGAGCAGAGAGGACACCCTGCCAAAGGGAGGGAAGTCAGCGGCGGGTCTGTGGCGGCAGCAAACAGCAGTGGTGGATGGCGAGTGAAAGCTCAGCTCCAGCCGTAACAAACACGGACCAGAAGAGAGTGCAGTTGCAAGATTTAACAGAGTGAAGACGGAGCTCCTATACAAAGGGAGGGGACCCAAAGAGGGTAGCCGTTGCTGGCTCCAGTGCCTGGGTTTATATCCCGATCATTGCATTGTCCCTCCCGCTGTGTTCTCAGGCGATAGATGATTGGCTATTTCTTTACCTCCTGTTTTTGCCTAATTAGCATTTTAGTGAGCTCTCTCTACTATCTGATTGGTCAGGTGTGAGCTAAATTGCAAGCCCTGTGTTTAAAGGTGGAAGCGGTCATCTTCCCAGCGAGGCTTGGTGATTCTTAGTCGGCCTAGGAAATCCAGCTAGTCCTGTCTCTCACCAAGACAGTTCAAAAACACCCATCTGTATGGACATGGTAGATTAACAGAATCTCAGGCACATGCCATTTCAGGACGTTCATGCACAGTGGTGTGCTGTGCCAAGCCAGAGTCTCAAACTTCCTTGTGGGAAATGTGAAGGAGATCTCTGCAGGGGAATAGCTGTTTTCGAAATTAGAAACTCACAGCATTCAAACATGCTTCAGTTTTCACTACATTCTCTTCTACCAAGTGGAAGGGCTGAGTCAGAAAACTGGTGTGGAATTAGAAAAGGTACTGGAAGTATTTTGAATCCATCAAAATAACTAAAATATTTTTGAAGATGTTTTTGGACTGGATAATCCAGAAACATGTTCTGCAAAACTCATCTCCAGCTAATTGACAACTTCATATGTACTTCAAAGAGAATGCCATCATCACGTCTCTGAAACAAGTACAAACCACACATGATACTTTTCTGTTTTAGAAGTCTTTGGATGGCAGCATGTTCTGGAGCCCAGTGAACTTTGATGAAAGATGGTAAGAAGGGAATATTTTCATAAACATTTTCCCCCTTGAACCAATGGGGTATCATTAAACCAAAGTGAATCAGCAGATGCGGCAGGCTCCATTTGACTGGAAATTTACATATGCCAAGTATATCATGCTCTGTAGTCTGGGAAGAAAATATTGTTCTCTAATTGACAAATGGAATTTAAAAGTCAGTATACTCCAAAACTATAGATCTGACTAATGCTACTTTGATCCTCTTAAACCTGTCTCCACTGAGCTATGATTTAAGAATTTATGACATGTAGATTTAACAATATGTCGCAGCATATTTTTGCATTCTTTTAAATAAAATTTCTACTATATATATTATCTAATGCACTTTATTTATGGAACCATTCAAAATCCACCCAGAGCTCATTGCCAGGAAAAGTTTTTTCTACTAGTGACCTGGTGTGACACCTCCTACTTGGCCAGCATTTAATTAAATTTGCTTAATTTATTTTTAGTTCTGTGAGAGATTTAAGATGTTTTGTTTTGTTTTTTGAGACAGAGTCTCGCCCTGTCACCCAGGCTGGAGTGCAATGGCGTGATCTCGGCTCACTGTAACCTTCGCCTCCCGGGTTCAAGCAATTCTCCTGCCTCAGCCTCCAGAGTAGCTGGGATTACAGGCACCTGCCACCATACCTGGCCAATTTTTTGTATCTTTAGTAGAGATGGGGCTTCACCATGTTGGCCAGGCTGGTCTCGAACTCCTGACCTCATGATCCACCCACCTCGGCCTTTCAAAGTGCTGGGGTTACAGACATGGGCCACCACGGCTGCCCCTTGTTTTGTTTTTCAAAAGGCACTGTGGTTCAACACATTTGGGAAATCCTGGATAAATACAGTTAATTGTGATGCAACTGGAAAGCAGCACCAAGCCTTTAGCACTCTGATGTACATTGTGAAGTTCTGGAAAATGCAGGCTCTGTCAACTTTTTTTAGCCAAGAAAACTCTTTCTTTTGAAATACAAAACAACTTTTCAGGTTTAGAGTTCTATAAACATTCTTGGGGAAATACTATATAATAAGCGTTTTTTTTCCGCCTCATTTTCCTGGCTGCATGGAAGCTCAATGAAATTTTGTGGTCTGCATCTCATGTGTGTTGCTGATTCTTCCTCATGATGTAGGGAGAGGGTGCCTGTGGTAGAAAGGGCAGGACACTACCCTATAGCAGTTTGCCACTTGTAATTGGTGTACAGTTGGGAAGCCTGGCAAGCCTTAATTTTCTGGGGTATAAATTGGCAGCAAAATGTCTACCTTGTGGAATTCTTTGAAAATGTGAAGTTGCAACAATAATGCCATGTACTAATGTTCATTCAAAAATTAGTAGCCACTAGTTACATTTTATCACATTTTACCTTTACTTATGTATAATTGTCTAAAAATTGTAGTATGTTTTTATTCAAAGCTATTTCAAATTTACATAAGGAAAATGGAATAGCTAAGTAAGTGATTAAAATATTTAAGATATTTAAGTAATTTTAAATAGAAAATAATGTTGGGGCTATTTTTCAATTAGCATTTTGCCATATTTTAGGAAATCGATGATAGTTTTTATTCTGGAAAGAAATCAAGCCTAAATATATTGTCTATGCATTTACGCTAAAAAAAGAGGATTTCAAAGCTCTCTAATTAAAAAAAAAAATATATATATATATATATATATATATCATTTTATTTTAATGTAGGAGAAGCCTAAATGTTGGGTAACTTCATTCATTCATGCCTTCATTCAGTAACCACTTATGTAACTGGCATAGCCAGTTTGCCAGCGTACTCCAAATGTATCACCTCTCTCACTTTATTTCTTGCCGCACATATATCTAACTACCTGTTTGCTTGAGAATTCTAAAGGCTATTCTTGGAAAATCCAGGCATGAAGCAGAGATGTTGATAGCAATTTTCTCCCTTTGCAAAAGAAATCAATGCACAATTCATCCATAACTGGATCCCTAGTGAGATAAAACCAACCAGGTCTCTGGATGGTCCATTACTCAAGTCTATCATCAAAAAATGACAAGCAAACCTACACCTCACACCATTCCTGCACATTGTTTCCATGCTAAATTTCCCTTTAAGGCTCCTTTAGCCCGCCTGAGAATTCAAGATAGCTTTTTGAGACTTGATTCTGGCCGTCTTCTAAGTGGCTAGCACTTGAATAAAGCTGCTTTGCTTCCACCCAGCTTTGGTTGTCCTGTATGTGGCTTTTCAAGCAGTGAGCAGCCAATCCTGAGTTTGCTTACAATAGCCAGGTGCCCAGCATGGGGCTACATGCCTCAGGCTATCTAGCCTGCCCAGTATCCAACAGAAGGAGCATTTGGATGCGGCAGCATGCCAAGGCTTACCTGTTCATGCTGTTGGGCAAAGCAAAAACTGCTAGTGATTGCTGCTCCTGGCCAGCTGACCTGATGGCTGGGATTCTAGGAATGACCCAGCAGCTGCCAAGAACTCTTTTTCTGAGGGAGTCCCCTTGTCTCCCCACTGTGGTATCAGCTGCCTTCAACACCGCACTGGTGTGAAGGAAATGGGGATTGGGAAGCCGACAGGCCTCAGAACTGCAGAAGCTGAACTGGTGTGCTTACCAGAAATCCTCTGTCTGCCTTTTGAGCTTTGTGTCATTTGGACCTAACATAGTTCGTTTGTGGTACCCATTGCTTTGAATTACAATTTATTAACTTTCCAGTCTCCCTCTATAGGAATTTGCTTGAGAGGACTTCCTTTGTTTGCTTTGATCTCTGTGTGTTTGTGCTCTTCTGTTCTCTACCCTGAGAATGGGTGGCTCAATTTCTATTCCACCTAAGAGCTTGTGAGGCCATATCTTTGATGATTAAAAAGCTCATAGCTACAAACCCATGACAAAAATAAAACTAATTTAATATTATTAAGAAAAACAGCTACATGTTCTGAGTGATTAGCAAAACGCCCATGTGTTTAACTTTAAGGTTCTACTTTGGTGAACATCTGATGTTCCCAGGCTTTAAAAATGGTTAACAAAAAACATGTTTTAATACAAAATTAATTATAAAAATTTTATGCATTATGTTCTTATTTAAAATAAGTTTGTCTAATTCAAAAGTTATCTAAAGATAAATTAAAACTATCGACTTAAAAAGTTATTTATGAAAAACATTTCTAAAATTAACTTGGCTATAATTTTAAAATTTATCTATTGATCTATCTGTTGATTGCTCTATCTATCTATCTATACAATAGTCTTTCTGAAGATTGGTCCCTTGTATTAAAACAAAGTTTTCTTAAGGAATTAAGTTGCTCTTAATAAAATTACAAGAGGTTTTGCTTTTTAATTCTATAGACTGTCTCTTTTTAAAACCTTTCAGTTTCACATCTGAGAAGTTCAATCTTTGCTGCTTTCAGCTTTTTCTCTCCTTGAGAAGGGCTGAGATAGTAACTCTGTCCTTCAACTTTTTCTTCAGCTTCTGTAATTTATTTTCCTTTAGTTTTTACTGTTTTGTGGTCTGATAATAAAATGTTTTATCTTAAAGTGTCCAGAAAAGCAATATTTTCCTGCAGTATAACTGAATTCTGCACTCTTGGCTTTTCTTAATATGTCTAAATTTTTCTTTTTCTTTTTTATTTTTGAGACAGTCTCACTCTCTCATCCAGGCTGGAGTGCAGTGGCATGATCTCAACTCACTGTAACCTCTACCTCACAGGCTCAAGTGATCCTCCTACCTCAGCCTCCTAAGTAACAGGGACTGCAGGTGCATGCCACCACGCCTCGCTGATTTTTGTATTTTTTTTTTTTTTTTTTTTTTGTGGAGATGAGGTTTTGCCATGTTTTCTGGGGTGGTCTTGAACTCCTGAGCCCAAGCAATCTGCTCACCCCAGCATCTCATGTCTAAAGTGTTCAATATAATTAAGAGGCTTCTCATGGAATTACTAAGAGTCATATATTTCTTTGCTTTACTCATAAACTTGAACACACTCTCCTTGTGTTTGATTAAATCCAAGTACTTCTTTTAGCAGGTTTGACTACCAGGTTACCTAAATGGACTTCTCACAAGGAAAAACAACCACATTGCAGATTTTTCTTTACCTTTTTGGTAACTGACTAAAAAAAATAAAAACAAAGAAAAAACCAAGATTTTATATTTTATCAAGATAATTGCTATGTTGTCTTTATTTGATTTTTGATTACTTAGAAAAACCAAGATTTAAGAGGATTAAAATTTTCACATCCATGTAACCTTCTGTATTGCCTTTAAAGTCTTTTATCACTTTGGTGAAATGAGTAACTTATTTTACAATGACCTGTGATTCTATTTTGATCAAATGTTTTGAGACTTTTAACATCTTTGACAAATGTCCTCAAAATCAAAATTCTAAATTAAGTATTTGACCTAGCCTTATTTACTGGGGACTTATTACAGCTATAAAAGCTAATCACTGCAAAGTTGTAGAATCTTTTTACAGCTTGCAGTCAAGTCATGGACTCCAGTATCACCACCTTCAGCCTCTTGTAAAGATCCTTATCAGGGACTATTAACTAATCTTGTGCTGTTGAGTTACAGGCTTTGACTGCTGGGTACACATATCTCATCTAAAGAAGGCACCAACTCCTGCCATTATCTGACGCCAAACTCAAGTTAACCAAACCTTGTCTTAGACCCAAGCAAAGGTGACAAAGTAAACTGCTTTCATGAGGACACAGGGACAGGACTCTGTTCAAAAACATTAAGACTCATTTCATAATTTTGCCTCTATTTGAATAAATATAATTTATTCTGTGCCTTGATACTAAGTAATTTATGTGTTTAGCTACCTGTGAGCTTCTTTTCCTGTCATTTCTTTTTTTTTTTTGAGACCGAGTCTCACTCTGTTGCCCAGGCTGGAGTGCAGCGGTGTGATCTCTGCTCACTGCAAGCTCCGCCTCCTGGGTTCACACCATTCTCCTGCCTCAGCCTCCCCTTTGCTGTCATTTCTAAGACTAGGCAGGGATTATGACCTTTCTGTTTACATTGCTGATTCTTTATGTTTTATTTTACCTTCAGAATTCAAAACTATTTAATCCCTCCAGGCTCAAGGACTATAATGGAAAAGGCGGATATGTGAGATTGCAAAGGCTGATTTTGAAGGAGAAAATTACTTCAGACCCCCCAAATCAAGAATGGGCACACAGATTCCTAAACAGCTGGCAAACCAAGGGACTTTGCCTCCTTGGTCATTATATGGTCCCTTTCCAACCATCCCAACCATAAAGAATTTCTTGTCCCAGGAAATACATATACTATACATAAATATATATCATATATATGATATATATATGATATATATATCATATATATATGATATATATGATATATATCATATATATGATATATATATGATATATATCATATATATATGATATATATATGATATATATCATATATATGATATATATATGATATATATCATATATATCATATATATATGATATATATGATATATATCATATATATATATCATATATATGATATATATCATATATATATCATATATATGATATATATCATATATATATCATATATATATGATATATATATCTATATCAGCCACCTTAAAACAAATTACTGAAAAGACCACAAAAAGCATTATGGCACGGCAAAAGTCTCTAAATTCCTTAGTTAAATGGTTTTAACAAAATGCTGTGCTTTGTATAGCTAATTTCTATGAACCAAGATTACAGTAGCTCAACTCGTAGAACCTATAGATGATAGATGATAAGTTAATTTTATAACTTTGCTTTTTGGCTTTTGATTTTTGGCTTTCATATTACTTAGAAGGGCTCTGAGAATTAATGAATGCCTGCTCACCTCCATTCTCATCTGGCCTGAAACTATTAATTGGCTATAAGTCTTTTGACTCTAAGCCCCTTGGCCACAGGGGTCTCCCTGAGGGACATGAGAGACTTGGGTTAGGTAGCACACCACCCCAGCATCAATATGGAATAAAATAAAAGCTAGGCCATTGATAGTGCTTTTGGTATATCTTGACCCAAAACAGGGAAACAACCACGGAGAAGATAAAATCTTAAGCCCCCGCTGACTCAATGAACCCCTCCTTTTTGACCAAGAAAATCCCCTGAAAAAAAATCCTGAAAAATTAGTTCAGGCCATGAAAGGAAGGGGAGGGTTGAATGTGCCTTGTCATACCCTTCCCCATTTAAACTTTAGGCACAACTGAGCAGCATTAACATTTAAATAGAGACCATAAGACTGACAAGACAGACTCTTTGTGGCAATAACATACCAAATTATAACCAGGACCTAAGACCATGCCAGGCAAGGGATAAGTCACACACCCCTAGGCTTTAAAAGTATACTCTGTTCTAACTGCCACAAGGTTTATCTTTTTCTCAAGCAGCCAAACAAGCACTGGCCCCAAGATAAGCAACGTTAAAACAAATGGCATCTCTTCTAGATGCTAACTGACCCCAGCCCCTATTCCGCCAGCTATAACTGCAGCTTTAATTAGACAAAAGACTGATTTCAGTGACTTTCTCCTGATAAAAAGACCACAGACCATGGACTAATTCTGGCTGGTTTACATAAAGTAAGCGCTTTTGTAATTAGATCTATTTGTGTCCTAAATAGACCTATTGATGTACAATACCTAATTTTAATATATTTAGACGTTAAGTCTCCATCCCAAAATAAGCATGGGCCATATGTTATACAGATGTTTATTCAATACACATGTGTCAGGACCACCTCCATAAATATTCATAGCTCCCCCTGCAACCTGTTAAAAATGTGTGTTTAATCAACCTGTTGTGATATCTCCACAGGAGCTCTGAGTACAATTAACAGTGGGAAACAAACTTATTGACTTTCTTATTGATATCAGGGTCATATATTTTACAGTTATTACTTGTCTATCCCCTGATTGAAAACGAAACAGAACAAAAATGATGACGATTGCAGGAATGTCAAAGAAAGTATGAGTCATCCTTTTCTTGCAATGTTTAGATTATCATCTTAGAGACCACAGTAAACACACAAGAAACCCTGAATGTTGGGTGTATATTCAAAATAAATTGGAAAACATCTCTGCCCTCCAGGACATGAATGAACAAATTAATGCAATGCCCAAACCTATGATGTTACTAAACCAGTGGTTCTCTTTTTTGTTTGAGTCAGGACCCTCCTGGTGAAAACAAAACAAAAAAAAAACTACTCATCATTCTGGCTATGTTTCTAGGAATAGGCCATACTTCTTTACTGTGGGTTATACTGTTGCTATACAACATACATAGGGTTACAGGATCACTTTTCCCAGATCTTACCCCCTCATCCAATGATGCTTTGACATGTTACCCCTGTAATCCCAGGAACACAGAAATATTTCAAACTCCAAGAAAGTAAGTTCCATTCCTCAGGCACCTAGCAAGGCCTGCAGCCAGCAGGAAGTAGTCAGAATGAAGTCGACACCCTGATACCCCATAGAAATGGAATGGACATTGACAGTGGGAAGTTTGTAATCTATATGGCCAGTTTGCTAGCTTACTCTATATGTGTGGACTGTTTCTGGGCTCTTCATTTATTCCATTGATCTATTCTTCCATCCTTTTATCAACACCACAAAATCTTAATAATGTAATTATCAAATAATTGTGAATGTCAGCTGATGCAAAACCTACTTCCTTTACAAGATCTTTGTCATTCTTGGCTGTATACAATATAATACTATATCAATTATAGAATCATCTCATGTCTCTCTGTCTCTCTCTCTCCTCTCTCTCTCCCTCCCTCCATCTCTCTTTCACACACACATACAAATGCACACACGTGCACACTCACATGCACACACACACACATGCTCACACACATACACACACATCCTGCAAAGATGTTTATTGTTACCTCACTAAATCTACACATTAATTTGAAGAAACTTAACATCTTTTCAATGTTGTGTCTTTCTAAGTGTAAACATAATATTTAGATATTCTTTAATTCATTTCAGTAATGTTTCATGTATTTTTTTTCTAGAGATCTTGTTTCTACTTTGTTAGACTTATTCCTTGGTATTTAACATAATTGAAGTTATAAATGGTATATATTTTACTTATTTGTATATGGACATTTAAATCTATAAACATCCTTTTAAATTTTGCTTTAACTTTATTCTAGAGGTTTTGATATGTAGTGCCTGGCACATGATAGGTGGTCAATAAGTATCTGTGGAATTCTCATTATAAGAGTTGAGCAGGTTGACCTCTGAGTTCATTGTCAGTTATGACTATCTAGAATTTTTGGATGTTGTAGTTATGTCAAGTTTTCTATTACATAGTTAAATGTAGGAAAATGCCCAACAACCATGGTTGCATTTTGGTATTTATTTAACTTCTTAAAACTTGTTATCACCATGGTGTTGAAAAAAAAACTCTTTTGAGCTTTTTCACTAATCAAACAAATGAGTCACTAAAGAGGCTGGTGATGAGTCATCTGAATGCAAGCATTTATCCCAGTTATGCAAATGAAAGATCTGATTAGAGTGGTAGATCCAAAATCTGAGCCCCAAAGTTCACCAAGGTGAAACACTTTTAAAACCTCAGAGTGGTCGTCAATTTATTAAAAATTTAGTTATAAGATAGATGAATACATCCATGATTAGGAAGATTAAGGGACAATTTAGTGCTTCTATGGCCATTTTATCTATAAGCTTTCTTTTGACCCAAGCTCTCCTTTACAGCAATGAAATACAATATGAATAATATTCACTTGTGATGTCCACAAAAGATTTTGTCTTTTCTCATGCCATACAGGTGGCCCAAACCAAATTCATGGTTCTCCCTCAAATCACCACTATCCTCCTAGTGACTCAGACTTTTAATTTCCTTGATATTCTGTTTAGTTAACAATGAAAATTAGTGTTTTAATTATACAGGTTTAAAAATGATAATACAGCTGATCGAAGTATAAAGAGGTAAAAATCACTTGAAATTAGACCATCTTGAAATAAATACTGTAAACATTTTGGTGATCATTTATTCATGCACATCTTTATAAGTTTAAATCACCATATTCATATAATACTTTCTTTTTGTCTTGGACGTATTTTACTTTTTTATGGCATTACCCCTCTCTCATTCCTCATCACATGCATCAATATCTCCAAATCACCAGATATACAATGTTAACAGCAAGATGTGTATCCTTCCATAATATTCTTCATCCAATGAATATATGTTCATATACAGCTTTTTCATTGTCTTGTGTTTATTTAAAAACAAAGAATATATTCAGAACTCTAAAACCCAGTAATAAGGTAACAAACAACCCAATTAAAAAATGGACAAAAAATTAGAACAGATACTGAAGAAGGTACTAAATAGATGACAAATAAGCACATGAAAGAGATGCTCAATATCATTAGTCATTATGGAAATATAAAGAAAAATCACAATTATATACTTACTAGAATGACCAAAATTGGAAACAATGACTACAAGGGTGCTGACAATAATGTGGAGGAACTGAAACTCTAATCCACAGTCTGTGGAAATATAAATTGGTACAATCACATTGGAAAACAGTTTAACAGCTTCCTATAAAATTAAACATCCACTGACTATATGATAGTCTTCTCATTTGTAGGTATTTTTCCAAGGAAATGAAAGTATATGTTCATGCAAAGACATGTACAGGAATGTTCAAAGTAGCTAATTTTGTAATAGTTCAAAAGTCAAAGCAACCAAATGTTCATCAAGTGAATGGATAAACAAATTGGGTTGTGTCCACACAATGGAATACTACTCAGCAATAAAAAGAACTCTGATAGAAGCCAAATGAATAAATCTCAAAATATGATGAAAGAAGCAACACAAAAAAGGTAAATACGATTCTATTTGTATAGAATTCCAGAAAAATTGAAAATAATCTACAAAAAGGAGAAGGTAGTGGTTCCCTGGGGATGGAAGGGGCTGTGGAAGGGCAAGATGGAGAAATTACACAGGGACATGAGGACATTTTCAGTAGTAAAAGATATGTTCATTATCCAGAATGTGTTGTTGGTTTCATGGGTACACATATGTCTCAGAAGTTATCAAATTGTGTAGTTTATTATGTGTAGTTTATTTAAATATACCAAAGTCAGTTTATATATATATATATAACTCCTTTTAATTGGCATATGACATTCAATTGCATACATGTTTCATAGTTTATTTAAATACTTCTCTACTGATGTATATTTATATGTTCCCAGAGTTTTACCACCACACTAGTGATTACATATATACATATATAATATATATACACACACATATACAAGTGTGTGTATATATATATAGAAACTATATATACACACACCAGCACACATGGATAATAGCTATATAATTATCTATTTATAATATCTAGCACTATTTATACAGTAGAGCTTTTAATTCTGGGAAACAGATTGCCAAAACTAATATATTTCTTTAATTTCTGTGGTATGATAGATCATGTTTCCAAAAGGTTGTCACTATCTATCACTCCTCTGCTAATAGAGAATATGCTTTTAATTTATATACTCAATAGATATAATTTCAAAAATATTTTGCCAAACAGAAGAATATAAAATAATATTCCATCATAATTTTAATCTGCATTCAATTAAAAATCAGTAACTAATAACATACCTTTATATACATCGGGCATTAAGATCTGTTATTGTATTTTTATTTTTCTAATTTTATTCTGTGTCCATAACTCTATTTAGTTGTTTGCTTTAAAAATCAATTCATATATGTTCTTTGCATATTTTACATATTAATCTTTTATCAATCTCTGTATTAATCTTTTATCAATCTATGTATCTATGTGTCTAAATATTTTTTAAACTCCATCATTTGTTATTGATTTTCTCTGGCATAATTTGTCATATTTTAAATTCTACAGAGTAAAATATGTGAATTTTTTTTTAAACAATAGTTTTGAAGTTTCTTTCTTGGTTTGAAATATTTTCACACACATTTAGGATAAAAATACTTTGAACTTTTCTTGTTATACAGTTATTAAGGTATAATTGATGTATAATAAACTACACATGAGAAGCGTATAATTTTATAAGTACTGACTCTTCTATGGCTTTAATTATTTAACATTTTTATTAGAATTACTTAGTTCAACATCCAGAGATAAACATGGAATTATAATTTCTTCTTTTGATAGCCAACAAAACTTTCAAAAGCCATAAAATCCTTAGGAATACTTTTAGCAGAAAAGATATACCTAAAAAATAAAAATATAAACATATTTCTTGTTAGATGAAAATAATTGAGAAATGAATACATGAAAAGACCTAGTATTCTCTTATAAAAAAAGATTCAGAAACTTCTATTTCAAAATGAATATATAAATGAAATTTTATATAAATTGAAATAGGTTCACAATTTTAGTTTGAGTATTATTTTTTAAATGAAATACAATGATATTAGCCTCTATGAAGAAGAGCCTAACATACAACTGAAACAATATGAGGAATAATAGATGATCTTCCCCCTATGGTCACTAAAATATAAATACAGAGTAATCAAAGAGTATGTTATAGACATATCTCCAGACATATGAAGTAGAATGGAAATAAATATCTAGAAATAGTAATGAAACCTATATGAAAATACATTATATGACAAAGCATGATTTTAACTTGAAAAATATTGCAGGGCTCAGCTGAATATTCATCAGGAAGAAAACTCCTTACCTCACACCATATACAAAACTAACATGTCAGATCCACTCTTAATTTATCATTTTCCTTTATTCCTTTATAATCCATGAGCCATATATCATCAGGAAAGTATGTATGCAGGTGTGTATGTATGTATGTATGTATCTATCATCTATCTCTCTGTTTATATATTAAATATAAACTTTGATGTCAGAGAGCCCTATGTCCAAATTCCAGATCTATTAACTTTCCTTGTATAAACTAGGAAAAGTTATTTAAGACCTTTAACCTAGTTCTTTCAACTGTATAGAGGGATAATAATGCTTATATCACGTGATGTTTGGGAAGATTAAGTAATATAACATGGCTAAATTGTAACTGGTTTTGGCAGAGAAATTACAATCAACAAAAATAATTTCACTCTACCTCTTTCCTAGGACAGCTTAATCAATTGTAAATTACTTATCATATCTGTCCATTTCTTTGTATTATTACGATATTGCTCATGAGAAGTTCTCCTTTTAATTCCAACAGCTTCTAGTGTCTTTGCCTCTGGTGTCATACTGACAACTACCCCAAGACAATCTCCTAATGCAGACATATGTTGATCTGAATTTCAGGGCAAATCTTTATTTCTTGCTTCTTTGTCCCCTTCCGTGACACCAAAACCTTCAAGAATATAGAAACTGAGGATCTCCCACATTCCAAAAAGAATAAAAGAAGAAGCTACATTTTATTTTCTCTTAAACCTCAAATTGTGCTGACTCAAGAAAATGAGATGTACACTGAGGCTTCTGATATAAGATTCCAGTGAGCAGAGGTCAGGACTGTACCCACCTTACTGCTCATGTTGTTGCCAAAAGCATTATTCAACTCACTTTTGGTTCCAAAAGGCATACAATAAAATAAGTTTCAACAAGTTTGAACTCTTCAAATTAGGCAATGTTTGAGCATGTCATTTCTCAACAGCTAAGTTAATATTTTCTTGCCCTGAAATTAAAAAAAAAAACAACTTTCCACTGATCTAAAATACTAACATAGACTCAACTTTCTCATCATCATAATCAGAGTAAATTGGTGCAAGCTTAAACAAGGTACAAAGCACATTAGTTTAATAACCATATTTTCACCTTAGGATAATAAATGTGAATTGCTGGGAATGAGGACATTATTTATACACCACACTTCTTAAGAGTGTTAGAAGCTTGTGCAGCTCAGGAAGAATTTCAGTGGAAATTGTCAATGCTACTTATAAGGCCCTGACCGATTATTGTTTCAGAGAGGATCAAATCATGGGTTTGGTCTGGTAACTGCTTTTTAGACATGCTTTGTTAAACTGGAATAAGGTTCCTTAAAAATCATTTAAGAATCTTTGACAGAGAAAAGAGAGATTATCTGTAGCCGGAGGCTGTGTTTCCTAGCCTGCTTATCAGTAGGAAAGTAAAAATGTTTATAGAAAAAAAATCAGCAAAGTGGTCTTCTTCAAAATACTTGCTTCGTTTTTATTCTACTTTATGATTTGTGTAGAAAGAATGAGGCTTCAGTTCAGCTTGGTACAGAGAAAAGTGCAGTTCATTTTTACTTCCTGGCTGAAGGATCAAGGGCTAATGCATTTTGTGGCATCTTCTTTCTCCTGCAAGCTCTTGGAGGTACAGAAATAAAGCTTCCTTGCCCCTGTGTCTCTGCGTGTATCCAATGCGGACCAGAAATCCTCGCCTAGCCCACAATGGGCTTGTGGAAAGAGCAAGAAATAAACCTTTCATTTTGTAACCCCCAGGGAGTTTGTTAGAACACAGCGTATTTAACCTGTCTTATCTTGACTGATATTTCTACTTATGCCAGTCACTTAAATGTCTTATAATCAATACCTTAACTTATTAGGTTGAATTTTAAGAAATTGCTGGTTTGAAAAATGATAAATATGTAAGATAATGGATGTGTTAATTCACTTGATTGTAGCGATCATTTTACAATGGATATGTCAACGCATCATGTACACCGTAAATACGTACGATTTTTAGTTGCTAATTATACCTTAATAAAGCTGGGGAAAATTGTTGGCTTCAGTCCAAAAGCAGTCAAATAGAAGCATGCATATTTTTATTTGCCAGAAATTGTAATTTATCCACAATTTTGCATTTGTTTCTATAATTAACATTGTATTATGAATATTTTTCATGTTACTGTACTTTTTTATTTTAATGACTTTAGATTTGCTTTTATAGATTAATTAATTTAAATTGTTTGTAAGATTATATAGGTCCCATTTTCATTTTAATTTATTCTATAATAGCCATCTTTGGGAATATCACATCATTACTATTTAAGGTTATGTATTAAGATCTATTTTGAGAAACACAATGAGCAAAATATGTAAGTATTTAGATAACACCGATGCATACTGACAAATTAAATTTCAGAAGTAGTACTAATTAAAACTCCTTATGGTCCTACCATATTTTCCCAGACCCATGGCCATGACTGTAATAATTATAATAACTCCACTCTCACCTGGCATCAGTGAGTCAGAATGAGGTGATGTAAAGTGAGAGGTAGTCCCCCTTCCCTTACTGTGAGCAGGAGCCAATGACTAGCTGAGTCCCAGTTCCCACCAGATTGAACAAGGTGGACATGGTGGTGGGAGGTAGACTCACCTGGCAGTCCAGTTTTCTAGTTCCTTTCCCTGAGTGTCAGCAAAGGCCAGGACAGAGTGAATCTCACACCCCTACTCAAAGGAACAGAGACAGTATGGGTCACTCCTACAGTTCCGCTAGGAAAGTATCAGCAGAGCCAGGGTGAACCTGAGCATTCATCCCACACATATGCATTGAGGGGCCCACTGTGTTGAGATGGCATTGGCAGGGCCCAAAAGGAAACTGAACATATATGTACCCAGCCCTCATGCCACATCTTATCATGCAGATTGCCCAATAAAAGAGAAAGAGTAAATAGGATCTGTTGTTTCAAAATTAGAAGAAAAAGAAGCAGCCAAATGTCAGGATATAATTAAAAGTTACTTGTCATTTGAAGGACCAGGGACATCACAATATAAATGAGAAAAGAGACCAGCATAAAGATGAATCAGATATTGAAATTATCTGAAAGGATCTTAAAGTGGCCAAAATAAAAATATTTTAACAAGCAATTATGAGTTCTTATGGAACAAATAAAAATAGAAATCTCAACAAAGAAATAGGTCATAAAAAACAAGTGCCATTTTAGAACCAAAAAATAAAATCACAGAAATTAAAAAACAAACTCCCAGAATGAGCTCAATAATAGACTGGAGATGACAGAGGATAGAGTCGGTGAACTTGTGGACAGATAGTTAAAATTACCTAATCTGAATGACAAAGAGAAAATACACTGAGGAAAAATCCAAAGTTTCAGGGACCTGTAGGACAATTTGTTTTAAATGCTAAAGTGTATTTGATGAGCATTTCAGAAGAATAGTAAAAGACAGTGAGACTACAAGGCATTCAAAGAAATAATGGCTGAAAACTTCCCACACCTGGCGAGAGACTCAGGATGAGAAAACCTCTATCAAGATAAACCCAAATAAAACATGCAAGAAAGACACATCATAACTAAATGTCTGAAAACTGAAGACAAATTAAAAACCCATGCAAGCGTCCATAGACAAATGATGCATTACTTGAAAACATCAGAGAGGAAAAAACACACGTATAGGTTAGAATGTGTAAGATAGGGTGAATATAATAGACTCTCCTAATTCTCATAAGTTTCTCAAATCATATTTGATGATTGAAGCAAAAATTATAATACCACCTGATGTGATGCTCAATGTAGGGAGAGGAAATATTTAAGACAATTATGTTATAAAGGAGATGAAGGACCTAAAGGGAAGGAAGATTTCTTCACTCAAGGTCATAAAAATTTGAAACCATTAGACTGTGATAAGTTATGTATGTTGTATAGAGAACTCTTGACATAACTGACTCCATCTTAGAAAAAGACTCCACCTTACATTTCACAAGGCATCATGCCAACAGGACCAGATGTTTACCTAATCCATAGAGATTGCACCCAACCAGAGGTGGACATAGCCAGAGGACTGCCATTCTTCACCAGAGGGCTCTGTGGCCATCAAAAGAGCAGGACTTCACCAGCTTGAGACGGCCATGTTAAGACACCGTCCTGCTGTCACTCATGATCAGCACCTAGCATCTGCCACTGAAGGTGCTGCCCCAAACAAAAAGACTCTTCCTGCAAGACGTTAACATCCATTGGATCAGCTGAGACACTCTCCTCGTCCATGTCACCCTCCTTAGACCAGTTTATTAACCCCATTTTTATATCCCATTTTCTCTTGATTTTAAATGTTATTTTGTTTGATGTAGTATGTTTAATCTGTAGCATTTATACATTTATTAAGTATACTATTACATGTGGTTTGCAATGTTGACTGATTGTGGATCACATGAGCCTGTGTGCCTGCAGCTTTAACTACCTAGTGAATGGGTAGTCCTAAGAAGAATTGCCTCCTTGTGAACTCCTTCTAGCTCGTGGCTTTTGTGACTGAAATAATACCAATAAAAATCTTACCTTAGGGAAAGATACAAATGTGCATGGACCTGGTTATGTCTGACCTGGTGCTACTCATGACATATGTGTACGGAAATCCCTAGAACAACCACTAAGAAAACTCTTCCAAATACTATACTCATCACACACTAAGTAAATCAAATTGGAATTCTAAAATATGTACAAATAACCCAGAGGAAGTTGAGAAAAGAGGGACAGAAGAATGAGAAAGAGAAGACAAATGGGAAACAAATAATACAACAGCAGATTTATGTCCGAATGTATCAATAATTAATTTATATGTAGTTTTACATTTTACATTTAAGTTTGTGATCCATTTTGAATTAATTTTGGCATGAGGTATGAAGTCAATGTTGAGGCTTCTTTTTTTCCTTTTGCCTAGGAATGTTCAGTTGGCCCATCACCATCTGCTGAAAAGATGCTTTTGCACCTATGTCAAAAACCCATTGGATGTATTTGTGTTGGACTATTTCTTAATCCTCGATTCTGTTCCACTGGACTATGTGTCTAACTCTCTGCCAATGGCATACAAAAGAAGATATAACAATCCTAAATGTGTACAAGCTCAACAAGAAGATTTACAATACATGGAATATAAATTGATGAAGATCAAAGGAAAAGGCAAATCTGAAATTATAATTGGAGATTTCAAAACTCCTCTCTCAGCAATTGATAGACTAATTGAGAAAAAAAAAAAGAGCAAAGACCAAAAAAATTCAAAAAGGTGCCCTAGCATCTTTGAGCCTCACAAAGCCCCAGATTCCAACCATGAGTTTTCTTGCTCTCACCAGAAACCCTCCACTCAGTAGGAAAGGGTCCTCAACTGTCCAGTTCCTATAAACTGGATCACCTGCAATGCATCAGGTCCTCAGCCTGTTGGGTTTCATCTCCCTGCCAGCCCACACAAGTCGATCACATTCTCCCACAGAAATGAGGTGTCGCCCCCTCTCTTCTTACTACAAACCTGGCCTCCTGTGGTCCCTGGTTGTTCCCTCTCTCACAGAGCACAACCCCTGTGGCCCTGTGTGGTGTGTGGTACTCTGTCTTTATGCAGGCAGCACATGTGACTCATGAGCCATGCTTCTCACTTGTCTGGTGCTGAGTGTGCTGTGTTTGGCCATCTCATGCTGTTTAGAGAGAGGTGTCTCTTCTTCACCCATGGGGTGAATAGGAGGTGATGAGTAAAGATATAGGTGCCTTGAACAACATTATCAATGAACTTGACCTGATTAAGATTTCTATTTCTAATTTCTATTATCTAATTGTTGCATTCAGCAACAGCAGAGTATACATGGTTTTCAAATGTTTGCAAACATTTACTAAAATAGGCAATATTCTAGTCTTTGAGACGAGTCACAATAAATATAACAAGATTCAAATAATACAGAGATATTTGCTGATCACAGCAGAATTAATAAGAAATAATAGAATGATATCTGGAGAATCCTCAAATAATTAGAAATTAAATAATGTTGGCCAAAGAAGCAAATCACTATCAAAAGAATAGATTCTTTAATGAATAATAATTTTAAAAAGACAGGGGTATACATCTTACAGTTTTTAAAAGAAATGTATAGCTTTAAACAGTTATGTTAGAAAAGAAAAACAATATAAAATTAGTAGTCTACTCTTTTGTTTGTTTGTTTGTTTGCTTGTTTTTTGTTTTTTGTTTTTTTTTTTAGATGGAGTCTCACTCTGTCACCCAGGCTGGAGTGCAATGGCGCAATCTCGGCTCACTGTAACCTCTGCCTCCCGGGTTCAAGCAATTCTCCTGCCTCAGCCTCTTGAGTGGCTGGAATTATAGGCGCGCGCCACCATGACTGGCTAATTTTTGTATTTTTTTTTTAGTAGAGATGGGGTTTCACCATGTTGGTCAGTCTGGTCTTGAACATCTGACCTCGTGATCCGCCCGCTTCAGCTTCCCAAAGTGCTGGGATTACAGGCGTGAGCCACCGTGCTCTACAGTTGTCTAAGTTTTTAACTTAAAATTACAAAGAACAAATACCCCCAAATTAAGTAGAAGGAAAAAATAATATAAAAACAGAAAGCAGTTCATAGAAATTATGTTTTTCTATTATTTATTTCTCTATTTTATCTGTCTCTATTTTCAATTTCTCTCTTAAGGAAAAGAGGAAAAAGAATACAATTAGAAAAATAAATAGAATTGAAAGATGTTTCACAGAAAATAACAATAAAATTTACATTCTGATAGAATGATGGAGACTTAAGAGACACAAATCATACTATTAAGATGGAAAAAGGAGATATAATTAGAAATTCTACTGACTTTAAAATAAGGTAATATTATACACAATTTTACGTCAACAAATTCAATAACTTAAGTGAAATGAACAAATTATTTGAAAGACACAAATTACCAAAACTGATTCAAGAAGAAGTAGTTAAATCTGAATAGACTTAGATACATTAAAGAAATTGAGTACCTGGCCAAACACTTTTCCACCAATAATTAAACACTCCAGGGACACATGGCCCCTCTGATGAATTTTATCCAATATTTAAGCAAAAAATGACACCACTGCCACTCAAAACTCTTATGAAATAGAGGAGTGAACACTTTGCAACCTATTTTATGAGGGCCTTATTAATCTGATATTAAAAACCGTACAGAACTCAATAATTAAAAAATATCAAACTATATTCTCTTATAGTTTAACACAGAAATAGCTTTTAAAAATTAACTAGTAGAATCAGGAATCCATAAAAGGAATAATACACCGTAACTAAATGGGGTCAGTTCAGAAATGCAAGTGTGCTTTTTTAAAATAACATTTTATTTCAAAATAATTACAGAATTTTTCCTATGGGAAGTAGCAAGGATAGTGTGGGGAGGACCCGTGCCCCCTTCACCTGGTTTTCTTGTTGGCTACATTTTACATAACTACAGTGCAACATCAAAACCAGGAAACTGGCACTTGCTACAATGTGTGGGTATAATTCTTATTATATTATCTTTAATGAAAGTTTTGGCTCAAAACTTACAAATCAGTAGTAGGGTAAGAGAAACTATTCTCTCTCTGAATTCTGTTATGCAATAACATGCATAAAAATATTAAAATGAAGATTAGAAAGTGTCACATGCTCGGAAATTAAAGCAACTATCATACAAGACATTTTGTATTATATCTATTAATAGCATCATACTTCGATTTATATTTTAAAGGAAGAGAGTACATTTATATTTGTACTTTCTACTGCTCTGCTTACACAATAGCAAATACAATTGTCTATTGAATATGGATGTGTGTATCTCAGCCTTAACAGTTAAATTCCTGGTGCAGAATATGTCCATTCTATGTGTACATTATTTATAGGAGTGGCAGTATATTTTTATTTATTCAGACATATAAAAATTAATTTTTAAGGTAACTTCCAGCTCAACAAAAATCTGGATTATGCTAGAGACACAGATAAACATATATTTATGGGCTCTTTATGAAGTTCCCATGGGAAGCCTGAAAGTCAAAAGCAAGACCATAAAAATGAGCTCATCACTCTTAAGAAGCAGATAACTTACTCAGATAAGATAATAAATGTCCCAAGTATTCACTTTAAACTCAGATTGAACTGTGCCTGAACCCAGGGAGGCTGGATTCCCACCCCTGGATTGCCTTTCCCTTCTCGGTTCTCTTACTTCCTGGTTGGAGCCCAGGTGTCCTGTGCCAGCAGCTTTCTATCCCCAAACCACGTCCTTCACACTCTGCTGAGCCAGAAATGAACATGGACGTGCTGGGAGTCCGCACACACAGCTGGTTTCTGTTACAGTTTTATAAGGTTTCACCTGACACACCATTGGATGAGTTTTTTAAACTGCG
Source organism: Pan paniscus (assembly GCF_029289425.2). Taxonomy (NCBI): domain Eukaryota; kingdom Metazoa; phylum Chordata; class Mammalia; order Primates; family Hominidae; genus Pan; species Pan paniscus. The sequence continues at coordinate 51,438,326 of NC_073255.2, forward strand.
CATGTGAAAATCTTTTAGTGTTTATAGATTAAGTGCTAAATCTTGGCAATGCCAGCTCACAGTTATTTAACAATTTCCTGAAGACGATGTGTGTACCTAAGCAGGCACACAGGCTTTTTAGTAACGAAGCCTCTGCCTGTCCTTCCAGACACATCTTGAGCAGTACTCCCATCTCCCTAGACTTTCTTAGTTACACGGTGGTCACTGCTCTGCCAAGTGTATGTGCTTGAATAATCTTCACATATAAGTTAGTGAGCTACCTTTGTCTGGGCTGAAAATATTCTTTCCTTTGTTTCTGCTCAGTTGGGCTTCATAGGCCAGCTTCTTTTTATCATTCTCTCGATGAAAAGTCCAAGGCAGGCATGTCTAATTGACTGAAACTGGGTCATTTATTGTTCTCTCTGCAGGCCAGGAGAGTGAGGATGTAGTTGGTTTGTACAGGATAAATTTGACAACAGATATTGCAGATCAACTTTAGGGTACTGTTGAGGCTCTGCTGGGAGAGGAGAATTAGAGAGAGGTGAATTCATGAGACAGTTTAGGCCCAGAGCTAGGAAGACTAATGCATGTGAAAAGTGAGGAGATGTGTCTGACAGCCTCATCCAGATTCCTGGCATGTGGGATGAGGGCAGATGGAAAGACCATTCATTGAAACAGGACCAAACTTCCTTTACTCAATGTGGAGTATTTGTGAATATAGAAGAAGGAAAGGGCCATGGGACAGGTTCAGTTTTTGATGTTTCTATCCAGAGTTCAGGGGTCACTGATAAGTGAGAAAGTATGTGCCTTGGACGGGAGACCATGACAGTGATCTGGACCTGACATAGCACTGTCAATTTAGAGGAAGTAGTTGAAACTGTGTGTGGAAGAGGCTCCACTCCGGTGGTATTGCTACAAATGCAAAGGCTGAATACCATGGGTCATGCTCTTTCTTTGAGCTTCTAAAGAGTCTGGTGCAAGCCATATGTTGCCCTGTGCATCTTTGATTGTTATCTTTAGTCCACTGAGAATGTCCACTAACAATTAGGTAGGACTTATTACAGGCCATGCACTGTCCCAAGCATGTGTTTTCACTCATTTGATGTACACAGCACCTTAAGAGGTAGGCAATTTTTATGATGCCTATTTTACAACAGAGAAAGCTGAGGTGCAGAGAGATAAAACCCAACATTATAGAAAAAGTAAGTGTTAGATCCAGGGCTTCAACGTGAGACTCTTTTGCCCTGAAATCCCTGTGTCTCACCACACAAATATGCCTCTTTCAGAATTACATCATTTGTCACTCTGCCCTGTCACAAGACACTTAATGAAGTGTGTGTGTTGGCGGGGGGCGGGGGTGGGGAGTGGTCATCTTTTGAGGGATTGCAGGGTTCATAAAGAGAAGCTATACTTTTTCCTGGTTACTGTCTCCAAAGCCAAGCAAGAGTGATCAAGACAGCTTCATAATGTTTGGAGGAATCTACAAGAAGGAAAACCTGATAGTGTTTAATGTATATTACAGTAGATGCCATACTGAATTATAAATTTCTGAGTTTACTTCCCCATAGTTCTGTAAGCTTTTGAAGGCAAGACTTAACGTTAACCACCAAACCCCTAAATGGTAGTGTTTTTGTTAGAAACAGGCTGCCTCTAACCCTTCCAGCTCTTGAGGAGAAACGGGAGGAGAAAGATGACATTTGATCGTGTTCCAGGGAGAATGTCTAAGTTGTGTAAGTCACTTCTGACTCATGGGGAAAGGTTATTCTAAGTTTCAGCACACAGTTGTTTTTGTCCTTGTGTGAGGATGCTCTATAGGGCACGCCAGTGCCCCGGCTCATCCACAGGAAGTCTTCCATAGGAAGCAAACTGCAGTGTGTGGGGTTTCCTAAAAGAGCTTCAATATTGCAGTTCTAAAAAATTTCTAGAGGAGTTTGGGGCATATGGGGTTAAAGGTCAATGCAAGAAATCATTAGCGCACAGTAGGCATCTTCAATGAAATGAGCATTTGGTGTGGACACAGGGAAGGGAGGGTCTCATTAACACGCTGGCCAGTGAGGGCCTCATAGGTTTTATTTGGAAATAACAGGCAGTTAATTCCAGGTTTACATGCAGACTTATCTGCATACTCTGTGTTTTCAGATGGCATGTGCTATGTTTTAACCAACTGTGTATCTTTCCTTTCATAATGTGAATTGTGACCTGGAATTAATTCTAGCAGTATCAAATAGCTCCATCCATTTCTGGAACCTAAATAAAAAACAATGAACCAATCTTTCTAAAATAGGAGACCTGTTTACAAATCCTATTTGGCTACCCCTCATACTAGTAAAAGAAAGAGACCGTAAGTAAAGGGGAGAAAGGAAGAATGGAACAGAATGTTCACTCTTGTGTATTACTCCACTGTTATTATTGGTTCTTTTCTGCAATGAGGAATCAATGTTAGCATACAGTTGGTTTGTAAGAGATTGTAGGGGAAGATGGTAGTTAGGTCTGGAATTCAAAGAAAACTTCCTGGAGGAAGAAGAATATAAAAATTATAATACAGGGATTCACCTTCTTCCTGGTTTAGTCTTGGGAGGGGGTATGGGTCCAGGAATGTATCCATTTCTTGTAGATTTTCTAGTTTATTTGCATAGAGGTATTTATAGTATTCTCTGATGGTTTGTTGTATCTCTTTGGGATCAGTGGTGATATCTGCTTTATCAGTTTTTATTCTGTCTATTTGATTCTTCTCTCTTTTCTTCTTTATTAGTCTGGCTAGTGGTCTATTTTGTTAATCTTTTCAAAAAACCAGCTCCCTGATTCATTCATTTTTTTTTTTTGAAGAGTTTTTCACGTCTCTATCTCCTTCAGTTCTAATCTGATCTTAGTTATTTCTTGTCTTCTGCTAGCTTTTGAATTTGTTTGCTCTTGCTTCTCTAGTTGTTTTAATTGTGGGGTTAGGGTGTCGAAATATCTAAAAGTTATTTCCTGCTTTCTCCTGTGGGCATTTAGTGCTATAAACTTCCCTCTAAACACTGCTTTAGCTGTGTCCCAGAGATTCTAGTACGTTGTATCTTTGTTCTCATTGGTTTCAAATAACTTATTTATTTCTCCCTTAATTTCATTATTTACCCAGTATTCATTCAGGAGCAGGTTGTTCAGTTTGCATGTAGTTGTGCAGTTTTGAGTGAGTTTCTTAATCCTGAGTTCTAATTTGATTGTACTGTGGTCTGAGAGACTGTTTGTTATGATTTCCATTCTTTTGCATTTGCTGAAGGAGTGTTTTACTTCCAATTATGTGGTCAATTTTAGAATAAGTGTGATGTGGTGCTGAGAAGAATGTATATTCTGTTGATTTGGGGTGGATAGTTCTGTAGATGTCTGTAGGTCTGCTTGGTCCAGAGCTGAGTTGAAGTCCTGAAATATCCTTGTTGATTTTCTGTCCATTGATCTGTCTAAGATTGACAGTGGGGTGTTAAAGACTCCAGCTATTGTTGTGTGGGAGTCTAAGTCTCTTTGTAGGTATCTAAGAACTTGCTTTATGAATCTGTGTGCTCCTGTATTGGGTGCATATACATTTAGGGAAGTTAGCTCTTCTTGTTGCATTGACCACTTTACCATTATGTAATGCTCTTCTTTGTCTTTTTTGATCTTTGTCGGTTTAAAGTCTGTTTTATCAAAGACTAGGATTGAAACTCCTGCAAATTTTTTGCTTTCCATTTGTTTAGTAAATATTCCTCCATCCTTTTATTTTGAGCATATGTGTGTCTTTGCACATGAGAGGGATTTCCTAAAGACAGCATACCAATGGTTCTTGACTCTTTATCCAATTTGCCAGTCTGTGTCTTTTAATTGGGGTATTTAGCCCATTTACATTTTTTAGCCCATTACATTACATTTAGCCCATTACATTAATTCCAGGTCACAATGTTATGTGTGAATTTGATCCTGTCATTATGATGCTAACTGGTTATTTTGCCCATTGGTTGATGCAGTTTCTTCATAGTGTCCATGGTCTTTACAATTTGGTGTGTTTTTGCAGTTGCTGGTACTAGTTTTTCCTTTCCATATTTAGTGCTTCCTTCAGGAGCTCTAGTAAGGCAGGTCTGGTGGTGAAAAAATCTCTCAGCATTTGCTTCTCTATGAAAGATATTATTTCTCCTTTGCTTATGAAACTTAGTTCGGCTGGATATGAAATTCTGGGTTGAAAATTCTTTTCTTTAAGAATGTTGAATAATGGCCCCCACTCTCTTCTGGCTTGTAGGATTTCTGCAGAGAGATCTGATGTTAGTCTAATGGGCTTCCCTTTGTAGGTAACCTGACCTATCTCTGGCTGCCCTTAACATTTTTTTAAATTAAGGCAGTAATTATTAGCCTGGCAACCCAAAAAAAGCCCAGGAACAGATAGATTCACAGCTGAATTCTACTAGAGGTACAAAGAGGAGCTGGTACCATTCCTTCTGAAACTATTCCAAACAATAGAAAAAGAGGGGCTCCTCCCTAACTCATTTTATGAGGCCAGCATCATCCTGATACCAAAACCTGGCAGAGACACAACAAAAAAAGAAAATTTGCCAATACCCTTGATGAACTTTGATTTGAAAATCCTCAATAAAATACTGGCAAACCAAATCCAGCAGCACATCAAAAAGCTTACCCACCCCAATCAAGTTGGCTTCATACCTGGGATGCAAGGCTGGTTCAACATAAGCAACTCAATAAACAATCCATCATATAAACAGAACTAATGACCAAAACCACAGGATTATCTCAATAGATGCAGAAAAGGCCTTTGGTAAAATCCAACACCTCTTCATGCTAAAAACTCTCAATAAACTAGGTATTGGTGGAACATATCTCAAAATAATAAAAGCTACTTATGACAAACCCACAGCCAATATCATTCTGAATGGGCAAAAGCTGGAAGCACTCCCTTTGAAAACTGGCACAAGACAAGGATGCCCTCTCTCACCACTCCTATTCAATATACTACTGGAAGTTCTGGCCAGGGCAATTAGGCAAGAGAAAGAAATAAAACGTAATCAAATAGGAAGAGAGGAAGTCAAATTGTATCTGTTTGCAGATGACATGATTGTATACTTAGAAAAGCCCATCGTCTCAGCCCAAAATCTCCTTAAGCTGATAAGCAACTTCAGCAAAGTCTCGGGATACAAAATCAATGTTCAAAAATCACAAGCATTCCTATACACCAATAATAGACAAACAGGGAGACAAATCATGAGTGAACTCCCATTCACAATTGCTACAAAGAGAATCATATACCTAGGAATCCAACTTACAAGGGATGTGAAGGACCTCTTCAAGGAGAACTACAAACCACTGCTCAAGGAAATAAGAGAGGACACAACAAATGGAAAAACATTCCATGCTCATGGATAGGAAGAACCAATATCATGAAAATGGCCATATTTCCCAAAGTAATTTATAGATTCAATGCTATCCCCTTCAAGCTACCATTGACTTTCTTCACAGAATTAGAAAAACCTACTTTAAATTTTATATGGAACCAAAAACAAGCCCATATAGCCAAGACAATCCTAAGTAAAAAGAAGAAAGCTGGAGGCATCCCGCTACCTGACTTCAAACTATACTACAAGGCTACAGTAACCAAAACAGCATGGTATTGATACCAAAACAGATATATAGACCAATGAAACAGAACAGAGGCCTCAGAAATAATGCCACACATCTACAACCATCTGATCTTTGACAAACCTGACAAAAACAAGCAATGGGGAAAGGATTCCCATGTGCAGAAAACAGAAATTGGACCCTTTCCTTACAACTTATACAGAAATTAACTCAAGATGAATTAAATACTTAAAAGTAAGGCCTAAAACCATAAAAACCCTAGAAGAAAACCTAGGCAATACCATTCGGGACATAGGCATGGGCAAAGACTTCATGACTATAACACAAAAACCAATGGCAACAAAAGCCAAAATTGGCATATGGGATCTAATTAAACTAAAGAGCTTCTGCACAGCAAAAGAAACTATCATTAGAGTGAACAGGCAACCTACAGAATGGGAGAAAATTTTTGCAATCTATTCATCTGACAAAGGGCTAATATCCAGAATCTACAAAGAACTTAAACAAATTTACAAGAAAAAAAACAAACCTATCAAAAAGTGGACAAAGGATATGAACAGACACTTCTCAAAATAAGACATTTATGCGGCCAACAAACATATGAAAAAAAAAGCTCATCATCACTGATCATTAGAGAAATGCAAATCAAAACCACAATGAGATACCATCTCATGTCAGTTTGGTGATCATTAAAAAGTCAGGAAACAACAGATGCTGGAGAGGATGTGGAGAAATAGGAATGCTTTTACACTGTTGATGAGAGTGTAAATTAGTTCAATCATTGTGAAAGACAGTGTGGCGATTCCTCAAGAATCTAGAACTGGAAATACCGTCTGACCCAAAGGATTATAAATCATTCTACTATAAAGACACATGCACACGTATGTTTTTTGCAGCACTATTCACAATAGCAAAGACTTGGAACCAACCCAAATGTCCATCAATGATAGACTGGATAAAGAAAATGTGGGACATATACACCATGGAATACTATGTAGCCATAAAAGAGGATGAGTTCATGTCCTTTACAGGGACATGGATAAAGCTGGAAACCATCATTCTCAGCAAACTAACACAGGAACAGAAAACCAAACACCACAAGATCTCACTCGTAAGTGAGAATTGAGCAATGAAAACATATGGGTGCAGGGAGGGGAACATCACACACTGGGGCCTGTCAGGGGGTGGGGGACAAGGGGAGGGATAGCGTTATATCCCTCCCACGTGTATACCTATGTAAAAACCTGTATGTTCTGCCCCTGTATCCCAGAACTTAAAGCATAATAAAAAAAAAATTGTAATTGAATCCAACAGGAGAGAGAAATACATTAGACAACTTAAAAATGAATATTATTTTATTTTTCTTCCTCACTCATTTCCTGACACTCTAACCACTATATGACATTAATGGTCTCCACAGAGTTCCATGATCTCAAATCTCTTCCTGCACTGTACTTGCCATTACAATCAAGCACTATTCTGCTACCAGAAATATCTTCTCTAAATGTTATTGTCTTTAACAACAAATGAGGAAACAAAAACAAAATAAGAATGACAACAAATGTGTAATGATGAATTTCTGCGGGCTATATGTGAGGTACCCGTTCCTGCATTACTCCAAAAATCAAATCTCGGGCTATTTCACCACTTTTATTTCCGTAGATGATTCCTAGAAACTTCCCTTTTCTTTAAAAGAGCCACATATTCGCCCATCTCTTCTTTCACCCAGAATGTCTTATTTTTTTCTTATATGTATCTATATACAATCTTACCCTTCTAAAAAGCAAACAAATTTTAAATGCATTTCATTAACCCGTTGCCTGCATGCAAATTCTCCATCTTCTGAGCTTCCATTGCCCTTTACTTTTTTGTCTAGTTTATTGTTTTGACCTATGATAAATAGGTATATGGTGGTGTGGGGGTGTGAGAGAGAAAGAGGCAGCTGTATCTGTTGGAAGCAACTTGAAGACAGCAGAAATAAATGTGTGTTTCTTCTCTTAGCCTCCAATAGCTTTTGCCATAGTGAATTATAGAGAGCAGGGCTCAAATATGACAACTTGAAAATGTCTTGGGTATGGAAGAGAACAGATCATGCAAGGAGCTGTTGTGGCTTTTTCAGAGGGTGTGGCTATGAAAGTTTCAGAATCTGAATGTGATTAGTTGGGTGGAGTGAGGTGGCGTAGTTCCCTCAAGTACCTGTCAGCCAAGCCTCATGTTTCTCAGGTATCTAATGAGGCAGGAATGCTGAGCATGATCATGGGACAATTATACACCTCTTTCCACTTACAAAGCATCTTCTTATCAGTATTTAATGATTTATTTCAGCCTTGCTAGGCCTAATCAAGACAGGACACATTTTGCACAGTGCATCTAGGCAAATGACAAAAGAGAGGGCAGCCACTGCCTCTGTAACCTGGTGTATTTCATGTGAGTATCACATTTCCTTTCTCATCATGTGTTTTTTTTCCCCAAGTGAATTATGAGATCACTGGGTATATTTCATTTTATCAGATGTAGATGCATTTTCTTTATCCTCTTGAAACATATTTTAATCTAGTCCATTAATAGAATTTAAATAAAGCCCTTTGAAAATGACTAAGTATTGTGCAACACGAGAAAAACTAAGTACATTCTGAGCTAGGTCTCTATTCACAATTTGCACGTAAAGTCTAGCAGGTAATGAGCTTAAGTTCAGTTACGTGTTTGACTAGGAGGCCTGAGGACATCAAGGAGAGTAAACATGTAATATAAAACACATGTAGATAAATGTAAATACGTGAGCAAATTCCTCAGCATGTAAAAGTTTAAAAGTATGAATATAAAGCCCAAATACGTAAACATACTCTTTAAGAATATTTTAGAGATTCAATTGCTGGGCATAATTTACAGCCCAGGTATTTCAGCCATTTGGCTTGTAGATGAAGGAAACAATCACAAGCAGAATCAGTGAATTACCTACCATCCTACAGGAAGTTAGCATAAGTCACGAGCTTCCGAACTTAAGCCTGAGTGAGTGTTCAGGCTCCCTGAAGTTCCAAGAACTCCCCCTTACTCTCTTTCCTGGTTCATGTGGATTTAACTTAATAAGTCAAAATTTATCATACAGGAATTAATGCATTCCTGAGTCATCCAGGAATTTAATTAGTTATCTTCCAAAATGGATGAAACTACTAGAAAATTCTCAGGTCTTGTAACCATTTACAAGAAAACAAACATTTGAAACAAAAATATTGGATAATCTAAATTATTATCTGTTTTATCCCAAGGAAATGAATCCTATTTAGATCACAAATAAACTAGTGCAATGTGTTTATATATATTTGTAAGACAACTGTGCATTTGGAAAAAAATGTTTTGAGAACTTTGTGTTCAAGTCACTATGCAACAAGTTTATTAAAGCTGGGATGCATGTTTGTGACTCTTCTGGGATCTTCAGGTTGCAGGATTGGGGGGTGAAAACAAAAAACAGTCACTCTTTGCTCTAAGCAAATGTCACTCTGAAAGCAGGGCTATATAAAAACACCTGCAACCCAAGTCCCTGGCAACTGGCACAGCAGGGAAGATTGTCCTGTGGGCAGAGAAGAGCGCAAGAGGCATGCCCCTGTGTGAATGAGAAGAGGACAGAATGTCTTTCTGTGTGACATTTAGTGTACCATTTAACTGGCTGCACACACTCCTCCATCATTCAGTCCCCTCTTCAGCTACAACAGGGGCAGTATGACACCGGAGGGCAGTGATCTGGAGGCTGTTCCCCATTGTGCAGGGCTTCCTGGAGACCCTTATCCCCACTCATATCACCCAGTGTGGAACGGACACCTGACCTCTTGTGATCAAGCACAAAGAAAATGGGTTGGACCCCAGGAACTGGGCGTTGGGCCTGGTTCTGTGGCCAATGATATCTAGGCAGCTGTCAAGATATTCCCCCAGCCTCAATCCTCCTGCAAAGAAAATGTGGAGCTGGAATGCATAGGACCTATCTTCAGGCCAAGCGGTGGCTCACGTCTGTAATCCCAGCACTTTGGGAGGCCGAGGTGGGTGAGTCACCTGAGGTCAGGAGTTCCAGATCAGCCTGGCCAACGTGGCGAAACTCCGTCTGTACTAAAAATACAAAAATTAGCTGGGCGTGGTGGCATGTGCCTGTAATCCCAGCTACTCAGGAGGCAGAAGCAGGAGAATCGCTTGAACCTGACAGGCAGAGGTTGCAGTGAGCCGAGATTGGGCCACTGCACTCCAGCCTGGGTGCAACAGAGTGAGACCCTGTCTCAAAACAAACGAACAAGCAAAGACCTATGTTCACTTCTGAGGAGAGAAGCCCGCTGTCATTCTGATCTTTGTTTCTCTGTATCTAACACTGTATCCCTCACTCTGCGCCAGCCCCAGATGATTTTGTAATTTTCCGTTTATCACTGGTTTTAAGCAATTGCTCTATGAGGTGTCAGGGGTTTTGTACATGGAGTTTGTTGAGCTACTTACTTCTGTGGTTTGCAGATGTCATCGAATTTGGAAAATGTTAGTCGTTATTCTTTCAAATTTTTTTTGCTCCCTCCTCTTCTTTGAGAACTCCAATTATACTATTCTTTAACCATCTGATGTTGTCCCACAGCTCAATTAACCACAATTCCTTTTCTTCCCTGTCTTCCTTCTCTCTACGTTGGATTATTTCTATGGCTATGTTTTCATATTAACCAAGGCAGTATTTAGTCTCTTATGTCTGTGTGGTATATCTTTCATCTTGAATATTATCCTTTTTATCTCAAGAAGTTCGATTGGAATCTTTTTATATAGTTGTGTCTCTTCTTAACATGTTCAATTTTTGCTTCTTGAACATGTGAAACCCAGTCACAGTAATTGTGTTCCCGTCCTTTCCTGAGAATTCTAACATCTGTGTCACACCTGGGTCGGTTTTGATGATTTTTTTTTTCCCTCTATCTTAGTCTTTCTCTCATCATTGACTGGATGCCAGACAAGAATTTTACCTTATTATGTGCTGGATATTTTTGAATTTCTACATATATTCTTGAATTTGTCTCTGACACACAGCTAAATTGCTTGGAAACAGTTTGCTTTTTTTTTCAGGTCTTGCTGTGTTAGGGGAGACCACAGCATTAGCAACAAAAATATGTTTTCCCTGCTCTGAAGCAGAATGTTTCTGAGCGCTGTGCTTGATACCCTGTGAATTATGGTGCTTTCCACACTGGCTGGTAGAAATTGGAATATTTCCTTCTCTGTGTGAGTCCCAAGGATGTTTTCCTCTAATGCTTTCACACAGTTCTTTCTCCAGCTTTGTGCGGTTTCCTCACATGCATGGATAGGCTGGTCTGTAATTAGCTGAAGGCTTAAGAGAAGCCTATGCTGATCTTGGAATTATTTATCTCAGTGCCTCTCTCTTTTCTCTGTGTTCTGCTTTGCAAACCCTAGCTCTCTGATCCCCTGGACTTCCAGTTCTGTCTTCCACTCAGAGAGACTTTGAGTTCTACCTGGGCTTGTCCTTGGCCTGAAAATTGTCTGGGGCAAGTGCAGGCATCACCTCCTGTGTTCCCTTCTCCCAGGAGTCAATGTCTTGTGTTGCCTGATGTGCAAAGTCTTAAATATCACTGTTGCATACATTTGTGTGTGTGTGTGTGTGCGTGCGTGTGCATTTGTGTGTGTGAGAGAGAAAGAGAGAGGGAGAGTTGTTTCAGGTGGGAGTATAAATATGCTTCTTGTTAATTCATCTTGGTCAGGAGCAGAAATGCTCACCTTAAGGATCTTAAGTCACTTTTCCTGATGAGTGCTTAAATATTTTCACTACACTCTCTTCTAACTCTGAAATTCTGTGTCAATATCAGAATATTTGTGTGTTTTTGGATTTTTCTGGTACTCTGTAGTTTCAATTAGAGCAGATTACAGAATTAATCACTTCAATAAATCCATTCATTTATTCAAGTGTGTTTATTTTTACTGAATGACTCCTGTGACAGATTCTGAAATAAATTATTGAAATAAAGAGCCATCATACCCGTCATCCTGGGAATAGGAATCTCTAGTCTGTCTGGTGGTGCTGATCACCTTCAAGCAGACACAATGTTCAGATGAAGGCACACTTATAAATGTAACACATTCCATTCAGGATGATAGCTAAGAATTGTGAGAGGACACAGGAGGGAGGGTGAGATTAGATGGACACTCAGGACTGTCCCCTGATGAGCCCCAAGGATTAGAGAGAGACAGCAGCACCACAGGTGAGGAAAAGGAACCTGGTGGAGAAACTGTGCATGTGGGGATACAGCTAACCAGAGAGGTGAGAAATCTCTCTGAGAATTACAAAACACTGCTCAAGGAAATCAGAGAAGACACAAACAAATAGAAAAACATTCCAGTCTCATAGGTAGGCAGAATCAATATTGTTAAAATGGCCATATTGCCCAAAGCAATGTACAGATTCAGTGTTATCCCTATCAAACTACCAATGCCATTTTTCACAGAACTAGAAAAAGACTATTCCAAAATTCATATAGAACTCAAAAAGAGACCAAATAGCCAAAGAAATCTTAAGCAAAAAGAACAAAGCCGTAAGCATCACACTACCTGACTTCAAATTATACTACAAGGCTGCAGTAACTAAAACAACATGGTACTTGGACAAAAAACAGACACTAGACCAGTGGAACAGAATAAAGAACCCAGGAATAAAGCCAAACACCTACAACCAACTGATCTTTGACAAAGTCAAAATAATAATGAGCAATGGGGAGAGGACTCCCTATTCAATAAATGGTGCTTGGATAACTGGCTAGCCAAATGCAGAAAATTGAAACTGGTCCCCTTCCTTTCACCATATACAAAAATAAACTCAAGATGGATTAAAGACTTAAATGTAAAACCCAAAACTATAGAAACGTTAGAAGACAACCTAGGCAATACCAGTCAGCTCACAAGCATGGGCAAAGATTTCATTACAAAGATGCCAAAAGCAATTGCAACAAAAGCAAAAACTGACAAATGGAATCTAATTAAACTAAAGAGCTTATGCACAGCAAAAGAAACTATCAACAGAGTAAACAGACAACCTATAGGATGGGAGAAAATATTTGTAAACTATGCATTCAACAAAGGTCTAATATCTAGAATTTATAAGGAACTTAAGTCAACAAGCTAAACTGTGAGTATGTATGGACAAAAACAACCCCATTAAAACTTAAAGTATAATAATAAAAAAATAAAAAAATAAATGGGCATAGGACATGAACAGTATTTCTCAAAAGAAGACACACATACGACTAATAAAGATATGAAAAACGCTCAACATCACTAATCATTAGAAAAAGCAAATCAACAACACAATGAAATACCATCTCATACCGGTCAGAATGTCTATCATTAAATAACAGATTTTGGCAAGGTTGTGGAGAAAAGGGAACACTTATACACTGCTGGTGGGAATGTAAATTAGTTCAACCACTGTGGAAAGCAGTTTGGATATTTCTCAAAGAACTTAAAACGGAACTACCCTTTGACCAAACAATCGCATTACTGGGTATATACCCAAAGGAAAATAAATTATTTTACCAAAAAGACATATGCATATGTTCATTGCAGCACTATTCACAATAGCAAAGACATGGAATCAACCTGGATTCCCATCAGTGGTACATACACACCATGGAATACTACACAGCCATAAAAAAGAACGAAATCATGTCCTTTGCAGCAACATGGATGCAGCTGGAGGCCATTAACCTAAGTGAATTAACACAAGAACAGAAGAAAACCAAATAGCACAAATTCCCACTTACAAGTGGCAGCTAAACATTGAGTACACATAGATATAAAGATGAGAACAACAGATACTGAATCTTACTTGAAGAGGGAGGATGGGAGGAGGGCAAGGGTTGAGAAACTACCTATCAGATACTATGATCATTATCTGGGTGATGAAATCATTTGTACACCAAGGCCCAACAACTACCCATGTAACAAACATGCACATGTGCCCCCTGAACCTAAAATAAATGTTGAAAAGAAAATGGAGTTGCCATAGTGATGGCTCATGTGAGCCAGAATTCCAGATGAAAGGTGCAGAAGACGAGAAACATATCTGAAAGCATACCTTGGATAGGTGACAGTCCCTGTGGCCAGCTTTCAGAGGATCTCTTTGTTTTAAAACAGGCTCTGTTTAAGGAGCCTAGGGTAGAAACGACTGAGCAAGGTTTCCCTGAGATTTTCATAATCTAGGACAGAAAAATCATCTCTCTACCACAGGCCATGGAATACTAACTAGTAGTGATAAATGAATAACTGAGTAATATGGATAGTTGCATAGAACTGGATAGGTTTTCATAAAAGCACATCTAACTCTATGATTCCATTGGATTTCCAAATGAGTACTTTCCCCAGGGTCAATTCTTCCCATTTGCCTGTGAGGCAATGAAGCCTAAGGTCACAAGGCTTTTCTCTGATATTGTCTGTAGGGCCAGCTACATAATTTGTTGGAACCAGTGCAAAATGAAAATTAGGGGCTCCATGGTCATAAGTTATTAAGAATTGCAAGATGGTGACAGTGGAAACATTGAACCAAAGGTGAGGTCTTTCTGAGAGGGGCCCTGGGAGACTGCAGGCCTCATCCCTGCAATATAGGTCCTGACACACAGACTTCAGCCTCAAACCACTAAGAACAAATTCTGATTCTTCTCAGTCTGGTCAAGTCAGGCTATGACTGTGACATTTGTGCTTAAAGGTGCTGGGTAAATAACGGGAGGAAAAACTATTGAAAACGAGGTTCCTCCAGACACCAACTAAGCAGTATCCCCACCAAGCCAGTGCTCTCTGATACGTAAACTGAATTTTTTATTCAAGAGAATACAGAGACCTCCCTTGCATATAAAAGTCATTTTGAGGCTGGGCGTGGTGGTTTCCGCCTGTAATCCCAGCTCTTTGGGAGGCCAAGGAAGGCGGATCACGAGGTCAAGAGATCAAGACCATCCTGGCCAACATGGTGAAACCCTGTCTCTACTAAAAATACAAAAATTAGCTGGGCGTGATGGTGTGCACCTGTAGTCCCAGCTACTCAGGAGGCTGAGGCAGGAGAATCACTTGAACATGGGAGGCAGAGGTTGCAGTGAGCTGAGATTGCACCATTGCACTCCAGCCTGGTGACACAGCAAGACTCCATCTCAAAAAAAAAAAAAAAGTTATTTTGCCTTGGTCTAATGGTTATGCCAAGAGATGAATTCACAATACTCTCTATTTATGTAAACTCTATTGTTTTCTAAAGCAAGGCATAACCATCTTTAATATAGATGCCTTTCATTTCCCCCTCCTGCTTCCTTATAATTTCTGCTTCAACTTTCTGACCATGTTTGTGAAATTAGGTAATTACAAAGTATGATTTCAAGGTCAAGCATGTTCTTATCACACTCCAAATAATTATGCTTGAGGGATCACTGAATTGACTCAATATCCTGTAACTTACTAGCTGAGATTATGAGGCTAGCATTCCATCCAGATTTCAGGAAATGAGCTATCTCAAGTTAAAATAGGGAAATAAAAAGCTCATGCTCAGAGACTTTTCTGCTTTACTGGGGGGCCCTTTCAGTGCTGAGCATTTTGCAGATGGTGCTATTTAGTCCTGGTCTCAAAACACAATCTTCCCTGAGAGGAAGCCTAATGATTTCATTTAGCTGGCTCTAGCTTCACTTTGTCTTAGTTCATATTCTTTTAAAAATCCAAATAATACCTTAAACAGAGACATTAGATGCCTCTCCTTTGATGACAGAATCAACTCCATGAACTTGCCTGTGACCTTGTAGGCCCCATGTGAGTTAATCTCAATGTCTGCATCACTATGTCCTTAACACATGCTCAGGTTGTTACAGCCTGGCTATAAATTGTCCACCGGACATACTTTTCATGGTTTGGGAATGGTGACTTTTAATAACATTCTTTCTGAGAGCCTGAAATTACGGTCTCTTCATGTCACTAGCTTGAATCCTGCCATAGCTCTATCCATCCACTCATATATGTATGTCCATACACATCCATTTCTCCAGCTTGCCTTGTACTCATTATCCTTCCACCTGGCCATTCATCAAACATGTTCAAATGTCTTTTACATGTCATTGCATGTTTTAGGTGCATACAAATACGAAGTCTTTTAAAACGTAATATCAGGGGCTACTGGGCCAGTGTAAAAGGCAGACACAAAAAGTGTGGCTGAGCTGGAGCAGTGGCCAGGTGTGAGGACGGGAGTGGGTACAGGCTTCTAGTGGGAGGAAAGCTCACTAAGGCAGATAAGGAATAGCATAGGAAGGGGTCCCAAGAAGCCAGTGACCAAGATGAAAACTGAAGGACTAGTAGGACTTGGCCACTGGCTGAAGGCCTGCCAAATCATATGGCATTGAGAGGACTACAGGTTGTTTAGCATCACTGCCACCTGGAGTGCATGGGAATGAGTCCCAAGACATGCACCTGGAGCAGCGAGCAAGGGGGCTGCATGAATGGCCTCTGTGTTGCATCCAGGCATCTGGACTCAAAGCTGACCAACACTGGTGAAGTTTCAATTAGTGGGGAGACATGATCAACTTTGAATTCTAGAAAGATCCCTCTGAGGACAGACTGGGCAATGAGAATTTTTCAAGAATTAATGCAATCATGCAAATGAGAAATTAATATTTGAACAAAGCACTGGCATATGGAATGGAAAACTGTACATTTGAGAGAATACAAAAGATGAAATCTACAGAACCCGGTGATAACAATTGTTAGAAGGGATGGAAATGGAAGTGTCAAGGGTAACTCCTGAGTTCCTGGCTTGCTCCATGTGATTGAACGTGGTTTACTTTACTGAGGTAAGAAACATAGGAGAAGCAGTTTGGAGGAAAATAGTGAGCCTTGTTTTATACATGTTGGTTTCTGCTGATCTCCAGATGGAAATGGCAACTAGAAATTGAGTTTATGAGTTCAGAGGCCAATAAAACGGCAGCCATCTAGCCCAGGATAACCCAGGTATTTTACATATAGTCATGAGCATAGAGCTGGATGATGAAATTATGAGAGTGAGTAAGATGGTGGTAATAGTCAACACACATATATTACTTGCTATGTGCCCAGCACTATCCCATAAAGTACATGCATATTATTAACACCATTAGTCTTCATTAGAATTAAAGAAAATTAAAAAAAAAACACTAGAGCGATCTTGGCATACAGAAATGAAGTAACCTGCCTAATATTAACCAGCTGGGAATAGGTGAAGCTGAAATGGAAGCCCAGGCAGCCAAGCCCTAGAGTCTGTGCTTCTAACCACGAGGCAACACTGCCCCTCAGGGTATAGAGGGCACTTGCCATATGGGAGACACTCAGGAAGTACATATGGAGCAGGAGAACTAATGGATGGAATTAACAAGAAGAAATGAGATCCTCTTGGAAGCCCAGCTCTGATGTATCCAAAGTGCAGAATGCCCTGAGATGCTCCACTCCGAGTGGCTCCCCCTCCCATTCAGGATACTCCCATCTTTCAGGATATTTATGGAGAAGCATCTCTACCATGCATAGAACATTGAGTCGTGGCCAGGTGAGGTCTACACACCTAGCTGGTGAGCAGTGACCATACCACATTCTGGCTTTACAGTTGATTCCTTGGTAAGGAGTGCATTACCTGCAGCTTAACGACAGTCACAGATAAAGAACCTGTTGAATCATGGTCTCAGGACACTGAGTTGTCAGAGCCAAGGCAGTATAACCTAAGTGAAAGTAGAAAATGGGTTCATGGTGTAGGGTCCAAGCTCACGAATTTGGGTTGACTTCAAGAACTAGGATCTAATGGCAAAATAGCCTCATTTTTTCTGAGCCATACTTTCGTCTCACTCAAGTAGAGTAGACTACGTCTGTCTTTCAGGGTTGATAATAGGATTCAAACTTTCCAAAGTTCTTAAACAAAGAGGCTGCTGTGAGGGAAACTGTTGTATTGATGCATGGTAGATATTTTTACTATTGTTTCCCAGAGATTCGGTATGAGAAACCTAGACTGTCAGGGTGTAATGCCAAAGATCACTGTCACCATACAAATTATGAAATGGAGTAGATCTAAATTAATCATCAAATAAGCTGGACACATACCAAGTGCCAACAAAGTCTGAGGACAAATCTGAAATCAGGATTTCACAAAGCACCATGGTCAGGGCCTGGCAACTAGAAGTTGGGTAGCAATTTCAGTGGACATGTTTGTTAGGAGACCTGGGACTTTCACAGTTTATCCCACTCTGTGCTTCCACAATAATTGGTCCTAAGTGCTTTATAACCCATCAGAAACTCATGTGTATAAATATTTTATAAAAATTTCATTCATCTCCATTATTTTCCTTGTATATATTCCTAAAATGATGGAAGGCAAGATAAATCTACATGAATCCCCCAAAGCCAAAGTTATTCTAGAGTTAAATTACAAGGACCTAGACAATTTAGCTGCTCTGTTGAGATACCGCCACAAGTTATTTCCAGGAAAGTGCACATTGTCTTTTTACTTACGCAGACAGGTGGAGATTCCATTGCTTCCTAAAGCAATGGAACCAGTGGTTCCCATAATTTTGCTACGGATGGAATTTTAAGTTTAAAAAAATGTATTCCTAAAGCATTATCTTTCAGTTGATTAAAATTCAAACAATAATTCTGTGACACAGAGTCAAATAATTTTTGAGCTGAAAAGGGCCCAAAATGGGTAGTACACAACTTGATAGTTCCCAAAGATGTGATGAAGACTTTTCTCAAAGTCAAAAGCCAGGACCAAAACTCAACGTCCTGCTTTCTTCATTCAGCACTCTTCCTTCTCTTGAATCCCACCACTGCCCCACGAGCGTATACTGTAGTGATTGTTATGCCGGTGATCTCTTCCAGAGAAGATTAAAATTAAATAAAATTAAAAGCTTTTTTTTTGTCTGTGATTCTGGGTTAACCTTGGAGTGGCTGAAGCTCCTCTTTGCATGGATTTAAATGGTTACTATAAATGTGCCCATTTAATCAATGTCACAAGCATATGAAGTATAATTCCTCAATGTCTTGATAGAAATTGTTCTAAAACATGTAAACGTTAATGGGAAGGAAATCAGAAGGCAAACCAAACCTTCTGGCAGACTTCTATTGCGAAACTTCAAGATAGTTCATGAAGATAGTTCACGAAGGCAGTAGTTGATGAATAGAGCGTAAACTGTCTGTGTAATGTTGCATGTAACTGTGAAGGAAGCAGAGTTAATGAAAGCAGACAAGGAGGCCAATGTGACTAAGTCAAACAGCAGATTCTAAACAGAGGAACATAGAATGCCTCCCAGGAAAAGCAGTGCCCATCTCAAATCATTATATAGAGGGGCACGCTGCTACAGGAAAATATTTTAAATATTCTGAGAATGTAGTAAGGATTACAAGTTTTTGTTTTGACAAGCAACATGATGAATTTCAGAATCTGAAAACCTGCTGACACATATGGAAGGAAAAATTACCATATTTACCAGCAAATATGAAATATCTCTGATTCGGAAGATTATGTGACAGTTTAGATACACCCTCAGAAACATGTTGAAGGACTCTTCCGTTGCAGGCTTCATCTGTACACACCACATCCCATTCCCAGGGGAGCAGCTTAGATGCACGGGAGGGTGAGGAGAAATTCTCAAAGCCCTTGAGGAATTTCTCAGAATAGCACAGCTAGGAAGCTCTAACAAGAGGCCGTAACCTAAGTTATTTGATTAAATACATTTGGGCATTTTCTGACCCTTTCCTGAGGGAATTTATCCCAAGTCCTCAGGAAGGTACCATAAGAAGCTGCGTGTTTGCATTACTAGTGAACAGAAAGTGTTCCTCAACAACTAGAGAAGCAAGCAAGGTCACCAGGGAGAAACAACAGTGAAGATGAGAGAAAAAGAGGCATGTATAAACTCAAGTCACTCCAAAACCAACCCAGAGGATGGGACCAGAGCAGGTCAGCAACAGGATAGATAACATCTATTCCAGGACCTCACCATGTGTGGAGTTCAGCATCTGTGTCAATGACAACGTTCACAGATGGAATAGAAATCATTCCTTGGGCTTTGTGTGTCCCTTTGGGATAGCAGTTAGGTCCTATATTTTAAAAAACTTTTCAGTGACTTGCAAAATACTAAGTACAGAGCAGGTATAAGTTTGTGGAATTAATTAATAACATATAGATATGTCTTTGTTTCTATGCAATTCTTCATTCCTCTTATCCTCATCTGTCTACAGCCCATTCAGCCTTAGAAAGGTTAGCACTCATTGCCTGTGAATCCCAGTATCATTGCCTCTGTTGCCTCCCATTGACATTAATGATAACATGTTTGTTTCCCACACTGACTCTTGAGCTGCTTCAAGCCTCGCGCTGCTTCTCCTTCACTTTGTTTCCTGGTACATAGCCTAGTGAGGTGCACAAACCAGGCACTCAGGAAACAGAGGCCAAATGGACCAACAGAGTTCAGGAAATGGCAATGTGTTGGCTCAGTTATGTTGTGAAAACATAAGGGTAAACCACTCAGACATACAGACTGGAGTACGTAGGAGTTTGACTTGACAGATGGAGTTCCTGGGAAGACATCTCAAGGCAACTGTTCTCAAAGTGGGGTCCCCAGACCCAGCATCATCTGAGAACTTGTGAGAAGGTCTCAGGCTCCACCCCAGATCTACCAAATCAGAATCCCTGGAGCTGGGCCCAGCATCTGCATTTTAACGAGCCTTTCAGGTGATTCTCATGGGCACTCCAGTTTGAGAATCACTAATCTAAGGGACTCTACAACAAGAGTTCATTCATTCATTTCACTGATATTTATTAATTATAATCCACTAAATGCCAGGTGACATAGAAAGATTTGTCATCAAGGGTCCTAATATCACAGGGAGGAAAAGGCCGCAGGTCAAAATAAATAACCATAAACAGAACAGGGCATTATTAGAGAGAGGTAACACAGTTTGGATGACCAGAGAAGATAAAATTAAAGGCATTGATTTGTGCTGGTTCCATCAGATATTTAGAAATATGTTATATTATTTCTGAGGTTGAATTCTTGCTTACTTGGTGTGAATTTTCTTTTATTATTATTATTTTTTTTAATTTTAAGTTCTGGGATACAAGTGCAGAAGGTTCAAGTTTGTTACATAGGTATACATGTGCCATGGTGGTTTGCTGCACCTATCAACTTATCATCTAAGTTTTAAGCCCTGCGTGCATTAACTATTTGACCTAATGCTCTCCCTCCCCTTGCCCCCACCCCCCAACTGGCCCCAGTGTGTGTTGTTCCCCTCCCTGTGTCCATGTGTTCTCACTGTTCAACTCAAATTTCTTTCACAATATTGTAGATTCCTAGGCATAATGGACCACATGTCACTTATATCTGTATTGTAAGTTTTGAACACACTACTAAGTCAAATAGTAGAGCATATTAAATTTAAGTGAATGCACACATGCATGAATGAATTAATGAATAAAAGATCCCAGGCAGAAGGGTAGACAGTAACAAAAGTAATCAAACTAGGTCCAATCCAAGTAAGAAAGATGTAAAGGGTATACTATGAAAGAAGTGCAGGATGCCTATTTGTCACAAGTAGAAATAAGAACAGAGAAGTAAGCAGGTACAAGGTTGTCATGGGATTAGAATATATACCCAAGGAATGTGAACCTTATTTCCAGACCAGAGAGGCTTTTAAATCTAATTTTAGTTATTATGACCTAATTTAAAAACTGGTTACAAGACATAACTTTAAGTTAGTGAAACATTTATCCCTGGCACATGTATTTTACTGAGGTGTGAGGTATTTTGTGATCTTCAACACAGCTAAAGAGTAAGAGGCGATCCATTATCTAATACAACTGGGCTATGTGACCCAAACAGCCTGATTCCAACAGTCACTGCAGTTGACAAAAATCAGGCAACATGACATCTGGTGCTGTGATTGCTCCACCAGGAAATGTGGAAACATAAAATGGTAAAAAGGCAGAACTTTCCAAGATCAGCATGGTCACACCCTATAAAAATCCTCATGATTCAGGATGACTGTTAGAGACAAAAGGGTTTGGAAAGTTCACACATCTTGAAAGCCACATTAGATGAGTGATTCTTCTGTATCCTCTGCTATTTAAACTCTGGAAGAAATGGTTTGCATTTATAGGGTCTAATTTTGGAATGGAAAAATCAATCACAATGCCTCCAATAGATGACATCATGTATGGTTTGAGTCTCAGGGGTTTATCAAAGCCCCCTAGTCTCTTAGCATTAATGCTGGGCTTCATAAAATAAACAAGTAAAACACACATAATTTTTGTAACTCAGGGTTTCAAAACACATATGTGTTTACGATATGACTTTCAGCTATTGAATTTTCCCCCACAGATGTGAAGGGATTAAATAAATCAGACAAGACATTATCAATGTCAATGCAGGTGGCCTTGTAGAATGACATTTGTCCAGAAGGCCTCCAAAGTTATCCTCAGTCACAGCATTCATTACTTGGTAACCCTTCAATGTCATGTTGTAGTTCAAGTTAAAATGTTTACCTCCAGTATCTCACTATCTCATTTACATTTAAGCAAATTTCTTGCATGTTCCAGGAAATACACCATTTCTTTGGTACTACAGAGATCAGTGGACCTTACTCCTCCTGAGGGCAGGTGATCAGCTCTGCCCATTTGCTGATCTGTCAATCCATATATCTCCCTGCTTTGTCCGTAGATATTGATAGAACAGTTGGGATTTTTCCACTATAGCAAAAGCAATGTACACATTAAGATTCAGAAGTATCCCTAAATTGCTCAAGCACACGGACAGCATAACCCAGTAAGACTCTTGAGAGCCGCTGTGGCCATTGTCACATGGGAAGAAATAATGCGGTCCCTTTAAAACCTTGTGAGTGAAGGAGAAAGTTGGCTCTGTGCAGCCTGAACTCTAATCAAACATATAATTTATTAGAGCATAATTGCAAAGTTAC
This sequence comes from Pan paniscus, assembly GCF_029289425.2. Lineage (NCBI taxonomy): Eukaryota > Metazoa > Chordata > Mammalia > Primates > Hominidae > Pan > Pan paniscus. The sequence goes on from NC_073255.2 coordinate 51,460,859, forward strand.
CTTAACATGTAAATATTTATAAAAATGAATTTCAGGGCAATTAATGGCCCATTATCTCTAGACTGAGGATCTCTAATTGGAACATAATTTTAGGATCAGAGATAAAAGTTGAAAAACTTCTTAATTATATTTTGAAAGAATCAGAAAGCACTTAAATAACTTCCCAGGTCTCCTAAATTTCAAAGTAGAAAACAACCTGTCATTCAGTTAATCTTCTCAAGGGAAGGAGTTTTTTTTCTTTTCCTGGTCCCTGGTTTAAAATTATTCAACTTCCAGGCACACTCTATGATGAACATTGAATTTGTATGTTTGATGGTATAAATACTTTGATGGTTTAAATCCTGGACTGTAAAAAATAATTCAAAAATAAAGTAACCAGAAAAAATGTATTTCTCCTCAAAGATTGGTGTAATTCTTCCAGCAGGGAAACTTCATTATAGAAGCATATAGATGTCTTTGTCAACATAAGTGAAACAGCATAGGCTTTATGGAGAGACCCCAACACTTATAAAAAACCATTGATAAAATGATTAAGTCACCTACCACGTGAGACAGTATTTCACTATTGATGAGTAGAATTTAAAGAGCATCAGCAGCACCACTGATCATTAGAGAAATGCAGAGCAAAACCACAATGAGATACTGTCTAACACCAGTCAGAATGGCTATTATTAAAAAGTCAAAAAAATAGCAGATGCTGGCGAGGTTGTGGAGAAAAAGGAATGCTTATACACTGTTGATGGGAGTATAAATTAGTTCAGCCATTGTGGAAGACAGTATGGCAATTCCTCAAAGGCCTAAATACAGACATACCATTTGACCCAGCAATTCCATTACTGGGTATATACCCAAAGGAATATAAATCATTCTGTTATAAAGACACATGCACACATATGTTCATTGCAGCACCATTCACACTAGTAGAGACATAGATCAACCTAAATGCCCATCAATGGTAGATTGGATAAAGAAAATGTGCATATGCACAATAGAATACTATGTAGCCATAAAAAAAGAATGACATCGTGTCCTTTGCAGGGACATGGATGGAGCCAAAGGGCGTTATCCTTCACAAACTAATGCAGGAACAGAAAACCAAATACTGTATGTTTTCACTTATAAGTGGGAGCTAAATAATGAGAACGCATGGACATATAGAGGGGAACAGCACACACTGGGGCCTTTTGTAGGGTGGAAGGTGGGAGGAGGGAGAGGATCAGGAAAAATAACTACAGGATACTAGGCTTAATACCTGAGTGATGAAATAATCTGTACAGCAAATACCCATGACACAAACTTACCTATGTAACAAACCTGCACTTATGTGCCTAAACTTAAAATAAAACTTAAAAAAGGAATTTAAAGAGGATGAGATTAAAAGGCTAAATACCTGAACTTGAATTCAGAACTCTAAACTTTGATGAGTTATTGAAGTTTTCTGAATCTAAGTTTTCCCCTCTACAAAAATTGGGATAGACATTTGCACTTGTTTGACTGTAAAGTGACAATACACACTGTAGTCCTTGACACATAATGGTACTGCGGGATGTGTGCGCCAATTGAATTAAAGGCATATGTACTGGAACGCAATTAGCCAAGAATCAGACTTGCACAGTTTTCAAAATAATTTCAATGAAAAAAAAAATTCTGCAGAGCACTTCTTACTCATCTGGTGCATCTGTAGTTGGAGTCAAGAAGGCAGATGGACAGAAATACAGGTTTTTTTTTAGAAGTCTTTAGTGATATTGACCAACACATTCATTCTCTTCCTACCCGTTCAAGCATAGCATGTGACATGCTCTGGCCAGTTAAATGTAAGCAGAAGGAATGTGCATCCCACTCCTGGGCAGAAAACTTTCAGAGCTGGTTCAGAGAAATGCTCCAGCTGTTGAGGACTTGGCTGCCTGTGTCTCTGAGTCAAAAAGTCATGAAGCAGAGCACCCAACTGCCTGTGATTGACATGTAATAAGAGTGAGAAAAACACTGTATTGTTTTAACCCACTAAGAGATACTGGAGGTGTTAATGACTCCAGCATCAATATAGTCTAGTCTATACTAACTCAAAGAAAACGGTACCTGTCTTAGTTTCGAGGACTAGCATAACAAAGTTCCACGAACTGGGCAGTTTACATAGCAGAAATTTTATTCTTTCACAGTTTTGAAGGGTAGAAGTACAAGACAAGATGTTAGCAGGGTTGGTTCCATCTGAAGGTAGTGAGAGATAATCTGTTCCAGGACTCCTCCGTAGGTTCTGTGGATTGCTGGAAATCTTTGACTTTCCTAGACATCTACTGTATGATTCAACCTGCCTTCATTTTCATATGGAATTTTCCCTGCGTGCCTGTCAATGTCCAAATATCACCTTTTAATAAGAACACCAGTCATATTAGATCAGGGATCAGTATGGCATCATCTTTATTTCACTAATTAAGCTCGCAATGATTCTATTTTTAAATAGAATCTAACTCCTAGTGCATTTTAAGGCACTGTGGGTTAGGCCTTTAACATATGAATTTTGGGTGGACATAATTCAATCATGACTATACCTAAAGTTTGGCATAATACAAACTCAAAATGTATGGACACATTGTTGCATAATAGGTAGAAATTAAATGGTTGACCAAGGCTGGAATTTGGTGATCCAGTAACTGTAATGAAATATTTCATAAACTTTCCATCTCTGGTAACTTGCGAGGTGGAAAGTATTGGAAAACAGAGTATTAGTGGGTTGCTGCTGTATTTGGCAAAGCATACTGAAAGGAAAGGAAGGAGTTCAGCAAAGAACTGAATATTTTGCAAACAAGAATGAAAGGAAATAGAAAGAGTCCACACATTTAGGGGCCTGTAGTGTTATAAAAAGAATAACGTCTCACCTTGAACCTTACCAGTGATATTTTAAAATATTCACATAAAAATAGTATTTAAATCTTAGCTTTGTAGCATGCATTAAATAAAAGCTATGTCTGTTAAACTCAGTTAAAAATACCTCTGAACAAATGTCTCAGAGTAAAAATTTAATCAAGGGCCAGGTGTGGTGGCTCATGCCTGTAATCCCAGCACTTTGGGAGGCTGAGGCCAGTGGATCACCTGAAGTTAGGAGTTCGAGACTAGTCTGGACAACATGGTGAAACCCCATCTCTACCAAAAACACAAAAATTAGCCAGGCATGGTGGCACACACCTGTAATCCCAGCTACTCGGGAGGCTGAGGCAGGAGAATTGCTAGAATCCAGAGGCAGAGGTTGCAGTGAGCCAAACCATGATACTGCACTCCAGCCTGGCAACAGTGCCAGACTCCATCTAATTAAAAAAATAATAATTAAAATGTAGCATCCAATAAATTCTTTCAATTTCATCCAGCAGCTCAGAGAAAAGTGTCTAAATGTATAGCTTTTCTACTAAACCTAATAAGCTCAAGCTATATGAGACAGTAATCAAATCGAAAGACAGAGTGGTTGGAAAAATAGCAAAGACACTTGGTAACTCTGAGAGCTATGTCTGAAAAACGGGGATGAGCCAGGCATGGTGGGGAACACCTGTAATCTCAGCACTTTAGGAGGCTGGGGCTGGAGGATCACTTGAACCTAGGAGATCAGCCTGGGCAACAAATTGAGAGGCGGTCTTAATTAAAAAAATCAAAAAATTAGCCAGGTATGGTGGTGAGAATCTGTGGTCTCAGCTACATGGGGGTGCTGAGGCAGGAGGATCCCTTGAGTCCAGGAGATCGAAGCTGCACTGAACTGTGATTGAGCTACTGTACTCCAGCCTGGGTGACAAAGCAGCACCCCATCTCAAAAAAAAAACAAACAAAAAAGGGATTAAAATAAAATAAAAGAGGAGTAGATATGGCTACTGGTATATAGAAATCACACAGATAAGGTGCCTATTAAGTATTTGAGATAACTGTACTGCCAAAATAATCACAAAATTTGTCAAGATTGGTTATTAGAGACCTAAACTGACCCATAGGGTGTCCCACATTCCTAGGGGCAGAAAGTGAACTGAGGAGAACTCTCAGGTTTCAGCAAGGGCATGTGTCCCAAGGGCCACATTCAGTGGGGTTGAGGAGATTGTAAAAGGGAGAATCTTCCAGATGGCAGAGCAAACAGCCATGAAGAAAAGTAGACAAAGAAGGTATCCACAGGAACAAGAATCAGAGTCTGTGAAGGGAACATTCCCTGTCCCCCCAAGTAGCAGGCCCTCAAAATACATGTCCAAGGGAAATTCAAATTGCTGTATCCCAGGATATCTTTATGTGGCTTCCATTCTTCCCTTTGTACACTGGGCATGTGTGTTGAGGTTACTGCAATCTTGTTCTGCCATTACAAATTGAGCATGCGGTGAGGAGGCAAGGAATTTGCCTTTTTAATTCTTATGTCATTCTTTCTTTTCTCCCAGAAATCCTGGGATTTATGCATTGTGCTTTATGGATGGGATCTTGGGGTTGTTTTTCTTGGGAAGAGGGTGAGTGTGTTTTGTGTGTACAAACAATGAGCTGGAACGACAGACTACGGCTGTCATTGGTGCTGGAATTTCTCTTCCAGACTCATGATCAGGATGTAGTCTCTTGCTTCCGTGAAGTTAGGCAAGCTGGGGCCCCTGTGTCTTGCTTTCATGGGGGAAATGTGAGAAACAATGATATTTATCACCTCTAAGTGGAAATATTTCAAAGCTAGTGCTTGTGTGATTTGCCACGTTCTCTTTTCTCTGCTATAGCAACCGGCAACATGCCAAATACTGGGGGCTTTGCTGTTCACATCTCTGAGTCAATATGATATGGAGCAAAAGCCACAGCTAAGCTGAAATAGATAGGTAGCATAAGAAAAAAATAAATCTTTCCCATTTGTCATGAGTGGTGCAAAGTTAGAGATAACCAGGTCCACGCATGTTTGTGTCTTTCCACAATGTCAAGCTTTTACTGATTGTGATTCAATCACAAAAGCCATGAGCCACATGGAGTTCCCAAGGAAGCAGTTCTCCTTGTTACATCTCATTTACTCAGCAGTCAGAGGTGTGGGCACACAGGTTCAAGATGCTCCACAAGTTAGTCAATATTACAAACCATACATAATAATATGCTGAATCAATATATAAATGTTAGGGATTAAGCATTCCACAACAAGCAAAGTAACATTTAGCATCAAGAGAAAGAGAGATAGGAGAGAGTGTTAACGAACTAGCCCAGGGGGAAGGAAGAAGACAAAAGGAGTCCTGGTCTGGGCCTGATGGTCCAGCCCCTGGGTCTTGTGAGGAAGAGTCTTTGAGGCGGCACAGCCTTCAGTGACAGATGCCAAGTTCTTATCACAGGTGACAGAGGGACATTTATCAGTTGGGGGGAATGTTTAGAGCTGCTGACAGCTTGTTCTTTTATAGCCAAAGACTCCTCCGGTGAGAACTGATAGTGGAAGAGTATGCTTGTTTGTGTTTTTATCTGGTTGGAGGTAGTAATTTTTTTGTTGTTGTTTATTAAACGAACCATCTTATGCTTGTTGGTAAAGTGAACTGGGAAATATAAAATGGAGTCCTTTTCTAAGATGCAATTACTTTTGTCTAGGGTGCTCTATACACTATTCCAGCCCACTGAGATTTGGGACTTGTTTGTATTTGCAGCAATACTTTACACATTCTGATGAATACAATGATTCACTATTGTATTTTGAAAATAAGGAAGATGTAGTTGAAAATTTGAAAGAAAACAGATTGACTCAAATGTTATTAGAGCTCAGAAAATAAAATAAATTAGTAGAATAAAGAAAAGAAATAAGAAAATGGAATTCTAACATATTGGGGGTATAAATAGGTTGAATTTATCAGAAAAAAAATTGCCTAATATAATATTAAATAAATGGTAATGATGACATGAAAAAGTGTGAACATTAAGGTATAGACAGTTCCAAAAGAACTTAAGAAAAAATGTTCTAAAAAAAGTTCTAAGGATTCAAGATGGCCAAATAGGCACCGGTCTGCAGCTCCCAGCAAGATCCTCGCAGAAGGCAGGTGATTTCTGCATTTCCAACTGAGGTACCTGGTTCATCTCACTCGGACTGGTTAGACAGTGGGTGCAGCCCATGGAGGGCCAGCCAAAGCAGGGCAGGGCATTGCCTCACCCAGGAAATGCAAGGGGTTGGGGAATTTTCTCCCCTACCCAAGGGAAGCCGTGAGGGTCTGAGCCTGAAGAACTCTGGCACAGGTACTGCGCTTGTCCCACCGTATTCGCAACCCACAAACCAGGAGATTCCCTCTGGTGCCTACCCCACCAGGGCCCCGGGTTTCAAGCACAAAACTGGGTGGCTAATTGGGCAGATATCCAACTAGCAGCTGCAGGAGCTCTTTTTTTTTTTTTTTCCATACCCCAGTGGTGCCTGGAATGCCAGTGAGACAGAACTGTTCACTTCCCTGGAAAGGGGTGCTGAAGCCAGGGAGCCAAGTGGTCTGGCTTGGTGGCTCCCACTCCCACGGAGCCCAGGAAACTAAGATCCACTGGCTTGAAATTCTTGCTGCCAGCACAGCAACAATCTGAGATCCGCCTGGGATATTCAAGCTTGGTGGGGGTAGGGGCATCTGCCATTGCTGAGGCTTGAGTAGGCGGTTTTATGGTCACAGTGTAAACAAAGCCTCTGGGAAGTTTGAACTGGGTGGAGCCCACTGCTGCTCAGCAAGGCTGCTGTGGCCAGACTGCCAGATTTCTCCTCTCTGGACAGGGCATCCCTGTAAAAAAGGCAGCAGCCCCAGTCAGGGGCTTATAGCAGACTTAAATGTCCCTGCCTGATGGCTCTGAAGAGAGCAGCAGACCTCCCAGCACAGCGTTCAAGCTCTGCTAAGGGTCAGACTGCCTCCTCAAGTGGGTCCCTGATCCCTGTGTAGACTGACTGGGAGACAACTCCCAGTAGAGGCCGACAGACACTTCATATAGGAGAGCTCTGGCTGGCATCCGGCAAGTGCCTCTCTGGGTTGAAGCTTCCAGAGGAAAGAACAGGCAGCAATCTTTGCTGCTCTGCAGCCTCCACTGGAGATACCCTGGCAAACAGGGTCGGGAGTGGACCTCCAGCAAACTCCAGCAGACTGGCAGCAGAGGGGCCTGACTGTTAGAAGGAAAAGAAACAAACAGAAAGCATTAGCACGTCCACTCAAAAACCCCATACAAAGGTCACCAACATCAAAGACCAAAGGTTGATAAATCCACAAAGATGGGGAAAAAGCAGTGCAAAAAGGCTGAAAATTCCAAAAACAAGAACGCTTCTCCTCCTCCAAAGGATTACAACTCCTCACCAGAAAAGGAACATAACTGAAGAGAGAATGAGTTTGGCGAACTGACAGAAGTAGGCTTCAGAAGGTGGGAAATAACAAACACCTCCGAGGTAAAGGAGCATACTCTAACCCAATGCAAGGAAGCTAAAAACCTTGGAAAAAAGGTTAGTCGAATTGGTGACTAGAATAACCAAGGTAGAGAAGAACATAAGTGACTTGATGGAGCTGAAAAACACAGTACAAGAACTTCGTGAAGAATACACAAGTATCAATAGCCGAATTAATCAAGTGGAAGAAAGGATATCAGTGATTGAAGATCAACTTAATGAAGTAAAGAAGAAGACAAGATTAGAGAAAAAAGAATAAAAAGAAGCGAACAAAGCCTTCAATAAATATGGGACTATATGAAAAGACCAAATCTACATTTGATTGGTGTACCTGAAAATGACAGGAGAATGGAACCAAGTTGGAAAACACTCTTCAGTATATTATCCAGGAGAACTTCACTAACCTAGCAAGACAGGTCAACACTCAAATTCAGGAAATACAGAGAACACCACAAAGATAATCCTTGAGAAGAGCAACCTCAAGACACATAATCGTCAGATTCACCAAGGTTGAAATGAAGGAAAAAATGTTAAGGGTAGCCAGAGAGAAAGGTCTAGTTACCCACAAAGGGAAGCCCATCAGACTAACGCATATCTCTCTGCAGAAACCCTACAAGCCAGAAGAGAGTGGGGGCCCATATTCAACATTCTCAAAGAAAATAATTTTCAACCCAGAATTTCATATCCAGACAAATTAAGCATCATAAGTGAAGGAGAAATAAAATCCTTTACAGACAAGAAGCACTAAACATGGAAAGGAACAGCCAGTACCAGCCACTGCAAAAACATACCAAATTGTAAAGAACATCGACGCTGTGAAGAAACTGCATTAACTAACAGGCAAAACAACCAGCTAGCATCACAATGACAGGATCAAATTCACACATAACACTATTAACCTTAAATGTAAACAGGCTAAATTCCCCAATTAAAAGACACAGACTGGCAAATTGGATAAAGAGTCAAGAACTATCAGTGTGCTGTATTCAGGATGCCAATCTCTCATGCAAAGATACACATAGGCTCAAAATAAAGGGATGGAGGAATATTTACCAAGCAAATGGGAAGAAAAAAAAAAGCAGGAGTTGCAATCCTACTCTCTGATAAAACAGACTTTAAACCAACAAAGATCAAAAGAGACAAAGAAGGGCATTACATAATGGTAAAGGGATCAATGCAGCAAGAAGAGCTAACTATCCTAAATACATATGCACCCAATACAGGAGGACACACATTCATAAAGCAAGTTCTTAGAGACCTACAAAGAGACTTAGACTCCCAAACAATAATAGTGGGAGACATTAACACCCTACTGTCAATATTAGACAGATCAATGAGACAGAAAATTAACAAGGATATTCAGAACTTGAACTCAGCTCTGGACCAAGCAGACCTAATAGACATCTACAGAACTCTCAACCACAAATCAACAAAATATACATTCTTCTCAGCATCTCATTGCACTTATTCTAAAATTGACTACATAATTGAAATAAAACACTCCTCAGCAAATGCAAAAGAGTGGAAATCATAACAAACAGTCTCTCAGACCACAGTGCAATCAAATTAGAACTCAGGATTAAGAAACTCACTCAAAACCGCACAACTACATGAAAACTGAACAACTTGCTCCTGAATGACTACTGGGTAAACAACAAAATGAAAGCAGAAATAAAGATGTTCTTTGAAACCAATGAGAATGAAGACAAAACGTACCAGAATCTCTGGGACACATTTAAAACAGTGTTTAGAGGGAAATTTATAGCACTAAATGCCCACAAGAGAAAGCAGGAAATATCTAAAATTGACATCCTAACATCAAAATTAAAAGAACTAGAGGAGCAAGAGCAAACAAATTCAAAAGCTAGCAGAAGACATGAAATAACTAAGATCAGAGCAGAACTGAAGGAGATAGAGACACGAAAAACCCTTCAAAAAAATCAATGAATTCAGGAGCTGTTTTTTTTTTCAAATCAACAAAATAGACCTCTAGCCAGACTAAAAAAGAAGAAAGAGAGAGGAATCGAATAGATGCAATAAAAAATTATATAGGGGATATCACCACTGATCCCACAGAAATACAAACTACCATCAGAGAATATTATAAACACCTCTATGCAAAAAAAAAAAACTAGAAAATCTAGAAGAAATAGATAAATTCCTGGACACATACACCCTCCCAAGTCTAAGCCAGGAAGACGTTAAAAACCTGAATAAACCAATAACAAGTTCTGAAATTAAGGCAGTAATAAATAGCCTACCAACCAAAAAGAAGTCCAGGAGCAGACGGATTCACAGCCAAATTCTACCAGAGGTACAAAGAAGTGCTGGTACCATTCCTTGTGACACTATTCCAAACAATGGAAAAAGAGGGACTGCTCCCTAACTCATTTTATGAGGCCAGCATCATCCTGATACCAAAACCCGGCAGAGACACAACAAAAAAAGAAAATTGCAGGTCAATACCCCTGATGAACATCGATGCGAAAATCCTCAATAAAATACCGGCAAACCAAATCCAGCAGCACATCAAAAAGATTATCCACCACAATTAAGTCGGTTTCATCCCTGCGATGCAAGGCTGGTTCAACATATGCAAATCAATAAATGAAATTCATCACGTAAACAGAACCAATGACAAAAACCACATGATAATCTCAATAGATGCAGAAAAGGCTTTCAATAAAATTCAACACCCCTTCATGCTAAAAGCTCTCAATAAACCAGGTATAGATGGAACGTATCTCAAAATAATAAGAGCTATTCATGACAAACCCACAGCCAATATCATACTAAATAGGCAAAAACTGGAAGCATTCCCTTTGAAAGCTGTCACAGACAAGGATGCCTTCTCTCACCACTCCTATTCAACATAGTACTTAAGTTCTGGCTAGGGCAATCAGCCCAGAGAAAGCAATAAATAGTATTCAAACAGGAAGAGAGGAAGTCAAATTGCCTCTGTTTGCCAATGACATGATTGTATATGTAGAAAACCCCATCGTCTCAGCCCAAAATCTCCTTAAGCTGATAAGCAACCTCAGCAAAGTCTCAGGATACAAAATCAATGCACAAAAATCACAAGCATTCCTATAAACCAATAACAGACAAACAGAGAGCCAAATCATGAGTGAACTCCCATTCACAATTGCTACAAAGAGAATAAAATACCTAGGAATCCAACTTACAAGGGATGTGAAGGACCTCTTCGAGGAGAACTACAAACCACTGCTCAAGGAAATAAGAGAGGACACAAGCAAATGGAAAAAACATTCCATGCTCATGGATAGGAAGAATCAATATCATGAAAATGGCCATATTTCCCAAAGTAATTTATAGATTCAATGCTATCCCCATCAAGCTACCAATGACTTTCTTCACAGAATTGGAAAAAACTACTTTAAACTTCATATGCAATCAAAAAAGAGCCTGCATAGCCAAGACAATCCTGGGCAAGAATATAGCTGGAGGCACCACACTACCTGACTTCAAACTATACTATAAGGCTACAGTAACCAAAACAGCATGGTACTGGTACCAAAACAGAGATATAGACCAATGGAACAGAACGGAGGACCCAGAAATAACACCACACATCTACAACCATCTGATCTTTGCCAAGCCTGACACACACAAGCAATGGGGAAAAGATTCCCTATTTAATAAATTATGCTGGGAAAACTGGCTGGCCATATGCAGAAAGCTAAAACTGGACCCCTTCCTTACATCTTATACAAAAATCAACTCAAGATGAATCAAAGACTTAAACATAAGACCTAGGACCACAAAAAACCTAGAAGAAAACCTGCGCAATACCATTCAGGATATAGGCATGGGCAAAGACTTCATGTCTAAAACACCAAAAGCAATGGCAACAAAAGCCAAAATTGACAAATGGGATCTAATTAAACTAAAGAGCTTCTGCACAGAAAAAGAAACTATCATCAGAGTGAACAGGCAACCTACAGAATAAGAGAAAATTTTTGCAATCTAACCATCAGACAAAGGGCTAATATCCAGAATCTACAAAGAACCTAAACAAATTTACAAGAAAAAAGCAAACAACCACATCAAAAAATGGGCAAAGGATATGGACAGACACTTCTCAAAAGAAGACATTTATGCAGCCAACAGACATATGAAAAAATGCTCATCATCACTGGTCATTAGAGAAATGAAAATCAAAACCACAATGAGATACCACCTCATGCCAGTTAGAGTAACAATCATTAAAAAGTCAGGAAACAACAGATGCTAGAGAGGTTGTGGAGAAATAGGAATGCTTTTGCACTGTTGTTGGGAGTGTAAATAAATTCAACCATTGTGGATGACAGTGGCGATTCCTCAAGGATCTAGAACTTGAAATACCATTTGACCCAGCAAAGACTTGGAACCAACCCAAATGTCCATCTATGATAGATTGGATAAAGAAAATGTGGCACATATACACCATGGAATACTATGCATCCACAAAAAAGGATGAGTTCATGTCCTTTGCAGGGACATGGATAAAGCTGGAAACCATCATTCTGAGCAAACTATCACAAGATCAGAAAACCGAACACCACATGTTTTCACTCATATGTAGGAGTTGAACAATGAGAACACATGGACACGGTGGGGGGAACATCACACACTGGGGCCTGTTGTGGGGTGGGGGGCTAGGGGAGGGATAACATTAGGAGAAATACCAAATGTAGGTGACTGGTTGAGGGGTGCAGCAAATCACCATGGCACATGTATACCAATGGAACAAAACTGCACTTTCTGCACATGTAACCCAGAACTTAAAGTATAATAATAAAAAAAAATTCTAAAAAGTTCTAAAAGTTTGGGGTTTTGAATGAACCCCAAACTATGTGGAAACCAATATTTCAACATAGAAATGTAAGATACAGTTGATTTTCATTATTAACAGTAGTTTTATTTTGTGAAATTGCTGCAAACACTGAATTAGATGATAGCGCCCTGCTGCTCCTAGGGAAAAGAAGGCTTGGGTTCCTGTAAGGCTCTGCTCACAACATTTTAATAAACTGATTAATACATGACCTTGTTTTATGTTGTTTTATGTGTGTTCTGCTTAAAGATACCTTGTTTAATATCTATTATTGATTAATAATAATTGAACTAAGGGCTGACAGCTCGATAATTCATAGTTGAAAGCATATCTAACACAAGTATTTTCTCCCTACAGAGCATCATAGCTTTCTCGTGGGAGGAGACTCCAGGCAGCACTTGAGCACTATGTTCAGGCCCATGTTAAGCAGCACAAATCACCAACAAAAAAAATACAAAAATGCAAAAGACACTAAACTAACAAGACCTTGAAGAGAACCTGTGCTAACAGTATGAGCTAATAAAGAAGGCAGAGAATCCACTTCTTCACCTCAGCTTGGAACAGAAGCAGCGGTGATGCAGACTTTCTCACTGCTCTGCCCTGTCTGCAAATGACCATAAAAGTACTGGGAATACTTATCTGAGGGTTACAAATACATTTTAGCAAGTAGGTAAATCTCGAATACTGAATCCAGGAATAATGAAGGTTGACTGTAAGTGGAAAAAGATAGTCTGGTCTTTCTGTTTTTATCTACCACATCAAGCCTGTCCACCCAAGAGTGACAGAGATATTGGTGTCTGTTTCCTACAGAATGTCCCCAGCAATTACATATTCAGTGCTGCCCACAGGCATGGTACTACATGTGCGACAAGGGACAGCCCTTCGAGGGAGGTGTTGTGCTGCCAATTTCCCTTCTGCTCTTCCTGCTCCTACTTCTCTCTGGGCTTCTTCAATATTACATTTCTCCCCATCCCCAAATATTCCAAGATTCCTTTTACCTCCACCTCCAGCCATCAAGCCAGCTTTTTTCTACCTGTGGAACACTATTCTTGCCAGGCTAATTGCAGTTTATTCTTCAGGTTTAATTCGCATATACAGTAGGTTCCTCAATAACATTGTATTGTTCAATGTCATTTTGTTATAATATTGATGGAAAAAAAAAGTTGATTCCAGTCCTGGGTCACTGTCTGTGTGGGGTTTACATGTTCTCCCCACATCTGTGTGGGCTTCCTTCAGGAATCCAGTTTCTTTCCTCATCCCAGAGGTGTGCACATTGGGTGAATTGGCATGTCTAAAGTCTCCCAGAGTAAGTGACTATGAGTATGTGTGTGTGTGTGTGTGTGTGTGTGCGCGCGCGCGCCTTGCGATGGAATGGGGTCCTGTTCAGGGCTGGTTCTTGCCTTGTCTTCTTAGCTGATGGGAGATGCCTCAGCCACCTGCAACACTGAACTGTAATAATTGAGTCAATAACTATCTGACTTGTTTCTATTGATCTTTCTTAAATGTATGTAGCACTCACATTTATTTTAATATTTAATATTAGAAGCATTTTAATCTTTATTTAGAAGTTTGGTGATTTTTGTGAGCAGAAATACATCATAGGAACTTAACCCTTGTTTACATCAATTAGCCTATGGTAAGATCCATTTCATTACACATCATTTTGCTTAAAGTCACACTTTCTGAGAACCCACCAACAATAAGGGAGGACCTCCTGTAATTTTCCTGAGCCTCTCTGCTGCAGTTAGGTTGGCCAAGGCACTGCACTTCACATATGCATTTCCCATACTCCAGCCTTTGTCCCTCAGTGTGACAGCTACGCTATAGTTTGGCAGCTCTCCGAATAGACCGCAAGCTCCGGCAGGTGAGAGGGCTACTTCTTGATCTTTTTTTGTAGTAGTCCGGTGACATACAAGGTGTGATGCAAAGCAAGTGTCAGCAAATAAATGTTGAATTGGCAGTTGAAAAGGCAGTTGTGAAAAAGCTACCTTATTCAAGAAATAAAGAAATATGGAGAATTTTTCCCTAAAAACATTTAAAAGAGCACAGTCTGTGGAGAGTCCCTATACATAGTTTTGCAAAGAACACATCAAAACAAGCAAATCTGGTGTGAAAGTACAGCAGGAATGAACAGGCCATGGGGAAATGCTGTGCTTGCCTCACAGCTAGGCAGGGCCTTCTATTCTCTGCGCCAGGCCACGAGGGCTTGGGGACACTGGATCCCCATACAATCTGGCCTTCTCTCAGGAAGGGCGGGCATTAAATGGCCCTTTGGTCTTGCTGAGTCATTTTCTAAGCAAGGCCTTTTCCTCACCTGTAATACAAAGATAATAAACCCCGTTCATCTAATGTTAAGTATTCCCATAGAAAGGATCTAAAATAGGGCATGTGAAACTCAATTCATCAATGCTGCTTACTGTTATAGAACATTCTAGACAAGAAAATCCAATGGTCCACTGCCCCCTTTCCTGCTGCGGTTCCGTCAAACTGTGGCTAGAATCTCAACGGGAAGAGTAAACGGAACAAGTCTCAGAATGAAGAAATGCAAAAGCCCAGAGACAGACGAGTTCACCGAGTCCTTGTACTCCTATGGGGTCTTGGTCTGCTGTCCACCCCGCGGGGGCAGGAAGAGAGCCCTGCAGCTGTGATTCTACAAAGATCACCTTTAAAATGGCAAAGGAAATAGCAGCTAAAGTCAGAGATGTTCTTTGGGTTCAGGAGGAGAGTGTAAGGTGGAAAGTGGAAGAGAGAGAGACAGAGACAGAAGCAGAAGAGAGAGAGAGGCATAGAGCGAGAGGGAAAGACGGATACAGAGAGAAGAGAGAGGAAGAGAGATAGGAGAGCAAGAGGGGGTTAGAAAGATGGAGAAAAAGAGAAAGAAAGAGAGACAGACAAAGACAAAAAGAGAAAGAGAGAAAGGGCGAGAGAGAGAGGGATACAGAGAGAAAGATAGAGAGAGAGAGGAGAAAGAGCTGGGCATGGAGGAAGAGAGAGAGAGGGGAAAAAGGAGGTAGGAAGGGAGTCAGCTCCAAAGGAGAGGGCCTGAAAATCTCTGTTTCCCATTACCTAGCTTCTCTCATCACTTTTCCTGGGAGCTGTGAACCAGGAAGGAAGTAGGGAGGAGTCGCAGGATAGGGTAATTGACAGCCTGCCTCTGGCATGTACCCTGTTGGTCACCCTGTGACCCTGGGTGATGATCTAGCCTCAGTGACTGGGTCTCCTCATCTGTAAAATGTGGACAACAATGCCTCATTCATACAGTTTCTCTGAGATTAACAGAGGTGTCCCAAAAAGAGCTGCCCAGTTTATAGACCTGAGCTGATCCTCGTCCCAGCTGGGAAATAGGAGGGAACAGACTTCGCAGACAATGAAAGAAGCCGAGTGATCCTTGCTGAGGAGCAGGTGGTGGCCTGGAATCTCGATCTGTGCACTTCCCAGAAATGTGCTGGGGGGCCTGATTCCAGTGCAGGAAGATCAGACGCTAAAGGGGCCGTGAGAAGTGGAGAGCGGCTATTGGCCCCTCAAGGTTATGTTGAAAGCTTCTTATGAAGGAGAAGAAAACACACGAAGCTCCAGGAGTGAAGCAACTCATTCCCAGATGTGCTCACAGAGAACAGTGGTCTCTGCTTCTTTGCCAGCCATGTGACCTAAAAGATTGGTGACTCTTACAAACATGCACCATATCTCTTCCAGAATGCTTCCAATTGTGAAATCCAATCTGCTTAGGATCTGCTTGCTTAAAAAACCAGCTGGAGAGGAACCTACCCATCTTCCTGCTATACAGACAAGCCCAAGATTGCTGATCCACCCCCCAGAGATTTTATTTAAAAATGTTTGAATCACTTTTATCAAAAGTCAAGGAGACACCATCAACCATTGCATTTTTGTCTTAGAAACCTAACTGCAGGAGGATAAATTTGTGACATTTATGAAAAATGATTTTATACTAGACAGGTATGAAACTTGAAGGAAATCTTGTCCTGAAGCTAAATCTGTGGTATTTATTTTAATAAATGACTTGCTCAATGAGTGAACAAAGAAGCAAACGTCAAACATACCTTCCAGGGTCCAGGAGTGAGCACTGTGAGCCCTCCCTGAGCTTCCCTAGCCACCCTTGCCTGACCTCCATCATCAGTTGCCCCAGGCCCACTGAAATCAGCTCATCTGCTCATTGACTGATCTTCTCCAAGGGCTTCTGGAAGGCAGTCCTGTAGCTAGTTCATGTTCTAGACCAAGTATTTGATATTCTAATTATTCAGAATCTCTGCACATGCGTCTCAGGTGATCCTTAGAGCTAGGAATAGATTCAGGGTTACATTATCTTGTCTTTTTTGACCCCAAATCTTGGAACTGGGGACAAAACAAAAGTTTCTGACTTCAAGCCTGGATTCCTCATGCTTTCAGAGCATCCACATCTGAACAGCGTAGGAATCAACATTTCATAGAAGAGAAACAATTAACATAAGAAAAACTAGCCAACTTCTCCAGCAAGCAAAATAACCAGTGAAAGTAGCAATTGCTCTTCATTTTTAAACACCAAATTAGCAAAGATTTTAAAAGTGAAAATATTTCCAAATGAAAGGGCATGTAGTTAAAGAGACATTTTCGAACATTGCCATGATCAATTCTAAATTTTTCTCAGTAAATCAATTTGGCAAAATACAACTTAATACCATGTTTTATTAGGTGCTTATACATATGAAATGTTTATTTCTTTAAAATTCAAACGGTAGTGCCCAGTAAATTTGATAAAAGGATGCCTGCTTTCCTTTGTCATACTTCACCTAGTATTTGGTAAACTCTCGCCACAACTAGACAGAGAACATAACCTGAGAGGGGCCATGGACTCTACTAGGATGACAAGGACCCTTAATATCATGTCACAAAATTAATGAACTCTCAAATAGAATCCACGCAGAGAGCTTAGTCTGCAAATGGCACGCCAGGCTAAACCTCTTACCCGGCTCATCCATGTGGGTTGGCAAGAGTCTAAAGCCAGCAGTGAGGACCAGGGGAAGAAAGGAGAGGAAATGAAAGGTGACCACCTTCCCAGAGAAAGAGCCCTCTAAGCACATTCTTGTGCTCCTGTTGGTGCTGTTTATTATCTCTTCCTCAAAAATCCTTTGCTTGTTTCCTGGTTAAATGCATTCCTTGGCAGGGAGGCCTTCCCACTTCTTCCTGGTCTAATTGACTCCATAGTCCTATCTCTCTCCATCTCTCTCTACAGTTGTATTTCCTCTTTCTACTAAAACACATGCCAGCTATTGGCAAATAATACTATGAGTAGCAATAGTAGCGGTAGCAGCATCAGCAGTAGTAGTAATAGCAGTAGGAACAATGGCAGTATTAGCAGCAGCAGTAGTAGTAATAATGATAGTGATGGTAGCATCAGCAGCCATAGCTGTAGTAGCAGTGGCAGTAGGAGCAGTGATATTAGTGGTAGCATTAGTAGCAGCATTAGTAGCAATAGCACTAGTAGCAGTTGTGGTGGCAGTGGCAGTATTAGCTGCAGTAGCAGTAGTATTAGCAGTAGCAATAGTAGGAGCAGGAATGGCAATAGCAGAAGCAGCAGTTCTAGTAGTACTGGTGGTAGCAGCAGGAACAGCAGCACTATTAGTGGTAGCATTAGCAGCAGCAATAGCAATAGTATTACAGTAGTGATAGTGGCAGTATTAGTAGTACTAGTAGCAGTGGTGGTATTAGCAGCAATAGTAGTACTGGTAGGTAACAGTAACAGTAGTAGCAGGAGCAACAAGGCTCACAGTAACAGTAGCAGGAGCAGCCATAGTGGGAGTAATAGGGGTTCGATAAATGTGGCCTATGTGATCACCAATCAGAGCTATGTAATATAATGCTATAATGTTGATGATAATGTTTCACATTTATGAATCCTCAGCAAGTACCAGGAATATGTCCCACATGAAGTCATTTCATTCTCATAAAAACCCTGAAGGGAGTTGCTGTTATTGTGACTATTTTACAGAAGAGTAAAGCAAGCTTTCAGAGGTTGAGCCCCTTCCCCAAGGTTACACAGCTAGCATATGGCCTCCTCCAACCAGAGAGAAGGCCTGTGTGGGGTCCTGCTTGGTGCTGCGCATGTCCACACCAGCCTGTCTTCTGAATGGGCATCTGCAGGGAGGGGTGTGGATATCGCAGTATGAAATGTCTTGCTGGCCAATTCCCAGGTATTCCCTGGTCAAGGCCTCTTGCCTGATGGAACGGATTATCTGGGGTCAAGGAGCCGCATTTGCAGCCTCTGCAAGGTGATTCTTCCTTGGCAGGCCTGTTTCCAAGCACTCTGTGTGATTCTTATGATGTCTGAGGCTGGAGACACCAGGCCAACAAAGGTTCCCGAAGTCGAGCAAGCACTGGAGTCCCCCGTGGGCTTGCTAGAACTCACACTGCAGGGCCCACCCAGGGTTGACAACTCCGTAGGTAAAGGCCCAGCTGAGAATGTGCATTTCTAACAGTTCCCAGGTGATGTTGTGCTGCTGGTCCAGGGACACTGTGAAGCCAGCTTCTTGGAAGAATGCCCTCCTCACATCTCAAGTACTCACAGTCTCTTGGCCTAACATTCGTGTTTCATTCTAAGGACCGGCACACCAAGAGGACAACAGACTTACTGTGAGAATGACATGTGATAGATTGTCATGAGTAATACTTGTTTGTTCTGGGTATCTATAAACAGGACTGGGGTCCTATGTAATTCACTGTGCACAAGGCTGGCCCCCTCCCCATCACCCATGGGCCTGTACCTTCTCTGAGTATGAGAATGTAATTGAGAAACTCTGACCTATAAATAAAAATCACAAGTCTATCTCCTGACCTTGACCTCACCTCCATCCTCCCTCACCCTTTCCACACAGCAGCATCGCCTGGTCTGACTACAGAACAGTAGCGTAGTAGCAGGCGTGGATCCATGCCCTTGCTCTGGGGAATGCCTTCCTTCCTCGCAGCCCGAACCTCGTCCCTTCTAGCCCGTTGGTCAGCAGCCAGTGGCTTGAGAACATTGCGTACCCAGTCCCAGGAGAGCTCTGACCGCCCGCCGGTGCTTCCTACTGTTTACATGGCTCTGTCCCTCATGGGGCTGTGTGTTCTTGAAAATAGTAACTGGGTCATATTCTCTAAAACTTTAGCACAAAAACAATGGTAGTAGACTTTCTATAAACATGCATTGAATTAATGTTTTTCATGTTTCTAATTTTTAAAAAATAACACACACGTGACTGATGGCTTTAAACATTTAAGACTTCTTTCCTAACCAATCAGCGTACATTTTCCACCAGCAGATAAGGAGCCATGGAAGGCACTTTGTTCTTACTTGTGCTGTGTTTATCAGGGAGCTGAAAGATACACTCCATGTCTGATCTTAGAAACGTCTGTTTTCTGAAATGTGTGTAGAGGCCCTTCCCTTTGCAAGGAAGCATCTCTCTTTTTTTCCTCTTTCAAAGATAACATAACTAGGCAAGTTATTATTAATTATGACAGTTAATGTTGCCCTGTTTTGACTAGTGATTTATATTTTACAGAATGTATTTATATTAGCTGCTGCATTTTAACTTTATAGCAGTGCAGCCAGATACCTATTAACAGTATGTTTATTTTACAGATTAGAAAACTGAAACTAAGTCAAGTGGCTGCCAAAAGAAAAAGAAACGTGGTTTCCAACTGAGGTCTGTAATTCCAAAGTCAAGATTTTATTTTAATCTAACTCTATTGGAAGCAAATAGCCAGTTGTCTTCTACTTCTAGAAGAATATGCTAGAAGGTATAAACTAGTATAACTTTCTTAAAACAGCTTCTGCAACCAGGGTATTTGGATAAAGCCCTTGGGAACAAGGGGAGCCTCAAGAGGCACTCAAGTCTGTGATTCTGAAATAGGAGGGAGATTGCAGGGTAGTCACCGAAGTCAAAAAGCTGATCCCCTAAAATCAAAATGACACCCGTTCTATCAAACCTCTCAGAAGATAATAACAATTTTCTCATGTTTCTATATGTCTTCCCTAGCCCCTGTTTTGTGTTATTTTCTTCACTCCTGTATCTCCATGCCTTAGATGATTAGAGACATAAGAAGTACTCAATAAGTGTTTGTTTAATTAATAAATAAAATTCAAACTATCCTATTGAATGGGTCTTCTGATATAGACCATAATACTTTTTCCTGATATATTCAGTGAGTGGTTTGCCCATTTTAGTGGACACTTTAATGGCATGTAGGTCTCAGTTCATTAACACAATTCTTTCCTTAAATGCCTGTGCAATCAGAAGCTATGGAGAGAATGAATGGAATATATCATTGTACAGGTGGAAGAGTCTACCAGTCCTGGCTGGCCCCACTTCTCTCAGGTTTTATCTACAGCTGTCATCAGCAGGATCTTCATGGGAACCATGACGAGGTCCAGCTATCCTGGTGCCTGTGAGAACCCTGGTGCCTTTTCAACCCTACAGCTAAAAGTGTTTCAGTAGCAGAATGGGATTCAAGAGGGTGAATCAGAACTGAAGCCCCTCTGTGGATGGCCTCTGGAACCACACCTAGAACTGACTAACAACCAGGACGTGGTCCTTTATGGCATAACTCTTATCATTTTTCCAAACTCTGCCTAGTCTTGGAGCATCGCCCATCAACCTGACAGCCAACTTCATTTAAAGACATAACCCTTGGCCAGGTGTGGTGGCTCACGCCTGTAATCCCAGCACTTTGGTAGGCTGAGGCGGGTGGATTACCTGAGTTCAGGAGTTCGAGACCAGCCTGGCCAACATGATGAAACCCTGTCTCCACTAAAAATACAAAAATTAGCAGGGCATGGTGGTGCGTGCCTGTAATCCCAGCTGCTTGGGAGGCTGAAGCAGGAGAATTGCTTGAGCTTGGGAGGTGGAGGTTGCAGTGAGCCAAGATCATGCCACTGCACTCCAGCCTGGCCGACAGAATAAGACTCTGTCTCCAAAAAAAAAAAAGACATAACCTTTACATCTGCTGAACATTGTGGTCTCAGTTCTGAACCACTTGTTGAAACCTACACCTCATTCTGTACTTCAATTTGTACCTACTTCTCCTGACTTCTAATCTGGGGAACATATTTCTATCTAGTCCTGGCTCTGCACAACTTCCCCAAATGCAACTGTAGCTTTTTTTTCCCACAGTGTCTTTCTATGGTTTCAGCCTTCCTGAGAAATCAACCCAGCCCATCTTACTTGGTTTCTCCGACCTCCTAAGAAATGTTCCCACCAGACACTGCCTTATCTTACAAGCATGGCCTGAGAGATGAGGACCATGGGATGGGTCATTTTGAAAAAGACAGAAAGAAAATGGGGATATATCTCATGAAACTCTAAGATGAAGTTATTCAATGATCTTTGAAGGAAGAAAAAATAGGCAAGGAAGGATAGAGAGATTTTGAACCAGATGCTGACACCAAGAAATATTAAGGAAGAGGGCCTTCAAAGTCAGGGGATGCCTTTCCTCTCCTCCTGCTGTGGTCTGCACTCCTCTCTGTTATGACATCCATTGATCACTCTGTGCTGTAATTATCTACTTATTGATTGGCATTCCTCATCAGGCCATGAGATTTTTAAAGTCAGAGTCCATGTCTTAATTGTTTTTGTATGTATAATAATTGTAGCAGTGCCTGGCACATAGCAAATTCTCAGAATACTGACCGAATGAAGAAAAAGAAGAGCAATAAAATAAGAGTGTGTGGTTCATCAGATACTGTAGAGCTGACTATCATGAGCATACTTCAATGGGGACCACTTTTCACATTGCTTAGTTTCTCACATCATTACTTACGTATTTCTCTCCAATGAATACCAATTATTTCCAAAGTAGGAAACATGAACTATTAGAGCTACGGAGCATCTATACTAATTCTCTCTTTCTGTGAGTGAGTCTTTGCAGAGACAGACTGAAGCTGACAGCTGCTCTGAAGCTATTTGGAGCTCTCCTGTCTCCCAATCAATCTCAGTGGTGCTGCAACACTGCTCAAACCCTGGGAGGAAATCAAAGAGCATCCTCCTTCTTGCAACAGGGCCTTACTCTTTAAGTCTGACCCTGTGTTCATTCCATTCACATAAATTTAGCAATAAAATATCATGCACAGGATGTGGTATAGGTGGTTTGTTGGGCTCCAGAAAACTTTGATTGATTGGTTTAAAATAAATTAGTTCTGAGAATGGCTTATTTTTGTTTTCTCTGAGCCCTTGCACTCCCCATCTTTCTGCTCTCTGCTAGTATTGATGAAGTCCTCTGTGGGGCCAGATATGGTTTCTGGACATTCGTATGTTTCCTTCTCTTGCTAAAGTCTCAGCATGGCTTTTTAAAAATTTTGAAATTCTAAAGCTTTTGTCGTCATCCTGGGTCTGCTTTGTTGTAAATCCAGAAACTCAGTAATCTTGCAGCTGTGATTTACGCAGGCCAGGGCCTGCTGCCACATGGCTTCCATGCTGAGAAGTTTAAGGACATTGTTTAATTAACACACAAGTTTTTTCATTACATCACATTAGGGAATTTTTGAAAACTTGTATCTCCTCTCAGTTCTGCCCTTCCGCTGCCCAGGAAGTAAATACTTAAAAATTCATTTTTCAGTAGTTATAAATGGCATGTATATTTATATATTTTTTCCATCAGGTATATAGTTTTATAATATAATGTATGTATAATTGCTTATAAACATGTAAACATATATAGTTATATATGTATATGTTTTATAATACATAATATATACACTTTTATCTATTAGAATTATATAGGTACATAATTATTATATATACACATAGTTTATACATATACATATCGATTATATATAATACATAAGGAATATATATGTAATACACAGACATTTACATATGCTATATATAGTCATGCACCACTGACACGTTTTGGTGGTCTCATAGGATTATACTATCACATTCTTACTGTACCTGCACTATGTTTAGATACGCAAACACTTACCATTCTGTTACAGTTGTTGACAGTATTCAGTAGAGTAACATGCTGTGCGGGTTTGTAGCCCAGGAGCAATATCCTAGGTGTGTAGTAGGCTATACATCTGGGTTTGTGGAGGCACACTCTATGATGTTGGCATGATGATGAAATCACCAACAACACATTTCTCAGAAGATATCTCCATTGTTAAGCAACAAATGACTGTATATCATGTTCTTTAAATTTGAAGAAGAGAGTTTATCTTGAAAAATTGGAAGAAGAAATATTTCAAAAAGTTTTCAAGTTGGTTAAAATCTTTGTAGGTACCATAGAATGACATCATTTCAGCAAGACTTTATTTGATAATTAAACTCATAGAAAAATGTATCTGTCCCTGAATTTGCACCATTTGCATCTTTCTCCTCTGTATGAAGACATGTATATATTAATAACTCAGTGAAATTGACATTACTTCTGGAAAATTGATTTTTTTAATTACAAACAATTTTCATAATCCTCAAATTAAAGCATAATATGTGTCTGTTTCTTTTTAAGTCTACCTATTTTCAATAAAATGTTGTTTGTATAAATTGAATCATAATATGTTTATTTCTTTGTTCTTAATCTTTGCCTTTTAATTTTTTATTCACTAAGTTTTGCTCAATTTTATGTAGCATTAGAGGTGTCTTCACACAAAATTGGCAACCCTGCTGAAACTGCCTTTTCATCTACATTGACCTAACCTCTCCAGTGGGCATTCCTGAACCACATCCCAACTGTATTTTGATCATTCAGTGAGGTTTCTGCAAGCCTGTGTTTCACCCTTGTTAAAAGATAAATGGACAGAACTATCTCCAGGTACTAGCAGTGGAATATTACTCAAAGGATGCGCCACTGAAATATGCATCAATTTGGACAGATTTCTAGATATTACTTTGAGTTTTATGAAAAGGCATTCTCAAAAAATACATATTGTATCATTCAATTTACATAACTCTCTCCAAATAATGGGAACCCCTGGCTAGTCGTTGCCAGACATTAAGGTTTGGGAGTCTCCATAAGGGTAACCGGAGAAAGCCTTGTAGTGTTGTAGCAGGAGTGCATCTTGATTTTGGTAGTAGTTACACAAAACTACCAGTGTTTTAAAATTGCATAGAACTACACACACACACACACCCCACACAAGTTTTGTGTAACAGTTATATTCTAATTTGGCAGCTCTTCAAATAGGTCTTAATCTCCTGAAGGTGAGAAGACTAATCTTGCTCTCTCTATAATGGCTTAGAATTTTGTACTCAGCAAGAAAATGAAAATATGACATTCATTTGTCAATGTTGCTCAGTCTAATGAGGTTTAAATGCTGGATAAGTTAGATAAATATGCTTGTATATGTTGATAAGTAATAGAAAGGTAGAATATGATTAATTTATTCCTTCTTTAAGCAAATAATAATAGAATGACTTTAAGTGTCAGGTACTGTTCTAAGGTACTGTTCATTGCTGGGAATACAGCAATGAACCACACAAGCAAGCCCTGGGCTTCTTGAATTCTGCCCTTCTATGGTCAAGGCGATAGATGAAAGGTAATATGTCCAGAAACAAAAGTATTTTAAATTTTAACTTGCATAGACTTTGAAGACAGACTTGACAGGATTATAGATGGCTTAGATCCAGGAGTTAAAGAAAAAATAGTCAAAGATGTCTTTCTGTTTCCAGCTTGAAGAATAGTGGTGATATTTTCCAAAAAGTAGGAATTTATTTAGGAAGGAGTAATAACAAGAGGTTCACTGTGGGCACTTAGACTGACCATTTAATAATTCAAAGATATATACGTAAATGATCATAGTTTGAAAGCTATAGATCATTTACATAATCTTTCTAATCATGGTAATGAAGTCCATCATTGGTACTACATTATTTTTTCATTTGTTCAGTCAATATTTACTGCTCTCAGTCCACTGCTGGGCCCAAAGAGGAAACATTAGAGTGCTAGGTAAAGCCCGGGGCAGTTTTCAAAGTGAATTCACAAATATGCATCCCATGTCTTCCTCCTGGCTGTCCTGGGATGTAGGCATTAGTATCTATACTTTCTAATTGAGAAAATGACGCCTCAAGACTTTGGTTCCTAACTTTTATGTAATTAGTAAGTACATATTGTACTTTTAGTAGACAGAGGGTCTCACCATGTTGCCCAGGCAGGTTTCGAACTCCTGACCTCAAGTGATCCACCCGTCTCGGCCTCCCAAAGTGCTGGGAGTACAGGTGTGAGCCACCGCGCCCAGCATTAGTAAGTACATATTAAAACTAAGTACAAACTTCATTGCCTGTGCCTCTCCAAGAGTAATTCATGCAACAACTTGCCATGTGGTCGGGGTATCTTTCACCATCCTGAGTCTTTGGGCTTGGTCACTCAGATGTATCTCTTCGGGCTACATGGACTCACAAATCAAGGAATATGGAGTTAACTACAAAACCATTCTGGAGAATTCAACCTAGATGATAATATGATCAGATAATGGAAATAAAAGTTTATAAACCGTAAAGTGCCATAAAAATATAAGAGGATGATTATTCCAGGTTTCCAACAAGGGATAGAAACATTCTTTGAGAAGAGGCTTCATATTCTCACACTGTCAACATGACCTTTCCTTTTGAATGAAAAAGATTGTATTTTCTTCTTCTCATGGGATAAGTACATGACCTTTACAAAACAACTCCGAAGCATTTCAGTTGTACAATCATGAATTGTGCACAAGAAAGATTTGGTCACACTCTCTGCTGATGCTGTGAGCTGATGCCAGAGGAAGACCTATGATAAACTAACACACCCATGCCAGGCCACCCTACATAAGTTTCTGAAAGTTCAGAGACTTCCTAGGAAGTCACCAAAAAGTCCCCTTGGGAATCCATGTCCTTTCAATAAAGCTCTTTCCAAGAACAAATGTTCTCAGCTAACTGGAATCCTACCAGGACTCACTTGAGATCCGTGAGTGTTTCTGTAGTACCTCCCTGAAGTTGATACTGCTGAATGTGGTGTCAGAATTCCTTTTATCTTGGAGGAGTTCCAAAAGATCCAGCAGAAGGCACACGCTTCTTCTCTTAGACCACATCCCAGCCAGTGGGTCAATTGCACAGGTGGCAAGCATAAGGATAACTAGTGGTTCTGCTTTGCTGGATGCTTAGAACTTGAAGCCATTAGAAAATGCTTCTCCTACCCCTGTTGTCTCCCTGGGCTCCCTTTTAATTTTGTAATCCCTGGCACATGTGTGTTAGTCAAAATGCCTGCCAGATCATTCATGCTGAGGAAAATAAGAAAAATGGAAGGTTGGCCACCCAGGCATGAGGGTTTTCTAAGCTGCCCATATATTGGGATGGTCCCAAGTCAGAATGAACTTAGCAGGTGGCTTCTTCAGGCTGCCAGGACCTCTGAAGGAGCCTGCTTCTTCAACTACAAAATGAAGACAATGCTATTTACTTTATGAGTTTTCTGTGAACATTAAGTAAGGCAAAGCATATATAGACATCAGCACAGTGACTGGCACAGAGTAGGCACTATGTGAGTAATAGAGATCATTATGTGTTATTGCCATTCATGAGTATAATTATTATTTTCTGGGAAACCCAAATTTTGGTTTTCTTCCTTTATCTAATTTCAAATATACCAAGCATTTTATGTGAAATAGATCTTCGCATGAGAAAAAAAAAAACAGAAATGTAAACTAGATAGAACCAAAATTTAATCTTTAGGAAAAGTTCCTGCAAGCCAGACAAGTGGGCCTCATGCCAATTTCCTGGTTATTTATAAGCCGCATTCTTGCTTCTTTCACAAACTCCAGAGATTTCTCATTTGGAAACAGAGTTGCTGGAGGTTTCTTAATTCTACCAGAAAATACCTTGATTCTAAACAACTTGCAATACTTTTTTTTGTAGGAAAATACAAAAACATTAAAAAAAAACATTAAAAAATCTAAAAATAAAATTAATACAATCTTTTAGAAAATCAGTGCAAATGAAGTATATCTACTATATGAAACTCTTATGCATGAAATGATAAAAATCTATCTGGTTTTAATGATCTAAAGAAAATGGTGTATCTTTTTTCAACCTGAGAACATACTTGAGTCAGACAGTGAATAACAATCATTTATCTTAAAAATATATCAATGTTCTTAGTGCAATCTACATTCATAAACATCTATTTTGAATCATAACCAAGAAATATCCAGAATCACTGACTTTTTTCCTATGTCCTCATAATTAGATTTTATATAAGTTGAAAATCAACATGGGACATTTTCGGAGCAGAGGTACCATATTCTGTATTTCTAGAGTTTTGTTTGTTTGTTTCTTGTTTTAAAACAAGTTTTTTTTTGTAATTCAAATCCATTTATGTTTCAAAAGAAATCCAATCCATATGTTTTTTATTTATTTACACTTACTATAATTCATCAAAGAGCTATTTAATAAGCTATTTAATGTCCAAAGAGTCTTCGTCACAAGTTTTTTTTTTAAGTCTTTCATCTTGTGTACCAGGAAGCTTTGCTTTTCTTTGAAACAAGGTTCTAAGAAAAACCTTCTGGAAAAATATGACCTTCCACTCATATTCTAAAATGTTACTCGGCTTGCAAATTAGGCTAACAGAAGGGTAGGCTTAAGCAATGCTTTAGTGAATTTAACAAGTTCTAAAACAGGGGTCAATTCAGTCCCCCCAAATCTATAATTAATAGTTGGATAGTGGCATTTTGGAGGGGGTCAAAAAGGATAAGGCCCTCTGCTTTTACTCAGCAATCTCTCAAAAATGTCAAGAAAACACTTGTGTGTTAGACATTATCCAATATGGGCAAAAAATTACTTTGATTTATTTTCACCATGCAATATTATCAAAATCCATCATCTCCAATTGCTGGAAAAATTGTTCTGTGTGTGTGTGTGTGCACCTATGCCTGTATCTGTGAACATGTGTGTATCTGTGTGATGTGTATCTGCATGTGTGTATATTGTGTGAATGTCTGCATGTGTATGTATTGCAGTGTTATTTGTTATAATATACTTGCTTCAGATAAGATACAGGAAGGAATTTCTGGAAAACAAACCCCAAACTCAATGTTTTTGTAAGCTCTTGTCAATAGCTCCAGTAGAAGCTTAGCTGAAGCCTTGTGTTCCAAGCCTTTAGGTTAATGGCCTCCTCTGGCCAGGACTTATTTCTTCTGGTGAACACAGAAACCTGCCATGGAGGATAAATCTTCTGACTGACCCTAGACAAATCCTCGAAGTAACAATTCCAAATATTACCATCGAGAAAAAGTGTTTGTTGTATTGCACTGCATGTGTTCTAGGGAAGAGACATTTTTCAAAGGCACCGTATAAAACTCCATTGGGAATTTCTCTAAGTACAACACGAGATGATCCGGAAGGTCCTGGGGCATCTGCCAAGTGGGGCTTACATGCAGTACATGCTCTTGGTTTTACGCATTTATTTTCCTGTTTTATTAATTCAATAAACATTCATGCAGAGCCTAGTTAGTTAATCAGGTAGCTATATATATATAAAGAAAATGACCTCATTTTTTTCTGTTGTTAAAGAGGTGTTTATGTATATAATAGGTACTTTTCTGAACAGGAAATTGTCATATCTATCAATGCAGAAAGTGCTGGGTGATTTCAGGTTTGTTATCTTGTTCTGTTTTAATAACGACCCTTTGAAGCAAGGCTGGAACCTGAGGTTCAGCCAGATTAAATAGCTTTCCCCAAATCATAGAGATATTTCTAAGAAAAGCTGGAAATAAAACCCAGATATTTATGATGACACAATTCACTCTGCCTTATCTCACTATTGCAAATTCCATGAGATTTCAGAGCAGGAAGAGATTGGTAGGGATATAGAACATCATAAATTTGAGCTCTCAGCTCCAAAACCCATGTAGTCAATAAAAGGGTTACTGCAGCATATTAAAGATCTCCCTTGAGCCAAGGGCAATGGGGCCTCTTGATCCTGCTTACCTTTCATCCTGGAGACAATTATGGTGATTTGGGGTGGGATCACGGGTTTGCAGCTGTGCCTGGCCATTAGTAGGTAGGTACTCATCTGAACCAGTGAAGCCTGATGAATTGGAGACCAGAATAAATGAAATAGAGTGAAATGGAACTAATGCTTGGCCAATTGTGATGGCTTCACAATTGTCTACTATGTGACTTGCAGTACTATATAAACTTGCTGAACCTCAATGTCCTCATCTATAAAACGGACAATAAATAGTACTCCACATCACAGGGCCATTGTGTGAATTGAGTGCATGGAATCTGCTGACCATTATCAACACCTATCCCCATTGGCCATCTTTCCTTTCTCTGATCAAGTCCTGAGTCCATAGCCATTAAACTCTAACTTCTTTCCACTGAATGCTGGCCCCTCTGAGCTCTGACCTAACCAGGACTGAGAATAATGGCTTCCTTCTCAGAGTATTGTACCTGAGAGTTTTTGACAGGGGCACTTGAGGGATGACCAGCTCAGAAAAGCATATGGACTTGCAAAACCAATTGAGCATATATTGCAGACAAGAATTAAGAAAAACTTGGGCCTTAAGAGAAAGGAGAATACTAAAGTTGCCAAAGGCATGGTTAGATTATAAAAGCGAAATAATAGTTTTATTTATGGAACACGGGATATGGGTCTGGGAGTTGGGGTCATGGTTTGCGATAGTGTTAGGAACATGGTTTTCTTTCATTGCTATGACCATTCTGGTGGCTCTGCCATACTCTAGGCATCATGTTAGGTGTATCTGCAGACTATCACAGATCTGCACAGGAACAAGTTGAGGGAGGAGCTGAGACTTGGACAGGTGGTTTTCTCAGAGCCACGTGGCCAAGGAAGGGCTGAGATGTGAGGTCTCGTGCACACAGCTTGGGCCCCGTGTCATTTCCATTGAAATATGTGGCTCAAGGTAATTGAGCAGCTATGGAAATGGGTGTGAGTGAAGCACTGTCAGTTACTTTTCTAAAAAAACTGACATCCCAAAACATGAGTTCCCTTTTTGAAGCTGTCTTCTGGGAACCCCCTTGCCTCCTGAGGGCCATGAGGAACTCCCTTTTTGACTATTGGTCACTCTGGGCTCCATCCTCCAGCCCTCACGCACCATGACTCCATGGATCAACTGTCATCAAAGCCTCAGCCTTTAGCTTCTTGTCATGGAAAGAGAGGGTGAGGAGGTGAAAACAGAAGTGCATATAATTTTCTGGGGACATTTTGAAGTGACTCATCTTTCCGAATTGGAGAATAGAAATACGGGGCAATAGCCACTGAAATATTTAAATCATGCCACATGGTAGATATGTCCTAGGAAGCTAGCAAGAGAAATAATTCAGCAGAAGCTGGAAGGTATATATTATGATAATTTTTATTGCAAAATTATTTATTATTTTTAAATGTTTGTTTTTTGAAATTGTGGTAAGAACAGTTAACATGACACTTGCCACTTATCACATTTATAAGTGCACAATACAGTATTGTTAGCTATGGACACAATACTGTTCAGCAGAACTGTAGGACTTATTCATCTGTGTAACTGAAACTTCATACCTATTGAACAACAACTTTTCATTTCCCACTCCACCAAGCCCTTGACAACCCCTGTTCAACTTTCTGCTTCTATGAGTTTGACTATTTTAGATTCCTGGTAAAAGTGGACTCATGTAGTGTCTGTCTTTCTTTGTTTGGCCTATTTCACTAGCAAAATGTCCTTCAGATTCATCTCTGTTGTTACAAATGATAGGATTTCCTTCTTTTTATGGCTGAATAGTATTCCGTTATGTATATATACCACATATTCTTTATGCATTCATCCATCGATGAACATTTGGTTTATTTCTATGTCTTGGCTATTGTGACTAATGCTGCAGTGGACAAAGGAGTGCAGGTATTTCTTCCCGATCCTGATTTCAATTCTCTTGGATGTATACCCAGAAGCATGATTGCCAGCTCATATGGTAGCTCTATTTTTCATTCTTTAGGGACCTCCATACTTTTTTCCATAATGGCTGTACCAATTTGTATTCCTACCAAGTGTTCAGGGTTTCAACTTCTCAACATCATAAAATGAGAATTATAATGAGAAATGTATGACGCACACACCTATATGTAGTTGAAAATGTGAAACTATATAAATATTTTATTTAAGAACTAAAATAAAATAAAAAATATATTACATTATATATAATTATAAATGGATACACACTTGTGACAAAGTAACATGCAAATAATATTTTTATGTTAAAATAATGGTATAATATTTTTTAAAGTTAAAAGTTTACTTTAATAAAATAGAAAAAATCAATTAATGCTTTATTTAGTAAAAACTTAATTGAAAATAAATTATATATTATAGTAAATTTCCTTAGTAAAACATGTTGTTTTTTCTTGAAGTGTTAACTTTATTTAAAGCAATGCTGCAGTCTGGGTAAAGTTATACTTCAAATAGTAAATATCTTTTTTTCTGAAGATGTTTTTTTCTTTGTGGCTGTTGTGGGATTATGGATACCTAACTAGTCCTAAGATAATGAGAAAAAGATGATTTTCTTTAAAATAAAAATTAATATTATTTATATTCATATTTATATGTAATCACTTTCAATATAAGCACATACTTCAAAAAAAAAAGAATCTTTGAAATTTTAAAAATTCCGGTGTTGATAACAGTAAATTTTAGGAACAATTCCCAAGCCTAATTTTTGCACACATCACATATAGGGCAATTTTTCTGAATCTTGGACCACTGGTGACATTGTTCAGAGTCAGAGAAGGGCTTCAATTAGAAGTTCCAGGTGAGCATCCAGTGAAGTTCTTACTCAAGAGGGCAGAAACCTCGCTGGCTGAGTTTCTAGCTAAAGTTTGTTGACTCATCCTGTTCTCTGTGAGCATGGGAAAATGTATATCATCTCCAGGGCGCAAAGAGAACTCTGTGCCAGGTCAGAGGAAGCAAACTATTAGGGAAACTAATCCTTTGAAACCATTTACTAAGACACTGAGTGCTGTCATTTGGTTTACCTGGAAGGCTTGTTAAAAATCTAATCACAAGATGATTTATATTTGAGGCACTTTTTGTACTATGATCCTTCAGCCAAGATCCATCTAGCATACAGATCTTTTCACTTTATTTTTAAGGACATCTGGAAGGTATTTCCCTACTCCCCTTTCCAATCTAAAGAACAACCAAACTACTTCTAGTGCAACAGAAATGAAAGGAACACCATAATGCCAACATCATTCATCTTTTTTAAATGTATAAATGCTTTTTGAGAAAAATTCATGCATTGTAACATTTGGGGGAGGCTATAACTTGTCATCTAATTATTGATATACAGATCAATAATTTTTTTCTACATAGTTCATCTTAACACCATAAGCAACTCACATTATCTTCAAATCTCCATCAGAGAGAAGGCTGAGGCTTGGCTGGAGCAAGAGCTGGGTGACCGCAACAGGCCCTGGAGGGAGCCGTGCTGCATGTACATTGGGGCTATGTCAGGAACGTGGCTTCAGTAAATCTCTTAATAACACAAAGCTTCAACTTTTTCACCTGTTAAGAACAAAACAAAAAGCAAGGCTGTGATACTTCATCTCTCAGATGTTCTGGAACCCTTCAAGTCTAGCACATGTCTTCCAACCCATGGCTCTGTATAGACCTTCCAGCCTATCTACAGTGGCATTTCCATGCACCTTTCATGTTTGGTTCTACAGAGACAGTTCAAAAATTCTGCTGGTGCTAATGAACTGAGCTCTGGTCATGCACCTATAAGGATCAACGGACAGCAACCTGCATGACACTGATGATTTATGCTTTATAAAATAGAAAACACTAATGAGAATGAGATTAAACACTAATTATTATTTTTATCATTATTAAACACTGCTTAGAATAATCCATGTTTTGTCTGGTGGGTTAGAACAAACAAAAAAGATAATAAAAAGAAATTTTAAAAATCAAAAAAGAATGGACTATGTATAAATGTAAACTACAACCTATAAAAGATTCAATTTTCTCTCTTTTACCGTTTGACCATAGCTTCTGCATTACGTGGATTTGCTATAATCTGAATTTGTATTTTTATATATCCCACCTGTGGATATTCTCAGTGCAATATGATGTTAAAAATCTAAGCAGCATTCTCTTTTGCCTGCTGGCATTTATCAAAGTGATCTCTGATGTCAGTGTCTATTTGTGGTGATTATCAATCAGAGTTCACATGAGAATGATGGTTTACATTGACTTTTTTAGAAGCAGTGAGGTGTTCTCTAACTATCTGTAGTTTATCTGATATCCTGAGATCTCATTCTTCTCTCCATTGGTGGGGAATCTATTCTCAAAAGCTAAGAGGGGCCAGATTTTACAGACACAAACTGGAGAGGGAGGTCATCAGGAGGTAGAGAAACATTTATAACACAGTGGATTTGGGGCAGTGCTGTGCTCTCTAGGCACGGAACTCAGGACAAGGTCTGAAGAACACAGTTGCAGGGATATCTCTTTTCAACCTGTTTGTCCTGTAATTGCACTTTCCATCTGAGAACTTGCTAGAAAATTGCATGGAAAATCCAAGTCTTAATATAACACAATGGTGATAGGCATAAGCTTTTCAGTGACATGGCCCTGGGTTCAAATTCCAAACCCTGCCCCTGGTTCTACAATCATTTGAAAAATAACTATTGAAATCTTTTTTGTCATTTTTAAAGTGAGAGACAAAATAGCTCACACATCATTGTTGTAGAGATTAAATGAAATAGCGTACATTAAATGTTAATCCCAATACTGAGTACATACAAATGTTCAGTAACTACCATATATCTAGTCCTATGATATATTCCATTATAAAAATTTGGCCTTTGGGATTTTAAAACGTGAGGTTAATTGCCTCTTTAAAATTCACACAGCAATGTTATTTGCTTGGATAGGCCTAAGGTAGAGCTCATGGAAAGCACAAAGTCTAAATAGATTTTCCTCATCTCTGGTCTAGAAATGAAGAAACACAAAGCTACAGGACAGGCAAACATGATATAGAAGATTTAGATGGTAAGCATCATCATGGAATCATTCTCAATAGAAATCAGAAATCAGAAGAAAGAAGTTTTTATTTCTGGTTAAGTTGTTGTTTGGGCTGTCTTACTTTAAATTTATGCAATAACCTGCTTTCATTAATGCCTATCTCACGTGCCATACAAATGGCTCAAAACAAAACAGGTTATTAAGTAAGGTTTTCTGTCATCATAAATACAAAATTATTATTTTTTGATTTTGCCTTTCTAGAATTCTCTTCTTAGGTCACTGGCACTGTTGAGGGTTCACGGAACTTGTGCGGAAAAGCCCGTGGATATTACTGGCTACCATGTGGCATTTTCTTTTGCTGATGAGAAATCTGATGCCATTCTAAATGCCATTATTATTGTCAGCAACCCATCTTTTCTTCTAGAGAATTTTGGAGCTTTTCTCTTTTCTTTTTTTTTTGAGGTGCAAAGTTCCACCCTAGTGTGTCTAGATGTAGCTATAATTTTGTTTAATCTAGGATCCAGTGTGGGATTTGGGGGATCTTGCCTTTACTTATAGAAAATCCTCATTGAATATGTGCATCTCTGGTTCTCTTCAGGTTCTCCATCTGCATCTCCTCTTAATACATTTTCTCATTCTTCTACTGTGAAAGTAAGCATTCACTATATATTTGTAAGAATTTGTCCACCCATTCATCAGGCTGGAATAAAACACACAGAAAGTCTCAGCTTCCAAGTTAACAGGAAGCAACATTTCTCCCAAGCACACATTGCTGTTGTAGTGTCTAAGCAGCAGTCCCATTTTCCGAGTGACTGCTGCTTTCTTACTGAGCTTTCATTAAATCTTGGAAGTCTGTCTGTTTGAAACCTTATCAGTAAGAATGAAACATTTGCCTCCAGCTTGAATGATCTAAGTCACGTTGACACAGAGAAGCAGCCTCAACCTCCAGCTCAGACCCAGAGCTTCAGATAAGGGTTCTGAACATAACATTCCGCATGTATCTCTACTTTGCAGTTTGCAAAGAAACAGAGTCCTAGGTCCATGCTGCAGTCTGGACCTGATGTTGACCACTTTGCATGGAGCCCTAATTTGCTTTGAGCCTTCAAAAATACTGCATCTTTCAAATTCCACCTAAATCCCCTCCTGCCCACAAATCCTAGAACAACTCAATCTTTATTTTTTCTTTTCTTGGCTTGGTAAGAAACCCCATGTTTCATCAGATATGCAGTCTTCCTTGCTGTGTGGTAATAATAATGCCATGTATACCATGTATGGGGCAACAAATAAATCCAATTTTGTTGGACTACAAGTTTGCCTTTGATTGAATGTGCCGATTGGGCTGGGGCATCACTAGGTGGTCAGCTTCCTTTCTCCTATTTATTCGTTCTACAGTTAGCTTCAAATTTATTTCCTAAAATTTTATTTTATTCTATGATATTATAAAATACACATACAAAAGGATATATAATATATAGTTAGAATATAATAGATTAGATATATTAATGTATCCATATACAATAATATATTGGTATATTATATATTAGAATAAATAATATATTGGTATATTATATATTAGAATATATAATATATTGTTTATATAAAAATATATAAGTATATATAATGTATAACTGCATATCATAGTTTAAATTCCAATAAAACAGTCATCAATGTACCACCCCCTGCTGAGCCGAACAATAAAACCAGTGTCTTCATCATTGCTTACACTCCTGTGTGCCCCTCACAATCCTATACCTTCTTTTCTTCTCCCACCTAAGAAACAGCCTCTATCAATCTACTGTCTTTCCTCTACATAAAAATGCATTTCCAAATAATTATGTTTTAGTTTGGCCTCATTTTGGCCTTCTCATAAATTTCATCATTCTTCTGTGATTACAATTTTCTCTGATGTGCTTTTTCACACAACATTTTGCTTTTAATTTTATGTTTGAGGTGTATTTCAGTAATTTTCATTGCTATAGAGTGTTCTATAATGTGAGAATACTATAATTAACGTATTCAGTGGGCAAATCATGGACATTTCAGTTGTTACTAGTATTTCACTTCTATGAACAGTTTTGAACTCATCTCCAGGGAAAACTGTGCAAGAGACTCTTTATGGGATGTTCCCATGACTGCGGTTGCTGAATTTTAGGTGATGTGGTACTTTACCAGGTACTATAATATGGTGGCCCAACATGATTAAAACAACTTATATCCCCTCCAATGGGGCTTGAGGATTGCTTCACATCTTCACAAATGTATGATAATATCAGACTTTCAGTCCTTAAGTGGGATTGTATTGTAGTCCCCTCCTTCCTAGTGAGATTGCACATCTTTTCATTTTTTATTACTCTCTCATATTTTTGCTTCTGAATATACTATTGAGGGTTTATTACTTTAATATTGATTTTTAAATAACTATTTATATATTTAGCATGCTTATCCTTATTTTTAAAAAATATCCTCCCAGTGTGTAGCTTATTTAATTTTTTATAGTTTATTTTAATGCATTTATGTTCTTAAATTCAATATAATTAAGCCAATCAGTCTTATTCTTTATTTTTTGTATCTTAGTTTAGAAATCTTTCCTTACCTTGAGGTCAGAAAGAAATTTCCCTATATTTTCTCCAAAGGTTTTAAAACTTTACCTTCCACATTTAAAAATTCAACCCCTGAAGAAATACTTTTTCTGAAGCAGTAGGAAACAAATTTTGTATCATGTTGCTCCTCGTTCCAATTCTCTAACACTAATTTTTCCCCAGTCTGAATGTCACTTTTATCATCTCTTTATTTTCATAATACCCATGGCTCTCTTTGCAGACTTTATTCTGTTTTATGGGTCCCTTTTTCCAGCCTTATTTTTTTAATA
The DNA here is from genome assembly GCF_029289425.2 of Pan paniscus. NCBI lineage: Eukaryota > Metazoa > Chordata > Mammalia > Primates > Hominidae > Pan > Pan paniscus. Next base: position 51,497,868 of record NC_073255.2, read on the forward strand.
TAAGGCTTAATATTAGAGAAAACAACTTCTTGCCTCTTATTACTATTTAGGAATCCATTAAAAAATCAGAATCACTTCATCCAGTTTTATAAAACATCTTAGAAATTTTATTGAATCCACACAAATCACTTTTGAAAACTTGACTTCCTTCCAACACTGAGTCTTCATAAGAAAGCATGTCCCTGCAGTTATTAGGTCTCCTTTATTCCTTTCAATACAATTTATAATTTTATACCTACAGGGCTTGATAATATTAATAAACTATCCTCTTTATAGTTTTGTTATTATTAATACATGTAAAAATTCTTAAAATTATATTTTTAGTACTTTCATTTAATCTTTTGAGATGAGCCCATAGATTTTCTTCTTTATTCTTTTCAAAAAAGAAATTCTACAAAAGGAATTTTCTAAGATAAACAATTTTGCAACTCCAGGATAACTACAACTTGGTCAGGACAGAATGTCTTTTTATACATTGCTAAGTTGGGTTTATTAATATCTTCTTGGAATTTTTGCATATGTTTTATATCTATCTAAACTATTATTGTACATTATTAATCTTTAAAATTTCAAAACTTACACCAGTGGTTCAGTAACAATGAGGCTTGTGACATAAGTAAAAAGATTACCAAACTTCTAGATGATATATTTTGCTTCCACAGTTTCAAATGAGATAGATTTCACTGCCTGATAGCTTGATTTTATTTGGATTTGAAATGTATGGACTTGACAGTAAACGCAACAGTCCTTTCTCAATAATGTAAACAAAACTCCAAACCATTTTAGGGCTTTATTTGTTTCACGATAGCTCTGTTTCTGTGGACTACTAAGTGCTAATTCATGATACTAACTTTATTATTTTGCTTTCAAACTTGGTTCTTATGCTAATTGTCTCTTTCGAATGACATTTCCCTCCTCCCCCATATTTTAAAATCCAGTCTGACAATCTTTGTCTGCAACTAGAAAGTCTGAGTCATTTACATTTATTGAGAATACAGTTATATTTAAATTTAAATTTATGTTTACCATGCTAGGTTATAATTTTCTGGCCTGTGATTATCAACAATTCTTTTGGTTTTATTCCTTTTATACATTATTTGGAATTTTTCTACTTTCTTCTATTTCTATATAATAACTTTGAAAGTTATCTAGTTTTTTTTCTGTTTGCATATACTAGAAATTTTACCTTGCATATTTAACCCAACAAAGTCTGATTGGAGAACTTTTATTGTCTTTCCAAAACAATACAAGGGCCTAGACATTTAATGCAACTATTCCCTTCTGGACTTATAGCTTATACTTGCTTAGTATTTTAGTTTCATGTCATTTTATAATTCTGCAAATTAGACATTATGATAATTACTATTTTATGTTGTCAATACTTCTTTTGGCTTACCTGTAAGCTTCCAATTTTCTTTACCCATCCCTTCTTTTATCTCAGATATTTCTTTGGAGATTATTTTCTTCTGAAAAGTATATTCTTTTAAAGTTCTCCTTGAGGTGACTTAGTAATAAACTTTTCAGGGCTATTTGTCTAAAAATATATTTATTTTTTCTAATTTTTTAAAAACAGTTCCATTCACACTATACTTTTAGTTTGTTAATCATCTATTCTCAGCACTGTGAAGATAATTTCCCAGTCTTCTAGTTTCTATTGTGGTTGAGGAAAAGTCAGCTGTTGGCCTATATTTTGTTTATATATAACCTATCTTTTCTCTTTACTGGAAGTTCATCTTTGTCTTTGTTTTTGTTTTTGTTTTCCTACTTAAATGTGTCTAGTGTCTCGAGCTTTTCTAATATAAGAATTAATATCCTCCATCAATTTTGAGAAAATAAAGTTTTAGCCTGCCTCTTCAAATATTACTTCTTCTAACTATTCTATTATTTCCTTCCTAAACTCTGTTCTCTCTCACACAAACACACACCTTATTAGTCTAGTGGTCTTTGCATGTCTCTTCAAATTTTATTACTGTCTTTGAAGCTGCATTCTGATTAATTTTGCATGTTATTTATTCTAGTAATTTAGGTCTTTGAAATTCACTGTTATTTCTTTTAAATTATTAAATGCACTTTTTAAAAACTTCTGCATATGATGTTCCAATAGCTGAAGTTTTTTGACATCTGATTCTATTTTTTTCTTTTTGCTCAGTCTAATTCATGGTTATTTGTTACCTCATCTGCTTCAAAACACTGTTCTAAATTTGTGAACTCCTTTTCATTGAAACTTTATTGATTACAGTTGCTTCAGGGTACTTTTACTTGAATTTCTCTAGAAAGTATTCTTTTTTCTTTTTTTTTTTTTTTTGAGATGGAGTTTTTGCTCTTTTGCCCAGGCTGGAGTGCAATGGCGCCATCTCGGCTCACTCCAACCTCCGCCTCCTGGGTTCAAGCAATTCTTCAGCCTCAGCCTCCCAAGTAGCTAGTATTACATGAGTGCATCACCACGCCCGGCTAATTTTTTTTTTCATATTTTTAATAGAAATGGAGTTTCACTGTGTTGGTCAGGCTGGTCTCAAACTCTTGAGCTGAGGTGATCCACCTGCCTCGGCCTCCCAAAGTGCTGGAATTACAGGTGTAAGCCACCGCGCCCAGCCTAGAAAGTATTCTTATGGGCTCTGACAGGTGTCAGGACTTGAGAAAATGAATACATTATCAAGTTGGCTTGTTTGTATGTTTTTTTGAGGATAACAGATAGTGTGACGTCATGCCCCAAACATGTGAAGATAGGGTTTGCCATACAAATGCTCAGTGAACATCTGCTTATTTTTTCCCTTCCCTCAGGAGTGTCCTTTTTGTCTCACTAGTCCACTGGGCACATGGTACTGGTTTTATGATGGAGTGTTTGCCTTCACTTCTCTACCTGCACAGGATTCAGTCACTACTGTCTTTTGTCAGGGATCACCAGGACCAAAACTCAGGGTCACCAGCGATCAGAAACACTTCTGTGGCAACAGTCAGCATCCATGCACTTGATTCTCTGTTGCATTCTATTTTCTCATCATTTTGGGTATCTGAGAATTTCCCTTGCCCTGAAGGCTCATCTGGGCATTTGTTTTTGTATTTTAGCTTCTGATTTTAGATTTTCCATTCTGTGAAGTTTTAGGGGCAACACGGAGTTTGCAACGTTGTCAGAGAGAGAAACTTTAATTCCCTCTTCTGATATCCAACATAACAGTCATCATGTCTATTGAGATTGAAAGCATTTTTAAATTACATCATTACAGTCTTTCTTTTCAGTATATTTTCAACCTGAAATTAAACACATACACACACACACAAACACACACCCCACAGGCCCATGGACGAACAGAACGGACACCACAGGGGAGTTTGCTAGAAACGCAAGTTCTGTTGAGTCAGAGCTCCAGGGGTAAAGCCCAGGTCTGTGCTCTCTCACACCCTCAGAATAATGCAGGCACAACCAAAGTTTGGGAAGCCCTGCTTGACTACTAGAGAAAATTCACAATGGACTCTCTTTGTACTTAGTACTTACATCACAAGGTGCTCTAGAAAGCATTTTCTCAAACTCATATGCGTTGTGTGCCTTCTTTGTCTCAAGCACATAAACTCTCAGTGGTAATTGCTAAGCTTTTCACAGCATAATTTTTAATTATATTTAATTTAAATATGAATTATAAATTATCCCATGTCTCTTAGGTCTTATAGTTTTTTTTAAAAGTTCCACTATATTTTCTTTGAAACTTCCATAGGAAAATAGACAAGAAAAGAAACCCTTCTCAAAACAAACCAAAGTAATTGTTGATATTAGTGAAGCGCTTCCTATTGTTCCAGCTATTTTGCTTGATTGTTGATATGTATTTAAATAATTTATGCTGGTGCCTGAGATCCTGTAATGTCATTGTGTTTTCTCTAAGTCTGCAAAAGTTGACTGCAAACATTGTATTTTAGAGTGGATAAAGTTATAAAACATAAAACTGCTCATGTTGAAAGGTGGTTTTAATTATAGATTTTTTTTACTATTACCATTTTAATGTGGTAAAAGTCATTAAATCATTTATGATATTTGAATTGAGACAGAATCCCCCAAAACACACACACATACACACACATGCACACACACGTTCCAACTACAAGCCAAATCAGGAGAGAAATAAAACACAATTATACTCTTCCTAGTCATTCTTTGCTCATATGCTAGATGATACAGAAAATAGAAGCACTCAAATTGAGGGAGTCTATGTTTTCAACGTTTTTGGAATTATAAATGTATTGTATTTCTGTAGGATACTTATTAACGAGGCTTAGAAAAATGTCTTTAAAATGTGACCGCCAGAACCACTCTTCTACCCGTTGGCCGAACTGTCTGTAAGTCACCACAGCTGGAACATCTGCTCTGCAAGCAGACAGCCCCTTTCCACTCATGCCTAGGCCCACCCCAAGGGAGCAGAAAATCATCTCGCTCAGCAACCCGCTGATTCAGGTAACCACATTCACTCTAGCCATAATAGTTGTTCATAATCCTTAACCTATATTATGGAAAACTCTTGAATTTCAACCCAAGGAGAGAGAGGATGGGGTAGTAGAAAAAGCGTTGGCCCTGGGAAGAGATGATTGGGTTTGTAATGAGAGCAGCTGTCACACTAGGCAACTGTATGATTCAGAGAGTTTCACATTTTCTCTTGGGGTTTGTTTTCTTCCTTTGTAAAATAAAGGGTTTAAACTATGTTACTAATGTGGAACCTTCTGGCTTTATGATCTTATGATGCAAAACTGAACAGATTAAAAACAAAACAAAACAAAACTAAAAACGTTCATATATAGCCCATGGACATGGGTATAAGAGATGAAGCCTTCTCTTCTTTCACGTATTTGGAGGCACATGAGAGCAACACCTGGACCCAAATGAGAGGGGACTCCAAACTGCATCACGTAACATGACAGTCAAGACAATTTCCTCCCATACTGGCAAAATATTATTTACTCATAATACCCAACAGGTGCATGATAAGAAATCTTTGGGCAGCTGGGTCAACATAATCCAAACAGGGTTTTTTAACACTGAGTGATAGCTCCCAGCACTTTGCCATCAGCCAGCACTGGGCTTTGCATTTTCTCTTTCATGAGCAACAAATGTTAATGATGTGTTGATGGCTCCAATGCTTTGTTGTTTCTGGGAGATCCGGTTTACGGCCACCATCTTTCTCAGGGATTCTAAAGGTGTTTTTAATACACAACACATTCCCCAAATGTGGATGAAAAAAGGAGGGAGTGATGAGGGAAATTGTGACTCAGTCTGGTCACAGAATGTCAGAACCGCTACAGACTGTGGGAATCTTTCTTCTGAGGCATTGCTTTGTGCTTAAGAAAATGAAATGTCCAGAGAAGTGATGAGCCCAAAGTCTTTCATGGCACACAAAGTAGAACACAAAACAGAAACTCAAAAATATAAGACAATGTTCTTTCCTCAGTCCATGGAACTGCATTGCTCCATGGACTGAACTGGAGGCCCCCCACACCAAAGTAATACTTTCAATACGTTATGAAAAGTACTGTGCCAAAAGAGTAGAAAGGACAAAGTGATGATTCTGTTTGGCGCATGGTAGTCAGTGAAGTGATTTGCTAGGCAGAGAAGAAAAAAGAAGAGATGAGGAGACAGGAGAGAAAAGAAGTAATAAGAAAAGAGAGGAGATCTAATCCCAGTGAATGGGAAACTGCAAACTCGTGGAGTCATGCAAGAAAGAGTGTGTTTATGAAAGAGCTGGTTGTTTAGTGAGATTGAAAAGTAAACTGTATAGAACGTAATGGATCAGTTTGCAAAACCATCTGAGATTAAGTTATGAGCAGCCTTAAATAGAAAGGAAAGGAGCTTAAACTTGCTCATATTGATGACAAGAATTTATGGCAGTGCTTTAAGCAAGAGCATGCATTCTTAGAAACACCCCTCTCCAACAACAGCAGAGAAGTGAGCTGGAAAGAGTCGAGGTGAGGAGGCAGATTACGAGGTTGCTGCAGAGACTGCACACAATAGAGATAGGTGCAGAAAGTGTGTGACCTCAGGGCTGATATATGCAGCCCATGTTCACTGGCGTGGAGCTGCCTTAAGCCTCTATGTTTGCTTCTTTCCCATCTCTCAGCAGCAGACTCATACTAATGTAAAAATGAATGTTCGCTTGGCTTGTGCAGAAAATGATTCCGTATTCAGATATCCAAGAAATTTGAAGCAGCAGAGAAAATATGCTTTTACAGCATCACTGATCTATGGGTTGCAATTCAACTGTAAGCAAAGTATGCAGCCGTTTCAAAAGTGAGAAACATCTTAAATTGTCTCCATCCTTTGGACAAAACAAGGGAAAAGAGTCTTGGAATTAAAGAAAACTGAGTTAGAATAAAAGCTGGGCCAGTTACTGGCTATAACATTTTGGGCAAGTTTCTCTATGTGTAAGATGAGATTATAAAACCATCCCCATCTGAAGTGGCAAGGATGAAATTTGAAAAACCATACTCTATGTACAGGGCTTACCCCAGATCTAGGTACTGAGCAGGCTCCCATAAACATGTGTGTCCTTCCTCTTCCACTCTTCAATGCCCTCCAGACTGTGGGGGGCTGAGACGCTCTCAGTGTCTCTGTACATTCCCTTAGTTGTGTTCTAGCCCTCTTAATTCAAGAGCCATCTCTGCATTTTCAAGTCTGCATCTTAACTCACCTCTTCTGAGAAGTCAGCCCAGACTACACCATCTAACTTGGGGTATTCTGTTGTTCTCCATGGCAACAACCTGTTTTCTTCCCTTGATATCACTTATGATAATGCACGCTTTGACAGTGATCTGTTTCATTTCTCAGTTGTGTGTTCTTCTACCAGGAAGACAGTGGTCATTCTGGGTTCCCCAGAGAAGCAAAACCAGTAGGAGATACATACATGTATATACACACACATATACATAAATATATATGACAAAAGAGAAAGGAGAGCTGGGTGCGGTGGCTCACGCCTGTAATCCCAGCACTTTGGGAGGTCGAGGCAGGCAGATCATGAGGTCAGAAGATCGAGACCATCCTGGCTAACATGGTGAAACCCTATCTCTACTGAAACTAAAAAAAAATTAGCCGGGCGTGGTGGTGCGCACCTGTAGTCCCAGCTACTTAGGAGGCTAAGGTAGGAGAATCGCTTGAACCTGAGAGGCGGAGGTTGCAGTGAGCTGAGATCGCACCACTGCACTCAAGCCTGGTGACAGGGCAAGACTCTGTCTCAAGAAAAAAAAAAAAAAAAAAAAAAAGAGAGAGAGAGAGAAAGGAGAGAGATTTAATTCATGGAACTGGCTCATATGATTGTGGGGGCTGACAAGTCTGAAATCTCCAGGGCAGGCCAGGAAGCTGGAGACCCAGACCCAAGGAGGGTTTCTATGTTATAGTCTTGACAGACTTTTTTTGGGTAGGGGGACTTCACTTTTTGCTTTTAAGGCCTTTAACTGATTACATGAGACTCACCCCTAGAATCAGGGATAATGTCCTTCACTTAAAGTCCACTGAATGTAAATGTTAACCACATCTACAAAACGCCGTCATAGCAATATCTAGACTAGTGTTTTAGCAAACAAGTGGGCACCACGGCCTGGCCAAGTTGACACGATGTTAACACTCCCCCGTGGATCATATTCCTCTGCACCATGCTGGGCACAGAATAGATCCTCAGTAAGTAAGTGTTAGATAAACAAGCTGAACTTCAGATTATAATGATGCAATGCACATTTGCCATTCTTTTTCAGATGCCAGTATCTTAACCACTTGCTTGTTTGAGAATCCTCTCCTTAGGGAGCAGAGCTCAGTTCCCACTGAAAAGCTGGCATTGGAAAAATCAACCCCAGGCTCTGAAGGGATTCTGGGGCTGGACTGCAGAATGGGCAGCCTGTGCCATGACCACCAGCAGCAAAGAAGGTGGTGCTTATGACAACACACCACATGGTGGCTGTGTCCTGGTGCCCCCAGCTCTGGTGTTGTGCCCTCAGGAGGCAGGTTTGTGGTGGGCTTTGGGGGCTTTGGCAGAGGACATGACTGAAAGCTGCTCATCTGACCCAGTATGACCTCCGGAGCCTCATGTTCCCCTTCAGGCAGCCTGTTTCCATTTCTCCAGCCTATATTTGGGTTCTGTCTCTCAGGCTTGCATGACAACACAGGTGGCCTTCGTTTCCTGATATTTTCCAGAGAGTGCATAGTCACTTTGGAATCTGAAGATCTGGATTTGAGCTTGGGTCACTGTTCACATTCTGTTCATGTTTGGAGAATTGTGCATCCTCCCAGGCCTGAGTAGAAATCGTTGGCCCTGGAGGCCTGCGTGGCCTCCTGTTCATCTTCCCAGCCAGGGCCTCAGTGTGTGGCTCATGTTACTCAGGCGTGCTTGGAGGCTGGAATCCAGCCACAAGTGCACAGTGGAGATCCATCTGCAGCTCTGAGGTTAAAAGCAGGGACTTTGGCATTTGGCCATCCAGGGGTATGAGAGTGGACTCCAGTCCTTTCCCTCCACCCTGGAAACAGTGAAAACAGAGACATGCTGAGCCCCTATGAGCCTCCTGGGAGGGAACATACCTCCCTTCAACTGGTCCTCAGAGACCTGCCAGCCCTGGCACTTCAGCACCACTCCCTTAGTCCCCCTCCTGGAGTTTCTGAGTGTCTGTGAGACTTCTGCTTCCTACCTTTGCTTTGCTGTAATCAAAAGAACCATCTGCTGCCCCAACAGCTGACAGAAATAAATTAATTAAATTAAATGTAAAAAATGCTGCTTAGGCTAGAGTACAAGACCTAATCACTATGAGTGGAGACTAACCTCTGACCTCTCACATCTCCTTCACCCTCACATTAAAAATGCATTATTTCATTTGAGTCAAGTCTTTAAAAAAAATATATATGGCCATGGAAATGCTGGAAGTCTCTAATGTCCTGAAAACTATAAACATAAATTCTCACATATCACATGCAAGCAATAAGCTAACACACTTTTAAATTTAAAAAATTTGGAAAAAATTTAAAACAAAATAGAGTAAAATACAAATTAAAGAGCATTAGGTAGTTTACCATAAAGGTAAAGGCTTTTATCATTAATATGCACTCTAGAATTATCAACATTGTTTAACTTAACAACTGAATTTAAGAAGTCATCAAAGTGAATCTATCAAAAGAGATTTTTTAAAAAGGATAGATAATACTGTCATTATTTGTAGATTATAAGATTACATGATTGTACACCTAAAATACTTAAATAATACTACTGGATTTGTTCTAAAAGAGTAGAATATAGTGATCAGACTTTAAAAAAAAAAGAACAGAAAACAAAAGCTTTGATATATACCAGCAATAATTATGAAGACATTAAATGAAAATAAACAGCATTTCTAATAAGGACACAATACCGGCTCAGTGGGATTTTGGGACATGGGTTATCAAAAAATCACTAAGATCATTTAAGTATTTATGGTGAGAATATAGTATACAGTTAAAAAATGTATTATAATAGTACTGTACCAGATATTAAATCACTCTTTTAATATGTAACTATGACAATTCTAGATAAGAATGGACAGAGATATTTATACTATCGAAGTCAAGCAATGGGTCCTGATATAAATGAACTTCATGTAGGATGGAAAAAATTCACCAGTTGGCGAGGAAAGAAAGTATTTAGTAATGGTTTGGAGAGATTTGGTTAACTAATAGTAAATAAATTTAAAATTTCTGACAATAAGCTAACAAAAAAGGTGAAAATAATAAATAAAATTGAAGTTCTAGAAGAAAATAGAGATGTATATAGATCTACTCTTTGATTAGAGAAAATTTTTCAAATTTCAAATTAGTGGAAGCCGAGTGCAGTGGCTCACACCTGTAATCCCAGCACTTTGGGAGGGCAAGGCAGGCGCATCACCTGAGGTCAGGAGTTCAAGATCAGCCTGGTCAACATTATGAAACCACATCTCTATTAAAAATACAAAAATTAGCTGGGTGTGGTGGCAGGTGCCTGTAATCCCAGCTACTTGGGAGGCTGAGGCCAGAGAATCACTTGAACCCTGGAGGCAGAGTTTGCAATGAGCCAAGATCGCACTATTACACTCCAGCCTGGGCAACAAGAGTGAAACTTCGTCCCAAAAAGAAAAAAAAAAACAGTGGAGAAATATCAAAATACTCAAAAGTCTATGCATATGGCATACAGTGATAAAAAGTCCAACAAATATTATAGATTAAGCACATTAATATTCTTAATACATGAAGAGATCAAAATAGATAAGATCACAAATACTGCCTCCCGATATGGTTTGACTGTGTCCCCACCCAAATCTCATCTTGAATTGTAGCTTCCATAATTCCCACATGCTGTGGGAGGGACCTGGTGGGAAATAATTGAATCATGGGGACGGTTTCCCCCGTACTGTTCTCATGGTAGTGAATAAGTCACACAAGGTCTGATGGTTTTATAAGGGGAAACCTCTTTCACTTGCCATTCATTCTCTCTTTTCCTGCTGCCATGTAACACGTGCCTTTCCCCTTCCACCATGATTGTGAGGCTGCCCCAGCCACATGGAACTGTGAGTCCATTAAGCCTCTTTTCCTTTATAAATTATCCCCTCTTGAGTATGTCTTTATCAGCAGCATGAAAACAGACTAATACACCTCCTCAGAGTAAAGTCACAGAAGAATAAATACAAATGGCTACTTGACATGTAAATAAGTTGAAACTCACTAGAACTTAAAAATGAAGTTCACTGGAAATTAAACACTAATTTTGCTGGAAGTTACACATTAAAAATTGAATTAAGTAGAAATTAAAAAATGTAAAATAAGAATGCAATTGTTTTCTTAGTACACTAGGAAAGAGTAGTTAATCTCATGTCAATCATGAACAGGGTGTTATAATCTCTGAGGAACAGACTGGCAGCATGAGTCAAGCTTCTTAAAAGTTATGTTCTTTAGAATCTGTGTGTCTGCTTCTAGGTGTCTCATCTAATTACATAGGAAATCTTCACAAGCATAGAGAAATATATCAAATAATTATTTTTAATAATTAAACATTTTTAAATTTCCTAGATCCAACAATAGATATTCCAGTTTTGGGGAGGAAGAGGACATAAGCCTTTTTCTGAAAAGTAACAAATTGACTCATTTACATATTATTTTACCTGACATTGGGCAAGGTGACTCAGTTTTGAAGATCTCTGGATTGGCTGTGACCAAAACCACATCTTTGACCTTGCTACATTCAATAGAATAGAATTAATAATGGCCACCATTTGTTGAGACTGAATCTACACAGCAGGCACTTTGCAGACATCCTGTAATATGATCTTAAAGGGATGATTCTTTCTCCCTTGTCCTTCTGTAACCTGCAAACATCACCTAGACTCTCTTCCCTTTTTTTTAGCACTTTCATTCCTTCCCTTTCTGTGCTTTCTTTCTCTTGGACTCTTCCTTCCACTTCCTTAATGGAAATGTCTGTAAACCACTCACATAAAATGAGTTGAAACTCCCAATAACAGCGTGTGCTGCTGAGGGGAAGAGAGAGGGAAGATGAATGAGTCAGCAAAACAGAAGTTTGACAACATAAAAAGTGATGTGCACCAAAAACCAGGTGCTCCTATGTTCAGAGGGGGACCAATTCTCTGATTTGGAGCAGAATCAAGAAGGAATTGTAGTGGAGCCTCTAGGATCATAGACAGGATTGGGAAAAGCGATACTTTTGACAGAACAAAATGAGCAGAGGGTTGGTTGGAAACACATACAAATCTCAGGTGTCTATTCTTTGTCATAAGCACCTACAAAAGTCAGGCACAACCTTGTTTAGTTGTGATTTTAAAAAATCCCCTCCCTTAACTGATTCAGAGTTATGAATTAATAATAATGTGATGCCTTCACTCTCCACAAAAACAAAAATAAGAAAAATCCCTGCCTCGACTCATGCCCATTGGTCTTCATGGACAGCTACCAAAGTTGCAAATGGAGATTCAAAACAGGAGGGAAGACTGAGCCAAGAATGAGCTGTCCTTGAGGGTGTTCCAATTCAAATGTATTTATCCTTGATAATTGCAGTAATTTTCACATCATCACTTTACTTGATGCGTCTATTGTTTTGTTCTTTCTAAAACCCAAATAGCACCTTTGAAGATAACCTTCCTCCACTGCTCATTGCCTCTCCAACCACTGAGCTCAGGAGTAAACTATGCATGCATTAGGTATTAAACATGGTCAAACAGGCTGTGTAATTCATTGACCTAAGAAAAATCACAGACGCATCAGCTCCTCCCGGGCAGTTTGTGATGAAATATTTTATCAGCCTCTCAAAGCATCAAAAAGCAAGACCAAAGAGATACTTTCCAAAACAGGAATAATCCTCACAGAAATAATTAATGCAAGAGCCAAGGGGCTGAAAGAGAGAAGCTGGGAAGCTTCTATTTCTTACCAAACACCGTTTTTTTTTTGTTGTTGTTGTTTTGTTTTTTGTTTTTTTTTTTTAATTTTAAATTGATTGGATATTTGCAGTCTAGTAGGCTTACCACTCATTTACGTGAAATGATGAAGGAGCAAGGATGACCTTAGCCTTCTGGGTCCAGTTCAAATGGATGGATTCATTCAGCAGATCTTCAAGGTCCACAGAGATTACTGGCCTTCTGCTGTGGTGGGGGAGCTTTAATTAAATAATTAGGGCAGGAGCTGAGCAGCCCAGCATCAAGAAGGCTCTCAGCACACATTGGTCCACAGGCACCAGGCATGCGTCCTCCCCACCACCAAGACAACCAAGAGGAAAATCAGTTCAGCCAAAGGGACAGTAAAGGAAGAGCCCAAGAGGTGATCGGTATGGTTGTCAGCTAAACCTGCTCCTGAAAAAGTGGAAACAAAGCCAAGAAGTGGCGGGGGTGGGGGGTGGGGTGTGTGTGGGGTGAATAGCAGGAAAGGATAAATCTTCAGACAAAAAAGTGCAAACTAAAGGGAAACGGGAGCAATGGGAAAACAGGCTGAAGTGGCTGACCAAGAAATTAAAGAAGATTTACCTTCAGAAAATGAAGAAACCAAAACAGAGAAGAGTCCAGCCTTTGATAAAGCCAGAGAGAAAGAAGCCGAGTCTGATTAATATCATGTACCATGTCTTATCAGAGGTCCCTGTCTCCCTTTTTGTGCTATCCAGATGAATATTTTTATCAACTGTTTTGTAAATGCAAGTTTTTCAGTAGCTCTAGAAACATTTTTCAAAAGGAGATAATTCCACCTCATTCCACTTTTTAAGTGTAAATGCTTTTTAAAAACAGGTTAAATCATTCACTGGTTGGTTGTTTTTTGGTACAATCAAAAAAATATTGTGACATAGAGAATTGTGGGGGACTTTGGCAGTCTCGGGTTTCAGCTTAACGTTCCATAAATGGGGGGTTAGTTTTTATTCTATAGTACAAAGCATACTAACTGGCAAGATGGAGTCACAGTCCTGCATTTAATGTCTTGAACATTTAAAATTACTTCTAATCCCATGTTGTTTTTTGGTAGAATTGTTTATTAAAGAAAACCATTCCCTGAGCATGATCATTCCTATCAAAATTGTGTGCACTCTGTGACATCTTCGATCATGACAGTCCTGCTTCCCTAATAACTTTGTGAATGTGCTGTAAAAGTTGAAATTTGGAGTAGACAGTGTATATGCTATTCAACTGTGAATTGGTGGACATGTGAAACAGTCTATCGACATGTGTAGATACTGGTACATGATAGCCTCTTAAGGAAAATTTGCCTCCGAATTTTAAGCGGGAGCGTCACTGGAATAACTTTAAAAAAATTACAATACATGGCTTTTTAGATTTTAAGTGTGTATGTTAAGAATTGCATACAAATTGAAATGTCTGTATACTGATCCTCAACACAACAAATAAAATCTCAATTATGAGAAAAATACACACATTTAATTTTTCTGAACATTTGAAATTTTTAAAAAGATCAGGTTAGGAAATAATAACATAGAATTTAAAAAGAAAACAATCAATAACTTGGTATTCACTGGAACTGGTCTAAAACAAAATTATCCTAATCAGAGTGGGTATGAGACAGGGAGCCGGCCCTGTGAGAGCCTGTGTCTTCCTGACCCAGCTTCCAGAATTGAGGACTTCCTAGTGAGACCACTTAAACACCAGATTTCCCATCCTGAGGCCTGGCCAACCTTTGTCCAGTCATCTCCCAGCCCAGAACTTTTAACTGTGACAGTCTCCAGAGGCAGAACGTTTGAGCACTTAAACGTGAGACTCTGCTTCCCCTAGAAGGGAAGGTATCCCCGGAGCCTAATGTTCTCTTTGGCTTGGACTAAACATTCCTCCTATTGACAGCCCCCTTCACCTTCCACCCCTCAACCCACAGATTTATAAGCAGCCCATAGCCCACTGCTGGGGCCAGTGTGCACAGACACTGACCTGGCAGGGGCTGGAAGGATGGTGGCTTTGACCCTGCCCCACATGCCCTGAAACCACGGTCTCCACTCCACCCCCTCCCATCTGCTTCCCCAAATCTCTGCACAAGTCTGCATTAGGTGCAAACTTCCTTAATTGGAAAGTCCAGTGACAAACCTTCTCTAATGTTCCTGAGTACACGAGACACAGGACTATGTGGCATATTGGCTACTCTGGAGTGCACAAGAACTGGATTCAAGCCCTGCAGTCCTGCTCAACTATTGAACCCTCCAATTCTCTGCTTCTATAGCTATAAAATAGAGAATAAAGTCATACTCAGAGACTTGCAAAGACCCAGTGAGCCCTAAACCATTCCTATCTTAAAAAGAACAAGGAGAAACAGAAGAAGAAAGCATAAGCAGCTAAAACAGAAATAGAATTATTCAGAAATAATTTTAAAATGCTAATTTCTTTTAATTTTTTCTATAAAAAGAAAATTTCTGGTTCTAATCACAATATAATTCAATTATAGGATTTACCAAATATTAACTCGTAGAGCCCTGCAGAACATGTGATCTGAAAATGGCTATAATAATAATTGATCAGCTTGTCTTTTATTTTATGTCATTGTGACTTTTTGTGTGCAGGCAAATCTGAAGATGTCCTCAAAGGCTTACATGGCAGGACCTTTGTGAAGGAAAGAACTGAGCCAAAGGGCCTTCCTGTCCTTCCCTGAACTTTCTGTCTCCATCCACTTGACTGGGCCTACTGGGTTGATTTTTTCTGAGTCTTGAGTGAAAAGCAGTGCAAGTTAAGCTCCCAGGCAATATGAGTGCTGATGTAGTATCCTTATTATTATGAATGCAAGCATACCGAGAATGTGTGGAGTGGTTGAGGAGTGTTTCCTAAAAGACACGTCCAAGTCCTAAACCCCAGTACATATAAATGTGACTTTATTTAGAAATAGAGCCTTTGCAGATTCAAATTAAGGATCTTAGGATGAAATCATCCTGAAATCAATAAACGTTGTCCTCATAAAAGAAAGGAGAAGGAGGTTAGAGATACAGAGCTACAGAGTAGGAGTCATGTGAAGATGGAGCAGAGATTGGAGTGGTGTGGCCATAAGCCGAAGAGCTCCAAGGATGGGCGGCAGCCACCAGGTGCTGGAGAGAGGGCTGGGACAGACTCCCTCATGGCCTCAGAAGGAACCAGCCCTGCCGACATCCTGATCTCATACTTCCACCCTCCAAGACTCTGAGAGAATACATTTCTGTTGTTTAAGCCAGGAAGTTTCTGACCATTTGTTACCGCATCCCTAGCAAACTAGTACAACATAGATAAAGTTAATTACCAAGACAAACATTTTCTCCCAGGAGTGGTGTCCTTGAGGAATCTCTGCAGAGCCCCCAGGATTTTGTCAGCATAGTAAAAAGCAAAACAAAATAAAAGATAATAACAGACAAACAAATGAAACACCAAAAATAGCTGAGATCTTTCCATGAAACAAATGGTAAAATTGGCAAATCTTCTATTTCCAATACAAGGAATGCAAGAATTGCTGTTCGGCCTATACACATCCTATCCAAGGGGTGCAGAAGCGTCGTTAGAGGGCCCTGAGCATGGATAACGAAGTGCTGGTGTCAAGCCCCTCAAAAAAAAACAATAATGCAGGGCATAGCCAGTCTGAAATGCACACTGACTTCAGGGTAAGTGAGCCTGCAGGCCAGGGCCTCAGGGGACCCAGTGTCTGCAAGGCCACAGCTCGGAAGCATGAGGTCAGGGGAGGGGATCCTCTCCTAGGAGCCCTGGCAGAACTGGGAAAGCCAGTTGAGAGCTCATCACACATCCAGGGAGCTCATCACACACCCTGGACACAGGACACAGCAGGACCCTGATTCAGTCTCCAGTTGCCTCTCTGGCCCATCCCACTGTGGTCCTCCTCCGCCCCCCAGCATCCATCCTCATAGCTCCTCTCCAGGGCCATAACACCCTATAGATGCTCCTTTTTCTGACGCTGGGGGCTCTGTCCCTTCCTCTGGAAACCTGCATCCCCAGAACGCAGTAAGGTCCCAACTCAAATGTCACAGCAAGAGCTGAATGCCAGGCCCTTGCTTGGTTACTCTCCAACACAGCTCTGTTTCATAGAATTTATGGGAAGCTGAATTCACCCAGGGGTTCCTCTGCATGCGCTGGTCTGACTGGCAGGTCAGTATGTGAGAGCCATCCATCTTGCTCACCTCTATCCCCAGCTCCTGACTTATACTTAGCACTGAATGAATCTCAGCTACCAACAGCACCAGAACTGATGACTATGGTGGGGAACATGAGAAGGCCCCGTGTTTTCCATAGCATCTGCCCTTCTCAAGTTTGAACCCCTCGGTCACCATGTCATTTTTAGGACATCCACACTGGATAGGTTGGGCAGTGCCACTTTGCTTCTCTTAGCCAAGCCAATTCTTGCTCACTTAGCACCTGGGCTCCAGCAAGCCTCTTCCCAGTCCCTCATGTCTGGCTGAATATGTCTCCCCTGCACTCACAGCAGGAAGCCCACTCCAGAGAGGAAGAGGAAGAACCCTGAGCTGGGCAGGTCTGGTTTCCCAAACAGGCCAAGCAGAGAGTCAGGCATGGCAAATAGTCAAGTGGCGCAGAAAGGTCATGAATTCACTTCTGTACGACCCCTCTTAAGGGATAAGTAGTGGGGAAAAGGGAGCCCTTCCACAGTGAAGTTCTGCTCTAGAAGAGCTGGAGCTGGGTTGCAGCATCTACTCTCTCCATCCCTTGACCTCCCCTTGGAGAAGGAAGGGAAATCAAGACACCCCTTCTTCCAGGTGGAGCAACCCCATGCTGTATGACATATGCCCCTCCACACAGCTATCCTTGGTGCTCTAGGCTGTGCCAACCACAGGTCCCAGCTCAGGCTCCTTGGAGGAGAGGCAGCTCAGGATGTGGTGCAGAGTGCACTTGCTCCAGTAGGGATGGGTAATGGACATTCTTTTTCTTTTTCAGAGAAGGGAACATCCTCCTCCCTCTTCCCCACACCCTCCCATCCCCATTTCGTGGGCCTCAAAGATCTGATGAAGGCACTACCTGTAGCAGCATGCATTCCCGCATACCTTCAAAAGGCAGCATCACAAACCATGATGTTTGCAATGTTGTTTAAATCATTTCTTTGACTTTTTCAACAACGCAGGAAGGCAGAGATGACAGAAAGGCCTGACTTTCTCCTGTCAAGCTGGGCATCCTTGGGCAGTTGTAAGAATTAAGATGGATGGTTGTTGGGCTCCATCTACCTGCTAGAAACTATTTCAGGCATTATCTATGGTGATCCAACCTTAAAAATAATTCTGGGAGGTAGAGGCCACAGTGTTGGCCTGTGTCTGATAATTTTTGCATGTTAATTGGAGAACCAATCCCTTAAACAGTCCTTAGACTTTAACGGATGCATGGCTCATATGCTATCCCCTGAAGTGCAGGTTCTGAGGCAGTGGCCTGGGGTGGGGCTTGGGACTCTGCATTTCTTACCAACTCCTGGGTGGGGCCAATGCTCTTAGTCCATGGACCACACTGTTAGTGGCAAGGTCCTATGACAACCTGAAGACCTTGCCCCTGTCCTAGCAGGTAAGCGACCATGAGTGCAACCCTGAGAAGGAAAGGAGACAAATGCAAAAAGAAAACATGAAGATGTCCATGCTCAACTGAGATTATGAAGAGTGCCTCCCCACAATCCAAAAAAAGGCAGAACAATTATACATCAGGAAGGAAAAAAAAAGACAAAATAATGCCTTCCTGTGCAAGTGAAGGTCATATTATTAAGTTTGTGGACAGAAAACAGTGATCAAGTTCACCTGGGATTATAAAATCTAGGTGGTAAAGGACCTTCTAGAGAGGTGTAGGTGGAGCCAAGGGGCTCAGAGATGAGCACTATGGGGCAATGGAGCTTTATCAGGCCTCCCAGGCCTAAATAGGTCAGCAGCGGAAGCAGTGTGCCTGTAGCCAGCATGGGCCAGAACTGTGGAGGTGACTCTATCCCAGCAGGGCTGTGGTCAAGAGGAACAGAGATTCCGCAGAACCACGCATGGGGCAAGGGAGAAATGGGAAGAAAAGACCGCTCTCTCTCTCTTTCTGCCCTCTGATATCTTGCTGATGCTTCCCACTGGTCAGACTCATCCAGGGTCCAGAGGCAAGGGAACTGGATGGTGCATCCATCAGGTCTACCAATGAGGCAAAGATCAGGGCACAGAAGGGCAAAGGGAGATGAGGTGGGGTGTATTAGTCCATTCTCAGATTGCTGGAAAGAACAACCTGAGAATGGGTAATTTATAAATAAAAGAGGTTTAATTGACTCACAATTCCACAGACTATATGGGAAGGATGGCTGAGGAGACCTCAGGAAACTTACAATCATGGCAGAAGGTGAAGAGAAAGCAGGCATGTCTTACATGGCTGGAGAAGGAGGAAAAGAGTGAAGAGGGAGTTGCTACATACTTTTAAACAACCAGATCTGGTGAGAACTCAGTAACACAAAAATAGCATGGGGAAAATCTGCTCTCATGATCCAATTGCCTCCCACCAGGCCCTACCTCCAACACTGGGGATTACAATTCAACATGAGATTTGGGCAGGGACACAAATCCAGACCATATCATGGGGCAAGCTGTGAATGGCCATCGCCAAGATGAGGGGCTTTGTATGAAAATGAATGAGTGCAGAGTATGTTTGGCTCTTGTTAAAGATCCTGAGGCCCCTCACCTTACCCACGGCTTATATCTTACATCATTTTTTCCTTTAATTTTTTTTTATGAATTTTACTTTTGGTGTCAAGCCTGAAAATTATACTTCACAAGGCTTAGATCCCAAATGTTTTCTATTGTGCTTTTTTTGGTAAAAGTTTTATATTTTACATTTAAGTCTGTGATCCATTTTGAGCTAATTTTTGCAGACAGTATGAGACTCAGATTTACAATTTTGCCTGTGGATGTTCAAATGCTCCAGCACCATTTGTTGAAAATGCTGTGCTTCCTCTACTAAATTGCTTGTGCACCTATATTAAAGTTGAGCATATTTCTGTGGGTCTTTTTCTGGATTTAGTATTCTTAGTATTCCACTGATCTGTATGTCTACACTTCCTCCAACATGACACAGTCTTGATTACTACAGCCATATAAGTGTTGAAATAGAATCGACTGATCCCTTCCACTCTAATTATTTTAAAAGTTGTTTTAGTGATTCTGTTACCACTGACTTTCCATATCAGTGTTTAAATACTCGTGTCTACATCCACAAAATATATATTTTTTTACAATTTGTGTAGGAATTTCATTCAAAATGTATATCAATTTGGGGAAAATTGACATCTTTTCTATATTGAGTCTCCCACTTCATGAACATAATCTCTATTTATTTAGATTTTTGAGTTCTTTCACCAACATTTTATACTTTTCAGCATACAAGTCCTGACATATGTTTTTAGATTCACCCCTATGTATTTATTTTTCTTTAATGATTGTGAGTGGATTGCATTTATTTATGTGTCCACTTTTTCATTGCTAATGTATAGAAATTTAATTGATGTTTCTGTTTATCTTGTATGCTGTAAACTTTCTGGATTCACTCATTAGCTCCAAAAATTTTTTTAGACTCCTTGGAATTTTCTATACAGACAATTTTATCTGTAAGTAGGTACAGTTTTATTTCTTCCTCTCTGATCTGCATGACTTCTGTTTCTTTTTTTATTTTTTTTGTCTTGCTGTACTTCCTACAGCTTGCAATGCTAAGATGAATAATAGTGTCAAGAGCAGACATTCTTGCCTTAAGTATGACATTAGGTGT
Source organism: Pan paniscus (assembly GCF_029289425.2). Taxonomy (NCBI): domain Eukaryota; kingdom Metazoa; phylum Chordata; class Mammalia; order Primates; family Hominidae; genus Pan; species Pan paniscus. The sequence goes on from NC_073255.2 coordinate 51,518,058, forward strand.
AGATTTTTGTAGATATTCTTTATCAAGTTAAGGAAGTTCCATCGTCTTCGTAGTTTTCTAAGAGTTTTTATTATGAAAGGGTGTTGGGTTTTGTCAAATATTTTATTTGCTTCAATTGATGTGGTATGTAATTTTTCTTAATTAACCTGTTAAATGGTAGATTATATTGATTTTCAAATATTGAATTACTCTTGCATCTCTGGAATACATTTTACTTGGTCATGGCATATAATCTTTTTATATACTACTGAATGATATTTGCCAACATTTTGTTAAAAATATTTGCATCAGCCAGACACAGTAGTGCATGCCTGTAATACCAGCACTTTGGGAGGCTGAGCCCGGAGGACCTTTTGAGTCTAGGAGCTCCAGACCAGGCTGGGAAACCTGGAGAAACCCATCTCTACAAAAAATACAAAAATTAATAAAGCATGGTGGCATGTGCTTTTAGTCTCAGCTACTTGGGGGTCTGAGGTCAAAGGATGGTTTGAACCCAGGAGGCAGAAGTTGCAGTGAGCCAAGATTGCGCCACTGCACTCCAGCATGAGCAACAGATTGAGACCCTTCATCAAAAAAAAAAAAAGAAAGAACATTTGCATCTATCATCATGAAGGATATTCAGTCTATAGTTTCCATTTCTTTAAATGTTAGAAGTCTTCAGGGAAACAACCTGGGCCTCGAGATTTATTTTTCAGGTATTTTAACATTATGAATCAAATATTGTTAATAGTTATTGAGCTATTCAGATTATTTCCTATTCAGTGTGCTTTTTAAGGAATTAATTTATTCATTAAAGTTATATTTAAGAGTGTAGAATTGTACACAGTATTTTCTTAATATCATTTTGATGCTTGTAGGGTCTGTAGTGATATTCCATTTCATTATTCACATTGGTAACTGTGTTTTTATTTTTTCCTTTGCTTTTCTTGCTAGGGGTTTGTCAATTTAATCTTTTCAAGGAAACTGCTCTTTATTAATTTTCTGTATTACTTTTCTAATTTTAATTTTATTGATTTCTATTCTTATCTTTATTATTTACTCTCTTCTGCTTGCTTTGGGCTTATTTTGCTCATCTTTTTCTAGTTACTGTACATATGAATTAAATTCATTGATTCAAGAACTTCTTTCTGTTTGTTTGTGTTTTTATTGAGACAGAATCTTGCTCTGTTACCCAGGCTGGAGTGCAGTGGCATGATATTGGCTCAATGCAACCTCCACTTCCTGGGCTCAAGCAATCCTCCTATCTCAGCCTCCCAAGTAGCTGGAACCACAGGCACATGCCACCACACCCAGCTAATTTTTTGTGGAGATGGGTTTCTCCATATTGCCCAGGCTGGTCTTGAACTCCTGAGCTCATGATCCCCCCACCTTGGCCTCCCAAAATGCTGGGATTACAGACATGAGCCACCATGCCCAGCCTTCCTGATTTCTATTGTAAGCATTTAGTACTATAAATTTCCCTCTCAGAAAATTTAGGTATGTTTTATACTCTGTGTAATTGTTCTACCAAATTGTTCAGAGAGAAGTATTGTAGTCTCCAGTTGTAATTGTATATTTGTCTATTTCTTCTTTCAGTTCTATTAGATATTGTTTCACATGTTTTGCAGTCTTTTTGTTTCATACACTTTTGGCATTGTCTTTTTGGTGGATTGACCCTTTTATCATTCACTAATGTGCCTCTCTGATAATTCTCTTGCTCTGAATTCTACATATTTTTACAAACTAAAACTTTCAACCTACATGTATCATTATATTTGAAATTATATCCTTGTAGATAGCATATAATTGCACCATAATTTTTTATATACTTGTCACTTCTGTATCTTAATTAGCATATTTAGTCTATTTACATTTGATGTAACTATAGATAAATCTTTTATTCTCTGTCTTTTTTGACATTTTCCTGGTTTTCTTTCTGTCTTTAGTTTTGTAACATGTCATTCCGATTTATTTAAATTGTTTTAAATTGTATTTATTTGTATAAATTTTTACTGGTAGCTTTAATTTGTAATCTATATCGACTTGAGATTTTACTCTTTGAGTGAAGTATAGAAAACTTACCTCTTTATACGTCTCTATTTCTCCACTATTTATAATTGTCTTAAGTAGTTTCTCTATATACATTGAAAATCATATCAGCCATGCAAGAATTTTTGCTTCAACCACCAAACCTAGTATAAAAAACTTAAGAGAAACAATATGTATTGTTTACCCATACACTTACTCTTTTCATTGTTCTTTCCTTCTTTCTGATGTTTCAAAGTTTTGTCTTTCATCATCTTTTTGTTTGCAGAACATCCCTTAGCTCTTCCTTTACAAGGCCTGTTAGCGACAAATATTTATAGCTTTCCTTCTTCTAACATCTTGATTTCCCCTTTATCCTTGAAGGATACTTGCTGGACATCGGATTCAGTACATTTTTTTCTTTTTGTTTCTTTAGTTTTAATACTTGAAAAATGTGCTGCTTTCTTCAGGCCTCCATGGTTTCTGATGAGAAATTCTTTATCACTTAAATATTTTCTTACTACAAATAAGGTGTCCTTTCTCTCACTATTTTCAATAAATTTTATTCATTTTTAGTTATCAGAAGTTTGACTATAATGTGTCTTGATGTAGATTTCTTTGAGTTTTTCCTGTTAAGAGATTTACTTTGCTTCTTTAATCTGCATGTTTATATATTTCGCAAAATTGATAAGTTTTTAGCCATTATTTCTTTGAGCACTTTAAATCCAATTTTCCCTTTCTTCTCTTTCCAGGACTTCAATGACAGGAAATTTAGATATTTTGCTAGAATCCTATAGAACCCTGAGTATCTGTCCATTTTTTTAGACTATGTTTTCTCTCTTGCTCAGAGTTGCTAATTTCTATGGCTCTATCTTCCAGATCATTGATTCCCTTTTCTGTTGTCCTTTCCATTCTGTTGATAAGTCCAGACAATGAGTTTGCTTTTTTATTTCATTTTACAGTGTTTTTCATTTCTAAAATCCAAACTGGTTCTTTTTCATAATTTCTATTTCTTTGCTGAGTTTTCTATTTTGTTTCAAGAATATAGTAATTATTCCTTGAAGTCTCTTCATGATGGCTGCTTTAAAATCTGTGTATCAGATATTTGCAGCATTTGTCATCTTGTGTCAGTGTCTTTTTAAATTCAAATTGGGATTTCCTTTGTTCTTATAATGCATATTTTTAAAATGACAGCCTGGACATTGTATGTATTATTTTGTGATGATCTGGAAATTACTTAAATTTTCTGTTTTAATTGGCTTACTTAGACACTGCTCCAGCAGGGAAAAATAGTAGCATGGACTCATTAATGTCAGGGTAAGGTAGAAGTTCTGGCTCCCATCTAGTCTCTGCTGAGAGCACCTTGGTTGGGAGGAACAGGGTGCCTTTGTACTGCTCCATACCTGATCTCCACTGATAGAAGTGATGGGAAAGGACTCATTGCTTCCCAGCGGGGAAGAGTCCTGGCTCTCTACTCAGCCTTCTCTGACACCACAGGGGAGGCTCGAAGCACCTCTCTACAGCTGGGTAAAGGTGATGTTTCAGCTTCTCACTAGGCTTTTGCTGAAGAGCATGTAGCCACAATACTCTCAGTTGTGTTTGACTGGAGTAGAAAAGTTATTGACTAAAATATTTCTGTCTTATTAGGCTGCTGCTTTCTGGCCCTTTAACTACAGAGCCAGCTTTTGAGAAGATTTTTTGATTGTGACTGTTGGTGTTTCTGGGTTACCAGCTTCTTCAGCTACAAGTCTGGGATATGTGTGGCTAAAAGAAAACCCAGAAAACCAGCCACTGTGTAATTCCTTGTATCTTGAGTTTCCTAGATAGTCTTCTTCTTTCCGTCTTTCAGAATATATATCTCAGTGCTTTCAGTTGCACTTAGCAGGAAGAATAGGGAAAAGTATGTCTACTTCATCTTCCTAGAGGTGGAAGTACTTCTGACTTGTTTTCTCACTTAGTTCCTTGCAGCTCTGAGCTTTACTGTCTCTTTGTCCTGCTACTGTACTTGACTATATTCTGGTTAGCTTGACAGTCACATTGGGTCAGTCTTAGGGTCTCAGCTTGAGGATGAGGCTATGTGATTAAACCTTCATCAAATTTTCTCTAGTTTTGGCTACAAGAAATGTCACATGCATGCACACACAAACACACACACACACACCCACACACACACACAGAGAGAGAGAGAGAGAGAGAGCCCTTCATTGTGTAGAGGAATGAATAGCTTTATGTAGGCTCACATTGCTCCTCCCTGCCTTTTCCATTCCTTCCTGCTAAGCTGACTAAAGCCATCCACCTGCAAGGAAAGAAATCTTGTTCTGACCTCCTACAAGTAAGTGTATTGTTCTTCAACCCAGGGTGCAGACCCTCCAGAAAGTTTTTCCCAAATACCTCCACCTCCACTCTACATCAAACTCACACATCATATTATCACTGTTTTCTTGTCTTTCTCTTACACTAGAATGACAGCCACCTATTTAAAGGGTCTATATTTTGGAGTATTCATGACTTCAGGCATAATTCTGAGCCTCTAAACAGTGCTGAAAAACTTTGAAACTAAATCAGACACAAAGCAAGTTAGATACGCAATCAGTTTGAGGCATAGCCCTCTAATTGAGCTGGGATGAAGGCTGGTTATCTGTTGGCTGTCAGGCTTTGATCACATCCTAACGTTGAGGCTGTGTTGAATGACTGGAGGGTTTCTTCAGTTTGTGCCTGGCATCCTGATTTCTGTTGGAATTGTAGCCTTCCTTCAAAATCTTAGACTTGCTGGCTGGGGCCCTCAGGCTCTGTTTAGCCATCTTATTTCTGTACCCACCATGAAGGTCTGGAGCAGAAATGCTTATTGTGTTGTAATGGCAGGGCACCAGCTGAGATGGACAGACGAGAAAGAGTGCCATCATCAATGAGTAGCATCAGCTGTGGGTGGGAGAGGAACAGAGGAAACAAGTTTGGGTTTGCCAAGGGGGTCTGGATTATATTTCCTGCTCCATGCCCTGGATGGGGTCTTGTGATGACCCAAAGAGATCAGGTGAACCACTGCTCCCCTAACCTGCCTCTGGAAACTTCAATTTCCTGAATACTGCAATTAATCTGACCCTCCCTTACCAAACCATCAGCTTTGGTCATATCTGAGGTCCCTTAGACTAGATGAGTGTTAGCCACCTGTAAATAGCTTCCCATGCCGTCGGGAAACTAGAAAAGACTACACAAATGTATTAGTCCATTTTCACACTGCTGATAAAGACATACCCAAGACTGAGTAATTTATAAAGAAAAAGAGGTTTAATCAACTCACAGTTCCACATGTTTGGGGTTGGGGGGCCTCATAATCATGACAGAAGGTGAAAGGCATGTGTTACGTGGCAGCAGGCAGGTGATGATGAGAGCCAAGTGAAAGGGAAAACCCCTTATAAAACCATCAGATATCATGAGACTTTTTCACTACCATGAGAACAGTATGGGGGAATCCACCCCCATAATTCAGTTATCTCCCACCAAGTCCCTCCCACAACATGTGGAAATTATGGGAGCTACAATTCAAGATGAGATTTAGGTGGGGACACACCCAGACCATATTATTCTGCCCCTGGCCCCTCCAAAATCTCATGTCCTCACATTTCAAAGCCAATCATGCCTTCCCAACAGTCCCCCAACATCTTAACTCATTTCAGCATTAACTCAAAAGTTCATAGTACAAAGTTTCATCTGAGACAAGGCAAGTCCCTTCTGTCTATAAGCCTGTAAAATCAAAAGCAAGTTAATTACTTTCTAGATACAATGGGATACAATGGTCTAGCTACAATGGCATTGGATAAATACACCCATTCCAAATGGGATAAATTGGCCAAAATAAAGGTGCTAAAGGCCCCATGCAAGTCTGAAATCCAGCAGGGCAATTAAATCTTAAAGCTCCGAAACAATCTCATTTGACTCCATGTCTCACATCCAGGTCACACTGATGCAAGAGGTGAGTTCCCATGGTCTTTGGCAGCTCCGCCCTTGTGGATTTGCAGTGTACAGCCTCCCTCCTGGCTGCTTTCATGGGCTGGCACTGAGTGTCTGCAGCTTTTCCAGGTACATGGTGCAAGCTGTTGGTGGATCTACCATTCTGGTTCCTGGAGGACAGCGGTTCTCTTCTTATAGCTCCACTAGGCAGTGCCTGTGGGGACTCTGTGTGGGGGCTTCAACCCCACATTTCCCTTCTGCACTGCCCTAGCAGAGGTTCTCCATGAGGGCCCTGCCCCTGCAGCAAACTTCTACCTGGACATCCAGGCATTTCCATACATCAACTGAAATCTAGGCAAAGGTTCCCAGACATCAGTTCTTGACTTCTTTGCACCTGCAGGCTCAACACCAAGTGGAAGCTGCCAAGGCTTGGGGCTTGGACTCTTTGAAGCCATGGTCTGAGTTGTACCGTGGCCATGGCTAGAGTGGTTGGTATGGAGGGCACCAAGTTCCTTGACTGCACACAGCAGAAGGGTCCTGGACTGACCCACAGAACCAGTTTTTCCTCCTAGACCTCTGGGCCTGTGATGGGAGGGGCTGCTTCAAAGTTCTCTGATATGCCCTGTAGACATTTTCACCTTTGTCTTAGTGATTACCATTTGGCTCTTCATTACTTATGCAAATTTCTGCAGCCAGCTTGAATTTCTCCTTGGAAAATAGGTTTTTCTTTTCCATTGCATTGTCAGGCTGCAAATTTTATGAACCTTTATGCTCTGTTTCCTTTTTAAAACTGAATGCTTTCACCAGCACCTAAGTCATCTTTGAATGCTTTGTTGCTTAAAAATTTCTTCTGCCAGATACCCTAAGCCATCTCCCTCAAGTTCAAAGTTCCAGAACTGTCTAGGGCAGGGGCAAAATGCCACCAATCTCTTTGCTACAACATAGCAAAAGTCACCTTTACTCTAGTTCCCAACAATTTCCTCATCTCCATCTGAGACCACCTCAGCCTGGATTTCATGGTCCATATCATTATCAACATTTTGGTCAAAGCCATTCAACAAGTCTCTAGGGAGTTCCAAACTTTCCCACATTTTCCTGTCTTCTTCTGAGCACTCCAAGCTGTTCCAACCTCTGCCTGTTACCCAGTTCCAAAGTCACTTCCACATTTTTGGGTATCTTTACAGCAGCACCCCACTCTACTGGTACCAATTTAATGTATTAGTCCATTTTCACGCTGCTGATAAAGATAAACCTGAGACTGGGTAATTCATAAGGAATTTAAAGAGGTTTAATGTACTCACAGTTTTATGTGGCTGGGGAGGCCTCACGATCATCGCAGAAGGTGAAAGGTACATCTTACATGGCAGCAGGCAAGGGAGAATGAGAGGCAAGCAAAAAGGGAAACTCCTTGTATAACCATTAGATCTCATGAGAGTTATTCACTACCACGAGAACAGTATGGGGGAACCACCCCCATGGTTCAATTATCTCCTACAAGATTCTTCCCACAACACATGATAATTATGGGAACTATAATTCAAGATGATATTTGGGTGGGGACACAGCCAAACCATATCAACAAATAAGAGATGATTCAGGAAGTTAAGGACTGGAGTCCAGAATGGTTTGCCAGCACCACCTTAGACAACACAGCAGTACCTGCAAGCCTTGGGTTTCTCATCTCCCAAATGAGGATGCTAAAAAGTAAGCCAAAAAAAAATCCCTACCTTCAAAGATTCTGGGAGTCTCACATGAAATGACAAATATGAAAATGCTTTTGCAATTCAAAAATGTTACACAAACATTGCCACTTTTTTCAATATCCTGAACATCCTGAATTGTTAAATAGATACTTCTAGACACCAACTCTTAGGAATTCTATTTGAATCAGGACAGCCTTGCATGGGCCACCAGACTGCTTGTAAATGCAGAAGATATAATTGAAACTTCATAAAGACAACAGGAAATTTATTTGAAAGTGTTGAATTCACATTGCAGAATGATTTATGCACAGTTACGATTTATGCAGTTAGCTTCTCATGGCTGTATTTTTCCAAAGCTCTGATTAAAACACGATGCAATTCTGAGGTTAACCCCAATCCCTCCTCACTGTGGGTGGGTGAAATCCTTAGCTAAGTTCAATAGTAGAGACAAAACACTTTTCTTTTAAGATTTGGTTATGCTCTGTCTATATTTTTTTCTAAGTATTGCATCTGTTTTACCAGAAATTAGTACTTCCTTTTACAATGACTTTTGTGTTAATTACAGTGAATTCTTGAATTCAGTCTACAATTGCTCAATGTTCAGACATCACTGTTTTCACTGAAAATACTTCTCTAGCTCTAGCTATCACTGTTCCTAAGTTGTTATTGCACAGAGTTAAATAACACTGAGGAAGACATCTTCTTCTTATATGTGCACCCTGCAAATATCCCACAGACAGTGCTGAAGATATTCCAAAAATTGGTTTTTTCATCAGAACAAATGCAGCAGCAGGAGAAGATGCATAGATAGCCTGGTTTTTACCAGAGCAGAATAGTCCCCTAATTCAATGCCATCTGAAAGCAATATTTCTGTTTATTAATAGACATATAATTTATGCTTTGTTTTTTATTAAATATTTTTTCCTGGCTCAATAAAACTACTTTTTAAAAATAAATAATCAGAGAACAGAGAATTATTGAAAATTGAAAATATGATGGCTAAATAAAAAACTGAGCAGAATAATGAAACATACCAGAAGATAGAAGGAAAAGAAAGAGAGGAAGGAAGGAAGGAAGAAAATCAGAAAGGAGATAACACATCCAATCAACTGAAGGGGGGAAATAAAGAGAGAATATGATAAGTAAAATTTCCTTCGAGAGAAAGTGAGGTTGAAAATATTTTCTTTTATTTTTAATTAATTATTTATTTCTGTATCAAATAGTACAATTATTTGTATTTTCATGGTACTTTAATGATTTTTTGAGACAACGAAGGTTTTGGTAAACTTTTAAATATGTGTCATCATTCAAATTCAATGAAATAGAGGCCCAGGTTTCCAAATCAGTTAAAAATTTGAGCGAAAATATAAAATATGAATTGGGGGAAAAAATCCCCCTAAGAATAAAGATAACGGCTAGCTAAACACAGCATGTTGCCCTGTGGAAGTCTCTTTCACTGTTAGATGCTGTTGGGTAAACGCACCTGACAGCAATAACTTAAGCATACCCTTAGAATGACCCTGTGTGGTAGACACACCTGAGTGTTGTTCCAAGCTAGGGAATCCAGGAGTGGCCAATCTGGTGATTCATTCCTTGTCTATGAGGAACCTCTGAGCCCCTGGCATGTCCTGTGGAACACGGGCTGTATAGAAGATTGAGGATCTGAGTTTTGGTGGGTGGGGGGGGGGGGGGTCAGTAAATGAAGGTTGTCAGGTGGAGGTCATTACAAGGAGGGTGTTAAGTGAAAATACTCCATAAACTGCATGCTGTTTTCAAGTGGTTGTGGTTGTCCTGCCCAGCCCACCACCACTGTGCTGTGCGTTTACGTTGTCCAGCCTGCTGTCACTGGATTGTTTCTGTCCATAAGGTGGTTCTCCTGCCCAACCTGCCGCCACTGGACTCTCCCCACTGTATGAAAGCCCCTAATAAAACCCCGTGTCTCATTTGCTGATTCTGAGTCTTTTCTTTGGCCTCTTGAACCTGGCGCCTTCCCTACTGAGGTTGATAAGGGTTTGGCACAGCAAATGCTCCAGAGACTGATTCATGAGGAAGGAAAGTGAGCTGTACCAGAGAGAACAAAATCCCAGGTGACCCCTCTCTGCCGTCTAGCGTCAAAGATTCCGGGTGATGTTTCCTGGTCCCACCTGCCTGTCTCACTTGCTCTACTCAAGCCTCATTTTCCACATATGCAAAATGGGAACAATAGTTTTGACCTGATTCTCTCAGGTGTGGGCATGATTCATGCAGAAAGTTGATTCATTTGCCGAGTGTTACAAACTGAGTGGGGATTTTCCAGCAAGGAAACAGTGACAGGGCATTTCTTCTTATGAGAACCAGGTATGTGAAGGCAGAGCTATATACCAGTGTTTCACAGATGATCCTACTTTAGCTTTTCAGCAACCTCGTAGCAGAGGTAGAATGTAGCATATCAGTAATGAACAGGCACTCCAGAGGTAGACTTGCCTGGATTGGACACATGGAGAATGGTGATGCCTACCCCAGGCTGAACTGAAAATCTGTTCTTAGAGATGGGGGATAGGCACCTAAGAAAGAAAGTGAGCAGACACTGAGGGAACTAGACCTTTACCCAGGCTCAAAAGAAAAAGAAACATTATTTCAGAAGAGACAAGCATTGTTGGCCAGGAAGAAACAAAATGAAACACTCCAGGCCACTCCACATATTCCTTAAGTGAAACCTGCTTGTCTGCTCACTCCATAAATTATTGGGCTTTCTGCTGTTAGCCCTGGCGTTTACATGTTCATGAACTACATGAACATACTTACCAACCTAACCCTTGGAAATATTACCAGCGATGATGCAAATGGACCATCTGCCCTCACCAGACACATGAGAAAACCAACCACAAGAAAGGGGGCTGGGGGAACTCCTGGGACACTGAACTCAGAAAAAAACTAATATACTTTGGGGAGCAGGAGAAAACGCATTAAGCAGATTTAAGAAGATGTTGCAAGTATGAAACAAGAATGGCAGCTTTGAATGGCAGAACAAAGAGAAAAAAAGGTCTTAGACATTGTAAGAAATACAGTAAAAAACAAGTGTGTATGCTCGATAGTCAGATGTTTACTTTGAACACTAAGTTGATTATTAACAAAACTTAGAACTCAAAGAAAAAGTTGGAAAACATGAGACAAAATAATAAAAAAGCATTGACCATATGTCTAAGAGTTAAACATACATATAAAAGATCAGGTCAGGGATAATGGAGAAGAGGTAAAATATTGAAAAAAGTAAAAATAAACATATCTGGAAGCTAAAAAATAACATAAATTCTTTGAACAAGAGTCCTTTAATACTGTGTTGGGTGGTTGGATGAATTAGGAAAAGACCTTATTGGGCCCACCTAGAGCCATTTGATGATTCCAAGTTAGCAAGAAGTTCTGAAAATCTTTCAGTATTAAAAGAATCATAATGAATACCAAGAAGTGGATGTTAGCGTAACATGAGAACTCCCTGAGAAAAATCCCATACAAATATCAGTGTGTCTTCACTTGTGGATTTTTGAGGGAGAATTGTCTGAAGAATTGAATTTTAGGGTGCATCTACATGATTCTCTTTCTGATCTCTTTCTGGAAATACTTAAAATGTAGAAGCATAAGTTAGAAAATCAAAATGTTAAAGACAATAGAAAAAAGTTATATTGGCAGGGCACTGTGGCTCATGCCTGTAATCCCAGCACTTTGGGAGGCCGAGGCGGGCGGATCACAAGGTCAGGAGATTGAGATCATCCTGGCTAACATGGTGAAACCCCATCTCTACTAAATAATACAAAAAATTAGCCGGGCGTGGCGGCGGGCGCCTGTAGTCCCAGCTACTCGGGAGGCTGAGGCAGGAGAATGGCGTGAACCCAGGAGGCGGAGTTTGCAGTGAGCTGAGATTGCGCCACCGCACTCCAGCCTGGGTGACAGAGCAAGACTCCATCTCAAAAAAAAAAAAAAAAAAAGTTATATTTGCATGAGTGAGCACACAAACACTTGCTAATTTATTCATTTCCATTGAAACACTTTCTGAAGCTCTTAGGTACCCAAACACATTGCCAGGACCTAAAGATGATGTAGAAATGGGGGAAATCCAATGCTTGCCCTTGCAAAAAAATCATTATTCAGTAAAAACAGGTTAAATACACAAATATCTATAATAATAAGCCGAATGAGTTGTCAGACAAGGGAAAAATGTATTTGTCAGGGTTCTTCAGAAAAAGAGAACCTGTAGGATATATGCGGAGATTTATTATGAGGAAGTGGCTCTTGAAATTACAGAGGTTGGGAAATTCCATGATCTGCACTCTGAGAGGTGTAGATCCCAGAAAGCTGGTGATGCAAATTAATCCAAGCCCAACAGCCTGATTACCAGAGAAGCCAATGGTATAAATCCCAGTCTGAGGGCCAGGGAAGATGAGATGAGACGGGATGTTTCAGCTCATGCTGGCAGAAGAAAGAAGAGGCATATTCCTCTTTTCTTTGTCTTTTGTTCTACTCCAACCCTTCATGGATTGGGTAATGGCCAACCACATTAGGGTGGGCAATCTGTTTCACTGAGTCCACAGATTCAGATTCTCATTCCACTCAGAAAAACCATAAAAAACACACACAGAAATAGCACTGTGCACCTCATGATCCAGTCAAGATGACATGTAGAATCAACCATCACAAGTTCAAACCTTGTCAACTTGGCACACAAATGCCTCACCTCAAATCATAATTAATCCTCAAATAAAAACAATAACAAGGTCACAATGCCACTGAACGTGATACACCTATCCTATGTACAACCAGTAATGCACTAACTCCTTCCCCAGAAGCAGAGGTAAAGCCCTGAGTGATGTTTATTCTTCTCCTTGGCATTCTATAACTTAAATTTTATAATGTAAATTAACAATATTTAAATACTACAATATGAAATAAATACATCTTATGTTACAAGGCAGCAAGATAAGACAGAATAAAAGATACACATACATATGCATACAAACATACTCAGAACAAAGTAAGGAGAAAGTGCTTGTGACAATTGCAGTCATGAGTCATTTTTCTGTAACTGGTCATGTGTTTGTAGCTGGTATTTATAACTACCTTCTTCCACTATCCATTCTGTATTCCCTTTGACTTTAGCAAGCACCTCAGCCAATTGTGGTTCTTTACCTGGTAGGATGACCCAAACCTTCATTCCTGAAGGGTCTGGGCCATTAGATGCCCTGCATATATTAGTTTTTTGTGGTTTTCCATTGACTTTAATCACAGGACATGGTAATATTAAGAGATGCTCTAAGTATTCCAGACATACTCTACCTCCACTAGGGAGTAGTAGTAGTTCAGTGTCCTCTTGGTAATCTGGATCAGTCATGCCAGCCAACACAGTAAATTCTTGGCCCGTTGACTCAGGAGGGAGATCCCAAAGGTGGTGGATGGCACTCTTAACTTCCTGTTTAATGAAATCATGATTTTGTCTTCTGGTGGGAACATTTCTTTTTCCAGGATGAAGACTTCTAGGTCAGCAGAGCATAAAGTCATGGAAGCAGGAAGAAAACATTTTGCTAATGGGACACTAGGGGAAGTCATGAGTAGTGTCACTTCAATTCTGAACCTTGATTTCTGGACCTAAGAATTTTGGCTATCAGACAAACAACACCAAATATTGGATGCTGATTCAGAACATAGTCTTCTGGAGAACACTGCCTCAACCCTCAAGGTATTATCACCTAGCTGGTCCTGTAACCAAGACTTCAAATGGCCATTCAACCATTCTATCAAGATGGCTACTTCAGGATAGTGGGGGATGTGGTAAGACTAGTGAGTTCCTGAACATGAGACCATTGCCACATTTCTTAAGCTATTAAGTGAGTTCCTTGATCAGAAGCAGTGCTGTATGGAAAAACATGATGGTGGAATAACATGAAGACAGGATTTTGCCCCAAAGTGCTAAAGCCCTAAAGACAGTTGAGGCATTCTGTGAGTCCACCAAAGGTAGTCTTGACAGAAACAACCAAGAAAAGCAAATCTATATCCGGAGTAAGTATATATTCCAGGAAGGACAAAACATTACCCCTTCCATCATGGAAGCTATCTAATATTATCAACCTGCCACCACCTAGCTGTCTCATGACCCCAGGAATGATGCTATGGGGCTGCGGGCTGAGAATCTGTTCTGGTCTCTGCTGCTGGCAGATTGGACACTCAGCAGTGGCCATAGCCACTTCAGCATCAATGAGTGGAGTCCCTGTTGCTGAGCCTATGCATAACCTTCATGCCTGCCACTTGGCCAATATGTTCATGAGTCCATTGGTTAATAACAAGGTTGGCTTAGAAAAGAAGCTAACTGGTATCCAAAATATGTCATCCTATCCACTTGATTATTAAAATCCTCCTCTGCTAAGGTCACCATTTGATGAGCATTCTCATGAGACACAAATATCTTCCCACTTTTTCTCCATTCAGGGAAAAACTGTCCTCAAATTTCTCTGTGACATTTTCCAATCGTGCTCCTTCCAAGTCTCTGACCATTAAGCCAAAGCATTAGACATCAACTGGTATATAATTGTATGTCTAGCCACTTCTCCTTCCAAACAAAATGGACAATTAGATGGATGCCCAAAGTTCTGCCCACTGGGAGAATTTCCCTTCACCAATGTCCTTCAGGAATGTCCCAGAGGGTGGCTGCAGTGCTGCAGCTGCCCTGCATATCATGCAGAATCATCTCTAAACCAGGACTGAGTCTTGTCTTCCTCTGTCAACTGATTGTTGAGAACTCCCCAGGAGCCCACAGGTATAGCTGAGAGACAGAAGGTAATGAAGCAAGAATGGAGACCATGAAAATTTGAATCACTTCTTCATGTAACTTATTTGTGCTTTCAGGGCCTGCTTATATACCCCAAGTATATGCCACCTTCATTTGATGATGGAATGTTGCTGCATGCAGCCAACTTGATGGCTTCATGGGTCAGCTAATAGTCAGTTCATGATGGGCAGCTCAAGTTGCATGGTAAATTTGTGGCTTACTGTCAGTTGCAGAAAAAAAAGCTATTTCTCAAAAGGAGAGCAGTTTTCTGCAGATGACGATAGGATCTTGCCCCCAAAGTCCTAAAGGCCTGTACTCTAATTCATCTATTGGAGCCTAGCAAAAGCTCCAAACAGCATCGCCACCCACTATTGACACTTCAAGAACCACTGGATCTGCTGAACCATATGGCCCAAGAGGCAGAGAAGCTTGCACAGCAGCCTGGACCTCTCGAAGAGCCCTTATTCTGGGCTCAAATCAAAACCAGCAGCTTTTCAGGTCATTCAGTAAATAGGCCAGTGAAATACACCAAAATGATAAATATATTACCTCCTAAATCCAGAGAAGCCCACTAGGCACTGTGCCACCTTCTTAGTTGGAGGAAAGGCAAGATGCAACAATTTATCCTTCACTTCAGAAGAGATATCTTGATATCCCCACACCACTGGGCCCTTAAATATTTAATTGAGTTAGAAGGCCCCTGAATTTTTGTTGGGTTTATTTCCCACCTTCTGACACACAAATAACTTATCAAGAGGTCTAGAGCAGCTTCTACTTTTTGCTCACCAGATCCAATGAGTGTCATCAATGCAATGGACCAGCATGATATCTTGTAGACAGGAAAGGCAATCAAGATCCCTGAAAACTAAATTATGGCATAGAGCTAGAGTGTTAATATAAGGCTGAAGTAGGACTGTTAAGGTGTATAGCTGGCCTTACCAGTTGAAAACAAAGCTGCTTCTGATCAGCCTCTGGACAAGTATAAAGAAAAAAAGAATTTGTCAGATTAATAGCTGGGTACCATGTATCAAGAGATTTGTTAATTTGCTCAAGCAATGAAGTCACACCTAGTCCAGCAGCTGCAATTAGAGGTACCACTTGATTAATCTTAAAATGGTCCACTGTCATTCTTTAAGATCCATCTGTCTTTTGCACAGGCCAAATAGAGACAAATGAGGATGTGGTGAGAATTGCCACCCCTGAATCTTTCATGTTTTTTCATGGTGGCAATAATCTTTCCAGTCCCTCCAAGAATGTAGCATTGCTTTTGATTTAGTATTTTTTTAGGTTGATGTGATTCTAGCAGCTTCCACTTGGCCTTTCCCACCATAATAGCCCTCACTCCAGAAGTCGAGGAACCAGTGTAGGGTTTCTGCCAGCTTCTGAGTACATCTATTTCTATTTCGCATCTGGAACAGGGGAAATAACCACAAAATGGGTTCAGAGACCCTGGAACTACTGTGAGATGGACCTGAACTAAAACTCCATTGATCTCCTGACCTTCATAAGCCCCTACTGTAACTGGAGGGCCACAGTGATACTTTGGGTCTCCTGGAATCAATGTCAGTTTAGAGCCAGTGCCCCCTTGTTTCAAAAAGGTCTAATTATTTCCTTTTCCTTAATGCACAGTCACCCTGATGAAAGGCCATAGGTTTCTTTGTGGAAAGCGAGGAGAAATGTCAACAGTATACATTTTCAACAGTGCGCTGGGGTCTTTCCTCAAGGTGATCACCTCCCCTTCATCCAAGGGGTTCTGGGTTTGTAAACTGACTTAAGTCTGATAATTGACTGAGGGACCATGACTCTGTTTAATTAAAGTTAGACTTTTGTTCACTTGATCTAGAACTTTTTACTTTATACAGCTGAAGCAAGAATTTAGTAGGGTTCCCAGCTATTTCTCTTCTAGGCACTCCATGATTAACTAGCCAACACCACAGGTCCACATGAGTCAGACTGTTCTGATTGCTGCTTTGACTCTCTGTTGATTACAGTAACTATGCCCACATTTTCTTCAGTACTTCACCTCTTGGCCCCTGCTCCCCAGGTTCCAATTATTCTCACTGCATTTAAGTTTTCAAGTTGTATGGCTATGGCTTCCACTGTAAGTTCTGGCCTACAGAGAAGAACAACTACAAAGTTCTTTAGGGTGCTAGGACTCCCCTTATGAACTTATTTCTCACAGTCACGGTGAAAGATGTGTCTTCTGGACTCTCCCAGAGCTTATGAGTAGGTCTTAAATGACAAATCCACTCTAGCATTCCAGTCTCCCTAAGCCTTTCAATCCCTTCCTCTATGTTAAACCAAGGGGTGTCTGCAATTTCCAATTCACTTACTGCAGGCCATCTTTTGATCCATGTTTCAGCCAACCAACCAAACAAACTATTTGAGCCCTTTCTAACTTCCCAAGTTGTCATATTAAGTGCAGACTCACTGCTTAGTGAGCTCATATCAATAAATTCAGCATAACCCAACTTTATGTTCCTTCCATTGTTATCCCATATATCTATTCCCAGACATGTTTCCAGAATTTCCACTTGAAACCATAAGAAAACCTGAGTAGTTCTTTTAGAGTGTAACACACCTCCTTCTGGGCCACACTTTGTACCTTATCTGCAGGAGTCTACTTGTATGCCTAGACGCAAAGAGGAAGGGTGAGAGCAGGTCCTGAGGAAAATCAGCATTGTCTTTCATGGCAACTGCCTCAAGGGAGGTCATTACACTTTCTTCAGGCAATGCAGGGTTAATCCCTTCAGATGGGGATTGAAAGGCAGATGCCACTGCAGGTGAGGAGGCTGCTACCACTGGAGGTAGAGGTGTCTCTGCCACTGGGGTTGGGGAGACCACTTCCACTGGTAAAGAAAATTCATCTGAACTTAGAGGCTCGATGTCCCCAGCTTCATCAGGGTCTTCCCACAAATCCCCATTTAAGTTTTTTAGAATCCCATTCCTTCCCAATCAATACCCTCACTTTTAATAGTAGACACCCTACAAGGCTGGGAGTTCAATTTGCATTATAATTCAGCCAGTGGCAGAATGGAGCTCCACGTTTGATTTTCGGCAATTGCAGGAGCCCTGTCCTTGCAGGAGATAAAGGTCTCCTTTAAGGCACATATGAAAGTTCTTACATTATTTACATGACAGTTGAGATGGAATTTCAATCCCTAAACTCAACTTTTTTCTTTCACCACTTTGTTCAGCAACATTAGGTGCAACCAACAATGCCTTCATATTTGTTAGTTTTCCGGAAATGTTCAAAAATATCATATACACAGCCACTTTACTTCTTGCTTATTGTAAGTGGTTAATTGGGAGTATACAATGCAGATGTTTTGTATATCTCTATAAACAATTCACACCATGGGTTATCAGTGCTCTCTTTACTACTGGAAATAGAGCCATTAACATCATTAAATCTAATCAGATTAGAAGGCCAGTTCCAGAAACCTCAGCCTCAATTTAGAAAACTCACCTTTAAATTTTTGTTCTTCTAATTCTGTTCCTCTAGGACCACTCATTCCCTGTATCATATGTGTATACATACATGGAGCGAGAGAGAGGTAATATGGGAATTGGGCCATGTGATTATGGGGGCCGAGATGTCCCACCATCTGCCATCTGCAAGCTGGAAATTCAGGAAAGCCAGAAGTGTTGTTCAGTTTGATTCTGAAGGTCTGAGAACCAGGGGAACCAGCAGTGTAAGCCCCAGTCCAATGGTCATAGAAAATGAAATGAGATGAGATGTCCCAGCTCAGCAGTGAGGCAGAAAATAAAAAATGTATATACTTCCTCCTGCCTTTTGTTCTATGCAGGCCCTCAGTGGATCGAATGATGCCCAACTACATGAAGGAATAAAATCTACTCTATTGAGTCTACTTATTTAAATACTAATCTTGTCTAGAAACAACCTTACAGATACATCTAGAAATAATATTTAATCTGGGCACCCTGTGGCCAGTCGAGCTGATACATAAAATTACCCATCACAAAAAGTAAGATGTTTCTGCATACCAAGGAAAGATTTTTTTCTGAAAAGCAACAATGCTGTGTCTTTTCAGAATGATTGGAGTAAAACATTAAATTGTGTTCTGTGAAATGGACTGCATCAGCACTTGGGGGGCTGATTTCTGAGTCATTAACAGAAATGACAGAATTTGGGGTTTGAAGTTGGAAACCTTGAGTCATTTTCTTCCTCTGCAGACCATCAAACTTGTGATTTTAGTCCAGCTATTCTTACTGAACCACAGCTCTGTAACCCATAAAATGGGAATAACAAACTAGTTCATAGGATTTTGAGGCTTTCTAAGGCTTTGGTGGGATGCTGTATGGCCATCACTGAGCTAATCCTGGCTGGGCCATACAGAAAAGCACTGTGATTTGCTTTACTTGCCAGATTCCATTAGCTGCATTCAAACACCATTCTGGCTTGGAGGGACAGAAAAAGGCCTCCCTTGGTCATTTTATCTGATTCACTAAGGTTTCTCAAGCTGCTTCTCTAACTTTTCTTCTACAGGGTATAAATTTTGTGGTGATGCACATTGCTTAAGGTCTTCAAAGTGCTAAAGACTCTCTTGGTTTGGGACACATCAATGAAAACAGGTGGTAGTTCAGCTTTCCAGGGGAGGGGGGCTGATTAGAAAGATGGGAAATAATGAGAAAGAAAAATATCTTGAGTTGCAGGCAGAGTGTTTTAAAGGAGACAGAATTGATCATTTATCTACCTTTCTTGAAAAAGTCAAGATAATTAGAATAGATGTGTATTTAAAAACATGTATATACACACATATGTTTTAACACTGAGGCTTAGTTTAAATGAAGACTTACTTTGGAGAGAGGCCTCATAACTGTGCCAAGAGTAATTTGCATATTGGTACGTTTTATTTATGCAGCTTCATTTTTTGGCATTATCTCAGGAAAATCACTTGATTGACTCCTGCTCTGGTAAATGAAATCACACACAGTTCTTAACTTACTTTTTAAACCCATGTTAGCAGTAAAGATGGTTTTTATTAAACTACAAATGATCTTTCATAATTTGTAATGACTTGCCTCTTTAAGAAACATGGAGAGCTTCTTATGAATATTAGTAGCATTTTATTCTGTACTACTATGAAACCGCAGTGTAAGCAAAGACAGGCAAAGCACTGGGCATTTAAATGGAATCTAAACTTGGAACAGTGTGTCCACCCTGTTCTTTCTTTCTTTTTTTTTTTTTTTTTCTTTTTGAGATGGAATGTTGCTCTTTTCACCCAGGCTGGAGTACAGTGGCATGATCTCGGCTCACTGCAGCCTCCGCCTCCTGGGTTCAAACGATTCTCCTGCCTCAGTCTCCCGAGTAGCTGGGATTACAGGCACCTGCCACCACACCCAGCTAATTTTTGTATTTTTAGTAGAGACGGGGTCTCACCATGTGGGCCAGGCTGGCCTTGAACTCTTGACTTCATGATCCACCTGCCTCGGCCTCCCAAAGTGCTGGGATTACAGGTGTGAGCCACTGCACCCAGCCCCACCCTGTTATTTCATATGTGCTATGTGCACCCCCACCCCCACACACTAGTCTGCAAGTGTAGTGGGGTAAAAAGCAGTTTTAACTATATAAGGAGTATGTATGATTACTTTGAGCATAATAATTTGTATTTTCATAAGCCAACTCGTTCAAAATAGAATGTACTAACTTTTTTCTCATCTTTGACCACGTCCTCACCAGTCACACCACCTAAATCATAAAGTCTTATCACTTCTACTGTTCCTCCACCCCACTAATCTGTCTCCTCATTTTCAACATCACACCCCACACCCTGCCACCTGAACTCCCTGCTCCTGCACTCCCCTACCCATGGATTCTGAACTGGGGCCACAGCAGAGTGCCTATCTGAAGAGTTCACGGGTCTGATCTTGTCTTTCCCAGCTTAAAGCATGTAAGGGCTGAAGACCTTTCGTCCCTACAGTAGGAGCTTGTTAGGGTTGGGCTGACAGGGCAACATCACACCTGGAAGATGTGCCTTACAGTAGAAAAGGAATCACAGGTGGAGAGCCAGAGAGAGAACCAGCCAGATTCACAAGCTGCATGCAGTGCCTTCGTCCCCTTGTCAGCAAAATGCGTGAAAGAAGCTCCCACTGGAGTCAGCCAAGCCCCACTTGGAGCTTCTTCTGGTGACTTCCTGTCGTGAATGTTGGCCCCTCAGCAATGCCCCACCTCCCAGGGGTGAACTGAGAGGAAGGTTCTTCTAATAGCCAAGGCGGTGAGAGGGGCCAAGTGGGGTCAGAGGACTTACTCTGTGTAGACGAACACCAAGTCTGAATAGTCTTTCTGTGGGTCCAGTTTGTTTTACTTTATATTCATATATACTTGTACATGTGTAATATATTATAGAAAGATATATAGAGATATTGATGTAGATATATAGATATCGAATAGATGTAGGTCTAGCTACATAATATATTTAAAACTGAGGTAATTATCCATGCAGCTTTCATACAGATAGTTGAATTTGGTATGTCATAAAGTATATTTATTAATTATTCTTTAAAACATTGGGTTTTCATAATCACAGTTTTGATATCTCTACCACCGTGGAGGTCTGACTACTGACCCCTGGTCTGCAATTTGACACATGTGTTTGCAGGTTTCGTCTGTCAACTCTTCACTATAGAAAATACATATATTCTTTTTCAGAGTGAACCTGGAAGGGTACAAACGTGAAGCAAATACTCTCTCCTCCTCTCACTTCCTTTCAAGTTAGGCCTGTGAAATGACTATTCCCTTCCCTTTTAAGGCATTTGGTGCTGATGCCCCAGTGAGTTGGCCAGCTGTTACAAGTCCAGTCTCACAGAGTCTCATAGGGCTTATATATTCAGCTGATCCCTGATTTGAATCTTGCCCCTCTCTCACCCCCAAGTTCAGGCTTGAGGAATGTAGAGGGGAGAGGTGGCTGCCCTTCCACTCCCCTTCCCCACTCCTTGCTTAGGTGGAGATGGAGGACAAAGCACTCCTCATGCTTCCTGGAGGCCTCGCCCGCTTATTACTGGGAAAGCAGAGGGAGTAAGGGAAGAGGAACGCAAGTCCTCTCTCCCCTCTGCCTTGGTGTTCCCTTCCTACGGGCCGTTTCAGACAGCCACGGAGGCCCACTCTGTGGCAGGCATGAGTCCTTGGGGGCCCTCAAGTAGGGCTGACTGGGTCAGGGTCATTTCGTCAATTCTTGGCAAAAGGTGTCAGTGCAAGGATCTTGCTTTGTAATAATGTGGGCCATTGAGCTTTCTCTCCATGATTCTCCCAGTTTATGCTAGGTCTAGGGTAAGAGGAAAATCTCAATTAAAATTATGTGTAGGGAAAATATTAGAATATTTATGAAGATGAGTATAGCATTTCTAGAATTGTGGGTAGTTTTAATTCTCCTCATATTGTTTCATGTTTTGCATGTTTTCTAAAGGGCATGCAGTATCTTTATAATCAGATAAAAACTTTTAAAAAAAATAGTAGTCTTCCAGTTCTGGACAACATAGAGTTCAATTCTTCTTGCTAAGTACAAATATAAACCCTGGACAAAATAACAGGTAACTGTCGGAAGATTCTGAAAAGATGGGCCAGGGACCTGAGGACTTGAGGAGCCACCTGATTTGTTTTGTCTTTTTTTTCATTTTGTCATATCCCCTATCTATTCTAGCCCGGGCTCTAAAAAAGTCCACAACCCAGAATTGCCAGCCTGCACAGACAAAAGACCTTACTCCACAGCAAAGGCCTGGAGGAGGTAGCCCTGTACACAGAGCCTTCTAATGACACTCCCCACCTTAGACCAGCATCCCAGGTCCCAGTTTCCATCTATCTTCAAGTTCATGTTTCCATCCTATCTTTAATGCAGGCTGCCACTCTTTTCTGCTACTGAGACGCAATCCCATGGACAACTGGTGGGGTGGGGTGCACAGGAAACACTAAGCCTCCTGCTAAGCTATGGCTATCATGTGCTTTAATTTTTCTGGACTGGGATTTGATTTGTATTTTAAAATCTTACTTTATTCAGTGGCAGCAGAAACCCAACTGTGTGTTACTTCTCAGTTTGCTCAGTTAACTTTGGCTTCCTTCATTAATTCTGGGTTTGCTCCACCCACTCTCTCACAGGCATTCAAACTGTGATGTGCAGTACAGGGAACATGCAAATTAAGGCCTCAGCTGGACCTCAGCCATCATCCCTGTGCCTCTCACACTCTGGCCCACTGGCACTGTCCTCCATATGGGATATTCAGAGAGGTTCCAGTTTTCATCCTGTCTTTAATGCAGACTGCCACTCTTGTCTGCTACTGAACCTCAATCCCATGTTCAACCTGGTGGGAGGGCGCCCTGGAAACACTAACCCCACTCTGGGCTCTTAGGAAATGAGCTGTTTCTGCCCTGCAGCCTTATGAACTTGCTGCATACGGGGCTCAGTGGGGCAGTGAGCTCTGCAAGGCCTGTATTCCACCCAGAGCCCCAGATAGAAAGTGGTCCTGGGATCTCCACTCTCAGATCTGAAAGCTCTAGTGTTTCTAGGTCATCTGTGACATGTGTTTCCTTAGGGACGGAGGTTGAGTACCCCAGCTTCCCAGATCAGGAGAGACACATAGAAAAGAGTTCAAAACATCATGTTGCAAGGATTCTGCCTGCCTCCCTTTGTGCCATTATCTTGTTTATATGTTAATTAATATTAATACAGTCCTAGTATTACTGAACTTTTGTATCACAATTTCTATTTTTCTTTAAGGTTATGCTTAACCTGTTTTTTGGGAATTTAAAAATTCAAAATTTATGAGATACATGAAATTTAATTTAAATATATAAAATACATAAAAATTTTTAACTTATGCCTCTGGATTAAAAATATATAGAGAAACGATTTAATTAGATAGTGTTTTCCCATGAGTTGATTCAAAAAGCATGGTAACACTGCAGAATAAGTGAGCTTTTCTAGTTTGAAAATAATGTCTGGTTGGTATCTGAGAGCTTTTAGAACACATCTAAGTGCATCCAAATTGCAGTGCAGTTTTTCATTATGTTTTATATATATATATATAATACATTTTATGAAACTAGCAATAGAAACACTTTCATGAACAATTTAGTGGTCAAAATTTTTAAAAGAAAATATTGTGAATTTTCATACAACAGATGCCATTTTACGTTGATTTAGTTTATTTTCTGTAACTCAAAAATTTTAAAGGCTATGAATAGCTGAAAGCATAAAAATAACACCCTATAATATGCACCATTTAATACAATTCTTTTTACAATTCAGTTTTCAATTTTTAATTTTTTTTATTTCAACAGGTTTTGGGGAAGCAGATGGTGTTTGGTTACATGGATAAGTTCTTTAGTGGTGATTTCTGAGATTTTGGTGCACCCATCACTCAAGCAGTGTACACTACACCCAATGTGTAGTCTTTTATCTCTCACCGCCTTCCTACCCTTTCCCCTGAGTCCCCAAAGTCCATTTTATCATTCTTATGCCTCATAGCTTAGCTCCCACTTATGAGTGAGAACATATGGTGTTTAGTTTTCCATTCCTGAGTTACTTTACTTAGAATAATGGTCTCCAATTCCACCCAGGTTACTGCAAATGCCATTATTTCATTCCTTTTTTAGCTGAGCAGTATTCCATGGAATATATACCATATTTTCTTTATTCACTAATTGATTGATGGACATTTGGGCTGGTTGCATATTTTTGCAAGTGCAAATTGTGCCGTTATAAACATGTGTGTGCAAGTATCTTTTATATATAATGACTTCTTTTCCTCTGGGTAGATACCCAGTAGTGGGATTGCTGAATCAAACAGTAGATCTGCTTTTAGCTCTTTAAGAAAACTTCACGCTGTTTTCCATAGTGGTTGTACTAGTTTACATTCTCACCAACAGTGTAAAAGTGTTCTCTGTTCACCACATCAATGCCAACATCTATTATTTTTTGATTTTTTTTTATTTTGGACATTCTTGCAGGAGTGAGATTGTATCGCATTGTGGTTTTGATTTGCATTTCCCTAATCATTAGTGATGGTGAGCATTTTTAAATTTGTTTTCTGGACATTTGTATATCTTCTTTGGAGAATTATCTATTCATGTCTTTGGGATTGTTTGTTTTTCTCTTGCTGATTTATTTGAGTTCCTTGTAGATTCTGGATATTAGTCATTTGTTGGATGCATAGTTTGAGAGGATTTTCTCCCATTTTTTGGGTTGTCTATTTACTCTGCTAATTATTTCTTTTGCTGTGCAGGAGCTTTTTAATTAAGTCCCATCTATTTATCTTTATTTTTGTTGTATTTGCTTTTGGGGTCTTGGTTGTGAAGTCTTTGACTAAGCCAATGTCTGGAAGACTTTTTCCAATGTTATATTCTAGAATTTTTATGGTTTCAAGTCTTAGATTTAAGTCTTTGATCCATCTTGAGTTGATTTTTGTATAAGGTAACAGATGAATATCCAGTTTTATTCTTCTACATGTAGCTTGCCAATTATCTTGGCACCATTTTTGAATAGGGTGTCCTTTCCCCATTTTATGTTTTTGTTTGCCTTATCGAAGATCAGTTGGCTGTAAATATTTGGCTT
This sequence comes from Pan paniscus, assembly GCF_029289425.2. Classification (NCBI taxonomy): domain Eukaryota; kingdom Metazoa; phylum Chordata; class Mammalia; order Primates; family Hominidae; genus Pan; species Pan paniscus. The sequence goes on from NC_073255.2 coordinate 51,543,074, forward strand.
TATTTCCGGGTTCTCTGTTCTGTCTCATTGGTCTATGTGCGTACTTTTATACCAGTACCATGCTGTTTTGGTGATTATAGCCTTATTGTATTGTTTGAAGTTGGGTCATGCGATGCCTCTAGATTTATTCTTTTTGCTTAGTCTTTGTTTGGCTATGTGGGCTCTTCTGTGGTTTCATATGAATTTTAGGATTTTTTTAGTTATGTGAAGAATGATAGTGGTATGTTGATGGGAATTGCACTGAATTTGTAGATTGCTTTTGGCAGTATGGTCATGTCAACGATATTGATTCTACCCATCCAGGATCTTGGGATGTGTTTCCATTTGTTTGTGTCATCTGTGATTTCTTTCAGCAGTGTTTTGTAGTTTTCCTTGTAGAGATCTTTCACATCCTTGGTTAGGTATATTCCTCTTTTATTTTTTTTTTATTTTTTTTTTGACAGCTATTGCAAAAAAGGTTGAGTTCTTGATTTAATTCTCAGCTTGGTTGCTGTTGATGTATAGCAGTGCTTATAATTTATGTACATTGATTTTGTATCCTGAAACTTTACTGAATTCATTTATCTGTTCTAGGAGCTTTTTGGATGAGTCTTTAGGGTTTTCTGGGTATATAACCATATCATCAGTGAACAGCGACAGTTTGACTTCCTCTTTACTGATTTGGATGCCCTGTATTTCTTTCTCTTATCTGATTGCTCTGGCTAGGACTTCTAGTATTATGTTGACTAGAAGTGGTGAAAGTGGGTTTTCATTTTGTTACTCACTGATGGCATACAAAACCATATAGATATAGAGATAGAGTCATAAATACACACGGATGTGAATTCCCCAATTTATGATCAACCAATTAACAAACACACCACACACATGCACAGTCAGCATGTGGCTTTGCTGTTTCTAAGCAGAGAGTGAGAATCTCCTGTTTTCTCTCTAGGCCCACCATCCACCAATCAAGCTTTTGTGCTATACTCTAGGTAATTTCCTCTCTGGACATCAAATCCTATTTCCTGGAGAAGCAGCAGGGTTTTTGTTTTGTTTTGTTTGTTTTTGTTTTTGTTTTCATTTTTTCGTGATACCTTGAGCACAGTTGAATGACCAAGAAAGGTTGGCCATTTACTAAATAATTCCTTTACGGTTTAACCCAAAGTTTTAAAATCCAAAACTGAGATCAAAAGTGAGGCCTACTGCAGATGTTCATGCTCTGAGGGGTGATGAACTGGAGACACTGGGGGACATGTCAACCAGAATTTGCCCTCATGTGGGCTGCAGAGAAGGAGAATGATGCCACAGACAGAGAGAAGGGAGAAAGAAAGGGACTTAGTGTTAGTTGAGTTCCTGGGTCACTCACTATTCCTGAGACTTTGTAGCACTATTTCCCTCCACATATTTGGATGTTTCAACACTCTCCTGGCTGTAATGAGATTCTTTAGTATCACTCTGATGAATTCTTTTTTTTTTTTGTCTAAGCTGGTACAACATGGATTTCTATCACTTACAACCCTCAGAATCCTAACTGGTATAAAACTAGAGGGCTTGTTTCCTGGACTTAGACCCTTTGAGCTTGAATCCTGGGTCTGCTACTTATAAAACTTGCTACAATAAACAGTTTCTTAACCTCTCAATCTTCTCATCTTTAAAATGAAGAACATAATGTTATGTCACTTGCTGAGAGTGTGAAATGAGATGATGTCTGTAAAGCCATTAGCACAGAGTCTAGCCCAAGGACCAAGGCCATCAGCACCCCAGGGAGAGGAGTTTTATAGAACTTGCCCATAAATTTTATATCTTCAAATACACACATGCATACAAAAGCTAGAAGGAAGACAAAAATGCTCTCCCTTACAGAATAGACCAACTCATAAATTTAGAAAAAAAAATAGAGCATAAAAATCACACCTTTGCAATGATGATATTAAGGAGTGAGGCAAGCAGCAGGCAGCAAGGAATGGTGATGAACAGGATAGTTCTGTAGTCTCGAAGCATCTCATCACAAATGACTTGACAATCACAATGGTAAAAACTCAAAGTGCAAAAACGTCTCAGCCTGCATCGCAATCAAGTGATGGAAGGGAACACCCCAATCATAAAGCAAGCTGACATCAGGACTCACCTGGAATGATGCAGTGAGGACACAGCCTCCCTTTGTGGCAGCCCTGACAAAGAAGCACAGCTGAAATCTATCGGGAAGAAACAATAGACAGACCCACACTGAGATACATTCTATAAAATAAATGGGCTCTCTGCCTCTAGATGTTTCATGCAATGAAATACAAAGAAAGGCTGCCATACATTTCAGACTGAAGGAGACCAGACACATGGAAACTGTGATTCTTGATCAGACACCAGAACTGGGAAAGACAACTCTAGACAATATAATTGTGACAACTGTTGAAATTGAATAAGATCTGCAGATTAAAGAACAGTATTTCATGGATATTAAATTTCCTGATTTTGATCAGTATTGTGGTTCTCTAAGAGAGTGCCCTTGTTTGGAAAAAATTCTCACGGAAGTTTTCAGGAGCCAGGTGGCTTGATGACTCTAGCCTGATTTCAGATAATTCAGACAAAACAACATATACATAAGTAAATGTGAATGTGTTCGGGGACAGAGAGTGAAAGATACAGTACGTGAGGCCAAATGTAAACAACTGGTGAATCTGTGCATAGGGAATGCAGAAAAATTGTGTACAATTCTTGAATTTTTTTGGGGGGGGTGGGTAGAGTCTCACTCTGTAGTCCAGGCTGGAGTGCAGAGGCACAATCATGGCTCACTGTAGCCTCAACCTCTAAGGCTCAAGTGATCCTCCCACCTCAGCCTCCCAAGTAGCTGGGACAACACGCATGTGCCACCTTGCCAAGCTAATTTTTGCATTTGTTGTACAGATGGGGGTCTCACCATGTTGCCCAGGCTGGTCTGGAACTCCTGAGCTCAAGCAATCCCCCCATCTCGGCTTCCCAAAGTGCTAGGATTATAAGTGTGAGCCGCCACACCCAGCCAAAATTTTTAATAAGTTAGGAATTTTCTTTTTTTTTTTGAGATGGAGTCTTGCTCTGTCACCCAGGCTAGAGTGCAGTGGCATGATCTCGGCTCACTTCAGTCTCCGCCTCCTGGGTTCAAGAATTCTCCTGCCTTATATGAAAATAAGAAATTACAAGACATTAAAAGGTATATGTACTTACAGATGCTGTTTAACTTATGATGAGGTTACATCTTAATAAACCCATCTTAAGTTGAAAATATTTGAAGTCAAAGATGCATTTAATACACCTAACTCACTGAGCATCATAGCTTAGCCCAGCCTGCTTTAAAGGTGCTCAGAACTCTTATATTAGCCTACAATTTGGCAAAATCATCTGGCAACACAATACCTTGTAGAGTGTTGGTTGTTATCCTTATGATCACAGGGCTGACTGGGAGCTGGACTCAGTCTGGCAGAAACAGGGACAATTCACCTGGAGGTCATGTCTGAGCTGAGACTGGGAGACCACAGAGAAGGCAATCAGGTGAGGAAGGCCAGGGAAGGCAACGTGGGCAAGAGCCAGGGTCAAGAGGCAGAAGGACACCTGTGAGCAAATGTCAGTTGCTCCTTAGGGCTGGAGGATAATACCAAACATTGTCTTTAAGCTTTACGGGTATTCAATGAGCAGATCTTGGAAAAAAGTCAACTTTTGAGTACATGAAGACAAAATAGCTTTAAAATTTATTTGGAGTAACTCTAATAAGTCAAAATAGATTTTTTAAAATACAGCAAATATTACATAAGTGTGATGCCCTTATTATTTTTAGAGCTCACAGAAGTTGATAAGAGAAACATCAGACCCCCAGTAGGTAAAAAGATTTATGTAAAAAAAGAGAAAAATATACAAACTGTAAGGAAACAGACAAGAAAATATACTATTTAGTTTTGAATAAACTTCTTTCTCTGCAAATGCAAAAAGAAGGCCAAGTAGGTATCTCCAAAAAATGTCTCTAGGCTCTCAATAATAAAAGATAATAAATGTGTTAATCAATTGTAAACCAAAAATAAAATTCTAAGCCCAGCAACCAACTAAATGGACTAACACCCTTAGCCAAAGGCATTCCAAAGTAAACTGGAAAAACTAATTCAAGCCATGATGGGAAGAGATGGTTAGACATTCCTCATTATACCCTCCACCCTTTGGAATTCAGGCACAACTGACCAGCATTAGCATTAAAACAGAGACCCTCAGACTGAAAAAACAGACTGTAGCAATAAGATACTAAATTGCAACCTGACTTGGGTGTAAGATCACATGACAGATAGCAAGTCCTGAAAGAAATTGAAGTATTTCATCCCAACATATATTTCTTTGACCTATGTTTAAATGGCCCTACAAAGCTGTGCCTTGTAGGGGAAATTTACATTCCATAGAGAATCTCCTTCCCTTACTAGATCTTTTCAGGAAAGTCTAGCACCTTTTAAGATCTGTTGAGACAACATTTGCCATCTATTATCTCTGATGCCTACTACCTAGAGGCTTCACTTGCAGAACAAGAACCTGAAATTCCACAGCCCTCTTATCTTAACCCCAAGCATATATTTCTGCTGACTTCAACTCCTTAGACAAAACTTAACTCTTTTAACCTATTGCCAGTCAGGAAATCTTTGAATCCCCCTGTGACCTGGAAGGTCTTTCACCCTCTTCTAGATGTCCCATCTTTCCAGACTGAACCTATGTATACCTTACATATAATGATAGATGTCATCCTATAACTTTTACCCCACTAAAATATATGAAATCAAGCTATGACCCAACCACCTTGAGTACATGTTCTCAGGACCTCCTGAGGCTGTGTCACAGGCATGTCTTTAACCTTGGCAAAATAAACTTCTAAATTAATTGAGATTTGTCTCAGATAATTTCTGGTTTATGTAATATATGTAAACATAAGAAAAATATGAAATTGCATTTAGGCAGTCAAAAAACTTGGGAGGGGAATAAATACAAATTTTAATATTAATCCCTGTGTGGTAAGTTATTATTTTTATGTTCTTTCTGCTTTTCTGTATTTCCTAAAATATCAACCAAATTTAAATATTATGTTTTAAATGAGAAAGATAGTGATTGATTTTAAGGCCCTTTTCACCTGATTTGCCTTTTTTGTTGTAATTTTTTTAACTAGCATGTCGATTTAATTTGTAGGCAGTTTCGTTATGATAGGAAATCCAGTTATTTGCCAAAAATGTGAGAAAATAGCACATTTTAAAAATAGCATATTTTAATAAATAGTTGTGGTTTTTTCTGTGTTTTTTTCTTTGTTTTATTTTGTTTTGTTTTGTTTGACACAGGGTCTCTTTCTGTCACCCAGGTTGGAGTGCAGGGGTACCATCATAGCTCACTGCAACCTCGATCTCCTGAGCTCAAGCAATTCTCCCACCTCAGCCTCCAGAGTAGCTGGGAATTTTAGGTGCATGCCTCCAAGCTTGGCTAATTTTTTACAATCTTTTGTAATCACAGGGTCTCACCATATTGCCAGGCTGGTCCTGAACTCCTGGGTTCAAGTGATCAGCCTGCCTCAGCCTTCCAAAGTGCTGGTATTACAGGCATGAGCCACCATGCTCAGCCCTGATAGATGTATTTTGGAGCAACTTAGATGTGGGTATAAGAGCAGAATGTCTTTTAGAGAAACAACTATGTAACATATTTCAGGCTAAATACCTTTATTCTGGATTAATTCTGTAGGGCTTCTTCAGCTCTTACCTGTGTTTTATCCCAGAACACAAACCCTTAACCTCTTCTTGAGTAATAAAATGAAACTTACAGAAAGAGGAACTCTATTTAATGTAGGCATTCCTTCACACTGGTGGGCCGAGGAAGTTTCATTCTGCTGGCAAAATGTGGATTTCTGGTTTCAATTTTTAAAATGTGAAGAATTTAGAGAACTATTCTCAGAAATCTGGCATGGGCTTAGGAGGGAGTGAACATTGGGAGCGCTGTGCCTGTGAGACAGCAAGCTGTAACATGGAATTCCTGAGTGGAGAATTTAGTTAAGGAAGGGCACTAAACAGCAGCCAATTTGGTAAATAAAGTTTTATTGGAACACAGCCATGTTCATTCCTTCATGGATCATCTATGGCTGTTCCTGTACTAGAAGAGCAGAGTTGAGTGGTTGCAACAGCAACCTTATGGCCTAAAAAGCCTACAACATTTACTATCCAGCCCTTTGTATTTATATTGCTAGCTCTGTGCTAGCCAGTTTCTCCAGGTGCCTCTCTTTAACTTGATGATGTTTTTACTTTTTACTCTTACTGGCAACTTTTGTTTTTAACAACAACAAAAACAGAAGTAAAGACTTCACTAACACTTTTGTTCTATCAGGTTTATAACCAGCTCAGAAATTTACCTTGGGCAGGAAATGCCATTACTGATACAAAATTCAGACACCGCAAATTTCAGAAAAACAGTACATTTAGCCATTACAATAGTGCAGCTTTATTGACACAGACATTGGTAGGCTTTTCTGTGAATACACTGTGTACAGGAAACAAGAACATAATTTCCATGATACAGGAATCCATCCACACAAACCAAGTAAAATTTATGGTCAGAGAAATGCTCTTTCTAGGAAGTCAATATTATGAAACAGGTTTGAGATCAACAACAACATGCATGCTGCCAGATTTCTTTGTTTTGTCCAGTGTTTTCATCTAAGAAGGTCAAAGCAACCTTAAGAATTTCAAGATTTCCAAACACCTCCATAAAGTAAAGAGCAAAAGAAGCAACTGTGAGTTGGATAAAAGCAACCTGCAGGAGAATGAGCATAGTGGGAGCCCTCTCGGCCTTTGCAGACACTCACTCTACAGCTCAGGTTTTCTTGTATATGTCCCAGGCTCATTATCAAACTGTTCTCTGGTTTCACAGCAGCTTTCTCAGGTTATCAGGGCATGTGTTAATATCACTATGACTTTTTGGTGATGATGGAATTCATCCTTCATGTTCTCCTTTGTCAGATAATTAAAAAGCTGGATATAACTTGGAGAGATCCAGCTCTCTCAAGCTCTACAGTGGCTGAGGGGTTGGGTCCAATGGCTACATGCTGCTTCTTTCCTTTATCACCTCCTAGCTGTGTGAGCCCAGGTAGATAATAATCCATCTGTTCCACAACGTCCTCACCTGTGAAATGGGAATAATCATGCATTGAATGTTTCATATGCTTAGTGTGTGTCAGGCTTAGCAGAATGCCTGGCACACAGCAAGTCTTCAAGATACATTAGACTTGGCTCACATCTGGACAGCAGGCTCTCTTTTGATATGTATCCAATCAATTCTGAAAACTCTAAGCCATCTGTAAGAATTGCTTGTTCTTCATCAAATTGAATTGACTTGTCTCCATAAGTATTTTGATTGTGAATAGGTGATTATATAAAGTTATATGCCCTTCTCCTAACAATTAATGATTCAATTGTAAAGTAGATCATCACAGAAAATTATTTTGAGGATTGAATCATGCTCCATGTGTACAAGCAAGAAATAATGTTCAGCTTCATAGAAGAAAGAGCACTAAAGTTTGAGTGAGAAGGTACCACTTATTAATTCTGAGGAAGCTATTTCTCTAGTCTCTTTTTTGCAATTGATAAAATAGAGATGATCATCACTTCATAGGATTGTTGTGAGGGTTAAATAATTACGTGAAAGTCCTGCAATTAGGCTCTGGCTAATTGTTGGCTACTGTTGAGTCGATCCATTACTACTCATGATCTTTCACAAATAATGCCACATGTTTAAATTACAGAAAGTAACAACTTCATCTCACCTACTGGGGTACCAAAAAAAGCACTTGTTGTTTAATATGCAAACTATATTACCCCAAGCCCAAAGTTCATCCATCAAGGGTATATCACCCTTCCCATTATAATTCCAAGAACCATGAATCTGTCATTCTAAGAGGTCAGATCTGGTTGTTATTGCCTCTGAAAAACTGGAATTTTCTTCTTGGCAGGAGATCCCATCATTCCAGCCTATGGGCTGTTACTATTTCAGGAGGTGTCTATTTTTTTTCTCCTTTTCTATCAAAAGTAGCCCAATTTAAAGGGCTATGTTAAATTTCAATGTTAACGTATTAACCATCAATTATGTTTTCAAATATCTGAATTTAATGTTGTAGAGTTATCCCCTCAGAGGTGGATTTCCAGTGAAACTAGTGAAGCTGAAGCTTCAGGTTCTTGCACTTGCATGAACCCCTTCCAAGGCCTTGGCACTGTGTTCATATGGTCATGTATGACCTGTAAATTTGTACAAGTAAGTTATTTTGATAACAATTGGTTAAGGTTCCATGTTTGCCCTCGTGTAAGATGGCATGGGAGTAGTTTGCAGGCATTTTTGGAATCTGGTTAATGGGAAGTTAAATCGTTTTTAGTTTAGGTGTAGTAAGATATATTTATATGGCTCATAGACACTGTCATATGTATAACGAAGTTATTGCAACGTGACCTAGTGTGGAGTAGCTTCCAGGCATACTTCTTCCTCCAAAGTACGAACTCACCTAGCATTGTTATGCAAAGAGACAGTACAACATTCCTATCACAATATGGTTACAATCCAGCAGTCAGCACTGCAAGCAGGTGAGTAGTGTAAAGGAAACACTGTTTGAAGTATCCAGAGCCGGATGCTTATCTGAAAGAGTCTTCCAACCATCAAGCAGATAATGCTGAGCTGAGGATTTGGTTCTCATCTGTACAAAGAAGCTCTCTCCTGAGAGGGATAGACCAGTGATGAAGCCTGCATGTTTATAAAATGCATTAAGATTACTTTTTTCATTTTGATGGTAATTTATGCAAAATATAATTTTATCAGGATTCTGTGTTTTTAGGGCACAGAACTACACAGGATGTCACTCTCTGAACATTTATGTCTCATATACATCTAACAGGTCAGTTCTAAAATATCTTGTTCTGAGAATGTCTGGGAATTCCAGGTGAAAGGGTGTGTGAAATTACCCCAGTGTCGTCAAACAGGCTGAAGACACAGGTACATCAGTGATAACGATTGTGCACATCTTCATGATAAAGTTGACACATGTAACACAAGAATAATTCAATTATACAATGATTTTCAACATAGCAAAAATTCTATATTGCACATGAATTGCTCTGAGAATAAAAAAGTCTGCAAGCAAAAATATATGAAAAGGTATTCTAGAATTATGTTAGGAAGTATGTTTTGTTATTTTCTGGACATTGTGATATTTGTGGTATTTGTCATTTTTTTAATTTTTAAATTTGTGGTTTTAGTTCCCGTATTCTAATGAAATACTTATTTTCATATTTAACTATATATATTATTTTATTTTATTTTTTTCTTCATGAGGGACCTTAAACAAAATACGTTTCAGATCCCAGAGTACTGGACTGGCCCTTGTCTCTATCCACCCATCATTGATGGGGAAGAAACTTTTCCCACTGAGGAGTCATTTTATTTTCTCTGAATGAAGTGAAATGGAGTAAAACTTGATCAGAAAGTTCTTAGCTCACTAATCATCAGGCAAATGCAAATTGAAACCACAGTGAAATATCACCTCATACCTGATAGAATGACTATTATAAAAAGGCAAGAGATAAGAAGTATTGGCGAGTATGTGGAGCAAGGGCAATCCCTGCACACTTTTGGTGGGAGTGTAAATTGCTGCAGCCACTTTGGAAAATTGTATGGAAGTCCCTCAAAAAATTAAAAATAGAACTACCATATGATCCAGCAATCTCACTTCCGGGTATATACCCAGTAAAAATAAAAATGAAATCAGTATCTCAAAGAGATGCACCCCCATCATTGCAGCATCATTCACAATAACCAAGATATGGAAACAATCTAAGTGCCCATCAGTGAGTGAATGAATAAAGAAATTGTAGTGTATTTATATACAATGAAATATTATTCCACCATAAGAAAAGAAGGAAATCCTCCTATGTGCTACAATATGGATGAACTTGGAGGACATTACACTAAATGAAATTATTTCACTTGTATGTGAATACACATACAATGACAAATACTGTGTGTTCTCACTTACATGTGGAATACAAAAAGTTGATCTCAGAAGCAAAGAGTAAAACAATGACTGACAAGAGCTGGAATAGGGGAGTGAATGGGGAGATGTTGGTCAAAGGGCTGAAACTTTCAATTATAAGATGAATAAGTTCTAGTGATCTAATGTACAACATGGTGGCTATAGGTAATAACACTGCATTGTTTATTTGAAGTTTAATTATAGAGGAGGTGTTAAGGTCCTCACTCCCCTACACACACACATAGATACAGTGTTAACAATGGGTGGTGGTAGATGTGTTAATTAGACTGAGGTAATCAGTACACAATGTATATCAAATCATCACTTTGAATATATACAATTTTTTTAAAATGAGAAAAGACTTTTCTTAGCTGACTATATCATACTTGATTCATGGAATAGAAAATGAGTGAAAATTTTTAAAGAGCTATGTTTGGTGCCTGCCTAGTTTTTCTAGAGTGTTGTGTCACCCCTGGTACACAGTAAGTGCTCATTGTTTGCTTAACTAAAATATTGACTTAAATGGGATGTTTTACCACCTTCATTATTAATGTGCCTCTTGATAACACTTGGTATGTTGTATTAGTCTGTTTTCATGCTGTTGATAAAGACATACCAAGATTGGGAAGAAACAGAGGTTTAATTGAACTTACAGTTCCACATGGCTGGGGAGACCTCAGGATCATCGTGGGAGGTGAAAGGCACTTCTTACATGGTGGTGGCAAGAGAAAATGAAGAAGATAAAAAAGCAGGAACCCCTGATAAAACCATCAGATCTCATGAGACTTATTCACTACCACGAGAACAGTATGGGGGAAACCATCCCCATGATTCAAATTACCTCCCACTGGGTCCCTCCCACAATATGCAAGAATTATGGGACAACAATTCAAGATGAGATTTGGGTGGGGATACAAAGCCAACCCATATCATATGCCTTGACTCTAAATTAACCAAAATTAAATTCAAATAAAGTTATGTTTTCCTCTTTAAATTATAAGTTTTCCTCAATAGTAATTGAATTGTTTAAAGATAGTGTTGGGACAAAAATTTTAAATAAGAAATTAATCTTCCTATCAGAATTACAGAATGTCACCTCTAAAGGGAGCCCCAGAAATCACCCTCATTCCACAAAGTGTGAAATTTGGCCTGGGAACAGGGAGAGACAGGCCTAGGTCTCCCAGTGGACACTGATTAGGACAAGGAAAAAACTATAATTTCAGAAGTCTTCCCCCTTCCCCCTTCAGTATTCTTTATTGCAAGGTCATGCCCTTTCTCCATTCCCTTTAATTATTGGGCCTCATTTTCACTGTAAGCAAGTGGTCCTTTTAAGACAACATGGCCTGATATTTGGTCCAGAAAATATGTCCATTGTAGTAGTAATTGCAGGGAAAGAAAAACAAATTATCTTCTTATTTGGCCTGCCTTAAACACAGATATTCTAAAATGTTTGCCAGAAAATCCATTAGATAGGCAATTCCAACCAATTTCTCAGATCAAGTTGAAAAAAAGAAGTCAAATATTTACTTACTTTTCCAGCCAAAACTCTTGTCTCTGCTCTGCTAATGGTCTTCGAGATGCAGTGACTCCATTAATTTAGTTGGAAGAATTAATGAAAGGCATCTTGGTTTCTTCTGTTAAGATTAGAAAGGACTAAAACTGAATAAGTTACGAATATCCCTAAGGTCATTCCAGCACTAACTACCCAATGCTTCCAAATTTGTCCTCCAAAGAAAGGTTATTTTATCAGATGGCAATTAATGGGTTTTTTTACAGGTAGAAAAAACAAAATAACAAAACAAAACAAAAAGTATGGTTACTGAGTGCCTTCTGGAAGCTTCTGGACACTGGCGTTCAAGTGCAGGGGAAAATTGTCTTTAAGAGCCCACAAAATGGCAAAGATTGCAGGCAAACTTATTTTATTGCACGTCCAGCTATGAAAACCCCTTAAACAATGTTGCCCCTTCCCTTGCACCCACTCTCTGACCATGAATAAGACAATCCCCAGTGCCACATAACCCTGAGATTGGCCAGCCTGGAAGCCTGTACATCTTCCTTGAAGGGATGCAGACTCTATCCTGCAGAGAAAGGTTTAGATCCATAAATGCATAGAAGAACAAGGTTGTCCCTTCTCAGTGGTATTTGAAAAAGTGTTGCCATTGAAAAAGTCAGAAAACTGAATAGGACTGAAATCACATGCCATTCCTATCAGCTCAAAGGGATCAACAGTGTGAATAGCCAGCCCGTTTGTGTTATGCCTAAAGAAAGCTTAAGTGGGCTGCTTCATCTTTATGGAAAATTCTCCTGGCTCCCACTCCTCCCTCTACTGACAGGCAGTCCCTACTCCCCAGGTGTCCTCTGTGGCCTTTTAGAAGACTTCCAGACACGTGTTTCCCCGTGGTTCCTGTGATGTGCTCTACATGTCATGTGGGATCCTGTACAAGTCTCTTGCAGCACAATTGACCTGAGCACATACTGTTCTATAGTACATAACAATTACAAAGACCCACAACAGAAGAAGAAAGAGGAGAAATTGCCATGGAAAGGCTTCTCCTTCTTTATATACCAATTCTCCTCCCCAAGAGCCATGCCACCTTGGACTGGGAGTCCATCCACCCTTGAACTTCAAAGTTCAGCTATTTCACAAGTGGTCAACTCTTGCTTGGGAAAATCCCAAACAACCTCAGAGGGGATAGGTAAATGGAGTTTGTTTTCCAAGAGTCATGTGGTTTCCTCTGAGTCTGTCTTTGATTTATTTAATGATTCAAAAGATACCTTAAGTCTAACTTGCTGTGGAGAGATATTTATTTCTATTTCCCCCTCCCTCATCTACAAAAGCCCTAGTTTGTACCTTCCTCAGCATAAAACCATACATTCTGATAACAGAATTTTCTTGAAAAATTACCATACATTATATACAATTTTTATTTCTCAGTTACACCTCAATAAAGCCAAGGAAAATAAATTTTAAAATAACTTTTAAAAATATAGCCTGATGTTATAAAGACAGTAGTATGTGCAAAATAAATACTATAAAAGTAGATTCTAGTTAATAATGTTTAGAAATGATACTTTGAAACTGAAACCATTAGCAAACTTAAAAAAATGAAACCTGCTGACCTAAACAAGTGGATGCATCATTCTTTTCTGGGTGGCAGTGTTGCAGAGCCTGCATCAGCACCACGTGGGCGAGAGCCTTGTCTTTCTTCTGCAGCAGGTGAAGCAGGCAGAGCTCTCAGGCGGTACTAAATCTAGAGTCCTGCGGGACCCACCCAGAGGTGCCATTTGGAGATGGTTGGTTCGGGGATGAGACAAAGGAAGTGGGGCAGGGAAGGGAGGGTCAGATAACTTGTGAAAGGAAAGATGACTGAGATTTGGGGGAAGCAGCAGCTGCAGGATTGTATCAAGCACCCCAGTATTGGGAGTTGGTGGTGCCAGCCATCAAAACAGTTGTGTGGCTGAGTCTTTGCTGGGCACATGGGATGTACCACACACCAATAATTAGAATCACTTAGAAGGAGGCCTGGGGTGGAAGTGGTGCAAGTCCACCCCTGGAGATGTCTCCTAGAGAAAGTGTCACATGTGTGTGCCCAGAGACACATGTAGGCTGCCTCCAACTCATGGCCTGTGTTTGCAAAATGGGAACCACCCCAGCGTCCATTGACAGTAGAGAAGATAATACATTAATGCACACATATATAATTGCATAGTGTGTTACTGAAAAATAAATGAAACCATGAAATAAAGAACTGCTACTTGCATCACCATAGGTAAATCTAAAACACTGAATATTAAAGGGTGGAAACAGGCATCAAACAAAACATGCAATGAGACTATTTATCTAACAGTAGAAAACAGACAAAATGAAACAATCCATTATTTAAAAATGCATGCAAATGAGAAATTTTTTAAAACATAAAAATAATTAACACAAAATCTAAGACAGCAGTTAACTCTAGGGAGAGAGGCACCCAAAGGGTTTCAAAGATGCCATCAGTGGATAAAAGCATGTCACTAGTCTTTTAACTAAGCATACAAGCTACATACTCTATTTTATATGCATTATATATTTCGTTGTTGGCTGGGTGTGGTGGCTCCTGCTGGTAATCCTAGCAATTTGGGAGGCCGAGGCAGGCAGATCACCTGAGCTCAGGAGTTTGAGACCACCCTGGGCAACATGGTGAAGCCCAATCTCCACTAAGATACAAAAAAAATTAGCCAGGTGTGGTGGCGCATGCCTGTAGTCCCAGCTACTCAGAAGGCTGAGGCATGAGAATCTCTTGGATGCTGGAGATGGAGGTTGCAGTGAGCTGAGATCGCACCACTGCACTTCAGCTTGGGCTACAGAGCGAGACTCCATCTCAAAAAAAAAAAAATTAGAAAAGGAAAAAATATAGATATATGTATATATTTCACTGTAACAAAGAAAAAGAGGAAAAGATTATTAAAAAAAAAAAAAACTGGGATCAGATAGCTCTTCCTGGCACTCATACTTAGTATTAGGGAACTGAGAACACTCAACTCCTCTAGTCCTTTACGTGTCACAAATAAAAACAAATAATACAAACAAAAGAAATATTAATTTTAAAAAGAAAAATATCTAGGAGTGAGTATACAGCAGAGGCCTGTGACTGACACCTCTCCCCTGTAGGTGGACTTTTTCAGCCAGGGATGATTCCTCCTGTTCCCCCATCTCCTAGTCAGCATTTATTGAATAAATTATAGAACAGTAAAGAGAGTCTTTTATTCTTTCCATAGATGGAATTTTCCCCAAAGAGGTAGGACTGATTCTTCCTGGGATGATTCTGGAGTAGAGAACTGGAGGGCGTGTGGACAGCAGGATGCAGGAGCAGAGGGCGTGGGGCTACAGGAGCTGCCCGCACAGCTATGCGGGAGATGCTTCCTGGCCAGCGCTGCCCTGGACCAGTTCCCTGGCTTCATCCCCATCACTCGTGAGTGAGAAATTGTTAACTCCGGAAGGACAAACTCTGCAAGCACCAAAGCAAGGGCCGGCACAGGAGCAGAGGCAGGACAGAGAAGGATGTTCTCCAGCCAGGATAATGACGGTGAGCTTCTAGGGAAGATGAAGCCTCTAATGCCAGGCATGCCCCCATGGCAATGTGAGGGCCAGTGAGGAGGTGTGGGCTGCTCCTACCTACTCAGCTCTGCCATGCCCCTGCTGGGCAGAGTCTGCACCTTCTCGGAGTACCTTCCCTCTTGCACAGCATGGAGACACACCATTCCTAGGGCATGTGATTACATTCATCCATTGAACCCAGATTTCCTTGTAAGGTGGGCAATTTGGGCACAGAGCACAAACTCTGGGGACAGATGGGTACCAAGTCCGTGAGACAGAGATAGGTGCCAAGCTCCCTGCTACAACGAGTAGTAGCCTCAGCTATTCTCTCTCCTTCCCTTAGCTTGTAATATGTTTATTTATTTGAAAGAGGAAAAAAAATTATATCTTATATTCTTCAAAACTTTACATGGATCAAGACCCTTCAGTATAAATGCCTAAAATCTGTTCCATCTGTCCTCTTATTCTGTGATGACTATTTTCCCTCTCAAGAAATTATCCCTCATGTCTAGCTAGGTGAAGGGCTCTACTGTACAAGGTAAGAAACTTACTGAAGCGTGCAAAGTCAGAAAAATAACACTTTAAATAGTACCACTTGGAAAAGTGAGAAATACTACTAGCCTGAGCCCAAATTAGAGCTTGGACCCATAGATGACTCATGGTTTGAACTTGCTGTTTTGCAGCCTAACGGGTGTTGGCCTTTTGTCTTAGTTTAAAGACCACAAATGTCTGCCAGACTGACCGTGGTTTTCATTTTCTCATGAGATTCATACATCTAGAAATTAGAGACTATCAGAGCAAGAAGTTCCCTCTGAGGATGTCGAGTCCTTCTGAGCTTTGCTCTGAGTGATCTTGCATTTTGGTGCTCTGACAGTCTCCCCAAGGCCTGTGTCATGAGGAGACGCCGGGGCCAAGCAGAGACAGGATAAGGGAGAGCTGGGGCCACACACGCCTGAGGGGTTGTATTCATCATTTCCGTTGTGGTCACATAGCAACGTACAATTTAGCTTGAATAAATAATTCTGCCACTAAAGATGGTGTTGAAAACCATGGATCTCACAGATACTCTCAGATGGAAACAAAAACCCAGTGATTTGAATGGATTCCCCCAAATTCCAAACTTATGTGCTTTATCTGAGAGTGAGTAGCAAATGGTCATAGCTTCCCCAAACTGCAGACCAGTGCTCTTTGACCACATCACACCACCCTAGGTTACCCATTAGCCACAGCCTTTCTACTCAGCCCAACAAATGCCAGGGACCAGATGTAGGTAAGTATGCCTAAGCTCACCTCTCCAAGAAAAGGATAAGGAGTTTGGTTCAACAGCATGATATTTTGGTGTTGGGATTTTCTTGGATCTGGAAAATTCATTTCCAAAATGTCTCCCCCACAGAACTTTGAAGATGTAACACTGTCAGACCATGCCTTTGTCACAGGCACTGACTCCCCTTGGATGCTCCTGGAACAAGTATCCTAACAGCCTACAAACTTCAGGATGTTATGATCAGGCCTGGAATATCTTCCCTGTGATGTGGGATGCAGTTGTTCCCTTGATTCCTTCACAAGTCACATGGAGTGGAGGCCAACATTTCCTGTGATGCAAAACACAAGCTTGTTTGCATCATAGCTGAGGAGTCCCAAGCTCGGGGATCCCCGCTTTCAAAAACGGGCTAGAAACAAACTTACTGCCAATACTGGGAGAAGACATTATATTTATCATCCTGGACAGTAAGCAAACCAGCTCTTTGCTTCAGAGGGATACTCTGTGTCTATCTTCAGAGGCTGTCCCCTGTACAACCCTCTGTGAGAAGGCAGTCTAGAATCAAAGCTATCGGTGCTTACAAGATGAGCAGAAATATGAATGACCCTGGAGAATCATCTCCCAAGAACTCTGCCTGGCTTTTCCGAGGTTTAGCTTTAATAGTTTTAACACGTGTTTCCTCTGCATCTAAATGTTATCAAATCATGTAAGGACTTCCAGTATATTAGCATCTCAATTACACTTGCCTCTTTTAACCAGAATTATCACAAAAATACTTTCTCAGAGCATGTGTCCTGGTTTTGATTTGAGAGGAAGAAAAAAAAAGTCACTTCAGAAACATCTAGTTAGTATCAAGTCCTATAGACCCAACCACATACTTCATATATTCACTGAAATATTCAAGTTCAACCTGAACTCCATCATCCCAGTAATCACATACCCAGTGTTCAAAAATATCCTTGGGGAATGCAAATATTCCTAAACACAGATCAGCTTCAAAATTGCTATTGTCAATCATTTGACCTTAGTAAAATGCTCCAACATGCTTGATCACTTCAAGATTTTTCAGTAAAGCCTCTGTCTGAAAATCACTTATCTGTTTGGCTTTGAATTTGGGTATGAACACGCCAAAGCTTTACTATTCCAGTGTTCTCAAAATTGCTAAAGTTTGTTTTTGTGCCTGTAATTTAAATACTAAAACAGAATGGGGCAATTTTATTTCCTTTCCTCTTTCTCTTCTCCATTTAAAAAAATTGGCAGGGTAGATTGGAAGGATGGGGGTACAAGCATTTGTAAAAACTGTGTGCCAGGCTGGGACACGATCAAATAATTCTGTTGTGGTTGATTTTTTCAGCTTGTTATAGAAAACAAACAAAAAAATTAAAACAGATTTTGTGCTTTTTTTGAAATTTAAAAATAGTTTCTTTTTTTCATGTATGGAAGCATGCCATAGTTATGCATGTTAGGGGAATGTGTTGCTTGTTATAATTTCCCAGGCTACGTTAAAGAGAGAAAAACATGATTAAGTTAAAGAAAGATTGAAAATGTTGTAACCCTTGGGCTTGCATAAGGTACTATTTCATTAACTTAAACAGGATAATTTCTTGTAATCAGGGCCAGTCATGGAGCTAGAGATGGATCAGGATCTACCCGTGTGATTAATCTAAGAAGATAATGCTGTACAAAGTCTTTCTCCTAGGACTTGGTCATGCCCACTTGTATGAGGACTAATATAGCCTCATCTCTACCCAAAGCGTGGATGCCTTTAAGGGGCAGCAGTTTTCTGCCCACACACCTCAAGCAAAATGTTTGTAAAGGAAAGGGCCAGTCTCTTGCCTCCAGATGTAACCTAGAATTTTCTGAATGGCCTGAACTACCACTCCCAAGCAAATTTATAAAATTGTATTTTCTGCTGATGTTTCTGTCCAATCTTCCATCATAACCCATTCCCTGACCTTTTACTGTGCTATTACAGGCAACGTTGCAAAGTTGATCTGCTTTGAACAACCTGATAGCTAGAGCAGCCAGCACAGAGCCTTGACCATAGCAGAAATTTAGTAGCAATTTTTAAAATAATTGAATAGTATTATTCATCCTTCTACTATTTTAAAATTTAAAATGAACTATAATATATCCAGCTATATAGTCCTCTTGAAACATTTTTAGAAGCAAGGAAAATGACACATTTGAAGTTTAGGTGAATCTTTTTGGAAATAATGCCTTTAAATACATTTGTGTTTTAAAAATAATCATTTAACACTACAAGAAAAGAAAACCACAGGTTAATATCTGTCATGAACACAGATGCAAAAATTTTCAACAAAATATGAGCACACCAATTTAACATATTGAAAAGATCATACACCATTACCAAGTAAGATTTATTCCTGGGCTGCAAGGATGGTTCAACATATGCAAATCAATTAATGTGATATACCACATTAACAGAATGAAGGATACAAATCACATAATCATCTCAATATATACAGAAAATGCACTTGACAAAATTTAACATGCTTTCATGATAAAAACTCAATGAACTAGGTCTGGAAGAAATTTACTGCAACATAATAAAGGCCATATTTGAGAATCCTGCAGCTAACATTATCTTTACTGCTGAAAAACAGAAAAATGTTTTATTTAAGATAGGAACAAGATGAGGATGTCCACTCTTGCTATTTCTATTCAACATAGTATTAGAAGTTCTAGCCAGAGAAATTAGATAAGAAAAATAAATAAGAGGAATCCAAATCAGGAAAGAAAAAGTAAAATTATCTGTTGAGAGATGACATGATCTTATATGTAGGAAACCCTAATGACAGCACTACAAATCTGTTAATTATGAACAAATTGAGTAAAGTTGCAAGATATAAGATCAACATACAAACATCATTTGAGTTTTTAATACACTAACATCAACTATCCAAAAAGGAAATTAAGAAAATGATCCCATTTGCAATAGCACCAAAAAGAATAAAATATCTAGAGATAAACTTAATTAAGAAGATGAAGGATGTATACTGAAAACAATAAAACATTTATAAAATGTATATATATATTCATATATATATACAAAAGACTTAATATTGTTCAAGTGTCTCTACTGCCCAAAGTGTTCTACAGAATTATTGCTATCCCCATCAAAATTCCAATAACATTTTCTATAGAAAAAGGAAAAAAGCAATTCTAAAATTTATATGGAACCACAAAAGACCACAAATAGCCAAATCAATCTTGATAAAAAAGAACAATGAAATATTATCTCACATCTATTAAAATGGTTATCAAAAAATAGGTAAGTGTTGGCAAGGATAGGGAGAAATTAGAAAACTTGTACATGGTACAGCCATTATGGAAAACAATATGGAAGCTCCTCAAAAAATTAAAAATAGAACTGCTGCAGGGCACAGTGGCTCATGCCTGTAATCCCAGCACTTTGGGAGGCCAAGGCAAGTGGATCACCTTAAGTCAGGAGTTTGAGATCAGCCTGTCCAACATGGTGAAACCCCATCTCTACTAAAAATACAAAAATTAGCCAGGTGTGGTGGCAGGTGCCTGTAATCCCAGCTACTCAGGAGGCTGAGGCAGGAGAATCGCTTGAACCCAGGAGGCGGAGGTTGCAGTGAGCTGAGATCGTGCCATTGCACTGCAGCCTGAGTGACAAGAGCAAAACTCCATCTCAAAAAAAAAAAAAATAGAACTACTATATAATCCAAGAATTCTGCTGTTGGGCATATATCCAAAATAATTAAAATAAATATCTTGCAGAGATATGTGCACTTCCATGTTTATTGCAGCTTTATTCACAGTAGGAAAATCTGGAAACAACCTGAATGTTTATTGACCGATGAATGGAAAAAGAAAATGTGGTATATACAGACGATGCCATAATATTCAGCCTTAAAAAAAGAACGTCTTGTTATCTGTAAAAATGTGGGCAAACCTGGAGGGAATTACACTAAGTGAAAAAAGCCACAGGCTGAAGAGATGGGGAAATGAGGATCTGTTAAATGAGTGTAAATATTCAATTATGCAAGGTGAATACATTCTAGAGATCTTCTGTACAACATAGTGCCTACATTTAACATTGGGCACTTTAAAATGTTACTAAGAGGGAAGATCTCATGTAGCATTCTTACCACATAGACACAAACACACACACATATATGCATGGACACACACATGCACACACACACAAACAATCATAAGGACATGGGGAATTTTTTGGAGATATTGGATAGGCTTATTTCCTTGATTTTGGTGATAGCTTCACAGGTCTATGCGCATGTCCAAACTCATCAAATTGTATACATTAATTATGTACAGTTTTGTCCTATATCATCTGTATTAGTCTGTTTTCATGCTGCTATAAAGAACTACCTGATACTGGGTATTTATGAATAAAAAAATTTTAATTGATTCATGGTTCCACAGGTTTAACAGGAAGCATGGCTGGGAAGCCTCAGGAAACTTACAATCATGGTGGAAGGCAAAGGAGAAGCAAGCACATATTACCATCATGGAGCAGAAGAGAGAGAGCAAGCAAGGGGGGAACTGCCACACACTTTTAAACCAACAGATCTCGTGAGAACTCACTCACTATCATGAGAACAGCATGGGGGAAATCCACTCCCATGATCTAATCTCCTCCCTTCAGGTCCCTCCCCTGACATGTGGGGATTACAATTTGACATGAGATTTGGATGGGGACACAGAGACAAATCATACCATCCCACTCCTTGCCCTTCACAAATCTCATGCCCTTCTCACATTTCAAAATCAATCATGCCTTCTCAACAGTCCCCCAGAATCTTAACTCATTCCAGTGTTAACTGAAAAGTCCAAGTCCAAAGTCTCATCTGAGACAAGGAAAGTCCTTTCCGCCTATGATTCTGTAAAATAAAAAACAAGTTAATTACTTCCAAGATACAATGGGGGTATAGGCATTGGGGAAATGTTCCCATTCCAAATGTGAGAAATTGGCCAAAACAAAGGGGCTACAGGCTCCATGCAAGTCCGAAACCCAGCAGGGCAGTCATTAAGTCTTAAAGCTCCAAAACAATCTCCTTTGACTCCATGTCTCATATCCAGGAATGCTGATGCAACAGTGGGGGGCTCCCAAGGTCCTGGGCAGCCACCAGAGTAGCTGGGACTACAGCTATGAGCCACCACACCGGGCCTTCCTAAAGATTAATGATCAATCTACGGCCTAAGCAATCCAAGCCATAAGCAGTGTCTGAAGATTAGGTAAAGATGTAATGTGCCTGCAGATGAACCCTAAGTCCATTTCTGCTACTTCAAAAGTTATTGCAGGGAGCTTCAGTTCTAGCCAGTGCTTTCCACACAAACCTGCAAATATGTCTTTTCTCTTAACTTTAGGTCTATGGAGAAAAGGTTGAAAGGCCGAAAATGACTGATGAACATGATATATAATGACAGCTGGCTCTTAAAGATTCTGTTAGCCCCTGGTATTAGGAAATCCAAGTGAAAGGCCCTGATTATGCTAAGGGTTGCAAGGATGCCCAATAATATTTGAATTTCAAATAAACAACAAATAAGTTTAACATAACTATGTCATAAATATTGCACGGAACACACTTTCACTAGAAAAATATATCTTTAGCTGAAATTCAAATTTAACTGGGTATCTTGTATTTTTATTTGCTAATTCTGGTAACTAATATAGCTTACATGAACTCTTGCAAAAGTATCCAAAATGCATTTCTTATCACATGTTTCAAGGACTGCTTCTTGCTTAAGGAAAGACTTCTGGTTGTCCTGGAATTTGAGGTGCTTGAAGGTCTGCTGTCAGCTCAACTTTGCATCTTCTTTCTCTGGGATGGCCCTCCCATACCACTTTTAGTCACGCAAAATCTCTTGTACTTTTGAGCAGGTCATATGTTTCTATGTTTCCCCATCTTCTCGAAGACTGTCTTCATCACCTGCGTGGCCATTGCTCACTTTTCTCTTTGTAGAAACTGTCTTCAAAATCTAGGTCAAATATCATACATCCATGATTCCTTGGCTGGCTCTCCGAAAGCTCAAATAGTAATTTTTTAAAAATTAATAATGTCTGTCTTTTTGTCTATGAACAGAAATGCATCATCAGTGCTGAGACAGAAGGACTAAAAGATTAAGGTTTCAGAAGCACTGGGAGATCTGGGAATGGGAAGTCCAGAAGAGTACCCATCAAAAGTTAGGGTGGCTGACCTGAAGGCCTCAGACTGAAAGCACCAAAGTAGTTGGTTCTCATGAGCTCTCTGGGGATGGGGACTGTGAGAATCCCCATAACTGGTGGGAGCTCCTACCAGCTCATTCAAGCTACAGCCTCAGGCACATGGCCCTCAGGGCCATGCTGGCCAACCACACAGCCCTGCAGATTGCTCCTGAGAATAAGGACTGCTCTTTTCACACCTGGGGGAGTGCCTCTCGTTGGTCCACTCAAATGTGGAACTACGGATAGAAGGGATATTGGGCAATGCAGTTCCCAGCTTGTTTTTGGCATACAGAAAGGGTCGCGGCAGGGCCGGTCTACAGAATGCAATTTAGCATATCACCTTTGCTTCAAAGACATCATCTTGGCTTTTGTAATTTTATTAACTGGATTTGTAGACTTACCTTGGATGGGGATGGCATCTTACATATTCTTTGATTTGCAATTCCCAGCATAGTGCTTAGCAAATCTTCAGTAAATGAACAAATAAATCAAACTTAAAAGTATAGCAGAAGGCCTAGAGTCTATCCTCAGCTCCACACATTCTTATTATTTTGCCAAAATCACTAATTACAAGCCTTCATATTTGCATCATTAAAACTATATAAACATCTCCATCCCACACTCCCATACTTTTTTTAAATTAACAGTTGTGAGTGATATCACTCCATGAGTGATAGAGATAGCTCTGTAGGCTGAAAGAGCTGTTTACAAAAATAGGATCTCTTTTAAAAAAGATGTTAGTAATTTTAATTATACCACATTTAAGCAGCAGAAGGGGGATTTATTTTGTCCTCTGCATAATAGTTTCCTTTTTTATGATGCTACAGCCATTTCTTAGTAAATAAATGAATTAATTAAAAATTATTGCTTTAAAATTATGATTTATTGCTCCCACAGATGATTATAAAAGCCATGTACCCATGCTTCAAAGAGTAAACACAAGAGGAGTCTTCTCCTACTGTGACAATATGCCACATATGGAAAAATCAAGATGAACAACTTAATAAACCTTTAAAAACTGTTGCCATCACTTTTGGTCACTGTCACTGTACAGGATTATTTACAGGGCTTCTGAGGTACACTAATAATTTTCCTCTACTTTCATGCCACCAGTTACCTTGGCTTGCCTTCATTTACTGAGTAAGGTAAAATGCTGTCATAAATGTTTATCATGATCTATGTTACATGCTACTGGTATAGTTGGCAGAGGACATTACCTCACAAGGGAGGTGGCCTGGGTATTAATATCAGTATTGGCTCAAAGAAGATGCTTTAGCTTCCTTCCAGTTCTCAGCTGCTTTTTCATCTTGAAAATAACCTCATTCAGATAATGAGGATTCTAATACTCTGTTCTGCTCAAAATTTTTATTAATGCATAATAACTTTACATATTTTGTACCACGTGATAGAAAGATATAAAATGTGTTTTAATAGGGTTTGAAAAATCACAATTACTGTTATTTCATAATTTATATTAATTGCAGAATCAGATTTCCCAGCAATAAACTAGTACTTGAAAGTGAATGAGGAGGTAACTTCATGGAAATGATGAAATAAGAAGCCCCATCAATTGATTTCTCCATGGAAACAACCTTTAAACTGACAAGAAACTGACCATATCAACTTTTTCAAAATTCTCAGATCCCATGGAAATCTCACAATACCAAGGGAGTGTTTAGTGAAGAAAGAGGCTTCAAAGTCTCATTAATATATAGTTATGTCCATTTTGTTTACCTATCTAACTTTCTCTAATCCCTAGGCTCATGGCAGCACCCCTCAGTCTGGAGTGGCTTTCCAGGAAGCATCTGATTAAATAATTTAAGACATATAGTAGCTACTTATAGAGCTCTGGGCCATGGGACCATAGATGAGGCAAGCAACAAAGATTACCACAAGCCTGGGAAGAAGGAGGCTGAGAAGGAAGCTTCTTTGGGGAAATAGATATTCTGAAGGGTTTCCAGATATAACAGGAAATATGAAGTATACTATTTATGCTCAGGACTGGACATACATTCAGAAAAAATCTAAGAGTACCGTAGTATTGTAAGTCTAATATTGGGCTTCATGTAAACAGAAAGTGAAGGCTAAGGCAGAGTCACACATGGCTCGACCTAAAGGACTACCTCAGTCAGAGCCTGTCTTCAAAGTTTGGGAGACTTTTTTTTTTCTTTTAGACTCCAAGCATTTCATCAACTCTCTGTCAGGTAACTGGCTAACTGATGAGATAATAGAATAGAAACTGTGGTGGCAATATACGAGAAGAAATATATTCTTTGCAAAAATAGTTTGGAAAAGTCACTAAACAAATAGATGACTGCAAACCTCAACAATACACAATAGCAAATTCTGAAGTGGAGGAAAGACTAATTTCTAGTATTACTACATTCAAAGTGCCAAATTTCAACCAAAAATTATAAGACATATAAAAAAATTGGAGGCTGGACATGGTGGCTTATGCCTATAATCCCAGCACTTTGAGAGACTGAGGTAGGTGGGTCACTTGAGGTCAGTAGTTCAAGACCAGCCTGGCCAAAATGGTGAAACCTCACCTCTACTATAAATACAATAATTAGCCAGGTGTGGTGGCACACACCTGTAGTACCAGCTACTCAGGAGGCTGAGGCAGGAGAATCGCTTGAACCCAGGAGGCAGAGGTTGCAGTGAGTTAAGATTGTGCCACTGCACTCCAGCCTGAGCAACAGAGCAAGACTCCATCTCAAAATATATTATATATATAGAAATTATGGCTCATTCACAGGAAAAAAAAAGAAAATAAATTTACAGAAACTGTATCCAAGGAAACTCAGGCATTAAACTTACTAGACACTTTAAATCAACCAGCTGAAATATGTGCAAACAGCAAGAAAAAACAATTAATAAAGAACTGAAGAAAACTAGGAGAATGATGTACAAACAAGTCAAGGATATCAATAAAGATATAGTATAAAAACAAAATAGAAATTTGGATACTAAAAAGTATAATAACTAAAGTGAAAAATTCACCAGAAAGGTTCAACAGCAGATTTGAGTAGACAGAAGAAATAATCAGTAAACTTAAAAATAGGACAATTGAGATAACTTACTGTGAAAAGAGGAAGCAAAGCAAGCAAGTCTCTGTAAGATAATTCATTGGTTATTTTGGTCTCAGGATGCCATTTTGTAACTTGCTCTTGTACACTGCCTTCATGACTTGAAAGAATTAATGCATCTTCAAAATTCTGCTCTGTACCTAACAACAGAGTCTGAAAACATAAGAATTATAGTATGCTTTCTCTTTTTGTTTCTCTAAAGCCCTTCTATAAAGTAAATAGGTCAAATCTTTTTCATCAAAGTTGACATGGCTTGCCATGGGTCTAGATAAGACTAGAAACTGGACTCTCCAAATTTCTATTATAAACTCAAAATCTAAGTATTGTTTTGGACCTATCCACAGCAGCTTCGTGTTCAGAAGTAGAAACGACTTTGTCAAAGTGTTCTAGCAAGTAAGATTGTTTTAAATAGAAAAGAATTTATTCTAATGCATCATGATGAAGTGATTTAAAATTTACATTTTAGTATATTTCTGCTGAACTTGACTCTCTATGATTAAGTTGTCTTTCTTATACAGCTTTGGGAATTTTACAAAATATAAGATTGTCAGTCCAGTTCTTTACAGAAAAAAAGTTTGACGGGTAATTTCCATTATCTTCTTTATTATCAGAAAGACATGATAATTATTATAATTGCTTCTTTTAACAATTTTAATAATAAGACAAATATTTTCAGTATTTAGTATGAGCTAGTTACTGTACCAATTCTAGGCAGGCATGGTTTTCTGTAATTCTAGTGGGAACATAGGGAGGAAAGTTAATTGAATTTATATATAAGGAAATTAAACTGAATATCTTAAGAAATTTGCTCAAGTATACACAGTCAGAAAAATGACTGGTCCAAAAGGTGAAATTAGACCCCCAAATCCCTAGGTCATGTTCTTTCTGTTAGGCTTAATAACTGCCAAAATGCAAGCCCTTAGTTTGCAGTCTTTAATGCAGATTTTCTTCGCTGTATTAAACCTTACAGACATTACTGACATCAGATGAAATTGTGTCTTCTCCCTGGGCAGAGAAACACTTTTAAGATGTTCCCCAAATAATAGATGAGCACAAGGCTAGATGCATAGCACTCAGACAGAAAGAGGAGACAAAGAACATTGCGGGCCAACTCTGTAATTGCACCTAAGTCATCTCATCAACTCCTCACAGCACATGACATTACAGCTGAGGAGACTAGGCTAGAGTTCCTACAGAGCTTACCGAAACCCCTAAGTTCATGCCTGTGTGTCCTCTTGTATGTGTGTGGCTTGGGGACAAAGATGTCCAGGGCAGGTGGGACAAAGCAGGAGGAATCACATTTGATTCTAATCTTTTTCTACTATGCTTTTTAAATTTGTTACGATGAACAAATCAGAATTACTTTTAGAAAATAATGTGTTTTCTATTCTACCTCATTTCAAATTGATTAGTGAAGAGGAAGATCAGCGGTCACGTGATCTCTTTGAAGGGTCAAAATAACTGGATTGAACACAAATAAGCAGCAGTTATTTCAATAATTTCTCAAACACACTGGGCAAGGTTTGGGGTCTTTCATTCTAGTGTTTATTAACTGGTCATTAAAACAACAGAAAATACAAATGAATTAAACGAAATATCTCAAGCAAGCTCATTGAGAAAAGTTCTGTGTCATTGTATTGAGACCTCACATTTCAGCTATTTGATACAAGTTTTAAAAAGCAAGGAAATATTTAGAGAGAAATTTAACATGTTTAACAACAATTTGTGGAAATGCAGCAATATCAAAAACTTAACTTAGCATTAGAAATTTATAATTATTTTCCTGACCATTAATTTCCACAGTAACAACAGATAGTAAAAGTAAAAGACAGATCCTCACCAGCAAGCAGCTTAAGGTAGGATAGGAAGGGATGCACCAGAAATGGTGAATAATAATAGGAGAGAATTTTTAGGTAAGTGAAGTAAACTGTGCCTCTTTCAACCTTCTCAAACTTTGTTGTGTTTTTAATGAAATTCTAAGAATCAACCCCTTCGATCATATTTCCATATAGTAATGTAACAAATGTTTTTAAAATTTACATAGCTTCTTCCCAAACTGCATTTCCAATTAGTAATTAAAATCAAATTATTTTATCTCTCCTAATACTTTATCTTCTACATGACTTTAAATATGAAAAATAAAAGCATAAATATCTTATTTTTAAAAAGGAAAAGTATTCTATAGATATTGAATATTTTCAATAGAAAAAGATCTTTACATTTAAAAAATAGAAGAAATCACAAAAGATAATAATTCTATACTTTAACACATAAAAGTTAAAAAGTAATATATAAACTTTCAGTTTCTAGTCTATTAAAATAGAAAGAAGCTTAGAAGCCACCACTCATACCCACACAACTAGAACAAAGCTGAACAAACTGAAAATCAATAATGTTTTTCAGATCCGTCAGATAATAGAGGTCATAGGGCACTGCTGCCTGGAAAACTGGAGAGGCAGGTACCAAGAATCATAGCCTGCTGGGGCAGAGGCCCAGGAGCAGAGGCCCACAGCTGAGCTAATACTTGAACTGCAATTAGCAAATACTGGTGACCCAAAGTGGACTAGCTTGAAAGTTAAAAACACCAAGGGATCGAACATTAGAGGGATCCACACTCTTTCTTGCGTTTTACCTCCAGGAGCCCCACCAGGTTCTCAGAATTATTACAGAAAAATTCCTTCAAGCTTCCAGCAGAGGGGAGGAAAAGAAACCATTTTGAAATATGCTTAAAGAATTATTTTTTCCTTAATAAAATCCAGCCCACAGGCAAACTATTTCACTCAAGACCAGCTGACTTGGGTCTTATTGCCTTACCAATGTGGGGAAATAAAAATATCCAACTCAACCCCTGCTAGCTTTTGACTTGGGAAAAGGAAAGGAAAATACTAAAATCTAGCCATTTCTAGCCTTCTTTTCCTACCTAAATGGAGGCGGGAGGGAGCTAGGAAGTAATTCTAAAGGTCACAGCCCAGAGGCACAGTCTCACTAAGAGACTAAGATTGAATGATGGTATTACAGGAGACACCCCCCTCGCCACCTCCACATCAGTTAGCCTTCTGTATAATAACAGGGAATTACAGATAAAATGACCACAAGATTCAAACTCTATATGAGGAGGATCCAAGACAACGGAAAAGATAATCCAAAATACTAGAGAAAATGTTAGCTTCTGGCACCTAGAGCAAGAGAAAACAGTATACACACCTACAATTGAGCCAGATAAATGTAAACCTCACACTAAAGGCCTATTTATTTCAGTTCCTTTTACCTGACACATTAGGTCTGGCTCTCAAAAAAAAAAAAGTTACAAGGCATGAAAAAGGCAAAAATAAATTAAAAAGCAAAACAAGCTAAACAAAAATAAAACAAAACCAAAAATAAAAACAAAAAACCTTAAAGACATAAAATATCAGAATCAGACTCAGATACACCAAGGATTATAAAACTTATCAGTCCAGGAATGTAAATTAACTATGATTAAAATATGCTAAGGATGCTATTGGAAAAGTAATCAACAAGCAATAACAGATGGAAAAAGTAAGCAGAGAGATGGAAACTGTAAGAAAGAATAAAAAAGAAAGGCAAGAGATTGAAAAAAAGAAAAAAAGGTAATATAGACCTGAAGAAAGCCTTTGATGGGATCATCAGTAGACTGGACACAACTGGAGAAAAAAACAGTGAGCTTGAAACATGTCAACAGACACTTCTCAAACTGAATAAGCAAAAGAAAGACAAAAAGAAAGAAACAATAAGAAAACAGAGAACAGATTATCTAGTAACCGTTGGAAAATTACAGAAGGTATAGTAGATCCATAATGTGAATAGCAAAAGAAGAAAGAGAAAAAGAAACAGAAAAAATTAGTAGAATTAATAATGGCTTAAGTAATGGAGAATTTTCCAAAATTAATGACAGATACCAAACTACACATCTAGGAAGCTCAAGGAAAACCAAGCAGGATAGAGCCTTTTTTTTGTTTGTTTTTTTAAAAAGCATCTAAGCATATCATATTCAAACTGCAGAAAAATCAAAGAGAAAGAGAAAATTTTGAAAGAAGCCACAGATAGGGAAACGCCTTACCCAGAGAGGAACAAGGAAATGTATTATGTTAGAATTCTTTCTGGAAATCACGTGAGCAGAAAGAGGAGTGGGGTAAAATATTTACACTATTGAAAGAAAATACACCCACTTGAAATTCCATATCCAGTAAAATTATCCTTCAGAAATGAAGAAATAAAGATGTTTTCAGATAAAAATTGAGAGAATTTGTCACCAGGAGGCCTGCCTTTCATGATATGTTAAAATACCTTCTTCAGAGGAGGAAAATGATGCAGGTTAGAAACTTGTATCTACATTAATAAAGAAAGAGCATTTTTTTAAAAAAATCAAGAAAGGGCCTGGTGTGGTGACTCATGCCTGTAATCTCAGCACTTTGGGAGGCCAAGGCAGGCAGACTGGTTTGAGCTCAGGAGTTCAAGACCAGCCTGGGCAACATGGCAAAACCCTGTCTTTACAAAAATATAAAAATTACCCTGGAATTGGTGGCTTGTGCCTATAGTCCCAGCTAGTCAGGAGGCTGAAGCTGGAGAATCACTTGAGCCCGGGAAAGCAGAGGTTACAGTGAGCCGAGATTGTGCCACTGCACTCCAGCCTAGGCAACAGACTAAGACCCTGTCTCAAAAAAAAAAAAAAAAAATCAAGACAAACTAAAATATTTTGTCTTATTCTTAATTAGTGTAAGAGAAAATAGTTTTTTTCAAAATAATATTAGCAACAATGTACTAGCTAATTATAGCATAGATAAGTAAAATGAGTGATAGAAATACTATAAGGAACAGGAGAAAAAATTAGGAATATACAGTTACAGGGTATCTGCATTATCTAAACATCAGTAGATAATGCAGCATTAATTATCAGTAGATAATGCATGCTCTCAAATTATAGCATTATTCAAGAGTGGAGTTAGATTAATTACAAATGTATATTGCAAATGCTAGGGCAACAAGTAAAATGAAATATAAAATAAACAAAATAAAATAATATATTAAGTTATAATTGGTATGGTAAAAGAGAATCGATAATGGAATCATATGAAACCCTCAAGTAAAACCAAAGAAGGCAGAAAAGAATAGAAGACCAAAAAAATAAGATACAAACAAAGATCAAGGGCAACAAATAGAAAACAGTTACAGGTAATGTAGACATTAATCCAACTATATCATTAATCACAGTAAATGTGAATGGTCTAATATATCAATTAAATATACCAACTAAAAGGTAGAAACTTTAAAAGTGAATAGAAAAACAAAAGCCAACTATATGTTGTCCATAAGAATATAAAGACACAAAAGGGTTAAAAGTAAAGGCATAAGGAAAAACATACTATGATTACAATAATCAAAAGAAATCATGAGTAGCTATATAAGTTTCAAACAAAGTAGACTTCAGAGAAAGGAAAATTAACAGAAATGAAGAGGGACATTACATAATGATAAAGTAGTTGATATGGTTTTGCTCTGTGTCCCCATAAAAATCTCATCTTGAACTATAATCCCCACTTGTGGGGGGTCGAGGGGACCTGGTGGGAGGTGATTGGATCATGGGAGCAGTGTACCCCATGCTGTTCTCATGATAGTGAGTTATTATAAAATCTGATGGTTTAAAAGTGTGTGGCATTTCCCCTCTCACTCTCTCTCTCTCTCTCCTGCTCCACCATGGTAAGATGTGCTTGTTTCCTCTTCACCTTTCACCATGATTGTAAGTTTCCTGAGGCCTCCCAGTCATGCTTCCTGTTAAGCCTGTGGAACTGTGAGTCAATTAAATCTCTTTTCTTAATAAATTACCCAGTCTCAGGTAGTTTTTTTTATAGCAGTGTGAAAACAAACTAATATAGTGGCCAAT
The DNA here is from genome assembly GCF_029289425.2 of Pan paniscus. Taxonomy (NCBI): domain Eukaryota; kingdom Metazoa; phylum Chordata; class Mammalia; order Primates; family Hominidae; genus Pan; species Pan paniscus. The sequence goes on from NC_073255.2 coordinate 51,574,644, forward strand.
AAGTCATAACAATCCTCAATGTGTATGCACCTAACAACATAGCCTCAAAATACTTTAAGTGTAAACAGAACTGCAGGGAGAAATAGACAACTCTACTGTTTTAGTTAAATCTTCAATGACTCTCCATTTATAATTAACAGACCCAGCAAGCCGAAAATATGTAAGGACAGAGTTGAAATGAACGCCACCACCAATCAATTGAACCTAATTGATATCTATAGAACACTTCATTCAACAACAGCATAGTACAGACTTTTCTCAATCTCACGTGAAATACTCACCAATAAATTATACAAATATTATTCAATCTCTTTTAAAAAATACAAGAGAGTAATTTGCTTAGTAATTAATTCTATGAAGACTGCATTAGTCTGAAAACAAAATCAAGCAGAGACATTACAGAAAAGGAAAGCTATAGGCCAATATTTCTCATGAACATAAATATAAAAACCTGTAAATAGACAGAACATAGAAAACAAAATATTAGCAAATTGAATGCAACAGGTTATACACCATAACAAAGTGGAATTTATCCCAGGTATTAAAAGCCCTTTGAACATTAGGTAATCAATCAGTTTAATCAATAAATCAACATACTAAATAATAAAGATTATATATTCATTATAAAAATAATGCAAAAAAAGCATTTGACAAAATCCAATATTAATTCATGATAAAAACTCAGTAAAGTAGAAATAGAGGTAAATTGCCTCAACTTCATAAAGAACATTCATAAAAATTTACAACTAACATCATACTTAATGGTGAGACACCAGTTGCTTTCCTCATAAGATCAGGTTAAAAGCAAGGATGTATCCTTTCATTGATCTTAGTCAACATGATACTGGAAATCCTACTTAGTGAAACAAAAAATAAAAATAAATCAAAGGTATATAGAACAGGAAAGAAAAAATAATACCATCTTTGTTTGCAGATGACATAATTGTTTATGTACAAATCTCAAAAAAATCAAAAACCAATCTAGAACTAAGTAATTATAGTAAGTTTGCAGGTACTATATTAATATACAAAAGTCAATTCATTTCAAAGATAGTTGATATTTAAAATTTTAAAATACAACAGAATTTACACTAGCACAAATAAATGAAATCCCTGAGTATTAATCTAAAGAACTATCTATAATATCTATACGAGGATACTACAAAACTCTGATGAAAGAAATCAAAGCTCTAAATAAAAGGAGAGATATTCTATCTCGAGAGACAGAAAAACTTAATCTTGTCAAGATATAAGTTCTTGCCAACTTGATCTATAGATTCATTGTAATTTCAACCAAAATTAAAAGGTTGTTTTGTGTCTATTAACAAAGTGATTCTAAAGCTTATATGAAAAGGCAAAAGACCCAGAATTGCCAATAAAATGCTGCAGAAGTACAAAATTGGAAGCCTGACACTTCTCAACTTTAAGACTAACTATAAACGATGATCGAGGCAGTGTGATATTGGTGAAATAGTAAACAAATAGATCAATGGAACAGAATACAGTGCTCAGGAATAGACTTATACAAATACATTCAACTAATCTTTTACAAAAGGGTAAAGGTAATTCAATGCAGAGAGGATTCAGTACATTGAACAAATGGTGCTGGAAAAACTAGATCTCTATATGCAAAAAAAAAAGTAAATTTAGATGCAGACTGCAACTTCTCAAAATTAACTCAAAATATATCATAGATCTGAATGTAAAATGCAAAATTATAGAACTTGTAGAACATAATGTAGGAAAAATCCAGGTGCCCTTGGATCTGGTGACAATTTTTTAGATACAACACTTCAATCCATGAAGGAAAAAAAAATGGCAAGATGGACTTCATTAGAGTTAAAAATCTCTACTCCGTGAAAGATAATGCCAATAGAATGAGAAGACAAGCCACAGACTGAGAGAAAATATTTGTAAAACACTTATTAATAAATAATTTGCATCCAAAATATATAAAAAGTTCTTAAAACTCAACAGTAAGGAAGCAAACAACTCAATAAAAAATGAACAGAAACCAAAGAGGATAAGCTGATGGCAATTAGACATATGAAAAGATGTCAAACATCATGTATTGTTGTAGAATTGCAAACCAAAACTATAACGAGAAACCGTCACACACCTATGAGAATGGCAAAAACCCAAATAACAGCAAACACCAAATACTGGCAAGGTTGTAAAGCAACAGGAACTCTCATTCATTGCTGGTGGAAATGAAGGATGGTCCAGCCACTTCAGAAAACAGTTTGACCGCTTCTTAAAAACCAAACATATTCTTATCAGGCAATGCAGCAATTACACTCCTTGGTATTTATCCAAATGAGGTGAAGAACCTGCGTCCACAGAGAAACCTTACATGGATATTCATAATTGCCAAAACATGAAAGCAACCAAGATGTTCTTCAGTAGGTGAATGAATAATCTGTGTTACATCCATACAATTGAATATTATTCAGTGATGAGAATAAATAAGCTATCAAGTCATGAAAAAATAAGAAGTAACTTAAATGGCTATTACTAGGTGAAACAAGTTAGTCTGAAAAGTCTACATACTATACAATTCCAACTATAACCCACTTTGAAAAAGTGGGAATTTTAGGGCAGTAAAATTATCATGTATGATATTACAATGGCAGGTGCATGTCATTATACTTTTGCCAAAACTTTTAGGACTGCACAATAGGAAGACTAAACCCTAATATAAATTATAAACCTAAGTTAATAACAAACTTAAGCTAATAACAATGTATTGATATTGATTCATTAATGTTAACAAATGTACTATAGTAGTTGTGGTGGTCAATTTTGTGTCAACCTGACTGAGACACTGTGTGTCAGTTATTTGGTCAAACATTGTTCCGGGTGTATCTCTGAAGGTGCTCTAGATGAGAACATATGCGTTGATAGACTGAATAAAGCACATTGCCCTCCCGTCTGTGGGTGACCCTCATCCAATCAATTGAAGATCTGAAAAGAACAAAAAGACTGAGCAAGAGGAGATTCCTCCTGCCTGGCTGCCTTAGCCAGGACATTGGTCTTTTCCTGACTTAAACTGAAACATGGGTTCCTTTTAGGTTTGAGGCATAGGCTTTTGGACTACAACTTATACCCTCACCTCCTCTGGTTCTCGGGCCTTTGGACTCGGACTAGAACCATGTTGGCTTTCCCGGTTCAGGCTGCCAGATTCAGACTAGAATTACACCATCACTTTTCTTTGTCTCCAAATTGTGAGGTGTCTATCTTGAGACTTCTTTACCTCCATAATCATTATAATCATTTAAACCAATTTATTTCTTTTTTTTTTTCTTTTTTTGAGACAGAGCCTTGCTCTGTCACTCAGGCTGGAGTGCAGTGGCACAGTATCAGCTCACTGTAAACTCTGCCTCCCAGGTTCAAGTGATTCTCCTGTCTCAGCCTCCCAAGTAGCTGAGATTATAGGCACATGCTACCATGCCTGGCTAATTTTTGTACTTTTTTTTTTTCGTAGAGATGGAGTTTCCCCTTGTTGGCGACGCTGGTCTCGAACTCCTGATCTTAGGTGATCCACTCACCTTGGCCTCCCAAAGTGCTGGGATTACAGGCATAAGCCACTGTACCCAGCTGCCAATTTCTTATCATAAATCTCTGTCTATATTTATATACATCTTATAGGTGCTATTTCTCTGGGGAACCCTAATACACCAATGCAAAATGTTATTAATAGAGAAATTTTGTGTGCAGGAGGGAGAGCTATAGGAACTCTATAAGCTTTCCGCTCATTTTTTTTGTAAACCTAAAACTCTTCTACAAATAATATGATTAATATTTTTTAAATGTAACACACATTTTTAAATAAAGGAGAAAAAAAACAGAAAAATATGTTAATATCCACTATTTATAAAGTTTTTAAAAATTTTTATTTATTTATTTATTTTAGACTGAGTCTTGCTCTGTTGCTCAGGCTGGAGTGCAATGGCACAATCTCGGCTCATTGCAACTTCCACCTCCTGGGTTCAAGCAATTCTCCTGCCTCAGCCTCCTGAGTAGCTGGGGTTATAGGTGTGGCCACCATGCCCTGCTAATTTTTGTATTTTTAGTATAGACAGAGTTTTGCTATATTGGCTAGGCTAGTTTCAAACTGCTGACCTCAAGTGATCTGCCCACTTTGGCTTCCCACAGTGCTGTGATTACAGTGTGAGCCACCACACCCGCCCAAATGTCTTTAATATAGAAAAAAAAATCACAACATTTGAAAATAATAAATGACCAAGGTATACATATTTGAGAACTTGGAGCAATAGAGTGAGTTAAGCTAATGGGGAATGGCTTCTCTCAGTAGGGCACACAGAAATGCTTCCCAAGTTAGAGCCAGACATCAATTTATAACTGAGCCTAAAATAAGTCAAAATAAAATCTCAGGTATAAGAGACAGAAAGAAAGAGGGATGAGAATCAGGAGGTGAGCATGCATTCATCATTCATGCAGGAGTTCACAGAGAGGGTCTTCCCTGAGACAGGCCTGCATGTGGTCTACTCCTTTCAGGGAAGAGAACATTGCCAAGAGCTACAGATGTGGGAAAAACATACCTGAGTCAGGCTTAACCTGCTTTCCCTCAGTGAAAAGCGGAACAGAATTACTCTCACAGAACAAAGAAAGTACAGGAAGTCTGAACTTCTTTACAGTCTTGGGAAGTAAAAAAAATAAGGAATCAGACATTAGAAGCAGAAATTCAAGGTCTATGCCACCACCTGGACAGGAATTCAAATTTACACAAACTCCCCTGGAAAATAACCATTAAGCCAAAGAATTAACAAATAATCTCATCCAAGGATATGAAAATTGCCCGGTGGCATGAAGCAGCAAAGGCAGATTTGCTCCACAGAACATTTTAAACAGCCCGGGGCACAAAGACTTCTTGCAAACAAACTGCACCTCCAACCATGCATTCATAATCCAAAATGATAAAAACGCATGAAGAAACAGAACATTGCAAAGAAGGCTTGGGGGCTGCAACAAACATGTGGGCCATAACTCCAAGAATAGAACATTCAAGAGTAATCAGATGAAAAACTGTGTGTATGAAATCAAAATAAATATAATCCAAATTAAAGAAAAAGATTTTTTTAAATCAATGCTATATATAAAAGGCTGTAATGTTGAGAATGCGGACATTCTTCAAAGATTACTTAGATCAAATCCTGTAATGACTGCTTACTGACTGTGTGAACTCGGGTATGTGACTCAGCCTCTCTATGCTTCAGGTTCCTCAGCTGTAAATAGAGATGATAGAAACTACTTCACAGGGTTGATGAAATTGCTAAAGCTGTTAAAAATACGATAATGAGGCAGGGCGCAGTGGCTCATGCCTGTAATCCCAGAACTTTGGGAGGCCGAGGCAGGTGGATCACCTGAGGTCAGGAGTTCGAGACCAGCCTAGCCAACATGAAAAAACTCTGTCTCTACTAAAAATACAAAAATTAACCGGCATGGTGGTGGGCACCTGTAATCCCAGCTACTCAGGAGGCTGAGGCAGGAGAATTGCTTGAATCTGGGAGGTGGAGATTGCAGTGAGCCAAGATTGCACCACTGCACTCTGGCCTGGGCAACAGAACAAGACTGTCTCAAAAAAACAAAACAAAACACAACAAACAAACAAACAAAAAAAAACCACTATAATGTGTAACATACAATATATCACTTGGGAAAGTGCATAGTTGGTGTTTAAAAGATGATAGTTATTACTATTAAAAAAGAAAAGACGTTTTATGTACATGTAAAAGGAGAAATAGTAGGAGACAAGAGAAAGAATGAGAAGAGAAAATAAAGAAAATTTCTGAGAATTTTGCCTATTCGAATATATGTGTTTTTAAATTAGTAAACACATGGTATAGCAAATAGAATCTGGCACATGTTAGATGATCAAAAAATGTCTGAATGAAGGAATAAGACATGATCAGGATAAATAATAACAAACGTAAACCTAAATAAAAGTGTATATACATGCAGGTATACACATGCACATGTATACATGCATGTGCGTATGTATGTGTGTGTGCTTATTTCTGTATGCCTGCACATATGTGTGCATTTGTGCATGAATGTGCATGTTGGTGTAAACTGCAGAACATCAGAGCCAAAGCAATAACTCAAAAAGCAATACAGAGAAAAAGCAGATAATCTCCTCCTTCTCCCCAAAGATAATGATCAGGATGACAGCAGATTTCTCTTTAAGTAAAAATAAATTTCAGAAGACGACAAAATACTTGTTTCAAAGTGCTGGGAGAAAACAGCTGGTGACAACTAAATAATCGTTCCAGGATAACTACAAATAAATACTTCCTTTTTTTTAAAAAAAAAGAACTGAGCAAGTGTAACATTGTTGATAGGAAGTTACAAGATGATGTACTTCAGTTAGATGGAAATTAGTCCTAAAGTGAAAAAGCAGAATGCAAAAAAGCTAGCAAGCAAATAAATCTTGGAATATATTGGTAAGGCTAAACAATATTGATGAAAAATATGTGTTTATGTGTGTAAAATTATAATGCAGAGTGTGTTTAAAGCCAGTCTTTCTGCCATGGGAGATACTGCCTTCCCAGGGTTGCTGCGGTGATGGCCGTCATTCACTTTTGCTTTCTAGGAACCTGGGAACATTTCTCTGATGCCAACAACCATGGATGTCTGGCATTATTTTCTGCCCTAATGATGAAACTTAAATGATATTTAATTTTGTAATTATTACCAAATAACATACGATATATTACAGCAGTGCCTCATGGAAAACCTGTTCCCCGAGGATGAGTTTAAGAATAACTTATTTTGAGTTTAAATATGAGTTTAAGAATAACTTATTTGGGGCTCATTAAGCACTTGGGGCAGTTCCAGGGGATTTTGAGGCACAGCTTGTGACCAGCAGTAAATCAGTGGCTAGGTCAAATGAGAGAGTTTAAAGAAATCCAACTAATTTATAAGAAGATACCAATTTGAGTAAAATGACGGTGTTTAATTTTAAATTTTCTTTAAAAGTTATAGGAGAAAACAAAACTAATGGTAATAATAACTATAAATGAATGTTCATCGGAACTCTTCTTAAATTTATTTGGATTTACTTTAGGAAACTTCTGGTTTCACTCCAAAGCTACTGGAATGTCAGGCATTTACAGAAAATCTTCACAGAAGCAGCTTACAGATGTGGGTTCTCAGCTCATTGCCTGCACGTCCCGTCGAAAATGGATCCAGGTACTGGAAACAAGACACGTGAAAAGAATAAAAATGAGCAGAAAACAGTGTTATCCAGGCAGTATTGCATAAGGCTTTGAGTTAAATCAATTGGTACACATCAATAACCTCCACTTTTACCCTTAACATTACCGAATTTATACACTCATTACACATTGCCAAAATGTGTGTAAAATCTGCTGTTCAAAGGTAAGAAAAGTGCATCCTAGATGAACCCTAGCTTCAAGCTAAACTCTGACCTCTAGTTTGGAAGATCTAAGGAGGCAGTAAGAATGGGACCACCAGTTACATTGCCCAAATCAGTCACTGGTGTGAAGCGAAAGGGCTCATCTTTCTTTACAAAAGGGCACTATAAAACCTGAGCTTTGGCAATAGCATAGACCCTTGGACACACGCCTCTTCCCCAGTCAACCCTGCAGGGGGATGACCAATATCATTTTAATCTCTATTCTCATATGCTAATTTTCTGTGACCATTAGGACAGACTTCAGTATGCATGGTGTGAACATCACTAGTATGTTACAAATACAGGCTAGTAACTCTGAAAAAGCAAAAACTGTGTTTTCTTTCATTTAGTCATTCACATAAATGGTCTTCATTAAAAATCTACACTATGGAAGTAACTGTTCTTAATGTTGTTGATACAGAAGTATATGAAACAATATATCTGATCTCATAGAGATTTTATAATTTATTTTTATATTTATATATTAAATTTAATTTGCATTGCAGTGGGTGATGATAAATACAATGAGGGAAAGACACTTAAGGAAACAGAATAAGCAGGGAGTGATAATTACATAGTCTGACTAGGTAAGGCCTCTCTAAATGTGACATATGGAGAAGAGAAATTAATGAAAAGAGGAAGCAGCAAAGATGTCTTAGAGGAAAGGGTTCAAAGCAGCAGGAGAATAGGTGCAAAGACGTGGAAATGGAGTAAGATGACTTGTTAATAAATAGCAAATGGTCTGGAAAATACACCTGACTTAAATAAGAGTAATAGCAAGGAGTTTTTTTAAACCCCATGTAAAACTACAAGAAAAAAGAATAAAGACTGGGAGGCCAAGGTGGGCAGATCACCTGAGGTCAGGAGTTTGAGACCAGCCTGGCTAACGTGGTGAAACCCTGTCTCTACTAAAAATACAACAATTAGCCAGGCGTAGTGACATGTGCCTGTAGTCCCAGCTACTCGGGAGGCTGAAGTAGGAGAATTGCTTGAACCAGGGAGGCTGAGGTTGCAGTGAGCCAAGATCGTGTCATTGCACTCCAGCCTGGGCAACAAGAGCGAAACTCTATCTCAAAAAAATAAATAAAATAAAATAAAAAATAGCATAACAACGTTTATACAAAAAAAGAAAGGATATTAAAATGATATGCACACAAAACCTACCTAAGAAACAAGAAAGATGATAAAAGCATATGTTAGGGTTAGAAAGATTGGAGATTATCAAATTATACTAAAATCTTTGAAAAAGATACAAAAAAAAACAAAGAAACTTGGAATAACGTAAAAAATAATTTCATAAAATACAGAAAATAGAAAATTTCATAAAATACAAATAAACCCTTGAATAATGTCATAAGACTTAATGGAAATAAAATGTGGAGGGGAAAGGACAATTTTAAAAGTAAAAAAAAAAAATTCAAAAAGAAAGGAGGACAACTGATTATGGCTACATGAGACTGATGATTTCTCTAGCCTCAAAAACTCAACTTGAAAAAATTTTAAAAATAAATAAATAAAACCTTTCAGCATTATTCTGGATATTAACCAAAGACAAACAAATTCTAAAATTTTGGTAACTACAGAAATCTTTACTGGTAAAAACTTTCCAAATTTTTGATACAAAATTCAAGTCCACTAATTTGTTAGAATGACTCACAAAACTCAGGAAAGTGCTATAATTATGCTTATTATTTTATTTAAAGAACACAACTCAGAAACAGCAAAAAGAGAAATTCACTGGGCAAGGGCTTAGGGGGACAGAGAACAGTGTACAGAACTTGTTTGCCCTCTCCTCATGGAGTCCAGGTGCATCACACTCCCAGCATATCAATGTATTCACCAACCAGGAAGCTCCTCCAAGCCTCAGTGTCCAGATATTTTACTGGGGTTTCACTAGGTAGCCATGATTGTTTAAATCACTGGTCATGTAATTCAACTCAAACTCTAGTCTCATTCTTGTCCATGGAAATTGGGGTGGCTCAAAATTCCAGTCCTCTAATGATGTGGTTGATTTTTCTGGTGTGCAGCCACATCCTGAAGCTTTTCAGGGCTAAGTCACTTCATTAGCATAACAAAGACTCTTCTTTGACTTGGGAATCCCCAAGGGCTTTTGGTGATCTGTGTCAGGAACCAGGGACAAAGGCCAGATATATTCTCCATAATATCACAAATATATGTAGTAATACCACAAAGGAAGATAAAAAACTGGAACTGTATTAAAGTTTCTTTATTTTATCAGAATTAGGTTAGTATTAATTGGAGGTCAATTATAAGATGTTAGGATTCATATTGTTATGCCAGAGCTACCTCTAAGAAAATAATTGAAACATATGGAAATATAGTTTTAAAAAGAAAAGATTAAAATTGTACATTAAAAATTATATAACACAAAAGAAGCCTCAAAAAGGAGAAACAGAGAAACAAATATAGACACATAAAACAAATAGTAAAATGGAAAATGTAAATCTAACCATGTTAACATTTACATTGAATGTGAACAATCTAACAAACACAGGGAATAGGCAGAGATTTTCAGACTCAATGAAAAAAATGAGAACATTCAACTCTATGCTGTTTTCAGGAGACAGACCATAGATGTAAGAATGCAAGTTTGAAAGTAAAAAGATGGAAATAAATTGTAGGCTGAAAAACGGCCACCCAACAAAATTAGGTAGTGATCCCTGGAACCTGTAGATATTACCTTATAAGGAAAAGAGTCTTTGCAGGTGCAATTAAACTAAGGATCTTCAGGTGGGGGTTTATCCTGTATTTTTCAAGTGAGTACTAAATTCAATCATGAATGCCCTTACAAGAGGGACATAATCTTCTGTGTATAATTTGTGTATGTATACATGTACTCCATGTATAAATTCTTTCTACATATAAGAGATATGCAGAGAAAGATTATGCAAAGAAGAAGAGGAGCGATGTGAACAAGAAGGCAGAGATTTGACTGATATGGCCACAAAGATTGTAAAACAGGGATGATGGTTGATTTGGGGTGTCAACTTGACCTGATTAAGGGATATCCAAATAGCTGGTAAAGCATTATTTATTTTCAATTATTGCATTAATTATTCTCAATGTTTCAGTAGTCACTGAGCCCACCTGTCTTCTGCTGAAAGGGATGTCCAGGTGGTTTGCCATTTGATTAGAATGATTAAGCTGCTTCATCTCAGTGGACATTTGCCAGACAGGGGTTTGTCCAAGGGTTTTCTTGGGGAAGCAGAATCCCATAGATGTGTGGCTATAGAAATGTTGTTTAGATATTAGTGTTAAGTTTTGGATGTTGAGAACTGCATCCAACATGACATGACAATGAGAACTGCATCTGACATGACAACTATGTCTAACATGACTGTTCTCTTTCCTTAAGCTGCACTTTGATGATGACATGTTAGCAGAATTAAATGTATATAGGTGAAATAATGTAACTGATGACATTAAACTGCAATTATAATGACCGATTGAGGACTGCCAGGATAATTTCTGGCCACAGCTACATACATACTTATGCATACTCTCTCTCTCTCTCTCTCTCTCTCACACACACACACACACACACACACACACACACATTGTATTGTTACAGGCAAATGATTTAATTTCAATAAGCAATAGATTAGATATATTATCTTCTTAGAGAAAAAAATATGCTAAAAAATTTTCTTGTGGGTCAGGGTTAGGCAGCCTGCATTTGTTGGAGGTCACACATTGAATGTTGATTGCTTCTTACTGTCCTTTGCATACCTCAAAATGTTATCCATGGATCAATATAGAGCAGTGGAAAGCTATAGGGGCAACAGCATGTTAGTTTGCCCGGACCACCCTACCTCAGTCCCCAAAATCACCTTCTCATTTCTACAGTTTATCAAATCTTAGGTTTTAATCATGAATTAAAGGAAACAGAAATATTTTCAGAATATCTCTGCATTTTCTATAAAAGCTGCTGATATGGGTATTTTCTATTGAGAGCTCATTCTCCTGTAACTTCAACTAAACACCAAGAACAACATAATTTCTATTTCTTCTGCTTTGGGCTTGTCTGTTGCCTGCTTGAATTGTCAACACTTCTATGTTTAGTCTCAAAGGCTTTCCTTAGCTTGCATTTTAAAATCATAATCACAGAAGAAAAATGGCAGCATAGTAAGAGCCCACATTTGTTGAGCATTCAATTTGTACCAGGCACTGCCCATATCTAATCCTTTCACCAATCCTTGGCGATATCCGCTGGTGTTATCACCACTGTATGGGTATAGAAACTCACACTGAGGGTTGATAAGCAATTTGTCAAAAATCACACAGCGAGTAGGTAGGGAAGTCTGTATTTTAATCTACATTCTCAAGTTCCACTGCACCACCTCCTGCTCATTTGCAACCATGCAATAACTATTCAGGTTTTATTACATATACTTTTTTGTAACGGTAATGTGTGGTAACTGGTAAAAATCATATCTCCCATTCTCATGCTTTGACCATTCTTTGTATTTATCCTTATAATCCAGCAGAAGAAGCAATGGCCTTACAGTGAGGCCACACAGAAGCAAGGTAACCACATGGTGAAGGAAGGTGACTCTATCTGTGGACCAGTTCCCAGAGCATGGCCTTGATCCTATGGGCCAGGGCAGCCATGGGGCTTTTTTCATTAGAGGAAGGAATGGTCAGATTTACAATTTGCATAAATTTCTTCAGCTACTCAGCATGGGATGGATGTGTGGGTCCAAGCTTGAAAGCAGGAAGCCTAGTTTGGAGGCTCCTCAAATAGTACAATGAGAAGAAATCTGAGCTGGAGTTAGTATCCTAAGAAGCCTTTGAATGTGGGAGGCAGAGAATATATGCACCCATTCCAAGCTAAAATGCTTATAAATTTGTATCACTGGAAAGACCTTGAGAAGTGTTGAAACTGGCAGAGACTTCTTGTTCAAATCTCTCACTTTATGGATGACATTCAGAGACAGGAAGATAATTTTCACTGATGTGTCAGTTGCCTTTGGAAATGAAGCCTCAAGGAAAGAAGCTCATTGTGCAATTGGATAATATAATGAGGGCTGTGGATTTATAATTGAGCAACAAAAGCAGAAACAGGAAGAAACATCATGTTTCTAAATTAAAAGGTCCGTTTGGAAAAAAATTAAGTTTTGGTCCTGACAATTTCTACAATTGTGCTAAAACCTTCTTAAGCATTTGTGATTCAGCATTCTTTTAGTTACAGTTGAACATCAAAAAAAAAAAAGTCCCTCTAATATATTTTAGGCAGATATTTCTTTCAAATGACACTGTGACAGACCTTTTTAAACACTGTGTATTGTACAATAAATGCTTGGCAGATTAGCAATTTGTTGTAAGGAAGAATGTTTAGAGAGCAGTTTAATAATATTAAACTTTGTGAACTTTATTTTGTTTACTGATCACTCATGTTAACAGACTAAAACATGCAACCATCAGGCACTATTGAAACGCTGGATACAAGTTGGTTGATACATATTTTTAAGCATAGATGACTATTCCTTTGACAGATTTTTATAATATTTTTGCTGCAGCATCAAATTGTTTTGAGAAAGACTACCCCTGGCACAGGAAAACATGAAACTATTTCAAAGTATATTGAATGTCCTGCTTGTTTCCTTACTATATAACTATGGAGATGATAGTTACACTGAATTTTAAGGGAAGGAAAGCAACCAGTTAACCAAAGAATAAGTGCAAATCTATTTCAGCAAAGGAGAAATAGGTTGCCTTTTTTCTGACATGGATACTGCTTTAAAACTTTCTTAATGGCAATACTTGGATTCACAGAATCAGAGTCTCAAAATGGACAACCAACTTCAGAAGATATTCAACCTTGTTTTTTGTAACTTTCCTAATATAAAATCTCCCATCTGTTTAAATATTTCCATTAATCGTAACAATTTTGTCACTGAGTATAGATATGAGTAAGAAACTTCTAGAGAATTATCTCAGGTAGCACATGAAATTATACCTATCTGCCATTCATGACTAAAAATGAAATAATCTTAACAGTGAAGGGATATTAATGAGGATCTCACCCCCCATGCATCTTAATAATTAGAACTTACTTCCACAACATTCCTTATAGATTTGTTGAGAGCTATTGTCTGTGTATACCATTCAATCTTCCCCAAACCATGGAAGTGCTTGCCATAATTTATATTTCAAAGATAATTTTCTTTTAGTTACAGCTGAACATCAAAGAAAAAATTCCTCTGATACGTTTCAGGCATACTAAGAAACTTGCCTCAAAATACACAGGCAAATGGTGGTACAGCCAGATTGCAAATGCTGGCCTTTCACCTCTAAAGTCTGCACTGGTTTCTCCCATGTGGCCAGGTCACTGGAACACATATCTGCCTGCTGTGGGAGACTGCATTTCCCACCGTTGTAGAGGTGCCCACTGAGATGAACGCTACCTTGTCCAAAGGATGTTGTGGTAAGAGACTGCACTTCAGAGTGGTAGACGAAATGGATGGCTACGTAGTTACTGCCTTCTTTTCAGAATCTGAGACTCCATGATCCTTTTCATCTCAGGGTGTGTGTGAAGGGACAGAAGATTACAGATCTATTGCCGATTGTTCCGCTATTTCTTCATTGAGCACATTGTGCCTCAGCCAGGCGCCAGACCCTGTCATGCACGAGGGCTGGTTCTTACCTTGGTGCATCTGTCTCATGTGCTAATGTGAGGACAATTTGGCAAATGATTTATCAGAGAAATGTATGACTTCAGGTGCCTCTGTTTCTTCAAATATAAACTGGAGGAAGGAGAGGGCTGAACTTTGATGATGTGTTTGCCTTCTGAGAACTGGGTACAGTTTACACATCAATTTCATCCAGTTTGCCTTGGTGGATTTGTAGTAAGACAGGTCTGATTTTAAATCACCTAAATTGCTATCGTGAGCCACAAAAAAAGTAGAAGGAGGATAATACTACGTTCTTCTCAAATTCATTGTCAGACTTAAATAGGATATTGAATACATGTAAATTTCCTAGTGGGGTACCCATTACAAAGTAAATTTCCAAAAATGTTAGTTATTCTTCTTTCCACTCTACATTTCTGGGCAAGACTGATGTAATCCTAGATGCTTCTGTAGCTCATAGAAAATGGTGTTTCCTACTGTGTGCCCTGTGGAACACTGCTACAAGGTATTAGAAGATGCTCTACTAAAAAAAAAAAGAAAAAAGTGTCCCATGGAAATTGTGTGATAAACAAATTCCACCAGGGTTCCATACACAGTGTGCAATGTGAGCCTCTAAGAAGGTGATATAATTAAACAGCGTTATCCCAGGATGTAGCTCCAGGATTATGCTTTCTCCCCACTCCAGAGGATATGAGAACATGGCATGCAGAATTACACAGAAGACAGTCTGGGACACACTGACAGAGACAGAAGATTCTGCTCTTTGGCAATATGGATTGGGGGCACTTAAGCACCTCAGAAAGAATGTGAGCAGGAATCAAGACATTCATCTCGAATGTGTTTCAATAGATTGAAATACTAGTAATTTGAGCTTTACTCTTTATTGATTATTGGTAACAATTTATTTAGGACATACCTGAGGACAAAGGACTCAGAAAACTCTTGTCCTAGTGGGCAGAGTTGTCCACCCACAGTGGGCCAGGAGATGCCGTTTAATTTAGCACCACTTTTAAGCAAAGATTAAAAATGCTTTGAGGACAGAGAGAGAAAAAGAGCAAACCAAAGTATCTAAACACAGGACCAAGGAATTTCTTCTTAAAAAGAGGGGTCACTCAACCCTCAGTAGCCCTAATCCCAAGTTAAAGACCGGCTAATGCAGGTGAATGAACTCTAGCTTGTTTTAGCCTCTCAGTGCTCAGGGGCTGGTTTGCTGTTTTCCCACAAACTGCAACTACCCAGTTCAGGGCTAAAGGTTAGTGAGCTTTGGCCAGCAGCCATTTTTTAGCAGCTAAATCAGAAGTGTCTAGAAAACTTATCTTGCTCTGTATTTGTTTCCCATGGGCCCCAGGGAATCTGACTCCAAGGTCAAACATGACAAAGTCAATCCTGCAACTGGTTTCCTTGACCCAGAGGATATCTTTATATCCTCAAAATATGGACTAGGAACTCTGAACTGACAAGCCGGACTTCTAACCCCATCCCGGACCCCATTAGTAGTGGCAGAGGCCAAGTGGCCTCCCCAAAGTGCTGTGGGCTCTGGTCTTCAGCTGCTGATAGCAGTTGCATGGTACTAAGCTCAGTCCCCTTGTTACATATACCACAATGCATGCCCGTGTTTCTGTATGTGTGTACCTCACTACTCATGGACTTGCTTTTACTGTGACACATGGAAGCTCAAAATGCTAAAGTGCAAAGGTCACAGGTGACTAGATAAATGATAAGCAAACAATGTGGTTCTAATTTTAATTTCTGCAAATACTCTCAGGTGTACCCTCAAATTAAATTTACTGTAAGTACTGAAGTAGATTTCCTAGAAGCCAAGCTTAAAAGTCTATATAAAATTAATGTTATTTTAAATACTATTTTAGTTCCTCCTTTTCTTTTTAAAATATCAAACATATATGATTTGGCAGGCCTCCCTGTGAGGATATCTCATTTTGAGATATGGCTGAAAAAAAATCTGATTTTCAGATGTTCAAGCTAGTAAATACCCAGAGATGGCTGTCCAGAGTCACCTCCCTATGCAGACCTGGCTTTCCTGCAGCTTGCTTTTCTCTATCCATCAGGCACCATTCCAGGCTGCTCATCCTCCCGACGTTTTCTGATCTCATGGCTGACCTGCTGTCCAGGTTTCTAGCTTTCCAGGGTGATGCAGACCTCAACACCTCTCTATTTTTACTATAGCTGAATAAAGCCCAGGATTTTTTTCTGAATAAGGTTTCTATTGCTGTAAAATATTCAGCCTGTGGACAAGAGCAAACAAATGAGTGATGCTAGAAATGTGAGACATGAGTCTGGACCTCTAGAGTTCTCACAGGCAGTGAGTTCTTGCCAGTGGCTGGCTGCTCTCTTAGGCAGTGCCTGGAAGTCCCTCTATCCCTCCCTTTTCTCCATGATTCCTGAGGGCAGAGCTGGAAAACATCTCCAGTCTGCTCACCCTAAACCACCTCCCTCCTCTTCCTCAACCTCAAGGCCAGGAGACACAGCTGAAAGAGAACAAGGGCTGGAGACACCAGGAGAGCTCCATGCTCTTTCCTGATCTCCCTCTGGGTTAGTTGCATACCCAGGTATCCCAGCCAATGCGCTTCTAAGGAACTCAAGCGGCCCACTCCTCTCTATGGAAAAGGAATAGCTGAAGGCACAGAGGATCTTCAAAACTTTCTCTTCACCCAGGGCAGGTTGCATTCCCTGATGGAGCCCGACTCACACCTGGGCAGGTGGCATCAAGCAAGTACTTTCATCCAATTGGCCTTGATACCTAGTTGGTAGTGGTTTCAGAATACCATTCCTCTGAAGGAAGATACTTTCCAAATAAATTTTATTCAGAGGAGCTGTAGGAGCCACCCTGGGGAGGAGAGAAGGGCAAGAAGGAGGGTTTTCATGTTCCTGCTGTCAACCTTCAGCCACAGTCCCAGTGGTTGGGGATTTCTCATTATATCTTATTTAAAGAAGGAGATTTCATAACCCAAAACTTAAAAACTACTAAATTGCACAATCTTGTGAAGGTCCTTTTACCTCTGTCATCTCAACTTTGTTAAGTACTTATGTCATCATTATTTAACTTCTCTTGGAAAATGTAAGCGATTATCTAATTAAGTCGTTGAATATCTGTTCTTCCTTTTTTCTTTCCCTTTTCCTTTCTCCCTTCCTTCCTTATTTCCTTCCTTTCTTCTTTCCTCCTTGCTTTTCATGCTGTCCTGCCTTTCATTTTTTGTCTCTTTAAATTTAGAGGTTTCAAAGTGTTTTTTAGAAATTAATATTTTGTGCTTTTATAAATTATTAAATATTGGCTTTCAAAAGAAGTTTACCCATTCCATGGACCAAATGATAAATAATAATCTGAATATTTAGACATGGACAAAAATTTAAATCCCTAATTTAAAAGATTGAAATAGATTTTATTGTTTTTCCCTTGATTGATTAGAGAAGCTCAACTGAAAGTAGGTTGTCAGTGGGAATGTGCCATGAACATGGATACATTAGGGAATCCTCAGAACCTGTCCACAGACCCAGGAGGCTGCAAGGAAGAGTCACCTATGAAGCTTTATGGGACCTGGACTGAGATTCTGGCACACAGTGTGAGCCATCAAGCTATCCTATCTGGCCTTTCATCAGGCTCTACTACCTATTATCTGGGCTTTGGCCTGCTCATCTATAAAATGGGAATAATAATGGCATCTATAAGATTATTATTAGGGCCTCAGTTTTTCCATCTCTGAAAGGATTTTCTTAGGATATGTAAAGCTCATAGAACAGTACCTGAGTAGTGACCAATAAAGACCAACTATTAGTATTATTTTTGCCATTAATGGTTGTTTTGGAGAAAATCCCTTCACCATTATGAACATCAGTCTCATCTTTTGTCAAATGTGATATTCATACATCTCCTTTAACATATATCTCGTATGTTAAACAATGACCTGAGTCCAGGGAGAGTTGACAAGGTGTGATGTTGGCCATGGAGATGTTCCTGGTATTAGCAATTAAGTTAATTGATTGCAGAATGTGAGGACACTTCAGGCCGTGCAATTCATGTACTTTCTATTGATTGTCTTTTCTTCTCTACAGAGCTCCTTAGGGGTGGTCTTGCAGTGCTCAGCATGAAGATCCACATGGCAATTGGACAGGCAATCACATTCATGTTTTGAGTTAGTGTTGATGATTACGATGTTTACATTTTATTTAAGTTACAGATTTTTCTCTCACTTGTCACACATTCATCTTAGTTCTGCTCTGAGGAAATATATGCCCTATTTCTGCTGTTAGAGTTTCAAATACTAGAAGATAAGCATTTGGCACTTGGCTTGAGCTCCCTTCCTTCCTGTTCCATCACATGACAAATTAAGCACATGACTTCGCTTCCTCTCTCCCATCCCACTCTGTATGTACATGTGAGTGTGAAGGAACATATGTATGTGTGTTTATGTAAACACAGCCAAGCCCCTGTGCAGAACTTTATTTTGGGCTGAAGTTTTAGGATACTATCCTTGAGGATACTATATTGAGATAAATCTCTTATGAAGTTATTGGCTAAGTTTTTACATATTATATATATGTATGTGTGTGTGTATATATACATATACATATATACATATGCACACACATACATATATATAAATATTTATATAAATTTTAAAATCAGAGCAACTGGATAAAAATCCAGTAAAAATCAGAGCAACTGGATACATTTGAATTGAGAAATATATAATAGGGTTTATGTCAAATGAAAAATACATTAATCATCTGGAAGGGAATAAGTTACTTGAACCTTAACTTGTACCTTTCTGTAATCTTCTGAAAATGTTTGTGTAATTGTTTTTCAATGTTTTTAATATTCTTGCTTTTTTCTTCTTTTTGGTTTTAGCCAGAATGTAGCAGAATGTGAAGCAGACACACTAAGATAAGAATAAGAGTGATTCTTATAATGTTTCAAGTTCAAATAAAAGGAATAATAAAATTGAGCTCCCTTTTCCCTTTTGCAATCTCAGACTCCAGAAATAAAAGATTTAATTAGCCCTTTTAGGTTTCATGATCTTATCTTTATTTATTTAACATAAATAACCTGCAGATATTCTAAAAATATCAGAGGTGGCTTACATTAAGATACATATGCAGTATGGTTAAAAGAGAAAATAAAAAACTTTGGTAAAGGAAGGGATATAAATGTATCAGTCACCTTGAAATATCCTTATGGTAGCTGTATATCAAATTGACCACTTTTAGGTACCTTCACAGCCAAAACAAAAAGGAAAACAGTTTTGTTCAAATACTTCTCATTGTCTTATTTTCAAAAAATGAAGCCAATTCTAGGACCAGTAAACTATTCCTAGCATTGAATTCTAAAAGGAATGTATTGTGTTTGTATATTTTTGAGGGACATTATGCATCACCACCAATAATAGCTCTTTAAAATGTGTTTCCAATACATAAATATAAAAGTCATAGGTATAACATATTTACAGGAGCAAAACTAAAAATGCCCAGCTCTATGTGACTTTAATGATTGATTTTACCAGAAATAGATATGTCTTATGTTTTTTCACCATTTTGGAATTGATTTATCACTACTTCCTGTTATGCTAAAATTTTTCTCTAAACTGTTCAGATAAAACAGTTGTTTTTACATTACTTCAAGTAGTTTTGAGAAAAATTTTGACAAATTGTATAGATGTGTTTTATGGTTTGAAACTAATCAAGAAAACAGGATAGAGAAGTTCTAGCATTCTAGACAATGGACAGAACAGACAAGTACAGTAACCAAGTGCAGAAAGATTTCCATTCCAGCAGATTGTGCTGGCTCACGCCTGTAATCCTAGAACTTTGAGAGGCTGAGGTGGGGGATTTTCTCAAGCCCAGGAGTTCAAGACCACCCTGGGCAACATGGCAAGACCCTGTCTCTGGGAAAAAAAAAAAAAAAAAAAAAAAAAAAGAGCTGGGTGTGTTGCTATATACCTGTGGTCTCCAGCTACTTGGGAGACTGAGGTGGGAGGATCAGTTGAGCACAGGAGTTTGGGGCTGCAGTGAGCCTTGTTTGCACCACTGCACTCCAGCCTGGGTGACAGAGCAAAACCCTGTCTCCAAAAAAAATAAAAATAAAAATAAAATAAAATAAAAAACGCTTATTCCACCAGGTGCTAGGAAATGTATGTTTCTCCTCTTAGCATTAACTTATTCAGGTAAAACATATAAAAATCATAAACTAATCAACTAGCATAAAGGAGTATATGGTCAACAGCAAAAGCCTACCTCTCTGCTGTACCACTATTAAGGTTCTTATGAATCTTAGGAATTTGTGATGCAAATATGAACATAGGTTTATACATATTATAGGGTTTTTTTGAGCAAATATGGTCTTACTATTATACGGTTTTCTTTTTCCCCTTAACAATATATCTTTGACATATTTCCATAATAGTATAAATAGATTCCCCAGCTTTTTTTTTTTTTTTTTTTTTTGAGACAGATTGTCGCACTTGTTGCCCAGGCTGGAGTACAATGGCACGATCTTGGCTCACTGCAACCTCTGCCTCCTGGGTTCAAGCAATTCTCCTCAGCCTCCAAAGTGGCTGGTATTATAGGCACCCACCACCATGCCCAGCTAATTTTTGTATTTTTAGTGCAGATGGGGTTTCACCATGTTGGCTAGGCTGGTCTTGAACTCCTGACCTCAGGAGATCCACCCACCTCGGCCTCCCAAAGTGCTGGAATTTCATTTTAAGTCAGTTAAGGTTTTCTTTGTTCTTGTACTTTAAAAATAGTACTGTGTATAAGTCTTTAATCCATCTGGCATTTAGTTTTGTGTGAGGATCCACATCATATCCCTTCCCTCCTCCTTTTTTTTTTTTTTTTACTTCAATGGCAAACAGTTTCCCCACAGCCAATTGTTAAATCACACTTTTCTTTAGTCTTGGAATGTACTTAAAATTCTCAGCCAATAAACAATTTTTAAGTGCTTTCTAAATGTACACAACTATGCTAACCACTTAAGACATAAAGATTGATGATGCTTTTGTGCTTAGGAAGACCATAGCTGACAAACGGAGACACAAACAATTTGTAACAATATAGGTGGTTTACATTACAGAGCAACACAACACAATACTGTGGAGTGTTTCTTAGAAGATAACTGGGAATTTGCCAATAAGAGATAGTGGGAGCCTTTCACAAGAAGCAGCATACCCATCAGCATGGGGTATTCAACCCAAGAGAACCAAGGGACAGGATATAGTATCCCAAAAGTCCAAGTATTTGTAGAGTTTCTGTCCTAAGCTGGAAAGGTAGATTTGAATCTACAAATGAACACCTTTGCCTACTTGCTAAAAGCTACAAATATTCTTTTTTTTTTTTTTTGGAAACTTTAATACCTCATTTTATTTTATTATTTATTTATTTATTTTTATTTTGCTTTAAGTTCTGGGATAAATGTGCAGAAGGTGCAGGTTTGTTACATAGGTATACATGTGCCATGGTGGTTTGCCGCCGATATCCTTATGGCCCCAGAAGGCAAGACACATCTGAAAATAAGCCATGGCTACCTGTTGAGGAATCTCACTCTGGCCAGTGGGCACATGATGAGCTGTACTGAGGAGAGGCCTGAGACAGGGCAGTGGTCCAGGAGTCAGCCAAGAGGGGAAGATGCCTGGGCTTGTGAAGACCCAGGGAGGAGCGCGCCCTGGGTGGAGGGTGAGGAGGATCATAGTTTAGGTGTGAGTGTGCTGAGTTTGAGAATAACACTATGTGCATAATAGAAACACTAAAATGCTAGGTCTTCTTGTGAGTTGATCAGGAAGAGAAAACATCACCCTGGAACATGCAACCTATCTTATCTGCTACCTTCCATGCCCTTCTCTGCAGTCATTGCACCACGGACATCATTGCTGCCATATGTTCCTTCCTCCTGTTGTAATTATTTAAACTCACTACATGCCTAGGGCCTCTCTAAACAGCAAACACCTTGAGACTAGAGAATGAAACACTGTTTATGCATACAGTGTCTGGCCCACCAAAGCCTGACATAGACTAGGGAATTCATAGACATTTATTGAATGAAATGGTAATTAATTTCAGAAACTGGATATCCAGGAGATTAATGGACTGTGTAAGAGTTAGTCAAACCCGCTCAACCATCATAAGAAAGTCTTGATACAAAAATTGGACTGGAGAGCCTGTGCTTTGCACTCATAACATGGGTATGTGAAAGAATGATTCTGAATTTTTTTTGTCATTCCAGGCTCAATATTCCAGTAGTTGGAAATTAGTAATGCTGAGCTTACCCAACCCACAAGGCCCATATCTTCTGATAACTGGAGTCAGAGGCGTTGCTTCTGCCATCTATCACCAATATTTTTACATTTCCTGGTGTGTATTTTCCCAGTATAACCAGATCTTGTTGGACACATCCCTGGATTTACATAATCGGGGCAGTGTGGAGAAGGACTGTTCAGGGGTCTAATGCATCCCAGCTTGGCTACCACCAGGCATGTTCCCACACTCTGAATCTCAGAGTGTAAAAATAAGAATAACAATGGTAACTAAACATAGGGCCATGCTGAGGATTCAAGAAGAAAATATATCTTATCAAATGAGATCTTTACTTAGAAAAATAAAGCACATCTTTATGCTTGTGCAGGTAAAATGTAGAAAATACGGAGAAACTAATGAAGAAAACAAACCACCACAAAACCTACAATCCTGAGTTAGCCCAAATACCATATATTTCAATATATAACCTGATATGTTTTGGATCTGTGTCCCTGCCAAATCTTATGTTGACCTGTAATCCCCAGTGTTGGAGATGGGGCCTGGTGGGAGGTGTTTGCATCACGCAGTGGATTCCTCATGAATGGCTTAGTGCTATCCTCTTGGTGATGAGCGAGTTCCTGTGAGATCTGGTTGTTTAAGTGTGTGGGACCTTCCACCCCCACTCTCTCTCTTGCTTCTATTCTTGCCATGTGAGACTCCAGCTCCCCTTTTGCCTTCTGCCATGATTGTAAGCTCCCTGAGGCTTCAACAGAAACCAAGCAGAAGCTGGCACCATGCTTCCTGTACAAGCCTGCAGAACTGTGAAGCAGTTAACCCTCTGTTATTTATAAATTACCCAGCTTTAGATGTTTCTTTATAGCAATACAAGAACAGATTCATAACCTCTCAAGCTTGATTTTTTCTTAACTAAAATCATGTTTTTATTCAAAATCATAACACAACATCCCTTTGTGTCACTAAATGCAGTTCTGCAATAATGTGTGAATCTTGCTGGATAGTATTCCACTGCATGGTTTCTAGCTCTACTTCTCGTTGTTGGACATCTGCATTATTTACAATCACTCATCTTTGTAAAAAGAGCTATAATAATCAGAATAAGGGCTTACCTATATTTAATTTAGTCTGTGCCAGGCTGCAGTCTAATTGTTCTCTATGAATTAATTTGCTCACTGTCCCCAGCAATCCAACGAGCTATTAGGATTATCACCCACAGTGCTGGTCAAGATGGCTGACTAGGAGCAGCTAATATGTGTGGCTCTCACCAAGAGGAATAGAAGAGGCAAGTAAATACAGCACCTTCAACTGAAACATCCAGGTACATGCATCAGAACTAATCAAGGAAACAACTTGACCCATGGAGAACAGAGAAACAGCAAGGCAGGACGACTGTCCACCCAGAAGCAACATGGAGCCAGGGGAACCTCTTCCACTCAGGGAAACAGTGAGTGAATGAGCGACTCTGAGGACTCATGCTTCTCCCATGGGTCTTTGCAACCCTCAGATCAGGAGATCCCCTCATGAGCCCACTTTACTAGGGCTTTCAGTCTGACATACAGAGCTAAGTGGAGTCTCAGCAGAGCAGTCACTCAGACAGACGTGGAGCCTTAGAAACCTGGGCTTCCTTGCAAAAGCAGCTGCAACTCTCGCAAGGAAAGAGGTTAGAACCCTGTGCATACCCCTGGGAAAGGGATTGAATCCAGCGGGATAGCAGCGACAAGCTGCAGGCCCCACTTCCATGGCACTTCGCAGGATAAAACCCACTGGCTTGGAACCCTAGCCAGCTTCCAGTGGCAGCATTACACCTCCCTGAGACAGAGTTTCCAGAGGGAGGAGTGGGCCACCATCTTTGCTGTTTTACAGCTTCAGCCACAGTTGCCTTAGGGCTCTAGCAAGTCCGAGGCAACAAGGGACTGGAGAAGTCCCCCAGCACAGTACAGCAGCTCTGCCGAGAAGTGGCCAGATTGTTTATTCACATGGATCCTGAATTCTGTTTCTCCTCACTGGGTGAAATCTTCTGACGGGGTCTCCAGTCATCCTGCCAGTGTTTTCCGGCCAACATAGGTTTCAAACCTCCCTGGGATGGGGCTCCCAGAGTGTAGTGGGCTGCCATGTTTGCTGTTTGGCTGACTCAGTCGTTCTTGCTTTCAGTCTTTAGAGAGTCCGAGGTGACTGGGACTCCCCAGCACAGCACAGCTGCTCTAAGAAAAGATGTCCAGACTGCTGTTCTAAGAGGTTCCCAATCCTGTTCCTCCTCACTGGGTGGGATTTCCCAACTCAGGTCTCCAGTTACCCCTGCCAGAGTTTTCTGGCCAACGGTGGTTTTGAACCTTCCTGGGATGGAGTTACCAGAGGCAGGGGTGGGTCACCATTTTTGCTGTTTGGCTCAGCTGTTCTTGCCTTTGGGCTTTGAAGAGCCTGAGGCAACCGGGGACTGAGCAGACTCCTAGCACAGAACAGCTCCTCTATGAAAATGTGGCCAGATTGCTGTTTTAAGCAGCTCCCCAACCCGTTCCTCCTCACAGGCCAGCACCTCCTGACTTGGTCTCCAGCCACCTTCTACAATGCATTTGGGCCAGCAAAAGGTGTTTATCTCCCTGGGATGGAGCTTCTAGGGGGAGGGACAGGCTGCCATCTTTTCTGTATTGCAGCCTTCATCGTTGATACCTCCAACGTATTGGAAAATCAGAGGTGACTAGGGACTGAAGTGGGCCCCCAACATACCGCAGCAGTCCTACAAAAAGGTGTCCAGACTTTTATGTAGGTGCCCATTTCCATATCTCCTCACTGGGTGAGTCCTCCAGGCCTGGGTCTCCAGCCACCCCCACCAGGGCTATCAAGCCAGGAGCAGCTCTGCAACTCCCCAGACAGAGCTCTCTCAGTGGGAGGGATGGGTTGCCATCTTTGCTGCCTTTCAGCCTTTGCCCTTGCTGTCTCCAGGCTTGGGAGCATCTGTGGGGACCAGGAGCTCATCCAGACCCACAGCAGAGAGCAACTACTTCACAGAAAAATGGCCAGACTATTCTCCACACAGATCCTGGTACTTGCTGCTCCTCACTTGGCAGGATCACCTGACCTGGGACTCCAGCACAACCACCTTGCCCCCACCTGATCACCACAATCAGAGACAGCCCAGCATTTCTCTGAGGAGGAAATCCCAGAGTCAACCCACAACCCCTCCACCACTACAGTTGCAGTGGTAGAGCCCTAACAGCCCTTAGACTAGGAAGGAACAAAGGGCACTTCCAGCACACTGCAGCCACCATACAGAGAGGAGTCCAGCTCCTCTCCTCTGGGAACCCTCAGCCCCACTCTTCACCAGGCAGGGCACCGGCCTCATGAACATAGGACAGTTACCCCACCCATGGCTAACCATACCCACTGGTAATGGACTAGAGTTTCCCCACAGAGAGATTCCCAGAGGCATACAACAGCCCTTATGCCACTGCCACGGTAACAGTTCTATCCCTCCTGCCCTTGGTCTGGGGAAGAAACAAAGAGCCTGAAGGCTATAGCCATGCTGCTTATAGCACACCATCACTGCCATATGAAGAGGAGACCAATTTCTCCTCCCTGTGAGCCTTAGACCCCCTGCACCCCAACAAGTGGAAGCCCAACTCACTCCAGCAGTGCAGCCATCCCACCCCACTGCCTGAACACCCCAACTAAGAGTGGCTTCACATTTCCTGGAGGTGGGGCCCTTAGGGACAACTGAAAGCCTCTCTGCCACTGCCTCTGCAGTGGAACTGCCCTTCCTACCCTCAGACTAAAGAAGGAACAAAGACCCTAAATGCCTTCTCTATACCTCAAACAAGCTGCTGTCAACCCAAGAAGAGGAGGCCTGTCCATCTCCCGCAGGCACTCCACATCTGGCTCATCACCAGACAGGGAACCCCTGGCTTGGGCCCACAGCACAGACCCTCCATGCTCAGTGCTGATTGCACTGAGCACAGCACAGACCCCTCAGCACTGATTGCACTGAGCAATTACTGACTTGCATCTCTCTGGGGTGAAGTCCCCAGAAGAAAAGCAAGAGACCTTTTACCACACCACTACTAGGTCCCTTTTTCTCAGCCGCCTCCAAGCTGGGGAAGGAACATAAACCCTGACATCACCCCAGAGCTGTGGTGGGCACCCCAGGAATGCCAAGTTGTGATCTATAGCCACCACTGAAGTGGGAGAGGAGTCCACACTTTCCAAGCATTGAGAGAGAGCACAGCTGCAACTATTAGGAAATATAGGAGAGCCCCATGACCAAGCAAGAGCCTAGCAACTGACCAGTATGCCTAAGTACCACCTACTAGACCACACCCCAAAGCTTTGACACCAAAAATACCTCCTGTGAAACAAACACAAGAAGTCAGCTACAAATAATGACCCTGGCACAAAGACTTGGCCCTGTGAAAACATCCAGAAAATAAGTCTGTTGACTACTAAATCTAACTGCAGTTAAAGGAACACCCAAATACAGAGGCGAGAAAGAACCAATACAAGAACTCCAGTAACTCAAATGGCAAGAGTATTTATGTCCTCCAAATGACTGTACCAGTTCACCATCAAGGGTTCTTAACCAGGATGAGCTGGCTGGTTAAGCATTCTGAATTCTGAATTCTATTCAATTCAGGAATAGAATTAAGAATACGGATAGGAATGAAGATTATCAAGATTGAGGAGAATGGTATAACCTAATCCAAGGAAACTAAGAATGACAACAAAATGATACAGAAGCTGTGAAAGACAAAGCAGCCAGTATAAGAAAGAACCTAATGGATCTGACAGAGCTGAAAAACACACTACAAAAATTTCACAACGCATTCACAAGTATTAACAGCAGAATAGATCAAGCTGAGGAAAGGATCTCAGAATTTGAAGACTGACTCTCTAAAATAAGACAGTCAGACAAAAATAAAGAAAAAAGAATAAAGAGGAATGAACAAAGCTTCTGAGAAGCATGGGATTATGTAAAGAGGCCAAATCTATGAATCATTGGCATCCCTGAAAGGGACAGGGAGAAAGCAAACGACTTGGAAAACATATTTCAGGATATCATCCATGAAAACTTCTCCAACCTTGGTTAGAGGCCAGCAGCCAAATTCAAGAAATAGAGAGAACCCCTATGAGATTTTACACAAGAATATCAATGCCAAGACACATAATCATTAGATTTTCTAAGTCAAAATGAAAGAAAGACTGTTAAAAGCAGCTATAGACAAAGGGCAGGTCACCTACAAAAGACAGCCCCATAAGGCTAACAGTGGACCTCTCAGTTGAATTCCTACAAGCCAGAAGAGATTGAGGACCTTTATTCAACATTCTTAAAGAAAAATATCTTCAGCCAAGAATTTCGTATCCAGTCAAACTAAGCTTCCTAAGCAAAGGAAAAATAAGATCCTTTTTAGATAAGCAAATGTTGAGGAAATTCATTACCACCAGACCTGCCTTACAAGGGATCTTGAAAGGAGCACTAAATCTAGAAAAGGAAGACTACTAATGGTCAATAAAAAAATACACTTAAATACACAAACTAGTGACAATATAAAGCAACCACACAAACAAGCCAGCAAAATAACCAGTTAACAACACAATGACAGGATCGAATCCACACATATCAATACTAACCTTGAATGTAAATAGGCTAAATGCCCCACTTAAAAAGCACAGAGTGACAACATAGATTAAAAAGCCAGACTCAATGGTATGCTGTCTTCACGAGACCCATCTCACAAGTAGTGACACCAGTAGGCCCAAAATAAAGGGATGGAGGAAAATCTACCAAGCAAATGGAAATGAGAAAAAGCAGGAGTTGCAATCCTAACTTCAGACAAAACAGACTTTAAACTTCAGACAAAGCAGACTTTAAAAGATCAAAAAAGACAAAGAAGAGTATTACATAATGGTAAAGAGTTCACTTCAACAAGAAGACTTAACTATCCTAAATATATATGCACCCAACACAGGAGCACTCCGATTCATAAAGCAAGTTCTTAGAGACTTACAAAGAGACTTAGAATCCCTCACAATAATAGCGGGAGACTTCAACCTTTGGTGACAGTATTAGACAGATCATCAAGGCAGAAAATTAACAAAGACATTCAGGACCTGAGCTCAACATTGGACCAAATGGACCTGATAGACTTCTACGGAACTTTCTACTCAAAAACAACAGAATATACATTCCTCTCATTGTCACATAGCACATACTCTAAAATCAACCACATAATTGGACATAAAACAATCCCCAGCAAATGCAAAAGAACTGAAATTATACCAGACACACTCTCAGACCAAAGCATAATAAAAATAGAAGTCAAGACTGAAAAAATGTTCAAATCCATGCAGTTACATGGATATTGAACAACCTGATCCTGAATGACTTTTGGGTAAATAATAAAATTAAGGCAGAAACCAAGAAGGTCTTTGAAACTAATGAGAACAAAGATACAACATACCAGAATCTGTGGGATGCAGCTAAGGCCATGTTAAGAGGGAATTCATCACACTAAATGCCCACATCAAAAAGTTAGAAACATCTCAAATTAACAACCTCACATCACAACAGAAAGAGTAAGAGAAGCAAGAGCAAGTCAACCCCAAAGCTAGCAGAAGACAAGAAATCACTGAAATTAGAGCTGAACTGAAGGAAATCAATACACTAAAAACAATTCAAAAGATGAATGAATCCAAGAATTTGTTTTTTAAAAACTAATAAGATAGGCCACTAACTAGACTAATAAAAAAGGAGAAGATCCGCATAAGCACAGTTAGAAATGGCAAGGGGAATGTTACCACTGATCCTGCAGAAATAAAAATAACCATCACAAACTACTATGAACACCTCTATGCACAGAAACTAGAAAACCTAGAAGAAATAGATTAATTCCTGCACACAAATACCTTCCCAGGACTGAACCAGGAAGAAATTTATTCCCTGAACAGAACAATAATGAGCTCCAAAATTGAATCAGTAATAAATAGCCCACCAAACAAAAAAAGCCCAGGATGAGAGGGAATTGCAGCTGAATTCTACTAGATGTACAAAGAAGAGCATTCTGAATTCTGGTACCATTCTTATTGATACTATTCCAAAAAACTGAGGAGAAGAGACTCCTCCTCAACTCATTCTATAAGGCCAGCATCATCCTGATATCAAAACCTGGCAGACACTCACACACAAAAAAATACTTCAGGCCAATATCCTTAATGAACATCAATGCAAAAATCATCAACAAAATACTTACAAATCGAGTCCAGTAGCACATCAGAAAGCTAATCTACCATGAAGACGTAGGCTTCAACCCCAGCATGCAAGACTGGTTCAACATATGCAAATCAATAAATGTGATTCATCACATAAACAGAACTAAAGACATAAACCACATGATTATCTCAATAGATGCAGAAAAGATTTTAAATAAAATTCAACATCCCTTCATGGTAAATACTCTCACTAAACTAGGTATTGAATAAACATATCTCAAAATAATGAGAGCCATCCATGACTAACTCACAGCCAACATCATAGTGAATGGGCAAAGGCTGGAATTATTCCCCTTGAAAACTGGCACAAAACAAGGAGGTCCTCTTTCATCACTCCTATTCAACCTAGTATTGAAAGTCCTGGCCACAGCAATCAGGAAGGAGAAAGAGAAGGACATCCAAATAGGGAAGGAGGAATTCAAACTATCCCTGTTTGCCGATGACATAATTCTATATCTAGAAAACCCCCTAATCTCAGCACAAAAGTTCCTTCAGCTGATAAACAACTTTAGCAAAGTCTCATAATACAAAATCAATGTACAAAAATCACTAGCATTCATATATACCAACAACAGCCAAGCTAAATGCCAAATCAGGAATGCAATCTCATTAACAGTTGCCAAAAGGAGAATAAAATACCTAGGCATACAGCTAACCAGAGAGGTGAAAAATATCTACAAGAACTACAAACCACTGCTTAAAAAATCAGAAAAGATACAAATAAAAAAACATCCCATGGTAATGGATAGGAAGAATCAATATCATTGAAATGGCTATAATGCCCAAAGCAATTTATAGATCCAATGCTATTCCTATAAATTACCAGTGACATTCTTCACAGAACTAGAAAAAGCTGTTTTAAAATTCACATGGAACCAAAAAGAGAACAAATAGTCGAGGCAATCCAGGACAAAGCTGGGGTGATTATGTTACCTGACTTCAAACTATACCACAGGGCAACAGTGACCAAAACAGCATGGTGCTGATATAAAAACAGACACATAAACCAATGGAACAGAATAAAGAGCTCAGAAGTAAGGCTGCACATCTACAACCATCTGATTTTTATGAAGCTGACAAAAACAAGCAATGGGGAAAAGACTCCCTGTTAAATAAATAGTGCTGGGATAACTGGCTAGCTATATGCAGAAGATCAAAACTGGACCCCTTCCTTACACCATATACAAAAATCAACTCAAGATACATTAAAGACTTAAATGTAAAACCCAAAACTCTAAAAACCCCGGTTGCCTGGAAGACAACCTAGGCAATACCATCCTGTACATAGAAATGGGCAAAGATTTCATGACAAAGACACCAAAAGCAATTGCAACAAAAAGAAAAATTGACAAATGGGATCTAATTAAACTTCAGAGCTTCTGCACAGCAGACATCCTACAGAATGGGAAAAAATATTTGCTTGCAAACTATGCATCTGACAAAGGTCTAATATCCAGCATCTCTAAGACAAACAAATTTACAAGAGAAAACAAAGAACTCCATTGAAAAGTGAGCAAAGGACATGAACAGACACTTTTATGAAGAAGACATACATGCAGTCAACAAGCATATAAAAAAAGCTCAATATCATTTATTATTAGAGAAATACGAATCAAAATCACAATCAGATACCATCTCACACCAGCCAGAATGGCTATTATTAAAAAGTCAAGGCTGGGCACAGTGGCTGATACTTGTAATCCCAACACTTTGGGAGGCAGAGGCAGGTGGATCACCTGAGGTCAAGTGTTTGAGACCAGCCCGACTAACATGCCGAAACCCTATCTCTACTAAAAATACAAAAATTAGGCCAGGCACGGTGGCTCATGCCTGTTATCCCAGCACTTTGGGAGGCAGAGGCAAGTGGATCACCTGAGGTCAGGAGTTCGAGACCAGCCTGGCCAACATGGTAAAACCCCATCTCTACTAAAAATACAAAAATCAGGCAGACGTGGTGGCACTTGGGAGGCTGAGGCAGGAGAATTGCTTGAACCTGGGAGGCAGAGGTTGCAGTGAGCCGAGATTGTGCCATTACACTCCAAACTGGGAAACAGAAGGAGACTCAGGCTCAAAAAAAAAAAAATAGCTGGGCATGGTGGCATGCATGTGTAATACCAGCTACTCGGGAATCTGAGGCAGGAGAATCTCTTGAACCCGGGAGATGGAGGTTGCAATGAGCCAAGATTGCAGCACTGTCACTCCAGTCTGACAGAGTGAGACTGTGTCTCAGGAAAAAAAAAAAATTAGATAAATAAAAATTTTAAAAAGTAAAAGTCAAAAAACAACAGATGCTATGAGGTTGCAAAGAAAAGAGAATGTTTATACACTGTTGGTTGGAGTGTAAATTAATTTAACCATTATGGAAAGCAGTATGGTAATTCCTCAAAGAGCTAATAACAAAATTACCATTAAACCCAGCAATCCCATTACTGAGTGTATACCCAAAGGAATGTAAATCATTCTACCATAAAGACACATGTACGCAAATGTTCATTGCAGTTTTATTCATAATAGCAATGACATGGAATCAACCTAAATGCCCATCAATGAGATTAGATAAAGAAAACATGGTACATGTACACCATGGAATACTATGCAGCCATAAAAAAGAGTAAGATCATGTCTTTTGTGGGAACATGGATGGAGCTGGAGGCCATTATATTTAGCAAACTAGTGCAGGACTAGAAAGCCAAATACTGTATGTTCTCACTTATACATGGGAGCTAAATGATGAGAACTCATGAACAGAAAGAAGAGAACAACAGACAGTGGGACCAACTTGAGGGTGGAGGGTGGGAGGAGGGAGAAGAGCAGAAAAAGTAACTATTGGGTACTAGGCTTAGCACCTGGGTGATGAAATAATCTGTGCATTAAACCCCCAAGACACGAGTTTACCTTTATAACAAACCTGCACATGTACTCCTAAACTTAAAACAAAAGTTTTTTTAAAAAGGATTATCTGCCCCGTTTTAAGATGGAAGAAACTGAGGCACCAAATTCTCACAGACAGAGTAAATTTTCCTAGTCATTATGCTCTGTAAATCTTCATTTAGTTCTTCTCTACTAATCACAAAAATTGAGTGGCTCTGTCTATTACATGTATGATACCAAAGTTGTGGAAATGTGTGTCTAAATTATTTTCTAGAAAATCTGTATTCGTTTCCATCTCTATGGGCAGGGTAGCGAGTTGCCCGTCTTTGTTCCTGGCAAAATACTAGACACAAACACACACAGACACACACACACACACCCACGCATGCACGAAGTCTGCCAATTAGGATATTAAAAAAATGTCCTCTTAATTTGCTTAACTTTCTCTTTCTTTGATTACTAGGGGGTTGATTTTTTTCCCCATTGGTCATTTCCCTGTCTCCTTAAACGATTTGTCAGTTCATAGACTTTGTTCAATTTCCTCTGATAGCATTTTTAAATTAGTAATTTGGAAGAGCTCTTCACTGACAATTGTAAATACTTCTAGATCATATATATTTTAATTGTTTTTTAAAATTAGAATATCATTTCTTATTTTATTATGATTATAGTCATTTTGGGGGCATATCTTTCCTACCATAAGATGTATGAATATAGATGCCTCTATATTTTCTTCAGAACATTTTTTATTATTGAATAACTTTTAATTACATTTAATTATAAATTAGTTCAGACTGATCATTTAATTACATAATGATTTAGTTATAGATTAGTTCAGATTGGCTTCTTTAATTTAGCAATATGCATTAGAGTTTCTCCCATACTTTTCATGGCTTAATAGTTCATTTCATTTTAGCACTGAGTAATATTCCATTGTCTGGACATGCCACAGTTTATTCTTTTACCTACTGAAAAGTGTCTTGTTTGTTGGAAGTTTCAGAATTACTAATAAAGCTGCTACAAACATCAGTGTGTCGGTTTTTGTATAGACATAAGGTTTCAACTCCTTTGGGTAAACACCAAGAGGTGTGATTGCTGGATCATAAGTATGGTAAGAGCATGGTGAGTTTTGTAATAAACTGCCAAATTGCCTTCCAAAGTGGCTGTGCCATTATTCATTCCCACTAGCAATGAACAAGATTTGTTGCTCTACACCTTCATCAGCATTTGGTGTTGTCAGTGTTCTGGATTTGAGCCTTTCTAATAGGAGTGTAGTGGCATTTCACTGCTCTTTTACTTTATATATTTCCCTGATGACATATGACATTGAGCATCTTTCTATATGCTTATTTATCTCCTGTGTATCTTTGTTAGTGAGATGACTGTTAATGTTTTTGACCCGTTTTTTTCAATTGAGTTGTTTGTTTTCTTATTGTTAAGTATTAAGTGTTCTTTATATATTTTGGATAACAGTCCTTTATCAGATATGTCTTTTGCAAATATTTCTTCCTGGTCTGTGGCTTGTGTTTTCACTCTCTTAACAGTATCTTTTGTGAGGTAAAAAAAGTTCTTAATTTTAATGAAGTCCAGCTTATCAGTTCTTTCTTTTATGGATTATACCTTTGTTGTTGTATCTAAAAAGTCATCACCAAACCCCAAATTGGCTGGATTTTATCCTACGTGATGTTCTAGGAGCTTTAGAGTTTTGTGTTTTATATTTAGGTCATTTATTTATTTATTTAGAGGCGGAGTCTCGCTCTGTCACCCACACTGGAGTGCAGTGACATGATCTCGAGTCACTGCTACCTCTACCTCTCGGGTTCAAGCAATTCTCCTGCCTCAGCCTCCCAAGCAGCTGAGACCACAGGCATGCGCCACCACACCTGGCTAATTTTTATATTTTTGGTGGAGACGGAGTTTTACCATATTGGCCAGGCTGGTCTCAAACTCCTGACCTTAGCCTCCCAGCCACCTCAGCCTCCCAAAGTGCTGGGATTACAGGCGTAAGCCACCACGCCCAGCCTATCATTTATTTGTAGTTAATTTTATTAAGAGTATAATGTCTATGTCCAGATTTATGTTTTTGCTTATGGCTGTCCATTTGTTCCAGTATCACTTACTGAAAAAGCTATTTTTTCTCCATTGTATTACCTTTGCTCCTCTGTCAAAAATCAGTTTCTGGGCTCATTATTTTGTTTCATTGATCTATTTGTCTATTCTTTTACCAATATCACACTACCTTCATTATAATAGTACTATACTAATTCTTGAAATTGGGTAGGGTCAGTCCTAAGATTTTGTTGTTCTTCAATATTATGTTGGCTATTCTGGGTCTTTTGCCTCTCTATATAAACTTTAAAATTAGTTTGTTGATATCCATAAAATAAGTTGCTGGTATTTTAACTGATATTGCTCTGAATAAACAGATCGGTTTGAGAAGAACTAATATACTGACTATATTGAGTCTTCTTATCAATTAACATGAAATATCTCTCAGCCAGGTGCAGTAGCTCAGGCCTATAATCCTGAGACTTTGAGAGGCTGAAGTGGGCAGATAGCTTGAGCCCAGGAGTTTGAGATCAGCCTGGGCAACATGGTGAAACTCCATCTCTACAAATATATATATATATATATGTGTATATATATATATATATCCAT
Source organism: Pan paniscus (assembly GCF_029289425.2). Lineage (NCBI taxonomy): Eukaryota > Metazoa > Chordata > Mammalia > Primates > Hominidae > Pan > Pan paniscus. Next base: position 51,609,780 of record NC_073255.2, read on the forward strand.
CTCTACAAAAAAAAAATTATATATATATATATATATATACATACACACACACACACACACACACACACACACACACACACACATATATATCCAGGCATGGTGGTGTGTGCCTGTAGTCCCAGCTACTAAGGAAGCTGAGGTGGGAGGATCACCTGAGCCCAGGAGCTCTGATTGTGCCACTGCCCTCCATCCTGAGTGACAGAGTGAGACCCTGTCTAAAAAATGAAACAAATCTATTTAGTTCTTTTGTGATTTCTTTCACCAGACTTTTGTATTCCTCCTCATATTGAGCTTATACATATTTTGTTAGGTTTATACCTAAGTACTTCATTTTGTGTGCTAATGTAAATAGCATCGTGTTTTTAATTTAAAAGTCCACTTGTTAATTCCTGGTATATAGAAAACCAATTGACTTGTGGGTATTAATCTTGTATTCTGCAACTGTACTGTAATCATTTATTAGTTTCAAGGATTTTTTGTGTCAGTTCTTTTGGATTCTCTAGTCAATCCTGTCATCTGCAAACAAAAACAGTTTTATTTCCTCCTTCCCGATCTGCATATGTTTTCTTTCTTTTTCTTGTCTTATTCCAATAGCCAGGCCTTCCAGTATGATACAAAAAATGATATCTGTAAGTGATATCTGAAAAATGATTACTGAAAGGGGGCATCTTTGCCCTTTTTTTTTTTTTTTTTACTTTTTAAGACAGGCTCACCCTGTCACCCAGGCTAGAGTGTAGTGGTGCCATATTGGTTCACTCCAACCACCACCTCCTGGGCTCAAATGATCCTCCTGCCTCAGCCTCCCGAGTAGCTGGGACTACAGGTGTGCACCACCATGTCCTGCTAATTTTTTGTATCTTTTGTAGAGACAGGGTTTCACCATGTTGCAGTCAGCCCATTTTGGCCTCCCAAAGTGCTGGCATTACAGGCATGAGCCAGCATGTGCGGCCCTTGCCTTGTTCCTGATCTTAGTGGGAAAGCATCAAGTTTCTAATGTGTGATGGTTATGTGTGATGGTTATGTGTGATGTTAGCTGAAACATACTTACAGATATTATTTATCAGGTTGATGAAGTCCTACTCTATTCCTAGTTTGTGGAGCGTTTTTATTATGAAACAGTGTTACATTTTGTCAAATGCTTTTTATGCTTCTACTGATATTAGGTGATTTTTCTTCATTAGGGTATTGATGTGATGTGTCACATTAATTGATTTTTGAGTGTTGAGTTAGCCTTGCATAACTGGAATATAATTCATTTTATACATTATTGGATTTGATTTGCTAATATTTTATTGGAAATATTTGCATCTATGTTGATAACAGATATTGGTCTTTTGTTTGCTTTTCTTATAATGTCTTATAATGTTCCAAACTCAAATGGTTTGGGTAATAGGGTAATGCTGGCCTCATCGAATGAGTTAGAAAGTATTCCTTCTGTTTCTATTTTCTGAAAGAGATTTTAGAAATTTGGTATAGCTGCCAATTACCGAAACTGACTTTATGAAAGAGAAAAATCAAAATTGATTTGAATCTTCAGTCACTATTTAATACAAATTAAAATTGTTGACAGTTAAATATCTATTTTAAAATATAATTCCATGTTTATTCATATCTTCCCCATTTATTCTTGAGTGAATTTTATATTTCTGTTGAGTCAGATTTAATTGACTAGTATATAGTATTTATTCTGGTAATGATTCTCATCATATACATTTTTTTAAATGTAGAGAACAAAAATGAAATGGCAAATGTGCAGGATCCTTGCTTTGAAATTTCAAAATCCCCTGACTTCTATGGTTGATAGTATTGTGGAAGAAACATCCAAACCAAGTTATTTTGACTGATGATCTTTCCCCATTCTCCAGAAAAGAGATCTGGCCAAGAGCTTCAAAATATATAATGAAAAATTGATAGAGCTAAAAATATAGAGAAAACCGAAATTATCTTTGGGGACTTCACACCACCCTTAGCAATTCAAATAATGAATAGACAGAAAATCAGCAATGTTCCAACACTTGCAATTAAATAGCACAGTTCTAAATAACCCATGGGTCAAAAAGGAAGTCTCAACAGAAATGAAAAATGCACTAATTCTATTGGCAATAGATATCTCATCTGAAACCAGGAATATTAGAAGAAAATGGCAAAATATTTTTCAAGTTTCGGAAGGAAAAAAAAGCCTCTGGACCACATATTTAAAATCTGGCAAAACTATCCTTAAGGAATAAAATAGACAAATCTGCAATTATAGTTGTGGACTTCAATGCATCCTTCTCTGTAACTGATGAAACTGCTAAATATAACATTAACAAGCATACAGAAGATCTGGACAACACAATCAATCAAAGAGAACTGATTGACATACACAGAACACATCAGCATTTAACAACAGCAAAATACAATTTAAGTGCTCCTGGAACATTCACTAAAATAGCCCATATCCTGGGCCATGTAACAAACTTCAACAAATTTAAAAGAACTGAAACAATACATAGCGCATTCTCTCATGACAATAAATTCAAACTATAAATCAACAACACAAGGATAAAGGAAAACCTCTAAAAACCTGTAAATGAAATAGCACACTTCTAAATAACTTACAGATCAAAGAAATCTCAAGGAAACTTTAAAACTAAATAGAAGCGAGTAAAAATGAAACTATCGTATAGAAAAACAATCGATGGTACACACAGAAAATAGCAGTACTGAAAAGACAAATTAATTTTATTAAATACTAACAATAGAAATAAGGAAAGAATCCAAGTCAGTAACCTAAGTTTCTATCTTAGGAAACTAGAAAGAGAATATCAAATAAACCCAACCCAGCAGAAGGGAGGAAATAATAAGGAAAAGGGCAAATATCAACAAAATTGAAAATTGGAAAAAATAGAGAAAATCAGTGAAAGGAAAAAAACAGTTACTAAAAGAAAGGTAAAATTAAAACATCTCTAGAAAGACTGAAAATAATAAAAAGAGAACAGACACAAATCACAAAAACAGAAATGAAGATCCCACAGCAAAAAAACAGATAGCATGAGAATACTATCTGCATCTGTGCATTCATTAACGCTACAACTTTGAAAGAAATGGATCAATTATTTGAAAACTGCAGACAAACAAATACCTAGAAAAGAGCTTGGCAGTTTTTTTGTAAAACTAGACATGCAACTATCACAAAATCCAGTGGTCTATTCCAGAGAAAAGGAAACTTACGTTCACACTAAAACCTCTACACAAATGTTCACAGAAGCTTTATTCAAAATAGACAAAAATGGGAGGTAACCCAAATGTCTTTCAACAAGTGACTGGTTAAAGAAACTGTGGACACTGTGGTGGTACATTCATTCCCTGGAATACTCCCACAACAAAGAGGGCACACAACAGCTTGGATGAAAATGAAACGAATTTTGTATTATTGATATTGTATTGTAGCTATTCAAGATGACACTATCGATAGAAACCAGGTGAAGGGTACACAAGACCTCCTTGTACATTTTTAACAATTTCTTCTGAATCTATAATCCTCTCAAATAATTTTTAAATAATACTATTTTTTAAAAAAAAGTTCTATGCAGATGGTGGTCACTGCGCCTTACATTCTCCATCTCTGCTCTTTAGGTATATTTAAGACAATAATGAGTAGCTTCCTACTGTTGTGCTAGGGATTGTAGAATAGACTCCCTGGATTTGAGCTTAATGTGAATCAAGACCTAAATAAATGTGCCCTTGGGATGCTGAACTGGTGTCAAACTTCAGAGCTGAATGATGTCACAGCTCAGCTCAAAACACTTCAGGGGCTTCCTATGATTTTCTTAGTGAAAACCGTTATTCTAAACTGATGTATAATAACTAACATGATCTGATCTCCTGCCACTTCTCAGAATCTCTTACATTTATTAACATCCAAATATATACTTGAATTATTGTTCAAATATAAGGAAATAATTTAACCATTCTAAAAGGTAAAGACATTTGTAAGGGGAAAGTAGCACTGGCCATAGATTTCCTTACAGATACATTCAACTTTGGAAGGCAGAGAAACAATACTTAGGAAGTACTTGATAAATGGAGTTGAGTATTTTGACTGGCCTTTACACATGAGAGAATTCAGGGACTCCAGCACTTCTGAGCCCTTCTTGAAGAAAATGGAAGATTATAAACTGTAGCCATCCAAGTAACAAAGGCAGAAACCACAACAAAATAATTGAACAAGAGCGTTCAGTTCTTAGCCATGAGGCCAGGGCTAAAATAAACATAAGAATTATGGCTGAAGAACAGAAAGGAAGTACTATAGGACCTGAATATGTAGAAATACCATGTTTAATAAAAATTGAGTATGGTAAATGAAAGAAAAGAGGTAGTAAAATGAATTCTTTTTTGTGATAGTCTCAATATATCAGTTAAAACAAGTCGGTCGAGCCACATCGATATACATAGATTTCAAGGTATAAAGTTAAAACTCAAGTTTGGATGATATAAGGGAGAGAATGAGAAAATGTAGAGAAAATATCCTTATTCTGTCATTGCTAATACTGGTGAGTCAATATAGACTCAGTAGTATAATATATACAAAGAACTAGGCGGTCAGTTAACCATTAGAAAAAAACAAAACAAAACTCAGACCTTCCAAATCATCATTGAAAAAACTCAGACCTTCCAAATCACATTAAACTAAAACATTAACAATGGCCTTAGCATAAAAGAATGTTGAGGAAAAGAAAAGGGAAGAGGAGGAAAAATATGTCTTGAGTAGTAAGAATAAGCCTATCTGTCATATTAATAAAGGTACTAAACTGATATGGACCACACTCATAGGTGTGGATCATGATAGGACCACAAAAAAAAACCCAACCTCCTATTCAGAAAACATGAAAAAACAACTAAAACCAAGTAATTACAAAATGAAGTGCAAAGGCTGCTGTGAATGGGGAACTGCTCCTGCCCACAATAAAGTTGAATTCAGTATAAGTTTATTAAATGAAACAAAGGTATGATATTTATTGCATACATTAAATATGATTTTTTTAAAGTTTTCAGAAAGAATGGGAGTTTACCAACCGCATAATTTCTATGACTCATCCACATCTGTGACTCTAGGTCTAGCCAAGCCATCAGATACTGTCCTGCTTCAGCCATCAGCATCACCTGGGGCCCATATGAATTCCGCATCCCCATTCTATATTCACGTGGAACCAGAGCTGGAGCCAACCAGGGAACTTCCACACAGGGACAAGCTCAGCAGGTGATTCTTACGCATCAGGTTACCCGCGCATGGGCAGACTAGTACTAGAAAGGCACATTCATATTCAAAAGAAACTCCAATTGCAACTAAATAAACCTATTCTCACTGTCTCATAACTTCAAAGTGAGTAATTTTAAAGTAGAGCTAGAAGAAACTTGGCATGTCATTCTCATCTTGAAGAAATGGAACAATGAACATCATATGATGAGCTTAATATGATTTTAAAACAAGAATATGTGGCTTTTTTCTGATTTGATTATTAAAAATACAAGACAGGACAGTATATTTTGTTCTTTCAAAAAAGAAAGAAAGATTTGTGATTTATTGATATGCTTCAGTAGATTTGAATTGAATTCCCAAGGTTCGGGAAACTATAGTTGCAGGTTTCCAAGAAAAGCAGTATAAAAATATTCTGTTGCTGATATTTCTACAAAGAATATTATGAAATTTCAATTCAAGGACACAGATGTTGTTCAGTTACTGTAAGTTACTGTTTGCAAATCTAGTTTTTGTCCCCATTTGCTAAAACGTTCTGTGACTAGGGAACTTCCATGTAGGGACTTGGCTTTGGGGCCTTCGCACCTGGACTCACATGTCTCTTCGACTTCTTGGAATCTTGCTTTTGTCATCTGTTACAGAGCCAAAATAACAGGGTTTTAGGATCAGAGATAGCATATATGAAAGGTCTAGAGAGTGCCTGTTACATGGATGGTGTTTGTTGAGCTGTGCAGTGGAGACATTTTCCACAGACTTTTTTCAGATGAGCCTTGAGCCAAGCAAACTGTCACCCTTCTATGTTTCAAGCCAGAGAACATTTTGTCAGCATCTCCCATGTGTTAATATTTGAGCAGAACTCCTGAGTCCACCACTATAAGGAAAACATCATGCCCCATAAAAGAACTTACAGTCACTAGTTTCCTCACAAACGTGATACCTATGTATGGAAATCTGTTTATCTTTTACCAAGCTATTTGGCTCTTAGGAGGCCAAGTCATGAGACTGCAAAGCTGCTCTTCACTGCTGTCTGATATAGAATGAATTTGGGTCATGGAAAAGAAAGGGAACAGGAAGCTTGCCTTTTTTGTTTTCTAACAGAGTAAAATAAAAGGAGGAATTAACCATGAGATTCGCATGGCAATGTTTAGCTTTATAACCACACATTTTGGTAAAATGAACACCAAAAAGTCAACAGCAAAATATTAATGCCATGTCACACTGCTACAGAAAGTGCTAACAGTGCACAATGGACTGGAAATTTGGGATGTGAATTCTTGGAAAAGTAGTAGGTATCTTTTATAAATTATTATATCGATCCACAACTTTAATAGTTTGAAGGGACTCCAGAGAATATTTAGCTCAATGCTCACATCTCATCAGTGGAGAATCAAAGACTAATAAGTTATTCTTCACTGTTTAGGGTCACACTATACTATACAAGCCAGAGCTGGCTCAGGACACCTTACACCTCCCTAAGGGACTCCTCTCTCCTGTTTGGACCCCTCTGCCTCCCTCAGCAAGATGTAGGTTCCAAAAGGGTTCATCTGGTGCAGAAACAAGCAAAATGAATGACACTTTCTTTTAAAATATACTAGCATTATTCTGCCATCTTGGGTGACCACACTGTAGTCACTTTTCTCTATAATTTAGAAAGAGATAATGGCATTTCGGCATACAGTTCTAAACATTCAATGATTGCTAGTCACGAAGCCTCTGGCTCTATCTAGCAGACATTAGATATTCCAAAACTGCCTATTGTTTTAATAGCAGCTTTATTGACAAATATTCTTTACTTAGAAAAAAGAAAAACTTAATTGATAGAAGAAAGCTTAGCTGCTCTAACAGGAAGCTGAGATGCTATGTATATTAAAGTCAAAGTAGAACTTTTTTGGATACAGACTGAGAGAAATCATGTGAACCAACGGAGGATTCCATCTGGCTGCATCCAGAGAGAAATTTTAAGAATATTTGAAAGCAGGTAAAGAGAAGAAAAAGGGGAGAGTTCTCTGTTGGCAGAGGGTGAGCATGTACACACCCCAGATACAGAGGGACATTGTCGAAATGGTTTCCTACAGACAGGGAGGCTATGGAACGTAGCAACTGTGGCGTCTGACCTCAAGGTTAAGACAATTACGTTCCTTTTACTGTATTTTTTAGTAACATCTGTGCTATCTCCACATTTGTTATACTCACCAATTTTGAGTTGGTCATAGCTTGGGGAATGAGGAGAGACCTCGATCACACTCTTACTCACAGGCATCTAGAGATGGCTGGAGCAGCCAGCAGAAGCAGTGTTCATCACACGCAAATCAGCCCTGGACTATGGAGCGAGAAGACTCGGGATTGCCAAGAGAATGTGGATATCTGAGCTGGGTGAGAACCCTGAGAAATCACAAGAGGCACTCAGGTTGTTTCACAGATAAATGTTGGCATGACTCAGTGATTTCTTCCAGCCACTGGTGAAGAGGTGAACCCCGGAGACGGAACCATTCGGAATGGCTCATTTCTCTACGCGTTTGCATGTTAACATGATATTCTCCATTGGGTGGCTTTGTCAGTATGAATTTCAGTATCAATACCTTTCAATCAGATACACATTTTATCATTAAAGCACAAGCCTAGCTTGAGTTTTAAAGGTAGGCACAAACTATGCAATTCTTTTAAGAAGAAATAAACTAAAACAAACAAGAAGAGGCAAGTCATGTTCACGACCCAGTGTGTTTCACTTCAGGATGAAGAGATATACAAAAACTCAGTTTGGCTTGACTGACACTAGGGTACCTTAAAATGAAAAGGGCGGTAGTGCAAATAGCAATGTAGTTCAACAGCCTTTGCAAATCTCCAAAAATTAGATGATTTATATAGCTTTTTACATTGCTTTTTATCTAAAGATGTCATATCATATATCTATAAATTTCCTGACTCAACATATCAAAGATGTTTTAAAATGGCATTTTGATGATTTTTTGATGTCATGTGAGTGTACAGAGGTACTTTGTTTTCAGATATTTATATGAAACAGAGGGTGACTCCCTAGTTTCATGGAGGTTCAGTAGTGAGATGGGAAAGATATGGACCACATGCAGTATAATTATTAACAGAGCCCTGGCTTAATTACTTCAAGACGCTTAACCTTCCTGGAATTATACTTCTCATTTGTAAAATAAGAAAATGAGGCTATGCTATCTTTAATGTTTTGTTTGGCTTTTTTAAAACATAATAGGGACAAGAATAAGGAATGGTCCTTTACGTCAACACTGGGAACTCAAGGTTATGCTGTAAAAATGTAGGAAAATACAAAACTGTATTGACTTTGTGAAAGAAGGTTTAATTACTTAACCACTAAGGAGGTCGTTTTAAGGTGACATTCCTGTAACTTAGCAGGAATTCCTTGGAAATGGACCCAGAGCAGTGAGAAGCGATCCAATGTATTTTGTAGTATTTGGATAAATGTCAAAAACCTGAAGGCCTGACTTTTTAATTTTTGTTTTATTTTGTTTTTGTTTTGTCCATACAATGATTATGAACTTAAGGGAGTATAACCTGAGAGAAAACAAAACAAAACAAAAAAAACTCTGAACAGGTATATTGTTGTTTTTTTAATAGCTTATAGGATACCAAAGAGCGATGCTAGAGCTGTGTAGATCCAGAGAGAAAACCCAGAACCCAGTGGAAGACTTCGTAAGATTTTACAGGAAGGCAAGATGCGTAATAAGTCCCCCACAGCTACAGGAATTGGCTTTGGAAGTAATGAGCTTGTGCTCGAGACAAAGGCTTGAGAACCAGGCACTGGGATTTCCCAGACACTGATGATGATAGCACTTTGCATCGATGTTCATGAGAGATTTCGGTGTGTAGTTTTGTTTTTATAATGTCACTATCTTGTGTTGGTAAAAAGACAATGTTGATCTTATAGAATAGTTAAAAAGTGTTTATGTCTACATTTTGGAAGAAATTGTGTAGAACTCATGTTATTTTTAATTATATTTAATTTTGTAATTTAATATTGTAAGATTCACCAGTGAAACCATCTGGGACCGGTGTTTTTTAAAAATATATAGAAATTATTGATTTAATTTTAATGGATACAAACATATTCAGTTTACCTATTTCTCCTTATGTGAGTTTTGCTATTTTGTGTGCCCAAGTGTACCTGAAGTATCATAGTCAGCTTCATGCTATTTCTTTATTATTGTTTTAATGTCTGCAGAGTATCTGGTAATAACCCCTCTTTCATTCCTGCTATCAGTAATTATCTTTTTTAAAAATTTGTCAGTCTTGCTAGAGGTTTATCAGTTTTATTAATCCTATTATAGAACCAGCTCTGTTTCATTGATTTTTCTCTATTGTTTTACTGTTTTAATTTGTATTAATTTCTGCTCTTATCTTCGTTATTTCCTTCCCTTTGCTTACCTTGTATTTTGTTCTTTTTTCTCAAGGTAGATATTTAGGCCATTGAGTTAAGATTTTTCTCATTTCTAATGTAAGCATCTACTGGTATACACTTTTCTGTCAGTACTGCTTTAGTTCCATCCCACAATTATGGTCTGTTGCAGACTTGTTTTTATTCAGCCTCATGCATTAAAAAAATTTATTCTGCTATTTCTTTTTTCGGTATCAGATGGTGTTAAAACTTTTGCTTAAATAATTAAATACAATTAATAAAAGTTATAATAAAAGGGATAATTGTATGTACAGTCATATGTCAATGATAAAAACACATCCTAAGAAATGCATTATTAGGCAATTTCATTGTTGTGTGAACATCACAGAGTGCACTTACACAAAGCTAGATGGTACAGCCTACTACACACCTGGGCTGTATTGTAGAGCCGATTGCTCCTAGGTTACAGACCTGTACAGCATGTTACTGTACTGAATTCTGCAGGCAATTTATAACACAATGGCAAGTATTTATGTATCTAAACATATCTAAACATTGACAAGGTACAGAAAAAATACAATATAAATGATAAAAAGAAATGGTACACTTGTATAGGGCACTTACCATGAATGGCATCTGCAGGGTGGAAGTTACTCTGGGTGAGTTAGTCAGTGAGCGGTTAAGTGAATGTGAAAATCTAGGACATTACTGCACACTACTGTAGACTTTGCAAACACTGTACACTTAAGCTGCACTGCATTTCATGAAAAATAAAGTAATTTTGCTACAGTGTTACAACAGCTATAACATCACTAAGCAATAGGAATTTTTCAGCTCCATTCTAATCTTATTGGACCACTGTCACATAAGCAGTTTGTCATTGACAGAAATGTCTTTATACAGCATGTGACTGAACCTATATTTTGCTCTTTCCATTGTTCCACGTTCCTTCCTGATGCTTTTAGTTCCCGTCTTTCATCTTTTTTTTTTTCTGTTGGAAGAACATCCTTTAGGCAATCTTTAAGAATAAGTCTGCCATTGAGAAATTCCCATATTTTCTCTACATCTGAGATTGTTTTTATTTCTCTTTCTTTCCTGAAAAATACTTCTATTGGGTATAGAAACACAGTTCACAGCTCTTTTCTTTCAGCCTTTAAAGGGTATTGTGCCATGTCCTTCTCTTTTCCTTGGTTCTAATGAGAAATCTGATGTCATTTTAATTGGCGTTCCATTGTAGGTAACATGTCGATCCTCTCTGGCTTCTTTTAATTTTTTTATTTGTTTTAGAACTTCAATTATGATATGTCTTAGTATCTATTCATGGGGTTTTTTTTCAGTGCCTTGAATTTTTAAGTGTGTATCTTTTGCAAAATTTGTCAAGTCTTCGGCCATTAATTATTCCATTCTATATCATTTTTTTCAGTCTGTTTCTATCTGTTGTTCAGATTGGGTGAATTCTAATTTTCTGTACTCAATTTCACATATTTTATCTCTTTCATTTGCACTCTACTATTGAATCCATCCAGCAATTTTTTTTTCTGTTATCGTATTTATCAGTTTTATAATTTGATCCTGTTCTTTTTTATGAATCTATTTCCTTGCTGAAATTCTCTGTATTACATTTGCCTCTAATAGACTGTCATAGAATGTTTGACAGCTGTTTTAAAACCCTTGTCAGGTAGTTCCCACACCTGATTCTATTGATGTTGGCATTCCTCAAACCCATAATCTCAGCGTTACTGAGGGTTGTTCAGAATAAATTTTACTGCTAAAAATAGCACCTAAAGTCAGTAAACAGAAGACGATTGCATGCTTAGCTGAGAGATAGTATAAAACTAGAGGTTATATGTTGAAAAATTGTCTTCTTAAAATTGAAAGTGGTTTTAAAAAGTCAAAACCTGATGGATAAACTGAATAATCTACAGGGAAAAAAAACTCATCTCGACAAGGAATATAAAGAAATACTTTACGATTATTCTGTTGAGTAAAAGAAAAGAATGGGTTATAGTCAGAGGTTGACAGAGAGTGTGGCCTTAAATGAATTGTGGTGATAAATTTTCAGTGAATTTCCTAGTGAGTCACCAGATACGGAATAATTGCTGCATATATGAGGCAGAGGATTGAATAGTAAATAAAATCCATGTAGGATTTAACAGCTTGCAAGGGAGGGTATGGAACAGGCTGACACTCACAACTATTTCTAAAGGAAAATGGAAAGAAAATTCACAAGAAATTGGAAAATGGAGGTGGAGCTCACAGCTTTTTTTGTTACACCTTTTCAGTGGGAAGCATGGTCTGGCAAGCATGATATAAAACATCATGTATAACTGGTCATCAAAACTTTGGGAAACATAATCTACAAACAGGAAAGAGAATGAGCCTTAAGTCCAGAGAGAACAACAGAATAAGAAAGAGGCAGGATGTGTCCAGTCTAAGGCAGCAGAGCCCTGATCCTACAGCACCTCTGGCTGCCAGAATGTGGTACAAGCTGACTCTGGATTGGACCTTGCACGTGCTACTGTACCAGACCACCTTTGCAGTTCCCTTTAGTTTCCTCCCATCTGAATTTCCTCAGTGGCAACGTTAATAATTTTATCTTGAAAGTTATTCCAAAACAGCATGTGCCCAGTTTGTCCTAAGTGAGGAATAAGCATTTTGAGGGATGTTCTCCTTATTCCAGCACATTTTCCCAAGTTTCCTCAATGTTCTCCCTTTAGTTTTAACAGACATTTTCTGACCGGATTTATGCTAAACAAGGACAATAAACACCAACAGAAACTTTTCCAGCTTCCCAACATTTCACAGCAGAGCTGCAGTAAAGGCAGAGGACATGGAGAGAAGCCCCATATGGCCAAGTCCTGCAGGAGCAGCAGCTCCTCCTGCCCATGTGTTCTGGAGCCCACCCGTCCAGGGGCAAAGCTGCATGCAGACTCCTTCCCCATCCGATTTTTCACCGGGGACTGGCTCTGACCTTCAGACAGACACGTCCAAACACCTGCCGACTGCCCTCTGGGTGGCCACCAGATACCTACAGCTCCGCACTGAAAAGTTCCAAAATGGAAACATCATCTCCCCCAAACCCGCCCCCTCTGTTCTGTGTTTTCTTAGATTCTGTATGTATATTTGCCTTCCATTCCTCACAAGGCCCAACTCTCAGCCAAAGTGTCCACCTCTCTCCTTTTAAGTCCAATGCCTGGTATTCACTTCTCACATGCAGATCTGCTGATTCAAGGCTGAGCCCCCACCTTCTTCCCTAACTCGCACAGCAAGCCAACATTGCCCCTACCCTAAATCATCCCAGGGCCAGGTACCAGGCAACCAGAGACCACCCTACGCTGTGTACCCATCCCTGCCTTTACTTCCCCACAGAAGCCTCAATACAGGCTCTGGCTGGGCCCTTCCTTCTGTCTCCTAGCCTCCCTGAGCTTTCTGCATGGCCCTGCGTGATGTGGTGTGCCCCCTCCTCCTGGGAAATAGAAGCAATAAATTTTCTTTCAGTGGCACTGACCTCTATGTGTAGTCACTCAGTCATTTCCAGAAACTAAAATCCTTTGGCCACAAAGGAGATGCTCTCCTTTTGCCATCACAGAATGAGATTGAGGATAGGGCATATCTGAATTCGGGGATGTAGTCTCAGCCTTAACTCTCACTACTTTGTGGTGGTGTTTAAGGATGTCTACCACTCAGCTTATCAAGAAAGCAGTGATATGTGAGGAGGCGCACTAGACTAGGTGCAAAATATATAGGAAGTGTCGCTCCCGCAGGCAGATGTGTCAGAGCACACGAGCCTCCCTCTACTGCATGCTGTACCCTCCTTCCTCCCTCTGGACACCAGTGAGGGTAAAAATCACCTGGCCTGCAAAATTCTTTGACAACTGGCACTTGTCGAGTATGTGCTGTGAACTACACACGGAGGTGAGTGGAATCGATGTGTGTGTGTTTGTGGTGGTGCATACACTTCCTGTGACTCTCTGGAGGGTCAGTGTTTACAGATGCGCTCACCCCTGCAGGGCCAGGTCAGGGTCTGTGCTATCTCTGCTGTTTTCACAACTCTGTTCTGGCTCCCCAGGAAAACCACAATAAAAATCGGTCTTGGTTGGGTGCAGTGACTCACACCTGTAATCCCAGCAGTTTGTGAGGCCAAGGCAGGCAGATCACTTGAGGTCAGGAGTTCAAGACCAGCCTGCCAACATGGTGAAACCCTATCTCTAATAAAAATACAAAAATTAGTCGAGTGTGGTGGCACGAACCTGTAATACCAGCTACTCAGGAGGCTGAGGCAGGAGAATCGCTTGAACCTGGGAGGCGTAGGTTGCAGTGAGCTGAGATCACGCCACTGCCCTCCAGCCTGAGTGACAAGAGTGGGATTCTGTCACACACACACACACACACACACACCAGTCTTAGCGGAGGATTCTCTGTCCAACAGAAAGGACAGGAAAGCAATGTGTTCACACTTGGCCTGTGGAGAAACCTCTCATTCACACCAGGACCTACGTTACCTCAGTGAGTATCTAGACACTTTAAAAGCTAGAAATGTTGGGGCTTGCCAAAGTTCCTTTTCTATGTAAGTTTTTGTTTTGCTTTTTTCCTGGTTAGGTCAAGGTCAAGGTGATTTACTGTTAGCATCTGTGGCTTTCTGGAATCCCACCCTTCCCAATCACACATCATTTTAAAGAAATGGTTCCCGAAAGGTCTGAACCACATTGTTAACCCACATACCCAGTGAAAAACAAAACAATTCTAAGAAGATTTAAATTAAACCAGTAACCCATCCTCTTCTTATCTTTTTCTTGTAAATATTGCTTGATTCTTCCTGAATTCCCGAAGTGGAGTTTATTACAAAGAGCATTCATTTAGACTAGAAGTACTTGTATACAATTTTGTATGGTTTCCGTGGAAAAAGTGAATAGAACTGTGTTGCAGTATTGTGGTTTTAAGGCCTAAATTGACAATCAGCCTTTGTGAATTTGCATGAAAATTTATGCCCACATGACATCTTTTCTACTAAAGAAAGCTTTTGTTTTTCACACTTAGTACTGAACCTGGAAAGCTAATATCCATGTGGATAATCCCAAAGGAGCTGGTGTGTTTAACTGTGTTGATTTTGTATGATCAGGAATGAGTAAAAATAAAGCATGTTAGAATTTCAGAGATGGAGAGGAACTTATGGTCTCCTACTTACCTTGCATTCTTGGCATTTGGGGCCCAGATCACCTAAAGACCCCCCTGCACTATCTAATTTCCTCTGCAACTCCATCTCATCCAGACACCCCCTCTTGGCTGTTGGTGTACCAGTACCCCCTTAAGAGCCCCCTGCTTCAGGGTCTTTGTCCTCACTTCTATCTTCTCCTGAATCACGTTTACTTCTCCTCCCAGATGGCTGCTCAAATGTCAACCTAGAAATAAAAACACCTCTAACCACCCTGAAAAAACAGCCACCACCTCAGGCTCAGCACTTCCTGCACTTAAGCCTGTTTTTCTTTTTGCCAAAGCTTTCACTGTTATCTGAAAAAATATATACATTTCCATGTTTAAAATGTATTATCTGACTCTCTTTGTTCTTTGCTGCATCTCTACACCCAAGAATAGTTCCTGGCACATTACTGACATTCATCAAATGTCTTTTGAATGACTAAATAAGTGAATGTGATGGGGTCCTCAGTATTCTGAACCCTAACAGAGTCATAGTTTCTCAAATTGACATGTGCCTTTACTGCAATTTCAATCCAAGCTAAAAGTTTAAAAGTGGCATAAGGGCTGCCCAGGTAATATGAATTCATCACATGAAGGAATATTATATCTTTGAAGGCAGTGACTATTGTATTTTACCTCCTTGAGTGAGAATACATCTGTCTCAAAGAAAAGAATCAAGTCTCATTAGGGAGACAGTGCTGGCCAAACCAATCAGAACCATCCTTTGGGAAAAGATGTTTTAGAACTGACTCTTCTTTGACTATCCCAATTTGAAATCTGTGTCTTTAGGGGTTCTTAACCACATTAAGTCATGACTGAGTGGTTAACTGTAGTGTCTTTGAGGCATAGGGATGGCAGGGATGAGGCATGAGCCCTCCATGAGGAGTTTACATCTAGGGAAGACTTCTTTTCTTAATCGAACTACAAGAAGAACTCATATTTCTCATGCCTATTTTTCAACCCAAACATAAACAAATGGGAGAACATGGTGGGAGCGGGGTGTATCCCACACTCCACAGAGAAGGGTGAGGATCCAGTTGAGAAGGACATCCCTGCAGAAGGAACAGGAGACACCAACAAAAATGTGATGAGACTGTAAAGTCTCAATAAATATCCTGACTTTGCCCTCTCCCTCTGAGATGTAACAAGACTCTGTTGAAGTGGGAGTGTTAGGCCATTCTTGCTATAAATAAATACCTGAGACTGGGTAATTTATAAATAACAGGTTCAGTTGGCTCATAGTTCTGCGGGTTGTGTAGGAAGCATGGCACCGACATCTGGTCAGCTTCTGGGGAGGCCTCCAGGAGCTTATACTGATGGTGGAAGGCAAAGTAAGAGCAGGCATCGCTCACAGGGGAGGCACCACACTTTACAGCAATCAGATCTCATGGTAACTCACTCACTATCTGAGGACAGCACCAGACCATGAGGGATCACCTCCATGAGCCACATACCTCCTACCGGGCCCCACCTCCAATACTGAGGATTATAATTCAACATGAGACTTGGGTGGGGACAAATACCAAACTATATCAGTGGGTTTTCCTTCCTATGGTAAAAAAAAAATCAGCTTCTTCTTATCCCCAGCTGTGGTGGTAATATTCTGGAAAGCCAGCCTTTAATAAGCGTGCAAAGGCTGTGTTTTTCCCTTGGTGGGTAGAGGCAAGGAAAGGAAAAAGACATGGGTCTAGCACACTGCCTGCCTGCTGTGGATCTGGAGCTAGCCTGGGCCCAGGGACCATGAGGGGAATGAGGACTATTTCTACCATAGAGGAGCATAAGGCCTTCTTAGGGAGAAAGATATGTAAACAACACTTAATGCAATGGAAGTCACATGAGAAAGGGGACTGTAGCTTGTGGAGGAGGCGAAGGAAGATTAGACAGACTGCAATTGGCCTCATTTTAGCAGATGAGGAGATAAAATAGGAGGGAAATAACAGTCTTTAGAGTGAAAGCAGAACTCTACAGAGCTGACACTAAGGCCTGCACCCTTCCCTGTGTCACATGGCATGAGACAAAACATTCATGCACGATGCAGTGGGGCATGGTCTGTGTTACTGTCGCCTGGCTCATGCTTTAAGACACAGACTCCTACTCCTGAGGAGGAATGTGTCCAAGGGAGTGCCAGGGGCCCTGTGGAACAAGAGGAGGCTTGCTGGTCTCCCTTTGGCCTTGACTGATGTTGCTGAGAAGAGAGCCCCTTCACGCAGGCGTCTTCAGGGCTCCCGCAGCTGGGGCCTCGCTCTGTGTACTGTTCTGGAGATTGCTGAGGCTAAATATTACTGCAGCTGGGAACACTCAGGAAACTTGCTCCCTTACAAATGGCAATCTTTACTCAGGTACCTGAGGAGCAAAATGGCAATCCGTGTAGCATAGTGCAGAGAGAGTCCACAGGATTCTCCTGCTCTCTGGAATACCACCCCAGAACACGTCCTCCCTTGTGCTTTCTCCCATGCCCATCAGACTTGGCTGTGGGCACAAGGGAAGAAGGAGTCAGGATGGGAACCAGAGCTGTCATGGGAAGACAGCACAGGCCACGCAGCACCAGGTAAACTGGATAAATTGGAAGATGGTAGTGAATCTGCAGCCACACGATGAAGAGTTTTAAAGGGGATGAAAAGGAGACACAGGTAGAGCGTATTTCCACTGAGCACAGAAAAAGAGAACAGTAATTTCCTTTACATGTCTATTTGGAAATCATTGAGTATTTATACTATATGAGAAAGAGGTTGGAATACACTCAAGAGTATATTAAAAAATATAAAACCTGATTCTTTTTTGCAAAGGATTTACAACCCCAACAATTAACCATGATGCATTGCATGTAAAATGCCAAAAGAGTGATACAAAATATTCTACAAAGGAGGAAGACGTGTTGAAATTTGTTAAGCATCTGTTAGAGCTGTCACTTAGTATGAGCAAGTTAATTTAATCTTTACACAACCTTAGATTATAGGTGTAATGAATATTATTTTGCAGATTAGGTAATCATGTCCCAGAAATGTCAAGTAAGTTACCAATGTCACTCAGCTAGCCCGTGGAAGAGGTAGGCTTCCCACTCTCCCTAGAGCAATTGCTCTTTCTCTTGGAAAGAAAAGTCTCCTGCATCTAAGTCAAAGCACGGGAGTTAATCATGCAGCTGATTTTAGAATCACAGGCTCCCTAAGTCAGTGTGGGTCATCTGCTTAAGACCCTGGTCATCTAACAGAGAGACATCCACGCAGGAGTGAAGGCCATGGCCTACAGTAGATTTTGTAATGAGAAGTCACTCAAGCCTGAATGATGACAGAAATCACAGAGAGGAAATGGAATACACTATTGAGACGCTAAGTCCCAAAGAGGTCAGTCATGCCCGGTGAAGTAAGTTTTGAGAGTGAATTGGTATGTGGGAAACATGTGGTGAAGACAAGGGGTTGAAAGCTGAGGCTTGAGTAAGGCCAAATAGATTCAGTGCTGAAGGCCCACATTTTGATTATGTTGGCTGCACAGCACCATGACTCAGTTATCTGTTTTTTTTTTTTTTTAGATGGAGTCTCACTCTGTTGCCAGGCTGGAGGGCAGTGGCACGAGCTCAGCTCACTGCAACCTCCGCCTCCGGGTTCAAGCGATTCTCCTGCCTCAGCATCCTGAGTAGCTGGGACTACAGGCATGTGCCACCACGCCCAGCTAATTTTTGTGTTTTTAGTAGAGATGGGGGTTTCATCATGTTGGCCAGGATGGTCTCGATCTCTTGACCTCGTGATCCGCCTGCCTCGGCCTCCCCAAAGTGCTGGGATTACAGGTGTCAGCCACTGTGCCCAGCTGACTCAGTTATCTTTTTAAAGCACCTCTGCATGCTGGATCAACCTGTGAGATGCATCTGCAGAACATCTTGAACGTGCCTGACTCAGAGTCTCTTGGAAGATGTCCAATGCTGAAACCTTGCTTGATCCAAGGCAGCATGGTTCATATTCTTATATAGTATAATTATAATGATTATATTTTAAATTAAATTCATTTGGGATAAAAAAGGTAAACTAAAAGATATATGTTGGGAGGTAATAAATCTCCAAATACATTGTTGTCCCTAGATTCAGTATTGAATAACTTTGATTTTATATGCTTTTAAAATGTACTGAAACCTCTTAATAATTGCTGGTTTTTCCAACGAGAGGCTTGATGTCAAAAATAAGCCAGGAATACCTAGTGTTCCAGCTCCATATTCTACCCTGCACATAGAAATAGGCTTTTGAAGTCCAACAGAGCCAGGTAAAGGGAAAAGATGTTGCAAATAGATTCTCAAGTCATCTACTCTGACTCCACCAAAACCCACAAGTGAAGCAATGATTTATGATCTGACTCACAATTGAAGAGTCTGCACAGAAAGAAAAAAAAACAAAAACAAATTAATAACCATAAAGAGGAAGTGCATATTTCCTACACTTCATTCTTTTTTCTTTTTATCTACCATCCCATCAAGCCTGGCAGTGATCGAGCAGGGTGAAATCATTGTTTCTTTTTTATAAATCAACATGGGTAATGTTTGAGTGCAGAAAGATCTGGTATTTCACTATTTATGGGTGCATAGCTCTGTCTGTACTCACAGTTCCAACAGCACGTTCACTTACTTTTAACTTCTGACTCAAAGTAACCCTGCAGAATCTGTATTCTTATCCCACTTTGCAAATTAGGAAAATGAGCCTCACATTGGTTTACACACAAGTGACAATGAAACAATTATTGCTTGGGTGAGAAGGGCAGTGAATGCTATAATACGATAGTTTCCAAAAATTTCCAAGTTGGAAGCTTCTGGGATAGGCAAACGAGACAAAGTAAATACATTTTCTTGTAGTTAGGATATAAGGTTCTGAAATCAGACAGTCTGGATTCAAAACCCAGTGCTGCTGCCTTACCCATTTTCTCTAAGTTCCAGTTTCTTCACCTGAAAAATAGGAATTGCGTAGTACCTTTAAAAATGTAGATATAATAATATGGCAAAATAATGCAAAGAATTATGTGAGGATAAAGCACAGGTGATAAAAAATTATTAAAGGAAATTTTACCTAGTATTTGATATTCTTTACACAGTTTAGTGATGCAGAAATTATTTATTATTTCTCTTGTCAAGAGTGGGATTATAGATCAACAACTGGGAACACTAACTGTCCAGCAGAAGATGAAAAGTCAGAGTCCCTTGGGAGCCCTGACGCTACCAGAACTAACAGAGACAGGAGTGTTGATCAGATGTCAGAGACAGTAGTGCTGATCAGATGTCAGAGACAGGAGTGCTGATCAGATGTCAGAATCTGGCCAGTGTAGTGAAACCATAAAAGATGCAGACATTTCCAAACACAAGCTGACACTGGGACCGAGAACCACCTCTTTCCTACAGCACCCAACAACTCTCCCAAGTCTGGGCATCAGACATTGCCATGGCTGGCTTCCCACCCAATCTTTAAGGTGCATTTCCATCTCTTCAGTTCAAATTAGCAGGAAATTCAAGAAGATGCTTGCAAGTCAAGGCAATGGATCCTTGGGGCAATGGGGACAGAGGAAGGGACTTGCATACGAGAGGCTAAACTGGGCTAAAAAGAAGAGTTCAAGAAGTTGATAGAGAGAATTTGGAAGTGGAGAAAAGAAGAGGTGACACGAGCAAAGGTACGCAAGGCAGACTTTGACACCATGGTGCTGGCCTCACCGGGCCTCTATGGTGGTGTCCCCTCATAGGACTCAGGCAGGAAACATGACAGTGTAGGGAGAAAGACACAACAAATCCTTTTGTCTCCCCTCCTGCCTCTTGGGTTTCTCAGTGAAGATTCTGTTGGCAAGATAAAAAGGAATTACAACAATCAATCTTCTTTTGGTGTTTGTTTCTCTTCTCTCTCCTTTTGGGAGCATTGCTTTGTGTCTGGCTGTGAGTTCAGTCCACAGACACAGTAGGACTTTGAGTCATTCCCCTCAGGCTTTCATTCTGGCACTGGTAAATGCTACTCATGAGACAGTGGACCTTGCTTTTATCACCTTTAAAGGGAAATAACAATACATATTTCTTTCTGGGTTACTGGGAGAGATAAACTCTTGTGGAACACATTACTCATTGTGCTTCATAAAAGACACTTTCTAATCCTTGACATAGCTTGAGCCGTAATCAAACATAGCACGGAATGGCAAATAGAGGCTCAATAAACATTTATTGGAGAAGAAAAGAAACATGAATAAACCAAATGAATAAAGTACATCAATTTGGGCTTAAATAGAGACACATCCTAAAGATAAGACTGTAAGGCAAGGATATAGGCCATGGATAAGACAAATGCCAAGCCCCTGTTTTCACTGGTAAACCAGGGCCAGCTGAAAGGACAGGACTACACAAAACACACCAGGCAAAATCCCTATGTCCCCACCACCCTGTCCTCAGTAATGAAAGTTTCTTGGAAACATCTGAAATCTATGCAGAGCCACGGAAGAAACATAGCAAAAAAGAAAGAAATTACACTTGAGAAGGCTTTATCTAGTTAAATAAAATTACACTAAAATTTAAAAATAAATAAATAAAGGATTCAAAACTGAAATTTAGAAGAAGGCTAGATTGTTGTTGTTGTTGTTGTTGTTGTTGCTTTTTCTTCATCCAGAAGACAGAACCAGAGTCGCTGGATGGGATGACTTCATGCGCAAGACAGGAAGGAAGTGGGTCCCACAGACTCATGCCAAGAGTCTCGCAACCCCCTTAAGGGCAAACATTCCCAGCACACCAATCCTGTCACAGCCAGGCCAGCCAACCCTCATACTGAATCCCTCATCTTCAGAAAGTCTACTGTTTTGATGTAATCATCAAAGGCTAATGGAAAAGAATAATATTATTTCATAGTTTAAGAGTAAAGAAAGAGACATCTGGAATTAACTTTGAATGAGAAAGATACTGATCTCATAGGCTACATGGAGAAAAAAAGGGAGTAAAGCCCCCTGGGCAGTATTCAACATTGAGGACAGAACACTGAAAACATACATTATTTTAATCACTGAGGTGCAAAAAGAAAAAAAAAGAAAAAATGTGTTCTCTAAAAATCAGGCCTTTTTATCCACCAACGTTTCTGATTTGCATTGACCTATTTCCTTTTTAGAGGAAAATGGGCTGAAAAAAATTTAAAAATAAGCTTTAGAACCAGACAAACACAGGTCAGATTCTGAGTTTTCACTGGAAATAAGCTGGATGGTATCAGGCAAAGTGGCTCTAATTGTGGCCTTGAGTGTAAGATTGCCAGATAAAATACCGGGCACCCAGATCTCAGACAAGCAACAAATAATGTTTTAGTATAAGGATGTCCCCATTCTTATATAAGAATTATTTATTGTTTACCTAAAATTCAAATTTAACCAGGCAGTCTCTATTTTTATTTGTACATCTAGTGACACTCATCTTTGACAGTAGGAATAAAACTATTGACCTGCACTGTCATTTGGAGATTAATAGTGATAGAGATAAATCATGTAGCAGAGGGCCTGACATGTAGGAAATACTCCAAGCAGTAACCATTAATACTTTTACTTTAATTTCATCCTGAATAAGAATCATGTGTTATAAAGCTGGATATCCCCATTTCGGTGCATGCTTTATTTGGATTCATTTTTATTCAATGTGAGGTGAAAAAATTTCATAGTAGAGGAAAGGGAGTGTTTATACACTGCTAGTGGGAATGTGAATTTGTCTAGCCACTGTGGAGAGCAGTTTGGAGATTCATCAAAGAACTAAGAGAAGAATGACCATTCAACCCAGTATTCCCATTACTGGGTATATACTCAAAGGAAAACACATCATTCTACCAAAAAGACACATGCACCCTTGTGTTCATCACGGCAGTATTCACAATAGCAAAGACATGAATCATCCTAGGGGTCCATCAAAGATGAATTGATAAAGAAAATGTGATACGTACACACCATGGCATACTACGCAGCCATAAAAAAATATGTCTCTTGCAACAACATGGTGGCAGCTGGAAGCCATATCCTAAGTGAATTAATGCAGAAACAGAAAACCAAATACCACATGTTCTCACTTACAAGTTGGGGCTAAATGTTGGGTCCATATGGACATAAAGACAGGAACAACAGACACTGGGACTACTAGAGAAGGGAGAGAAGGAGGAAGGTAAGGGCTAAAATAGTACTTATTGGGTACAATGCTCACTACCTGGGTAATGGATTCATCCATGCTCCAAACCTCACATGTACCCTTGATTTGAAAATAAAAGTTGAAAAGAAGAAAAAATTAAAACTATTTTTGAAAAAACAGAAGTATCAACCAAAAAATGAAGCAAAATCAGAGACAATTTCGTAAGGAAACTTGCTGAAAAGTTCATAAGAAGTATAAGTAAATAAAATACATATATACAAACTAAATGCATATCATATAATTTGCCCGCCTTTACCAATGAACTAAGTTTGCTCTTTAGGGTCATCAAAGTGTGCTCCATCCTGGGCCTTCCCATGAAAATCTGCATGTGTGAATGCACGCCTCATACAATACAATGAAGAAGATGAAGAATAAAGAATGGGCACTTGATGTCCCAGGGTGTGCCTGCCTCCAGGGCACATTCAGAGGCTGAGCTCGAATGTGTTTCCCTCACAATGCCCTTATTTCATGACGTGATTTTAATGGTAGTGAACTTGAATAGCTTAGCACAATGTCCTCCAGACTCATCCATGTTATCTCAAATGTCAGGATTTCTTTCTTTTTAAGGCTGAATAATATTCAATTGCATGTATGTGCCACATTTTCTTTATTCATTCATCTGTCGTTGGATATTTGGGTTGTTTCCATATCTTGGCTATTGTGACTAATGCTGCAATAAACATAGAAGTACAGATATCTCTTCAAGATCCTAATTTCAATTCTTTTGGATTTATATGCAGAAGTGGGATTGCTAGATCACATGGTCACTCAGGGGTAAAAAGTGAGGAAAAATGAATAAGTTCTAGATATCTAGTCTACAACATAATGCCTATAGTTAATAATACCGTATTGTGTACTTTAAAATATGTTAAGACGGTAGATCTCATGTTGTTTTCTTATTGAAAAAAGAAAAAAGTACAAGGAAATGTAGTACCTTGATTGAGGTGACAGTATCATGGGTGTATGCAGATGTCTAAACTCATCAAAATGTATGCATGAAATATGTGCAATTTTTGTATATCAATTATACCTCAAAAAAAAAACCTCTAAAAACTTGAACAGTTTTAAAAGTAATTATTTTAGAATATTTAACCTTAATATCTCCTTACTCTGATTCCTGCAGTGACAGGAAAGGAGGAGCCCAGCCCTGTGGTTTGTTTCAGTTTGCCATCCTCAGACAAGCCTGACACCTGGAATCAGGTTGTTGGTATTTGTCCTATGAGTTGCCTTCTGGAAGCCCACATAGCCCAACATGTAAGCATTATGGATGGGGTACGTATTCTGTATAAGATTTTTAAGTTTTCAAAACAGAGACAGAGACAAAGAGAGGAGAAAGAAAGAGAGGAAGGGAGGGAAAGAGAAGATATTAAGTTAAATCATGAATAAACACATCCAGTAAATACTCAGCCCACAGCTGTGTTAAGTTTTCATCCCCCCCATGGCAGGCACAACACTATTTGCTGAAAAGAAAAAAGGCAGATACAAGAGATCCAGATCTTATGATTTATATAATTTGAACTCTTGATCTTATGGATCTTATGGACTAACAACAAACTAAAAATATCCAGAGAGAGAAAGGTATTTACCCATGGGCACCTGGCCAGTTGGTAGCAGGGCTAAGCTTGAGAGATGAATCTCCTCCTGGTCCCCAAACCTGGGCTCTTTCTACTTCCCAAGTCCTCTCCAGGTATCCTGCAGACAGAGCCCTTGGGTCTGGGTGAAGAAGCTTCTTTGTATTACATTGGTCAAGTCTTCCTGTTCTGATGAGTCTGGCTTCAGCTCTCAACCAGGGAGTTCTTGAATTTCACTTCTTTTTACCGCTATGGAAACTTTCCTCTTTCTCAAATTACAATCAATGAAGTATTGAGCTAGGCTTCTTCTAGCATCTAACTATTATTTGAAATATTTTTCTACAAAATTGATATTTGAGACCTAAGCAAGTGATAAATGAACTTTTTGAGACAACTGTGTTCACAATTTGAGGACTATCAAGTCATGTGATAATAATTTGTATATGTGATGTGCTTTGACAGAAAGATTTTCAAGACATTCTGTCCAATGGAAGCTGTCAGCAGGTGATACTTCGAGAACCTTAGGAGGCTTCATAAGTGGTGGGGAGTACAGCCATGCACTGCTTAACATACACTTCAAGTTGGCACCCTCACTTATATGAATCTTATCACACACTGCCTTACACATTCACATTCAGGCACCAATACGCAGGTTGATAAATTAATATCTTGCATTTTCCCTCATCTTCAGAAGCCTAAAATTTTGAATCTTCCTGGTTTGTGTTTTGAAAAAAATTGCATGTTAATATTTTCTTTCTTTTCCCTAATAAATGTACCTGCTTAAAACTTAAAATATAACTTGAAATATATTCATAACCAGTTGAATTTCCCTTTATATCCTTTCTTATCAATCCTTGAAATCATCAAACACCTTTCTCTGGAATTGAGTCTGAGGGGTACATGGATCTGGGGAAGGAGGAGAACTTGAGGGAGTACAGTTCTGTGATTGGTTTCTGAAAGCCCTGCTCTTTGCATTTTGCATATCTTGACATGTCACAGCCGTTGGCCTTCCCGTGGTTAGGCATTTACAAGGGATGGTGGGAAGGAAATAAGTGGAAGGAAATCGAGTCTTAGTAGTCTGTGCCCAAAAGGGTAAAACTGAAAGATCTGCCAAGGCCTTCTCCGTGGGACACATACGTGAAAGTTACCTTACCTGCAACTTTCTTCCAAACTGACAACAGGAGTAACAACTGTATACCCACATATACTAGTGACTTCCACATGTAATTTCTGTCTTGGACCCTTCTGCTAAAGTCCAGACCCACATATCCAAGAGCCTGTTGAAAGTCTCCTCCGAGATGAATGGGCCTGCCTAGAGCACCACTCCCAACACTGAGTCCATCGTCTCCACTCTTTCTCATCCATCACCCGCCCACCATCCACCTACCAAAACCCAGATGATCTGGTGGCGAGTGAAGTAGTCGGAGTCCCTGCCCTAAAGGTAGTGGCTTCCAGTCAGAGACAGCAGGCAGCCGATCCACCCCAGCCTCCCTGCTCTCTGTCCCCAGGAAGCTGCACTTTCCTATAAACTGCATGGCCCAGGTCACAGGGAGGCAAATGTCACATGATGGAAACTCGTGGATACTTCAAAGAGCCCCTTGTTTTCTTAATATTGGACATGCAACCATTCTCCATAGATAGGTATTTGGATGGTTCCCACATTTGCACTATTACAGACAATGTCATATTTAATCACAGTGTTGCTGTCAGCACAAGATGGAATAGAGGATGCGTTCACAAGCAGAAATGCTGGGCTTAGAGTGTGCCCCTTTTCAAATTTGCTGGATATTTCTAAATTGCTCTCTAAAGTCATGCCAATCTGTGGGCCCTCAAGCAAGCAAGCTATCTCTCCACATCTTCAGCAGCATTTGGTATTATGACATTGTTGTATTTTTGCCAATCTGGTTTGTGTGAAGAGGTTTCTCAGTGTTGGCTGCATGTCTGTGACTCTGATTACTAGGGAGACTGAGAATCTTTTAGATGTTTATGAGACACACATGCCTCTTGTGTGAACTTCTTGTTTATATTTTGGCAACTTATCTATCAGATTGTTTGTTTGCTTTCTCATTTTGATAAATTACTTTAATATTCTGGATACTGATCAGTTTATTATAGATGTTATAAATGTTTTTCCCAAATGCTCTCTTTTAGCTTCTGTTGTAGCATGTTTTTTTCAAAATGAGGTTTTCAGATTGATGTAGACTAATCTTTTTCTGTATGAGTTGCTCTTTTTATATTTTTTCTAATATATACTTTCCTTTTCAGATCATAAAGTATATTTTTATATGTTCTAACAATTTTCATTTGAGATATACACATATTTTCTTGATTCTCTCTTCTATTCTATTGATGTGTGTATTCATTCCTAAGTTAATCTTGTTATAGCTTATGTAGCAGGCCATGTCCACCTTCCTTGTTAAACTTTTTCACAAACTTTGCTCTCTTACTTGAGTTTTCTTACTCCAAATGCATTCTAGAATCATGTGTCAAATTCTTATTGTTATTTGGAAATAAGTTATATAGATTGATTTATGCATCAATAAAATCCTCATAACTTTGATTCTTACCACAATTAAATATGGACTATGTAATTTTAAATTAAGATATTCTTTAATACTTTAATATATTCAATATCATTTTATATATGTTCTCCATATTTTGGTAAACACTTTGTTACCTTGATTCCCGGGTGAACCCATAGTTTTATTTCCATTACAAGTGGTGTGTTCCTGCATCTGTATTTCTTGGTTGCTTCTCACTGGTTTACGCTAATGTCATCATTTTGTGCTTTGATCATATATCCAGCGATTCTGATTAACTTTCATTTTAATTTTAATGGTTACTGGATTAATACACCTCTCTGAGCCTTACTTTAGTTTCTTCTATGAGAAAGTTAGAAAATATAGTATCTACATCTTACATTTTTTTCTGATTATTAACTGAAATATATAGTATAAAGTCATAATTCTTGGTATACATTACACATGTAATGAGTATTCATTCATTTCTCTTGATTCCTCTATCTCACAGACAAATAAATGTAGTAACAAATACAAAGACGTTTTATTCACTAACTCTAATTTATGCATTCAGGAGGTCATAAAGTATATTTATGATCTAGGCAGTGGATACTACCCAGAATTCACACTCTTTGAGAGCAGGTATTCTATTAATCTACTGATGTGTCCCAAGGCCCAGAACTGGGTCTGGCACATAGTGGGCATTGAATAAAGGACAAATAAAGAAATTAATAAATTCAAACATGTAGTAACTGAGGAAGTTCATTATTTTTTCCCCAAAACAGCATTCAAATGGGATTTGCTATTTTGAGCAACTTACTTTTAATCCAAAACTTTTAGAACCTATTTCGTTTAGTCAAGTTGTGTGGAGGCACATTTTCTTTCAGTCCCATAATCTACCCCACCCATTAACTCCATACTTAACCCTACATGGACCCTCCTTCCATTAAGATATTCTTCCTCTTACTTCACGTTACTTATCTCTCCTTGGATCTTGCATGGCTCTTAACCTGCATGGCCCTTTGACAGTTCACCTCTGTCTGCCTCTTATGCCCTAGGTCTCCCACACAAGACTCTATGCCCCTCAGAGTGTGTCTTCAGGAGTTCCCTGGGTGTCTCTGAGCCTTCCAGTCTCATAATGACTTTCAACTACAATACAAGTACTTACCACCTAATGTGTGTTGAATGTATGTGAAAACTAATGAGTGGATACTTTCTACATTTCTTCACACATTTGGCTCCTCACTACATGTCTATATCCTCTCCAGTAGAACTCTTCAGCAACTCCCCTCACTTAGGGGTCTGTCTCCAGGACTCCTCCCATGGCCTGTGTGCCCTCATTCATCAGGTCTCTGGCCAGCTTCCTGCATCCATACTACACATGGGTCACATCAAATATCTATGTATTCCATCAAGGAACTG
Organism: Pan paniscus; assembly: GCF_029289425.2. Lineage (NCBI taxonomy): Eukaryota > Metazoa > Chordata > Mammalia > Primates > Hominidae > Pan > Pan paniscus. The sequence goes on from NC_073255.2 coordinate 51,638,263, forward strand.
CATTGTTTTCTGGGTCTCCAGTCTGTGGACATGCGTTTTTTCATATAGAATAGATTTCTTTACACCACACACTTGGGCTATTTCTTTTTGTCTTTCACACATGAGCCACGTGTTCCTTCTCTGTCTTCTGCTCATGTCCTGTGTTCCTATAATACTTACTGATGTGCACAACCATTGTTTCCTCACTGGTTTAAAGGTCCCAAGAGCATATGTGCTGTGTTTATTTTATCATTAAAACCCATCAGCTACTGCAGTGTCTGGCAAAATATAGATGATCTATAAATATTAAACTTAGTGCTCCATTAGGATAACAGATTTTGAAAGAATTTTAGAGGCGTTTCCTGAAAATGGAGGGCAGAGATTTGGCTTATCAAGATGAATAAAAAGAGCTGGGGAGATGTCATGGAGGCTCCTTCAGCAGCGAGTGGCTGATGACAGCAAATTAATGTACTAGAAAGGTTGGAAAACCAACCAACACAAGTATATGCATCTGGGGACTAATCAACACATAGGACTAGCAACTCAGCATTTATTTTTCTTTTCCATCTGTTTTATGTATATCGTGAATGTATACATCCATGTAGAAGAAAAAAGACAAATATATTTTGGCTTTAAATTACATTAAGTTTGAAGATCATTTTGAAATCATTTTGATCAGTATATGCAGCCTAAACACTTTGACTTCATGGCATTCCTGCATCCTGTTTTCTCCGCATATGCCTAGTGTTCATTGTGGGAATCAGCTCTTCCCCAAAATAAAGCAAGAAAAAAAATTTTTATTTATCTCAAAGTTGTAACGGGTATGCAGATTCAAAGTTATTTTCCAACCCCTCTAAAGAATAACTGTTGATGTATTTTTTGATATTATTCAAGACAAAACAATATATTTTCATTGCTGATGTTGATCAGTAGCTAGTTTTTTAGACTAGTAAATATACAAATAAATGAGAAAATACTTGTTTTTATGATTAAAATATTTTTATAGAAAACATCTAAAAATTAACGATGAAATTAATTTATGGTGTCTTTTACAAGTTTTGGAGTACAAATAAGGAAATATTTAACAACTGAATTTTAAATTTACCAAAGCACTTTGCAAAGGATTTGGTTATTTAGGGAATTTTTTTTCTAACTTTGTAACAAAATAAATGTGGATGAAATTCAGAAACCTTAGGCAACATCCATTGTTTCACAATAACTATGGGCACCAGAGTCCCCACGGGTCACACCATGTGTAAATAATAACACCAGCTATACTGGGAAGTTGAAATGCTTCCATGTGTAACAGTGCTGGGGGCGCTTCTCTGAAAATGGAACACTCGACATGGAAACTTTTTATTCCCTAAATTGTTCCAGATAGTTGGTGACAGATTTAAAGTATAATTGTTTAACATGGACAAGTAAAAACATTTTTCAGAAAGACAAAATGTTGTGGCAGTATTTTTTTCTTCTTCTGATAGAATCTTTATTTTAATCAGATACCTACTCCCCCAGTCAACCTGTTTGCCTCCGGGAAAGCACAAACTCTTTCTTAGATCCCTGGGCACAATGAATTTAACTACAGTCACAATCTGTCCCCCATCAGTGGGTCTTAGCAATGGGCTTGTAGAACAATTAAGGCCAAATAAAAGCATCAAGATATTTCCCTGTGGCCTCTAGAAAAATTATCTTTTGGTTCTCATCCTCTCTCCCTCTTCCCTTCTTTCTCCTCTCTTTTCTCCCCCCACTTCTTTTTTCTCTTCCTCCTCCTCCTCCTCCTCTTCTTGTTCTTCTTGTTCTTTTTCTTCTCCTCTTTCTCCTCCTCCTCCTCCTTCTCCTTCTCCTCCTCTCTGTCTCTCCATGTTTTAATGCAAAGATGTGAAATACTGAGAATGGAGGACAGAGATATGAATGGGCAATGGCCAGACCAGACATAAAAATAAAACTCTGACCCACAATCTGTGGCAAACTGCCCAGAAAGCCAACTCATACACTACAGTACCAGCCCAGGAAACCAGCCTGAGATCTATGAGTCAGACTCATAGGAAGCCAGACCACTCTAACAACTGGTTCAGGAGGCTAAACAATAACCCCTGTAATAATTAGTCCCAAAGGGCTAAGACATGATTGATAACTGGCAGCTTCCCTGATATTGTCCCTGCTTTCAACTAAGGACCAACCAGAGAAAGCCAAATATGCTTCCCTAACCAATCACGTAGGCAGCCTCTCTTCTAGTGAGCCGCCTCAGCTTTCCAAGGCAGGCTGTCTGAACTGCAACAGGGCTCACCTGTTTCCCACTATGAAGCTTCCCCTCTCCTCTGCCTGCCTGTGATTCTTGGCCAAATGCAGTGATGGTGGCTGGCCCCCTTGCTAGAGAAGCTCTGGGTGAATGGCCTTTGCCTGTTCTCATTGGGAGATCTTCATTTAGATGATACTAAACAGATCATCTCTCTGCTAGTACAGGCTTAAATGGATGTGCATAAGAGGGCAGACCTTCGAGCATCCCAGAGAATCAGAAGTGGGCCCTGACTGAGCACATCCTGAGGCCTCCCTGTCTCAGATCCCCAAGTGGCAAACTCATAAGTGTCTTTCATTATTAGTGCCAATTTCCCTTTGTGTTTCTATCACTGATTTTAAGTCAACATAGAACTTAAAATTGGGAGTGCTAACATAATAGACTAAAATGTCAAGCTAACTGAGGGAAGGGCAGCAAGGACCCCCATCTGCTAGGTTGGGAAATGGATTAAAGCACTGTGTTATGGGCCAAACAGTACTGCTGCATTTGGGAATATGGCAGGAAACCAGACATTTAGGAGAGGACTGTATTCAGGCAATTGTGAAAGGGAGAATATTTATTAATAAAAAAGGAGGGTCCTGCCTGGCGTTTTAAGGCAGCCAAACAAGAGAGTTAAATGTAGCCTTATGAGAGCCATAAGGAAGGACAGAGATGGCTCTTATTTGGCAATATGTGGGAGCAGGCTAGGGGGATTTCCAGGAGCACAAGGGCTCAGCTGAAGTTCAGCGTTGTCATCAGCATGTATTGATTTGTAGTCTTCCTCAAACCCCGAGTCAAGAAACAGCAAGGCTTTAGGCTGAAGATGACCTGTCTGAAAGTAAAATGGCAAGAAAGGCCAAAACTCTCTTTGCCAGTGGAATACATTTCAAAAGTAAGACAGAAACTTAAGCCATTTCTTGGGGTTAAAAAGATACCATTTGATCCCAAGTAAAAATCTTTGTTAGGATACTAGGTAGGTAGGTGCAAAGTTTAGCAGGAGATAGATGAGACATGAAACAAATTTGAACCCTGCTGTATGAGTTCGTTCTCACGCTGCTAATAAAGACATACCTGAGACTGGGTGATTTATAAAGAAAAACAGGTTTAATGGACTTGCAGTTCTGCATGCCTGGGGAGACATCACAATCATAGTGGAAGCCAAAGGAAGACCAAAGGCACATCTTACATGGCAGCAGGCAAAAGAGCATGTGCAGGAGAACTCCTTTTTATAAAACCATCAGCTCTCATGAGACTTATTCACTATCACAAGGACAGCACGGGAAAAACTCACCACCATGATTCAATTACCTCCCACCAGGTCCTTCCCACAACACATGGGGATTACTACAATTCGAAATTTTGTTGGGGACACACAGCCAAAACATATCACCTGCTGAGCACCCCCTTAGGCACTGTTGACCTGCCAGAGGGCAAGGCAGTTTCTGAGAAGGTACAACTCAAATGTATCCTGATTCCAGGACCTTTTTTTCATCTAAATGCCCCAAAGCTGTGGCTGGAAGAAAGTTGAATCTGTTAAGCTTGATCCTAGGGGGACAGTGGCAGCAGCATGTTGCTAAGAGACAGAAATTTCCAGACTCAAAGGAAAGGGGCAGACAAGACCATTACTTGACTAGAAGAAGATAGTAACCATTTAAAGGATTCAAACTGCCAAGGAAATCCAAGTCTTGGCTTGTGTACTTCTAAGGTGAGCACCCTCACAGCATCTCCTCAGCTCAATTTGCAGCAATAAGATTTACATTATTAAAGTAGAATCGGGAAGGACGTCCGGTACCTTAGCTGCAATTCAGTGGGTGAGTTGAGGCTTCCCAGGGCAGATTCGAGCTGCATGGTCCTCAGGGCAGTGGAGATTCTTAGAATGAACAGTACCAGGAGGCTGGATTTGCTGAACAAGGTGTCCACTCTGTACCTAGGCAGGGGGACTGGCAACAACTGGTCGTCAGAGTGTGTTTTTCATATTGCTTCATGTAAGAGTGACTTTTTGATACTGCGATCTCCCCTTTCAATACCACTACATGTTGGGTGTTGCAGGGTGAGTTTTGTGGTGATAGGAGGAACATGACAGAGCAGAAGCTACATGAGCCAGATATTCTGGGCTTGGTTTTGAATGCAGTATTGGATGAGGCTTTGGGTTTCTCTGTTTGGCTGAGAACTCAGTATGTTTTTGTGGAGATGGGCATTTTACATGTGAAATGAAGAGAAGGAGCATGAATCTGCGAACGATGGGTCTCCCAATATGAGTTGTGGGCTGTTGTATGAATTAGGGTTGTCCTTACACTGAGCATGCCGTGAAGTCTAGGCCTTCATGCTAGGGAGTTCTGCCTCCTCGAACAGTCCCAGCCATGCAACTCTATGCAGACTGCCTCTATGAGGCTTGTGCATGGCAAGCTGGAGCCACTCTGCGTCGAGGTCCCCCTGAGGTGGGGGTTATGCAGGAAAGAACATATTGATAAGATCTGGCAATAAGGGACAGTTTCTGAACACTCTGGGAAATATTTTCTGACTCTGAACAGAAAAATAAAAAACAGCTTCTCTGAAAGTGGCATTACACAGATGTGGGCTCTAATGCTGCCATCGTTATTTTCTCCCAGCCTAAGAACAGAGTCAGCAAAGAGAATCCCAACCAGAGGCACTCCTGAAGCAGAAGGGCAGCTGTGAGACTCTGCTCCTGACCTTGGGGTGCTGGCTTGTGGGAAACCATAAAGCTCATCACCCTTAGACCACTTTGATTTGGATTTCCTGTTCCTTGCAGCTCAAATTTCCTAAAAGTTCAAACTCACAAGCCTCCAGTTATTTAATATGGTGTTTACCCAGCAAGGTTTTGGCTCTCTGAAGATCATTTTGTTCATGTATTTATATTCTTCACATTGTCAAACAATATAGTAAAGACAATAAATGGCAATTGTATTTGATTACTAGATCAAATGGGTAATGTTCATTAAACAGTATAAATACATTGATAAAACTTAATACAACTTAGTGAAACAATATTAATAAATATTAATATTATGATGAACTCATGTGTCTATCACAGCAGGGGTCATTCATTTGTTTTTCTGTCCATGATCATCCCTCTCCTAACACTAAGGTTTAACCCAGCAACTGCTCAATGATCACATGGGTTTGGATGGATGAGCCACACTGGCATGAGAATGCTATGGATTTCACAATAGACGTGTACCCAGGTACTGCTATGATTTCAAATTATAGTGAGGCTCAGACAGGTTCCACAGATGCTTCCACATCAGACAAACCACAGAAGGTGGAACTAAAATACAAGTCATGTGATCTCAGAGCAGACCCTGCAGCTGAGTGGAAGCCATCCTGATGTCCTCATATCAACACAGACCAACTGAGGCTCTCAGAAGGGCTTGGAATAATGTCCCTTTCTTTTAAAGCTAGTTTCACTGCCCTCTTATGACTTGCTCTTGAATAAAACGTGACTACAACACTAGAGAAAAGCCTCTGAAACCTTTATAGGAAGAAAGTTTAGAAAGTACAAGTGAGGAGACTGATATGAGTAACAATAAAACTCTGGTCTTGTGCACAACCAGCTCTGTGTGAATTATTATTTCTCTATTGCAATTTTCCTGTTTCGATAAATTGGCTCTGTCTAAGCAGCAGACAAGGTGAACCCACTGGGTGGTTACAAATTTTGGGAGCTCATCCAAGATTGCCCTTGTGGCTGCCTGCCCATGGTTTGGTAGCTTCCCTCCAGTAGTGGATTCAGAGGCCAGCCCAAGAGGCTGCTTAGTTTTCTTGGACTGGGGGCTGACTCTGGTACTGTATCTACTGGTGGGGTGCTGCTCACCCTGTGCATGGATTTAATTCCAATATAGAAATTGTTCTGGGGAGATGTCCCATAATTGTAGCCCTATCCCAGGGTGTCTGTCTGTAGCCCAGTCATGAAATGTCTGTAGCTGTAGCCCTATTATGGGATGTCTGTTTCAGTGAGTATCGTAGGCATTGCCAATGCCTCCTTCCTTCTCCTGATTGATTCTGTAGCACCATGGTGGAGTGTCTGTCTGTAGCCTCATTGCAGAGTGTCTGTCTTGGTTCAGCTCCTTCAGGGGTCTCAGTTGGCCCTCCCTAATTAGTAGGAAGAGTCTTGGTTCAGAAGACTTCTCCTCAATCAGGAAGATTTTGGGGAGATTTCTTAGGAGGACAATAGGAGGAGAGTTTGGAAGGGATACTCTGGGAATTCTTGGTTAGGGATCTTAATATGGAAAGCCTTCTGTATCAGTCCGTTTTCACACTGCTGTAAAGAACTGCCCAAAACTGGATAATTTATAAAGGAAAGAGGTTTAATTGACTCACAATTCTGCGGGGCTGGGGAGGTCTCAGGAAACTTATAATCATGGCAGGAGGGGAAACAAACATGTCTTTCTTCACATGGCAGCTGGAAGAAGAAGTGCTGAGCAAAGCGGGGAAAGCCCCTTATAAAACCATCAGATTTCATGAGAACTCTCTCACTATCAAAAGAGCATGCTGTAACTACCCCCATGATTCAATTATCTCCCACTGGGTCCCTCCCACAACATGTGGGGATTATGGGAACTATAATTCTAGGTGAGATTTGGGTGGGGACACCACTAAACAATATCACCTTCTGTCCATCTTGTCTTTGTGTGTGTGTTTCTATATGTGGAGGGGATCTCCGAAGGAATTTCTCAGGCCTCTGGGCCCAAGCTAAGCCATCATACCCCCTGTGACCTGCACGTATACATACAGATGGCCTGAAGCAACTGAAGAACCACAAAAGAAGTGAAAATAGGCAGTTCCTGCCTTAACTGATGACATTCCACCATTGTGATAATTTGTTCCTGCCCCACCCTAACTGATCAATTGACCTCATGACATTCCTTCTCCTGGACAATGAATCTCAGGAGCTCCCCACCGAGCACCTTGTGACCCCTGCCCCTGCCCACAAGAGAACAACCCACTTTAACTGTAATTTTCCACTACCTACCCAAATCCTATAAAACTGTCCCACCCCTATCTCCCTTTGCCGACTCCTTTTTTGGACTCAGCCTGCCTGCACCCAGGTGATTAAAAATCTTCATTGCTCACACAAAGCCTGTTTGGTGGTCTCTTCACATGGACTTGCATAACAGAATCGTTGATGGAAGTCCAGCAGGCCTAACTCAGAGAACCTTCCTTATTTATAAGGTCACATTCAGTGATCCCTGAAAGAAGTTTCCCAGGCTTGATTCAGGATGACCACTCTTTATCTTGCCCAGAGACCACCCATTGAATTCCTGGTTGAAGGTCACCCCCTCCCAATCTTGAGTGGATCAAAGACAACAGGAACCAGTGGGAAAAAGTTTGAGCCTTGCCAGGTCGATATTGGGTGTTAAATGAGGTGACTAGTGTCTTTTGTTATGTGTATTTTTGCTTCTGCTGGGATGGAAAATATTAATGTGGGTCCCTATTCAGCCCATTGGGCAGAATCTTGCAAAATTGAGAAGCTTTTGTCTATGGTTTCATAAAACAGAAGAAGATGATTTTCTTTTGAAATGTTGCTTGGCCTCCCACAATTATGGCACAGTGAACAGGGTCAACAAAAGCTGCTCCATTCTTCTAAAAGCTAGAGAGAAAGAGGATCTGGAAACCTGGTATGCTGGCAAAAAGAGTAAGAAATTCTTACCTGCCAAATTTCTGGTCTCTCTCTCTCGATGCGTGTGTTGTGTATGTGTGTGTGTGTTGTGTATGAGTGTGTGGGGTTGGGGGGGGTAAATAATAAACATCACTGTCTCCTCTGCAAGTGTTTGGTTAATAGAAAAAAAAAAAACAGGATTTGTGAGACAGTCTTAGGCTATAGAAAATTTGGTGCACTTTGTGCTAAGAATTTGTCTTTCCGTAATGGAGAGAGAGGTATCACAGAATAGAATGTGGGAGTAATTCACAGTAATTTACTTCATCTCTCCCCCTGCTAGATACAGAAGAGAATTTTTTATTAGCTTTTCACCATGAGAACATGGTAGCGTTCTTAGAGGCAGGAACAATGAATCCCAGGAGAGTATGAAGGACCTCTAAGACTGTGGCCACCAGGAATTTCTCACTCTCATACTAGTTCACATTCAGCTTCCAGCAGTTTGTCAAAATTACCATCTATATACCATTCTATGAGTCTAGTGGCTCACAGGTGAGCTTATCTCAGATTTGATTCTCTATTCACCTATCTCTCTGGATTTCAAGGAGGCAGCTCACCCTATGGCCTAGAGTCTCTAATGGGTCTAAATAAAGTCATTGATTTTTACTTTATTCCACTTTTTCTTGTGTAAAGATGAGAGGAATGACTTCCAAGCTCTGTGTATGTCAAGGTGAAACCTCGTTAATAACTTTTTGCTATTTGGTTTCTCCCTCATTATTATAGGACTTGATGTTTATAATAGTGAGTTTCTTTATAGCATTTCATTTTCAATAGTCACCACTCTGTTGGTTGCTCAATGATTGCTGTCTTCAATTGAGATGAACTAAAAGTTCTAGTAGATTAGAAGTCAAATAAATGTGCCATAAGGAGAAAACAACAAAAATTAAATCTTTCTAAATAGCTTTCCTTGCAATATAAATAGTTTTTTTATAATATCTAATTCTAACATGAAACTAAAATCTAGAGTTTGCTTGTAGTTAAGCTGAATTAAATTTCCCTTATATTAATAAATATTCTTAGCATTATAACCACACTTTAACTGCTCTTAATTAAGTCCTAAAACCACTTTTAAATATATATTATATATATATATATATACAATTTCTCCATAAGTGATATGCCCACATAACAAAAGTACAGAAAAGAAACAAATCTGAAGAAAATGATTATAATTGGTTTTCCCACAGTTTGAGTTTTTCACATTGGAGAACAAACAATGGGTAAGTGAGATAAAAATGCCACTAGAAAGCCTAACAAAATTATTCATTAAGCAATTCAAACTGTGTTATACATATATAATGTGAAGTTAAGAACGTGTTAGGATGATATCTGAGGAATACACTGATAAATGTATATGTATGTTTTACTTAGCTTCTAACTAGACAAGCATTGTCAAATCACAATGAGTAAAGTTCTACAAAGAAAATGCCTTGCTTCCAAATTCACAAAATGTACTTAGAAATCTAAGAATAATAAAATCTAGCAGAGAAGATGAAAGCTGCTTACATTAAAAGGGATATTTAGAAATTTTATTTCCGTCCTCAAATTTTGGTTTCCTCACATACAGGATTAAAAGTTACAGCTACTTGGTTTGCAAACTCCTTTATAACTCTTAAAATATTTGATTCTATAATTAAAATAAATTATAAGTGGTAAATAAACATCACTTAGAGAAAAACTGGTTTTCAATAAGATGACAAAGAAACTTTGGGAAGAATTAATTACAGTATCTTTAGAAAAGAGTTGGGCATTAACTACTAAATTCGAATGCAAACATTTCCTAAGACTCAGTAATCTACTTCTAGAGAAATGCATGCACATTTGCATCAAGAAACATGCAAACAAATGTTAATTCAAATGTTATCTGTAACATCTCAATCTTGGAACCAACTCAAATATCTAAAGACATTTATAGAATAGATAAGTACATTGTGGAATATTTATTATCCTGTGCAATAGGATAGTACTTGGTCACAAAAACAAACTGCCTTGATGTAAGATAATTTAGATGGGACTTAGAGAGATAATATTAAGTAAAATAATTCACACACGAAATAATGCATCCTGTATTATTCAAGTGAAATAAAGTTTAGAAACAAGCAAAACTGAACTACTGTGGTAAAACTCAGGATAAAAGAGGAGTGATCCAGAGGACACAACTAGGGGATGCAGACAGTAGGCTCTGGCAATGTGTTGATTATTTGGCCTTTGTTATGGTTATGTGAGTGTTCTCCTGTGATGATTTATTGATCAGTATATTTAGCATGTTTGGGGGATTTTTTTTTTACTTTATATTTTCTCTATGTGGGCTTCACTTCACAATAAACAAAAAGTGTTTTGTTCATTTTTGTTTTATTTTGTGTTTCATTTTCATGGAAATGAATAAATACGTAATACATAGTAAATGTAGCATATAACAGTCACAGAATTAAGGCTTCATGGATACAGAATTGCTGGGGAAGCCTGGATCCTAGGGCCAGGAATGCTAAAATATACTATACTTAAAACTGAGAAGCTCTGAAGCTCTAGGACCTTGTAATCCTGCTTACTCGCAGTGGGAGAGAAATGAGATTGGTGTCTATAAAATGGGATGTGGTTGCTGAAGGACCATTTTCTGGGGATTTTGGACCAACCTAGTTCTCCCTTTGTTTTGCTTGTAGTTTTCAAGAATAACTATAGTATGTGCTGGGAATGCAACATTCTAAAATTAGCAAGGAGCAGGCCAGAACAATCTGTGCTCTGTTCCAGCCCCTCTTCTCCCAAGTAGGATGTCCTTCAATTCTTTAGCCCAGCTCACAAGGCCCCAGAGTATACAATCCAGGGTGAGCTGTCTTTCAGAATCCCTAAGCTGCAGTGCAAATGGGGCACATAAAGAGGAGACACCATCTGCCCTGGGCAATTTTCTCAAGCTTTGGGGGACCAGCTCACAATGGATCCTAGGCTTCTGTTGGCACATGTTGCCAATCTGTACTTAATGAATCCATTTCATGTAACTTTCTGGGCTTGAGGGTTCTGTCTCACCAAACTCAGACAAGTTGGTAACCAGTGCACAGCAAATCGGCTTCACAGTTGCTCAGGTGCTCATTTATAAGCTTGCATTTAAAACATGTCTGTAATAAAATGAATGTGAGATAAATAAACTAAGCCTACAAATGGACATTAAGTAATTGACTTAGAATTTCATTCTGAAGAGGTAGAGTGTTAACTTATGGGAGCCCCTACAGGGGGATACACCTTGACACAGCTGACTTCACACAACCATTGTTGAAAGAAAGACAGGTTGATTTTGCCTCAAATCAATCAATCAATAAAATATTTATAAATACCATAAAACCCCGATTTTTAAAAGAATTGTAATGCAAAGTAAACAAGAGGGAGGCTCAATCCAAGCCAGCCCTTCCTCTCTCTCTCTCTCTCACTCCATAGTCAGCCTTCCAGCTGGCTGCATGGAGCTTGGTAGGTGGGATCAGGGTTTGGGTAAGGGTAAAAGGGGACATTTTTAAAGGATGCTGTTTGGCAGATGGCTCACTCCTCTAGGACTGGTGAAGCGAAGTGGCAGCAGGCATGCTCAGGGTCTACACATAGGTCTGGTCTGCAATGAGGAAGCCTCTAGGATAGACATAGAGGTTACTCTTTTTTCCCTTTTGGGCTAATGGTGAAACTTCCAGAATGCAGCACGAGGCTTTTGGTACTAACTCCTCCACCATTAAGTCCATCTGAGGATGATGACAGAGAGACAAATATATTGAGGGAGGATTATGCTCTAGGTGTAGACAAACTGGAAGACAGAAAGTTGTGTTAACGAATGTTCACATTACTTTTGAGGAGTGTGTATGTGGGTGTGTGTTCTTGTGTGTCTGTGATGTATGTGTTTTAAGAGATTAAAAAAAGAATAATTGTATCAGAAAATCTAGGCTGCCCACTTGAAGCCTTCTCATAGCAAAGAGTAATGAAGGCCTTGCAAGTCTGCCTGCCTTCTTGGTTCATTGGTTCCTATAAATACATGGATTTGGAAGAAGTATCAAAGATACACATTAAATCTTTTTTACATATCATGTATTTTTCTCAATAGATTAATAAAGAACAAAACTCCTTTAGTCCTTCTGTATTTTATTTAGTTACACACAACATTAAAAACCCAATAAAAAAGAAAAGAAAAATATAACTCTTCCAAAAGTCGAATTTTTGATTTGTCCACACTTACCCTCTGTCCCAACATCCTTTTTTCCAGGATCTAACATAATAGGTCTAGTTTTACATTCTTTTTTAGTGCACTGTTTATATTAATATTGGCTTGTAAATGCTTGGCTGTGATAGACAGCATGTGAAGCTCCCTGTGATCTCTGAGTGGCTACGGTCTTGAATCCTGGGGATGAGCACTAATTTTCATTGTCATTACTCTATTGCACAATTACTTTTCCTTGTATTGCTAATAAGCAGCTTGTCTCTGGTTATACACTCTGACCTAGTTGGATTTTTTTTTTCCACTGGAGTAAGAAAAGCTACTTGAAGCAAGTAGAACAGAACAACTTGTTCCCTATGTGCTGGCCATTGGCCTGCGTGGGCATCCAGCCCTACCATGGAATATCTTTTCTGTAAGCAACAATAGAACCTCATTACAACTGGGATGCTTATGACAGGGCAAGAAGTCTCATAACTGTGATTTTTTTCCTTTGTGCTATTCGTTCTACTGATCACTAGCAAACCTCCCCCCAAAATTGGGTATTGTGTCTTTCCCTAAAGTTATCCACTTATCCATAATCTTCTTGAGCCAAAAGTGACTCCAGAAATCAATGTATTCAAGCAATATCATTTGATAATGTTGTTTATTCATCTAAAGTGAACCAATTATCTATCAAGATGTGAAAGTCTTATGGTATGCCCAATTCTTTTTTTCAAAGTACAATGAATTTCTTCAAAAGACTGTAACTGTAATGAGCCCTGAATTCCTACAAACAAGCTTATCCAAGAAATCTGTATACTGTCCAACACCCACCCTCCCAAAACAAAACTGGTCATCCCAGCTTCGACTCATCTATTATTTTATACAACAAATGGGAGAGATTTCCAGTTGTCCAGGCACTATGCTGTTTGTTGGGATTATAAAAATGCACCCAGTGAAAACATCCCTGTCTTCACAGTTATATTCTAGTGAGCAAGGAACATATATAAACAAATAGTTGCAATAGGGTATCAGAATGTTAATGATATAATTCAATACAGGGTAAAAATGAATACAGATTCAGCATCATCAATTATTCCCTGGAACATCAGAAAAGTCTTTAGAGAGTGTTAGTCACAAAACAGTCTAAATGTTCAATAAGAGTTTTTAGTTATGAAATGGGAAAGTGATCTCAGGAGAGATGTGACTAGATAATCTATGGTAGAAATTACACGATGACCTTGGGAAACTAAACTAATTGGGCATGGTCAAAATTTAAAATCTGATCTCTATTGCTATGAGAGTTGAGATAGGAGAGACAGGCAGGGGACTGGTAATGGGGACATGCTAGGAGCTTTCACTTCCTTCTCAAATCCTCCTCAACCTCACACAAATAGAGATTAGAGCCTTATGTCCCTAAGCTGCTTAAGTCTTCAGCTTTTAAGACTCCATATTATACTATTCAAATTTCATAATCATACATTACAATGTGTTTTCAAGGACTATTATTTTATTTGTCTGAAACATTCTCTCATGGCTCATTATTTCACAACTGATCTTCATGCATAAAACACTGTTTATGTGTAGCACATTCTATGAAACATAAAACCAATGTCTCCAAAGGCACTGTTTTATCATGGCTCATCTAGATTCCAAAGTCCACAATAACCCTGATGATCCATGTGGTCATATCATGCTCTTCACAAGTACATGCCTCTGCTTTATAACACTTGCAACAATATTGACTCAACTGTCCCAATTCCAATTCTTTCTGGGAGTGAGGGGTTATGCTTCTCCTTGCTCTCAAACTCCATTCTAAGTCCTGAGTTTGTTAATTCTAAGTCTAAAAAAAAATACATAAAAGAGAAACAACCCTCTTTATAACTTCAAAATACCTCAAGGTCACCAAAAATCTTACCTCTAGTATGAAGGACTTGACAATAATATATAATGACTACTTAAACCACAGGACTCCTAAATTCCATCAGATTAGAGGCTGTTACCTTAACATTTGGTGCTCAATGAGCATTTATTGAATAAGGTGAATGACTGATTAATCTCCTACCTTGTTCCATGAGGGCAGGGATCATACCTGATTTATTCCTGGCACTATGTCTGGCACAAAACAAATGGTTAATAAATGATTGTCAAATGAACTTCCCCTTTTCTTATGACACAAAACACAACCTTATGTTCTTGGTACATGATATACATTATGTTCTTCATACATGATTATCACCACAGGACTACGTTATTTTTGCTGTCTCCTAGTGCCTTTATTTTATGAATACATGTCTTCTTCCTCTAACAGAAGGCAAACTTGTCATTATTTTCTTCTGCTTATTCAATGCAGCAAACATTCACTGAGCCTACCAGTTCTGTTAAGCATTTAAAGGATACAACAATAAATAAGATGTAGTGACTCAAGGAACAAACTCATGAAACTAACATGTTAACACTTGATGAACACATTGTGTCCCAGAAAAGTTGATAGGAAAAGATGTTTAATTCTAATGAAGAGAAAATGGAAGACTCTGGAGAAAGGGTCTCTTGATTTGGCCATGTGGATGCAAGAACATCTATGAACAAAAGGGGGCAGCAAAGTTTGGGAACGTCTAAAAAAATGAGTGTAACTAAGATGTAGAATACATGAAAAAGAATAATGAGGGGAGAGGTGGAGCAAGGTGGCAGAATAGAATGCTCCACTTATCATCTCCCCAACAAGGACACCTATTTAACAACTATCTACACACAAAAAAACACCTTCATAAGAACCAACAATCAGGTGAGCACTCACAGTATCTGGTTTTAACTTCATATCACTGAAAGAGGCACCGAAGAGGTAGGAAAAACAGTCTTGAATCATCTATGCCTCCCCTCCCTCATCCTTTGGCAGTGGCTTTGCAGCATGGAGAGATAATATGTCCACTTGGGAGAGGGAGAGTGCAGCAAGTGTGAGACATTGCATTTAATTCAGTGCTGCTCTGTTATAGCAGAAAGCAAAATTGGACCAAACTCAGCTGATGCCCACCTACAGAGAAAGCCTTTCAACCAGTCCTAGCCAGAGGGGAATCACCCATCCTGTCAGTCAGAACTTGAGTTCCTGCAAGCATCGCCACCTTGGGCTGGAGTGCTCTGGGGCACTAAGTAAACTTGAAAGGCATCTAGGCCACAAGGACTGCAACTCCTAGGCAAGTTCTAGTGCTGAACTCAGTTCAGAGCTAGTGGACTGGGGCGGGGAGGGGTACATGATGTACTGAGACACCAGTCAGGGCAGCTAAGGGAGTGCTGGTTCCACCCCTCCTCTATCCTGAGGCTGCAGAGCTCGTTGCTCCAATATAGACCCCTTCCTTCTGCTTAAAGAGAGGAAATGGAAGAATAGGGAGGAATTTGTCTTGCATCTGGGATATCAGCTCAGCCACAGCAGGATAGGACCCTGGTCAGAGTCATGAGGCCCCCTTTTCAGGCCTTAGCTCCTGACCAACATTTTTAGCCACATTCTGGGACAAAAGGGAACCCACTCCCTTGAAGAGAAGAACCCAGTCCTGGCAAGATTCATCAGTGGCTAACTGAAGAGCCCCTGCACCCTGAATAACCAGCTGATACCTATGTAGCACGTCATGAGCTTTGGATGAGATCCTGAAACTTGTTGGCTTCAGATGAGACTCAGAACCTTCCCAGCTATGGTGACTATGGGGAGAGATTGTTTCTCCTTGAGAAAAATGGAGGAACAAGTAAAGGAGACTTTGTCTTGCACATTAGGTACCATCTCTGCCACAGTGGGGTAGAATGTCAAACAGGCTCTTTGGGTACCTGAGCCAAGGTATCGAGACCTTGGCTCTTAGATGGTATTTCTAGACCTGCTCTAGGCCAAAGAGGAGCCCACTGCCCTGAACGGTGAGTCCCACATCAGTCAGCGTTCACCATAATCTGACTGCAAAGCCCTTGAGTCTTAAGGAAACATTAACAGTAGCCTGGCAGTACTCTCTATGGGCCTGTGGTGGCAACAGCCATGGGGTGAGGCTCCTCTGCCTTTGGAAATGGGAGGGAAGAGTTGGAAGGACTACATCTTGTGGTTTGAGTGCCAGCACATCTCCAGTACAATAGAACACAAGGTAAACTTTTAAGTTTTTTAATTCTCATCCCTGGCTCCTGGACAGCATATCTGGACCTGGCCAGGGAACTCACTACCCTGAAGGAAAGGACACAGGCCTGGCTGGCTTTGCCACTTGTTGGTGGTAGATCCTCAGGGCCTTGAGAGAACATAGATGGTAGCCAAAGAATGGTTCCAGCAAGCCTTGAGTGAGACCCAGTCCTGTGTTAGCTTCATGTATGACCCAACACAGTCCTAGTGCTGGTGGCCACAGGGGTGCTTATGTCACTACACCCCTAGCTCCAGGCACCTCAGAACAGAGAGAGACTCCATTTGTGTAGTAGAAAGTAACAGAAGAGAAGAAGAGACTCTGCCTGGTAATCTAGAGATTCCTTCTAGATCTTGTCCAAGACCTTCAAGGTGATACCTCTATGAGTCGGCAAGAACCACAACATTACTGGGCTTTGGGTGCCCCCTAATGCAGATACAGCATAGATCACAACACTTAAGTATTTTGGAACACCTGGAAAGACTTCCCAAGAAGGATGAGTACAAACAACCCTAGACTGTGAAGACTACAGTAAATACCTAACTCTTCAATGCCCAGACACCAACAAACATCCACAAGTATCAAGTCCATTCAACATAATATGACCTCACTAAATGAGTCAAATAAGACACCAGGGACCAATCCTAGAGAAACAAAGATATGTGACCTTTCAGACATAATTCAAAATAGCTATTTTGAGGAAACTCAAAGAAATTCAAGAAAACACAGAGAAGGAATTCAGAATTCTATCAGAGAAATTTAACAATGAAATTGAAATAATTTAAAAGAATTAAGCAGTTCTGGAACTGAAAAATGCAATTGGCATATTGAAGAATGCATCAGAGTCTTGAGAGCGGAATTGATTAAGCAGAAGAAACAATTTGTGAGCTTGAAGACTGGCTATTTGAAAATACATAGAGGAGACAAAAGAAGAAAGAGTAAAAAACAATGAAGCACACCTACAGGATCTAGTAAATAGCCTCAAAAGGGCAAATCTAAGAGTTAATTGGAATTAAAGAGAAAGATAGGAGCAGAAAGTTTATTCAAAGGGATAACAACAAAGAACTTTCCAAACATAGAGAAAGATCTCAATATTCAAGTAGAAGAAGGTTATAGAATACCCAGCAGATTTAACCCACAGAAGACTACCCTCAAGGCATGTAATAATCAAAATCCCAAAGGTCAAGGATAAAGAAAGGATCCCAAAACAGCAAGAAAAAAGAAACAAATTAATATACAATAGATCTCCAGTATGTCTGGTAGCAGACCCAGAAGATATTGGCATAACATATTTGAGGTGCTGAAGGAAAAAATATTTTACCCTAGAATAGTATACCCAGCAAAAATATCCTTCAAATATGAAGGGAAAATAAAGACTTTCCCAGACAAATAAAAGCTGAGGGATTTCATTAACATCAGACCTGTAGTACAAGAAATGCTAAATTGAGTACGTCAATCAGAGAGAAAAGGACTTTGATGAGCAATGAGAAATCATCTGAAGGTACAAAACTCATCATTAATAGTAGGTGACCAAAAACCAGAATATTATAACACTGTAACTGTGGTGTGTAAACTACTCTTAGGTAGAAAGACTAAACAATTAACTAATCGAAAATAATAATTCCAACGTTTCAAGACATAGACAGTACACTAAGATATAAATAGAAGTAGCAAAAAGTTAAAACTTGGGGGGAAAAGGTAAAGTGTAGAGTCTTTATTAGGTTTTTTTCTTACCTGTTGATTTATGCAAACCATGTTTTTATCAGCTTAAAATAATGGGTTATAAGATGGTATTTGCAAGCTTCATGGTAACCTCAAACCAGAAAACGTTTAACAAATACAACAAAAAATAAGAAGCAAGAAATTAAATCATATAACCAGAGGAAATAACCTTCACTAAAAAGAAGACAGGAAGGAAGGAAGGAAGGAAGGAAGGAAGGAAGGAAGGGAGGGAGGGAGGGAGGGAGGGAGGGAGGGAGAGAGGGAGGGAGGGAGGGAGGGAAGGAAGAAGGAAGAGACAGCCGCAAAACAACCAGAAAACAAATAACAAAATGGCAGGAGTAAGTCCTTACTTATCAGTAACAACACTGAATATAAATGGACTAAACTCTTTAATCAAGAGTTTAATCAGAATTTAATCAAAAGATCTTAATCTTAACATATCTCACTGTTTCAATTTAAGTGTTTAATAACCATCTCAAAATAAACTCTTTCAAAATTGAGTTTCTTGATTTTCCCCATAGGATTTCTATTCAACTAATTGTTTTGATGTCAGTGAGAAAGCATCACTGTTGTCCACTGTGTTAAAAACAAAAACTAGAAAATATCCTTTATTTCTCTCAATATCATATCCCATATCCAGTTGCCATCAAGTCCATTTGGCTCTATCTATCCATAAGTTGATCATTTTGCATAGTCTCCACGTAGACAAATTATCAAATTATCTACCATTACAAATCTCTTTGCTTTCCACTATTTTTCATATAGTCTATTCTTAGTCTTTGCAAAGCAGCCAGTATGATGTTTTTAAAACAAAACTCAAGGCAGAGCCAGGCGAGGTAGCTCACGCCTGAAATCCCAGCACTTTGGGAGGTCTAGACAGGCAGATCATCTGGAGTCAGGAGTTCAAAATCAGCCTGGCCAACATGGTGAAGCCCCGTCTCTACCAAAAATACAAAAATTAGCTGGGAATAGTGACATGTGCCTGTAATCCTAGCTACTTGGGAGGCTGAGGCAGGAGAATCACTTGAACACAGGAGGCAGAGGTTGCAGTGAGCCAAGACTGTGCCATTGCACTCCAGCCTGGGCAATAGAGTATTTGCAAGTTTCATGGTAACCTCAAACCAGAAAACATACAACACGCACACACACACACAAACTCAAGGCATATCACTTCTCTTTTTAAATCTCTTAGACTCTCCTGCACACAGGAAGGAATCTAAGGTTTCCCTATGGGCACCAGACTCCATGTAATCTAGTCTTTGGCCACCTCTGATCTCATCTGCTAAAATCATTTCAATCTCTCCTTACTCAGTCCATCCCAAGCCATCCCTGGAAGGTTTCATCCCAACTGGTTCTCACATCCAGTCTTTGCACTTCAGCTGTCTGTCCCTTGAATGCTTCCACAAAACATAGCAGGGGAACTATTATTTAGGCCTCTGTTCAAGTATCACCTCCTTCAAGTGGTCTTTCCTGACTGTCCACTCTAAGGAGCCTCCCTTCTGTCATCATTTAGCTGTATTTCCCTTTACTTACAGCAAAATTGTAACTAGATAATGCATTACATGTTTTTCTGTTGCATGTATATTCTGTTTCTTTCTCATAAATGTAAACCCTCCTATGGCCCAAATCTTCATTTGCCTTTTTAACTCCTTTATCTCCAGCATGTGGAGCACACTTGGTACACATTAGGAGCTGAAATGCTCCATAGCTGCTGAATCAGTAGCACCAACATGTGTACCCACCACCTTCTCAAGTGTGGCTTTATAAGATGTTCATCATGGTTGAGTGAGGATAAGGGAAAGAATAGTCTGTTTCTTTTATGATATGGTTTGGCTGTGTCCCCATGCAAATCTCATCTTGAATTCCTATGTGTTGTGGGAAGGACCCTGTGGGAGGTCATTGAATCATGGGGGCAGGCCTTTCCCATGCTGTTCTGGTGATAGTGAATAAGTCTCACAAGATCTGAGAGTTTTAAAAGGAGGAGTTCCCCTGTACAAGCTCTCTCTCTTTGCCTGCTGCCATCCATGTAAGACGTTACTTGCTCCTCCTTGCCTTCCACCATGCTTGTGAGATCTTCCCAGCCAAGTGGAATTGTAAGTCCATTACACCTCTTTTTCTTCCCAGTCTTGAGTATGTCTTTATCAGCAGCCTGAAAATGGACTAACACATTTTATGATTGGTGCAAATTGGCTACTGATAAAAATCCTGATGATAGGAAAATTTTAAATTTCCTTATAGTAAAAATACTACTTAATTTAATTTTTAGAGACAAGGAAAAACATTTTGCAGAGTTTGGCTCCACTATTGAAAAAGGGATGCTTTAGGTTGAACCATTGTAGCCTCAGATTCTATCTTTTCCTAAATAAACACATTAAAGCCTCATGTGTGAAATTATTTTTTAAAAATATTTATCTGGATTTAAAGAATAACAGATCAACAGATACCTCTCAATGTGTTTGCTAATTAATAAAAATCAGTTTCTTACAAATAATGTTTGTAAGAAAATGTTCATTTTAAGTGCTAAATAGTGAAGAAAATTTATCACCTAAAATACACCCATCAATATAAGGCAAGAAAAAATCTTAACATGCAGCCATTCCGCTTTTGCCATGCCCTGTCCTGTTTACTTCTTAAGAGGTTTATTTTTGTACTTTTGCAGAATAAACTTTAGTAATCTAGAACTGGAAGGTACTATATATGTGTGTGTGTGTGTGTGTGTATATATATATATAAAAGAAAAACATATATATATTTCAATTACTTGAAATGTAAAAACTTACCGAATACAAATGGAAAAAGTGATGTGTATTATATCATATTGCTTTTTGTCCATCTTTGTGATTTAATTTATTTACTCACTTCATGTTTTTCATTTACAAAATTGTCAAGCTAGCCAAAATAATTCTTGTTTTCTTAATTGGGAGAGAAGAGACCTGACAGATTTTCTATACTCTTCATATGTTAAAGACCATTTCCTGTAAAACTGACCTAGTGCACAAACTTAATTTGAAATAGACTCTGAAGTAAACTATAACTTGTCCTTTTAATTTTGTTTAACATGGTTACCGACTTACATGATGTATTGAATATCAAGATAAAGAAAAATGTGTCTAAAAGCTAATTAGAATTCTCTGGGTCACCAAGTCAAAGTGCTATTGATCTGGGTTAATCTGAGTAACTTATTGTCTAGCCTATAAATAAGTTCCAAAATATCGAATTCAAAAAAAAAAAACAAAAAAAAAGAAGATCTCCCAATCACCACTATTGGGTCCTGGAAGAAATCTTCTGTTATAAGGTTTTGAGAGGTCTTAAAAACAACTTATAAATAGTATGTGATTATAGATGTACAAATATAGACATGCGTGATAAATCTAGGTCCATGAAAACAAGTGAGGGCCGGGAGTGATGGCTCATGCCTGTAATCCCAGCACTTTGGGAGGCTGAGGGGGGCGGATCACCTGAGGTCAGTTCAAGACCAGCCTGGCCAACGTGGTGAAACCTCATCTCTACTAAAAATCCACAAAATTAGTGGGTGTGGTGGCGCATGCCTGTAGTCCCAGCTACTCAGGAAACTGAGAAAGGAGAATCACTTGAACCTGGAAGGTGGAGGTTGCAGTGAGCCAAGATCACGCCACTGTACTCCAGTCTGGGCGACAGAGTAAGACTCCATCTCTAGGGGGAAAAAAAGGCAAGATTCTGGGTCAGATTACCAGATACCAATTTTTAATCATTAGTTGTTTTACTTGAGAGGATTTTTAGAAAAACAACTTAGCCTTACATTCCTTGTGTGTCAAGGAAAAAAGCAAACAAAATACATAAAATAAAAATAAATTATGAATAAATGAATGTAGAAGGGAATGAGTTTTGAAAAAATTTGCGCTGTCGATTTGCAACATCCCCCCATTGCCTTTAACATTTTATCCACATTTTGTCTGAGACGCACACTGAAAAACATCAATATTGAAAGATTCTAGCGGAGATTCTATAAGCTTCATATTGCTATATCCGCTCCTGTTAAGCCCATCATTTTGAACTAAGCATGACCATAATATTAGCATGTAATATTATAGAATATATGCGTGACATTTCCATTCTGAAGCAGTTTCACTTGTTCTGCCAAATTACTTATAAGAATCCTAATGATAAGCAGAAATGATAGCAAAAGGAATTTAAAGCAGTAGGATTATCTATCCTAATGTTTTGTATAGACAGAGATTTTCAGTGCAATTGAGTAAATTAGTAGAAATGCAATTACCATGTCATATTTAACTCTGTGCTTTAGTTTTGTAAGAAACTACCAAACTCTCTACCAAAGTGGTTGCACCATTTCACATTTCATCTGCCAACGGATGAGGGTTTCTGTTGCTCCTTGTTAATTTAGTTTACACTGAAATTACCCAGCCTTTTAATTACTCACTATTTGTATAAGATTCGTTCTAAATAAACCTTAATTCTTTTCTGAAATATTAGAAAGGCTAATTTGTGTGACTTGCAGAGATATCCAGAAATACACATTTAGAGAATGCAAGTCCCTTTGCTCAGATGCCAAACTCAGCACCCTGACTTTCTATTGGCAGCTTGGTACTTCCATAGACAAACACACTGAGAAAGGTGCTTTCTACAAAGAAAGAGCATTGGTTCCCACAGCAAGAAGGTTGCTCCTTAACCATGAATTGGCATGTAGATGTGTGAATCAGATCCTGTAAACTTTGTTACTGTGAGTCACTCACCCAGAGCTGGTTAGTTGTAAATCAACTTCAACTTTGATTTCCTGAACTTCAACACCTGAAGTCCAGAGTCAAGACAGATGGTCATTTTCCAGCATGGGGAGTCAGCTGGACCAAATATTTCTGTTTTACCAATTGTCGCAGATAAAGCCTGTGTTATGATTCTCATATGTGATATAAGAGCAGGTATTTAGAATAATTTGGAATATGTATAATCAACTGACCTTGGAAAGGAAATACGGTATGTTTAAAACATAAACTTTGAAGGTGGAACTAAATTTAAATTTTGGGTCCTTCATTTATTGGCTGTATAACCTTGGCAAAGCTCATAACTTCTACAGTCCTTGGTTTTCTCGTACAAAGAATGTGTGTGTATATATATTCACACATATATACACACACGTATCTCATTAGGATGTTGCAGGAATAAAGTGAAAAATTACTTGGTAAATTATAAAGCACTGTGTATAAGGCACCGTGTGGATATTGGTCACTATTCAGTAGTAGTTAAACTGAGAATTACAAGATTGTGGAACAATTTCATTATACCTGGAATTCCATAGATATCCTAGGAGCCTCAAAACAGGCTGGCCTGATTTTGAAGAATTGTAAAAGAGAAGTCAGTTTCTCTTTAAGGCAATTTCACCCAATGCACATGCACATAACTGGAAAAAATAAAATGACAAATAAGTATACAGGATTCCACCATAAGCATTTGTCTCATTGGTATGAAGTTATGTTGACTAATCTTAAATTATTTTTATTGGCTATTTGGTTTTAATTATGTTATGTTATATTCACTGGATAATATATATGTTAATATATATCTTAATTAGGTTATGTTATATTCACTGGATAATAGGTTCTATTAAGTCAAGGTCCCAACCTAATAAATTCTCTTTCTGTCACATTTTAAGTTATTTCATTAGTGTACTCAAAGAGAAATTATCAAGTACATTTACTATTTTTGATAATAAATACAATAATAAAAACAAACAAATATTAGCTTACCCTCGTTTGATTATTTTCACAAGGTAGGCACTGTGCGGGGGCACTTCCTAAATATTTCTCCATTTTAGTTTCATATCCAACTGCAATGCAGTTTTTACTTCAAGATTGCAGATGAGGAAAAGGAGTATCTGAAAGCGTAGGGGAGTCTCTATGGCAATATACAAATGCCAGTTTAGTATGTTTTTACCTCTCTTCAGAGAAAAAAATGGTCGTTTAGTTAGTCATGTTTACCTTTGAAAACTATGTTCTCAATAACCCAGCATCAGAAGCTTTACAAGGAGGTAGTACCAGGAAAGAGCATGCTTGACTTAGCTCTGTGGTTAACAGTAGACGTTGAACAATCCAAGGCTGTGAAATAAGCAGTTACATGACACACAGTTCCTTGAATTGTAACTTAATACCCAGCTTTCTCATGTCCTTAGGCAAATATTAAAAATTCAATTGCTCACAGCTCTCAGTAATGCATTTCTCCACAGGAGGAAAGGAGATGAAAGAAGAGGGAAAGCTGGCCTTTGTAGTGAAAGCAGGTTCAAATTTGTTCAAATTAGCCAGCCAGCCAATCATCAAAGAGAGTTTTAGTCCATGGAGTTGCAGTACCACTAGCAGCCTTCTGAAGGGAATGAAAACCCGTAATAGCGTTTCCGGTCTGCCCTTATCTTATATACTTGCATTAAGGTATTATTTGTGAAAATGAGAGATGGAATAAAATTCATAAACAAATAGAAAACTCACCGCAAGTAGGATACCTTTTAAAGTTATCCAGTATTCTTCCTGAGTCTGCCAGTCTCCAGGGCCTCAGCCTGTGGACTTTTGCATGGCTGTGGTTGCTAGGGCAATATGCATGATTCCCACCAGAGTGCAAATCAAGGGAGAGCCTTCCAGCCTTGGTTTTTTCAAAGAATACATTTCATATCAATATAAGGACTAAAGATACAATTACTGCAGGGAAATCATTGCCTTAAAGAGATGTCAGAGACCAACTAAAAAAATTTGTTGCAGAGACAGAAGGAAATTATTGGAGTCATCTACTTAGCAACCATTATTAAAAGGAAGATGAGGTATAACAGAGCTATCTAAGAAGAACAAAATATAAAATAGGCTGGTAAAGATAAGACAGGAATTTAAGAAAATTCAGATGGAGATATCAGACAGAGGGAAAACTCTCCATACTCTGGTAGAGCACACTAGTGCCATAGTGGTCTTGGTGAAGTAGTTTCATCAGCTAGTATGCAGATCCTAAAAGAAAGCTGCAGGTGCTTAAGTCACCTCTGTCCCTGACAGGGTGATTCAGCAAAGGATAGTCATGCATGCTTTTCTTCAGTTTCCTCACTTGCAAAATAAGACAAAATATGACTTGTCTCATAGGTAAATGATGAGGAGTATAAATACTTTTTTAAAAAAAAATAGATGCTTCAAGTGCTTAGCCCCGTGTCTGGTCGATCATAAATTCACAACAACAAATCTTAGCTACCATTGTCAATACAGAAGAGACCTCTCCAACAATGCAAAAGTCAAAAGCATGAAATTGATGAGAATGATGTAGAAAATAAAAATGCAATCTAAAGATAATTGGAATCTCTGTGGGAGAAAAAATACAGATCCAAAGGAGCCCAAAAATGTATTTACATCATAGACAAAAGAGAAGAACGTCTTTCCAGAGCGAAATAAAAATGACTCTTTCAGTACAAACTATACCATATTCCAACTATATTAGGAAAGTAATTCCTAGCTAAGCATTCTGTGCATTTTTAAGAACATTTTTGAAGAATAGAAGAGTTGGGTTATTTGTTTTGGCATTATGGATTGCAAGAGTACATTTCTTATACAAACCTATTATCAGACTGGGTGCAGTGACTCATGCCTGTAATCCCAGTGCTTTGGGAGGCCGAAGTGAGAGGATCACTTGAGGCCAGGAGCTCAATACCAGCCTAGGCAACATAGTGAAACCTTGTCTCTACCAAAAAAAAAAAAAATTAAATTAAATTAGGTGGCATGGTGGTATGTGCCTGTAGTCCAGCTACTTGGGAGGCTGAAGCAGGAGGATTGCTTGAGCTCAGGAATTCAAGGTTGCAGTGAACTATGATTGCACCACTGCACTTCAGCCTGGATGATAGGGCAAGTCCCCTTCTCCAAAAAACAAACCAACAAACAAAAACCAGATCTGTTATCAGATATATGATTTAGAAATATTTTATTCCATTCTGTCTTTTTACTTTTTTGATGGTATCCTTTGAAACAAAAAGTTTTAAATTTTGCTGAAGTCCAGTTTTTCACGTTTAGTATTTTATCTAAGAAATCATTGCCTAAGTTTATGAGAACTTAATCCTTTCTCCTAAGAATTTTTATACTTTTAGCTCTTACATTTCCATCTGTGGTCATTTACAGTGTATTTCTGTGTATGCTATGAGGTAGGGATTCAGCTTCATTCTTTCACATGTGGATATCCAGTTGGCCACAGCACCATTTGTTGAAAAAAGTAGTTTTTTCCTATTGAATTATCTTGGCATTCTTGTTGAAAATTATTTGGCCTTTTTGCAAGGATTTATTTCTGAGGTCTGAATTCTGTTCATTTATCTATATGCTTATCCTCATGCCAGTATCACACTATTTTGATGACTGTAGCTTTGTAGTAAGTTTTGAAATCAGGAAGTGAATCCTCCAGTTTTGTTCTCTTGTAAAATTGCTTTGGCTAGACAGGGTCCCTTGCAATTCTATATGAATTTTAGATGAGCTGGTTGATTTATTCAAAAAAGCAGCTGGGATTTTGATAAGGATTGTGTTGGTTCTGTAGGGCAACATAGGGAGTATTGTCATCTTCACATTATTGAATCATCTGATCCATGAATATCAGATTTTTTTACATTTATTTAGGTCTTCTTTATTTCAACAATGTCATGTAGTTTCCACGGTACAAGGCTTGTACTTCTTTCATTAAATATATATTTTAATAAATATGTTCCTATATTCTTTCATTAAACATTCCTAAATATTTTCTTATATTGATATTGGTATTATTATAAACAAAACTGTTTTTTAATTAAACATGGTTTTTAAATTTAAATTTTGAATTGGGCATTGATTATTATACAGAAATGCAATAAATGTGTGTATGTTGACTTGCATCTTGGAAGCTTGCTGAACTCATTTATTGGTTCCAATAGATTTTAAAATATGCTCCTAAGGATTTTTTATATATCAGATTATATACTATGCAAATGGAGATCATTTTACTTCTTCCTTTCTATTCTCTATGCTATTTATTAATTTATCTCTGCCTAACTGCTCTGTTAGAATTTCTAATACAATGTTGATGGTTATAAAAAATTAGAAAATAACAAGTGTTGATGAGAAAGTGAAATTGGAACCCTTGTGTATTGATGTGAACGTGTAAAATGTTCAGCTCTTGTGGAAAACAGTTTAGTGGTTTCTCAAAATGTTAAATGAAATTACAAAATAACCCCACAATTCCATTCTTATACACAAACCCCCCAAAACTGAAAACTGGTACTCAAAGAAAACCAGGTACACAAATGTATATAGAAACACTTTTAATGTGGTGAAAACAGCCCAAATGTCCATCCAAAGACGAATGCATAAACACATATAGTAGAATGTTATTATCCAACCATCAAAAGGAATTAAGTAGTGATAAAGGATGCAACATGGATGAATGTCAAAAGCATTTTTCTTAGCAATGGAAATAGCCAGACACAAAAGATCACATATTGTATGATTCCATTTTTATCATATATCCAGAATACATAGGTCTATAGAGTCAGAACTCAGATTAATGGTTGCCAGTGACTTGGAGGAAGAGAGAAAAAAAAACTGCTTACAGTGTGGTGGGTTTTAGTTCGGAGTGTTGGAAATGTTTTAAAGCTAGACAAATGTGATATTTGTATGACATTGAAGATATATTCAGTGTGATTAATTGTTCACTTTAAAATGGTTATTTTTATGTTATGTGAATTTCACTTCAAGAATTACTTTTAAATTTAGAAGCATCCAGATTCTAATAAGTATATTTTGAGCCACATCTAACACCTTATCATGAAAATTAATTCAAGATGGATTATAAAAATTTAATTAGAAATGTTGATCCTAGTCTGTGACATTGGGTTAAACAAGGAGTAGCAAGATATACTAGGTAATGTAACAGATATAATACATAAAGCATGAGCAGTAAAAGAAAAACAATGTTAAGTTATACTTCATCAAAGTATAAAACCTTTGCTCTGTGAAAGATACTGTTTAAAAGATGAAAAGACAAGCCACAGACTGGAAGAACACATTTGCAAATCATGTATCTAATAATGAATTTGTATACAGAATATATAAAAAACTATTAAAACTCAAAACTTTTTTAAAAAATGACCCAAATTTTATTAAAAATGGACAAGATTTGAACAGACACTTTGTCAAAGAAGGTATATGAATGACCAGTAGACACAAGGAAGATAGTTACTATCCTTAGCCATAAGGAACATGTAAATTAAAACCACAATGAGATACCACTTTATCTATAAGAATGGCTTAAAAAAACCTGACAACATCAAGTGCTGATGAGGATGAAGAACATGGGAAGCATTAATATATTGCTGGTGTACACAAAATGATCCAGTCACTTAGAAAAACTCTCAGGCAAAGAAATGCAGGGGCTGCAGTCAAAATCAAGCCACTTCCAAGAAGTAGTCAGAGCAAGAGAATGCAGATGGGGCCTCATGGTGCCTGCTACAACACCCCTGTAGCTGTATATAAGTTCTGAATTCACTGAGGTCTCTGCTGGGTTCTGGTAAGTTGGTTGGTCCAACTATAGAATCACATAGTCTTACATTTCCCATAATGGTTTTCCTCAACCCTGACTAAGAAGCAAAAAAAGGCAGAGGAAGAATGGATATTTTCCACCTGTGCCAGATACAAGCGACCCCAAAGCCTGCACACCAAAGCCCTGTGTGTTTCAGGTGAGCCTGCTCCATCCCAGAGAAGAGCACCCAGGGATGCTGAGAGCAGATGTCACTGGCTCCATGGGGAATGTCACCCATCAGATACAAAAAAAAAAAAAGTGCTTCCAGTTTGAGGTCCCTGAGTGAGCATATAGTGAAGAAGAATGAGTACAAGGAGGGTGAAGGGAAGAGGTGAAGGATAAGGGGGAAGAAGGGAAGGGGGAGTGAGAGCTGAAAAAGGGATGGGGTAAGCAAGTGGGGCAGGGAGAGGAAGGGAAAGCAAGAGAAGGAAGGGAGGGATGGGGAAGATGAAAGGAGGGAAGGAGAGGAGGGGGAAGGGAGACAAGGAAAACAGGAAGAGGAGAGGGAAGGGGAAGGGAGGGGGAGAAGGGAGCGTGGAGTGAAGGAAGGGAGAGGGAAGAGGATGGAGGGGCAGCAAGGGGAAGGGAAAAAACAAAAGCCCTGTTTTCTGCCAGTGTCTGATCTGGGTCACAAGGTCCTCACCAGGGCAGCCCTGCTGTTCACTCATAGAAATAGGCCTAGGAATGCAGCTTTTCATGTAGATTAAGATCCCCCGGGAACTGTCTCCATATTTGCCTCTCCTTAGGCTCCCTGTGCCCAGTGCTATTTATATTTCTAGGAGATTTAAATATGGGTCACATGATTATGAGTCCTGAAATTCTGAGGCTGGGCCCCACTTTTTTCATCTCTTTCTTCAAAGAACTGAGTCTAATAAATTTTTTTACATCAGTTTTATCAGCTGTAGTTTTCACAGAATAAAATGCACTTATTTAAAATGTTCAGCTTGATGAGTTTTGACAAATGTATGTACTCATATAAGCACTGCCTCAGTCAAGGTACAGAACGGTCCCATCATCCCTAAACATTTCTCAAGCCCTTTACGGTCCATGTCTGCCCCAACCCAAGCTCCAGAAACCAAACTCTGCTTTCTGTTAAAACTGATAAGGTTTGAGAGGAAACTGATCAAATTTCTGGAATTTCATATAAATGGAATTATACAGTAAAAGAAAGAAAGCAAAATAAAGAAACCCTTAATGGTTGTCATAGGGTTTACAATATAAAATACACATTAACTTACCAGAGTGTCCTCCCTATTTCTATAAACTTAATCCAGTGTGGTATAGAAACTTCACCCTACATAGCTCCAATCACCACACTCATTTTGTTATACAATTGTTGTTTGTTATAAAACCAACAATACATCATAATTTTTACTTTATGTAATTCTGTGCTGCTTAAAGGAGTTGAGAGATAAACAGAGTGGAAGTGTATATCTAGGGAGATTTATATGTTAACCTCTTCACCTATCATTGCAGGCTCTTTCATCTCTTCCTGTGAAATTGACTTAGCATTTGGTATCATTTCTTTTTTCTAATATAGCTTTGTTCTCACCACCTTCTGTGTGATAATATTTCAAATATATTATATTCATATAGATTTTGGGCCCAATAATATAATTATATACTAAGATCTTATGCAGTGACTTTTAAATCAGTTAAGGCAAAAAAGTAGAAAAATATCCAATTATACTGTCTTCTATGCTTACCTATATAATTACCTTTTCTGGTGATTGTTGTTTATTCATTTTTCTATAGTCACCCTGAAGTACATTAGATCTCCAGAATGTATTTATCCTGCATAACTGAACCCTTTGACCAATATCTCCTCATTTTCCCCATCCCCTGGCCCCAGGAAATGATCGTTTTACTCTCTGCTTTTATGAGTTTGACTATTTTAGATTTCACAAATAAGTGAGATCATGCGGTAATTGTCTTTCTGTGACTGGCTTATTTCATTCAACATAATGTCTTTCAAATTCATCCGTGTTGTCACAAATGGCAGCGTTTCGGTTTTCTGTTCATTTGTTTGTTTGTTTGTTTGTTTGTTTGAGACGGAGTTTCACTCTTGTTGCCCAGGCTGGAGTGCAATGGCATGATCTCGGCTCACTGCAACCTCTGCCTCCCGGGTTCAAGTGATTCTCCTGCCTCAGCCTCCCAAGTAGCTGGGATTATAGGTTCCCACCACCACGCCCAGCTAATTTTTTGTATTTTTAGTAGAGAAGGGGTTTCACCATGTTGGCCAGGCTGGTCGCAAACTCCTGACCTCAGGTGATCCACCCCCGTCAGCCGCCCAAAGTGCTGGGATTACAGGCGTGAGCCACAGCGCCCAGTCGAGTTTCCTTTTTTAAGGAAAAAATAATATTCTATTTTCTCTCTATATCACACTTTCTTTATCAGTCCACTCACATTAGTGTTGTTTTTGTATCATGGCTATAGGGAATAATGCTGCAGTGCATGTGGCAGTGCAGACATCTTTCCAACATACCGATTTCATTTCCTTTGGATATATACCCAGAAGGGAGATTGCTGGATCACATAGAAGTTTATTTATAATTTCTGGAGAAACTTTCATCATGATTTCCATTATAGTCACACCAATTTACATTCTCACCAACAGTGTACAAAAGAGGATAGCCTCTTCTCCACATCCTCACCAACACTTGTCAATGTTGTCTTTTCGACAATAGCTATTCTAACAGGCATGAGGTGATACCTCATTATGGTTTTGATTTGTATTTCAATGATGAGGAGTGATGTTGAGCAGGTTTTTATATACCTGTTGATCATTTGTAAGTCTGCTTTGGAAGAATGTTTATTTAGGTGTTTTGCTCATCTTTTAATTTGGTTATTTGCTTTGGTGATTGCTGTAGTTCGTTTTCTGTTGCTTATAACAAAATACCTGAAGCTGGAAATTTATAAGGAAAAGAAATGTATTTCTGACTGTTACGGGTGCTGAAAAGTCCAAGGTCAAGGGGCTGCATCTGGAGAAGGCCTCTCTGAAATGCCATGGCAGTGTAGAGTATCACACGGCCCAGTGACTGAACGTGCTAATGCATTGGCTCAGTCTCTCTTTCTCTTCTTATGAAGCCACCAGTTCTGCTCCCACGATAACCTATTAATCCATTAAGGGATGAATCTATTCATGGGGGCAGAACCCTCATGCCCAAGTCACCTCTGACAGCCCCTACCTGTCAGTACTGCCATATTGGGGATTAAGTTTGAACATTAGTTTCAGAGGGAGCAAACATTCAAACCATAGCAGTGATCTTTGTTTGTTAATCTGGATTTGAATTATTGGTGTCACTTTTCTTCATTCTGACAAAATTTCTTTAGTACTTATATAAGATGAAAGGTTTGCTAGCAATACATTCTCTCAACTTTTGTTTATCTAGAAATGATTTTATTTTGCCATCTTTTTTCTCTATGTGTCATAACTCTTTAAATAAACACTTACCTTTTAAAGTAGTTTTTAGACCGCTTTATATCTAATACATTTATAGAAAAATAGTACAGAAACTTTCTATATACTCTGTACCTCACATTCACTATTATTAATACCCTATACTAGTATGTTACATTTGTTTAACGGATGAACCAATATGGATATTTTATTGTAAACTGAAGTCTATATGCAGATTTTCTTAGTTTTTAACCTAGTAATATTTCTGTTCCAGGATTCCACTTGGGATGCCATGTTACATTTGGCTGTTATATCTCCTGGGACTCCTTGTGGTTGTGATGGTTCCTCAGATTTTCCTTCTTTTTGTTGACCTTCGAAGTTCTGAGGAGGATGGGTCAGGAATTTTGTGCAATGTCTCTCAGCTGACATTTGTCTCAGATGTTCCTCATAATTCCTTGGGTTACAGGTTTATAGTGGAAAACAGAGGCTAACGGGCCTTTTCATCACATCATGGAATTGGTACACGCTATCAACATGACTTACACTATTGATGTTGATCTGAGTCACATGGCTGAGGTTGTGTTGGTCAGGTTTCTTCACTGTCAAGTAGCTTTTTTTCCCTTTACAAACTATACTCTTTGGAAGAAAATTACTATGCACAGCCCACACTTAAGAAGAAAGTGCACCTCTTTTTGACAATGGGGTATTTACATAATTTTTTTTTTAGTTTTTCTGCATAGGATATTGGCCTCTTTTCCCCCACTTATTTATTTGATCATATCTGTATGAATTCATGGATATTTATCCTATAATTTGAGTTATAATCCAATACTACTTTACTTTCTTGCTCAAATTGTTCCAGTTTTGGCCTATGGTAGTTCTTTCAATTTGTTCCCATGTCCATTTGACATACCCTAATCATGGTGGGGTTTTACATTTTGGGAGCACTTTCTCACTTTCTTGTGCCACATGGTGTTTCAGGCTCATCTTACAGATTTCCTCCTAAAGTCCTAGAATCACCCATTTCTCCAGGTAGTCCCAGTTCTTTGTATTGGAGTAAGGGTTTTGAAAGCAAGATCTGGGCTAATGGTGTCCTCAGTGTTGGGCATCAGTGGTGGGGATAGGGGGAGACTCTCAGCTTTTACATTCCCCAAGCTGAGAGTGAAAGAAAATAAATGTGAGTATATTCATCCCTATAAGTATGCATATCTATAAATATTTCTCTGTGTAAAAACCTGTATCTATATTAAGTTAAACATGAATCCTTGCTGATGTCAACAACCCTAAACATTACCATATGGGTCCTCTTCACCCCGTTCCCTTACCAGTCTGTGAATTTCCACTCCAACTGCAAGAAGCCTCCTCCTGCCAGCCATTGACTTAATTTTTCTGTCCCAGCCAGGATACATGTTTAGTTGTCTCAGAACTGTTGACCCAGAGCCTCATGGAATACACTCTAGTTGTCTTTCATCTTACAATCTTTACTCATTTTTACAGTTACTTAGATCAGAACTTTTTCCCTTCACCCATTCAATAAGATTATTTTATACATTTAAAATAGAGTTAGATTGTTTTCTCACAGTTTGCATTCAATTTGGGGATCTATTGACCTCTAATTTTTTTAAAATTTCTATTTAATACATTTTATTCTTCGGGCTCTGAAGTTCTATGAGTTCTGACAATTGCAGTGTCATGTATCCACCATTAGAGTATTATACAGAATAGATTTACCATCCCAAAAAATGCCCTGTATTTCACCTATTCAACCCCGAAGCCCCAGGGACCACTGAATTTTTATTGTTGCTGTAGTTTAGCTTTTTCCAGTCTGTTATATAATTGGAAGAATATGCTATTTAGCCTTTTTGACTTGTTTTTTTTACATATAAATACACTTAAGTTTCATCCATGGTGTTTCATATATTGATAGTCCATTTCTTTTTATCATGCAATAATAGTCCACTATATGGATGCACCATAGTTTTTTTAAATTTATTCACTTATTAAAGGACATTTTGGTTATTACCACTTTTTGTTAATTATTAATAAACTTGCAATAAGTATTCACATGAAGTTTTTATGTGGACATAAGTTTTCAAATCAGTTCAGTAAATATCTAGGAAAACAATATATGAATGATATGATATAGTAATAATTAGCTTTGTAAGCAATTCCCAAACTGTTTTCCAATGTAGCTGTACCATTTTGCATTCCCACTAACCAGTATGAATAACAATTTTCATAGAACAACAGCCTCACCAGCAACTGATAATGTCAGTTTTTTAGCCCTTCTAATAGGTATGTACTCACATCTAACTGTTGTCTTAACTTGCAATTGTCCAAGGATAAATTGGGGCATCTTTTCATATGCATATTTGCCATCTCTGTGCAATATGCACAATGTGCAATAGTCTCTGCACTATTTTGCCCATTTAAATTGGATTGTATTTTGTATTATTATTTTAGTTTTAAGAGTGATTTGTATATTTTAGATATCAGTCCTTTACTAGGCTTATGTTTTGCAAAGATTATTTTCTAATATGTGCTATATCTTTTCATTATTTTAATAGTTTATTTTGCAGAGTAGATGTTCTTAATTTTAACAAAGTCTGACTAATCTTTTTTTCCTTTCCTTTCATAAATTATGCTTTTTGTGTTGTATCTAAAACCTCATCACCGAGTTCAAGGTTACATGAATTTTATCCTGTTTCCTTTTAGATTTTTACTTTGCATTTTTACATTAAGGTGATAATCCATTTTAAGATAGTTTGTGTGAAAGTTGCAAATCCTATGTTTAAGCTTATTTTATTTATTTTCTTTTTGGCATAGACGAGTCCAGTGTTTTCAGCAACATTTGTGGAAAAAACAGCCTACTTTCCATTGAATTGCATTTGCTGCTTTGTCAAGACCAGGTGAACATATTTTTGTTGACACATTTCAGGGTTCTCTATTATGTTGCAGTAACCTGTGTGTGTATTCTTTTCTAATACCATGGTATCTTGATTACTGTGTCTTTGCAACAAGTCTTGAAGTCGTGTAGTGTCAATCCTTCAATTTTTTTTCCTGCAATATTGTATTGGCTATTCTGAGTCTTTTCCTTTTTCAGATAAACTTTGAAACAACTTTTTCAATATCTACAACATAGCTTACTGAGATTTTGATAGAGATTGCTAATGATCTATAAATCAAGTTGGAAATAATTGACATCTTAACAATATTGATTCTTTCACTCTGTGAATATAGAATGTTTCCATTTATTTAGATCTTTCTTGTTTTCTTTCACCAGAATTATGTGGCATCCTCTCTACAGATGCTGTATATATTTTGTTAGATTTATAGCCAAATATTTTATATCCTTGCTGCTAATGTAAATGGTATTATGTTTTTACTCTTTAATTTGAATTATTTGTTGTTGGTATATAGAAAAGCAATTGACTTTCAGCATTAATATTTGATCTTATAACAGGTTTATTTGTTCTAGGAGTATTTTTCTTAAGTCTGGGATTTGCTGCATAAACAATCACGCTCTATCTGTCCACATTTTATATTTTCCTTTTCTTGTCTTATTTCACTAGCTATGGCTTCCGTGTTGAATAGGAATGGTAAAAAGGAACATCATTGCTGTATTAGTCCGTTCTCACACTACTGAAACAACATACCTGAGACTGGGTAATTTATGGATAAAAGAGGTTTAATTGACTCACAGTTCCACAGGCTGTACAGGAGGCACAGCTGGGGAGGCCTCAGAAAACTTAGAAGCATGGTGGAAAGTGAAGGGGAAGAAAGTAAGTCTTACCATGGTGGGGCAGGAGAGAGAGGGCAAGAGAGAATGACGGGGGAAGTGCTACACACTTTCAAACAACCAGATCTCATGAGGACTCACTCACTATCACAACAACAGCCAGGGGGAAATCCGCCCCCATGATCTAATCACCTCCTACCAGGTCCCTCCCCTAACATTAGGGATTACAATTCAACATGAGATTTGGGTGGGAACACAAAGCCAAACCATATAAATTGCCTTTGTCCCGATCTTAAGAGAAA
The DNA here is from genome assembly GCF_029289425.2 of Pan paniscus. Lineage (NCBI taxonomy): Eukaryota > Metazoa > Chordata > Mammalia > Primates > Hominidae > Pan > Pan paniscus. The sequence continues at coordinate 51,674,197 of NC_073255.2, forward strand.
AGCATCCAGTTTATCACCATCAAGTATGATGTTAAGTGCAGTTTCCTTGGACATGTTCTTCCTACGTTGAGGAAGTTCTCTATTCTTAGCTTGCTGATTTTTTTTTAATGAATACATGTTGAATTTAGTCAAATACTTTTATCCATGTAAATTGATAAGATCATAATGTTTGTTTCTTCAGGTTGTTCATGTGGTGGATTAAATTAATTCATATCTGATGTTTAAAGAAGACTCGTATACCTGAAATAAATTCCAGATGATTGTGTTGAATAATTCTTTTAAACATTGCTGGATTCAATTTGCCAGTAATTTGTTGATGATTATTAAATTTGTGTTCAAAAAAGATATTGGTCTGCGGTTTTTCTTTCTCATAATGTCTTTATCTATTTTTTGTGTTAGGATGGAATAATGCTGGCTTCAAAGAATTAGAAAGCAGTTTTTCTGCTTCAATTTTATGAAAGATATTGAGAGGATTTGTTTTGTTTAGTTTTTCTCCCTTAAATATTTGGTAGGCCTCACCAGTGAAACAATGTAGCTTTATTTTTTCAGAGGGCTAGTATTTATTAATTTAATTTGTTTAATAGATTTAGATTATTTGGATTATCTATTTATACTTGTGTTAGTGTTGTTAGCTTGTGTCTTCATTTTATATCAGTTGCCAAATTTTGGGAAACAGTGTTGTACCCATCAATCCTTTACTTTTTTTTAATATCTAGCTGATCTGCAGGAAGCATCCTTCTCTTATTTCTGACATTGGTAATTTTAGTCTTCTTTCTTTTGATCTTGGTTAGCCTGGATAGTAGTTTATCAATTTTATCAATCTTTTTTGAAAGACCAACTTTTGATTATGATGATTTTCTCTATTGTTTTCTTGTTTTCAATCTCATTGATTCCTGCTCTAAATTTTATTATTTCTTTTCCTCTGCTTGTTTTAGGCTTAAATTTCTTCTCTTTCTCTACTTTTTAAGGAGAATCTTAGATTATGGCTTTTACATTCTTTAAATATATACATTTAATGCTATACATTTCTAATCACTGTTTTTGTTGCACCAAAAAATTTTGATAGGTTATACTTTTATTTTCATTAAATCAAAGATCATGTGTAATATCTCTTCAGACTTTTTCTTTGACACATATTATTTAGAAGTGTGCTGTTTAATCTTTGAATACTTGAAGAAATTCCAGCTGTCTTTATGTGATTTATATCTAATCTAAATCTATTGTGGTCTGAGAGTACACATTGCAGGATTTCTATTATTTTAAATTTGTTTAGTTGTGTTTTATTGATCAGGATGTTGTCTACCTTGGTGAGTGTTCCACGTGAGTCTGAGAGGAATATGTATTCTGCTGTTGTTGGGTCGAGCATCCTATAAATACCAACTAGATCAAATTGATCAATAGTGCTCTTCAGGTCAAATTTATCCGTTCTGACTTTCTAGTCTACATGATCTGTTACTTACTCTTTTTTTTTTTATTATTATACTTTAAGTTTTGGGGTACATGTGCACAATGTGCACGTTAGTTACGTATGTATACATGTGCCATGCTGGTGTGCTGCACCCATTAACTCATCATTTAGCATTAGGTATATCTCCTAAAGCTATCCCTCCCCCCTCTCCCCACCCCACAACAGTCCCCAGAGTGTGATGTTCCCCTTCCTGTGTCCATGTGTTCTCATTGTTCAATTCCCACCTATAAGTGAGAATATGCGGTGTTTGGTTTTTTGTTCTTGCAATAGTTTACTGAGAATGATGATTTCCAATTTCATCCATGTCCCTACAAAGGACATTAACTCATCATTTTTTATGGCTGCATAGTATTCCATGGTGTTATTTACTCTTAAGATGTCTTCAACTGTAAATGGTGACTTTGTCTATTTCTCTTTGCAGTTTTGTCAACTTTTCTCCTCATGTATTCTGATGCTTTGTCCTAGTTGCTTATACATTTAAAATTATTATGACTTCTTGGAGAATTGGCTCCTTATCATTATATAATGTCCGTCTTTATACCTGATAATTTTCCTCGTTTTGAGTCTGCTTTGCCTGAAATTAATATAGCTACTTGTTAGGACTGTATTTTCTTTTCCTCTCTTTTACTTTTAGTATATCAATGCCTTTATATTTCAAGTAAATATTTGGTGCACAACACATAGTTGTTTTTTTTTTTTTTTTTTTTGAGAGGGAGTCTAGCACTGTCGCCCAGGCTGGAGTGCAGTGGCGCGATCTCCGCTCACTGCAAGCTCCGCCTCCTGGGTTCACGCCACGCCATTCTCCTGGCTCAGCCTCCCGAGTAGCTGGGACTATAGGTGCTCGCCACCACGCCCAGCTAATTTTTTTTTGTATTTTAAGTAGAGACGGGGTTTCACCGTGTTAGCCAGGATGGTCTCGATCGCCTGACCTCGTGATCCGCCCGCCCGCCTCGGCCTCCCAGAGTGCTGGGATTACAGGCGTGAGCCACCGCGCCCGGCCCACACATAGTTTTTAATCTACTCTGTCATTCTCTTTTAAATGGTGCTTTTAGAACATTTATATTTTAAAAAGTATTCAGGTAGTTGGAAATATATATGCCATATTTGAAACTGTTTTCTATTCATTGCTTTTATTCTTTGTTTTTTTCTCTCCTTAATTTGGTTTTAATTATTTTATGTAATTCCATCTTCCCTCTTATCAGATCAACTATACTTTCTTTTTTAGTGGTTTCTTTAGAGTTTGCAATATGCATTTACGAGTAATCCAAATACACTTTCAAATGAAACAATATGGGTAATTCAGGTTTGTTTTAACAGAATATTCTCAATCCTTCCCTCCTATTCCTAATAAAATAGTTGTCTTTGGTGTCACTTATCCAATAATAGATATCAGAATCTATTATATTAATTCTGATAAAGAAATATAGAAGATTTTATTATGTTATTTATACTATCTCTGGTGCTTTTCCTTTCTTTTTGTATACTTGAGCTTCTGACCTATATTATTTCCTTCTTTCTGTTGAACTTAATTTTTTTTTTTGCATGGTAGTTGTGCTGATGATGAATTGTCTCCGTTTGTCAGAAAAATTATCATTTCTCTTTCGCTTTGAAGAAAAATTTTCTTCATAGAGGACTTTTTTTCTTTCAGTACTGTAAGTGTTTTACTATATTTTTTACCCGACTTCTTTCAAAATGTTCATATTGTCTTTGGTTTTTCTGATTTGGAATATAATAGGTATTGATATTTTAGGTGTTTATTTCAGTTGGTGTTTAGTGAACTTCTTAAATCTGTGGTTTAGTATCTGACATTAAATTTGGAAAGTTGTCAGCCATTATTGTGCCAAATATTTATTCTGCTTTATTCTCTTTTGCTTCTCTTTATTGTAATTACATATATGTTCACTGATTAAATTGTTCCATTGCTCTTAATTTTTCTGTTTTTTCTCTTTGTATTTTGGTTTGGGAAGTTTCTATTCACATCTCTTTAAGGTTGCTGATTCTTTCTTTACCTAATGCTCAGTCTATTGATGAGCCCATCAAAGGCTTTTTTTTATTATACTTTAAGTTTTAGGGTACATGTGCACAACGTGCAGGTCTGTTACATATGTATACATGTGCCATGTTGGTGTGCTGCACCCATTAACTCTTCATTTAACAATAGGTATATCTCCTAATGCTATCCCTCCCCCCTCCTCCCACCCCACAACAGGCCCCGGTGTATGATGTTCCCCTTCCTGTGTCCATGTGTTCTCATTGTTTAATTCCCACCTATGAGTGAGAACATGCGGTGTTTGGTTTTTTTGTCCTTGCGATAGTTTGCTGAGAATGATGAAGCTGGAAACCAAAGACATTTTTCATTTATGTAGAGTGGGTTTTTTTTTTTTTTACTTCTATCACTTCCTTTGAGCCTTTCTTTGAGCTTCCATCCCTCCGCTTTTATTAACTATTCATCCATTCTTGTCGTTATCTCATTTTTCCACTAGAACCCTTATTATACTTTTGTAGTTATTTTAAATTCTCCGTCTGATAATCCCTAAATCTGTGCCATATCTCAATATGGTACTAATGCTTGTTTTGTCTTTTTCACTGCATTTTTTCCTGCTTTTTACATGTCTTGTAATCATCTTGAACCCTGAAAATGATATGTTGTGTGATAGGTAATGAAGTAAATTGACCTTTAGTGTGAGGTTTTATGTTAATCTGGCTAGGAGTTCGGCTGTGTTTAATGTTTGCTGTGGCCCTGGGTGCCAGAGGCTTTAGTTTTCCCCAGTGTCTTTGTTTTTGTCTCTCTTGTTGTCTAAATGTTTTCCTGAGAACTCCTTTTTAAATAGGCTCTGGGTATTGGCAGCTTCTTCAGCTTTAATTCAATGCTATTGTACTGAAACCCTGATGATGTATGACAACATAGTATGGAGCAGAGGACACACTGTATAATCCTGTGAATAAATCTCAGGCTCTTAGTGGTCCTGTGTTCCTGGAGAGGGATTTTCATAAATGTTTCCTACATTCACTGCCCTTCTCCAGCCCCACTTCTTAAGTGGGACGGAAAGAATTGATGCTACTAGAATTGAGTAATTTTCCTTCCTCCTATGTCAGATAAGGTTATGGTAAAGTCTTTAGGCCTTTGTGATGGAGAAGGCGCTGGGCATATTCCAAATGAGTTACTTTTCCCTAGCCTCTGCCAAAGACACAAGGTGATTTTTCTTGGATCTTTCTCCATGAGAACCTGATGGCTCCTGGAGATAAAACCCACAAAAAAAAAAAAAAAAAAAAAGAGAAGGCTCCCTGTCTGTGGCCCTCAGCAGTTTCTCACACTCAAGTTTGTCCACACTCAGTCTCCAGCTGTTTTACAAAATTACCACTTATGTGTTTATGGCTCTGTGGGCTTCTGCTCCTGGTAAGCTGGTGTCAGTTATGTTTCTCTGTATTTGTGTGTCACTCCAGATTTCTGGGTGGTGACGTTTGCTGAGACCTCGATTCTCTCTTAAATCTAAGAATGTCATTGATTGATTTTCATTCTATTCTCCATTTTATTTGTCATAATAATAGACTGATAACTTTTAAAACTTCACCTGTTAAAGCCAAAACCAGAAATACCTTTACTTTCATTTTTGAAAGATAATTTTGCTAGATATAAGATTCTACATTGACAAATGTGGTTTTCTATCCTCCATCAGCATTTTAAACACGCCATCCATTGCCTTTAACTCTTCATTGTTTCTTATTAGAAATCTACTCTTAATCATATTGGCATTACCTTGTACATGACAGTACACACTGTCTTTTTTTTTTTTTTCCTTTTTGCTTTCAAGGTTCTCTCCTATTTTTACTTTTCAACATTTGGACTATGACATGTCTTCATGAATCTCTTTGTTTTTACCCTCTTTGAAGTTTACTAAGTTCTCGGATGTGCAGATTACTGTTTCTCCCCAAATATGGGTTATTTGTGGCCATGATTTTTCAAATTTTTTCCACTCCTTTCTCTGTCTCTTCTCCTCTGGCACTATCATTATGTGTATATTTGTGCATACATAGTGCCTGACATATCTCTCCAAATCTGTTCATTGTTCTTTATTATTTTTTCTCTCTGTTCTTCAGATCGCGTAATCTCTATTGAGTTGTCTTCAAGTTCACTGATCCTTTTTTCTGCCAGTCCAAGTATATTGCTGGAACCCTTTAATGCATTTTTTTTTTTGAGATGGAGTCTCGCTCTGTCACCAGACTGGAGTGCAGTGGCATAATTTCGGTTCACTGCAACCTCCAACTCCCTGTTTCAAGTGATTCTCCTGCCTCAGCCTCCTGAGTAACTGGGATTACAGGGACATGCCTCCACACCCAGCTAATTTTTGTATTTTTAGTAGAGATGGGATTTCACCATGTTGTCTGGGAGGGTCTCAATCTCCTGAACTTTTGATCCGCCCACCTCAGCCTCCCAAAGTGTTGGGATTACAGGTGTGAGCCACTGCGCCTGGCTTGCATTTTTTTAAATTGGGATATTTTACTTTTCAACTCCAAAATTCCCGTTGCCCATTTTTTACAATTTCTATATTTTTATTATTATATTCTACTTGAGGCATTGTTATCTTATCTTTAATTGTTCAAAAATAATTTTCTTTAATTTAAAACATATTTTTAATAGCTGCTTCAAAGTCTTCGCTAAGTACACTAACTGAGCCTTCTCAAAGCTTTTTTATATAGCTTGTATTTTTTTTCCTGAGTATGGGTAACACCTTCTTGTTTCTTTCCATATTTCATAATTTAGTTTTTAAAACTGAACACTTTAAATAATATGAAAATTTATTTAGTCATATTAAAATAATAACATTATAGCAATGCTATATACTAACTTTCTCTACACTCCGGGGCTTTCTCTCATTGGTTTTCTTCTTTATTGACTTGAATGGATTGAGGGAAGCCTACCTCCCTTGCAGTATGCATCCTCTGATGCCCCCACTCAACATTTTTTTCCTCATTTTTAATCTTTAAACCTGGCTTCTTAGGGGCTGTACCTGGGTCAAAATCACTTAGTGATCAGCCACTGATTGGTCAGAAGTTTTGCGTAAGCCTCCTAAACCAGTCAGGTTTTCACTTTTGCCTGTTGGATTTATGTGTGGCTTAGAGGCTGCTTTCACTGTCTGGGGATATTATGAGTTTGACCCATGTTTATCCAGGGACTTATAACTCAGAAGGTCCCTCTCCACTTGCTCCTCAGAGGAAGGTGCACTTGGGCATAAACACACATCCTGAGCAAAAGGAATTAATTACTGTGATTCTAGACGGGCTCTTTTATTGTTTCTTCCCTTGATTTCTTTATTAAACTTATCGGTGGTCTGCCTTTATTGGTATTACACCTACTCATTCGTCTTCACCAATTACTAGCTGATTTATCCATGTTTTGATCTCCTTTGTGGGCCCCTTGGTGGGGCCAGAGTATTACCAGTCTTTGTGGCTTGCTCCTATGCTCCCCTGGGCAGAATGTGTGCATTCTAGAACAAGGGATTGGGGAAATGAGTAACTCATTCTTCACTGGCTGCCTTATTTTGATCTTTCCTATGGAGCAGGTGCTGTGTTGGGGGAAAGGGGATGACACCACCTGGTTGTCACCACCATCCAATGTCGATCTTCCACAGCCCAAAGATGGAGGAGATAAGATCTGTGTATTTTTACCAGCTACTGAATCCACTCAAAACAGTTCTCCAAAGCCCCAAAGCCAGGAATGTGGAGTATATAGGAGCTACCATTCCATTGCCAAGCCCATTGGAGCAGCTTTCATGCAGGACATGAGGATCTTACTCTTTATTCATTCCCCACTCAGTTACACCTTACAAATGGGAGTTAGAGATAGGGGAATAGTAACTGCCTGTTCCCATTCAATATAGGCATTGCCTATCAAGGAAAAATGGAACCCATCACTGTTAATGGGTGACTGAATTCAACTAGAACACTTATTCTACACCAGGGAGCTGAGGAGACAGGAACTGCTGAGCTTGCTGGAACAGCTCTTCCATAAGAAAGAGCTACAGGGAAGGAGGCACTCGCTAGACTGAATGTCATGGCCTCTCATATTCTTACCAAGTTTTTAGAGATTGTGTTCAACAAATGCTTCTCAGTTTCACGTAAGTTCTTTGAATAGTCTCCAAAGACCTTAAATATTTGTCCTTTTTAATTTTGGCCAGATTAGTAGATGTCTCTTTGGGAAAGAGATTTCTCCAAGCTCCTCACATCACCACTGCGGAAATCTCATCTACAAACCACACATTTTACTTTTGATAGTTATTCTCTGTCCTTCCTCTAGAATATAAGTTACATGAAGGCTGAATTTGATCTTTTCTTGTTCGTTTGTTTGTTTGGTTGGGTGTTTTTCACTATTAGAAGAGTAACTGGACATAGTAGACATTCAATAAATTTAAATAGGAAAATAAAAATTCCTCTCCTAATAGTGTACATAACTAGCTAATTCTACCAAATCCTTTCACTGAGAATAGTTGGAAAAGATGTTTTTTCAAAAATATTCTTAAAGGTATTGAAAAGCTAATAAGAATGAAGAACTATCAAATCAAGATACAGATAAAATCAAAGGGTTAATAAAGTTTTTGTTTGTTTGTTTTTGTTTTTATTTTTTTCTCCTAGGGACATATGCCAATTCCTGAGAAGCTGGGTGGGCTTCTGAGAGTATCACAGGGCAAGAAATTGGTTACTGTAATCCATGGTTGGCTATGTCAGGACTGGCAACCTTTTCTTCTTTTGGTTGGAACAGTTGCCTTCTATAGTAAGGTCAAAATAAGATTATGCAGAATGACAATAACCTTGCAAATCAATTGCTGGTTTTTGAGAGTTTTTTTTTTAATCTTTTATCTTTCATTTTAGCATGGCGTTTTTCAAATTGCCAAAATGTTAAGAGGATGCCCCACAAATCTATGACACGTCTATAACAGAAAATATAGCATAAAAATAGAAATTAGAAACCTCACTACTTTTCCAGTTTTGAGTATCTCCTGGGTGTGTATTTCTGGCAAGCTCTGATTTATTATTGTCATGCCTTCTGTCCTTTGTAGGTGACACCCCTCAGCACTATGGCAGACAGATTTTTTCAAGGAGCCTAGGTTAGCTCTAGTTTAATTTTTCTCGGATTGTGAATTTTTATACATTGCTTCCCTACTCCATATCCCTTAGCAGCTTGGTAAACAATAGCTCCTGTGTTATTTTGTTGTCCTTGTTTTTCCCCGGGAAAACTGGATGTGCATCATTTCTTTTTGAATGGGTATTGGAACTAATTTCAAGTTCTACTCATGTGGTTATTGTTGTTATTTCCCTTCCTCTTCCAGTTTTGATTTTTTTTCATTGCATAGTTTCCTGTGGTTCATTTCCATCCCACACCCTGCAAACCACTCCAACACAATCCAGAACATTTATTCTTGTTCTCCCTGGAGTGTTCCTCGCCATTCTGCAGAAAGTTCCTTGGGTTTGGCGTCTCCTTATTTCCAAATGCATAACAGTGCCTTCCAATTCACAGCTACCCATTATTCCCAATTTCATCATCACTTTTGCCAGATGCCAAACCCACCAGCGGGCAGGATATTTACCTCTGGGCACTTACCATTATAAATTGCAAAGTCTGTGGTGATTTAGTGTCCATACTCAGTTTGAAAACAATCAGCAAACCTCTTTATTCAATTAAGCAGTAACAAAACAGTAAGTGCATAATAGTTATGTTATTCACTCCATTATTTATATCAACAAAAAAACCCAGTTATGTCAGTTAGATAAGTGCCAAATTATTGTAGAAATTTGTCCCAGGTGGAAGTGAGTTCTGGTGTTTTTTCTAAAAAGTCAGAATAGGTAATAATTCCATGATCATTAATATAAATCTGTTATGTGTTCAGACCAGTGCAAATTTTCTGGAACATTTTCATAATTTATAAGACACTCAAATTTTCTCAGAGAACCCTGTACCTACACAAGTGTTATTGTTGTAATTTGATTTTAAGGTGAAACCAGTGCATTAATAGCTTTTCAAAAAAAAATGATGATGAAAAAGGCATACATCAATTGTAAAGCATACCTTTATATCAGATATATTAAAATGTAAGCCAATGTGTACTTCAGGATCAAGAACACACAACAAAACCTTCAATCTCTTATACAACAGCACGTGTTGAATATTTCCTGACTACCAGGAACTATGCTAGGAATTGGACACACTCAGGTTAGTAAAACAGCCTAGCTACTGCTCTCAAATTGTGCTCAGTGAAGTGGAGGAGAAGAGAAAGTCAATAGATAATTGAAACACAAGGTGTCAGGTAACGGCTTAGTTCAATATCTAGTGAAGATTTTTGAGCATCGTGCCAGACTTTCACTGTTTAAAAGATTTAAAAACAAAAAGCATGTGTTTCAAGTCAAGGATAAATGAAGAAAAAAAAAAGAATAAGAAAAAAAAAAAAAGCAATCTGTAACCCTAGGCTGGAAGTGAAGAAAACGGGACAAAGGAATCAATGGAGCTGAAAGGGTATGCTGGCCAGCAGGACGCTGGTAGAGGTGAAAAGCTGGGCAAAGCAGCGCACCAGGACCCCCTGTAAATGCCATGGTGGGCTTGGGGCATAGTGAACCTCTCCAAGTAGCCTGAGGATAAAACTTGAGAAGTAAAATTAATTCAAAACCTCCTAACCAACTGAACGGACCATCTTTTGGCCAGTGGGACCCCAGAGTAACCTTGAAAACTGAGTTCTCCTCCATGAACTGAGCTCAGACAGGCCTCTTCATGCCTCCTCCCTCGCTAACCACCATTAGCTTTTCTTCCTTAAGGGCTAAACAGACACCAGCCCTTTAAGAAGATTCCACCGCTGACATCATCCAGTCTCCTGATGCTTCCCCACCTCTTTTACCTGATTTGACACCACCAGCCATGGAGTGGTTCTGACCAGACTACAGAGAATGCACAGTGAGGGTTTTTGCATGTTCTGCTTCACCTTTTGATGTCAGAGGGCCAAAAATTCCACCCTCTGATTTAGCATTTTTTGTACATGGAAGCTGTCTGTGAAAGGGTAAAAATGCAACTGCCTGTGCGTTCCTCCTCTCAAAAATATTCATGACTCTTTTTTATGGCTGCATAGTATTCCATTGTGTATGTGAGATCATGTCTTTTTCAGAAACACGGATGGAGCTGAAGGTCATTATCCTAAGCAAACTATCACATGAACAAAAAAGCTAAATACATGTTCTCACTTATAAGTGGGAGCTAAACTTTGAATAAGTGTGAACACAAAGGGAATAGACACAGGGGCCTACTTGAGGGTGAAGGGTGGGAGGAGGAGGAGGATTCAAAAACTGTCTATTGAGTACTATGCTTATTACCTGGGTAACAAAATATTCTATACACCAAACCCCCATGACATGAAATTAACCTACGTAACAAACCTGCCCATGTAACTCTGAAACTAAAAGTTAAAAAAAAAATTATGACTTCTTCTATGACTTATTAAATATGTATATTTGGTCACCCTATTCAGCATTAATTTCTGTTCCCTTTGCCCCTTCTGGCCAGAGGCTATGCTCCCAGCCTCTCAGAATGACCACCTTGCAGGCTGCAACCCTTTAAGAGAAACAAAGCTCTCCTCTCCACATTTATGAGCCTGTCATCCTCATTCTTCAGTTGCTACACTAAGGAAAGAGCCCTGGAGATGAAGGAGGTAAGAAGCCATCCTTTGCCCCAGTAGAGAGAAGCCAGTATTTCCAGCCTTCCTAGAATTAGGTGAAATGAGAACCTTAAGTCTCCCTTTCTCCCTTCCCTTCACCACTTTCCCCTCTGCCTCTCTCATCCTCTCTCCCCTTTTCTTCTCACCTCCACTCTTCTGTCTCCCTGTGTCTCTCTTTTCTCCTTATCCATCTACGTTTGTGGAAAACATTTACATTTCAAGTGTTTGGCCTAGAAATCCTAAATAGTATATGCCCAAGCTTATGCAATGATATTAACTAACTTTGAAACCTCAGGGCTGCTTTTACCCACTCTCTTTTTGCACTTGCTCCTGGGTTCAGGGACACAGGCTAAAAGGCTTTGGTTTCCATGTTCAATTGCCAATATCTTCTGACCTGACTGAATTTATTCTTTTCCTGTTGCTGCTGGAACTCATGGCTTCTCTTGTGCATGATGAGGCTCCTAAAATGTATAAATTGTCATTTTGCTGTGTCAAGAAGTTAGTCTTATTTGACTTAAGGAAAGTAGCTTTGACTTAAGTAAAGTAGCTTAGTCTTATTTGACATAAGGAAAGCAGCTTTCTCGGTTCTCTTTGGAGGGAAAAATATGTTTTTCAATTAAAATGCATCCCCGTGAGCTACATACTTCCTAAAGTTGCACTACAAGTTTTCCTCAACTGAAGGGAGCCCGATTCACCCTGATTGCCCCAGGCCTCAGGAACTCCTGGCCTGCCTGTAAACAACAGCAGCCTGAGTATAAGGAGCAGCTCAGCATGGATCTATGTCACCAGAGAAAGGGTTTGAATTTCAAAAACCCACATCAGTGCCAGTGAAGTTCAAGAGAGAAGCACAACACACCTTTTCTCCAAGGATTACTGGATAATGGCTTTTAAATATAGACTTTTACAAACTCGATACCCAACAGAGGCCCTGGAGACTCTTCCTGCTGAAATGGGAGAGTTCTCTGACCCCCTCACGGGACATGTGACAGGGGTGTGGTTTGTCTGTTCATCCACTGCCATGGACTTAAACCCCTTACCGGAAGGGGAGCACACAGACCACCAGGTGCAGGAACCTGGTGAGCGCTTTTGGGTTCTGTCCCCACAGTAGCATCTAGGGGTGGGGCCTGTAACTCCCGAAGCCACAGTGGGCATGTTACAGTACCCTCTTAGCTCTGCTGTCCGCAGACAGCTTAAGCGTTAACCAGCTCTGTGTCCTCTTGGTACCCAGATCCTTGTCAGGCGTTCAGGAAGAATCAGGTAACATACAGGCTTGAAGGTTGGTGACTGCAGGGGTTTTATTGAGTGGTGGAGGTGGCGCTCAGTGGGATGGATGGGGAGCTGAAGAGAAGATGGAGTAGGAAGATGATCATGTCTTGAAGTTCGACTGTCCTGTGGTCAACCTCCTCTCCAACCATCTCCAGCCAAACTCCTGTCGACGTTCAGACGCTCCTTCTTTTCTCTCCTTCTCTGTTGTGCTGTTCTGTGGCTCTGCCACTCTTCTGCTCCTCTGCTTTTCTGCTTGTGGAGCCTGGGGTTTAGGATTTATATGGTTACAGGATGGGGGAGTGTGGTGGGCCAAAAGGCAAAAATTGGGCATGAAAACAGAAACGCCTCTTCCCATATAGGGCAGCGGGTTTCCAGGCTTAAGGGTGGGGCCTTTGCCAGGGAACTGCCCTCGTCTACCCAGTATCTCCCTGCCTCCTGTTCATATCACTGCCTTTTTGGAAGGTTCAGAACTGATCAGATAAGAGACAGCTCTTCATTCATCATATAAGTGTACAGCCACAGAAAACCAAGAACATATGCTAAATTTCCCAAGAACACGTAATCCTCCTTTCCTCTAGCAATTGGCTAGAGGAAGAGTAAGACACAGAGTGAGAGTTAGAGTGTGAGACTCCATGTGGCCCTGAAATCAAGGTTGCCAGGAAGGAAGCTGCCTAGTGCCTCCTCTCATCGTGCTGTCTGGCCACGGTGACCTCAGGTACAATGTCCCCTCTGTTCAGATGAGTCAGGTTTACTGGGCTGTGGGCTCAAAAGGGCTTCTCACCCTAGAGATGGCCAAACATCCCTATTAAGCGTGGCTAGTAAGAGGCTCTCCCTCCCCATGCCCACCTTGCTCTTTTATCTATGTCTGAGGAGAGAGGAGGTTGAGGGTACCCCTCCCACTGCTCTTCACCCTCACTTCTTGCTTCAAGACAGCTGGGAAGAATGCTAAGTTAATAAAAATGTCTATTCAAAAAACCCACTGAAAGGGTGTGAGCAATTAAGCCTATTCATGACAATGTGAGGCCAACAGACAAGCCAGTTGGCCTTGAGCTCAGGCTTGCTAATAATAGCACCATCCAGCACATCTCAGAGCTGTGGGGGACTGCAGGATGACATCACCCAGTTGGAAGCCGGAGGGATGGGCAAACCACAAGGTCCCAAGGGCTGATGATCACTGCAAGGAGCTGGAGAAAATCCATGTGTATGAGGGGCTGAGCAGCCCTGTGTACCATTCAGTTTTTTCCTCTATTATGGAGAGGTGGTGATATTGTGGGAAGGTCTGGAATTGGGGCTGCATTCAATTTCACCCTAATTAAAAGTCATGAGGCAACTGTTAACTGCAGCTTACTCACAGTAAAAGATCTACAGAACAATTACTGGTGTGGTACCTTGGAAACCCCCCTCCAATGAGATCCACATTCAGGCACCAAGAGGGGAGCAGCGGAGGCATTCTAGGAAAAGCAGATCTGTCTGGTCGGGTTGCACCTTCTGTGGAGGAGTGGGCATAATGGGTACTCTTAGAGAGTTTTCAGTGTTTTCAGGTTCCCAAAATTGGCTGCTGGTAACAAGCAGTGAGCATCTCTCTATAACCCGTCCTCACACAGGCACACAGCACATGCGCCTTTGTAAGGACGGGAGAGGGAGGTGTCACTTCTGAGAAACATCTGTTGGTCTGCTCACATAATACAAGCCTTTGTGAAGTTAATTAGGGAATCGTGAGAGTATTGACACTACATTAGGTTAGAAAAAAAAATCAGATACTAGGAAATCGCTTAAATCTCTTCTTAAGCTGAAAGTATCGTCAGAAATGTTTCCGCTTAGACCAAGTCAGAGATAACCCTCCCACACTCCTCACTCCCTGCCAGAAACCGACTTCACTTTTATAACATAGACAGGCTGATGATGAATGCCTCTCGTATTCAGCTTTGACCAAGCTTAGAGCAAAATAATTTATATTGTTAAAGTTTGAAAGCATTTATTTTGTTTTGGATTCAAAAGCAAAATTTGTTGTCTTATATGTGAAGAACTCAACTCTGAGTGTGGCACATCAGCCCACAACAAATGCTAATTACTTTTATAATTGTTACCACTACTACTAAGGCTACTACCCTGGGCACGGAAACTGACAATAATGTTACGTATATATTATATAATATAGATACATATATGACTGTTAAGAATATTTTTTTAAAAGATAAAGGAAGACTTTTAGTTAGGCCGGGTCTGTCTAGGACTCACACACACACACAGTTTCAAAAGAGGAAGCCTTTCCATTCTTTCCAGCAGCCTATTCTCATGATCCTGTAAAAGACAAGGGAATGGGAGGGTCAGGATCACTCAGATTCAATAACCAGCATATATTCAAAGAGAAACATTTCTGATGAAAGCAGAAGCTTCAAGGAACATTCTGGAACTGAATGGGTCCTTAGCTTCCAGGGCTGTGATGCAGATGGTCTCGGTGATCCTGGAGGCCCTGGACTTATGGTCCCCTTGCAGAACATGCAGAGGAAGATAGCACATCCAAAGCTTCTGAACCAGCTTTTCCTTGTTGACACTGGTTCTGAGGCTTGATCTGGGCTCGACAGAAGCTCAGGCAAGACATCCAGAGAGATAGTTGTTGTTCAAGAAACCAGCAGAGCCCAGGAAGAGTAAACGTAAAAGCAACTTGATAGAAACAAGAGGAAAACCATACAATAGCTAAACAAAACCTAGAACATAACTGCAGTTAGTTTTTAAGTTGGAAGTTGAGAACCCCAGGAAAAAGTCTTGCATAAAAGAAAGGAAAAGGTAAAACCAGCATTCTGATGGTGGTGGAGAAGCTTCCTCAGTTTTTCTTGGAAACTTGAGCAAAGCACTGATAGTAAGTGCATAAGCGTAAACCCTTAACTGTTGTGTGCCGTTTTCTTCTCTTAGCTTCCCACCAGCCTGGCTACCAAGACATCCTATTATAACTTGAAAATTGAGATATGTTTAAAATTAAATAATATTTGTTAGAACTCTGATGTTTCCCTTGGTGTCCTGATTTTTCCCCTGGTAAGACTAGCATGGGATTTAACAATCCTCAGGAAGAAATGTCAACAAAACCATTTTCCACCACGCCTCAACTAATGAACACACTTTCTGACTACCCACGAATGAACTGGAGTATTCCAAACATGGAATACTTTTAAAGCGATCATTTCTTAATCTAATTAAAAGTTTGATTTATTAGTTTTTGTTAGCTTTTTTTTTCCTGATTTTTACTCCTGAACACAGGATCTTAATTATGCTTAAATTAGGCTCCCATTAAATATGGTCTGTCTTTCCTGAGCATAAACTAAGGCATGTCAGATAAGGGAGTTCCCAAAGCCTGCAAGCATGATGTTTGATTAGTATAACGTTACTTGTATCAAATAGATCCCAAAATGTCTAACTTTTTGACTAAAATATCAGATGATTTATAAATGAGTTATTCTTGTTTCTTGGACACAGAGAGTCTGAGGTGTATGTTGTAGGTGTACAGGTGTTTTCCTGCATACCCGTGATTCATGGATTGAGTTGTTATTCATCTTGTGATTCCATGACTGGCTGAGGCAACTTTTTGATCTGCATACATCAAGTCATTGGGAAAAGAAGATGGAGAATGAACAGCTGCTTCTTGCAGGCCTTGAAGCAGCTATGACCATGTCACTTCCACTCACACTCAACATGAGGTGGTGTCTACCTGTGTGCCCAGGAGAAAAGTAAACTCTCCGGAAATGCACCCTGGGGCAGGTCCTATAAAAGGATAACATATGAGCTGCAGATTCTCCCTAAATGCAACATTACAGCAATGTTCATCCCCTTGGTTAGAACTTAGAGACTAACTAGTCCATTTTATATGTATACACATATACATATAAAAATACATACACAAGTAAGGTAGAAAATGAAAAAACCCGCCTATAATAACTGCATACAACTTAGTAATAAGAAATCATATGGTTCCCTGAATATGGTAGTTCAAACCAAACATGCTAGCAGGAAGTCTTACACAAGACCAGAAGATGTGTAGGGGAAGCAGGAGGAAGAGAAACAGGCAAGTGCTAACTAACCTCAAAAGCTACAGACCCCAGGATATGACATCTCCTCTATAATTGGGTACACAGACAAGTGATTGTGTGAATAACATACTGAACTGGAAGAAGTTGCCAGAGGCTCTCACTGTGTGTAAGGGCATGAAAAATCTTAAAAGGGCTATGAAAAGATCAAACAGTACAAGGACTTAAGCTCTTGGGCATTCCAGAAATAATGCACAACACTCTCTGAAGATATACTGCCAGGAGCTGAAGTCAGAGATACTGTGGGTACAGAAGAGACACATTATTCAGACACTGGTTTCAGAAGAGGTAGATCTCTGGAAGTAATAACTTTGCAAAACAGAGAATTTACAGCCAATGCCACCAGCTTGGAAAGCAAGGTCCACGGGGATCTGGACAATGCAAAGTTACAGGGAAGTGAACTCCAAAATAGGCTTAGCCCTGAGAGATACAGATGTGGCAAAAAAAAAAGAAAAGAAAAGAAAAAGAGAAAAAAAAAAGTGCATGTACCTGAGCACCTCATAGTAATAATAGAGGAGGAAGCCCTGGATTTGTAAAGCTGGAAAAGAGCCCTGTCCTATCCCAACCTCCCCTCAGTGTTCTCCTGGTAGTTTAGGAAAATCCGTCTCATTTAAGCATGGGTAACAAAATAAGGTTACAGTCAAAACATATTTAAATTTATTATAAGAAGAAAAAAATAGGCCAGGCATGGTGGCTCACACCTGTAATCCCAGCATTTTGGAAGGCCAAGGCAGGCAGATCACCTGAGGTTAGGAGTTTGAGATCAGCCTGGCCAACATAGTGAAACCCCGTATCTACTAAAAATACAAAAAATTAGCTGGGTGTGGTGGCAGGTGCCTGTAATCCCAGCTACTCAGGAGACTGAGGCAGGAGAATCACTCAAACCCAGGAGGTGGAGGTTACGTGTGAGCCAAGATCATGCCACTGCACTCCGGCCTGGGTGACAAAAGCAACACTCCTTCTAAAAAAAAAAAAAAAAAAAAAAAAAAACAGAAAAAGAAAAAAATTAAATAAAATACCTTCTAACAGATAATGGAAAGAAATGGCTTACATACACTGGACATTTTTAAATTAATAAAAATGAATTAAGAAATTGAAAAAAAATCGATGAATGAACAGCATACTTGAAAAAAAAAGTTCAGAAATAATATGCCTAGACCCTCACTCTGTAAACATTAATGTGCCTAGGGATCATAATGTGGTCTTGGCAAATGCAGGTTCTGGTTCTCTAAGTCTGGGATGAGGCCTGAGATATTGTATTTCTAGCAAGCTACCAGGTGATATGGATGTTATCTGTCTGTGGATTCCATTTTGAAACACAAAGGTTTATACAAAGAATTGGCATACTTTAAGAAGCAACTATGGCTGGCTGCCTGTCTATGTAAATAAAGTTTTAATGGGACACAACCACATCCATAAGTTTACGTATTGTCTATGGCTGCCTTTGTGCTTCAATAGCAGAATTCATCTTTGTAATACTGGTCTTATGGCCCCTTACAGAAAACTTTTCCAATCCCTGATCAAAACAATAGTATATGAATAGAAAGAGAAAGAATCACAGCAAGGAACTAGAAAAATATTCAGAAATTAAGTTTCAATTTTTAAAAACTCAAGAGAAAATAAATACCAATTGTTATGGAATGGCAATTGTTACGGGATGTTTGTATTCCCATGTAAATTCGTATGTTGAAGCCTTAATTCCCAATGTGGTAGTATCCAGAATGGGCCTTTGGGAGGAAATTAGGGTTAGATGAGATGATGAGGAGACAGTGCCCATGATGAGATTACTGTCCTTATAAAAAGAGAAACCAGAATGCCTGTGCTTGTTCTCTCTCTCAACGAGCTCACAGAGAGGCAGTTATATAAACATACAGCAAGATGGCAGGCACCTACCAACCAAGAAAAGAAGCTGTAGAATGAAATCTACCTTTCTGACACCTTGATCTTGGACTTCTCCACCCTCACAACTGTGAGAAAGAAACATTTGTTGTTTAAACCGCACATCCAACTGCAATTTGTTATCACAGTCCAAGGTGGCTAAGACACCATGGAAAACATGGTACAAAAAGTAGATAATTTTTTTTAAAAAGCCAGAGACAAAAGTATCAGAAATAAAGAAAGAGAAATTTTTAAAATCTTTCAGAGAAATTTAGTAAGTATAGATGTCAGAAAACTACAGATCATGAGTCAATTCTAGTTGGTATCCTGTGTTTGTATAATTACTAATCAGAAAATAATTTTGTACATTTTTAAAGAGTTGTTTGAAAAAGGAAGAGGAAAAAGAAAAATTAAAAAAAGAAAAAATGAAGAAGAAGGGGAAGATAAGGAGAAACAGAAGAAAAAGAAGAAATAATATATGGCCTGCAAAATCTAAAATACTTTCAGAAAATATCTGTCTATCCCTGCTATAGAAGACTGGCAAGGGACATTTAACATACAGATAATTGGCTTCCCCAATGAAGAAAATGAAAGTGATAGAAAAAACAAGCATTTAAAACTATAGTCCAAGAAAATTTTCATGAAATGAAAGACTTGTAAATGCAAGCTGACACCTAGTGAAAGGGTCCATTGTGTACCTACAAAATTTGATGCGGTGTGGTCCACATGGAGAGAAAGTCTAGTAAACATTTTGAAATGAATATGTGTGTGTGTGTAAAGGGAGCTGTTGTCCTATTTTTATTAGTAACAGCTCCTTCTTTTACATTCTCAAGTGCCCTACTTTGAACAATAAATTATAAGATTATCCTACTAGAAAGAGAGTAGCATTAGCCTTTCAACACCAACATTGCATAGCAGAAGTCACATAGAATTATGTTAAATATGTCAAAGGAAAGAAAATATAACCATAGAATTTAACATATTGCAAAAAGTTTTTAATTCTTGAAGACTGCAAACAAATGGGTTCAAAAATTAAAGGATAATAGAGACTATTTTTCCCATGAGCCGTTCCTATAAAACTTATTAGAGAACAAGAATGAAAAAATAATTAAGGAAAATTTGCCATAATATCTAGGATGAGGATGGAGTATATTTAATTGTATAATTAAGACTAATATTTCAGGAAATGGGTTACAAAATATTGGGTAATATTAGATAGGCTGACAATGCAAAAAAAAATACAATTAACAAAAAGGAAAGTGAAATACAGAGAGTAGACTGAAAGACAAATAGGCTCATAGATTAACTCAACAGTATTAGCTAAACTTAAAAGAAATTAGTAAGAGGGAAGAAGAAGGCTGAATAAAAATAAGTTTACTATCTAAGTCCATTATTGCTCACAGTAGTAAAAGAATAGAGAATGACAAAAGAAAAGCACTATGAATATTATAACTACATTGATTTAGAGGTATAAATTGTCTTAGCATAAATTGCCTCAAAAATAGACTACTGTAAGACAAGACTGGAGAGAGGATAGTTCTGGGGGAGGTGACCCCAGAAGATCTGGTATGGGAATGAGAAAGTAATATAAGAAAGAGAAAGACACCAATATAAGGTGCATTAATTAGCATACTAATCCTGCAGGCAATTTTGGCTTAATCCCAATTGGCATCTTTGGTAGATTATGTAGAACATACCTAAGAGTTAACCTACAAAAATAATAAGGGAGCTGGAGTATTTATCCATCTATTTCTATTCCTTCTTTGCTGAGAGCTGCTCTTGAGGGCATCACTACAATAGTGCTTCTGGTATTTTCTGTGCATGTTCCTGTAGTTAGAGAAAGCCCCTATTAACAGAGTCACAGGAGCCTGCAGGAAGTAGCCATCTAATTGTATAGAAACTGACAAAACCTGCTACACAATCCTTCCTAAATATATATATATATTTTAAAAACCCAAAATGGGAAAAAAGGAGAAAAGCCCCACATATGAAAGATTTTATACATAGGGTAAATATAACTAGACGCTTATATTAAAGAGGGTATATTTCTGCCTCTGGAAACATAGACTAAACATATTTTTCCCTATTTTACCTGCTAAGTACAGCTGGGCACTATATATATATATATGTAAACATCAATCATGGGAAGACCCTGGAGAGTGGAGAGCAGGCAGACAAACGAGCCAGGGACTTCCCAAGGAACAACACAGCAGAGAGTTTTATTACCTCACATATTTCAGATCAGGTGCCGGGAAAGCTGGCAAATGAAAATTTCGATAGGGGCAGACAAAAGAACCCCAAGAATAGCCACGCTACTTTCTTTACCAAAGGATGCAATAGGTCATCCTAACAAGACAGAAAACTTAGACAAGAACTTCTCCATTCCAGCAAACACCACAGAAGAAACTGCAGTCCCACTCACATCCTAACCAGATAAGTTAGGGTAGGGAGGCAAATGCAATGAAGTATCCTATCCCCTGCTAGGATGGTATCAGAGAAGGCAGAGTGGAAGCCAGAAATTTCGTAACTGCCCAGCAGTCACAATGTTCCTCCTCTCTGCACCAAGTCAGTGATGATTCCATTATGAGACTGAATTTTCATACCTACTGAGTTGTAAGAGGATGCCCCTATCCTTCCCTGCAGGGGTGGCATCAGAGGAGGCTTAGTGGCGATGAAGACTTTGTCACCATACACAGTGCCTCCAGAGGCTGGCTACATCAGGACTAGTAAGATCATTCCTGTCCCTTCAAGTCAAAGTAGTATTAGCACAGACCTAGTGGAAAGCCAGAGCTCCCAACCCCAGCTAAGTGTAGTGAAGTCCCTCACCCACTGGTGTCAACAGAGGTCAAGTCACAAACCTGGACTTTCACCTCAACCTGGAAATACTAAGATAATGTTTCTCTTTATTCACTAAAATGGTGTCAGAGGAGACCTTCTGTGATCAAAGGTTTAAGAAAAATTAAGAGTCTCAAAACATAATACACATTTCAATTGACAATCACTAATTTTACTAAGACTCAAGAAAATCACCACTTAAATAAAAGAACAGACATTGACAGATGCCAAAACTCAGAAGACACAGGTCTTATAATTATCTAGCAAGAAATTTAAATGCCCATAATAAAACATGCTTCCATAAGTGTAGGGACCAGCCCTACGGGGCTTTGCAGGTGTTCTCTTCGTGTGCAGAGATGAGAGACTGCAAGAAATAAAGACACAAGACAAAGAGATAAAGAGAAAACGCTGGGCCTGGGGGACGACTACCACCAAGATGCGGAGACCAGTAGTGGCCCCAAATGGGTGGGCACACTGATATTTATTGAATACAAGACAAGGGGGCAGGGTAAGGTGGGTGAGTTGTCCAAGTGATTGATAAGGTCAAGCAAATCACGTGATCATGGGACAAGGGGCCCTTCCCTTTTAGGTAGCCGAAGCAGAGAGGAAAGGCAGCATACATCAGCATTTTCTTCTATGCACTTATAAGAAAGATCAAAGACTTTAAGATTTTCACTATTTCTTCTACCGCTATCTACTAAGAACTTCAAGGAGGAACCAGGAGTACAGGAGGAACATAAAAGTGGACAAGGAGCGTGACTACTGAAGCACAGCACCACAGGGAGGAGTTTAGGCCTCCGGATGACTGTGGGCAGGTGTGGATAATATCTAGCCTCCCACAATAAGCTGGTGGAGCAGAGAGATACATGACTACCTGCAAGGAAAGGGAGACTCCCTTTCGCGGTCCGCTAGGTAACAGGTGCCTTCCCAGGCACTGGCATTACCGCTTGACCAAGGAGCCCTCAAGCGGCCCTTATGCAGGCGTGACAGAGGGCTCACCTCTTGCCTTGTAGGTCACTTCTCACAAATGTCCCTTCAGCACCGGACCCTATACCTGCCAGTTATTCCTAGGTTATATTAGTAATGCAACAAAGAGTAATATTAAAAGCTAATGATTAATAATGTTTATACTAATGATTGATAATTGTCCATGATCATCTCCATATCTAGTTTGTTTTATAACTATTCTTTATTCTAACTATTTTCTTTATTATACTGCAACAGTTTGTGCCTTCAGTCTCTTGCCTCGGCACCTGGGTAATCCTTCGCCCGCAAACAAGCAATTACAAATACCCTTGAAATAAAAGGAAAAATGTTAAATCTATACATAGAAATAAAATACCTCAGCAAATAAATAGACTATTAAAGAAAAAACTAATGGAAATTTAAGAACAAAAAATATAGTAATTAAAATAAGCTACTCAATAGATGTGGTTAGAATGAAAGCACAGAGAAAAGAAATAGTGAACTTGAAAATACAATAATAGAAGTTACCCACTGTGAATATCAGAGAGAAAATAGACTGAAAAAAATGAACAAAGTCTCCACTAAATGTGGAATTATAGCAAAATATGTAACATCAGATTTCTGTCATCAAAATCCCAAAAGAATAGAAGAGAATATGACTAAAAAACTTTTGAGAACTAATGGCTAAAATTTTTCTATATTTAGCAAAAGACTCATTAAAATATACAAAACGATGAGTGGACCCCATATAAGATAAATTCAAGAAATCCACAGCAAGACACCTCATAATCTTCTGAAAACTAAGGGGAATTAAAAAATGTTGAGAGAAGGAGGAAATTAGACCTTAATATTTACATTTGAATGACAGCAAATTTCTCACTGGAAACCAGGAAGGCCAGAAGGAAGGGACACAACAGTTTTCGAGTACCAATAGAAAAAATCTGCCAACCCAGAATTCTATATCCACGAAAACATTTTGCAAAAATAAAGAGAGAATCAAGAAATTGCCAAAAATGGCAAATAAGAGTCAGGGCTAATTTGCAGCTCCCACTTGGATAGACAGAGCAGCATGTGGAGATCCATATCATGAACTATTGCTCCAAGAACTATCACAGGGATGTATCAGGAAAGCTGAGAGAATCCACAGACCCTTTGAAGGAGGTAGACTGCCACTGCAGGCTCCGCAGGACAGTGAGACTCATAGAACTGTGAGTCTGCTTGCTTTCTCAGCCAGGAGGCTTGTAGTCTGGGGCAAGTTCCCAGCCCAGCTCATTGGCTACCTGGAAATAAACTTGGTGCTGTTGAAGGGGCACAGTCGGGGTGAGACCAGCCTTTTGGGCTGCAGGCTCCGTGGGAGCTAGGTGAGGGCTGTGGCTGCTTGCTTTCCCCCCACTTCCCTACCTGTGTGATGCAGCAGAAATAGCCATAATCCCTCTGGGAACATAACTCCATTGGTCTGGAGCCACACTCTCATGCCTCACAGCAGCCACAGCAAGCCCCATCCAAGGAATTTGAGGTCAGACATGCCTAACCCTGCCCCTAACTGATGGCCTTTCTCTACCAGCCCTGATAGCCAAAGACAAAGGACATAAACTCTTGGAAGCTCTGTGGGCCCACCCACCACCAGATTCTCCCTATAAGACCACACCTGATGCACTCTTGAAAGCACCACATCCTGGCTGGAGGCCAACCAACACAAAACCAGCACACTTAACAAAAATACAACCAAGACCCTCACAGAGTTAGTCTACTCCACTCTCCTGCTACCTGCACTGGAATAGGTGCTGATATCCACTGCAGAGAGACCTGAAGATGGATCACATCACAGGACTCTTTGCAGACACTTCCCTGTACCAGCCCACAGCCTGGTAGCTCTGCTGGGTGGCCACATCCAGAAGGGAAATTATCACAGGAAGCCCCATCCCAAAGGGAAAGGGGAGAGCATCACATCAAGGGAGCAGCCCTGTGGAAAAAAGAATCTGAACAGCAGCCCATGAGTCCCAGATCTTCCTTCTGACATAGTCCACCCAATTGAGAAGGAATCAGAAAAACAATTGTGGTAATAGGACAAAACGATGTTTTTTACCACCTGTAAAAATCACACTACCTCACCAGCAATGGATCCAAACCAATACAAAATCTCTGAATTGCCAGAAAAAGAATTTGGAAGGTCAATTATTAAGCCATTCAAGGACGCACTAGAAAAAGTTGAAGCCCAGCTTAAAGAAATGAAAAACATGATGCAGGATATGAGCAGAAAAATCTCCAGTAAAATAGATAGAATAAATAAAAAGCAATCACAACGTCTGGAAATCAAGGACACACTTAGAGAAATGGAAAATGCACTGGAAAATCTCAGCAATAGAACTGAACAAGTAGAAGAAAGAACTTCAGAGCTCAAAGACAAGGCACTCAAATTAACCTCATCCAACAAAGACAAAGAAAAAATCATTTTAAACAATGAACAAAGCCTCCAAGAAGTTTGGGATTATGTTAAATGGCCAAACCTAAGAATAATTAGTGATCCTGAGTAAGAAGAGAAATCTAAAAGTTTGGAAAACATATTTAAGGGAATAATTGAAGAAAACTTCCCCAGTATTGTTAGAGATCTGGATATTCAAAAACAAGAAACTCAACCAATACCTGGGAGTCATCAGGTTATCTAAAGTCAAGATGAAGGAAAGAATCTTAAGATGCTTTTGCACATCTGGTAACCTATAAATGATAACCTATCAGATTAACAGCAGATTTCTCAGCAGAAACCATACAATCCAGAAGGAATTGGGGTCCTATCTTCAGGCTTCTGAAACAAAATAATTATCAGCAAAGAATTTTGTATCCAGCGAAATTAAGCAAAGTAAATGAAGAAAAAATATAGTTTTTTTCAGATGAACAAATGCTGAGAGAATTCATCACTACCAAGCCAGCACTACAAGAACTGCTAAAAGGAGCTCTAAATCTTGAAACAAATCTTTGAAATACACCAAAAAAGAATCTCCTTAAAATATAAATCTCACAGGATCTATAAAACAACAGCACAATAGAAAAGTATGCAGGCAACAAATAGCATGATAAATAGAATAGTACCTCATATCTCAATACTAACACTGACTGTAAATGGCCTAAATACTCCACTAAAAAGATACAGAATGGCAGGATGGATAAGAACTCACCAACCAAGTATCTGTTGTCTTTAGGAGACTCACTGGACACATAAGGACTTACACAAACTTAAGGTAAAGGGGTGGAAAAAGATATTTCATGCAAATGGACACCAAAAGCAAGCAGGAGTAGCTATTCTTATATCAGAAAAAATAAACTTTAAAGCAACAGCAGTTTAAAAAGACAAAGAGGAGCATCATATAATGATGAAAGGACGAGTCCAACAGGAAGCTATCGCAATCCTAAATATATATCCACCTAACATTGGAGCTGCTAAATTTATAAAACAATTACTATTAGACCTAAGAAATGAGATAGAGAGCAACACAATAATAGTGGGGAACTTCTACACTTCACTGACAGCACTAGACAGGTCATAAAGACAGAAAGACAAAAACAATGGACTTAAACTATACCCTTGAACAAATGTATGTAACAGGTATTTACAGAAGATTCTACCCAACAACTGTAGAATATACATTCTATTCATCAGCACATGGAATATTCTCCAAGACAGACCATATGATCGGCCACAAGTTATGTCTCAACAAATTTAAGAAAATCAAAATTATATCAAGCACTCTTTCAGACCACAGTAGAATAAAATTGGAAATTAACTTCAAAAGGAACCCTCAAAACCACGCAAATTCATGGAAATTAAATAACCTACTCCCGAATGATCATTGGGTCAACAATGAAATCAAGATGGAAATTTAAAAATTCTTTGAACTGAATGATCTTAGTGACACAATCTATCAAAACCTCTGAGATACAGCAAAGGCAGTGCTGAGAGGAAAGTTTATAGCACTAAATGGCCACATCAAAAAGTCTGAAACAGCACAAATAGACAATCTAAGGTCACACCTCAAGGAACTAGAGAAACAAGAACAAACCAAACCCAAACCTAGCAGAAGAAAAGAAATAACCAAGATCAGAGCAGAACTAAATGAAATTGAAACAAAAAGAATACAAAAGATAAATGAAACCAAAAGCTAGTTCTTCAAAAAGATAAGTACAATTGATAGACCATTAGCGAGATTAACCAAGAATAGAGAAGATCTAAATAAGCTCAATTATAAATGAAACAAGAAATCTTACAGCCAATACCACAGAAATACCAAAGATTATTCAAGACTACCATGAACACCTTTATGTCCATAAACTAGAAAACTTAGACAAGATGGATAAATTCCTGGAAATATACAACCCTCCTAAATTAAACCAGGAAGAAATTAAAAACTCTGAACAGACCAACAACAAACAGTGAGATTAAAATTGTAATTAAAAAGTTACCAACAACAACAAAAAATCTGGGACCAGCTGGATTGACAGCTGAATTCTATCATTCAAAAAAGAATTGTCACCAATCCTATTGATACTATTCCAAAAGATAAAGAAAGATGGAATCCTCCCTAAGTCACTCTATGAAGCCAGTATCACCTTAACAGCAAAACCGGGAAAGGACATAAAAACAAAAGAAAACTACACACCAATATCCCTGATGAACATAGATGCAAAAATCCTCAACAAAATCATGCTGCACATGCATGTTTACAGCAGCACAATTCACACTTGCAAAAATATGGAGCAAGCCCAAATGCCCATGAATCAACAACTAGATAAGGAAAATGTCATAGATGGGTAGATAGATAGATAGATAGACAGATAGATAGATAGATGATAGACAGATAGACTCAACCATAAACAGAAACGAAATAATGGCATTTGCAGTGACCTGTATGGAATTGGAGACCATTATTCTAACCGAAGTAACTCAGGAACAGAAAACCAAACATTGTACATTCTCCCTCTCAAGTGGAATCTAGGCTATGAGGATGCAAGGGCAGAATACTGATACAATGGACTTTTAGGACTCAGAGGAAAGGGTGGGAGGGGGGTGAGAAATAAAAGACTACACATTGAGTACAGTGTACACTGTTTGGGTGATGGGTGCGCCAAAATCTCAGAAATCACCGCTAAAGAACTTATCTATGTAAACAAACACCACCTGTTGCCCAAAAACCTATTGAAATAAAAAATAAAAATTAAAAATACATATATATATGTATATATATGAATTCAGATTAAAGGTAAGGGGATAGAAGGAGATAGACCTAATCAAAAAAGCTAAAGTTATATTAACACTAATTTTAGCACTAGCATTTTAACATTAATTTATACAATCTGAAGTTATGTTAATTTCAAACAAAGTAGAACAAGAAAAAATGTCAGAAGTTAAACGTGACATCATATTATAATAAAGGGGTCAATTCTGCAGGAAGATATAACAATTCTTACTGTGTATATACATTGTTAAATGTATCATAGTGTCAAAAAACATGAGGCAAAAACTGGTAAGACTGTAAAGATAGACAAACAACTATTATATTTGGAAATTTCAGTATCCCTCTGTCAGAAAATGATTGATCAACTGGACATCTACAGACTAAATAACAAATAAACCTATGCATAGTTCTTACACACTTTCATACACACACACACACACACACACCTTCCATAAGATAACATAGGAAAATGTTTAGGTGACTTTGTTGGTTTGGAGATAACTTTTGAGATAAACCATGGAAAGCATAATTCAGGAAAAAATAGGAAGCTGTACTCTATTAAAATTAAAAACTTCAGTTCTGCACAAGTCACTGTTAAGAAAATGAAGAGACAGGCCACATACTGAAAGAAAATACTTGCAAAATGTATCTGATAAAAGACTTTATCCAAAATATACAGTAGTTTTTCTTATCTGTGGTTTTTCCTTCCATGGTTTTCCTACCCACAGTCAATCACAGTCCAAAAACAATAAATAAAAAATTTTAGAAATAATTCAGAAGTTTTAAATTGCATACCATTCTGAATAGTATGATAAAATCTCATGTTTTTCCTGTTTTATCCCACCTAGGATGTGAATCATTCCCTTGTCCAGCATATCCACCAAGTATACACACCCACCTGTTAGTTACTGGCATCATCTGCTCTGTTGGATGTCAGACACTGACATCCAACCATTGACATTGTCATGGCTTGGTGATCTAAGATCACCCAAACAAATCATCCTCCTTCTGACATATTGTCAAAAGGCCAATAGTAGCCCAATGCTACATCACAATGTCTACTTAATTTACCTGACCTCATCTCATCACATAGGCATTTTATCATCTCACAACATCACAAGTAGAAGAAGGATGCATACAGTACAATAAGCTATATTGAGTGAAAGAGTGAGAGAAAGACCATATTCACATAACTTATTACAGGAAATTTTTATAATTGTTCTATTTTATTATTAGTTATTGTTGTTAATATTTTGCTGTGCCCAATCTATAAATCAAATTTTAGCATAGGTATCGATGTATAGGAAAAAAATAGTATGTTATATGCAGTTTCAGGCATCCCCTGGGGACCTTGGAATGTATCTCCTGCAGATAAGGGGGAACTACTCTACAAGGAATCCTTATAACTCACCAATGAGAAAACAAGTAACCTAATTAAAAAATGGGCAAATGTTTTAATAAAAATCTCACTATAAAAGATATACGGAGGACAAATAAGCCTATGAAAAGATGTGTCACATTATTTGACATTAGAGAATTGCAAATTAAATGGCAATGAGATCTCAGTACAAAACGTTTAGAACAACCAAAATCCAAAATTTCATGGAACCAAATGCTGTCAAGGATTCCAATCAACAAGAGCTCTTATGCTTTGCTGGTGGGAATCCAAATGGTACAATAATTTGGAAGACAGTTTGGCACTTTCTTACAAACCTAAACATTGCCTTCATATACAATCCAGATACTGGGTTTCTGGGTAGTCAGTCAGCTGATTTAAAAACTTATGTCCACACAAAAACCTGAATCTGAATGTTGATAGTAGTTTTGTTCAAATGACCGAAAACTGGAAGCAACTGAGATATCCTTCAGCAGATAAATGGATAAAGAAACTGAGATATATACATAAAATGCAACATTATTGTGCAATAAATAGAAATGAGCTATCAAGTCATAATGAGCTATCCAACTCTATTTTATAAATGAACTTTATGTATTGCTATGTGATAAAAAGCCAGCCTGAAATGCTACATCTGGATGATTCCAATTATAAGACATTCTGAAAAAAGCATAACTATAGCAATGCTAAACAATCAGTGGCTTCCAAGAGTTAAGACGGAGGTATGGAAGGTTGAAGAGGTGAAACATAGTATGTATTAATATTTTTAGATAACACTGTTCTGTACAATATTATAATTCTGCATACACGACACAATTCATTTGCCAAAATGTATATAACTTTACAAGTCTGAGTAGAAGTTATTGAGGGGGAAAAAATGGCTTCCCTCCACTCTTCTAGTTTATTTGGCTTTGTCAGTTAAATTGACATAAAACAGATTAACAACAGAAATACTGTTTTAATTATGTACATTGATGTGGTTTGACCGTGTCCCCACCCAAATCTCCTCTTGAGTTCCCACATGTTGTGGGAGGGACCCAGTGGGTGATAACGGAATCATGGGGACAAGTCTTTCCCGTATTATTCTTGTGATAGTGAATAAGCCTCACAAGATCTGATGGTTTTATAAAAGGGAGTTTGCTTGCACAAGCTCTCATTTTTTTTTGCCTGCCATCATCCACCCTGGAGATGGAGACCCCATGATCCAAAAAGTTTATTCCCAGAGATAGACTAAGAAGTCAAAGACCTTTGTTGTCACAGTTGATAAGGAAAATGTTTGTGAGAATGATGGTTTTTGTCTTCCACAGGCATGTGGGGTGCCTCCAGTCACTGGCCCGCTAATCTGCGACACTAGGCAGGCAGTTCTGGGACTGGAGTTTCCCATCACTGACCAAGCAATCAAAAGTTGAGATGACTAAGGTTCTTATGGAATAGTTCCTCTTATTACGACAAATTCCCCTGAGAGTAAGCACATTCAGACAAAATAATGCTACCTGTCACTTTGTGTCTTAGGCTCCAGCCTATTTCAATGGCTGTATGTAAATTTACAAAACTATTTGGGAGGTGAGTGGATTTCAGGATAGAATGCAGATTGTGGCAATCTAACGTCGCTATAAATGTATGAAACAATTTCACTGAAGCAGGAGGGAAAAGATGCTGACCTAAGTAACACTGGAAATAAGTGGAATCTCTAATATCAAAGGCAATAGAAACTGTACATAAGCACCAGTTAACAATTTTTATCCCATGATGGTACTGGTGAGCAGCTTGGAAACTTCTATACACATATTGGAATTGAAGGATTAAGGGAATGGATGGTAGATGATGAGAGAACCAGGCTACTTACCATTGGAGTGGGAGTATGCAAATAAGCAGGGGGAGGTGGCAGAAATGGACTAATAGCATTGAGGACATCAGTGTAAACTTATAGTTAGTTTAATATACTACAGATAGTCACATATATAAATTTTAGCTATATATGTATACACACAGGTTGGTATACCATGTATTTTCCTTGCTCCATCAGCTGAGAGAACCAGAAGCAAGGATACTGCTGTACTAATGAGCATACCAAGTACCCAGATCTTATTTACTAATACCATTTTGCAACAGTAGACACCAAGGCCTCTCAGAGAAATGACAGATCTCTTTATTTATGGGAAATACACAAGATCAGCCTGAAACATCTCATATTTCTAGAAAGTAAAGTTCTTACCTCACCCACAGAACAAACCTACGGTGATGAGGGCACGTCCAAGGGACACAGATGCCAACTGAAAGAGCGTACAATGGTCAAAACCGAAGGAATTTGACCACGAAATAAATAAAGTAGCATTGGATTATAACCCAAAGTATAAAATAAATATCCATGAGTTCATACTAATATAAATAAAGGATTAAATAAATAAACAAATGTAGGGGAGAAGAAAAATCTCTCATGCAGAAGAAACAAACATTATTTACGTAGATGCCTACCAAACTGTTAAAACATTACTCCCCACTCCCTAAGTGTGGGGTGTGTAGAGTGACATTTCCAAAGAGTACAGTATGGAAAAGAGAGAGAGAGAAAAAAGAGTAACTTTAAATCCACTTTGTTTGTGAACTCCCTAGTGAGTAAACGGTCTTTTCTCTCCCTAAAAATTTTTTTAAAAAGTAACTTCAGAGCAACGAAATCTAACAAAACCTACCTCAGCCAGGTAATACGGGTCAATATCAAGAGTTACAGTTAATGCTAATCATGTTAATAGTATGTATCTGTTATTTAATAATGAACTTGTCTGATCTTTATCTGTGGTTCCTGAGAGACAATCTTCCAAACCTTTGAAATTTCCTGAGTTAAAGGAATATCTTTGCTATTCATTCTAGGCTCTGGGAGCCACATCTGAATATATACTAATCAAGTGACTCATGGTGGGCCCTAGATAGCTTTCATATGGAGGCCTGCTTGTTTCAGAAAGTCAAACAATGTGATAGGGCTTTAAGCCACAAGATATCAGCTCAACCTCTGGGGAGTGGAGGAAAATTGGAGACTGAATTCAATCACATTCCATCTATCATGCCAAGATAAGGAAACTCAATGAAAACTCTGCACGCCGAAGCTGTGGGGAGCTTCCCTCTTTGGTGATACACATTAGTGTGCATAGAGGATGCCTTGTCCTAAGGACATGGGAGTTTCACATTTGGAATCTTCACAAAGGCCTTTCTATATGTCTTTCCACTGGTCCTGATTTGATACCTTTATAATAAAACTGTAATAGTAAATATAGTATTTCTAGTGAATTATTGAATTTGAGGGGTTAATAAGAACCCCAAGTTTGTAGCCAGATGATCAAAAGTGAGGGTGGCTTGGAGATTCCCAAGTTTTAGGATGGTGTTTGAAGTGGGTGGTGTTTATCGGGGATTGTACCCTTAACCTATGAAGTTTAACTAATTAGTGTATACCCTTAATATGATGGAAGGAAAATGGCACTTTACTTCTTTGATTTTTCTTCCAAAACCAATATCCCTAATTTAACTGTGAGAAAAATGAAATAAATCCAAATAGGGAAATATTCCACCAAAGACCTGGCCAATTCTTCTCAAAATTGTCAAGGTCATAAAAAACAAGAAAAGTCTGAGCCAAGAGAAGCTAAGGAGACATGCCAACTAAATGCAATGTGACATCCTGGATGAGATCCTGGGACAGGGAAAAAATATTGGTTAAAAACTGAGAAAATCTAGGCCGGCCTGGTGGCTCGCGCCTGTAATCCCAGCACTTTGGGAGGCCGAGGCAGGTGGATCACGAGGTCAGGAGATAGAGACCATCCTGGCTAACATGGTGAAACCCCGTCTCTACTAAAATTACAAAAAATTGGCCGGGCGTGGTGGCAGGTGCCCATAGTCCCAGCTACTCGGGAGGCTGAGGCAGAAGAATGGTGTGAACCCGGGAGGTGGAGCTGGCAGTGAGCCAAGATCGCGCCACTGCACTCCAGCCTGGACGACAGAGTGAGACTCCGTTTCAAAAAACAACAACAACAAAAAAAAAACAAAAACAAAAAACCCATATATTACAAGAATAAAAAAGCAAACAGTCATCTTAGAAAATGTGTAAAATGTATGAACAAGCATTTCACAGAGGATAAATGTAAATAAGTATATTAAAATATATTTAAAGTGAGTAGCCATTACGGAAATGGAAATGCAAATGAAGACCACAGTGACATGTCACTATCCATCTATTATAATGGCTAAATTCAAAAACATCAACAATGCCAAATGGCAGCAAGGATGCATAGAAATTAGATCTCTGATTTTTTCATAGGAATGTGAAGCAGAGAAGCCACCCTAGAAAATAGTTTGGCATATTCTTACAAAACTAAACATGTGCTTGCTAAAACACCCAACAAATATTCTACCAGGTGTTTAACTTAGAGAAATAAAGATGGGTGTTCACATAAATAGCTCAATATGTTTATTAATTGCTGATTTATTTGTAATAGCCGAAACCGGAACAAGCAAAATGTTTTATAATAGGTGAATGATTAAACAAACTGGAGCACACACATACTATTCAGAA
The DNA here is from genome assembly GCF_029289425.2 of Pan paniscus. Classification (NCBI taxonomy): domain Eukaryota; kingdom Metazoa; phylum Chordata; class Mammalia; order Primates; family Hominidae; genus Pan; species Pan paniscus. Next base: position 51,707,560 of record NC_073255.2, read on the forward strand.
AGACTCAGATATTAAAAAAAGAACTATTTATACATGCAATAATTTTTATGGCTCTCAAGGGAATTATGCTGAATGAAAAAAAAGGGGGCAATCTCAAAAGTCCCCATGGCATGTGATTCCATTTATATAACATTCTGAAAATGCAAAAGTATAGGTATGGGAGATGGCTGGTTGCCATGGGTGAGGGATGGTTGTGGGGAGGGAGTGGTGGGATTCTGAAAGGGTAGCAGGAGGGGTCTTTGTGGTGTTGTAACAGTTCTATCTCAGTGGTGATGGTGGTTACATGCATCTGCACATGTGATAAAACAATATAGAACTACACACACATAATGTACCAAGGGCATGTGGGATCTCTTTGTACTATCTTTTCAACCTCCTGTGAATTTTTTAATTATTGCAAAATGAAAAGTTCAAAAACTGAGAGGCAATGAATGAAACTAACAATTCTAAAGACTACAATCCACAATGAAAATGTAAGTTATTGAGATCTATTCACCTAATAAAACAGCAACAGTAGAAATTGCAGGTTATGCAAGCAAATTTAACACAGTTCTCTCAGTCCTAAAAAAAAAAAAAATGAATTAAGGAGACCTCATAAAATTAATATATAGAAGATCTAACCAATAAATATTTATTAAAATCCATTATCAGATAACAGATAATTTTTCTAGTTTATATGTAACATTTTCAAAATTTAGCACTCCTTAATAATAATAATTTTTTTTTTTTTTGAGATGGAGTCTCACTCTGTTGCTCAGGCTGGAGTGCAGTGGTGCGATCTCGGCTCACTGCAACCTCCGTCTCTGGGATCAAGCATTTCTCCTGCCTCAGCCTCCCAAGTGGCTGGGACTACAGGCGCACACCATCACATCCGGCTAATTTTTTGTATTTTTAGTAGAGATGGGGTTTCACCGTGTTGCCCAGGCTGGTCGTGAACTCCTGAGCTCAGGCAATCCTCCTGCCTAGGCCTCCCAAAGTGCTGGGATTACAGGCATGAGCCACCGCACCCAGCCAATAATATTTTTTAAAAGGAAAAGACAATGAAATAATACAGTTAGCATGTTCTGACCACATGAAATAAAACTTGTGCAGCAGATGCTGTGAGTACATTCACCCTTACCCCTGGTTTCCACAGAAAGTTACCAGCAGACACGTGTGCTCAGACTGATCTGACTCTGGGTTTTGACATTTCTCTCTGCGTGAAGCCTCCAGCGAATAAGGGAGCTCCCTCTGTCAGCTGTGAGAACAGTCTGTGGTGCCTCAGGAGGAAACTTCAACCAATGAGGAGTAAAAAGAAGTGAATGAATGTCGCAACTTCCTCAACTCCACGGTGGGTGGGAATGAAGGGGCCCTTCTGAGATGCATTTTCCAGAGTTTCTCGGAGGGTACCCAGTGGAACTGAGCCTCTGTTGCTTGGAGCAATAACACACTCATTATCCCTGCACCACATCCACAGTCTCTCACTGTATCTCCTTGGGATCGTCTTCCAAATATATGCATTGCACCCAAATCCCTTTGCTCAGGGTCTGCTTTAGAGGGAACACAAACTAAGACAACTAGAAATCAATAACATACATATATGTATATACACACAAGCATACACTGGCTGAAGCACAAAGGTCCCTTTACTTGGACAATAAGAACTTTTTATTTAAAAACTCTTGGGTTAAAGAGGAAATACAATGAATAGAATGAAACTGCAGCATTGCTAGAAAATAAGCATATTACCAACAAGGCAAATCATAACGTACATGACACAGACACAGCAGTATTCAGAGGAAAATACATTGCATTCATTGCCTGTATTAATAAAAACTAAAACTAAAACATGTGAGTTAAATGTTCAATCCAAAAATCTAAAAAATAATAACTTAAAGAAAAAAATCAGAAGTCAATGACCGTAGAACAATTTAAAAATACAAAATATGTGGGTTTGCAAAATTACTTAGCAAAATTAAATAACATCTAGCTGAATTTTTGTAAAAGAGAGAACACATATTTCTAAGTTTAGAAATGTTGGGGAGAAAGGGCCTTTGAGTACATTTTGTGCAATTCTATAAAAATAGAAGAGACTGATTCCTACAGGGAAGAAAAAACAAAGGAATAAGCTTGAAGGAACTCTTACGTGTGTAAAATGAAATAATTTGAGCAATAAAAAGAATAATAACTAAATTATTAAAATATATTGAATATATAAAAATCCATGAATCCATAATGATACAAAAGAAAGTGGGCATAACCTACTGGACACCATTGGTAGTCATCAGGGCTCACAATACCCATAAATAGTGGGAAAAGATTAAGCATCTTTCCACCTTTTCTGATGTAAACTATATTTCAGGATAAGGAAAGGCTTTTCTATGGAGAATTCCACCTAAACAATACACAAGGAAATAACAAATTAGGAAATCATGATTCGTCAGCCTGAAATGAAATAACTGAGTCAGTTAATGATCTTAGCATTGAAAAAATAAGTTCCAGGCAACCGGAAATGGGAGAAAATGAACAAGTAAATGACATCATGAGAAAGAGATTAACCACTTTAGAATGGGGGACCTTTTACTGAACAATTGATCTGGATTCTTTAAGAAGTTAATGCCAAGACAGGGAGGGAAGGAGGGAGGGACTATGAGTTGAGAACACCAATTGTAAAAAGCCATTTTGGAGAGTCTCAGGGAAACATGAGTATAGACTGGATATTCAGTGACGTTCAGAAATTATATTAGATTTATAAGGTATGGTAGTTGTTCCATGGTTAAAAAAAAAAATCCTTAGTGTTTTTGTAAACGCATGTTGAAGGTCATGCAGACAAAACTGCATGATCCTCCAGTTATGAAAGGTGGGAGTTTAATCTATAAAAAATATGGCAAGTTATTGATGGTTTTAAAGATGAGTGGTGGGCATATAGATTTATAATATCACTGCTTTGTGAAATTTGTTATCATAAAAAGCTTTTTAAAAATCCTCTCAAAAAATGCTTAGAATATCCTGTGATCTACCTCCCTCCACACTCCACCTCTCCACCTACTCTATGTGAGAAAACATAACCAAGAAAGAGAAAGCCACTTTGGAAGTTTGCTCCAAAAGTCACTGAAAGAGCTTAGATTATAACCTGGATCTTCTGGAGTGTCTTCCTCCACAGTGAGCCGATTCCATAATAGACATCAGGCCAATCATTAGGAGCTGATACTTTATTTTAAGAGCAAGAATGCAAATATAGGGGATGGGTTTTAGATTTTACCATCATTAAATACCCACCCAGAAACCCAGCTTCACATCATGGAAGAGTCAAAGTGCTAAGTGCCTGCCTACAAATTTTGAGACTATTCACACTCATCATTGACTTTCCTCACAGAAATATGATGTACTATTGTGCCATTTTCCACTTTATAAAGATGCAAGAACTGATACAAAAGAGTTCAATGATCTTTCCCAAAGCCCAAAGCTAATGAATTGGTGAGACAGAAGTCCCAGCCCAAGTCACCTGGCCCTGACACTGGCTCTCTATGCTCTGATGAGGCAGACAGTGAGAGAGTATGATTTCTAGGACTGATGTACATGCTCATGGCTACCATTTGTCAGTGATGGTGCATAGGTCTGCGCACCAGATCAATCATTCTAAGGACACACCTCATGGGTGTGGCTCCCCCAGACCAGGCTTTTACTTCAGCATGGACAATCACTGGGGCATGAGAGAACTAAGACTGATGCTAGCTTAATACAAACACAACCACTCTCATGCCTGGGATAGAAGAACACCTGTACAACAAACGTTGGTGTTTACAGATAGGTAATGAAACGCATTCCAGGAACAGAATGTAAGCGTTTTGTTAAGCCCCTGCCCCCGCGTAGTGATGGGAAACTAAGGCCTTAGTGAAGGGAATTTGGCCAAAGTGATGTATGAAATTAGTGCAGATGAGGTAGTGTGTATTGTTAGAGTCACAGTTCCCGGCATGCCAGCAATTCAATTGAGGATGACAGTAGGCATGTGAGAAACTGGGGGTCCCAGGAGAGTTTGGTGGAATATACTGCAGCGTTCCAAAAGCCCGCATCAGCAAACCAGGGCAAGGTCAGCTGGAATCTGAGTAATCACCATGGCTGAGCTCACAAACTGGAGAGCTGGGAGTCCCGCATATCACTCACTACAAACAGAGGAGAGCACACATTTCCTCCAGGAGGCTCCACCATGGAGGTTCCATGAAGCAAAAGTGTTACCAGTGAAGGATCCTGACTTGAGTCATTCAGTTTCTTGGCATTTTGAACAAATAATTGGACAAAATGCACAAAGCAAGCAAGAAACGAATGAAGCAACAAAAGCAGAGATTTATTGAAACGAAAGTACACTCCGTAGAGACGGAGCTCGAGCAAGTGGCTCAAGAGTCCTTGTTACAGAATTTTCTGGTGTTTAAATACCTTCTAGAGGTTCCCCATTGGTTACCTGGTTTACACCCTATGTAAATGAAGTAGTGGCCCGCAACCAGTCTGATTCGTTGCAGAAAGCAACAAATCAGAGGCTGAAGTGAAGTTATGAAGTTACACCCTATGCAAACATCTGATAGGTTGTGGGAGGGGACCAATCAGAGGCTGAAGTTACGAAGTTATACTCCTATGCAAATAAAGACTAGGCCCAAGACCGGTCTGATTGATTGCGGGAGGGGACTAATTAGAGGTACTTTCAATTTTTCATCTGCCACACAGAAAAGTGAGGGATAGGAAGGTAGCAAAGGACATAGTCTCTGGTCCTTCTGTTACTTGGGCATGAAAAGTTGGGATTTTCCTTTTGATTTACTTCTAGGAGGTCAGTATAAATTGGCCTTAGGTTCCCTGCCTCCAGACCCTGTTCTCCTGCCTCAGTAGGGCCCATTGCTGCATTCTGGTCCCACTTTCTCATTCCTCTGTGAGAACGGAGGCTGTCCCTGTTCTCAAAAGAGGAGAAAGAAAAGAAGCCAATGTCAGGCGTTATGCAGGGACAGAGAACTTTATGTGTGGCATTTTATCTCATTCTTTTGGAAATGGTTTTCTAAAAGAAAATCATTTGGAAACTGAAACTGAGGCTGCAAAGCTTTTGTTGAGGTCGGTCAGGTGCCGACAGTGGTGGGATCTCACCCCCTTCATGTCCAGCATGCCTGCTTGTCCATTCCAGTGAATTACCATGGGCCAAGTTACAGTCAATGAAAGGAAGGGGGAGAACACAACTCTTTTCTACATGTTACATCTGAGGCTTTTATCAAAGTCAAGGACTGATAACGCATCAATTAGCATGTATGCCACTATTTTCTTCAGGGAACTGGACCTTCATCCAGCAACCCCAATAGAAATTGGCAGACAGGCTTAAAAAAATATTTCCAAAATTGGTAAATAAAACACATCAATTTCCTGCCTCCCCGTCGGTCATATTCTTTCCATAAATGAATTTCTGCATTTTTTCTCTGTCCCAAACCTCCACTCATTTTCAGGCCCAGAATTCTCCCAGATCACCAAACCATGTAGTTTCTGCCTAGCCTAAACCATGTCAATCTACCACCTGAAATAAGAGGAAACTGAGGAGATATCAAGTCTATTTTTTCACAGGTTATACAATTCACTCACAGTTTGTATTTTATTTACAACGAATAAATAAATAAATGACAGAGACTTCTAAGATTTAAAAGCAACCACAGTTACAACCAGAGCAACAAAAGTTCTCAAGTGTATTATCAACAGGAAAATTGGAGTCGAATAATTGCTATGATAGTTATACTCATCACTAATCACTACGTAAAATGATACGACATGAAAGGGACGAAAAACAGAGGTTTGCCAAATTGTCTAAGCCAACTGGGGATCAATAAATCACTGTTAACAGTACATAAGTATGACATTTCAGGTACTTTTGAACAAATCACATAGCACTATGGAGGCATTTCAATAAGAATGTGATGCAAAAGTCACACGAGAAAGGCCAGGCACAGTGGCTCATGCCTGTAATCCCAGCACTTCAGGAGGCTGAGCCAGGCAGATCGCTTGAGCTCAGGAGTTTGAGACCAGTCTGGGCAACATGGACAAACCCCATCTCTACCAAAAAATACTCAGATTAGCCAGGTGTGGTGGCATGTTCCTGTGATCTGAGCTACTTGGGGAGCTGAGTTGGGAGAATCACTTGAGCCCGGGAGGCGGAGGTTGCAGTGAGCCGACATCACACCACTGCACTCCAGCCTGGGTGACCAAGCAAAACCCTATCTAAAAAAAAAAAAAAAAAAAAAAAAAGGTCACGTGAGAGGCAGAGGGAGGTATAAATTCACTAATTTACTATGACCAATAGTTAAATTTGACTGTGGTATTTCTAACCAAAGCATTAGGGGAAAGCCATGGGTCACCTGACTGTCACCATCTGATGAAAGGCTATACGGTAATTCCTTAAGTGGAAATCTTTTTCTGGAATTTAATTCTAAAGAGAAGTTATCACATAGGACCTTTCACAAAGACATTAGTCTTATCACAAACGCAAAAATAATTTTCAAATGCATACAAGATGAATCTTGGAAATAGACCAGGCCCTCACGTCCAACTACAACTCAATGAGGTTGCTAAGTTTGCCAGGCCCTGCTCTGTCCCTTCCTGGAGCTCTAAACTATACACTATGCTGTGATTGGAAGAGCCCATGAGAAAGGCAGGTCCTTCATTGTCTTCTGTGAGCCTCAGCTGCCAGCTGGGCTTTCTGTAGACACCAGTGGGCAAAGCAGTGAGATTCATGCCCCCTGAGGCTTAAAATCCCAGGTTCCATTCTGCCCTGGATGCCAGATGGCCAGGCTGAGGTTAAGGTGCTGCTGGCAGACCTGTCTTCCCACCTGCAGGAATTTGCTTGAGTTGCAGCAATAAAACACCACAAACTGAGTGGCTTCAACTACAGGAATTTCTTGTTATTTATTATTATTATTTTGTTAAGACAGGGTCTCACTTTGTCACCCATGCTGGAGTGCAGTGGTGTGATTATAGCTCATGGCAGCCTTCAATTCCTGGGCTCAAACTATTGTCCCACCTCAACCTCCCAAGTAGCTGGGATTACAGGCACACAACACACCACCATTCCCAGCTATTTTTAAAATTTTTGTGGAGATGGGGGTCTCACTATGTTGCCCAGGCTGGTCTCAAACTCCTGGGCTCACGTGACCTCCCACCTCAGCCTCCCAAAGTGAATTTATTGTCAAAGTTCTGGAAGCTGGAAGTCCAAGATCAAGCTGTTGGCAGGGCCATGCTCCCTCTGCAGATGTTGGGGCAGGCTCTGTTCCTGGCCTCACTCCCAGCGTCCGGTGGTTTGCAGGCCCTGCCACAGTTCTGAATCATTTTGGTTTCAGGTGGGCCTGAGTATTTCTCCAGATGATTCTATTCTCATCCAGGCTTGAGAACCATTGGCTTAGATTACTCAGAATATACCTGGCACAGGATGCCAGAAACAGGAAGAGAGGAAAATATAATTTTCCCTCTGCCCCTCTAAATTCTAAGCTGGGACACCTTTAACAAAAGACAGATTAGCAATAGAGAAATGAACAGAAGTTTATTAACATGTGTATTTTGTATATACATGGGAGAAAACTAACGACAAAAAACTCTCTGTGAGGTTGCAGGGTAAATGCCGCTGATAGCAATAACTTAAGCACATCCTTAGAACGACGCTGATAGATGCACCTGAATGTGTGTTCCAAGCCAGGAAATCTGGGCATGGCCAACCCAGAGATTTGTTTCTTATCTATGAGAAACATCTGAGCCCCCCGACCCATCTTGCATAACACAGGCTATATAGGGGATTGAAGCAGTGAGTTTTAGGTTCAATGAGGGTTGCCAGGTGGAGGTTTTTATGGGGAGGGTGTTAAGTGAAAATGCTCCATAAACTGCATGCTGTTTGCAAGCAGTTGTGGTTTTCCCGCCCAGCCCACTGCCACTGGGCCATGTGGTTATCTTGTCTAGCCCACTGCCACTGGACTGTATGTAAGGAGGATATGTTGTCCAGCCCACCACCACTGGACTTCATGTAAGGCAATATGTTGTCCGGCCCACTGTCACTGGACTGTGTGTAAGGCAGATATCTTGTTTAGCCCACTGCCCTTGGACCATTTCTGTGCATAAAGTAGTCCTCCTAGCCAGCCCTCTGCCACTGGACTCTCTCTCCTGTATGTAATCTCCTAATAAAACCCCACATCTTGTTTGCTGTCTCTGGGTCTCCTCTTTAGCCTCTTGAACTGGGTGCCTTCCCTATTGAGGCTAATAGGGGTTCACACAACAGAGGTGGCTGTGAACTCCAACCTATACAGCATCTTCAACAAAGAACAATGCATTTTTGAGGCAAGTGACAGGGCAAAAGAAAAGCCCCTCGAGTCTTCATGGATGGCAAATTGTGGGAAGACGATACTGTATATGGAAACTCATGGTAGATAGACAAGTTAGTAAAGTCTGTGAGGTAGGCTCCTCTGGTGTCTCCAGGCTGATAAGGATCTAAGGTCATCTCGGGTGGTCGATCTTTTTCCTTTCTGGTGGAGGAGGGGAGGGACAGCTTTGTAAGTTTATGTCTTGCTTTTAGGCAAATATCTCCTTATATCTGCTTCTTTTCAATTACCTTCAGGTCTAAATGATCCTTATGCCCAAATGGCGTATTTTGCTATCTTTCACTAGTATTACCTTGCCCTGAGACAGGAAGAGGAGGAGGAAACACCTGAACACAATTGAGCTAACAAGTCTTGAAAAATGGACTCTTTGCTGCATGTAGTTTCTCATCTTTGAAATGGAAAGATCAAGACCCTAATTTTCCCACGAAAACACATGGTCTATTTCATGTCAAGTGTGTTTGTGAATTTTAAGGTACAGCAAAACATTTAGTGTTATCTTGGCATGATCTACAGTGGATGGTGTCCAGGGGCCATATTGGAAACCTCCCCCTCAGCTGTGGCTTTCTTCGCCGCCCCTGCAATTAGGAACTGTATGATACTTTCCCTCTTCCTCTGCCCCCTCTCTCTCCCCCAGGCATCAGAGGCCATGAGCACACATACTACAGTTGTAAACAAGTTGTTTTAAATTGATGATTTGGATACTGGTTTGGTGGGATTGGTCTAAAAATAGCCAAATGTAATCAGTTTAATTGTTTTTAAGAGGTCTTTTTTTTGTAAGCCATTATAAACTCTGGTTTTGTGTTTTGTCTAGTTAATACAGTTTCTGTTGAAACTTCTTAGATGGGTCTGTCTTAAATATTTAAAACATGCTTTGCATTGGCTCTAAATTTGTGCATGTGAAATAGTTCAAGGTGATTGGTGCCTTCTGCCACTCATCTAGGAGGAACATCTGTTGTGGCTTATAAGGCATTGGTTAAAACCTAACCCTTTCTATAAAAGGGCTGTTTTATCTAAGCAGAACCTGGGAAGGTATGAGACACTAGTTAGCGGTTCCTGTCTCTGTTGATAAGTTTCTTGTGCAAAGCTGCCCCATCAGTATGCACTTGACCTCATTCTGGGGAGTGCAGTGGAGCATGGCTGCAATTCTGCCCTCTCTGATGCTCCCTGTCCCATCTTTGAAATGGGTTAACTTGGGTATCCAAGACAGGTAAAAGTAAACTGTATCCAGAAACTACCCTATTGAATATCGAATCACCCCTGGATCTGGGCTGTTCTATGGAGAGTAAAAGGACTTGATAGATGGAGAGAAGCACAAAAAAGCCCCATACAGGTCTACTTCAGTTAAGGCTTAAATACCTACAAGTTGTTGCACATCAACTGACAGGGTCTCTGCTCCAAGAAGCCAAACCAGAAATGTGGAGAATGCTGTGATTCCTGCCTTTTCTAGACCAACGTCTTCTGGGATGTCTTACAGGGCTGTCAGGGGACTAACTCCAAATCACTTCCCAAGACAGTTTTCAATTGAGTTATTCTTACTCTTAGAGTACTTATGTGGACTATGACAATGGCAGGCAAAAGATGAGTCAACCCCTGGTGCAGAATTTGTCTATGATGGGGAGTTTGTGTGGGTACAGATTAAGGACAGGGAAATCGCTTCCATCTTAGCATAAATCAAGCATATCCTGTTCCCAGACAAAAGTGTTTTCTACACCCATGTTTCTCACCCTTGATGGATATTTGAATTATCTGCAGAGCTTTTAAAACATGCTATGGCCTGGGTGCCATCTGAGACTACTTAATCAAAACTGTTAGTATGTTCTGGAACCATGCTTAGAACCAGTGGCCTGCAAAATCATAGAGAATGTGGAGAACTCAGCTCAGAGAGAAACCACACAGCAATGGCCTTGCCTAGCCTCTGCAGTCTGACCAAAGAGTAGCCAGGGTCCTGCTCAAGGGATAGGAGATATATATATACTCTTCCCATGTGTCAGCACTTGTTCTAAGAACAAAGTGTTAAATTACTTAATCTTCACAACAACCAATGGACAATGGAGAAGACAAGTTTGTTCAACTTGTACATGCAGAGCAGGAGCTGAGCTCAAATGGCAGGGTCCCAAGCCCATGCACCAGACACTGCACAGTTCTGAATGCACCAATTACATTTTAACTTTCACCAGGTACAAAAGCAAAGACTGTTCATGAGATTATTGATACAAAAGGCCTAGGGACTTGAACAACCTGGGGCTCAGATCAGCAAAATCTTGAGTCAAGCAGAGTCTATACCTAGAAAGAGAATATCCCCTGGCTGAACATCCATCAGCTTCTCTGGGGAGGGAGAAATGGAACTTTTCAACTTCCCATACATTGGCTATGTCTTGGAAACATGTAGGTTTATATGAACTGTTCAAAGCAAACAACATATATCCTTGTGATCCTCCCAGAGGGTGGATTCTATCATTCTCAGCAAATCCTTTGGTTGTTGTCACCAAGACCTAGTTCCTGAACTTCTCTGGTTTCTGTTGCATGGTTGTATGGAGATCCAGGCAGTGCCTGAACAAGGGGCACCCAGCAACAGGAAGCTGCATCCCAACAGAATAGCACCCACATGGTTCGTTTCCTGTCTGGGTCTGCTGCACTTCACACTACCTTACACATCCCAAACTGCCATAAGCAAGCAAACGCATAAGAGAGAGAGAGGAAAAAAAATAAGCTCTCAATTTGGGTACATGAGCTGTTCAGTTCGTGGGTGGTGCTTGGTAGTCCTGCCAGTTACACAATCATCCTCCATTTTCTTCTGGATATTCATGCAGAACCTTTGTACCTGGCTTAAATTTCTGACCTGGGCTTGACCTAGTCTTTATTCCAGCTTCTTCATAATGTAGGGTTGCTAGATAAAACACAGGACACTCAGTTAAATTTGAATTTCAGTTGAAGAATTAAAAAAATAATAATATGTGTTCTAAATATTGCATGGGACATATTTATATTAAGAATTATTTGGTTTTGATCTGAAATTCAAATTTAACTGGGAATTCTGTTTTTGTTTGCCAAATCTGATAACTTTACCTAGAAGGGAAGGTGTTTCTATGGTCAGGCCCTAGTCTGTGGGTATCATTCGCCAGTATAGTTAGAAAACAAGATGGAGTTGTCCAAGGTGGTAAATGTTTGAAGTTCTGCTGGGACTATTTGGCGCCTTCTGAATTATGGGCCAAGTTAAAGATAATTAAGAACAGATGTATCCCCAAATGTGACACTACTTATTTGTTAGTACAATGATCTTTAAAAACTCTTTATTGAGCCTCAAATTGAAGTTTAGTGAACAATTGCCAAAAAATGTGGGGTTTCCCACGCTACATGTCACAAGGAGAACTGCTTTTAAGCAGAGTCTCTCAGGCCTGTTAGCATGCCTACAACATCCTGCAATTAGATGACACAGTTGGTTGCTGTATTTATCTTAAGGAAGTTTACAACCTCTTGGAAGGAAATTATAAACTTCCTATTTATTCAGTCTTTGGATAAGCAAAAACATAGATGCTTTGGTTTATACTGAAGGGAAAACCACTCTCCTAGAAGCTATAGTTATACCCCAACAGCATTCCTCATTTATGTAGAAGTAATTATTAAAAAAATTTAAACATTCCTGCTTACTTCACTCTCCCAGGTTGACAGCATTGGTGCTTGCTAAATTCATTACAGTCCATATTCCATCTGGATTGCTTTAATTCTAATGCCATAGCTTCACTTTTTTTTGTATTCCTCATTTTTTGGTCCTCTTTTTTGAGACAGGATCTTGCTCTGTCACCCAGGCTGGAGTGCAGTGGTGCAATTATGGCTTACTGCAGCCTCAGCCTCCTAGGTTCAAGTGATTCTCCCCGCTTTGGTCTCTCAAAGCATTGATCCTTTTTCTTTTCTATTCTCTATTATGTTTTCTATTCTATGGGATGACTGACTGATGGGACAATACTGATTTTAGTGACCCAGCCAATGCTATTGTTCTGATAAGTACTCATTAATAGCACTATTTTCACTGTAAAGAATTTTTTATATTCTATTAATAAATGGTAACATATTTAGTGACTGTTATGTACTAGGCATTGTGTCAGGTGCTTGGATACTGTTCCCATTCAATTCTCACAAAAGTTCTGTAAGTTAGAAACTATACTGAGCCCAATTTCACACCTGTGGAAACCAAGGCACAGTACTTATAATTCCTGATTACACTGCAAACCATCCTAATTAAATAGACATAAAAATATAAATATCAAAATGTAAGCAAAAAATTCACCAGCAATAATTCTTAATTTTACCTATCCTGGGCTCCTAGATCAACAGCTTCAACTGAATTAGGTTGTTCCAAATACCCAAATCATTCAGCTGGTTTGAATCCTGTAGACAAACATACATGTAAAATTCTGATTCCTGCTCAACACTTTAAAAATCGCTTCTGTCACATAAGATGAAGTAACACTTTCTAAAATGAGTTTTACCAAATACTGCATGTGCTCATTAAAAGTGGAGCTAAAGATTTTATACATATGGACATAAAGATGGCAACAGTGGACGCTGGGGACTTCTTGGTGGGGAAAGGGAGTGAGGGAAGCAAAGGTTGAAAAATTAACTATTGAGTACCTGGGTGACGGGATCATTCATACTCCAAACCTCAGCATTACACAAGATACCCATGTAACAAACCTGTACACGCACACCCTGAATCTAAAATAAAAGCTGAAATTATTTTTAAAATGAGTTTTAGAGACTAATAGTTTTCCATAATGTTAATAAGGACTGCCTGAGAAAGGAGATGCTTTATAGTAGTCGAAGGATATGCTTTATAAAATAAAGTTTAACATGTTTCTTTGCTCTAAGACTTAGAAATTTTTCTCTGTGCATGTGTACGTTCTATTAACTATTGCTGCATAGCAAGCAATCCCAACCTTAGTCACATGCAACAGCAACCATTTGGTCATATGCATGAATGTGCGGGTTAGAAACGCAGACACAGCAGAGAAAGACGGTTTCTCTATGATTCATGATGAGTGAGGACTTGGGGGGAAGACTCAGAGGGGACTCGATGGCTGATGGCTGCATTCATCAGAGGACTCCAATATTCATCATGTGTGGTATCTGGGCTGGGAGGAGTCAGAGACTAGGAACGTCACTAGGAGCACCTATGCCTGGGCTCCCCAACAGCATTGTGTCCTCAGATATTGGTGGACTCTGGGTAGCTGGATGCCTTGCAGGGCCCTCAGGGCTCCAAGCAGGAGGGTCCAATGAGCAAGGCAGTAGCGGCTTTCTGCCCTGACTTCAGAACACATGAATATCACGTCATCCACACTCTATTGCTTACAGACATGTCACAGTCCCACCCAGATTCAAGGGAGGTGACATAAACCCTAGCACTCCATGCAAGAAGAATCACATTCCCACATCAGAAAAAATGTGGTAAAGAAGCTATCATTGTGGCCATCTCCAGAAAATAAAATATGATCCTTTACAGATAATTCAATAACTATGCTTTCCCCATTGTACTTGGTATCAGTCCATCTTCATCCTGAGGAACAGCATCCAGCCTGTTTGTGTCCAAGAGAGTCTATATTAGGAAATTCTGGCCTAGTATGTGTAGACTGTCAGGTTGGGAGGAAGCTTAGCTTACTGAGGCAGATCCTCCTTTCACAGGTGAGAACACACAGCCATAGAGTGCAAGCTTCTGGACCAGACCTCATGAAAGGTTGTCATAGTAAAATCAGACAATCTTTTCATTTTCTTTCCTTCCTGTAATGCTGGCAATGTTGGACAAGGGAAGATATGGTCTGGGGGTAAATGTGAGGGGCCTGTACTTCATCTCTCTACTCATTCACAGCAGACAGGATTAGAGGAGTTTATAGGTTCTCCAGTGGACTGTTTTCCCCACTATAGAAATTCCCTCTACAGGATTTCTGATAATAATAACAACTCAGCTTTTTTTTTTTCCTTGATCTGTCACCCAGGCTGGAGTGCAGTGGCACAATCTCAGCTCACTGCAACCTCTGCCTCCCAGACTCAAGAGATCCCCCGATCTCAGCCTCTTGAGTAGCTAGAACTACAGGTGTGCACCACCACACCTGACTAATTTTTTAAATATATATATATCTAGTAAAGATAGGGTTTCACCTATTGACCAGGCTGGTCTCAAACTCCTCACCTCAAGTAATCCACCGGCCTCAGCCTCCCAAATTGCTGGGATTACAGGCATGATCCACTATGCCCAGCTGATAACTCAGCTTTTGAGCAATTATCCTTGAGGCCAGTAAACTCTTTATATTCAAATATTATCATAAAATTACAAGACATAAAATATACCATTTTAGTCATTTTTAAGTGTCTCATTCAGTGGCACTAAATCCATTCACAACATTGTGCAATCATCAGCACCATCCATCTCTGGAACCTTTTCATCTTCACAAAATGAAACGCTGTCCCCATTAAACATTAACTCCCCATTCCCCTTCCCCCATCTCCTGGCAACACCTATTCAACTTTCTGTCTCTATGAACTTGACTGCTCTAAGGACATCATAGACGCAAATCATACAGTAGTTATTCTTTCACGACTGGTGATTTCACTTGGCATAATGTTCTCAAGGTTTATCCATATCACAAATGTCAAAATCTCCTTCCTTTTAAGGGTGTGGAATGTTCTATTGTATAAATGCACCACAATTTATTTATCTGTTCATATATCCATGGACACTTGGGTTGCTTCCATCTTTTATATATTGTGAATAATGCTGCCAAGAACATGAACTGTACCAATATCTCTTTGAAACCCTGCTTTCAATTGTTTTGGGTATAACCAGAAGTGAAATTTCTACATGGTATGGTAATTCTATTTCTACTATTTTGAGGAATCGCAACACTATTTTCCACAGTCACTGCCTCATTTTACATTTCCACTAGCAATGCACAAAAATCCCAGTTTTTCCACATCCTCTCCAACATGTATTATTTTCTTTCTTTTTAACAATAGCTACCCTTATGGGTGTAAAGTAGCATCTCTTTGTGATTTTAATTTATAATTCCCTAATGATTATGGATATTGCACCCACAGTACCAGCTCAAATGGATGCAGCCCTGGCTCGTACAATGGGAGAAGGCTTTCACTTAATTGTTAACATCACCGTCCCAGCAGACTGGCTACATTGCCATCACCTGGGATTAGTTAGAAATGCCATAAAAGCTCAACCCACCACTCAGATGGGGGCAGGGACAGATGTGAGTGTTGTCTCCTGTCTTTTTGTGGGATGACTCACAATAAAGCTTTTGCTTTTCTCAAAAAACAGTGCCATAGCATCAGCTTCGATACACATCAAGGATAAGCCCCTTGTTTGGTCATAATAGCGAGCATCTTTTATGTGCTAATTGCCCTTTGTGTATTTTCTTTAAATAAACATCTATTCAAGTCCATTTCCCATTTTTTAACCAAGCTGGTTTGTGTTGTTGAGTTGTAGAAGTTATTTACATGTTCTGGATATTAATCCTGTATCTGGTATATGATTTGAAAATATTTTCTTTCCTTTTATGTGTTGCCTTTTCATTCTACTGATAATGCCCACTGATACATGAAAAATTTTAATTTTGGTGAGGTATAATTTAATCTTTCTTTCTTTCATTGCCTGTGCTTTTTGTATCATCCAAAAAAATCCAAGAAATCATTAACAAATCTAATGTCATGAAGGTTTCTCCTATTTTTTTTCCTAAGAGTTTTAGAGTTTTAGGTTTACCTTTAAGTCTTAGGTCTATTTTAAGTTAATTTTCACATACAGGGTGAGATAAAAGTCCAACTTTATTCTTTTGCATGTGGATATTCACTTTTCCCGGCATAATTTGGGAAAGAGCCAGTAAGCTCTTAACCACACAGTCTTACTGTGGCCAGAAACTCTTTTACTCCAAGTATTTACTGTCTCTGAAAATAGATCACAATTTTCAGCTGAGATTGCTACCAGATCACCAGTCTTTCTTGCAGGTAAGCATTGATGTATGACTAAAATCACACCAGTAAGACATAAGCAAATGTGCACATGTACCTCTAGAAAGGCTGATTACAAAGAGTATACTTGGTGTGACACAAACCTGTTTATCTTTCACTCTCCTTTTGCCATCAGCCTGGAACGTGCATGTCGTGAATAGTTATAGTAGTACCTTGAACAAAGAAATGACTGTGAGCCAAAATGTCGACAGAGCTCTGGTAGCGCAGGTCCCTGCAGACAATGTGGAGCTGCCATATCAGCTTTGGATCACCCTGTGACATTAAATTCCATCATGTTTGAGCCACTCTGAATTTATGTTTTCTTATTGCGCAGATGACCCTTATCTTTCCTAAGGTGCAATTTATGTGTTCTTTTTAATGCATGAATTTAAAGTACACACTTGTATGAGTTTTGGCAAGTGTATATTTCTGTGAAACTACTGCTACATTCAAACTCCCAAATCTTTTAATCATTCCCAGAATATTCTCTGTCATGATTTGCAGTTCATCTCTCCCTCTGCCCCAGGCCCAGGCAGTCACTGAACTTGTGAATTTTTGTCACTATAAATTAGTTTGCCTTTTATAGATTTTACATAAGTAGAATCATACAGTACATATTCTTTTGCATCAGGTTTCTCTCAACTCGCATAATGATTTTGACATTTATCTATGTTGTGTAGGGGGCTGAGGAGGGTGGATCATGAGATCAGGAGATCAAGACCATCCTGGCTAACAAAAAATTAGCCAGGCATGGTGGCACACGCACCTGTAGTCCCAGCTACTCAAGAGACTGAAGCAGGAGAATCACTTGAACCCGGGAGGTGGAGGTTGCAGTGAGCCGAGATTGCACCACTGCACTCCAGCCTGGGTGACAGAGGGAGACTCTGTCTCAAAAAAAAAAAAAAAAAGAAGAAGAAGAAAAATAGTTTGTTCCTTTTTAATGCTGAGAGTTGTCTATTCTATGGATATACTATAATTTATCCATTCACTTCTTGATGAATATTTAAGTTGTTTTCAGTTTCTAGCTATTATTAATAGAGCTTTTATTAATGTTTATGTAAAAACCTTTGCAGACATATAACATATTTTCCTTTCTCTTGGGATTTCTTTAGGAATGAAATAACTACGTTTTATAATAGGTGTGGCCTTAAGCTTTTGAAAAATTATTAAAGTTTTCAAAGTGGTGGCACATTTTTCTTACCATCTGTTCACTCTCAGAAATGATGCCATCTGGAGGACTCAGTGCTTGTCTCTGCTGTTGGCAGATTAGACACTCACCAGTTACTATATCCAGGTCAGCCTTGGTGAGTGGAAGTCCATGTTGCTGAGTCCATCCATAACTTCCATCCCTGCCACCATGGCCACTTTGTTCATAAGCCCATTGGAAGATGAGAGTGTGGCTGGGGAAAGATTCACCTGACTGGTATCCACAAAATGAATCATCTTATCCACTGGATTATTAAATAAGTCCTTCTCTCTTAAATGCAGAAAAACGGTAGATCATGATACAAGTTCTATCCTATAATTTAGAAAAACACATTTTTATCATTCTTCAAATTTTTCACTAAAGAATAAGAGATATTGCCCAAGACTGAAGCTAAATCTTATGCATCTGCCTTACACAGAGGGAGATCTGAACTGGCATGTAGGGAACCTGCCTCCCAGCAAGTTCCATCACTGTCTTGCTAAGTCCTCTGGGACAAGGCATTCACCACTCTGAATCTCCAGTTTTCCTCTGTCAAAATCCCTAGTCCCATTTGGGCCAGGGACTGCTAGAGCTTACTTTGCCTTGAAAAGCATATTTACTACTCCTACTAACTTTTTACACTTTTAAAAGATGGATTAGAACTCTCTATTAGGAATATAAGCAAAATAATCTGTTTTTCCCTGATGAAACCTTATAGATCTACAAATCACTTGCAGCCTTTGGAATGGAAACTTCCTTCAGATTCTGAAACGCTGAAACTCATTCTTTTTTTTCTAGAATATATAAAAAAAAAATTCCTAAGTAAGAAAACTGTGGAGAGAAAATGCTTTTTTTTCCCCACCAAAGTTGCCATTCCATTTTCACTTGAAAAAAGTACTAAAAATATAAAAATTCCAAAAGAAAACTGGTTTTTCTGCTACTCTGAAAAGTGGTGGCAGAAAGCTTGGTCTTGCAAAATATTCACCCAGACCTGGACATCTGGTCGCCTTTGGCCCTTTGCAGTTCCCTCGAGGGCACTTGTTCTGGCCACTCCTTCCCTCATCAGATGCCTCAGGAAGCCACATACTCCCAGCTTTATTCTGGACTACAGAGAACACTGGTCAGGAGGTGGATGTAAAATCTTTCCAAAGAACCATGTCAACAAATAGTCTACCCTTCTTCAAGAAAAGCCAATTTCTATCTATAGGACAAACAGCCTTTCCAAAAATCGAGACTGCAGGGTGGCAGGGTTACAACACTCATTACTCTGATGACTTGTGATCTTATCCTTCTGCTCTGATGTGGTTCCTCGTTGCATTCAACAAAAATGCACTGAACCACTTCTGAGCCCTTTTACCTCTGCAAGGTAATACAGATTCAGTCTACTAAATTTATAGTTCCTTCCCTTGGAGAGGCTCTTGGTTTATTGGATGAATCGGGCATTTAGAGAACAATGCAAACAAACAAAGCTGAGTACCATTTGTTCCCCCAGTTTGTTAACAGTTTTTTTCGTGGGGGAGAGTGGAATAAGGAGGGTGTGGGTACTGATCTCAGCCATGGCTCTAGTGTCTCTGGTGAACCAGCCCCTGAGGCCCACCCTTTTAGCCAGTGATGATGGGTGTTTTCCTTGTAACTGGTTAACATGTCTCTACTGCACTGGACTGAGCTTGGGCATCATGGATGCCTATGTCCTTCTCTGACATAGCTACTCTTCTACTACTGCAGGGCCTTTTCTCCATCAGTGCCAGCATATTAATCTTGGACTGAATTTTTCTGTTTCTCTCCTCCAAAGGTGCACCCTGGCATTCTAAGCACTTCCACATCCACCTAACTTCAACCAGGATTTTCTGTGGACTAAGGTAGCTAAGATGTAGACGGAGACGCATGGTCCTTAAACCAGGCTGATCTAGTTCTTACTGAAACCACTTACCAGCCCTGTCATCTTGGATAAGTCACTAAACTTTTTTGAGATGAGTTTCCTCTTTGATAAAATGGGGGACATAATATCCACCTTAGAGGGATGTTGTAAGGATTGACTTACATGGTTACTACAGAGTGCCTGGCACAGATTTGCTGTCAATCAAAGTCATTTAGTAGACACTGCCTCTTTTGACAGGCAGAAATGACCCTGCAGGTCAGGGCGGATCCACTTCTCTAGATTTAGGTACACTCTGAGTTTCCATCCTTCATTTAATACACTCAATGGTATTACCTTTTCTACTGGACTACATAAAGTCTTCGGCAAGGATTGTGTCACTTCATCTCTTAAGCATCTAGCAAAATACTCAGCACGTAGTAGCTAATTTATACAATTCTGCAAAACCAAAATATACTAAACATTCTAGGCTAGCCTTGACCGACTTGTCAGGCTAGAATGAGTCAGGCCATGGTCCTTCCATTTCTACCTCCAGCTCTCTGGATATACACTTCCCCAGGCATCCTTCATGCATGGGTTTCATCATTTGCTTCAGTAGGTTGATGATTCTGTAGTCCATAGGTAATGTCCTAGAGGATATGTGCTCTCCCCCATATTTACGCAAATAACAGCAGACATAACAGACATTTATGCACATAGCAGCAGCTCTCTTTTCATAACAACTAAATACAAGTTTCCGTATTGCTCACTTGTAAAACAAGCTTAGACTCTGTTCTACATTAGTTAAGTTATTCCTATTTAGATACCACACCCCTAACTTAACACCATTAAGTTGTATGTGGTAAGAATATTTAACATGAGGCTTACTCTCAACAAAATGTTAAGTATACAATATAGTATTATTAACTATAGGTAAATGTTGTACAGCAGATCTCTAAAACTTATTCTTCTTACTCAATGGAAATTTTATAACCCATTGATTAGCAACTCCAAATTTCCTTATCTGTCCAGGCCCTGGCAACCACTCTCTGCTTCCTGGGTTTTACTATTTTAGATACTTCATATATGTTCTGTATTTGTCATTCTATGACTGGCTTATTTCATTTATCATCTTATCCTCCAGGTTTATCCAAATCCAGATGGCAGAATTTCCTTCTATTTTAAGGCTGAATAGTAATGCATTTTGTGTGTACCACATTTTCCTTATCCGTTCCTCCATCGGTGGACCCTTAGGTTGTGTCCACATCTTAGCTGTTGTGAATAATGCTGTCGTGACTATGGAAGTACACATATCTCTTCAAGATGTTTATTTCCATTATTGTGAATACATATCCAGAAGTGGGATTGATGGATCATATGGTAGTGCTATTTTTCGCTTTTTGAGGGATTTTCATGCTGTTTTTCATAGCAACTGCACCATTCTATATTACAACCAAAAGTATGCATGGGTCCCAATTCCACATTCTTGCTAACATTTATCATTATATTATATATATTATATTATATGTATTATATTATATATAATGTAATGATAAATATATATTTATATAATATATGTATATTGTATAAAATGATAATATATATAATATATAAAAATAGTTATCCTAACAAGTATAAAGTTGTATCTCATTGCGATTTTGATTTGCATTTCCTTAATGCAGATTCAATGTAATCCTTGTCAAAATTCCAATGGGATTTTGTACAGAAATAGATGCAACAATCCTAAAATTCATATGGAATCACAAAAGATCCTGACTAGCCAAAACAATCTAGAGAAAGAAAAACAAAGCTGAAGGCATCACACTTCCTAATTTCAAAACATATATGGCACTGGTGTAAAGACATCTAGAGAAATGGAACCGAGTAGAAATCCCAGAAATAAATTCATGCATATACGGTCAACTGGTCTTTGACAACAGTGACAAAAATACATAGAAAGGATGGTCTCTTCAACATGGTGCTAGGAAAACTAGATATATACATGCAAAGGAAGGAAACTGGACCCCTCTCTTACCTGATAGACAAAAATCAACTCAAAATGCAAAACTTAAATGTAAGATCTGAAACTATAAAACTTCTAGAAGAAAACATAGGGGAAAAGCTTCACGACATTGGTCTTGGCCATGATTTCATGTGTCTGACACCAAAAGCACAAACAACAAATGCAAAAATAGATAAACGGGGCTACATCAAACTACAAACTTTCCACACAGCAAAGAATAATTAGTAGAGTGATAAGGCAATCTATAGAATGGTGGAAAATATTTGTAAGCCACATGTCTAATAAGGAATTAATATCAACAATATGTAAGGAAACTCCTGCAATTCAACAGGAAAGCAACAACAGCAACAAAAGGCCAAACAGCCCATAAAAGAGTGAGACTTGAATAAATGGGACCCAATTAAGAAAGAACGTGACTAGATATCTCTCCAAAAATATATACAAATGGCTCTCAGGTATATGAAAAGACTGCTTTCCCAAGCACTGTCTCCTAAATTCTGGACTCTTGGGGAAATAGATTTAAGCTTTCTAGAACACTTTTCTATCACTGGCTGATCTTTGGCCCCTTTCAGTTCCTTCCGTTTTCTAGAAAATATCTGCATTGGGACTATTTCCTCCACTATAGCCCCAAATGTTAAAATACATTGCTATTTTTGTGGGCCCAGGAACAACTGTAGAGTAAGTAAATCTGACATTTCAAAACCAGCTGACATTAAAGCTTCTCCGAATTCCAACTCTGAAAATCTTCTGACGAATTTTAAATTTTTTTTTTCAAATTTTATATTTTTTATTTCAATAGGTTTTTGGGGAACAGGTGGTGTTTGATCACATGAATAAGTTCTTTAGTGGTGATTTCTGAGATTTTGGTGCACCCATCACCTAAGCAGTGCACACTGTACCCAATGTGTAGTTTTTATCCATCACCACCCCCGACCCTTACTCCCAGATTTTGGGGAAATGCAAAAATTTGTTACTAGATGTTTTCCTTTCAGAAACAAAAAGTGAAGAAAACTCCTTGGTTTGAAATTTCCTTTCGAAAGGATATAACTGGGCAGCTTAAAATGAAGCAATCTTCATCTTTTGATGCATGGAAAGATGTGACCCAACTCATTACTCATGGATATGAAATCTAATTGAAAGAGGCATACTGTCTGCTGGAATCACTTGGCAGCTGTTAATGGCTTGATTCAGGCAGCTCATCCTCTGGGAAGCATGTCTCCTTGCCAGGAAACCTGAGCTCACTTCCTTTTCCCTGCCAGTCACCCACCCACAGCCATCCCTGTCACAGGCCCCTTCCCTCCCACTCTAGCTGCCCACCTGCTCCTTTCCCAGCTCCTCTCTCATCAAAGCTGTCTTTGTTCCTCTGTCTCAGCACTGGGCATCCCCTTTAATGGCATCACTCTCTGTCCAAACCAGATAACATGTGTCCTTATTTCTCATGTCATTTCCGGGCCCTTGGCAGGCCAACTTTCCCTGACTCACACGTGCTGGCCCCTCCTTCCCATCTCCTGAGCTTTCCTTTCCCTCCCTCTCTCCTGATCCTACATTTCCCCCTCTTGTCCTGCACTGCCCTGCCCTCCCATCCGTCCCTTCACTCCCTTCCCTCATGAAAGGCTCCACTTCTTTTGTAATTCTGTTAATTATCCAATGTCTTGCCTCTCTCCCCATTCTCTTACCTTTCCGTAAACCCACCTCTGACCCATTTCCACTGGCCACAACTGCTCTTTGCTTCCTCTTCTTGATTCCATTTCAACTTTCCACTTTTCATTCTATCTGAAGTTGACAAATGGGTTCATAGTGCTCTGAATTTTAACACAGCCTTGTCCTTTGATCACCCTGGCTAAGCCTCAAACCCCCAGGCGGAGGTGCTACCACCATCTCCATTCTGCAGTGAAGGCTTCTGCACTTTCTAGAGTTTGTGAACTCCAGTGGTGGAGGCAGCGGGCCCAGCACCCTGCAAGGAGCTGAGATCCTATCTGCCCCCTGCCTGCTC
This sequence comes from Pan paniscus, assembly GCF_029289425.2. Lineage (NCBI taxonomy): Eukaryota > Metazoa > Chordata > Mammalia > Primates > Hominidae > Pan > Pan paniscus. Next base: position 51,730,981 of record NC_073255.2, read on the forward strand.
TGAAGTCTCTCTTCACAGCCGGCTTCTTGATGGGAGGGTTAGGTGGCAGGGATCTCATTCTCCAGCCCCACCCCTATTAGATCTCCTCCAGCAAATACAATTTCTCATTCACCCCATTCCTCCCTCCTCCACCTCACCCTCCCTCTATGTCTTCCTTTTCTTCCCTTCATTTCTCGACAAGAGAAAAAATGCATAAAATATGCCTTTCTTCTTATTGTTTTCCTAAAGCTGCATGTTTGGGGTCTCAAAATCATGTTGTGTGGTGGGGAACTGTTCTATGCATTATAAGATGTTTAGCACTATCCCTGGTTTCTTCCATTAGAAGCCAGTAGCCGCCTCCTTGTGCACCTCCCCAACTGTGGCAGCCACAAATGTCTCCACATTGCCACGTGCTCCCATGATGTGAGAACCACTGTCCTAAAGCAGCACGTGAGTTGTGAGTGGTTCCATTCTGCAGCAGGAATTAGATAACAGGTTCCTGAGGATTCTTTGTGGAGCAATTCCAGGAGGAAGTAAGTCAGCAAAGAAGCATGGGAAAAGCCTGGCTGAATACGAGCCATGGGTCTGGCCCAGCCTGCCATTACTGCCTAACGGGCACACCTGGATGTGATGTTTGCTGCCCAACCTCTGGCTCCTCCTCTGTAAGATGCTCATTGTTTTCATCCCACTAGTCCTCTTTTTGCTGAGAACAGTGCCCAGAGTGTGCTTTCACAGGGACCCAGGGAAGGGAGCATGTTGAGCGGGGAGGGAATTAAAGCCAATGAGGACTGCGGATGGGGACAGCCAACACCAATGAGAGAGCTACAGAGCTGGACGATGCAGGACTAGATGGAAGCCGAGGAGAGGCTAGAGGGAGGCCCTCTGAGAATGGCGGGGTGAGCATATTTATGCTTAAAGGGGAGGAGGCCGGTGAGAGTTAAGAGGAGGAGGGTGGTTCAGACAGATGGGCCAGGAAGGACTGGAAAAGCATAGCTCTCAGGACCGCCTGGGTGGGGAAAGGATGTCCTTCATTTCTGGGATTAAGGAGGGAAGGGAAGAAGAAAGGAGAAAGAAATGTGTGAGTATAAGAGGTGTAGGAATTTGAGGGAATTGGTCACTGACAAACCTCGGTTTTTTTATATGAGCCGAGAAGCCCAGCCCCCTTCCATGTGTTAAGGGGAGAAGGTGAGTTTTGGGGGCTTGAAGTGCACTTTGGATCCGCCCCTGAGAAAGATGAGAGAGACCAAAGAACAGGAAGGTTTTATACCAAGGGTCAGAAAGGGGCTCTGGCTGGTTCTGGTCCGGGTCTCCAAAGCTGTTAATCCTTTCCCCGCAGGGGCCCGACTCAGACGGCCCCATCCAGTTTATGTCTCAAATGTAGTTTCCTACTACAGAAAAGATGGTATGGAAACACCAAGTCACTCTGTGTTCTTTCAGCTCTGCAGAACTGAAAGAGAAAGACAATTCAGTACCAGAGGCACAGTCTGTGGGTTTTGTTTTTGTTTTAGTAATTTTGTTTTTTAAAACCATTGGAATTACTAAATGTTGGTTGATGTTGGGACTATTTGAACTGAAGGGTTTAGGACGGAAAGATGAGATTTTCCTGCACATATCTGGTTCTACTTTTTAAAAATATAATCAAATGTAGACAGTCATAGTGAAGACATGTAGAAGGAGCTAGACCCCTCTAAACAGAGACCCTGCCATTTTTGCTCCTAGCTCAACATATGTCTTTGCAAACTGAGTGGCACTTCCCTGACCCCCAGGTGCACCATAGGCACAATTATCACAGTGAAAATTAGTGGTATTGCATCTAAACCCTGTGAGTGACATGCAATATAGTATAATACATGTGTACATGCACACCCTGGGGGTGTAGTCGCCAGACACACAGAGCCACCCACACAGTCACATGTGCATGGCCAGTCCCCCTCCCACAACAGATCTGTCTCCCAACACCCACACACCACATGGTCCCCCAACGCCCACATAAGTGATGGCATCACACTCACGTGTAGTCACATCCACATCCAATATGTATACATGTGTTCACTCCCATACATGTGCATAGGTCCCACCCTCTGTAGGGCAAGGACATGCTCACCATCACCATCTCTCAGGCACAAACTCTAAATTCTGCACCCCACTCCATCTCACACTGTTTCTCTGTTTCTCTCTCCCATTGTCTATTCTTCTAGTATTTTCTTGTGTGTTCTCGGGCACTGCTTCTAGACACACATAGGGGCACTGCCCATCCTCCCATGTCCACATACATACTTCCACACAAGCCCTCATGTGGAGGTTCTCGCATACTTCATACACATGCCTCAGGCCTGCACACCATTCTCTCTCAGCCTAGTCCACAGCTATCCCACACACACACACACACACACACACACACACACCACACACTTCCTGACACCACACACCTCTCAACATGCAGCCCATGCCTATTCCCTGGACACCCCTCATATGTAGACCCGCCACTTCACACACACAGAGCCCCCTTTTCCACAAGCCTCCCTAATGAGCCTTGAACATGTCACCTCTCACACTCACACTCATCATCTAAAGCACCCGCCCCCTCTTTCTCACATGGACACACCCATTTTCCCCACACACACACTCCCTCACCCACGAAGTAGCCCAGTTCTAGGCAGTATATTAAGCTAAGACAAAAATGTGCAATAAAAACATCACATTGGACTTTCAGTTCTGGAGAGATGGAGCAGACACACTTTTCCCTATTCCTATGACTAGAGTATAAAAAACAAATGTCTGGGTATTATGGGCTGAAACATGAGAAAACACTGAAAGGAGGAGAGAAGAGAGAACTACGCAGGATCTCCAGGCCTGGGAAATGACATGGTGATGGGGCCCCGGGGTTTTATTTTTTGTCTCCTATGTCTCAGACTTGGAGCTGGAGAAGTCAGGAACTTGGAAACTCCAATAGCCACAGGCAACAAGATTCCCATCAAAAGCTTCCCCTTCTAACGAAAGGACCAGAAAAGGGGCAGCCTAGCAAGAGAGAAAGCTTTTAGACAATAACAGCTCTACTCTAGCCGAACACCACGGGAAAACTGGGGCCACCATCTCTACCATAGAAGCAAAGGCCAAGTGGGACTCCACACTTCCACCTGTGACAGAAAACCTGGACACCCTCAGCAGGGGTGCCAGAGAAGACCAGGGAGGGGGCTGAGACTTGCATCCCTTCCAGCTGGTGGGAGACCCTCCACCTTCACTGTGCCCTGGGAGGCCACCTGGGGAGCCAGGACTTCCATTCACATCTAGTAGTAAAAAGGGGGTGACCCTTGCCCTCTGGGGTGGCCTCAGAGGGGCATAGTGGAGAATCAAGACGTTTTCCCATGCCCTGTGGCTGCCAGGAGACCCCCTACTTCCTGTGTCAGTGGAGGTCTCATGGGAACAATAGTGAGGCACCCTGTCCTTCCCGCACAGGGTGGGAGCCACAGAGGCCCAGTGAGAAACCAGAAATTTCACCCCCACCCAGCAGTGAAAAGGTGCCCTCCCCCAGCTGAATGCCCTCAGAGGCTCAGTGGGGAGCCCAGATTTCTACTCCCACCTGGCAGTAACACAGTGCTGTCCCCAGTTCCCCACCAAAGCACTGTCAGAAGATTCATGAGAGAAGATTTAAATGAGATCCAGTGTCTCACAATATAATATCCAAATTGTCTGGGTTTCAATGGAAAATAATTCATCCAATTAAGAAACAAGAGAATCACAACTCAAATGAGAAGAGACAACCAACAGACAACACAGCTGAGATGAGCCATTGTTAGAAGAACCTGAACCTGAAGAGCATGGAAAGCAGCTATCAGAAAACACCTCAGTGAGCTATTACAAACATGCCAAAAACTAATAGAAAGCCTCTGCAAAGAACCAAAAATGTAAAGAAGAACCAAATATGAATTCTGTAGAAGTGAGAAATGTAACAGCTGAAATAAAATACTCAGAGGTTGGGAATCTATCTTGGTTCATTTCGTGTTGTGATAACAGAATAGCTGAGGCTGAGTAACTCGTAAAAGAGGTTTATGTGGCTCACAGTTCTGGTGGCAGGCATGTTCAAGATTGAGCAGCTGCATCTGGTGATGGTCTCAGGTTGTTTCAACTCATTGTGGAAAGCAGAGGGGAGCTAACATATGCGAAGGGATCAAATAGAGAGAGAGGAAGCCAAGGAAGCCAGACTCTTTAACAACCTGTTCTTGGGGGAACTAATTCATTGCCAAGGGAGCAAGAACATACTCACACCTGCCCAACGGCAGTAATCTATTCATAAGGAATCCTCCCACATGACCCAAATATCTCCCACCATGCCCCGCCCTCCAGCATACCTACATTGGCAATTAAACTTCAAAATGATTTTGGGCACAAAGAACCACATTTAAACTATTGCAAGATCAACAGAAAAAGTGGAGAGGACAGAGGAAAGTATTAGTGAACTTGCAGATAGAACAACAGAAATTACTCAGCCTGGACAACAGAGAGAATATAGGCCAAAGAAAAATAAAAATAAACAGAGCCTCAGAGTCACATAAGACTCTCTGTAAAAAGTTTAACATTTGCATCACTGAAGTCTCAAAAAAAGAGGAGAAGAAGAGTGAGATTAACAAGACATTTGGCAAACTAATGGCTATGTCCCAAATTTGGAGTGGAGGGATAAAAAAATTCCTAAATTTGGCAAAAGGCATAATCCTATAGATCAAAGAAGATGATTTTTGAAAGAATGAACCCCAAACAGGATAAACCCAAGATATTGCTGCCAAGACATATTTTAATCAAACACATAAAAACTAAGACAATGAAAAGTCTTTAAAGTAGTGAAAGGTAGGAGAAAAGCTTTCTTTTAGGGAGAAAACTGTTCAATGACAGTGGTTTTCTCATCAGAAATTAGGGAGGCCAGAAGGAAGTCACAAAACTTTTTTAAGTGCTGAAAGCAAAAAATCATCCACCCAAAATCCTATTTTCACAAAAATATCCTTCAGAAATGAAAAGGTAGTTAGATCATTCTCAGATGAAGAACACTTTTGAACAGACTTATTCTAATAGAATTCTAATAGAACAGCTAAAGAAAGTTCTCTAAACTGAAAATAATTTTTTTTAAAAGAAGCACCAGGATAAAAGAACACAAAAGGAGCAAAAAATGAGTAAATATAATACATTTTTGTTTTCTCCTTTACATTTCTAATTCATGTTTAATGTTTGAAACAACAGAAATTCTAATTCTACCTCATATCTTTAATGTTTTTAAAGGACATACCTAACATAATTTTATTATTAAGGAGAGAGGATAAAATGAGGTAAAAAGTTTCTGTACTTTACTATTAATAGAACTGTTCAAATGATGACCCAGTAGACTATGATGTTACATATATATAATATTTTTAGCAACCACTAAAAACGCTAAAGTGATACGTTAAAAACTTTATAGATACATCAAAACAGAATTCTAAGTAATAGACAAGTAACACACATGAAGGCAGGTAAAAGAAAACAAAGAAATGAAACACAGAGAGAACAAAAAATTTACAAGCTTTGGAAAAGAGGAAAAAAGCCAGTGTTTCTTATAGTAAAGTATAATTAAAAAGAGGATATCCAGGATACTGGATATAAAAACAATATGAAGAAAAATCTATTTCTAACTACCATCAAAACATTTAAGATGAGATTTAAATAAAGACATCATTTACAGCAGCATTAAAATATCAAATATCTATGAATAAATCTAATGAGAGATGTAAAATATTTATCAGGGAAACACTAAAGATAATTTATTGAGAAAAATTAAAAGACCAACATAAATAAAAGCCTATAGCAGAGTCATGGTTTAAAAGACTCAATATTGAGAAGATGTCAATGGATCTCAAATTGATCTGTAAATTTAATACATTCACAATTCAAATCCCAATAGACTGTATTTGTTACAGCATTTATAACACCATTATAGTACCACACAGAATGGTTTCACCCCCCAAAAAATCCTCAATGTTCTGCCTATCCGTCTCTCTTTCCCCCTCTAATCCCATGGCAACCACTGATCTGTTTACTGTCTCTATAGTTTTGCCTTTTCCAGAATGTCAGTAGTTAGAATCATATAGCATGTAACCTTCTCAGATTGGCTTCCTTTACATAGTGATATGCATTTAACGTCCCTCCTTGTCGTCTTGTTGTTTAATGACTCATTTAGTTTTAGCACTGAATAATATTCCATTGTCTGGATATACCACAGTTTATCCATTCACCTACTGAATGACAACTTATTTGCTTCCAAATTTTGACAATTATGAATAAAGCTGCCATAAACACCTGTGCGAGGGACAACTATGTGTGGTCATAGTTGTCAAGTCTTTGGGGCATATATCAAGGAGCACAATTGCCGGATCATATGTTAAGAATATGCTTAGTTTTATAAGAAACTGCCTAATTGTCTTCCAAAGTGGCTGTGCCATTCTGTACTCCCACAAGCAATGATTACTGAGAGACCTTGTTCTTCCACGACTTCATCAGCATTTAATATTTTTAATTATTTGTATTTTTGCCATTCTAATATATGTGTAGTGGTTTCTCATAATAGTTTTGATTTTCAATTGCCTAACATGTGATATTGAGTATCTTTTGATATGCTTCATTGCCATTTGTATATTCTCTCTCCTGAAGTGTTGGTTCATATATTTTCCCCACTTTTTGTTGGGACGTTTGTTTTCTTACTGTTAAGTTTTAGGAACCCTTCATATATTTTGGATACGAGCTCTTTTTATGAGATATGTGTTTGGCAAATATTTTCTCCGGTCTGTGGCTTATCTTCATTGTTTTCCAGTCTTCTGTCATACATATCTTTTGCAAATACCTTCTCACAGTCTGTGGCTGATCTTTTTGTTCATTTGGCGATGTCTTTCTAAGAGTGTGAATTGTGCATCCTAATGAAGTACAGCGTATTGAATTCCTTCTTCCATGGATCATGCCTATGGTGTTGTATCTAGGGAGTCATTGTTACACCCAAGGTCATCTACATTTTTTCTATATTATCTACTAGAAGTGTTGTAATTTTGATTTTTGCACTTAGGTCTATTAAGTATTTGGAATAAATTTCGGAAAGGGTGTAATGTCTGTGTCTAGATTTATTATTTTGCACATGGATGTCCAGCTGTTCCAACATCATTTATTGAAAAGACTATCTTTGCACCCTTGAATTGCCTTCACTTCTTTATCAAAGATCAATTGAATATTTGTTTGGGTCCATTTTGGGGCTCTCTTTTCTGATTTGTTGATCTATTTGTCTATTCTTTCATCAATATCACACTGTCTAGGTTACTGTAACTTCTTAAAGTCTTAAATCAGGCAGTATTAGTCCTCTGGACATCCTTCTCCTTCAGTATCATGTTGGCTGTTCATGGTTTAGATTCATAATTTAACTTTAGGACATTTGTTTTACAGATAGAAGAAGAAACTGGGACTCGGAGAAATTATATACTTTGCTCAGAGTCATCCATCTGGTAAGGGACAGACCTGTACTTCTTTCCTCCTCAGACTTAAGTTGGACTTATTTTGAATCAAAGCAAGTCCTTTGAGAATGGAAGTATTCAACTCATCCCATCTAGTAAATGCCTATTCTCTTTCTACTTTCTCAACTCATCCATTTTGCCTTCTCATTAATTGCACAGTCGTAGAGAAAAATGCCTTCTAGACCTTAATTGAAGAAATACAGAATGCTCTAAAACTTCAACAAGTTTGAAATTTCTACATTTCAAAACTCTCAACTAAAATGTGCTGTAATTTCTACATATTTCTGGCCTCTACTAGCCAAGAGGAATGTCTAGAAATGAGAGAACAGACCACCCTAAATATTAAAATTCTATTTTTAAAAAGTCCTAAAAACTGAGAAACAGCATGTACCAAAATAAAGGAAACATAAATTAGAGAAGTAAACAATGAATTTTATTGTGTTTGCAAGTAACTCTTAATTCTGCACATTTTTATCATAAAATCCTAGCCACTTCAGACAAACCAACCAATAAGCTAAGTCCATCTCAAGGCACAGACAGAGACATACAAACATTTCCCAAATTTATAAATCAATAGAACACTCAATTAATAACAACAATCCATACTTCTTTGCTGCCGACAAGAAACCAGAACAATTTGTGAATTGAAAAATGTTCTCATCATGTTCGCCAACGTTTATGAAGTTTATGTCATTTGTCCTTGTGGATGACCGTGAGAAAGCAAGATGAATTAGGCATGACCATTGCCCTCAAGATATTTACCTCCAGGAGCAACACAGGCACACACAAATCACAGTAAATATGTCACAAGCCACCATGGAAGGATGAGCCAAGAGCTGATGGAACACAGTGTGAGAATACCTGTCAGAGAAGGCTTTATTGAAAGGTTGATGTCACCAAGCATTGCTTTCTGCAATACTGCTCAGCTGTAAATGTCGAGGACTTCAATCCACCAGCATAGTTTGGTTGACAGTGCAGGCAAAAGAAAGGTACTTATTAAGAATCTCATTGCTGCAAGACGCTGGGATTTTGAACTAGTCTGTGGCTTTAATTCCATAGAGGATGTGGAATAATCTGGTCATAGCCCTGAACCCAACCCCAACCCCATTCCTGCACAAGCCCCTCTCTGTCCCTGTTCCCCTTGGCCTGAAGCACTAAACCCAAGCCTCATCCTGGTGGACCAGGACAGACCGGTTAGCCTCTGCCTTTCAATAACCCATCCACCTGCACCCAAGTCCCCCAGCCATCAGCTCTGATCGTACTCCAAACTATTGCCCACAACATTGAGCCTGACTCACTTTGGGAGCCTTCCCATATGACTCTGGGTGTTGAACATGAACCTTAAACCACAGGTGATTCTCAGGCTGTCAGTTCACTGCTGGCTTGATCTAGGCTGCTGTTTTATCAACACTGCTGCCCATAATTCCTCTACTTTTCCTTTTTCCAGCTGCCTCAATTCTGCATGCCTCCACACTCCCATCTAAGCATTATTACTGCTGTTCCCAGCCTGGACTCCTAGACTGTTTGGCTGGCTGTTAGACCACTGACATCAAGGTGAAGGTCACAGGTTATAGATTATTATTCAGCCTTGCTAATTTGGCCCTTGGTAGAGCTTAGGGTAATTTGTCTTCCCATCTATAAGGAAGTCAGGGTGAACAGAATTTCCTCTTTGCCTCTCCCAAACACTAATTTTATTCCCGCTTTCATTCATTCACAAGTAATTGTGGATGAGACTTCCTTGCCCTGCTCTGGGCTGAGTACTGAGTATACAGTGGTGAACATTGTTGCCCTCTTTGTAGCTGCCTCCAGACTTCCACGACCCTGCCCCACACATGGACCACATTCCTAGGCTTTTGCAGATTGGGGCTGAAAGAGAAAGAGCCAGAACTCAGAGGCTCTGTGGATGCTGGACTTGGACTGAGGATTGTCCGTTTGGGGAATTCAGCTTAACCACTAGTTAGGTCTTTTCAGCTGTCCCTCAGGAAACCTGTAAGCACAGTGACCACATCTGCCTGTGTTGGTTATGCCTAGTGGTGTTTGCTCTGCATTTTGAAGGATTAGTGAAAGATCACAGAAATAAGAGGAAAACTTATTCCAGGAAGAGGAAACATCAAAGTCAAAAGCAAGATGGTACTCCATAAATACAAATGGTGGATTTGTTTGTCAATCCTAATGTTGAGAATGAGAGATAATACAGTATCTTCAGCACTATAGTTAAAACAAGTCACTGTGCTGATTGCATTGTAGGAGAAAGGATAAGGTCTAATGTCTTTCTCCAATGTGGGTGTATTTGTTTTCTATTGCTGACTTAATAAGCTCCACAAAGTTAGTGGCTTAAAACAACGCAAATTGATTGACAGTGCTGTAGATTAGCAATCTAACATGGGTCTCACTGGCCTAAATTAAGCTGTCAGTAGGACGATGCTTTCTTCTGAAAGCACTAGAGGAGAATTTATATCCTTGCATTTCGAGCTTCTGAGGACCACCCACATTTCTTTGTTCATGGCCTCTTCCTCCTCGTTTGGGAAAAGACTCCTTCCTTCATATCCTATCTCCCTGACCACCGCTGGGAAATTTTCTCTGCTCTTCAGGATTAACGTGATTATATTAGGTCCAGTTGTATAATCAAGAATCATCTCCGCATTTTAAGATCCTTAATCTTTGTTACATCTGCAAAGTCTCTTTTTACATTTAAGTTAACTCTTACTGGCTCCAAGGTCCAGGGCATGGATATTTTGGAGATGAAGGAGATTGTTCTGCTGACCACAGTGGTGTTAAGAGCCAGGTCCAGGCCCAAATTTGTATATTTTTCTATAATAATTTTTGTTATAATATTAAAGTAAAGCACACCCTGGAGTTAACTGATTAGATCTAAATAGTTTTATAAAATAGTTTTTCTTAGTTGCAAATTACTAGTTAGTACTTTTACTAGTGAGAATGAAGTCTTTGCTCATCTCTAACTGCACTAACTGCCTCACCATTCACCTTCATGTGAATAAAGCTGATAGGAGGTTTAAAAGTTTTAACCTTCCATGAAAATCTGTTGGGATCACTGTACTGTCTGCTCTTGTGCTTCCAAGAAACATCCAGCCATGGTTTGAATGATCACTTTCTAGTCATAATTCACGGCAACGAAAGTGGGGTCTAATACAAATAAGCCTGAATTATGCAAATGGATAAAGGAGATGCTCCACAGAGCAGAGAAATAGAAACTTCAGAAAAACTAAAGGAGCTACTATTTGACATGGTGGCAGCTGCCCTAGTCCTTCCATTTGCAGATCTGTGTGACCTTGAGGATAGACAGTAACATTCCTCAGTTACAGATCATGCTGCTGTGCCTCGGGCACAGGAAAAAATGATGTGTCTAAGTCCTTGGTCTAAGTCATATTGATCAACCTCCATTCTGCCCTGTATTGGAACAGCTACAGCTGTTTCATCAGGAGTGGGCCAGGCGTCGTGTGGGTTTATCTGTGCATATCTCACGTCAATGTCTCACTATGGAGAAGCTGTGCAAATGGCACTTATGCTGGCCCAGTAGGTATGTGGCTTAAACACAGGCTTGGCTACAAAGCCAATTCTGTGCTCTTAACCAATTAGTTTCACTTCTCGGAGCATTATTTTCTCCTTTGCAATATGTAATCATGATATCTACATCGTCATTTAGTAGCTAGAATTAAGCAGGTTAATGTGAATACACACCTGCCATTCAATAGTGGATACTTAATAAATAATGAATCAGATCATCTATTTTTTAAAATGTCTACATGTTGGATAAAATCTTAAGCCTTTCAAATAAAATGCAGTAGAAAAACACTAAGATAGTAATTATGTAATGTCACATAATATAATTATGCATAATTGTTAATGTTTATTTTATGTCAGAACTGGCTGGCATCTCATACTAGTATCTCCTTTTTTTACAAGACAGTTTTGAAATATTGCTGCTCAAATAAATTAACATTTTCATTTCAGTGGGCAAATCAGTTAGGGCCTGCAAGTCATTCCAATGCACAGGTTATTCCACATAACCTGATAATAGAAAGAAATAAAATGAATGTTTATGTCTCTGCCAGAAATTTTGAAGAGCTAGTCATTTTTTTATTTTACTTGTTTTGAAAGATATATTATTTGACTCAAACCAGGCACTGTATTTTATGACTGAATTAGCGGATTAAAGAGGAGAATGTACAGAACATGAAAAGTTTGAGGGTTCAGAAAAGGGTTGGAGTATATGAAGATAATAATATGGCACAAGATTTTTTACATTTGTAGATGTTTTATTCAAGAATAAAATATATATAAAAAGTACAGAATTGATTTGTGTGGAGCTCAATAATTTTTATATAAAGTAAATGCTCCCATTGATCTGCACTTTTCAGACCAACCATATGTGCCATCCCAGCCACTAATTCCTCCCACAGGCAAAAACTAATGCAACTACATCCCTGGAGATGAGATTTCCCTCACTGGGACTTTATACAAATGGGGTTACATACAGTGTGTGGTCTTTTGTGTCCGACTTGTCTTACTCTATTTTGCATTTGTGTGATTCATTCTTGTTAAATGGTACATATAATAGTAATTCTTTCTTTTTCATTTATGTATAGTCTTTATAGAATAAATATTCTACAGTTCATATATCCAATCTAAAGAGGCATTTGGTTTGTCTCCAATCTGCAGCTATTGCAAGTAATGATGCTATGAATATTCTTGTATGTGTCTCTTGTTCATATTTGTGTGAAGCATTTTTGATAGTTTTTATCTACAGGATTCCTGGGTAAAGGGAAAGTGGATGTTCTGCATTAATAAATACCACTAAAGTGTTTTCCAAATTGGCTACTCCACTTTTCACTCTCATGCATAGTTTTTGGAAGTTTCTGTTGTTTCATAAATTTGTCAACATTCGATATGTCCTGCACATGGATTTTTATAGCAGCTTTATTCATAATTGCCAAAACTTGGAAATGTTAAACAAGATGTCCTTCAGTAGGTGAGTGGATAAATAAACTGTGGTAAATCCAGGTGATTAAATGTTACACACCACTACAAAGAAATGAGCCATGAAGCCATTGAAAGACATGGAGGACTCGAAAACATAAAGTAGGGAAAGGACTGCCTTTTCAACAAATGGTGCTGGGATAATTGGCTAGCCACATGTAGGAGAAAGAAACTGGATCCTCATCTCTCACCTTATACAAAAATTGACTCAAGATGGATTAAGGACTTAAACCTAAGACCTGAAACTATAAAAATTCTAGAAGATAACATTGGAAAACCCCTTCTAGATATTGGCTCAGGCAAGGATTTCATGATCAAAAACCCAAAAGCAAATGCAATAAAACACAAAGATAAATAGCTGGGACCTAATTAAACTAAAGAGCTTTTGCACAGCAAAAGGAATAGTCAGCAGAGTAAACAGACAACCCACAGAGTGGGAGAAAATCTTCACAGTCTGTATATCTGACAAAGGACTGATATCCAGAATCTACAACAAACTTAAACAAATCCTTAAGAAAAAAACAAACAATCCCGTCAAAAAGTGGGCTAAAGACATGAACAGATAATTCTCATAAGAAGATATACAAATGACCAACAGACATATGAAAAAATGGTCGACATCACTAATGATCAGGGAAATGCAAATCAAAACCACAATGCGATACCCCGTACTCCTGCAAGAATGGCCATAATCAAAAAATCAAAAAACAGTAGATGCTGGCATGGATCTAGTAATCAGGGAACACTTCTACACTGCTGGTAGGAATGTAAACTAGTACAGCCACTGTGGAAAACAGTGTGGAGATTCCTTAAAGAACTAAAAGTAGAACTACCATTTGATCCAGCAATCCCACTATTGGGTATCTACCCAGAGGAAAAGAAGTCATTATTCGAAAAAGATACATGAACACAAATGTTTACAGCAGCACAATTCACAATTGCAGAATCATGGAGCCAACCCAAATGCCCACCAATCAACGAGTGGATAAAGAAACTGATGTTTCTTTATACTACTCAGCCATAAAAAGGAATGAATTAACAGCATTTGCAATCACCTGGATGAGATCGGAGACTATTATTCTAAGAGAAGTAACTCAGGAATGGAAAACCAAACATCATACATTCTTACCGATATGTGGGAGCTAATCTATGAGGATGCAAAGGCATAAGAATGATACAATGGACTTTGGGGACTTGGGGGGAAGAATGGGAGGGGGACGAGGGATAAAAGACAACACAGATGGTGCAGTGTATACTGCTCGAGTGATGAGCATACCAGGATCTCACAAATCACCACTAAAGAACTTATGTAACCAAATACCACTTGTACCCCAATAACTTCTGGAAAAATAAAATAATAATAAAAAATAAAAGACATGGAAGAAACTTAAATGCATATTACTGAGTGAAAGAAGTCAACGTGAAGAGGCTACATACTATGTGATTCTAACTATATGACATTTTGGAAAAGGCAAAACTAAGGAGACAGTAAAAAGGTCAGTGGTTGCCAAGGGTTTTATATATATTAATCATAGCCATTTGGTGGTTGTGTAGTGGTGTCTCATTGTGGTTTTAACTTAACTGAATGGATATGGGTCTATTTATGAGATCCCTTTTCAATTCTGTTTACCCATATTGTTTTTCTTATGCCAGTACCAAAATGTCTTATTTATTGTAGCTTTACAGTATGTCTTGAAATCTGGTTAAATTCTCCAAATTGGTTCAAGGTTTTCTTGGACATTATTGGCATTTCCATATATATGAGGTAGAGTTACCTTGTCAAATTCTAAACGTACATAAATGCACATATATTCACAAACTTTGCTGAGTAATTAAATCTATAAATCAATTTGGGAATAATTACAATGTTGTCTTTTAACTTATAAACATGAGATATCAATCTATTTATTTAGGCCTTCTTTGCTCATCCTTGTTTTCATTTGTCCCTGGAAATCTGATTAATTTCAGATAAGATTTTTTTAAATTGTATAATTTACAAATTGTAAAATTGTATAATTTTTATAATTTCATGTTTTTATTTTTGTCACAATATGTAGAATTATAATTTATTATGTTTTACTATTTCTCTGTATCTAGTGACATTGCTCAACTAACTTAAATCTAAAAGTTTATTTATTGACTGTATTATATTTTTTATACATACCATCTTAGACTATGATCACTTGATTTTTTCCTTTTAAATTATTATATATTATATTTCCTTTTCATCATATATTGCACTAGTTGAGACATTTAGTGTAATGATAAAAAGAAGTTGGGATCACAAGACACCTTTGTCTTGTTCCCATTTTCAAGGTTAATATTTCAATATTTCATCATGTGTGTATGGTATTTGTTGGAGTGTTTTATAGCCACTTTGAATTAAAGATATTGCTTTTTATCTCTAAGTTGAAAATATTTTTATATAAAGAAACATTTAATTGCATTAAAGTATATCTCTATATCTATCGAGACAATCATATGTTTTCTACCTATTTGTTGTTATGTGATAAATTAAATTAATTATATTGGGGTTTTTTGCATCATTGCTGTTTTATAGAACAGCTTTATTATGATTAACTATACATACCCTAAAATTTACCCTTTCAGAATATACAATTCAATAGTTGTGCAAACATCACCACATTAATTTTAGGATAATTTGTATCACCCCAATAAGAAATCCCACACCCCATTAGCAGTCACTCTCCATTTCCCACCAACCCACACAAGCATAGGCAATCACTAAGCTACTCTATCTCTATAGAGTTGCCCGTTCTGGGTATTGCATATAAATGGAGTCACACAACGTGTGGCCTTTTTCAACTCTCTTATTTCACTTAGCATAATGTTTGTAAGACTCATGCATGTTGTAGCATGTATTGGTACTTCATTCTTTATAACCAAATAATATTCTTTTTATGGAAATGCTGTCTTTTATTTTTCCATTCGTCTGTTGAAAAGTTGTTTTCACTTTCTGACTATTGCGAATAATGCTACTATGAACATTAGTATAGAGGTATCCAAATTTCTGTTTTCAATTCTCGTGGATATATATCTGGGGGCAGAAATTCTGAATCACATAACTCTATGTACATCTTTTTGAAGATCTGCCAAACCATTTTCCAATGGAGGATACTATTTTCCTTTCCCACAAGAGTGAGGAATAAGCATTCCATTATCTCTATATTCTCACCAGTACATGTTAGCTATAGTTAGCCAATAGTGCCTCGAATAGAGCCATGGGAAGCTCCTGTTTTGAAATAAAAAACCACAGGAAAGTACATTAGATTTTGTTGTAGGTCAAGCAGCTCACAAGCCAACTGAACTAGATCTTATGCTACTCCTAGAAACCATGGTCATATTTGTCTTTGAAAAATCATGTTTGAATGGTAGCTCACTTACAGATAGCCAGACATCAGAATGTACAATTTACCTACAAGGGAAACAAAATCTTTTGTAGGATTTCCCTGATCTGTCAAGGAATACAATTAACATGCTCAGTACTGAAAACTTAAACAAACAAACAACAAAAAAAATGAGGCATAGGCCAACATACTATAATCCAGCAGTATGCCTCTTATTTAAATAAAGTCAATGCATAACATTTTTTTAGAAAGGTAGTTAGACAAATGACTTGGCCAGGTCACAGACAAGTATTAGTGATACCCATCTATTTCTCTTCTTTCTAAAAAAAGATGAGAGAGTGGCCTGGATCTTCCATTGCACTAGAAACCTTTTAGCATCTCTGGTGATAGAAAGGCCCCCAGCCTAAGAAAGAGATAAACTTCTGATACACAACTCTGGACATATTCCTAAAATTCTCTAATCATATATCTCAGACGGAATGACCCTTAAAGTCCTTTTTAGCTCTAAACCTCTGTGATATGAATGCTGTCTCAACATAGCTTATCACATTTTTATATACACATCAAGTTGAAACAGCAAGAAACCATACATTTACCGTGCCTAGGCATCAATTTCAAAGGGTTCGAATTCTGGCCAAAGCAGTTTTTGAGATTCTGGAATATGCAGATATAATAGACACATATAAGTAAATATAACACAGTTAAAACAACAAAATTCCTACATGTAACTTCCATAGGAAATGCTGATAAGAAAAACCAGCTGGCAACCATAGAGTTATGAGGACTTTTGATGAACCAGAAAAACATTGTGAAATTGTCTTAGCACAGGATAAACATGGAGAAAGTAAGTTCTTAGTGCCACACACATGCAAATGCAAGGGGCAATTTCAAAGGCAGGAAGACACCTCTGTCTTGTGACTTCTGTGACTGTTAGTAGGAATTAGTGGCCAATGCCCTAGATGTTAAAGCAATAAGATATTTACTTAAAATTATGAACTCCACAAATTGCTGTGCTGACAGAAAGAAGAATTATCAGCTGTTAATAAAATTTTTTAAAGAAAACGAACCATTCAACGTTAATCATATAGATTACTGTGGGATTGTAGAAAGAACTCAATGACACCAAACCAGACAGCAGAGAAAGGGCTAGAAATCAGGCGATGGCAGAATCTTGCCCCATGAATAAGGTTTACAAGGAATCCCATTTCTAGCGAAGAGAGTTTGCAGTCACTTCAAGAGCTATCCATGGTTTTATTTGCATGATAATAGTAATCTTTTGTAGATAGCTGTGCTCCTATATTCACATTTAAGCATGTATCTATATCCATCTTGGCCATCCACAAGCATCAGTTACTTCAAAATAATTTTTAAGTTGACAGTTAAAGGGCCACTTTGGATATTTTTATCTGACGAAACCAAAGCCAACATTTGCATTAAAACTTGTACCCAGAATAGGCAGAGCAGGTAAACACTATCCTACAAGAAAGGCCTGCAACGAGGCAGTTCCGGTCTTGAAAGCCACACACGTTGTTACACAGGGTTCTTCTAAGCAATGAGAAAGGGACCAAGATGCAAAAGTTATATTCCTCTCTACTAGTAGGGAGAGAGGATAAGTCATAGATAAAATTTAAGATAACATTAAGATTAAATGACAAATATGTTATCAGAAAGGTCAAAAAACTAAACCCAATTTATCAGTGCAGTATATTGATCAGTTTCTATCTGAAACCAGACACCTCTATTCTTTGGAGAGGGAGAATTCAACATAAAGAATCAACCTAAGAGTTGTTAAATAGGTAAGTGAAAATGCAAGAGAAGAGCGCTAACAAACTGTGGAGGTCACAACTGCAGAAAAACAGCTGCCACTCCTGGAGCTGGGAAAGAAAGGGAAGAGGCTGGCACGATTAAAACTTAGAAGCTTAGAAGAGGGGCTTCTTGGATGCCACCCAGAGCTCTGGGGAAGGAGCTGCTGGTGCTGAAAAAACTGGAAGACTGCCCAAACTACCGCCAATGCAGGACAGGCAAGTCCCAAATTGGGATTTAGCTTACCGATGGTTCTGGGCTTTTCCCAGGAAAGAATTCAATGGCCAGCCAGTAGTAGGGCAGAAAAAAATCAGCTTTCTTGAAGAGTCCGTTTACAGCACCAGCGGTGTTACAGCCCCATGGTAGCTCCTGCAGAGCAAGGCTACCCCAGAGGTAGTGTGCTGAGAGATGCAGCTCAGGGCAGAGTTGCGGTCATATTTATACTTATTTTTAATTACACGTAGGTTAAGGGGCAGTTTACGCAGAAATTTATAAGAAAAGGGTGGTAGCTTTTGGGTCATTGGGTCATTCCCAAGCAAAGAAGTAGTAACTCCTGGGTGTTGCCATGGCAATGGGAAACTCACATGGCGCACTGGTGGGCGTGTCTTTTGGAAAGCTGCTTCCACCCCACCCTTGTTTTAGCTAGTCCTCAATTTGATCTGGTGTCCAAGCTCTGCCTCTGGAGTGGAGTCCCGCCTCCTACCTCACTGCTACAAGAAGGAACTTCTGCTGCTTCAGGGAGGCTGTCCTGCTGAGTGAATTTCACAGGAACGGTAAGCCCACAGGAAGCAGAGGACAGACAAGAAGTAGCAAGTCCCTGCTCCCTCCTCAGCCTTTCAATCCCCCTATAGATCTGGTCTTGGCGGAGCCTGACAGGGAGCAGATGGGAAAGCAGGGATGTGGTTTGCACAGTCTCAGCCTCGAAGTAACAGAGCAAAGGATAGGAAGGTAAAGATAAGAGACAAGGACCTTATGACTAACACTCAGAGGAATGAGGAAAAGGAACTGGGTCATGATATGATTTAAGGTCTGAAAAATATAGAAGTCAAGAGCAGATTGATTTGAAATAACAAAAAGCTTTTTTTTTTTCAGATGGAGTCTTACTCTATCACCCAGGCTGGGGTGCAGTGGCATGACCTCAGCTCACTGCAACCTCTGCCTCCTGGGTTCAAGCGATTCTTCTGCCTCAGCCTCCTGAGTAGCTGGGACTACAGGCGCCTGCCACCACACCTGGCTGATTTTTGTATTTTTTTAGTAGAGACGAGGTTTCACCATGTTGGCCAGGCTGGTCTCGAACTTCTGACCTCAAGTGATCCGCCCACCTTGGCCTTCCAAAGTGTTGGGTTTACAGGCATGAGCCACCACGCCAGGCCAAAGCAAACTTTTGGATGACTTTTCAGACTGGCAGAATGGCAACTGGAATATGATCATTCAATATTCTCCTAAAATATCATTTTAACAACAGATTATCATTTCATATACAGATATACCAAAATCAGTGTGACCATCGTTTCCATTGCTCACCTCACCAGCATTGCTGCCTTGAAGACCTCTGGACCTAGGTCATCGTGTGCACCCCTGTTACTTTATTAAGACTAGAGTAGAACTGCTAAATTAAATGATGTCAATGTTTCTTTGAAAATTTGTATACAAATGTCAAATTATCTCTAATAGGTTTTGAAAATTGTCTCCAAAAAGTTTTGAAATATTTTTTCCTATTGGAAGTATGTAAGATGCTTATTTTAAAATTGTCCATTTAGAAAGTTTCTTTTCTGATGAATAATAAAATGTGAAATGTATATACAATGGAATATTATACAGCCTTTAAAAAGAAGGAAATACTGACATATACTACAACATGGATGAGCCTGGAAGACATTATGTTAAGTGAAATAAGACAGGCACAGAAAGACATATACTGCATGATTTCACTTATATGTGGAAGCTAAAAAGTTGAATTCCTAAAAGTGGAGAACAGAAGAGTGGATACCAGAGGCTGGGTATGGAGTGGGTAACCAGGGAGATGTTGTTCAAAGGACATAAAATGTCAATTAGAGGAGGAATAAGTTCAACCGATCTATTGTATGCCACGGTGACTATAGTTAACAATATATTGTATCCTTGAAATCATTAAGAGCATAGATTTGAAGTATTCTTAACACAAAAAAGTATGCGAGATAATGCACTTGCTAATTAGCACTGTTTAGTCATTCCACAATGTATACATATTTCAAAACATCATGTTGTACACAATAAATATATACAACTTTTGTCAACTAAAAACTATTTTAAAAAAAGAAAAGAGGGACTGTGTGGTAGATAGAGCTCCCGCTCCCCTCTCCCCTCTCCCCTCTCCCCTCTCCCCTCCCCCCTCCCCCGTCTCCCCTCTCCCCTCTCCCCTCTCCCCTCTCCCCTCTTTCCACGGTCTCCCTCTGATGCCGAGCCGAAGCTGGACGGTACTGCTGCCATCTCAGCTCACTGCAACCTCCCTGCCCGATTCTCCTGCCTCAGCCTGCCGAGTGCCTGTGATTGCAGGCGTGCGCCGCCACGCCTGACTGGTTTTCGAATTTTTTTGGTGGAGACGGGGTTTCGATGTGTCAGCTGGGCTGGTCTCCAGCTCCTAACCGCGAGTGATCCGCCAGCCTCGGCCTCCCGAGGTGCCGGGATTGCAGACGGAGTCTCGTTAACTCAGTGCTCAATGGCGCCCAGGCTGGAGTGCAGTGGCGTGATCTCTGCTCGCTACAACCACCTCCCAGCCGCCTGCCTTGGCCTCCCTAAGTGCCGAGATTGCAGCCTCTGCCTGGCAGCCACCCCGTCTGGGAAGTGAGGAGCGTCTCCGCCTGACTGCCCATCGTCTGGGATGTGAGGAGCCCCTCTGCCTGGCTGCCCAGTCTGGAAAGTGAGGAGCGTCTCTGCCCGGCCGCCATCCCATCTAGGAAGTGAGGAGCGCCTCTTCCCGGCCGCCATCACATCTGGGAAGTGAGGAGCGTCTCTGCCCGGCCGCCCATCGTCTGAGATGTGGGGAGCACCTCTGCCCTGCCGCCCCGTCCGGGATGTGAGGAGTGTCTCTGCCCGGCCGCCCTGTCTGAGAAGTGAGGAGACCCTCTGCCTGGCAACCGCCCCGTCTGAGAAGTGAGGAGCCCCTCCGCCCGGCAGCCACCCCGTCTGAGAAGTGAGGAGCGTCCTCCCTCCTCATCTGGGAGGGAGGTGGGGGGGTCAGCCCCCCGCCTGGCCAGCCGCCCCGTCCGGGAGGTGAGGGGCACCTCTGCCCGGCTGCCCCTACCGGGAAGTGAGGAGCCCCTCTGCCCGGCCAGCCGCCTCATCCGGGAGGGAGGTGGGGGGGTCAGCCCCCCGCCTGGCCAGCCGCCCCGTCCGGGAGGCGAGGGGTGCCTCTGCCCGGCCGCCCCTACTGGGAAGTGAGGAGCCCCTCTGCCCGGCCAGCCGCCCCGTCCGGGAGGGAGGTGGGGGGGTCAGCCCCCCGCCCGGCCAGCCGCCCCGTCCGGGAGGGAGGTGGGGGGATCAGCCCCCCGCCTGGCCAGCCGCCCCGTCCGGGAGGGAGGTGGGGGGATCAGCCCCCTGCCCGGCCAGCCGCCCTGTCCAGGAGGTGGGGGGGGCGCCTCTGCCCGGCCGCCCCTACTGGGAAGTGAGGAGCCCCTCTGCCCGGCCAGCCGCTCTGTCTGGGAGGGAGGTGGGGGGGTCAGCCCCCGGCCCGGCCAGCCGCCCCGTCCGGGAGGGAGGTGGGGGGGTTAGCCCCCCGCCTGGCCAGCCGCCCCATCCGGGAGGTGAGGGGCGCCTCTGCCCGGCCGCCCCTTCTGGGAAGTGAGGAGCCCCTCTGCCCGGCCAGCCGCCCCGTCCGGGAGGGAGGTGGGGGGGTCAGCCCCCCGCCCGGCCAGCCGCCCCGTCCGGGAGGGAGGTGGGGGGGTCAGCCCCCCGCCCGGCCAGCCGCCCCGTCCGGGAGGGAGGTGGGGGGTCAGCCCCCCGCCCGGCCAGCCGCCCCGTCCGGGAGGGAGGTGGGGGGATCAGCCCCCCGCCTGGCCAGCCGCCCCGTCCGGGAGGGAGGTGGGGGGATCAGCCCCCTGCCCGGCCAGCCGCCCTGTCCAGGAGGTGGGGGGGGCGCCTCTGCCCGGCCGCCCCTACTGGGAAGTGAGGAGCCCCTCTGCCCGGCCAGCCGCTCTGTCTGGGAGGGAGGTGGGGGGGTCAGCCCCCGGCCCGGCCAGCCGCCCCGTCCGGGAGGGAGGTGGGGGGGTTAGCCCCCCGCCTGGCCAGCCGCCCCATCCGGGAGGTGAGGGGCGCCTCTGCCCGGCCGCCCCTTCTGGGAAGTGAGGAGCCCCTCTGCCCGGCCAGCCGCCCCGTCCGGGAGGGAGGTGGGGGGGTCAGCCCCCCGCCCGGCCAGCCGCCCCATCCGGGAGGGAGGTGGGGGGGTCAGCCCCCCGCCCGGCCAGCCGCCCCGTCCGGGAGGGAGGTGGGGGGTCAGCCCCCCGCCCGGCCAGCCGCCCCGTCCGGGAGGGAGGTGGGGGGGTCAGCCCCCCGCCCGGCCAGCCGCCCCGTCCGGGAGGGAGGTGGGGGGTCAGCCCCCCGCCCGGCCAGCCGCCACGTCCGGGAGGGAGGTGGGGGGGTCAGCCCCCCGCCCGGCCAGCCGCCCCGTCCGGGAGGGAGGTGGGGGGATCAGCCCCCCGCCCGGCCAGCCACCCTGTCCGGGAGGTGAGGGGCGCCTCTGCCCGGCCGCCCCTACAGGGAAGTGAGGAGCCCCTCTGCCCGGCCAGCCGCCCCCTCCGGGAGGGAGGTGGGGGGGTCAGCCCCCCGCCGGGCCAGCCGCCCCGTCGGGGAAGTGAGGGGCGCCTCTGCCCGGCCGCCCCTACTGGGAAGTGAGGAGCCCCTCTGCCCGGCCAGCCGCCCTGTCCGGGAGGGAGGTGGGGGGTCAGCCCCCCACCCGGCCAGCCGCCCCGTCCGGGAGGGAGGTGGGGGGGGTCAGCCCCCTGCCCGGCCAGCCGCCCCGTCCGGGAGGTGAGGGGCGCTTCTGCCCGGCCGCCCCTACTGGGAAGTGAGGAGCTCCTCTGCCCGGCCACCACCCCATCTGGGAGGTGTACTCAACAGCTCATTGAGAACGGGCCATGAAGACAATGGCGGTTTTGTGGAATAGAAAGGGGGGAAAGGTGGGGAAAAGATTGAGAAATCGGATGGTTGCTGTGTCTGTGTAGAAAGAGGTAGACATGGGAGACTTTTCATTTTGTTCTGTACTAAGAAAAATTCTTCTGCCTTGGGATCCTGTTGATCTGTGACCTTACCCCCAACCCTGTGCTCTCTGAAACATGTGCTGTATCCACTCAGGGTTGAATGGATTAAGGGCGGTGCAAGATGTGCTTTGTTAAACAGATGCTTGAAGGCAGCATGTTCGTTAAGAGTCATCACCACTCCTTAATCTCAAGTACCCAGGGACACAAACACTGCGGAAGGCCACAGGGTCCTCTGCCTAGGAAAACCAGAGAACTTTGTTCACTTGTTTATCTGCTGACCTTCCCTCCACTATTGTCCTGTGACCCTGCCAAATCCCCCTCTGCGAGAAACACCCAAGAATGATCAATAAAAAAGAAAAAAAAAAAAAAATACCACAGACTGGGTGGCTTAAACAAAAAAAAACAAAAAAAAAATCCTTTTCTGTATCAAAATACTTTATTTTTGTAACAGTTTGATACTTTTTCTCCAGCAATTATTCTTTGTAACAGTTTACCCACTGACAGACTTTTTAAATTCCTGGTTATTCCTGAGTAATTTATGCAGTGAAAATATTTCTTTTAATCAAAACAAAGATATTTGTCCTCCGAATTGTATTTTCAAAGAAGCAACCATTTTTTGAACTAAATATATTTTATTTAAAGTTCTAGTCGAGCAGCTTTACAGTACCTAACAAAATTCCACCACAGAATGAACGCATAACACATATTGAACAATTAATATATTTGAATATTCTCCAAAAAACCAAAACAAACAAACAAAAAAGGTTTTCTTGACTAGGAAAAGGCCATCTCTGACACCACTTCTGGGCTTCAAAATTGAGATTGCAGAGCTCTGTTAATCCCTCAACATTTGGGCAGAATTGGTAAAGATTTGCTTTGGATTTTTTTTTTCTTTTCTTTTCTTTTCTTTTCTTTTTTTTCTTTTTTGAGACAGGGTCTCACTGTGTTGCCCAGGCTTGAGTTCAGTGGAGCAGTAGAGTGATCATGGCTCACTGCAGCCTTGAACAGCTGGGCTCAGGCAATCTGCCTGCTCCAGCCTCCCAAGTATCTGGGACTACAGGTGTGCTCCACCATGCCCAGCTGTTATTTATTTATTTGTCTCACTATGTTGTCCAGGCTAATCTGGTACTCCTGGGTTCAGTGATCCTCCTACCTTGGCCTCCCAAAGTGCTGGGATTACAGGTGTGAGCCACCACACTTGGCCTGATTTGTGTTTTTTAAGGTTCTTACCTTTAAAAATTTATGCCATAAAACATAAAAATATGACCTTTATAATTCAGTTTTGAATATTTACCGCTTAAAGTTCCAGTTCCAGTATAAATTACACTAAAATGCGTAAAAATATAACTAAGTAGAAATATTTACATCAAATATAGCAGATAAAATATTACTTACTACAACATTTAGATAACCACATTGAAATGAAGAAAAATGTATACCCTGTTAGACAAGATGACAGAAGATATCAAATCAGCAAACAACGTTAAACTATTTGGAACTCTCTATTCTCACTAATAATATATTTCAAATTAGTAAATTTTATTTTTTAATTATGTGAACTTTGTAAGGATTAATTACAAAAAAATGATCGTTTATAATAGTACTTAAATGCTGGCAACATGTGATGATAGGAATATATACTTATGCTTCTAGTGACAGTTTAATTTGGTCATATTTTCAAAGGCATAATAATAAAAGTAAAAATTCTCCATTGTAACATTTTCTAGGTATCCCAATCTTCTACCTCCATAATCATATGCTTAGAAATTTTTCTTAATATCAAGAAGCAAAACCTTATTTCAGCGTCATCTAAATGGAACCGAAAAAAGGGAAAATCTTATATATCTTGTAATTAAGTTTAATGATCTGATGAAGCAGGAGGCATTTCTAAAGATAGACTTCCATGCATTACATACTCATTATATTCACTGTGATAAGTGAATCAAATTATGTCTACTCTAATGTTGTACAGCTTCGAATTTTTTTTTACATCTATACAAGAACAGAAAGAGAATATAAAACTATGTTTAAGATAGCAGTAGGGTGTGTTTTCTTTTGTACAGAAATGTCTTTAATAATCATATTATATAGTGCTTTTCAATGAAACCCCAGTGTGGAAAATCAGCCAGCACGTTTACCCAGTTGAGTTCTGTCCTATACAGGTACTACCTGCTTCCTTCACCAAAGATGAAATGCTGTTAGGCTGAGAGGTTACAACCTGGCTGGTGGCTTTTCAGAGCGAGGAAAACTGTTTCCCTTTGAACCGGCACAAATTTTGGGGTCAAGCGACTTAATTAGTGCTTGCTTTTCCTAAATTGCTTGTGCAGAAATCCACAAAGTTTATAATGCAAGCCAGGAAATTGATTCAAACACAGATTGTTCTGGTAGGCGCCAATAAAAGTTCCTGTCCGAGTCACGAGATTTAAACTGTACAGAAGTGGTGCCACAGAGTCTGAGAAAAGACAGCCTCATTTTATTAGTAGGATCAAGGATACCACCCTACCTTTATTTAAAGTGCTACCGTATGTTGTAGATAATATGATAAACTAAAACTAACAATCTAGCTTTATTGTCAGGCCACTAATAGGAATTAGGAAGTCCAAAGAATCCTTTTCACAGAACAAACTTGTAAATTAGTTTTCTAACATAAAAGTCTGCATGCGCCTTTATTTTTTGCTTTTCCAGTGCATCAGAATGACTCCTCTGTGCTCTCTCTACTCCTAAATCTCTGAATTTTATTTTCAAGAATAGTTTTGGATGGATTTTCTTGCTGTGGGTCTCATGTTTATTGGTTGCTATGGGTTCTTCAAAGACTATGTTTCAATTAGGTTAATTATCAGGCACTACTCCCTCTGCACGAAGGCTCTTAGTTTACGATACTGAAATGGGTCTTAGTTTACAATGCTGAAGTAGACATAGATAGCAGCACTAGTGGGTAGATCAGGTGAATTATCTGCGGTCATTCACTTATTAAACATGACTTCTCTGGAGTTGGATCATAGCTAGGCAGAATATAAACATCTAGAATGTTAAGGACCACTCATTTGCTGTTCAAGGAACATGTGGCTCAAGGAAAAAAAGAACATAATATCCAAAATTACATGATCTGAACTGCCTCAACAGAAAACTCTCTGTTCCACCCCAAGTCGTAATCTCTCTGGGCCTACTTACTCACCTATAAGTGATAGTGACAAAGTACGATTTCAAAACATGCTTTTCAAGAAGAAATTCCCAGTAGTGTGGCGAGGCCAAGGCAGGAGGATCACTTGAGTCTGGGAGTTCAAGCCTGGGCAACATGGCAAAACAGCATTTCTACAAAAAATTTTAATAATTAGTCCAGTGTGGTGGTGTGTGCCTGTAGTCCCAGCTACTTGGGAGGCTGAGAGGGGAGGATCCCTTGAGTCTGGGATGTCAAGGTTGAAACGGCCCAAGGTCTCACCACTGTACTCCAGCCTAGGTAACAGAGTAAAACCTTGTCTCAAAAATAAATCAATAAATAAGGTGTTTTTTGTGTGTACAACAGGCAATCATCCTGTGCTTTTTTGTCACACGACTGAAACTATTTGAAGTCCAAAACTTTATGCCACTAGTCAGATTTTGTTTTTATCTTGTTCTTTTGCTAACACAACAGTGCAGTGTGCTTGGGGTTCTGATTCCTGCCTGTTCTTTACAATCACTCACTCCAGCCACACACAAAGGAGAGGAGGACATCTTCAGCCTGTGCATACCTTTCAGGGGATGACTAGCCAGAAGAAATAGCAGCATGGGGTGACAAATACTTATTGTGCTTGTTTGCTTTTTGGCTGCCTGAGATCTGTTTGCATGATGTTCCTCATGCTTCTCGATGAAAGGAAGAGTTGGCCTGCCACTGAAATGATAAAATCAGAGAACACGCTCCTTCTCAGATGCTATCGCTGGTCAGTGACCCAGACTGGCGAGACAGCTATTTGGGAAGCCAGTGAGTGGAAGGCCAGAGGAAAGGATCTGAGAGAGCAGCGGTGGTTCTGTGGGATAGCAGTTGCCATCATGATCATACTGCTCCAACCAGACAAGGCCTGTGCTCAATGTATCTGCCACCTTCCACGCTATTTTGAGAGGTCCCTGGCATACTAATACATGAAGTGCTTTTTTACCTGTTCCATTTTTATAAAATTATATTCCCTTTAAAAGAAATAATGTTTATTGAGATATAATTCACATGGCGTAAAATTTACTTTTAAAAACATACAATTGTGTCTTTTTTTGCATATTCACAAAATTGCGTAACCATCACTACTATCTAATTTCAGAATATTTTGGTCACTCTCCCAAACATCTCATATTTATCAGCAGTTACTCTCCATCCTTTTCATATTGTTTTATCCTTTTTTCTTTCTTTTGCTCAGACTGGAGTATCTCAATTGATCTATCTTCAAGTTCACTGATTTTTCCTTTCTGGCTCACATCTGCCTTTGAGCTTCAGTGAATTTTTCCTTTCATTTATTGTACTTTTCAAATCTAGAATTTCTATTTGTTTCTTTTTTTATAATCTCTACTTCTTTATTGATAATTTTAAGGCACTATACTCACACTTTTCATTAGTTGTTTAGGCATGTATTCCTTTTGTTCTTTACACATCTACAGGCTGGGCACAGGGACTCACTTGTAACCCCACCACTTTGGGAGGCCACAGTGGGAGGCTCACTGGAGCTCAGGAGTTCGAGACCAGCCTGGGTAGCATAGTGAGACCCATCTCTACAAAAAAAATTTAAAAAATTATCTGGGTGTTATGGTGTACCCATATGGTCCTAGCTACTCAGAAGGCTGAGGTAAGAGGATCACCTGAGCCCAGGAAGTCAAGGCTGCATTGAGCCATGATAGTACCATTGTGCTTCAACCTGGGTAACAGAACAAGAGGCTGTCTCAAAAATAAAATAAAATATAATACAAGAAACATATCTACAATAGATTATTTAAAGTCTTTGTTTAGGCTGGGTGCAGTGGCTCACACCTGTAATCTCAGCACTTTGGAAGGCCAAGGTGGGCAGATCACTTGAGGTCAGGAGTTTGAGACCAGCCTGGCCAATATGGTGAAACCCCATCTCTACTAAAAATACAAAAGTTAGCCTGACATGGTGGCACACACCTGTAGTCCCAGCTACTTGGGAGGCTGATGCAAGAGAATTGCTTGAATCCAGGAAGCAGACATTGCAGTGAGCCAAGGTCACACCATTGCACTCTAGCCTGGGTGTCACAGCAAGTCTCTGTCTCAAATAAATAAATAAATAAGTAAATAATAAAGTTTTTGTTTAGTAAATTCAATATCTTAACTTCCTTGAGGACAGTTTTTATTGACTGCATTTTTTTTTCCTGTGTATATGCCATACTTTCTCATTTCTTTGCATTTACTATAATTTTGTAAAAACCGGACATTTCAAATAATATAATGTGGTAACTCTTGAAAGGAGACCCCTCCCCATGTCCAGGATTGTTTTTGTTGTGTTGTTTTGTTTAGTGATTTGCCTGAACTAGTTCTATAAAGTTTGTTGTAGTTGTTTGTTCTCACACTGCTATAAAGAACTACCTGAGAGTGGATGATTTATGAAGAAAAGAGTTGTTTACTTATAACTTGTGTATTTATTATATACAAGTTGTATATTTATTATAAAGAAAAGAGAAAATTGACCACAGTTCCACAGGCTATACAGGAAGCATGGCTGGGAAGCCTCAGGAAACTTACAATCATGACAGAAGATGAAGGGGAAGCAAGCACACTTTACTATTGGGGAGCAGGAGAGATAAAGAGAAGGGGGAGTGCCACACACTTTTAAACAACCAGATCTTGGGAGAACTCCATCATGAGAACAGCAAGGGGTAAGTCCACTCCCAAGATTCAATCACCTCCCACCAGGTCACTCCTTTAACACATGGGTATTACAATTTAACATGAGATCTGGGTGGTGACAGAGAGCCAAACTGTATCATTTGTATTCTTTGTCATGTGTGGTCACTGAAGTTTCTGCTCAATTAGTTTAGATGCAATCTCATGATTGAACAAAGATTTTCTTAAATAGCTTGAACCAATATCTCCTGAATAGCCTTTGTTGAGAGGCTCTGCATGCATGCTATAGCATGTCTTCAATCCTGACAGGCATTGCATGGCTATGTCTTAGCCTAAGCTTCTCGCTTGTCCAGAGCCTCAAGGTAAGCCAGAGTTGAGAGATTAGGGGCATCTCAATTTTTTCCTCAGCATGCACAAGTCTTCTACATGCACATGGCTTTTTCAATTCCCAGGAACATGTTTAGGCTTTGTAAAGCCCCTTGAATACTTCTCTTTCTACAGGTTTTTGACCTGCATATCAACACTGCCTTAGGCTTATGCAATGTTAAATAATGCCACTGATTGTTTTTGACAGTCAGATAAGTCAAATATTGACAATCATGTTGAGATGAAGCTTTTGGATGCTCCAATCCTGTTTTGTTCCCCCCAATAGATGCTCAGGGCTCATTTTCATGGCTACTGTGATTATGATGCTATCAGGTTTAAATGCTCTCCTGTAGTTTAGAGAAGGTCACAGGAATAGGGAAAGTTAAACAATGCCACATAGCTCTCTGTTCTTACTGATATTCATACAGTTTTCTTGAATAGGCACTCCTTGGGTTGTTGCAAGTTTTGGTCAAGTTTCAGAGTTCTGAAAATATTGATTTTGACAATTTTTTTGCCAGTATTCTTGTTGCTTTTATAGATAAGTGGGTTTCTGGAAGTCCTTGCTCTACTGTTCTGGAAGTGACCAGAACAATCATTTTCTAATGTTTGCAAATAAGAATCCTGCCTGAGACATCATAGATGGATATGAACATTTAAATGATTGATTTAGCCCAATCTGGAAACAGCTATTTTCAGAGAGCTATAATCTCCCCATCTCCTCAACATAAAGCAAGAACTTTATATAAATTTAAACCTATATAGAGAGAGTTAGGTATCTTTTCAAAAAATTCTGTTTTTGTTTTTATGAGTAAGAACTCTATACGATTTATTACATATTCTTGCAATTAGCAAGACATAGAAAATAGATATTGTTGTCTGGTATTAAATCAACTCCTTACTAAGAAACTGCTAATAACCTTTAAACACTGTTTTGACTTTCACAGAACTTGTCACAACATATAATAATATTAGATGAAACACATGACTTTGCTGTATTTGAAATTCAAAAGTGATTTAATATCAGCAATTTTATGCAAATCAACATAATATAAATACTTCAACATATAAACTGCATGTTCATCCACTAGATTTTACACAATTATTTACTGTTTTCCTCACTATGTTCAAGGAGCTTAACTTTCTGACAAAGAGTTATCAGTAAATAAAAATTGAGTAAGCTACAATGTGTGAGAGCTGGAAGAGGGAAAATGGGATGAAAATTGGAAAAATTCTATATGCCAATTAAAAAAGTATAGTTTATTTTTACACAAAAGTGAATTTGTCTTTTACTTTATTTTGGGGGCATTATATGTTTGTAAATATGATAATGACAGAGTTCTTTTTATGTTTTAGGAAATAAAAGGAGGCAGGGGGAAAAAGACCAGTTACGTGAAAACTCTTTTAAGAAAAAATGGAAGTAAGTGAACAAAGAACCTAGACCCAGAGACAGAAAATAAGGAAAACTAGAACATGGGCTTTAAAACGGTATTGGCAACACTGTCAGAAGACACAGGACAAGTAGGACTTCATTGAAAGGAGTTTATTAGATTGAGCAATGAAGTTTTTGGTACCTTGGTTGAAAGTAGATTCAGTGCATTGATAGGGGAATAATCCTGAGAGTGGGCCTTAATCAGGTGATTCATGGGTATGTGTGGAAGCCAGGAGTCTTCTGGGTCTGGTCCTAGTAAAAAGCAAAACAGATAATAGTGGATTGAATGAACTCATGGATTCTTCTTTTTCTAGACTATTACGATTATAAAGTTCTATGATAAAATGCTTTGTTAAATTTTTTATGCTTATTTGTGGAATTATATCAATTCTTCTCGTCCTTCATTTGAATATAGATCACCCTAAGAATTTTGTAAAAACTATGGAACCTGCTATAGACTGAGTATCTGTGTGCCCCAACCTCATAATTCACGTATTGAAACCTAATCTGTAATGTGAAAATATTTGGAAGCAGGTCTTTTAGGAAGTGATTAGGTCATGAGGATGAAGCCCTTATGAATGGTATTAGTGCCTTTATGAAAGAGGCCCTAAAGAGCTGCCTGATTTCTTCTGCCTTGTGAGGATACAGTGAGAAGGCACCATCTATGTGCAAGGAAGCAAACCCTCACCAGAGACCAAATCTGCCAGCATCTTGATCATGGACTGCCAGACTCCAGAAATGTGAGAAATAAATCCATATTGTTTTTTAGCCACCCAGCCTGTGGGATTCTGTTACAGCCATGTGAAGACTAAGACAGAACCTCACTGCCCCCAAATGCAGGTTATTAGACATTCATAGACCTCAGGTTAAAAACTGATGGATTAAAATAATTGAAAAATGTGGTGATTAGTTGATAGCCATTGTTGTTATGTGAGATCTCTTCTTAAATCTTCTTTTCTTCGCAGTGGGATAGAGTGCTACAAGAAAATAGCATTCTAATTTCACTCAGTGGAAAGTCATATCTTGGAACTGTTCTAATCTTTCCATATTATCTTCATAGCTTTTCAATATATTTTTGTTGTCTATTTTGTTTATATGTGTCACTTTAATCTTTGAATTGTTAATTGCAATGCTCATTTATTTAATGATTAATACAATTAATTATAATTTATAATACAAAAAAATTGTACAATAAAGAAGGAAAATATAATTTATTTACTTCTTCTCCTTGCCATATTTCCCATTAAAATCTCCACAACTTTCACATAAATCTCTGCTTTCATTAAAATTTCCACAACTTTCACATAAATCTCTGCTTTCTTTCAAATCTCCACAACTTTCACATAAATCCCAGCTTATGGCATTTTTTATTTCAAAGTTTTTATTACCAACTCAGATGAAAGTTTATTATGTAGCTTATTTTAAAAGTATCTCTGTTGTCACTCTTGTTCCTTCAAAGGTCTCCACACTAGCTAACATTTCATTCACTATCATTTATATATACGTGTGTGTGCATAAATATATAATTATCTAATGGTTTAATCCAACATAAATGACCTTTTTCTTTATTATAGACATATCCCAGATTAGAAGGTGTTCATACATAGTCCATCAGATTTAGAATTAACCTTTGTGGACATCTAATGTACTGTCAACAATTCCTATACAAAGACAACTCTATAACAAGCAACATTCAATAAGATTAATGCTTAAGAGTTATGAAGGTAATGCAAATTGAAGCAAGATTAAGGCAACTTTTGTAGCCACTAAATGAACGAACATGACGTTTTTGAAATTGTAGTAAAATTGGTACACTTAGGAACCGCTGGAAGCATTATAACAGCACAAACTTTCTGAAAAGTATTAAGAGCTTACATTTGTGGTTAACTCCTTATATTTGTGGTAAATCCACATACCATGTAACATAGGTTACATGTTGATTAATACTTTTCAACAAAGTAATCTTCTCTGTAATTAACTTATCCTAGGCAAACTGTCGCATGTCTAAAGATTATTCACTGTAGTGTCATTTATATTAGCAGAAAACACAGTTTAGTTATATCAGGATTTGGAAGTTTTGTAAATTAAATAGAGAAATAGAATATTATACAAACATTACAATAATTATAGCAACCCATTAAATATTTACCACATTAAATTAGTTGAAAATAAATGTTACTGAAAAGCTAAATTTTAAACACTTAAAACTTTAATGGAAAAAATACACTATAATCTTTTACTTTAAATTGGTACTGAATACTATATCTCACAGATTTACAACAGCAAAACCAACACAACAATTTCTTCTTTAACTACTACCTCTATAGAGTTTTCATGGATTTATGTATCTCCCTATAACCAGAAGGAATGAATTTTCTATTCTGAAGACTGAGTCATAGCATGCTGATGGAGAATCGGGCTGTCAATCATTCTGCCTAAGGACAAGTACTCAGAACAAGGCCTGGCTGAGATGCCACAGGACCTCTGTGTAAATTTCTCTAAAAATGTAGGGCATAAATATGAGTCCTCCCTGGTGTTTTCCTGTTTTGGACCATTGTACAGGCCGATGTGGCTCTCCACTCCTGCTAGCATGGCCTCACTCATGCCCCCTCGGTGTGGAGGCTGCTGCACCACATGTTCCATTCACTATAACCACTGCACCTGCTGTGGCCCTGGCTGCATCCAGGAGCTCTGGGTCAGGAATGGTTATGACCCCAGGCACCTTCATGGATCAGAGAAACCATTTCCCAGAATCCCTCCACAGGGTCCACTCTGACACTTTATCTCCTGGACCAAAGCATGTGTGTTTGGTTGTGGAGGAGAGTGTTGGGATTAAGGGCCAGGCTGCTCAGGGTCAGTTCTCTGTGGGGCACTAGGAGCTCTATGAAATGGGAAAGGTTTCCTTGTCTCTCTGTACCTTAGTTTCTCCCTTTGCAATATGGAAGTGATAACAGCACCTACCTCCATGACATAGTTTTGATTAGGATTAAATGAGTTAACACCTATAAAGCACTTAGAACTCTGCACAGTGTCATGCAAGTGTTTATGGAAGAAAAGAAGGAAGGGAGATAGGGAGAAAGAGAGAGAAGCAGAGAAGGAGGGAAGATTATTTTCGGCTACTGAATAAGAGTCAAACATTCAATCTAGCATTAAAAAGATCTTATATTTTTTTTAAAAAATCTAGTAAGACAAACTTAATGGTTTAAAAAAATATGTAATTAGTTGAAAAAATCTAAATATTTATAAAAGACTGACCTAAGAAAAGTGATACACAACGGCTAAAGGTAAACAGATTGACCAATATAAGGAGACAGAGGGAGAAATGATCATAGATACACCAGGCCAATTTAACCAAAAGCAAAAGAGACAGGCCTTTTCATTTTTAAAGGCAGTGGAATGTAAGATAAAACATATTACCTATGATCGAGTTGCTAAATTTTTAATGAAGTTCCACAATAAAATTATAATGATTTAATTCTTTTCCTGCTAAATAGCATGGCATCACAATTTAGAAAGCAAAGATGGTGAAACAGAAATAATAAGCAAAAGAAGACTTAAACGTTCTTTAAGTGAAATATAAAATACAGGAAAATAAATGCAGATGTAAAAATAGCATAATTGGCCATGCTGAGGTAATGACAAACATATCCATAGGTACACACTCTCATTTTTTTCTTATTTATTTATTGTATGAGAGAGGGCCTTGCTGTGTTGCCCACACTGGTCTCGAACTCCTGGGCTCAATTGAACCTGCTCTCTTGACCTCCCAAAGTGCTGGGATTACAGGCGTGAGCCACCACACTTGGCCTAGGTATTCATTCTCAGTGATAGGCCTTGATATGGTTTAGCTGTGTCCCCACCCAAATCTCACCTTGAATTGTAGCTCCCATAATTCCCATGTGTCATGGGAAGGATTCAGTGGGAGATAATTGAATCAAGGGGGTGGTTTCCCCCATACTGTTCTCAGGGTAGTAAATAAGTCTCAGGAGACCTGATGACTTTATAAGGGGTTTCCCTTTTCACTTGGCTCTTATTCTCTCTTTTCTGCCACTACGTAAGATGTGCCTTTTGCCTTCCATCATGGTTGTGAGGCCTCCCCAGCCCATGTAGAACTGTGAATTCATTAAATCTCTTTTTCTTTATACATTGCCTAGTCTCCGGTATGTCTTCATCAGCAGCGTGAAAACGAACTAATACAGGCCTTAATATATATTTTTTAAATTTCAACTTTTAGATAAAGGGAACACAGGTACAAGTTTGTTGCATGGATATATTGTACTCAGGTAATGAGCAAAGTACCCAACAGGTAGTTTTTCAGCCCAGGCCCCCTCCCTCCTTTCCCCCTTCTGTCCATGTGTGCTCAATGTTTAGCTCCCACTTGTAAGCGAGAACATGCAGTATTTGGTTTGCTGTTCCTGCATTAACTCACTTCGGATTATGGTCTCCACCTCCATACACATTGCTGCAAAGGATATGATTTTGTTGTTTTCACGGTTATATAGCAGCCCATGGTGTATCTGTACTACATTTTCTTCATCCAGTCCAGCCTTGATGGGCATCTAGGTTGATTCCATGTCTTTGCTATTGTGAATAACATGATGATGAGCATATAAGTGCATGTGTCTTTTTGGTATAATCTATTTTCCTCCGGGTATGTACACAGTAATGGGATTGCTGGGTGGAATGGTAGCTCTGTTTTAAGTTTGTTGAGAAATTTCCTCACTGCTTTCCACAGTGGCTGAACTAATTTACATGCCCATCAGCAATGTATAAGCATTCCCTTTTTTCTACAGCCTCTCCAGCATCTGCTGTTTTTTGACTTTTTAATAAAAACATTCTGACAGGTATGAGATGGTCGCTTGTGTTGGTTTTGATTTGCATTTCTCTGATAATGAGTGGTGATGACCATTTTTTAACATTTATTTGTTGCTTGTGTGTCATCTTTTGAAAAGTGTCTATTCTTATCCTTTGACCATTTTTTAATTTGGTTATTTGTTTTTTGCTCATTGATTTGTTTAAACTCCTCGTAGATTCTGTATATTAGACCTTTGTTGGATGTATAGTTTGTGAGTATTTTCTCCATTCCTTAGGTTGTCTATTTACTCTATCAATAGTGTCTTTTGCTGTGCAGAAGCTCTTTAGTTTCATTAGGTCCCACTTGTCAATTTTTGTTTTTATTATAATTGCCTTGGAGAACTTAGTCAAAAATTATTTGCCAAGGCCAGTGTTGAGAGGGTATTTCCTAGGTTTTCTTCGAGGATCTGTATAGTTGGAGGTCTTATATTTAAACCTTTAATTCATCTTGAGCTAATTTTTGTATATACTGAAAGGTGAGAATCCAGTTTCATTCTTCTGCATGTGGATAGGCATTAGTAATAATGATGGTTAACAATCTATAGATGAGAAAACTGAGGCTTAAATAACTTGCTTAAAAAATCATACAGATGATAATGGGCAGAGGTGGAATTTAAATCCATTGATAAATGACTCAATGCTAACCACAATCCTAGGATAAATGGGAACGAAAAACTGAGCCAACACTGGAAGGAAATAGCAGAGATATGATATCCAATACCTTTCTCTTTCCTTTTTCTTCCTCCTTCCTTTCTTCTCCTCCTTCTTTCCTCCTTTATTTCTTGCTTTCTCTGATATTTTCATTTTTTAAAATCCAGACTGCTTATTAACCTGGCTTTCTTATTTTAAATGGTGGAGAGTAGAATCTCCATCTCAAACATGTTTGTATCACCCCAGGGGCTGTTAGGTGTCAACAGATATTTGTTTAATTGAATTGAAACAGAAAAAAAGAAGCTTGAAAAAGAAAACATAGATGCAAATCACTAGGTAAACACTAAAATCTGGGTATGGTGTACCTTAATGTGAATATTTTTGAAATTTTAACGACAAAGTTGCAATAATTTGCAGAATATTATTTTTCTCTTTTTGTCAAAGAGGACTGTCAAGGCCGGGAGCGGCAGCTCATGCCTGTAATCCCAGCACTTTGGGAGGCCGAGGCCGGCAGATCACGTGGTCAGCAGATCGAGACCATTCTGGCTAACACGGTGAAACCCTGTCTCTACTAAAAGTACAAAAAATAAAAAAAAATTAGCCGGGCGTGGTGGTGGGCACCTGTAGTCCCAGCTACTTGGGAGGCTGAGGCAGGAGAATGGCTTGAACCCAGGAGGCGGAGCTTGCAGTGAGCCAAGGTCGCGCCACTGCACCCCAGCCTGGGCGACAAAGTGAGACTCCATTTCAAAAAAAAAAGAGTACTGTCAAATTGAATTGACCTTTCAAGGTAATTTTTTCAAACTTTCAAACTTAGGAGAGAAAGAGAACACAGAACAAAAATGAAAACGTTTCCTAACTCCTTCTCTTGAGATGTTTATCACCACCTTCTGTTCATCTACAAAGCTGGTGCAGATGGAACACTCTCCCTCCCTGGGGTTTCAGATCACAGGAAGAAGACATTATTATCATCCTCCTTATCACAAAAGAAAACTCTCGTTAGGATGATCTATGATAGAAACGTCCAGGGAAGATGCTGCTCTCGGTGCCCTGGTGCTTCCTGTTCCTTGACCCGATTCTTCCCACTTCAATGGGAAAATGAACAACAGAATCTAGAGAGAGGCAAGAATAATACTCCATTCTCTTAACCTGTATTCATGTCTATCTTAATATTTTTTCTATCTTGCTTAGCTAAAAAGAGAGAGAGACAGAGAGAGCACTCACCCCTAGCCCAGAGTCATATGTGGGGCACTTTGTCTGAGAGTTTGAGGAAAGGCCAATGCCACCAGCTCCCTGTCTTTTGGAATGGGATCTCTGGGGTGCATTAGCACTTCAGGCGAGACCCAGGCTTCCTGAGCTGCTCTCTTTACCATGGGCCCAGCTCTGGCTGAAAGCCTTCTGAGAGCTTGTTAGACTGCAGGAAGGCGAGAATCCTTCAGCAAGCCAGTGAGATCACTGCTGCACCCACCTGGGTCTAGGCTGGAGGTCTCTACATGAGGGCTGTCATGGAAAGGCTCGATCCCAAGACACTGAGGTCGCCCTGGTAAGCAGGTGTGGAGAAGGGAGCCAGGCCCGGGAGGAGGAAGACTGACTTAATGGAAATGTTTAAGTTTTTCTTTGTAAGAAAAATAAAAAGCCAATCCACAAATTTACATTTGTCAATACTCACGTTATTTAAATAATGTGATCTAGGATTAAGTTTTTGATAAACCTGCCAACCAGTGAATCTGGGAATGAAGATTTTAAGAGGAACAATTGCCACTCGTGCTTTACATGATTTTATTACCTACATGTGCTGTAAAGTCTGGCACTTAACAGCAATTTAAAATTATTGAATAAACTAATGGGGAATCAAAAACAATTTATTGTCAGGAGATTTGAAAATAATTCTCTTTTTATCCTTATTAGTAGTCATTCAGTATGTGGATTCCGTTTTCCA
The DNA here is from genome assembly GCF_029289425.2 of Pan paniscus. NCBI lineage: Eukaryota > Metazoa > Chordata > Mammalia > Primates > Hominidae > Pan > Pan paniscus. The sequence continues at coordinate 51,768,937 of NC_073255.2, forward strand.
AGTACAATGTACGTCATTAAAATATTCTCTATGTTATAATGGCCTATAAACTGGCAGAATATATAATTATAAGGAGGAATTTCAGAAAACAGTGCTGCTTCTGAATATTTTAATAATATAAAATAATAATTTGGGGTTATGTTTTTGTTTTTGTTTTGTTTTGTTTTCTGGCCAGACACAGTATCTCACACCTGTATTTTCAGTATTTTGGGAGGCTGAGGCAAGAGGAACCCTTGAGGACAGAAATTTGATACTAGTCTGGGCAACACAGGGAGACCCTATCTCTATAAAATAAAATAAATACTTAAAAAATACATTTTTTTAAATTAGCAAAAAACTAAGGAACTCAGTGGGCTTTCATGTCAGGGATCAGCTAAATGATTTTTATAATTTACAGAATTATGAGATGCACTTTTAAGTAATGCAAAATGATTATAAATTATATTTCTTCTGATGTGTTTACCCCTACTTTTACATTTTAGGTTAATAATCTACCTTAGCTATTTTGGAAATAGATGGGGAGTAAATATTAACCAAGTAAAGCAAGATAAATTATGTATTTAATTAACTTTCCAGATTCTATTAATAACCTTTAAAAGTTTATATATCACATGCACTGGATTTGAATGCTAAATAATAATTGTTTAGACTATTTAAGTCTAAAATTCAAAATCTTGGGGTGATAGGGGGCTTAAAATTTGTAAAGTGAAAAACTGATATTTGAGGATTGAATTACCATGTGGTAGTCCAGGTTATTCTTGAACATCTCCACCGACAGGAAATGGTGTCTCTGATAATAGCTTATTGCATCTTTAGACTGTTTAACTGTGCTGAAATCCTTCCTTACATTGGCTGTTTCCAAGCAAGTTCCCACTAATTAATTGATAGGTCTTTGTTTTGTTGATGTATATACTGACTCAGTTTATGTTTCCCATGACAGGCTGCAGGATGCCTGGAAAAGTTTTCATCTATCATGTTGAGTCTTATGAAATTACCAATTTTTAGGTCAAAATGGTTGAATATCATCAATTTCATATGCTTCAACCCATGACTCCCTGGGCCTTCTCTTCTGCAGGTAAGACTCCCCAAGTCCTTCAACTCTTCCTCCATGGCAGGCCTTCACCATCCTTTTCAGGCTGGAGGCCACTCTCTGTGGAATCTTGGTCAATTATTTACTGTGAAAAGATCCATTACATGGATATGGATACTAAACTAACTTCTGTGGCCTACACATTTGGACAAAATCCAGAGGAAAAATTGGAAAAATATGAGAAGTGTAAGATGCTTAACAACAAGTTATACTGCTGTTTATTGAGGACTTATAATAATCTTTTAGATGTTATACCCCCTTTTTACAGCTAAGAAAACATATTCCCCAGTAGGCTAAGTAGCTTGCTCCAGATAACATAACTATAAACTCTAGCATCCAGATTTGACTCAGATATTCTGGCCCCACATTCTATGCATGCCCTTTCCCCTCATAATGACTCCACGAGGCCAGATGTGGGTTGAACATTGGAAAATGTCAAGCTGCAAGAAGATTACCCTGACTAACTCCCCCAGTTCTCCTAGGTATGTGTGCATTGGCTTCAACTTCCCTCAGTTAACATTTCCATACAAGCCCTTCCAATTTGTCGCAGGAAGACAAAACTTAGGAAAACTTTAGAAAGATCCATCATTTATTGTCTCAGTGCCAACACTTATTGGAGTCACCTACCCTTTGATATCTAAAAGTAATTAATATTTTATTCAAGTCACAATGTAAGTGCGAGGGTCCGAAAGACTGAAAAGGTGGGACCTTGTGGGCCTATTGTCTTCAAGTCAAATGTAATAAAACAGATATTTTTGTTTAAATTATGTTGCTAAATCTTTATGTCACTTTCACTACCTGCAACAGCGTTCTCATTTCTAACTCCTCCGAATTCCCTGTTTTTATTCTCCAGGACTGTATGTGCTTTCATCTCCCTCTCTTTCCTCCTCCCCCCAAAGATGCCCACATCCCACTCTGCAGAATGTATGAATTACCACAGTGCATGGCAAGATGGGCTTTGCAGATGTGAGTTAAGTTATGGCCCTTAAAATTGAGAGACTACCCTGGATTTTCTGGGTATGCCTAACCTAATCCATGAGCCCTCACAAAGAACTGTCTCCAGCTATCTGGGAAAAGAAGAGATGGCAGAAGAATTACGGCAGAAGGGAAAAATAATTGAAATGTGAGGACTTCACCATCATTGCTGGCTTTGAACCTGGAGGAGGAAGGCCACAAACCAAAGAATACAGGTGGCACCTGGATGCTGAAGATCACCTCCAGCTGACAGCTAGCAAGGAAACAGGGACGCAATCCTACAACCACAAGGAACTGACTTCTGCTAACCTGCAGGAACTTGGAGGCAGAATCATCCCGAGACCCCAGAAAGAAACAGTGTCCTTCTGACACCTGGATTTTAGCCTGGAAGCCCAGATGAGCCATGCTCCTCCCAGACTTCTGATTTACAGGACAGTGAATTGGATGTTGTTTTAAGCAGCTCCATTTGCAAATATTTGTTATGGCAGCAAAAGGAAACAAATAAAGTCTTTGATATATTTGCTAAGCCTCTATTTCTAAATGTCCTCAGTTTTTGTTTTCTGTGTGTGTCTGTGGATCTCTGTACAGAATTGTGATTTTGTCAGCTTCGTAGCATTCACTGCTCCAGCCAGCCATTGGCAAAGGCAATGGGATGAGACACAGTGATCAAGAGCACGGGCTTCAGAGACAGTGTCACCCCAGTGCCCATCTCCAGAGCTCCATTTATGAGAAGACCAGGTGACTAGAACTAGAATCACATGATGGGACTATGGATCTGAGTGAGCAGAACATGCAGATAGGAACAAGAGCTGGCCTAGGGCCATAGTATGAAACAGGAAGTGTCTGCAAGTGCAGAATCCAACTTCTATATCCCATTTGGTGTTTTATGTACATTTTGGACCAGAACTTCGTGTGCTGGGGGCAGAGTGCAACTTAGTGGCAACAGTGTAGTGAAAGTCTGTGGATTCCAAACCTTTCTGCAGAACTCAGACATATGATGCTGAAGCCTCTGGCTGCTCTCTTATCCTTTATCCCATGACTCACAATGGATGCCTGTAGCAGGGGTTTGACAAGGTGCTGCTGGCACAATTTTATCTCCACCACTTTCTCTATGACAGATGAGGGATGCAAGAACCTTGGCAAGCGTGGCACAGAGATTCTGCAAGCTCTTCAACCTGTCAAGTAGCAAAGCAAAATCAATCACAGAAGCAACCCCTCGCTGTGGTTGGAGATTAACATCTTTACAAGATAATAAAGGCAACAAATTACATCTGCCAGCACTCAAGGCAGGAGGCTCATAAAGAGATTCTTCAATAAGCAATGAGACTCTTTGCCCTGGCCCAGTAGATTTAGAGAGACAGCTGGAACCTGGGCTGCAGGCAGTTATAGATCAACTGCAAGACCTGCATGCTTATAGAGATGGACTGCCCGTGAATGCCCCGATGGCTGGCTCCAGCACCTGGCAGGATTCTGTCATGAGGAGTCACAGAAGTGGGCAGCAGACATTTGAATCACCACAGCTACTCCCTGTCCTACCTCCTGCCCATCTGTGGTAGCCATAGTTTTACACCGTCAGATCTTCAAGAAAACCTGCCATGGGGAGCACAGCTTACTGGCAGCCTGCAAGGCAATGTCTTTGGATCTGCCATTGTGTTCCTGCTGGGGCCCTGATTCCCCAGGGCTGCTCCAGCCAAAGACTGGACACAGGGCTACCAACACCAGGCCATTTCTGTCTGATGCGAGTCTCCTGCAACAGGCACTATTTGCTTCAGTTCTTCCTATCAACCTGGGCAAGACTCTTTCAAAGCTGCATTTCAATCAGAAGCTTTCTACCTAATCCTTCCTGTCCTCTCTGCTGTCACAAGTGTCAGGTGGCATCATGGTAGGAAGCGTCTCCTCTTCTCCTGCTATTTCTTTACCTTTCACAGATACTTTTCCCAAAATCTCCTTTATATCTATCTTGAGATGGTGTCTGCTTCTTGAAGCACCCAGAGTGTCATGCACTATCACTCCAAAATGTCCCTCAGATACTAGCCAATGTCTGATAACTATAATTTCACAAATTTCTTTCCATTCATTTATTCATCCTTTCAAAAAACATTTACTAAAACCAACTCTGTTCATAAGTGGAAGAAATGTTAGAGATGAATAAGACACAATTCTGTGCCTGCAAGGAGCTGAGAGTTCACTGAAGATGATGAACACATCATTAAGCAGAGTGAAAATTACTATACACCACAGTGGTAAGGGAAAATCAAACAGGAAAGAGACATTTGGGGATGAGTAATAAAGGAGGGCAATGCATTATAAAGAGAGGGATGAACATGTGGATCTTTTGTGTTACAGAACTGTGAGAACAGAATGAAAGAAAATGAGTGTTATAGAGTAATCTGCAATCTTTCTGAAGAATTAGCCTGTGTTAAAATGCAAACAAGAGAGACATCCACTTAGGTCAAGATTGCGCAACAAGAATTAAATTTACCTTTCTGCCTGAACAACTACAAAACAAAAAACAAACAGAGAAAAAGATATTTGAAACAATACCTTTCAAGACACTGCCTATCAAACAGCAACCCCTGAAAGGAAACACGAGAGGTGAGCCTTGCAACTGCTTCCACCTAGAACCGTCACAGAGTTTAGGGGACATGTCCCAGGGAGTGAACCTATGCAGAGCCAAGTAGGGTTGAGATGGTGCTAGGCAGAGAGAGACCAAGGTGGTTAGAGTTCCCAGAAGTGGGTATTAGGGCTTAGAGGTCTGCACAGAGAACCCTAGCACCACAGAGGGTCATCTTTGAGTACACAGAAGAGTTCTGATAAACTCATCCAAGTATGGAAAATACTGGAGGCCACAAAAACACGGCCATTAAATCATCTGGCCATTAAACCAGAACCATTAAACCATCACATAAAAGGGTGAGAGAAAACAGTGTCTGGTACTCCTACACACAGCTAAAAGTGGTGCCTGTTCCCACTAACCAGAAAGGAAAACTTAATAATTCAAAGGGAATTGGGCAGGATACTCAGACGGATCTAGCCTTATGATTGAGGAATAATTGACATTATAATGAGATTTTCAAATATTAAACATCCTACTGTGTTAAGCCATTCTTTGCATTGCTATAGAGAAACACCAGAGGCTGAGAACTTTATAAAGAAAAGAGGTTTACTTGGCTCACATTTTGGCAGGGTATAGAAGCATGACACCAGCATCTGCTCGGGTTCAAGGGAGACCTCATGGAGTTTTACTCATGGCAGGAGGCAAAGCAGGAGCAGGCACATTACAAGGCAAGAGCAGGAAAAGAGAGCGAGAGAGGTAGGGGAAGTACCAGACACTTTTAAACAACCAGATCTCACAAGAACTCACTATCACAAGTACAGCACTAAGCCATGAAGGAGCTGCCCCCATGACCCAAACACCTCCTCCAGGCCTCACCTCCAACACTAGGGATTACATTTCCACATGAGATTTGGGCAGGGCAAATATCCAAACTTGATCACCTGCCTAACGAACATTAAAGATAAGTCCCAAAAGCTTCAAAGTGTTTCCAAGTAACCTAAGGAATTCCAGAACAAAACTCAAGAATATTTAAGAAAATACAAAAACGTTCAGCACCAGAAAGGTAAAATTCTCAATGCCTGACATTCAGTCAAATGTTTCCAGGAAGGAGAGAGGAAATATACATGAGTATTTAAGCCATTTTGAGAAGAAAAACTAATCAATTTAAGCCAATTCAGAACTATCACAGATGTTAGAGTGATCAGACAAGGACATCAAAACAGTTGTAACTGCAGTCTCTGGGCAAACTAGAAAAACCATTAAACAAGTAGAAGAATGGAAAATATTTTAAAAATCAAACTGCTAAAGATAAAAATTAACATGTCTATGAAGTAAAATACAATGATGGAATTAATGGCATATGAGATATTGTAGGAAAAAAGATTTGTGAACTTGACAACATAGCAAGAGAAAATACTTAAAATGCAACAAAGAAAAAAATAATTTCAGAAATAAATAAATAGACCATCAACAAGCCGTGGATCAACCTCAAAATGACCTAATATGTGTGTATCTGGAATCTTCAAGAAAGAAGGGACAGAAAAATTATTTGAATTAATAATGGCCAAAATTTCCAAATTTGATGAAAACTGTAAGCTCACTTATTCAAAAAGATCAATGAACCTCAAGCAAAAGAAATATAAATAAATCACATCAAGAATATTTTGAACGAATTGCTTAGAATGAGAATACAAAACTCCTAAAGGCAAAGAAAAAAATCCCACATTATATACGGAAGAACAAAGATAAAATGATAGCAGATTTATCATCAGAAAAAATGCAAGAAGACAGTGAAGTGATATATGTAAAATATTGAAAGAAAAGTACTGTCAATCTAAAATTATTTGGCCAACAAAAATAACTTTTAAAAGCAAATGTAAAATAAAGTCTTTCTCAGATATACAAAAGCTGAAAAAAAAAAATCATCCCTAGCCATCCCAAACTACAAGAAATACTAAAAGAAGATCTGTAGGCATGAAAAATAATAACAGGTGAGAATCTACATGTAGATTCCAAATAATGAAAGGTAAATATATAATATGTTCTTATTTAAATATCATAAATAATTAACTGTTTAAACAAAACTTTAAAAAAGAAACCTGAGCCAGGTGCAGTGGCTCACGCCTGCAATCCTAGCATTTTGGGAGGCTGAGGGGGGCGGATTGCCTGACCTCAGGAGTTCGAGACCAGCCCGGGCAACATGGTGAATCCCCGTCTCTACTAAAATACAAAAAATTAGCTGAGCATGGCAGCATGCACCTGTAGTCCCAGCTGCTCGGGAGGCTGAGGCAGGAGAATTGCTTGAACCCCAGAGGTGGAGGTTGCAGTGAGCTGAGATTGCACCACTGCACTCCAGCCTGGTGACAGAGCAAGACTCCATCTCCAGAATAAATAAATAAATAAATAAATAAATAAATAAATAAATAAATAAACAAATAAATAAATAAATAAAATAAACCTGAACAAAATACTAGCAAACCAATTCAAAATCTAGCAACATATTAAAAGGATTATACATCATGATCAAGTGAGTTTTATTACATGAATGCAAGTTTGTTCCAACATACAAAAAGTAATCAATGTATACACTATATTAAGAGGATAAAGGGGAAAAGAAACTCACAATCATCTCAATAGATGCAGAAAGAACATTTGATAATATCCAACAACCTTTCATAATAACAACACTCACAAACTAGGATTAGGAGTGAACTTCTTCAACCTAATGAAGCACATGTGTGAAAAACCCATGGAAACATCATACTTAATGGTGAAACACTGAGAACTTTCCTCTAAGATCAGGACTAAAAGTCTAATCTCTTAGGATGTCTACTCTTGCCACTTCTGTTCAATGCTGTACTAGAGTTTCCAGCATGGGCAATTAGGCAAGACAAAGAAATAAAAGGATTCCACACATACAGATTGAAAAAAATAAAATTATCACTACTTGCAGATGACATAATCTTTTCTATAGAAAACCTTAAAGGATCCACACATAGCCCCTTCATACACACACACAAAATCTATTAGAGAGAGAAAACAAGTTCAGCAAAGTTGCAAGATAAACAAATATATGAAAATCAATTTCTATATACTAGCAATAAATAATCTAAAATTAAAATTAAGAAAAAAGTCATTTTAAAATAACACCCAAAATAATAAAATAGTTATGACTAAATGCAACCAAAAAAAGTGTATGACTTGTACACTGAAAACTGCTAAACATGTTGAAAGAAACCAAAGAAAACCTAATAATATGGAGAGGCATACTAATTTCATGGACAGAAAGATATAATACTATTGAAATTGGAATACCCTCAATTTGATCTACAGATTCAGTATGTAATCCCTATCAAAATTCCAAATGTGATTTTTGCAGAGATGGAGAAATCAATTATAAAATTCATTTTGAAACACTAGTTATCTTGAATATCCAAAACTGTCTTGAAAAAAATAACAAAGTTGGAGAACTGAGATTTCCCAATTTTGAAACATACTCCAAACCTAAAATAATTAGGACACTGTGGTACTGGCATAAGGATAGACATATAGATTAATGAAATAGATTGAGAGTACAGAATAAACCCAAACATATATGGTAAACTGATTTTTGACAAGGATGGCAAGGAAATTCAATAGAAAAAAATAGTCTTATCAACAAATGGAGACAACACTGGACATATCGACATGCAAAAGAATGAATTGAACCCTAAATCACACCAGATGCAAAAATCATCTCAAAATAAATCAAAGACTTAAATATGAGCTAAACTCTTAGAAGGAAACAGGTATAAAACTGTGTGACCTTAGATTAGGCAATAGCTTTTTATATACAACATAAAATGCACACACCAGCAAGCAAACGAAAAAGAGATAGATTTCCTCAAAGCGAAAAACTTTCACTTCAAAGAACACCATTAATAAAGGGAAAAGACAATCCACAGAATGGGGGAAAATAATTGTAAATCATATAGCTGATAAGAGTCTAGTATCTAGAATACATAAAGAATTCTTACAATGTAATATTTGTTTTAAAAAACAAAAACCCAATTAAATATGGGCAACAGATTTGAATAGCCATTTCTTCAAAGAAGATATACAAATGGCCAAAAACTCATAAAAACATGTGCAGCATCATTCGTGATTAGGGAATTGCAAATCAAAATCATAATGAGATACAATTTCATACCCAGTAAGATGACTATAACAATTATTTTAATGAAAATAAAAAATGTTGGCCAGGCACAGTGGCTCATGCTGCCAGCACTTTGGGAGACTAAGTCAGGCGGATCTCTTGAGGTCAAGTGTTCGAGACCAGCCTGGCCAACATGGCAAAACCTCATCTCTACTAAAAATACAAAAATTAGCTGGGCATGGGCTGAGCTGGGTACAGTAGTCCCAGCTCAGAAGGCTGAGGCAGGAGAATTGCTTGAACCCAGGAGGTGGAGGTGGCAGGGAGCCGAGATCGCACCACTGCGCTCCAGCCTGGTGACAGAGCAAGACTCCATCTCAAAAAAAAAAAAAAAATGTGTTGGCTGAGCATGTGGAGAAATTGGAAACTTCAAACGTTGCTGGTAGGAATATAAAATGGTGCAGTCACAGTCACAGTGGCAAACAGTTGTGGAAAACATTTTGGCAGTTTCTCCAAAAGATAAACATAGAAATTATTATATTACCCAGCAATTATTGATCTGTTGTATGAAAAGTTGTGATTATTTAACTCGAAAAGTCTTTTCCAGATTGATATTATTACAGGAAAATTAGATCAGTTATTACATGCCATACTCCCAGCCCATAGTAAGTGGTCAATGTATATTTCCCCTGTGATGAACATGCTTAGAAAAAAGTGAACTCTGATAGGGGTTAGATGAGTTAGGCAGAGGAGTTGCTCAACTCTGCATTGACATCCTGATCAAACTTATAGGGCAGGTGGTCCTAGATGTAGGATTGAGGAAAGGAGAATAAGTAACTGGAAACTGGAGAAGGAGTAACTGAAAAATAATGAGTAACTTTTTTATGGAGTAAAAAAAAAAAAAAGACAGTTTGAAGTTAGATCTGGATCATGTAACTGGATTTTAGTTTATCTATACAGTGGTAGCAATTTTTCTACCTGCCTCATAATATTGGTGAGGGGGAAAAGTGGTAAAATTTTTAATGTATACATAGAAAAGTGGAAGAAGAGCAGCCGTGGGGTTGAGCTTCTCCTCCTCACATGTTACCCCTGCCTGTTGATGCTTTAACTCAGGCTCCTGTCCTACGGAAGTTTGCTACAAATCCGAGGAGAGCTTTCTACATTGTATACGGTAGAGCAATTTGGAGCCATGGTCCAAACTTCCAGTGCAGAGAATTAGAAATGGATGTCTTTCCAGTCATCTTTGGGCAGCAGTCACACAGAGAAACCAAGAGCACAGAGGCGTGGGAGGCTTGCGTGTGGCCCAAACACCAGGTGAGAAGGAAAGAGGTCTTCAGGTGTTTGGATCTTTTGTTCACAGATTTACTTCATTTCCAGAACTTCCCAGTTGATGATTGCTTCCACAGCTCCTCCTTACCCACCTTAGACATCCTGTTTCTTTTATTCTGTCTCCTAATATTTCCTCTCCACCTTCCCACTCATTTATTGTCCCTCATAGAACAGCATTTAGTAGCATTTCCTATTTGCCTGGTGATGCATCCATGAGTTTGAGAAGGGGCAGTGTGTGTGCCTGTGTGCAGAGGGGAGAAAGTCAGTGCGGGGGGCTGCAGGGGGCAGGTTGGAGGGCTTGCCTGAGAGGACCGCACCAAAAAGAGATGAGGAGTGCAGGGGAAGGCATGTGGAGGCCTATCCTTCATCTTGATGTTCAAGCAAATAATGTAATCTTAGCTCACTAGTAACAAGGGAATCTCCAAGGGTCTTCACACTCTTTGGCTTCTCTCCCTCTCCTCCTTTCCTCACCTCTTTCTTCCCTTCCCACAGTGTTGGTCTCCCCCTACAATTCTCTCCTATTTCCACACTTGGCCCCTCCCCCTTTACCTGAACCTTTTACCTTTTCATCTCCCAGGGTTGGATCATTACCCTGCAGTTTCCCCTGGAATGTCGACACCATAGACCACTCACTGGCCTAACAGCCCCCCCAGGCAATTTTTGTTTGTTTGTTTATTAAAACTGAACATTACTTTTAAAATAAAAAAAATTACTAACAGTGGATTATGTATGTGAAAGCTAACAATGCTAAATAGTGGCTCCCCACTTTAGTAGGGACAGAAGGTCTCCCCATCACCCCTATCAAGACCCCTATTCTCTTCTTATAAAAAGCTCATATCTACATTCTGCATGGCTTGCCTAGTCCTTGTTAGCATGTGAGCTTGTAGCTCCTGGTCCAGATCCTCATCATGCTGGAAAAGTTGGGGACCCAGGGCCCATGCAGCCAGATCTTGGCCCAAGGGGACCCTTACTGACAGCAGAGAACTTAGTCAAGCCCCAAGAGCATGGACTGTAACTCAGGAGGCCTGGTCTTCAAAGCTGCACCCTGTTTGAAATGTGTAAAGGGCAATTCATATGACCTTTCTTAGCTGGGCAATGAGGAGGGGACATCTGAGGTTTTCAAGAAGGGCTCCTCCAACCCCTAGGGTGCCACAATTTCTGCCATAACTTAAATGAAGCATGTAAGGAAAAGAACGAAGGAGAGCAGAGGTCAGCAATGCAGGATGTGGTTAAAAATAAATAAATAAAAGATTTTATTGTAAGAACAATGAGAACCACTGGAATGTGTTAGGCAGAGAGTAATGTGATCCAATTTCCAGCTTTAAAAGCCTAGTGGGTTGTAAAGAAACACAGGTCCAAAAAAAAAAAAATACAGAAAACAAAAAACAAAAACAAACAAACAAAAAAAAGGAGACTAGTCAGGGAGCTGATGCAGTTGTCCAGGAGAGAGCACTGGACTGTGAGTCAGAAGACTGTATGGGGGTGTCAGGTGGTGGTCTGGACAAGGTGTTCATAGAAAATTTGATGATAAATGGAAAAGACAAAATCAACAGAACATACCAATAGATAAGATGTGGGGAAGAGAAAAGAATAATCAATAAGGACACGTAGATATGTGTTCTGAGCACCAGGGTTGAGAGTGGTGTATTTTACAGTTTAGAAGGGAGCACAGATTTGTGAAACCATATTGAGTCTGGGGAGCAATGCATAGCTCAATATTGCTGAAATAGACCATACAAGGGATTGGGAAATGGGGCAGAAAATGAAGGAAGAGATAGGTTATAGAAGGTATGGTACATCTGGATTGTATCTCGAAAGTGTCTTGACACCCCCCATACCTTCTTTTTCTCATAGAAATGTTGGCATGACATTTAGAATGTTCTCTCTGGCAATGGTGGGGAGTTTAGATTACAGGCGAAAAAGCTAAAGGGAAGAAGACAAATGAAGAGGCTGGAGCAAGTCAGAGGATGACTAAATCCTCCCCGCTAGCTACTTCCCTGAAATAAAATTACCCATTCCCTGACATCAGCATTCTTTCTGCCAATTCCCTTCATTTTGAATGCAAATTCCAAAGCGTGCTTTCAGCTAGGGATAATTATCTAATTATCTATTATCCGGGGTGTATCGTTTCATTTTCCCCTCTTCCTCCCCCTTTATTCAGTGTGTGGCTTTTGGCGGGCTTGAGAAAGATATGACTCAATTGCCTGTCAGCACAGCTTGGGTGAGGAAAGAGCATCATGGAAAAAAAGGAATCGAGCTTGTCTAGGGAGCAGAGAGGTAATGGATTACTAATTACTGAAACATTATGTCTGAAGGAGGCAAGGCACAAGCCTATTTTCCAAGGCTCCAGGTAATTAGCAAACATATTTAAGATACTCGCGATGGCTCCAGGGGAGAAACATCTGAGAAGGAGGTTTCTTCGCCTCCTTATAAGGTCCATTTATGGCTTTTGTGTGATGAGCTTCACACTCCCAAGCATGAAGGAGGGAATTGGGGTTGGGACCAAGGGCTTCCTTCAATATTGCCATCCAAAGGCAGGTATTCCAGAGTCAGCCCCTAGGGTTATCTAATGGCAAGGGTAAGAAAAAAGCAGCAAGGAAAGGAAGTTAAATAACTGAGCTCTTCACTTTCAAAAAAATGTTGAGGGTAATCTTTCAAAAACACAAGTCTAATCATGCCACTCCTCTGCCTGAAAGTCTCCAGTGACTTCCCTTTGTCTGAAGAGTTCTAGATTCTCAATGTTGCTTACATGGCACTCAGCCTCCTGTCCCATTGCTCCTGGAGAAAGACTGGCTGAGGATGATGTGTGGGCCACCTGTCTTGCAGTGCTCCCCGAGGACCATTCTTCCTCTCAAACCTGAATGTGTGCATCAGCTGTTTCTTATGACAAGCACTGTCTCCTCTTTTACTGTCAATTCTTCCTCACCCTCTTTGTAGCTCAAATGTCCCTCTTCCAGCAAGGTTTCCCTATACCCTAATTGTTGTGAACTTCAGCCCCCCTTTTTTTAATGAACTCTATTTTTTAGAACAGTTTTAGATGCAAAGGAAAAATGCAAAGATGGTAAACGGTGTCCTCATATTTTCCATACTCAATTTTTTCTATTATTAACACTTCACATTTGTATGGCATGTTTGTTACAATCAATGAATCCATGGTGATATATGTTTATGAACTAAAGTCTACCATTTATTCAGGTTTTCTTAGTTTTCACCAGATGTTATTTTTCTCTTCCAAGATCCCATCCAGGATACCTATTACATTAGGCACAATGTCTGTTTTTAGGTCCCTTGTGGCTATGACAGCTTCTCAGAGGTTCCTTGTTTTTGATGACCTTGACAGTTTCGAGGGGTCAGGTATTATATTGTATAATTCTCCTCTGTTGGAATTTGTCTGATGTTCTCCTCATGATTAGAATGGGGTAATGAGCTTGTCAGAGGAAGACCACACAGGTAAAGTGCCATTTGCATCACATCACATCAAGGGTACATACAATCAATAGAATGCATGACTGTTAATGTTGACCTTGGTCACCTGGCTAATGTAGTGGATTTTGTTCGTTTGTTTTAGTAGAGACAGGGTCTCGCTATGTTGCCCAGGCTGGTTTCAAACTCCTGTGCTCAAGCAATCCTCCTGCCTCAGCCTCCTCAGTCACTGGAATTACAGTCATGAGCCACTGTGCCAAGCTCCTAACATAGTGTTTATCATGTTTCTCCACTGCAAAGTTTCTCTTTTTCCACTCTTTTCGTGCTCATTCCTTTTGATTTAAAAAGGAAATCATTATGCACGGGGCACACTTAGGAGTGGAGTGTTATGCACCATCTCATTGAATGTAGAGTAAATACATAAATTACTTGGGACTTTCCTGGATGGACATTTATTTCTTCTCTCTACTCATTTATTTATGCAATTATTTATTTATATCAGTATATCAATACTGATATATATTTATTTTATTCATTAACTTATGGTCCAATACTGCTTCATTTATTTTGTTGCTCAAATTGTTCAAGCATTGGCAACTGGAAAGTTTTTTTTAGTTAACTTCTGTGTCCCATTGACATACCCCATTATGGGACATTTGCTTGCTTGCTTGTTTTTCTTTGAGCACTTCCCCACTTTCCAGTGCTAAAGGATAGATTCCACAGGCTCAATCTGTAAGACAGACTTCCTGTCTTAGTCCTAACACCAGCCACTTCTCCAAGAACCTCTATTTTCTTACATTAGAAAAAGACGTTAGAAACAAAAGGTAGGCATGTTTGTTGCCACTGGGATGCAGTTATATCTAGGCTTCTTGGTTGAAATAGCAAGAAAATAGATGAATACATGCTAGCCCGTGTATAGACAAATATCTGTGAATATTTCTATATGTATCGTCTTTGACTATATCCTGAACATGAGTTCATACTGCTATCTCCAATTCTTAATTACCACAAAGATCATTCTAGCCTCCTCCGTATGTTTATCTATAAACTCTCACTTTAACAGTAAGAAATCTGGCTCACATCTTCCACTATCCACTCATTTAACTGTTCCTTTCCAGTATACACGGATAGCAGTATCAGAGTGTTAACCCATATTCCTGTGGAAATCAACTTTATCAATAAAGTATAGTTCTTGTTGCATTTTTTTTCCTGTAGTCTAACATACTCTATTCATTTCCAAAGTTAATTAAGTCGGCAGCTTTTTCATTACCTCTTTCTATAAGGTTGATTAATACATTTGTAATGAAGTTACATTGTTTTGTCATATTCTGAATTTCATTCTGGAATCCCTCAATCTCTTAGAATTTTACTATTTTGACTGTAAAGGTCAATGGACTCATAGAATCCACCATCACAGTATCATAAATGATAGTTTCCCATCCTAAAATATCTGTTCTGCTTCACCTACTTAGCCTTCTTTACTCCCTGAACTCCTAGAAAGCACTGATCTTCTCATTGTTGCTACTGTTTTACATTTTCCAAAATGTTACATATTTGTTGTCATATTGTGTAATCTTTCAAACTGGCTTTTTTCATTTAAACACACATCTACTATTTATCTTTATCTTTTTGGTTTGATGGCTTATTTATTTTTACTGCTGAATAATATTCCGTTGTATAGATGTACCACAGTTTATTTATGTATTCACTTATTGAAAGACATCTTGGTTTCTTCCAAGTTTGGGCAATTATGAATATACCTACTATAAACATCTGTGTGCAGATTTTTGTGTAGAAATAAGTTGTTAAATCCACTCAGCAAATATCAAGGGTTGTAATTGCTGCATTATATGGTAAGAATATAGTTAGCTTTGTAAGAAATAGTCAAACTGTCTTCCAAAGTGACTGTATCATTTTGGATTCTCAACAGCAATGAATGAGAGTTCTATTATTCCACATTCTCACCAGCAATCAGTATGTCATTTGTTTTGTTGTTGTTTAATTTTAACCCTTCTAATATATGTGTGATGGTATCTCATTTATTGTTTTAAATTTCAATTTCCTAGTAACAATTGATGTTGAACATTTTTTCATGTGCTCATTTGCAATCCTTGTATCTTCTTCAGTGAGATGTCTGTTCAGATCTTTGGTTCACTTTTTAATTGGCTTGTTTGTTTTCTTATTGCTAAATTTTAAGAGTCCTTTCTATATTTTGGAGACAGGCCCTTAAAGCCAACTGGGCCTGTTTTTTTTTTCTTTTGAAGTTTATTAATTATTGATTAAATTTATTTTGTGTGTATAAGCCAATTCAGATTATTTTATTTCTTCTTTTGTGAGTTTTGGTAGTATGTATCTTTCAAAGAATTGGACTATTTAATTTGTCAAATTTGTGGGCACAGTTTTTCAAAGCACTCCTTTATTTTATTTATTTATTTTTTTCATAAGATCAGTAATGATGATCCTTACTTTATTTCTGATGTTGGTGATTTTGTATTCTCTCTTAGGTTAAGTTAGTCTAGCTAGCGATGTATTAATATTATTGATCTTTGCAAAGAATAAACTTATGATTTTGTTGATCATCTCTATTATTTCCTTATTTTCATTTCATGAATTTCTGTTCTCATTTTTATTATTTATTTTGTTCTCCTTAATTTAGATTTAATTTGCTATTCTTTTCCTAGTTTCCTAAGATGGAAGCCTATATTACTGATTTTAGATGTTTCTTCTTCTATAGCATAATGCTATAAGTTTCCCTCTAAGCAATACTTCGCTGCATCCAACACACTAAAACAAATTGTACTTTTATTTTTGTCACAATATTTTAATGTATTAGTGATTTTGTCTATGTCTCTGCTGTTTTTTTTGGGTTCTGCCTCACGTTTTAACATGAGCTTTCTAGTGCGTACGAATTTAGGATTGCTATGTCTTTTTTGAGGAATTTACCCCTTTATCATTACGTAAGCCATTTTATATCCCTGATAATTTTTCTTTTTCTTAGGTCCTTTTTGTCCAAAATTAAAATATCTATTCCAGTTTTCTTTTGGCTAGAATTAGCATAGTATATCTTTTTCCATCTCTTTTCTTTTAACCTGAGAAATATTTAAAATGGATTTCTTGAAGACAACGCACAGTTCGATTTTGTGGTTTTTTTTTTTTAATTCACTCTGAAAATCTCTGTGTTTTACTTGGTGTATTTAGATCATTCACATTTAAGGTGATTATTGAAATTGTGATAATATCCTAAGTGCTGAGATTGCAGACGTGAGCCATCAAGCCTGGCCCTGCCTTCTCTGATTTTCATTGAGAATTTTATATGATTCCATTTTCTCTCGTATCTTAACATATCAGTTAGATTTTTTAAAAAGGTTTTTGTTGTTGTTGTCATAGAGTTTGCAATATACATTTAAAACTAATATAAGTTTGTTAACTAACTTTAAAAACAATATACTGATTCATGTGCAGTGAAGATAGAATTCCAGAATTTTGTTTTTGTTTCTGTTTTCTTGTTTGACTTTAAATATTTCACTCTACTTTGTCTGGCCTGCATGGTCTGATGAGATGCCCACTATAATTCTTATCCTTTTTCCTCTCTTGCTAAGGTTTCCCCCACCTTACCCCTGGCTTCTTTCAATTTGTTTAATGCTTTGTTTTATGTAATTTGAATATGATGTTTCCAATATTTAGGGGGTTTTTGTTTGCTTTTCTTTTTAGTTTTCTGTAAGCTTCTTCTACCTCTGCTTTTGTTTATGTCATTGATTTTGAAAAATTCTCAACCATTTTTACTTTAAATACTTTTTCTATTCCATTCTATTTTTCTATACCTCCTGATATTCCCATTAATTGTGCATTGCACTTTTTAAAATTATTTTACTTTTTATGAGTACTCTATTTGGTTTTTCCTTTCTTTTTTATGCTTACATTTCTGTTTGGGAAATTCCTATTGACATATATTCAAGAGTATTAATTCTTTTGTTGGCCTCATCCAGTCTACTGAAGAACCCTTCAAAGGCATTCTTTATTTCTGTTACAGTTTTAATTTCTAGGATTTTCTATTTTTGTTTGTTAATTTGTTTTTGTTTTTGAAACAGGATCTCACTCTGTCACCCAGGCTGGAGTGCAGTGGCATGATCTCGGATCACTGCAACCTCCACCTCCTGGGCTCAAGTGATCCTCCTGCCTCAGCCTCCTGAGTAGCTGGGACTACAGGTGCAAGCCGCCACACCTGGCTAATTTTTGTATTTCTTGTAGAGACGGGGTTTTGCAATGTTTCCTAGGCTGGTCTTGAACACTTGGGCTCAAGTGATCTGCCTGCCCTGGCCTCCCAGACTACTGGGATTACAGGCATGACCTTCGGATATTCTTTCAATTCTTTCTGGGAGCTTCCATCTTTCTCGTTACACACCCAATCTGTTCTTGCATGTTGTTGATTATTTCCAATAGAATCCTTAACATATTAATCATAATTATTTTAAATTCCTTGTCTCATAATTCAATATCTGTGTCATATCTGATTCTGGTTCCGATGCTTGCCTTGTTTCTTGAGACTATGAGGCTTTTTTTCGCCTTTTAGCATGCCTTATAATTTTTTACTGAAACCCAGACATGATTTATTGGCTAATAAGATCTGGAGTTGATAGGTATGCCTTAGTCAGCTTGGGCTGTTATAACAGAATTTCATAGATTGGGTGGCTTAAACAACCAGCATTTATTTCTCAGGGTTCTGGAGCCTGGTAAGTCCAAGATCATGGCAGCATCAGTTTTAGTGTCTGGTGAGGGCTCCCTTCCTGGTTTGAAAATGGCCATTTTCTTTTGTGTCTTCACATAATAAAGAGAGAGATCATCTGTCTTGTGTCTCTTCTTACAGTGAAACTATTGTCATTCATATAAAGGCTCTACCCCCCTGAACTAACAACCTCCCAAATGCCCGATGTCCTTATACCACCACCATGTTGGGGATTAGACTTTAACATGTGAATTTGGGGGTGAAGGGAGACACAAGCATTCAACCCATAATAAAGCCTTTGGTGTGAGTTTTTATGTTTACTGGGCTAGACATTAGGCTGTCTTTAATGTTTGCTGCATCAGTAGGCATCAGAGGATTCAAATTCCTCCAGTGTCTTTTTTTTTTCCCCCCTCAGTTATCATTGCGTTTCCCTTAGATTTTTCCTCAGGAAAAGACTGAATTTCAGCTCCTTCAGCTGCAATCCACTGTTGTTATCCTGGGGCCCTCTTGATGTGGACTGAAGGGAAGGAAACATTCTATAATATTGTGATTAATTTCCAATCTTTAACGTGCTCCTGGGCTGTAATATTCTCCCACCCCAACACTCTCTCATGCCGTTAGTTGATACAGAAAAGCTAGAAGAGGCTGGAGTCTGAAAAATCTCATCCCCTGCCCCTGCTCCATAAGATAAGCCCCTGATAAAAGTGTTTTCCCCTGCAGAGTAGGCTTTTGCTGTGGAGGATCCTTTGCGGATTTCACAATAGTGTTCTCCTCTCTGCCTGAGGCATGTGGAGATCTTGGATCTTCAAGGGGTAAAACCCACTGGAGTGTGGGGCTCCATGAAGACTGTAGCTCCTGGAGTGTCTCACTCTCACACTAGCCAACACTCAGCCTCAGGCAGTTGGTCCAAATCACCACTGAAGTGTTCCTTGCAGTTCATGGCTCCAGCAGCTTTGATTCCAGGCAAGCAGATTTTAGCTGTGCCTCTCAAGATTCCTTCATCTCTCCAGATTTCTTCAGACTGCAGAGATGGTTTGCCCTATGACCTCTTACGGATCCAAGAAAAGTTGTCGATTTTCAGTTTGACATATTTTTAAAATTTTATTTTTGTAAGGGTGGCATTGTCAGTTTCCAAGAACTGTATCTGTCAAAGGTGAAAGTGGAAATCTATCAGCTCCTTTTCATGTTTTTTCATAACCCTCCTGACACTTGAAGGCCATGGAAATGTATTGAGTTATTGGGTCACATTTTACTTTACACTACGTGTCTAAAAGCCATCTCAGACTCTTCCTGGAAAAAAATATAGAGTTAAATGAATACAAATTTTTATAATACTCTAAAAAGAAATACACAATTATATAACTGTGTTTTAGGCACTCTGCTAGCATCTGGGAAATCACTGTAACTAAAATGTGGTGCCAGACCATGAGGCTATGACTGCTGAGGCATTCAAGAGAGAAAACTGACCGGGCACGACGGCTCACACCTGTAATCCCAGCACTTTGGGAGGCTGAGTTGGGAGGATCATGAGGTCAGGAGATCAAGACCATCTTGGCCAATATGGTGAAACCACATCTCTACTAAATTGCAAAAAATTACCCAAGCATGGTGGTGCGTGCCTGTAGTCCCAGCTACGCAGGAGGCTGAAGCAGGAGAATCTCTTGAACCCAGAAGGCAGAGGTTGCAATGAGCCAAGATCACGCCGCTGCACTCCAGCCTGGCGACAGGGCAAGACTCGATCTCAAAATCAAACAAACAAACAAAACAAACAAACAACAACAACAACAAAACAAAAACAAGAGAGAAAACCAATGGGGTATGATGAGCATTTCAATAGAAAATTCAATGAGACTACAAGAGAGGGAGACATTAATTGTGCCTAGGGAATCAGAAATTGCTTTAAAAAAAGCTGGTTTTTCAAGATAAATGAAAAATTAGCAAGAAACATGTTACATTTTTATTGTTTCTCTTATACTATTCATTACTAGTAACTCAGTTCTTCCTTAGAGCTCCAATATCCACATATGCAAACAATAACAGCTTTAATGATGCTACCTTTAAATACACAGTAGGACCTGTTGCTTTCTTGGGTCATGGGTGCTAGAATAAATTTATTGCTCTTAAGTCCAGGTCGCAAACACCGCAATAAGTCCTACTCACAAAGCACTTTCTCCTCCAAGACATAGCAGATCTTGTTAACTCGTGACACAGCTAAAAAGGACAGTACTAAGAGGAAGCATTTGTGGTGTTCTGGGCCTGAGGGAGACAGAGATTGTCACGGCTAACATTTAAGCCCTCCTCTTTTGCCTCCAGGACTGTTGTTCCATCAACTAATGGGACTCCTTGACCCTGCATGTCTCCCAAAGCATCCTTTATACAGAGGTGTTGTCACCTTCTTGTTGTATTGCTTTTATATAATCATTTTAAATTTTCTGTAGTTTCAAATGCTTCTCAACAAGTATGCCATATCTATGCAGTAGTAAATGTGTAAGATTTCTAATATATAAATATAGATAAAATCAGAGAGCTAAAAATTTATTGACGGAGAGCCTGAGTTTTAAAAAAATGAAGACCAACCACAGATCCACATCTCTACCTCTCTCTGTTGCATAAAATTCTCAGCAGTCTCACCAGCCCCTTATGCTGCTCCACACAATGAGGACGACCTGAGCTGAGGGAAGAGCAGGCAGAGATGTCTCCCTGTGTACATGGGAGAATGTGTGCGAACCTAGAGAATGATGGCTGAGCAAATCCCTGGCAAGTCTCCTATTACTTGTCCCTGGGGACAGACCCCTGGATTAACATCTAAAATAAAACAGTATTCTGAGCCTTTGCTCTGCTGGTTTTTATTTGGCTTCATATGGGCCATTTAACCTCTCTGAGCTTCTGTTTTTCCCTTCGAGCACCGGAGCGAGAATGCCTGCCTCACATCATAAGGGTGCGTCTGAACAAGTAACGGATAGAAAAACTGAGGCTTCATACCAGCAATTAATGTTATTACCCTGGAATTCCACATTTATAAGTAGTAACAACGTAACTTATTTCATGTCGTTTTTTTAACCAAGAGTACTTCTGATGGAAGATTTTATTAGAATGTAGAATCATTGGATAAAAAATGATTTTTCACTTATAAAACAGTCTACCCAAGACAGGACTCCTGTCTACAGAATTCCTGGAAGATGATCACCCAACTTTTCTTGATTATGACTAGTAACTAGGAGCTCACAACTTTGAAAGAAAAGGGATTTCTTTTCTTTTCTTTGTGAAATGATACTATATTAAGTAAAAATATCCCCTCTGGTATGCTTTCTTTTTGAGTCTGCATCCTTGGGAAGCTCAAAATATTTCACTCACCTCTAATCACAATCGTGATAAGTCTTCATAAAGCCATCTGTGTGCACACCACTGAATTTCCTTTTCATGGGTAAACAGGCCCAGATCTCTCAGGATATTATAGTAGGATACAATTTTCAGACACCTTATGTCTTAGTTTGTTCAAGCTGCTATTTAAAAATACCATAGACTGGCTTATAAACAAGAGAAATTCATTTCTTATAGTTCTCAAGGTTGGAAATCCAAGGCCAGCAGTTTCAGTGTCTGATGAAAGCCTGTTCCTCATAGATGGCACATTCTTCATGTCTTCATATTGCGGACGGAGAGCCATAGAGCTCTCTGGAGTTTCTTTGATAAGGGCACGAATCTCATTCATGAGGGCTCTGCCTGAAGGCCCTTCCACTCAATACCATCACTTTCAGGATTTCAATGTTTGCATTTTGGGGGGACATTGAGACCATAGCATCTCACATGCATCGTCCTCTTGAGGCATCTTATGCATCTATCTGCTTTTCTATTATTTATAAGTGGTGCCTAGAACCAAGTGTAATATGATCTACATGTACTATAACTTGTTTGCTTCTATTTTAATGATGCTGTGTTACACTAATAATGAACCGTGTAGCTAACAGAACACAGTCATACCTAATGTCTCACCAAACACCGAAGAATCCCTTTTTATAGATGTGGAAACAAAACAAAGACCCTTAGAAGTTAAGAGGTTTGTTCACTATCTCACAGATAATCCAGGATTAGAACACAGGCATACCAGCTGTCATTGACTACATTGTTCAGTTAAGGGTAGATTAAATTGACAGGTCACCAATAGCTTGGGTCCACTAACTCTCTCAGCCTTTTTTCCACATTGAATGATGCCAAAAAAGTGTTGTTCTTTATGAAATTGTCTATTTATTTTTAACATTAATACAGTTATATAAAATTTAGAAATATGGAATCTTTAGTGTAAGAAGCCTTACAGATTATGTTAAACATATAACACATTTATGAATAAGCAACTGGCAAACTAATCAAACATCACATAGTTAATCTATGGGCAAAAATGATATAATTGAGGTCTTCAAAGACATATGAATTGTCTTCATGCCATAGCATTAGCAGACAGGTAGGTAGCCTTTACATTCTTTTTAGAGGGGTTCCTCATCACTGACAATCCTATCAAAAAATCTAGATTTATCTTATTGCATCCCACTTAATAAAACCATTAAACTCGACTTGTCTTTGTATAATCACTGTAAATCCACTTGTGGCGAGAGGATGGACACTTAGACTGATGGGACATGGGACAAGAAATGAGCACGTCCGTTTGTGTAAAAGCCAATGTTTCCATTAACACATGCTTAGTGCAGTCACAAGTGGCAGCTGCTACTGTGGATTTCAGTTGCTATTTCTCTGAGGACCCCATGGAAGACTGTAAAGAGTGCCTGAGGACTGAAAAATGTGCCCACTCTTTTAGCCCTGGGAACAAACTACTCAATATGGCGATTTGGAAACACAGTGTGGCAATTCAGGAATAAGAATCACTAAAATTGATTGTTCTCTTTGGCCTCATTTAACTGATCACAACTCCACAGAAGTCAAGAGCTTTTTGCATAATAATTTTCATTACCATATTATGTAACACTGAAAAATTGTTAGTTCTTTCATAAATTATCTGATTTTAAAAAGTAGCACACATTATCAAACAAGAAATTTTGAGAAGTGGTCATGGCTGGTGTCTAGTACAACCTCTTCCACTTTGAAAGCGCTCACTGTCATTATTTGTGTCTGTTACTTGGTACCTCACAAAATGAGATGGCACAATCTTTTATTACAGTGAGACATTTATAAAATTACTTATGCATTTTTTTCAAAATGTACCTTAATAAATACCAAAATGTTGCTAAATTGTAGGTTATGTTTTTGTCCTTAATGCAATCAAGTAGAAATGAAAATAAGAGCAAAACATCACCATTAAAAATAAAAACATGGAACTGATTAAAGAAAACTATTAAAAATTCTTGGAATCCAAAAGGACCTCAACTCTGAAATTAAGATTATTTTATAATAAAAACAAGGAAAAAGCTTTATATTAAAACCCATTGGATGTTTCCAATCTTTAACCTTTAAAAAATTTTATGTTAAATAAAAATATTGAGAATAAATACACTAAGCATTTTTTTTCTGGTAATAAAAAAGCGTTCAATTTAAAAAGTGAGATTGAAAAATAAAATGGAAAAAAAGCAATAAAACAAAATTTAAAAAACAAAAAAGTGAGATTGAAATAGTTAAGAAATAGCAACAAGAAATTAAAACTTATTAAGATAAAGAATCTATAGATAAAATTTTATTTTTATAAGACAAAAAATTTAAAACATAATCTGAAAAATAAAATTAAATATATGTATATCTGCAATCATGAAAACGAAAATTTATGAGAAACTCAGGAGAAGATAAAGAATTGAAAGAAATATCCCAAGCAATTTTATATCAAACGCTGAAAACCTACATAACAGTCGAAGATACCTTTTGAAAATATAAATATACAAAATTGAGTAACAAAATAGGAT
This sequence comes from Pan paniscus, assembly GCF_029289425.2. NCBI lineage: Eukaryota > Metazoa > Chordata > Mammalia > Primates > Hominidae > Pan > Pan paniscus. Next base: position 51,793,066 of record NC_073255.2, read on the forward strand.
ATGATTGGCAGAGGTGTCAGGAGGGAAAGAAGAAAAGGAAAAGGAGGAAGGGGAAGAAGTGGAAAATGAGGAGGAGAGAGAAGAGAAGTGAGAAGAGAAGAGAAAAATTATTTGGTCACTTTAATACATGACTATGATAACAAAAATACTAAGAAACTCTCAAAGTAGTGCTCATAATAGAATTCAGTGTGGTAGACAGAAATAATATAAACTAACAAATTCAATATTTTTAAAACCAGTAATAACAAGCTTGAATATTTTTAAAACCAGTAATAACAAGCTTGAATAAGCATCTCAATATACTTACACAAAAATACATTTTCCTTATATATTATTACCTGATAAATACAAGTTAAACAACATGTAATATAATTACATTTGTGTTAAGGAAAGTAGCATAGAGAGGAATATGTTTATTTTCTGTGTGTTTATATATGTATTAATGTATGTGTTTGTATGTTGACATGAATGTATGAAAACTGTATATTTGCATGTGTGGGTGTGTCTGTGTATTTAGAAAGACATGCCCCAAATTATAAACAGCATTTTACTGAGGGATTCAGGTTGGAGATGAACACAAGGGGTTTCTTATATGTTGCATTTTATAATTTTATATGATGAGAAATACTGTGATTTTTTTCTTTTTATGTTTTGCTCTATTTTTCAAACATACTGTTTTTAATTTTTTTAATTAATATTATTTTTAATGGACAAATCATAATTGTATGCATTTATGGAGCACAATGTGGAATGATTAAATCAAGTTAAATAACATATACATCATCTTTCTCACATTATCATTTTTTGTGGTAAGACATTTGACATTTACTCTTAGTAATTTTGAAATATACAATACATGAATATTGACTATAGGTCACCCTGATGTGCAATAGATCTCAAAACTTATTTCTCCTGTCTATCTGAAATTTTGTGCCATTAGATCAACAACTCCCCATTCTTTCCCCACTCCCAGCCTCTGATAACCACTATTCTATTCTCTACTTCTGTGAATTCAACTTCTTTAGATTCTACGTTTAAGTGAGATTATATGGTATTTGTCTTTCAGTGTCTGGCTTATTTCACTTAGCATAATGTCCTCCAGTTTCATCCACATTGTTGCAAATGGCAGATTTTTTTTCTTTTTAATGCCTAAAGAGTATTCCATTGTAATAGTATTTCACATTTTCTTTATCTGTTCATACATTGACAGACACTTTGGTTGATTCTATATCTTGACTGCTGTGAATTCACAGTGTGTGTGAATAATGCTGCAATGAGCAAGGAAGTGCAGTTATCCCTTCAATATATTGATTTCAATTCCTTTGAATGTATACCCAGAATCATGATAGTTCTGTTCCGAGTTTTTTGAGGCACCTCCATACTGTTTTCCACAATTGCTACACTAATTTACATTCCCACAACACTCAAGAGTTTCCTTGTCTCCATAATCTCACCAACACTTGTTATCATTCATCTATTTTATAAAAGCCATTCTAACAGGTGTGAGGTGGTATCTCATTGTGGTTTTATTTTGCATTTCTCTAATGATTAATGATGTTGAATATTTTTTCATGCATTTGTTAGCTATTTATTGTCTTCTCTGGTAAATGTCTGTTCAAGTCCTTTGCCCATTTTTCAGTTGGATTGTTTGTTTTCTTGTTATTGAGGTCTTTCTTATACATTTTGGATTAACCCCTTATCCAATGTATGCTTTGCAAAAATTTTCTCCCACTATTGAGTTGTTTCTTTACTTTATTGGTTTTTTTTTTTTTTTTGCTGTATAGAAATCTTTTAGTTTAATGTAATCCCATTTGTCCATTTTTGCTTTTCTTGCATGAGCTTTTGGGGTCATATCTAAAATGTAATTGAACAGGTCAGTTTCATGAAGCTTTTACCCTACATTTGCTTCTAGTAGTTTTACAGTTTCAGGTCTTATATTTAAGTTTTTAATTCATTTGAGTTGATTTTTGCATATGGTGTGAGATAAGGATTCAATATCATAACTCTGCATGTGGATAGCCAGTTTTCCTAACACAATTTACTGAAGAGATTGTTTTTTTCCCCACTGTGTGTTCTTGGCAACTTTAGAAGATTAATTGACTATAAAGGCATAAGTTTATTTCTGGGCTTTCTATACAATCTTTTCCATTGTTGCAGAAAAAGCATCTGACAAAATTTAATACCATTTCATGATAAAAAGTCTCAACAGATTAGGTATAGAGGAAATGTACCTCAACACAATAAAGATTATATATGAAAACCTGTAGCTAACATTATATTCAACAGTGGAAAGTTGAAAGCTTTTCCTCTAAGATCAGGGACAAGATAAAGATTCCCACTCTCACCACTTCTTTTCTTTCTTTTTTTTTCTTTAATTATACTTTAAGTTCTGGGACACATGTGCAGAACGTTCAAGTTTGTTACATAGGTATACATATGCCGTGGTGGCTTGCTGCGCCCATCAACCCATCATCTACATTAGATATTTCTCCTAATGCTCTCCCTCCCTTTGTTCCCCCACCTCCTGAAAGGCTCTGGTGATGTTTCGCTCCCTGTGTCCATATGTTCTCATTGCTCAATTCCCACTTATGAGTGAGAACATATGGTGTTTAGTTTTCTGTTCCTGTGTTAGCTTGCTGAGAATGATGGTTTCCAGCTTCATCCATGTCCTGGCAAAGGACACGAACTCATTCTTTTTTATGGCTGCCTAGTATTCCATGGTAAATATGTGCCACATTTTCTTTATCCAGTCTACCATTGATGGGCATTTGGATTGGTTCCAAGTCTTTGCTATTGTGAATAGTGCTGCAATAAACATGCGTGGGCATGTGTCTTTATAGTAGAATGATTTATAATACTTTTGGTATATACCCAGTAATGGGATTGCTGGGTCAAATAGCATTTCTGGTTCTAGATCCTTGAGGAATTGCCATACTGTCTTCCACAATGGTTGAACTAATTTACACTCCCATCAACAGTGTAAAAGCATTCCTATTTCTCCACATCCTCTCCAGCATCTGCTTTTTCCTGACTTTTTAATATCACCATTCTAACTGGCGTGAGATGGTATCTCATTGTGGTTTTGATGTGCATTTCTGTAATGGCCAGTGATGATGGCTTTTTTTCATGTCTGTTGGCCACATAAATGTCTTCTTTTCAGAAGTGTCTGTTCATATCCTTCACCCACTTTTTGATAGGGTTTTTTTTTTTCTTGTAAATTTAAGTTCCTTATAGATTCTGGATATTAGCCCTTTGTGAGATGGATAGATTGCAAACATTTATTCCCATTCTGTAGGTTTTCTGTGCACTCTGATGATAGTTTGTTTTGCTGTGCAGAAGCTCTTTAGTTTAATTTGATCCCATTTGTCAATTTGGGCTTTTATTGCCATTGCTTTTGGTGTTTTAGTCATGAAGTCTTTGCCCATGCCTATGTCCTGAATGGTATTGCCTAGGTTTTCTTCCAGGGTTTTTATGGTTTTAGGTCTTATGTTTAAGTCTTCAATCCATCTTGAGGTAATTTTTGTGTAAGGTGTAAGGAAGGGATCCAGTTTCAGTTTTCTGCGTACGGCTAGCCAGTTTTCCGAGCACCATTTATTAAATAGAGAGTCCTTTCCCCATTGGTTGTTTTTGTCAGGTTAGTCAAAGATCAGATAGTAGATGTGTGGTGTTATTTCTGAGGCCTCTGTTCTGTTCCATTGGTCTATATATCTGTTTTGGTACCAGTACCATGCTGTTTTGGTTACTGTAGCCTTGTAATATAGTTTGAAGTCGGGTAGCATGATGCCTCCAGCTTCGTTCTTTTTGCTTAGAATTGTCTTGGCTATACCAGCTCTTTTTTGGTTCCATATGAAATTTAAAGTAACCACCACTTCTTTTCAACATCACAAAAGAACTCTCACCCAGAGCAATTATCAAGAGAGGGAAATAAAAACCATCCTAATGGGAAAGAAAGAAGTACAATTGTTTCTGTTTGCTGATGACATACCTTATACCTAGAAAGAAAACCTAGACTCCACCAAAAACCTGTCAGAACTGATAAAGTCAATAAAGTTGAAGGACACAAAATCAACATAAAATAACAGTAGCATTTCTATATACTAATAATGTACTATCCAAAAAGGAAATAAAGAAAACAATCCCACTTAAAATAGCAATAAATAAATTAAATAATGTAAATAAGTGTAAATGTAACCACAGAGATAAAAGTTCTGTATACTGAAAACTAATGAAATATTGATTACAGAAATTGTAGAAAACAAATTAATTAAAGCATAGCCCATGTTTATGGCTTGGAAGAATTAATATTGTTAAAATGTCCACACCACCCAAAGGAAATCTACAGATTCAATGCAATTCTTGTCAAAATTCCAACGTAATTTTTCACAGAAATTTTTTTAAAATCCTAAACTTTGTATGCAACCACAAAAGACCCTGAACAGCCAAAACAATCTTAAGCAAAAGGAAGAAACCTGGAGGCATCACATTCCTTCAAAATATATTATAAAGCTATAGTAATCAAAATACTATGATACTGGCATAAAAACACACATGGTTCAAACATATTTTAAATCTTTATCTCAAAAATCAAAATACTCAGTTTTATCATAAATTTAAAATTATAATTCAAAATGTAAAAATAATTCTACACATAGGGGAATAAAAGATAAAATGTGAAAAATAAAAATAATATTTGAAAACCGAGAGAGTTAGTTATCTTTCAATATTCTACTAATTAGTTTCATTATTATGCATTTTTCTCAATACGAAATGAAACTATGCAATGGGAGGTGCCTAGGTAATGTTTCTAATTGTATAATAGAAACTTAAAGTGCTTTGTATTCATAGAAGAAAAGTACTATGACAGATAACAGCATTGAACACAAATGCTCTACAACAGTAGAAAAATGGGACATGATTCAAACTATTGTCAGGCTAATCATTTAAATGTTATTCAATCTAATTTTTAAAGAACTATAAAGATCAGTATTATTATTGCAAATACATCTAAAATTGAGAAGTTGGTAAGCCAATTCAATATATGCAGGCACATCCCATACATTTTAATTATGTGATTTAAAATCACGTGGTGAAAAATACTTTCCGAGACTCACTTCATGAAGAAAATTAGAAAAGAAAATGTAAATCCAAAGATACCTTTTACCAACAACCACATACTTTCAGGGCAGGGGCCATAAGTGACTTGTGAACTGTGTTTACACCATGGGCATGTGGCAGAACCAGTTAATCTGGGAAAGAGATCTGTCTGTCATTCTTTGTACCTGAACCATGTTTAAGAGCTTCAATGATGCTATGAACTATCATGCAATTATTTTAACATATGGGGTACTTTGATGACAATATGAAGCCTAAGCCAAATTCAGCCTGACACTTGAATTTGCTTTTGTAAATAATTTTTATTGGAGGACAGCTGTGCCCATATGTTTACGGATTGTCTATAGACACTTTTGTCCTACAATGTCAGAGTTCAGTATGATTGTATGGCTTGCAAAGCCTAAAATATTTACTATGTGACTCTCTACAGAAAAAGTTTGCCAACCCTTGTCCAATAGCAATGTATCCACTTGTTGTTAAACCTGCTAGGCTATTGTTAACCCACTTATGCCAGAGGTTGCAATTTTTTTGTGTGAAAAATCAGACTTTGGCGATGACCTTGAGCAGTAGGATATACATGACTCCCACAAGTTTAGTGTTCCAATGATGGAACACTAGGCATAAATGGGTTAATGCACAGCAACTAACAAATCCATAACTTTGGAATGGAAGCTACATTAAGAAGGCCAACCACATCAAATAAAATATGTTGTTAACCTATGGACAACTATTCTACACATATTAGAAATAATGCCGAGAAAATTGTAAAACAAAAATAGATTTTCTTGTCATATTATACATGGCATACTGACATACATATAATTTGATTAAATGAATGGTTTTTAATAATCCAGAATTAAATTTCTTTGTTAAAGCTATTTCCTCTCCATGGAATTCATTCCCAACCTTCTCCACTTAGAGAGATCCATAAAGCATTCAGACTTAGCTCAGGTTTCCTGCCTGGAAGCCTTGTAACAGCCCATTATGGCCCAAACACAGATTCTAGTTTCCTCTTCCAACTCACTGCCCTATGAAGTGCTGCTTCTGACCCACTTCTGCCTGCTCCCCTGAGCCCTGGGGACCTCCACATGTGGATCTGGCATTTCTGTATAGGGTCATGATCTAGCTCAGTATCTAGTGTTTAGAGTATGCTAAGCATGAGTTGCCTAAATTAATTACTTTAATAATATTTCAAATTCCTAAGGGAACCATGTCCAAAAAGTGCCTTTTAATATTACCTCATCAACAATGCAAACAATCTTAAAATGTGAATCTTAACTGTTGATTTGTCTTTTTTGTGAGAATATTTAAATATTTTTACTTTTTAAAAAATCCACTTTGTAGTAAAAAAGAATTGATTTCATTTTTTGCAGTTATTAAGAAAGTAATTGTAAGATATTTGGAAATGCAAAAAATTAAAAAAATTATTTAAGTTCTACCATCCCAAATAAGTGGTGTTCACACCTGGCTATGCTATTAATAGGAATCTCCTGTTCCCTCTTTAAAGTCTAATCATTTGCAGTCATGGACTTCAGAGGTTTGCTAACAGAATATACCATGCTAAGAGTCACAATGGTAGCATTGCTGTATTTACGTTAAACAGCAAATCTGCTAGATGTCTTTTTAATCGGACTAAGTGGTCATGTTGCATTTAGTCAAAAGCTGTCACTGATTGTCTTTCTCAAGATTTCCAAGCTTCAAGTTGCAGGTTTACATTAGTCTGTTTTGATTTTTAGCGAAGTTAGCAACTCATTAACCAAATGAGTTGCTATGATAGAGTAAGTCCTCAATGCCAATTTACCTAACATGTACATTTTTGGGATGTGGGAGGGAACTGGAGTACACGAAGAAAACCCAGACATGAGGAGAATGTGCAATCTCCAAACAGACAGTGGTCCTGGCCAGGAATCATTTATTTTTTTCTTACCAATGTTATAACAAAACAACATTATTCAAGATCGTGCTGTACGCCATATACCCACAAAAGGAGCATTTACAGCTTTATTTTGTAATCTTGGATTATAAGATAACATTCTTTTTTGCATGTCAGTCTTTTCTTCTGCCTAAAATGTCCCTCTTTAGATAGTAATCCTTTGGAAGTAGATTTAGAGAGGGTTTTCTGGTCATAAATATTGTTATGGTGTGTTTAAAATATTACTATTATTTTAAAATGTTAATCTCCCAAAGAAGAGAATTCCAGATGATCAGTTATAATCTCTTAGTTTCTTAAAAATATTTAAAGTATAAAGTATACTAGAAATTGGAATTTATAAAAATGCATCCACTTTGCTGTTACTACTAATTTTGCAATTGGTATACTTGTTTCTTTACAAGCAATGTTTATTTTATCTTCCGTTGTTTTTGAGATCTTATCTTTGCCTGTGATATTCTGTGTGTCCAGCTGTGATTGTCTTTTTTTTCTTTTTATTCATTCTCCTTGGAATTCATTATACCCTCTAAATCTGAAAATTTTTGTTCTTCATTAATTCTAGACAACTCTCAGCATTTAGCACTTTTACTATTGCCTCCTCTCATGCTCCTTATGTTTAAAGATCCAATTAGATGAATATTTGCCCCCTTACTATTTTCTATGTCTCTTAATCTCTCCTTTATACTTCCATATTTCCTCTTTTCTCTACGTGTCCAACTCCTGGTAAATGTTTCAGGTCTATTTTCTAGTTACTGATTCTTTTTCATGTATCTCTTACCTGCCACTGAACACATCATTGGTGAGGTATTTAATTTTAATGACTATTTTTTTATTTTAGCCGTTACATTTGGTTATATTCTAGTCTTCCTAGCATATTTTGGAGCATATTATTCTTTTTCATCTTGTATTTCTTTGAAAAATCTAAATAATTTTTTTTGTGCTCTATGATTCTGTTACCTGAAGATCCTGGTTTCTGCTGGCTTTCTCTTGGTGGCTTGTTTCTTTGTGTACTTGGTGATTTTCAAATGTGAGCTCATATTTCATGTTTTTCTGGATTTTATTTGCTGGAATCCTGGAAAGCGTGGGTTGAAGGAGCAAACCTTCAGAAAGTCAGAGCCAAATACAGTTTGTTTCTGCCAGTTACCCTAGGGCATTCTTACCCATGTGTGACTACATAATGTTAATTTCTAGGATTGGTATTCTCTGTGCCATGAAAGTAATGTAAATCTGAATTCCTGGGGACATCGAAAGCCTATGATTTAGAAGTTTTGAAGAGAGAGTATTATTTTTTCAATGAAAGCACAGGTTAAGACAAACAAGTGCCAGTACAGTCCAGGGCTGAGTCAATCCCAGAGCCCGCAGATGAGTCAACTCCATCCAGCAGTAATCCAGATGCTCTGCTGCACACAAGGAAGAGAGAGAGAGAGACATGAAGAAATCAGGCATAGACTCTAACCTTTAAGAACTCACATAAAAGTGAGGCTGATGGAAATGTACACCGCTAGTAGTGATGCAAGGATTTAAGATTCACCCTCTGTGGCAGCATAAGCAAAAGTCTACCTGTGGCTGATTAAGGAAGCAGTGAAGCAAAAATCTAAGCATGTGGTATTTGCACTGAACCTTGAAAAATGGTGACCGTATTCACAGGCCCCCAGAAATGAAAAGGCATTCTAGATACAGGAAAACATCAGCAAAGCATGGACGGCGAGGCCATGTGGTGGATTTTAGAGGTAGAGCCTGAAGTAAAATGAGAGTTGCACGGGAATGTCATGAGAGCCAAGATCAGAGCAGTCTTGTGCTTTACCTGCCATCTAAGGCATGTAGATTTCACTAAGTAAATAAAAGTGAGCCAACACAAATCTACAACCAGTGAACTTTCATGTCAAATCCTCCTACACATCCATAAACAGCAACCATTCCACCCTGTTCCTCAACCTGAGCCTTAGTTGGTTTTAGATGGTACCAAAACAAGTCGTTTGATACAGCAATATTCAGTAAACTTTTTAAAACATAAATATGATGTGAACAATTCAAATTACATTGACATTTTTCCTGAGTTTCCATGTTTGGGGCAATCTTTAAGTAACCTACAAGTGTTTGATATCATGATACATCCAGCTTATGTTTATATTAAATCAAAATGGACAGGAGAGGAAAAAATGTTAAGGATCCCAGTGTTTGATGTACCTAATGCAAATGATTTATGTCAATGTCATAACTTTGTAAGTAGACCCTCCTATGAGCACTTTTCTACATTTCTGTGGACAGCCAGTCAGAATAGACTAAGGGGTAGCTCTATCTACTAGGAACATTCGCCCACTAATATCTTCAATAGGACGTAAAAGACAGGTAAACAGAGGCCATAGAACAAGGCCGTGTCAATAAAGCAAAGGATTGTAAAGTCAGATTTTTAGAGATGTTAAGTGGCTGAAAGAAAGGGCTGAAACTAGTGAGGCAGTGTTTCATGGGGTAAAAACATCTACCTTTGATTCTCTCACTTCAACTAGACCCAAGCAGAAGGGAACTTATTTAAACAGCAGTTCATGGAAGAAAAGCCATCATAGGCTACATCATCAACTCAAAAATGAAATACCCGTGAAAGCTCTGCCTAAACATCTAAACTCAACATAGGCAGCTTTAATGTAAATGAATAGTGGAAACCTAAGGATACGATGTTTTGTTGCACTTGCCATTGGATTACTGTGCTTGACTTTGAGTCACTGCAAACTGCCATGTGTTTAGAGGTGATCCTGGATGTTGCAGGGGTCCAGGACTCAGGAGATCCCGGATAATTTAAGTGGCAAGTAGCAGACTTCATGGAGGACATTTAGTGTAAGAAAGGAGAAAACTTAGGTCCGACATGTAGAAGTTTCAAACAGAAAAGTTTTGATGTGTCACAGCAGGAAGTAAAAAAGTATCACTCCCACTCAAAGAGGATTTCCTATCAATTTGAGCTCTTCTAGTTTAATCACAGATTTTGTAAAATAATGAGGTCTGCAACAGAATTTAAACAGGGACTACGCAACCACTTGATGGGATATTGGGAATATCTACATCGTGCTGGACAAAAATATTAATGGTTCCTTGTGTGGCTTTGGAACCCAGATTCTCCTGCAACATCATTCTACATTGGTGCCATGAGGGCCAGACACTGTCACAACACTGCCCTTCTTGCTGAAAATATCAGTAATCTCCTTCAAACAGATAACTTGACTTCACCAGACTTTTTTCAGTACTTGGCAGCTCTGTAAACTTTTTATTAGCCCATTTATTGTTTATTTTGCACTGTTTTGTTTTAAGCACAAAGGGGTGAAGTACTAAAATATGTTTAGGGCCCATATCCCATTAAATCACAGATACTCAGTATGGCTGAGCAAATGTTTACTTCCCAGGGTCAGCCTAAACAAAACGAAAACAGCAGTCCCAAATATTTCCTTTGCAGAATAATCACAAAGTCTGTCTCTCCTGAAATCTTAATCCTAATCTTAAATATTTGCTGTCCTAAAATGAGGAAAGTCCTGTCAGTAATTGTATTATCTGTTCTTCTTCATGCTCATCATAAATGCCAAAGGGTAATTATTCCTAGAAAAATCAATCTTTAGTGATAACACGCAATGTGTTTTTAATTAATGAAGCTGCTTGATGCTGGCAGACTGGAAGTATCTTATCATCACATGCTGGGGAATTCACACAGGGTCCTGTCTGTGCATGCCGATCCCTGGAGCCAAAGAAAAATCTCCTGTCATTAAATCCTCTGCTGAACTAGCCTACACACTAAATAGGCAGAGGATCACGCCAGCCATCATGCTGGATAAGTGTATCAAGATATAACGCATGCCAGAAGCTGATGAAATACTTTGGCAAGAGCAGTGACCAGTTTTGTTATAATAAGTTGTGGTTTATCTCCAGTGTGGAGGGGAGAAAACTCATTTATGATTGCTCAATATTCTTGAGCAAAATACGACTGTCATCTGAATCCAGAGTAGAAGAGAGGATTTTTGTTTCTTTGTTTCTACGTTTATTTTGTTTTTAAGAGGAAAAGCAGCTTCTCAGTTGATGAGCAGTGGGAACAACACTGGATTTGTGAAGAGGGCTCACTGCGATTGAGTCACTTCACTTTTTTCCTTGCTCCTATACTTGGTACAAGTCCCCTACCCTCTCCAAGACTCATTTCCTCCTTTCTAAAATGAGGCCAAGAGCACCCACTTCAGGATGAACACACAAGTTAAAGCGTTGAAGCACATTGCAGGCTATACAGATAAAGACATTGTTATTCTTTCTAGAAATAATAATTATTTGTTTCTTACAGACTCCACTAAAGTGAGAGTTGGAACTAAACATTCTCCAACATTCCTTTTAAAAAATTATCAAATTATTAGTTTTTAATTCCAAAATTTTAGGTTTTAGTTTGTAGGCCTGATTAACAAAAGCTACTTTTATTTTTTTATTTATTTTTTTCCGTGTGTAGCCAAAATTGAATGTAGGCATGAAATGCAGGGAATTTTTTGATAATGGGACAGAGAGGTATTTATTGTTTCAGAAAGCACTTCCTGAAAACATTTATAACCAAAGAATCAATAAAATGATCGGTTCAGAGATAAGTATACTGGAAGGAAATAATGATCATTGCAACACATGGCTAAACACCCTGGAATCATTCTTCCTTGTATTATTAAGCATAATTTTTACATTAACACAAAGAGTCAAAATAAAAGTTCCCTGCTGTGCTTACACAATACTCTGCAGCTGAGCAATAAGAACTTCGAGTGAAGTAAGGAGCAATTAGAGCAAAAGACAACTCAAACTAATTATTTGTAATCATATAAGTATAGCTTAGATCGACTCACCTGTAAAACAGGATAATTACCTAGGTATTGGATACTCTTTAAATGTTTGTAGGATTAAATTGACATTTCAGTTATAAGCTATTATTGAGTATTGGAACCAAACAAGCATGGAATACAATAGGGATAAATCAAATAATGTAACTACAGATAAATTATAATATAATAGAAGGATAATATTAGTATTACAATATTATAACAATTATATCTGCAGATCAAGGAATTTTGTAAAGATAATTGAGACAAACCAGATGGAAAAAACTTGTAAAGATGCTAAAAAACAAACAAAAAACATATTGCCCTTGCTCGCTTTCTTGGGCCCAGTATAGAAAAGACTAACTTCTGTATAATTTCCACCTTAGTTTCTAGGTGGAACAGTTGAACTACTGACCTCTGTGTAATTATTTCATAATCTGCTTCCTCTTCATGAAACGTTTAGTCCAAATCTCTGTATGACCAAGCTTTTCCCATCTTCCAAAGCCCAGATGAAAGAGGTCATCCACAGAACTCCCCTGTTCCTCTACTCCACCATATTTCTCTCTCCTGCAAAGGAGTTCTCTCTAGCATTGACCTTGCAGTGGTGTATTCCATGAGGGCCAAATCTAAAGCATACAGTCATGCACCACACAATCGTGTTTCCATCAACTACAGGCTGTGTATTCAACAGCTGTCTCATAAGATTATAATGAAGCTGAAAAATTCCTACTGCCTAGTGATATCATAGTGCAATGCATTACCCGGGTGTTTGTGGTGATGCTGGTGTAAACAAAACTACTATGCTGCCAGTTGTTTAAAAGTATAGTGCATACAATTATGTACAGAATATATTACTTGATAAGATAATAAGCGACTATGTTACCACTTTATGCATTTAGCATACTATATTCTTGTTGATATTTTTTATTGTATTTTTATACTCATAAAAAAAGTTAACTGTAAAACAACCTCAGGCAGGTCTTAGACATTGTCATCATAGGAGATGGCAGCTCCATGCAAGTTATTACTCCTGAAGACCTCCCAGTGGGACAAGCTGTGGAGATGGAAGACTGATATTGATGATCCTGAACCTGTGGAACCCTAAGCTAATTTATGTGCTTCTGTCTTAGTTTTGAACAAAAATGTTTAAAAAGTAAGAAAAATAAAAATAGATACATGCCTATAGAATAAGGATATAAAGAAAGAATATGTTTTTGTAGCAGGTATATAATGTGTTTTTATTTTAAGCTACATGTTATTGCAAAAGAGCCAAAAAGTTTAAATAACTTAAAAGTTTATAAAGTAAAATGTTGCAGTAGGCTAAAATTACTTTGTTACTGAAGAAAGAAAAAATACTCTTTTGTAAATTCAGTGTAGCCTAAATGCACAGTGTTCATAAAATCTATCATAGTGTTGAGTAATTGACTCACTGGGCTTTCATATTCACTCACCACTCACTCACTGACTTACCCAGGGCAACTTCCAGTTCTACAAACTCCATTCATGGTAAGTTCTCCATATATATGCACCCTTTTAAAAAATATTTTATCCTCTATTTTTACTTTACCTTTTTGATGTTTAGATATCTTTAGAAACAAAAGTATGGAACCATTGTGTATACTCGTCTACTGTATCAAGTTCAGTGACATGCTGCACAGGTTTGCAGCCTAGGAGAAACAGGCTATACATATAGCCTAGCTGTGTAGTAAGCTCTACCATCTGGGTTTGGGTAAGTACAGTCTATGATGTTCACACAAAGACAAAATTGCCTAATAGTGCAATTTTAATTTCTCAGAATGTATCCCCATTGTTAAGCAATGCACTACTGTATTCACACTTATATTTCCTGGTATCTTCCAACAGTGCTTACTTATGTCTGGTGTGGCCCACATAAAATTGATCAAATGACACAAGAGTGATACTCTTAAAATAAGGTAAGTGGGTGTGTCTTGCAGGGTGTGGAAGAAGAAATGTCGATAATACTGACCATTCAATGTAGGAAAATTTGATTTGGGACACCGTCAAGATATTACTCTCCCTTAATAAGAGTTGGCAGACCAAACAAGAACATATGGGAGAATGATCTCCAGTACTAACTGTTATTTTGCAGTGTACTAAATAAAAAATAACTTTCTTATACAGAATAAGAGACAAATTGTATTTAGAAATTGAATTTACAATTCACAAGAAGCTGAAAGAGTAATTTACACTCTGCAAAAGGATAGAGGCTTAAGAAAAGCATAGACACCCAGTTCTATGTCAGAACCCGACAGGCACAGGCTCAAAAGAGCCCCATCTGCTCTAGAACACGAACCACTTCTTACTTAAGGCTTCTCACCAACATTCTTTTGAGAAGGGAAGGAGAATGTAACAGGAAAACTGTGCTATGTTATGTATGTAATTTTCTGTGAATTAAAATGAAAAAGCTCTAGTCAAATGCAAGTAATTATTTCATTTTGTGGGTTTGATAAATCTTTATTAAAAGTTGTATTGAACCTATACCAAGTTAAAAAAAAAACTTCTTTAGATATTATCCATTTATTCTTACATGCATTCATTTATTTAGTGTAGGATTGTTGAGTGCACACCGTTGGATGATGTCTACATGTCAGGGATACAGAAAGGAAAGAAAAACAAATGTCCCTATCCATAAAGGTGGAGGATATTAAACTAATGTTCCCATTACTCGTGTATGTTTTTGGAGGAGTAATGTTAATGAAGGAAGATAATATGGTTTGGCTGTGTCCCCACCCAAATCTCATCTTGAATTGTAGCTCCCATAATTCCCACGTGTTGTGGGAGGGACCCAGTGGGAGATAATTGAATCCTGGGGGCGGTTTCCCCCATACTGTTCCCGTGGTAGTGAATAAGTCTCACAAGATCTGATGATTTTATAAGATGTTTCCCCTTTCACTTGGTTCTCTCATTCTCCCCTGCCTGCCGCCATGTAAGACATGCCTTTCACCTTCTGCCATGATTGTGAGGCCGTCCAGCCACATGGAACTGTGTGTCCATGAAACCTCTTTTTCTTTATAAATTAACCAGTCTTCGGTATGCAGTGTGAAAATGAACTGATAGAGAAGATAACCATATTCAGCAGTGTGAAAACAAACTGATAGAGAAGATAACCATATTCAGCTACACAGTGTTAGTGGATTAACCATTAGTAGGTCATGGAAACAGGAGTTGAGGATATGATGGAGTGTGGGATAGAGAAACAGGTGTTTTGCTTGGAGATGGTCCTGCCCCCCATTCCCACTACGCTACCCACCACATTTAGAGAGCATAAGTCTTAGGTATGAAGTAGTATATTTTTGATACCAGAAGCAGCATAAAAGAGGAAACTGGAGCTTTTAACAGCCAGAAGCCATGTTACCCAAGAAATCGGAAAAACATGCTTGATGTTGTGCTCCACCCCACCATCCCCAAAATCATACCCTCTCCTTCCATCCCAGAAGCAGCAAAAAGTGTGCTTACTCACAGATGATCAGTGATTTCTTTTATGCTGTAGAAATTCACTCACATGGCCTCCTCAAACTAATTTCCTATATCCAAATAAAAAGAAAAAAGTCAAGAATCAACATAAAAGTATTAAATAAGGAAAATCAACTCAACCAGTAAAACTTTGTGAAATATTTAAGTACATAATAGATTAATAAATATATTAATAGAAGCATAAAATACTTCAATAGATTCAAGAGGGTATTATATTTATTCTATAATCTTTAGTAAAAAGTATCAGTATTTATAAATATAAATATAATTAGTGAAATTGAAAAGGACAAAAATAAACAAGCAAAAAACCTTCAACAAATGACCAAAATAGCCATATCAACTCCTTGTAAATTGGTTAAGAAATATAAATTATGTGAAATGAGTAATAAAACAAGTAATTAAATAATAAAGCTAAATAAAGTGTCATGTGTGATGAATGTGACAGAGATTAAAACCATGTAAAAAACTTTAAGAGATAAGGAGTAGCTCCTCTTGGGACATGATCTTGGAGCCTGTAGCCACAATGTAAGCCCAGCTACACAGAGGCTGTGATGTGTAAAGAATGTGTGAAGAGATCACGTGGAGAGAGACAAAGACAGACAGAGCTGGGGAGAGAGGGCAGGAGACAGAGAGAGAGGGACAGACCAGTAGAGAGCTCAAGCTCAAGGAAGCCCAGAGTTCCAGCCTCTAGATGCGTGATGTGCCCCAGTCCAGACACCAGACATGGGAGTGAAGAAGCCTGAAAGACAGCCCTAGCCACCACCTCACTACAAAAGCATAAGAGACCCCAAGTGAGAACCACCTGGCTGAGCCCCACTGATCTGCAGATTCTAAGCAAGATATACAATGGTCATCGTTTGAAGCCCCTGCATATGGATTGCTTGTCACAGAGCTGAAGACAGCCAGAGCAGACTTGCATACCCGGGAGTGGAGTGCTAATTCACAAAGCCCAAGACTTGTGAGTGAGATGGTGGCTCTGCAAGCAGGTAGCCTTCAAGGTTGGAAGAATACTGGTGGTGACAGGGGGATAAGGGCTGGGAGGAAAGTGAGGGAAATGTTGGAAGGTGAAGGAGACAAAAGGGCACCCTGTTAGTTAGTGGCAGAAACTCAACCAATATGGCCCCACACAGTGACATAGGAAAGAGTAAATGTAATAAATAATCTGGGGAAATCTGGGAGACTTGTCAAAAGTGAAAATTGGTGTATTTTGGCTATGTATGATTAAATGAGGATAAAGAGAGGAGTTGAAAAAGAAAAGGCCACTTAATTTTCACGCAAAATTTATAGGAAAGACAAATAAGCCACCAGGTCTCAGAAGTTTGAAAGTAAAGCTCAGGGCCAGGTGCAGTGACTCAAACCTGTAATCCCAGCACTTTGGGAGGCCAAGGCAGGCAGATCACTTGTGGTCAGGTGTTCAGGACCAGCCTGGTCAACATGGTGAAACCCTGTCTCTACTAAAAATACAAAAATTAGCCAGGCATGGTGGCACAGGCCTGTAGTCCCAGCTACTTGGGAGGCTGAGGCAGGAGAATCGCTTGAATCCAGGAGGCAGAGAGTGTAGTGAGCTGAGATCACACCACTGCACCCAGCCTGGGTGACAGAGTGAGACTCCATCCCAAAATAAAAATAGAGAAAATAAAGCTCTGTTACTCTTAGCATGTCCAGATGGCAAACAATGCTAAAATGAAGAAAGAACCTAAAATCCAGTGTCAGAGATGACCTGTTAAGACCTCAGGAAGATCTAAGGTGGGCCTCATAGATCCTTTCAGAGAGACAGAAGAACTTCTGAGACTTGAAAGTCCGGGCCTCTCAGATTCTGCTAGAAATAGGGCTTCTCAGAAGCTTAAGATCACAGTCTTCCTGGGAGCCTCAAGTAGAGACAGGCTTATCTCAGAGATGTGTGGTTGCAGCCTTTGCGTAGTGGAAGGCACCCTCATCTCACAGGAGATCACCAAAGTTCTTAAGAGAATTATTCTATGGAAACATGACCCACTTGGGCTAAAAAGAACAAAGATAGACACAATAAAATGATAACTATGGACCCCTGAACTGCCAGGAGTGGTGTGGTGGGCAGAATTTGAAGACGGCTGCCAAATCTCTGGGGGAAACACACCAACCTCCAGTTGTTTCATCCAATGTTAATCTAGGGACCGCTGTGAAGGGATTATGTGAATGTAATTAAGGTCCTGAATCATCTGACCTTGAGATGGGTAGATGATCAGGTGAGCCTGATTTGATCACACGAGTCTCTTAAAAGCAGGAAGTTCTCTCCAGCTGATGGCAGAAGAGGAAGTTGGAGGGATGCGCTCTGGTGAGCCTGGCAGAACGCCCATATCTGTGCTGCAAACTTCCCTCCAGGGCCACTTGACAAGGAACCGCAGGCGTCATTCAAGGAGCTGAGAGCTAATGGAAGAATAGACACTTCAGCCCCACACCCACGCAGACATGAATTCTGCCAGCAACACTGCACTTGGAAGAGGACCCTGATCCCCCATGAGAACGTGGCCCTGGCCCCATGAGTCCCTGCGCAGAGAACCTGTCAGCCTGGGCCTGGACTCAGGACCCAAGGAGACTGTGCGATAATAAATAAGTGTTGTTCTAAGCCACTAATTTGTTGTAATTTGTTCCAAAGCAGAAATTGGACTGAGGACACTATTCAGCTCCAGAAACGTGTCACTCCCTATGGAAAAAGAAGGGTTACTCCGAGCCCAGAGGGTGAAGCCAGAAGCCATGGAGACCTGCCAGGGCAGTAGGCTGGGCCCTAGTCTGTGGACTGTGAGTGTCTGATGCATCTCCACATGATATGGACCAGGAACTGCTGTGCCCACTCCCCCATTTCTCCCTTTTTCAGCTTGAGAGTTCATTGGGGCCATCTTATTTCTGCCCTGCAGTTGTAAGTTAAGTGAGTGAGGGACAGAGACACTACCTCTTCTGTGGTTTTCGTTTCTCTCCAGACGGAGAGAAACTAGATCTGAGGAACCTCAAGCCAGAAACCTCACCTGTATCGCAAACTGATTCAGGCAATAATGAGGCTTTGGGGGAATTTGGCAGGGGTGGATACCATTTTCATGCAGGAGGAACGTACATGATTTGTGGCCAGATGTCTGACTCTGGTGACTTAAAATCCTGTCTGGAAATTCTCTAACATCCCACCCAATATGAGGTGGTCTCTGTCTCCTCCCTCAGCTCTAGAGGTTGGGGGGCCTCGTAACTGCTCCCAGATAGAAGAAATGGTGCTGTGTTTGAGGAGGCCACATCCCTGCCAGCTTCCCTTGTCACCCTCTCTCTCCTTTAGCCATGCAAGAAGCATCCCCAGTCTGAGTTCACCAAATGGAGAGGTTAACTGGGGTCCCTGGAGAGAGAGAAAGGAGGCCCCTCTACCTCAGCAGCCCCGAGCCTTCCTAATCCAGGATGAGACTGGGGGGTTTAGGGTGACATTGAGAAGACCCCGACGCCAGCCACCATCTTATGCAACAGCGAATGCAGAATGAAAACAGCCTCGCTGAGCCTTGCTAGGCCTCACACTCAAGAGCAAAATCAGTGATCTCTATTTTTTAAATGAAAAATCAAAGTCGAGGAGTGACAATTAGACAATTGAACTGTCACCTAAGAGGATTTCCAGCATATCAAAGACATGGAAGGGGAGGATCCCATTGAACAGGAGAAAGACCTACTGCTTAAACTGAAATGACATTCAAAGTGTAAGCCAAAAAATAAAATTCGGGGGGACATGTTGAGCTATATTTCGGTGAGAATTCTGGTCTCTAAGGACAAAAGAAAACATCCTTTGCTCCCTGGCTCCATCAGGAACAAGGAGGCAGACAGCTGTGCCATTCCTTCTTCACTGGCACCTGTTCCCATGCCACACCTCCGTCCTGAGCAGGTTTTGTTTACTGGGGGACATCATCAATTATTTTGGATAGAATATCGTTGCAGAAATCTCCTTTCAGTCTTTGCATCTTCATTCATGCTTTGAAAACAAGACAGGCTCAATCACTGGTAGAAAAATAGAGCAATAAGAAAATGAAAATTGGGTAAAATTAATTTCCCTTATTGGACGCACCTGGGCATGGCCACCAGGTTTTCCCCAGAAACGCTGGGAGAGGGTCTCTGCCCAGACCCCAGGCGAAGAGCAGAGCCAAACCTTCTCTGCATTGCATTTGCCTCCTTATCTCTCAGCTCTTTCCCTGTGGCTAAGCCTAGAGCCCCTCTGACTTCTCCCCCATTTGTGGGGCCTCAAGGGCTGGGCTTTCCTCTCCCTTTACTCCATTTCCTAATTTTCTATCCTGTGTTATAGTAAAACTATGATAGGTGTAAGCAGATTTTATCTTAAAATCCTATTAGAGCCAAGAAATTTAGAATACCTCTCTCTCTCTCTCTCTCTCTCTCTGTCTCTGTGTGTGTGTGTGTGTGTGTGTGGTGTGTGTATACCAGTGCTTGTTTTTTGTTTTTTTTTTTTTTTTGAGACGGAGTGCTCTTGTTGTCCAGGCTGGAGTGCAGTGGCACAATCTCAGCTCGCTGCAACCTCCGCCTCCTGGGTTCAAGCAATTCTTCTGCCTCAGCCTCCCAAGTAGCTGGGATTACAGGCTCCCACCACCACACCCAGCTAATTTTTTGTATTTTTAGTAGAGATGGGGTTTCACCATGTTGGCCAGGCTGGTCTCAAACTCCTGACCTCAGGTGATCCACCCACCTCAGCCTCCCAAAATGCTGGGATTACAGGCATGAGCCACTGCGTCCAGCCTGATTTTTGAACCTTTACTCACTAAAGTGGTGGAAATAGATTGTTGCAATCTACAGAGAAGAATGCCTAACTGAAAGTGTTTAATAAAATAATCAAAACATTTGCTATTTCTTATAACAGAAAATGTGGATGAACCCATGGCTTTTAGTTCCGACGCAGACGCTGGCCTAATCCTTTTAAGAGATGATTTCCTGCTTCAAAGACCGCTCTTTGTTGCAAGGTAGCCACACAGATTTAGTCATGGTGTCCCCATCCAGCTACATTCAAAGGGAGTTTGGTTTTCCTTCTGTAGAGAATAAGAGACACCTTCCCAGACCACCTGGGACCCTTACAAGGACCTGGGACAGGTCTCCTGTGCTAGCTGCAAGGAGCCAGCTCTTCCAGGAGAGGCCTCGGTGGACGAGAATAGCTATGAGTTGGCCAGCAACAGTGTCATTCAGAGATAGAGAAACTCTCAGGATTGCTCACCGTCTCCTTCCCTGGAGTGCCAGCCAGCATGGCTCAGCCGCAGAAGAGAGAAATCAAAATATGTGGATTCAAGAATTTTAAATCACTATCCCTGTGAGTTCTGCAATGCATAGTGTGCTACCCTGGGACCTGCTGGCCTGTGAGGGTATGACCAGAAGCCTGCATCCACCTAGGGGAACTTAGGGGAGCAACCTCCAGATCTGCACAGTTGGGAGAGCAGGCAAATGACAAACCATGAAGCAAAGACGCACACTTTGGGAGGAGTGGATGCTGGAAGAGGACCTCAGACACTGGCTCCTCAGAGCCATGCTGAAACAGGTATCCAGCAAGCCGTCTCCTTTTAGGTCACTTTGCACCCGATGGAAAACCATAGCATTTTTCAAAAAATAAAATAAAATAATTAGGCCGGGCACGGTGGCTCATGCCTGTAATCCCAGCACTTTGGGAGGCCAAGGTGGGTGGATCACTTGAGGCCAGGAGTTCGACACCAGCCTGGCCAACATGACAAAACCTGTCTCTACTAAAAATACAAAAAAATAGCCGGGCCTGGTGGCAGGCACCTGTATTCCCAGCTACTGGGAGGCTGAGGCAAGAGAATTGCTTGAAACTGGGAGGCAGAGGTTGCAGTGAGCCAAGATCGCACCACTGCACTTTAGCCTGGGCAACAGAGCGAGACTCCGTCTCAAAAAATAAGAAAATAAAATCAATAGAGCCCAGAACAATCATGTTTATATGGACATTTTGAGAACTGATAGTCTTTGTGAAGTTGTCTCAAAACTAACAGTCCCTCCATGTATGTAAGAAATTAAAACAAATGACCACAAAATTCTGTACAATCTCGAAGCTTTGATGAATTGGAGGCAGTTAGGAAATGCCCCAAAGTAGAAAACATACAAATATTTGTGTTTTTCCTGAATACATGAGTAATATAAAGGAACTCTCTTCACTTAAAAAGCAGTGTTCGTGCCTCGTCTGGTCTTCTTTTCTGGGAACTGCCCGCCATGCACACGGGTCTTTCCCATCTTCAGTTTGTGGCCTGTAACTCAAGGGAGTTGGTCTGTTTTCTGTCTGCTAAGTGAATTTGGTAATCACAAAGCCACAGCGGTTGTTTAATGAAATGTAGGTGAAAGAGTTTTGTACATTTGACAGTAATTACAAAAATATAAGTGCCTGTCACCAACCAAACCGCACTCAGCGTGCAATCAGAGCTCTGTGTGCCGAATCCCGTCTGGCTTTGTCCTGCTCTCAGCAATTTTTTAAAATTACGATCCCTCCTTGTAGCTGACTTGATACTTAAGTTTGATTCCCCTTCTTTCTTTTCCTACTAAATCCGCCATTCATGAAGCCCTTCCCACTGGGCTTCATAGCTGCCCTCTACCCCAGCCTACCTGGAGCTCTGTACGAGGTGCTGGAAATGGATCCAGATAACTCTGGTTCTAAAAGGATCTTTGCTTGTCTTGTCACAGCAGGGTCCAGGCCTCAGGATTTGGACTTCTGGCTCTCTGTTCCTCTCTTCAACTGCCAAAAAAACTACGTGTTCCCAGAGAGAAGGCTAACCATGCACTTCTGTCACCCATTGACACTGCGCATGATAAACAGTCACCATGGCATTGTTAAGGACACAGTGGAATAAGATGCTGGACGAGCTCCCCACCAAAGCAGGTGAATCTCTATTGCCTCCCAACTTGCAGCATGGATGGCTCACACAGGCCTGCTCACTTCTGTTTCCACTGCTGTAAAATGGATGAGCTGAATAAAATATCTCACAAAATCTCTAATACAATACTGACATGGCAAACAAAAATATAATTTCACTAGTTCCTGAGGGACCATAAGAGACCACATTTCAAGTTGCAAGAAATAAACATATTAGAAACACAGAAATGCACAAAATAAAACTGCTGGAATCTTTGACTTTTTTTATTTTTATTTTTATTTTTAGGCAGAGTCTCACTTTGTCACCCATGCTGGAGGGCAGTGGCGCAATGTCGGCTCACTACAACCTCTGCCTCCCCAGTTCAAGCAATTCTCTCCCTCAGCCTCCTGAGTAGCTGGGATTACAGGCCCCCACCACCACACCCAGCTAATTTTTTTGTATTTTTAGCAGAGATGGGGTTTCACTATCTTGGCCAGGCTGGTCTTGAATTCCTGACCTCAGGTGATCCACTGGCCTCCACCTCCCAAAGTGCTGGGCTTACAGACATGAGCCACCGCACCCGGCTGAATCTTTGACTTTTATAAGCAACTGCATTCGTTTACTAGGATTATCATTATAAAAAAAAAAAAAACACACTGAGTAGTAGCTTAAACAATAGAAATGTATTTCCTCCCATTCCTGGAGGCTGGAAGTATGAAATCAAGGTGTGGGCGGGGCCAGTTTCTGCTGAGGCCTCTCTCCTTAGCTTGTAGGTGGCCTTCCTCTCCGTGTGTCCTCACATAGTCTTCCTCTGTGTGTGTGCATGTGTGTGTGTGTTTGTGTGTGTATGTGTGTGTGTCTGTTCTAATCACCTCTTTTTATAAGGACACCAATTATTCTGGATTAGGGCCCACCCTAATAGCCTCATTTTAACTTAATTATCTCTTTGAAGACACTCTCTAAATACAGCCACATCCTGAGGTCGTAAGAGTTGGGGCTTCAACACACAAATTCTGGAGGGACACAATTCATCCCCCTCACAGTGACAATCTTTTGTTTTAGTGGAGTGTACAGGAAAAACCAAGAGCAACTTATGATTAAGGAAAAATATTTTTTTATCTCTATATAAAAAGTAAAAGCAAGCATTTATCCCTAGCAACAAACTGTGAGACATTCCAGTGGCCTTGATGCAATCAACTGGGAAAAGCTTTATTAACTCCAGCCCCACAGATCAGAGGGAAAACATAATTCCCTTAAGCCTCAATCCTCAGCAACCATCTGCTTGCTCAGATGAGTCCCTGGTCACACCCTGGAGAGGGGAGAAATGCACCCAGGGTATAGATGGGAAGCACCTGCTGGAGGCTGGCCCTGCCCAGCACTGTCTGGGCACTGGAAATGCAGCAGGCATGAGAGAGAGGTGAAGTCCCCCTGTTCCTGAGACCTATACTCCAGGGTGGGGGCAGGAGCACAAACAAGAAAGGAATAAATAAGTAACTTAACAACATAGTCCCAGGGAACATCAATGGGATGGATGTAACAAAGTGACTGGGGGGGTCATAGGAGGAATCAGGAAAGGACTCAGTGACAGAGTGTCCAGGCAGAGGGAGGAGGAGGGACAGGCTCCAGATCTTAGGAGCATGGAGTGCTCTCCAACAGGACAGCAAGGAAGATGGAAACCACTCAGGAGCTCAGGGGGTTCTATGGGAAACCACATCATGGAGGGCTTCAAGAAAGGGGATGGTGTGATCTGAAAAAGAATAGCAAGGGAACAAGAGCTTATGGAGAGGGCAGGGGGAGCTGGGGCAGAGGCCCAGAGAGGTCACAGGGAAGGGGCAGGGAGGGATCGAGGCTGTGCCTGCAGGGTCCACTCTGTACTCCTTACCACTGTCCAGGGTGTAAGAAAGACTTTGTGAGAAGACAACACAGATAAGTATGAAACAGTCATGTCACTATGAACTTATTCATGGCAACATCAGCAATTTTACCCTTGGCACTTCCTAAGAAAAGAGCATGCTCTCGTATCAGAGGCTGAGAGAGAATGAGAAAAATGTTCATTCAGGCCCATGCATTCATTGTGTTGGCCTACACAGATATTTTAATTTAAATTTATTTCCAAAATTTACAAAAAAATGTAATGCCATCCCCAAATCTGCATCTCATGTTTCCCTTAAGGAATTGTAACACTGCACAAGGCTGAGCATCAGGTGGGCCCTGCAGAGTGCGTCCCTATTTTCCAGGCTGCTGTAGGCATCACTGGGCTCCACGCAGGCTGCAGACCACCCTGAGCAGCCAGGCGGGCCTTCAGGCTGCATCTCTGCTCCACAGGATGCCCTCAGTCATTCTGAGCATTCATGTGGCCCTGCAGCCTCTCCCAGTCTTTGGAAGGTCCTCTCAGTCACAGGGAGCAGTGCATGGTTCCTAGAGAGTACAACCTTGGCCTCCAGGCTGCTACGGGCCCTTCTCACCAGCACCTGCCTCCTGGCCTCCTTTGCTCTTTCAGCTGCCATTGACCTTACCCAGCAGCAGGTCTTTGCTACCCACACCTGCTTGTGGCCTCCCACAGTGCCTTCCAAGCTGCTCCTGCCCTGCCGGCCATGTCCTGTTCCCCTTGCTGTGCAGGCTGTGCTGAGCATGGGCATCTCCTGCCCACAACACTCACTCTCTCCAGGCTCCTACTTTTTCTGCCAAGTCCCACAAGCCTTACACAAGGTGCACGGCTGCTTTGCAGGCGCTGCAAGCCATGCTCAGTAGTGTGTGGCTCATGTAGATGAGGTTCGTGTTCTTGGACTGCTGCATTCCCTGCTGAGCAGCATGCATGTCCTGCAAGCATTATCCTTGTTCTCCCCATCACTGGACCAGTCAGGTCTTTGGGTTCCATCAGTGAGGCCAATTTTCAACGCCACTTCCAATGTTAGAGTTATGTGACGTCCTACATTGTTCTATTTCTCTGTCCCTTTTAACCATTTATTATACATACTTCATGTACATATTTTCATGAAGCTAATATAAAATTTAAAACAGTGGCCAGGAGCAGTGGCTCACTCCTGCAACCCCAGCACTTTGGGAGGCTGAGGCAGGTGGATCACTTGAGGTCAGGAGTTCGAGACCAGCCTGGCCAATATGGTGAAAGCTTGTCTCTACTAAAAATACAAAAATTAGCTGGGCATGGTGGTGCACACCTGAAAGGAGGCTGAGGCAGGAGAATCGCTTGAACCCAGGAGGCAGAGGTTGCAGTGAGCCAAGATCACACCACTGCACTCTAGCCTGGGCAACACAGGGAGACTTGTCTCAAAAAAAAAATTAAAACAGTAATATTATTTAAGTTGTCCTAATAATTAATACAAATTACTTCAATACACATATGCTAAGGCAGCACATCAGTAATGAAGAAAATTTTCAAAATGGGGAAATGATACACAGTCAAAGGAAGGTTACAACAGAAAGTGCATGCAACTAGGTTAGCACAATGGGTAGAGGGATCATCAGTTTGTCTCAGCATTTTTGGAAAAGAAAACAAAGAGTAAGCAAACAATTGCCTTTTCCATCAAAAGAAGAAGATAGAAAAAGATTGTTCAGCCTAAGCACAGACCCAGAAGGAGATGTTTCCAATGTGACAAAAGGGGAAGCGTATATGATACACTTCACTTCAAAACACCTTGTCCTTAAACTGACATCCTTAGAAGAATGTAAATGACTCATCAGAGCCCACATGATACTGGCCTTTAATCTGAAAATGCCATCACCATTTACAGACGTTAACAAATGTTCATCTCTCCCTTGAGAAAATAATTCTAAGTTGAAAATGAATCACAGTTTTGGGTTTCAATAAAGATATTATTGAATACTAACTACTACTAAGCTCTCTGCTAAACCTTTTACATAGGTTATTTCAAGAGAAGCAGATACTATTGTTGTCCTAAATGAACAGGTATTAGAATCCAATACGTTTTGGAACGGTTCCATAATCCCAACCACAGAAGTATAAAGAAAGAAGCTTCTGTTTTAATTTAATCTGTTAACCATGGTGTCCATCTGCTTCACTACATAATAGATAATCTGTGGTCCTGCATCCGAAATTCAAAATATTGTAAATATTTTCGGTAATATGATTATTATAAGCATTTCTAGTAGAATATATAGAAAAATATAGGTCTATAGGTTATGCTTGGGGGAAATAAATTCCTTCTCTGTCCATTTTGGTCCTTATTGAACTGAAACTGGGGGACAGATGACATTGCAAGGTCATTTTCTGACCTGATCCCTTCCTTGCAATAAGTCAGGTTTGAGCACAACTGTACATGTGATATTGCCTGGAAAGAAGGGACTTCCTAGAATAACACACATCTCAATAAGCCACTGCTTCCTAGAAATGAAGTAGCAGGCATCAAATTCCTCTATGGAGAGGCTCTTTGATTCAGGTGGAACTCCACCCACCACGTCCTGCCACTGCGCTATGCTAGATTTCACTGCACTACCAACTAATGTGAATAAACCACCTGTCCACTGTGTCACACTGAAATTGTCTCTGGTTTAGCTCCCAACCTCACCCCTCCGCCCCCCGCTGGACTGTGACGGTGAGCTTTCTGAAGACGGCCATGCATCTTTTCTTCTTTGTCTTCCATGCTTGGCTCAGGCCCAGCATGTGAGAGCTACACTATAAATAATCTGTAGAGCTTTACCAAACAAACAAAGAATTATATGCCAGGCCCTAAGCTAGCTCACTACATAACATCCCATCACTTTATTTCTCTCCAAGCATTTGGAAGAGGGCATTGTTAGCCGCCGGGTACAGATTTTAAACATGAGCACAAGTCACATGTTTTATTGCTAATCAAATCACAAAACACAGATTCCAACTTAGGCCCATCTAAACATAACATTTTGGTTTTCTCTGGAAGAAAAGAAATTAATTTTTACTCAGGGGCCACAGGCTTAATACAAATTTAGCAAATCTCACTATGCTTATGTTTTTTTCCCCTCATAGTGTTAAAGATGCATGAGCTTCCAGGACCCCAAATATGAGGTGACACTAGTTTCTACCCACCTGCAGCCAAGAATCTGTATTCCTGCTGCTTGGGTTTTAAACCAGAGTAGTGTGTTCACTGAAATTCTCACTGTGCTTAATCCAACCTCACCTCCAGCAGAGGAAAGGAGACTGCCTCTCTGACTGCCTGTGGCACACTCTGCCCCTCGACACCCACCTCGTGAGTCCTCTGCCTCTTCCGCTCATAGGCTTGCTTCTGAAATGAGTTCCTTTGCCCCTGCAGCTTTCAACAGCAGCCCCTTTCTGCAGCGGGATGAGAACACTGAGATATCCTCATGTTCGGCCCATCCCAGGATTCTGCCGGGGGCACAGGTGCACAGAATTCTATCTACCTTTGTCATTTCACTCTGTGAATAAAGGTCAATGAAGTACAAATGCCTCGCCTCAGTGTCCATGGAACAGTTCAACAGCTGCGCCCAGAGACAGCCTGTTCTCAGCAGAGCTTCAAGAGGGGCCCTATCTGCCTTCTTGGAACAAAGTGGCCCTGAGTTTTGATTCAGGAATCAGAGTAGTATTTACATGCACATGTGTAGGTTTATATTAACACATAAGTGCATAGAGCTTGAAAATGGTAGTCCATTTATTTGAGCATCATGTTATTCTTCAGTGATTTTCTAACACTGACAAACACTTTTTTTTTTTTTTTTTTTTTTTTTTGAGACGGAGTCTCGCTCTGTCGCCCAGGCTGGAGTGCAGTGGCGCGATCTCGGCTCACTGCAAGCTCCGCCTCCCGGGTTCACGCCATTCTCCTGCCTCAGCCTCCCGAGTAGCTGGGACTACAGGCGCCCGCTACCACGCCCGGCTAATTTTTTGTATTTTTAGTAGAGACGGGGTTTCACCGTGTTAGCCAGGATGGTCTCGATCTCCTGACCTCGTGATCCGCCCGCCTCGGCCTCCCAAAGTGCTGGGATTACAGGCGTGAGCCACCGCGCCCGGCCCAAACACTTTTATTTGACATATTTAAAAGAGAATGTCCTTTATTTCCAGAGAAGAATGGGTAGGTGTGGCTGGAAGATAGAAGAGGCACCTGCTGGAGTTTAAAGCATTTGCCATCCCGAGTTTACTACGTGACACTCCGTTTTTCTTTGGACATTTTAAGGTTACACTTGCAAAAAGTAATGGCAGGATACATCCATGTAATCAGTGCCAAAGGACACCCAGGAACTGGAGAAACTGCCAAGTCTTTGTTCTATTTTCTTTTTTCCACGCATTGACAAAATTTTAAAACTCATATTAAATAATGTGGACCTTGACTGTACAGTGACTGCATAAATATCAAAGCTAAACCACCAACATCCCAGCTCCTAACACCAAGAAAATTGTGCATCTCCATTTTGACAAATGTGTGCTTACAAGGAAAAATGTTCTCATTGAAGTCAGAATATACTAGAGAAGATATTGGGGGTATTCAAGAATGTGACCAAATAGTCGCTATAGCTTAAGTATTATCCTCTGTGTAGTAACAAAGTCAAAACCAGGTGTCTAGGTGCATGTGTGTGTGCGGAGAGGAGAGACAGAGATTACACACTGGAACACACATCTGCACTCTTCTATTTCCCTCAGAGCAATGTAATGGCACGTTCATCTGAACAAATTAATATTTCTATTATAATTGATTTATTTGGTGGAAACACCAAGTTCACCTGCTAGTGGTGACTAAAAAGACGGAAAGACTTGAAGGAAGAGCAAAGGATGAGATTGCATGTGCGGCATCTAAGGGGCATCTACACTGGAGCCAGCAGACCTGGCTCAGAACCCAGAACTTTCATTCATTGCTCAAATCACGCACCTATTTAAAATCAAAAGGATAAGAGTCAGCATTTTGCTCATTCACATGCTCATTCACATGCTGGCACGCAGTAAGCACACCAGAAATGGTAGCTATTATTTTGTAAAGAGGGTAAGTTATGTGGAAAAGCTATGTGAAAAATAACGCATCGTATAAGCAAATAGCAGGGTGTGACCAACATCAAAGCAGGAGGTGAGAAAGAAAAGACCTCCCAGGAAGATGAAAGTGCCACTCCATCTGAGTCTCAGGGACAAATCAAGAAATGTAAAGATGTTCCGTTATGCATCATATTTTGGCCCCCTTCTGTTGCCATCCCAGGTCACTTTTGATTAAACTTGGTTCAGATTTTCTTGCAAAAGTATCTAAGGTCTTCAAGCATTGCTTGGCTCAGCATCCATACTTGGGCTATTTAGTGCCCAGGTACTTGAGACCTTCTGCTAACCAGCTTCTCCACACTGCTTTGGCAAGATTGAGGCTTTGTGGGCCATCTCCCTACATCCATTACAAACTACAAATGGAGATTTTATTTTTTAGTTTCTGCCAATCACACACAAAACATTTAATACATATTCGTGTAAAGGATGATGCAGTGAATGACAAGGGCTTACTACATCACAAACACAAAATTAATTACTTTTTCCTTGAATCACAGTAGCATATATAGAAACTCATAGGCTGGGCGCAGTGGCTCACACCTGTAATCCCAGCACTTTGAGAGGCCAAGGCAGGCGGATCACCTGGGGTCAGGAGTTTGAGACCAGTATGGCCAACTTGGTGAAACCCCACCTCTACTAAAAATACAAAAATTAGCCGGGCATCCCAGCTACTTGGGAGGCTGAGGCAGGAAAATTGCTTGAACCTGAGAGGGGGAAGTTGCAGTGAGCCAAGATCATGCCATTGCACTCCAGCCTGGGCGACAGAGCAAGACTCCATCACAAAAAAAAAAAAAAGAAAGAAAGGAAGGAAGGAAGGAAGGGAGGGAGGATGGAGGGAAAGAAAAAGAAAGAAGGAAAGAAGGAAGGAAGGAAGGAAGGAAGGAAGAAAGAAAGAAAGAAAGAAAGAAAGAAAGAAAGAAAGAAAGAAAGAAAGAAAGAAAGAAAGAAAGAAGAAAGAAAGGAAGGAAGGAAGGAAAAGAAAAGAAAAAAGAAAAGAAAAGGAAAGGAAAGAAAGAAACACATGAGCATGTTCGTGTTTTTGGCACAGTCAGGTTGGTACAAATGACATTTTTTTTTTTCTGAGACAGAGTCTCAGTCTGTCACCCAGGCTGTAGTGCAGTGGTGTGATCTCAGTTCACTGCAACCTTCGCCTCCCAGGCTGAAGCAATTCTCCTGCCTCAGCCTCCGGAGTAGCTGGGATTACAGGCACCTGCCACCATGCCCAGCTAATTTTTGTATTTTTTAGTAAAGATGGGGTTTCACCATCTTGGCCGGGCTGATCTCAATCTCATGACCTCAGGTGATCTACCCCCCTCAGTCTCCCAAAATGCTAGGATTACGGGCATGAGCCACCATGCCCAGCCTACAAATGACTTGTTTTTAATGTCTTCATATTTTATGCTAAGAACTTTGCTGATTCCTGAAATCTGAGGAAACATGACATTAGATTTTAAATTCTATCTGGGCATACAGGAGTACTTAAATTTTTCAGAGATATGGATGTTTTGTAGTAAAAATCTATTCACTCCCTGTACTTAGTTAGACCCTCAATCATCACTGCTTAACCAAAACTGCAACCACACATGTGGTTTCTTGTGGGTCTTTTGCATGTTTCTTGGAGTGAGCAAGAGTTCAGCCATGATGTTCCTGTGTTTAATCAGAACTATATGCATTCTCTACATCATCTCAACTATCTTCCTTTTACGCCATTCTTGCTGTAGTGACCAGTTCCAACTTGTACTTGGGCACAGCTTCTCCACAGCTGATCCTATTCATAAATGATTATTCTAGCAGTCTGAAGACCTGGGTTCATTCCCAGCTCTACTCCCCATGGGCAATGTGAACAAAGATGGCAGCCACTGCCCCACTAGGCCTCACCTGCCACTGCAGGGTCCGAGACAGAAGGAATCAGCACTTCTGGACCGTCTCAGTACACTCATTGTACATTCATTGTACATAAGTTCATCTCTCTGCACATAATAAGATTGTGGACATGATTTACTGGCCTATGCTCAGCATCAAAGAATGGCCCAGGTGTGGCATGAAATAGACCTGCATCTCTCCAACCTGGCTACTCTTCTCCGGCCATGGCTGACATCTCCCTAGGTCCCTGGAGGAAACAAGGGACAATGAAGTCACTGGCATATGAACATTATGTCCTCATTATTTCTCCTATGTCTTGACTCTCTAAGCCACATGCTCTTCTTTCTTTTTTCCTTTAAGCACATGTTAATAACATTATGCCATGATTTACTAATACAGTCTTCATGGAATTGACACTGAAAAATGTTTTGGAAAAACTAGAAAGCTAATTTTAGAATGATAAAGGAACTACTTGTCCATTTAAGATGCATCCTTTCATTGAGTTGCCTTTATGAACAAACTTAGACTCATAAAGTAGAAAAAGATCTTAAAACATTGGAGCATGACAACCTAGGGTTAAAAAATTGATTCCAGCAATATTCCTAACTTGCTTAAATGAAGGTTACCTGAGGCAAAGCCTGGAGAAAACACAGTTAGGTATCACTATGAGCCTTCATGATCTACTTGGGCCACATTTTTAGTCCCCTCCTCCCACCTGTATGGCACAGAATACCACATGGCACTATCTCTTAAAAGATATGATCTGGAAGGAGGTTATTTCGTTCTAGAAGCAATGGGAACCATTCTGTGTCTCTCAGACAGATAGCAAACTTACATGCACAGCATTCTGTACATACCAGAACACATGAAAAGGAACACATCAAAAGGATCACATCTGGTTTGCCCTTTAATTGTCACCATATCCTAATGTAAGAAGACCCAGAGGAATATAAACACATTCAACACAAGCTGGTTCTATCACAGATTATTAAAAGTTAGAAATCTGTTTGATGTTATATGCATATAGACAGATATAGCTTGGTGTCAAGTCACTATCACATCTCCTTTTTATGTTCTCTGCATGACAATTACTATATGTTAATAGTCTGTATGAGTGTGTGTGTGTGCGTGTGTGTGTTAGTATGTTTATTATTAATCTCTTTAACAAGTCTGTATTTCATGAGAATACAGATCAACTGAGAAATGAGTTGATCGTCAAGTTCATTTGAGGTATAAATGATTATGGGATCTAAGGAGCAATTTCATGCTCTGATCTATACCTCCCAGTTATATCTGCAGACCCAGATTGATGCAGCACCCAGGGCAGTCCCTGGTGTAGAGCAAGTGTTTCATAAACAAAGACCTGCTGATGTAGCCAGTAGGTTACCAGAGTTTGCAAACCCTTCCTTGGGCTTCATAATAATTTATGTCTCAAATTAACTTGAGGGTTGACTTGTTGCTTTATCCCAGAAAATTCACATTAGCTTTTCTGCTCAGTTTTTCTGGAAGGAAGTCAAATTTGAAACTTCAAAGACGGAGCTCCCTTGACCCTGTCGAGACAGAGAGAGAAAAATCTTTCAAGCATTGGTGTGCCACATGACAGCATTGTTCAAAGCAGAGAGATAAAAATTCGGCTGAGGAATTTTATCTACACTTGCTATAAATGGGCTTATAAATGTAGAGAAAACTGTAGCGCAGGAGAACTCAGCTATGATAAGAAGTAAAGAGGGGCAGGAAAGAGGGCATATTCACTTCAATTTTTAGGCATCAAAATGAGTCCTAATATCTAGGGCTATCTGGAGGCCAAGTCTAAATTCTGTGTTTCCTTCAGTTGAGCTAATTTCCTCACCACTAATTAAAATAGTTGTCTGACAGCTTCCATGTTGTCCATAAAACTCCCAATTTTCTGTGTTTGTTGTTCAGCCATGCCTCAGCTAACCTCCATTTACAAAACACTGAGGCAAGCTTCCAAGGAACGCAGGACAAAATGCCCACTACCTTTTCCTCTATTATCACTAGGATACTGTAATAGTCAAGCCCTAGCACAGCGGTGGAGTGAGATTTGAAGCTAGAGATAACATTACCACCTTTTTTTTTGTTTCTTTTGATCTTAAGAAAGAAAAACAAAAACAAAAACAAACAAACAAAAAAACAGGATTTTAATGGAGGGGGAGAGTAATGGGCCTGATTCTTCTCATCTATTCCTAATTCTCTTTGCTATTATCTTTGATGGTAAAGGCAGTTCCTTTCTCAGCATCATTTCTGACATCTTACTCAATACCTAGTGAGGCCAAAACCTGGTGCATGCAGATTAAGATTGGGAGAAGGGCCACATGCAGGGCTGGAATCCAGGCCCTTTTAGTCAAATGCCACATTATTTTCCAAATTGTTGCATCTTACCAGAAGTTCCTGTGATCCATGTTGGCACTGCTGCCCATATTAACTTTTGCCAATCAAGTCAGCATAAAACTTTATCTCATGGTGTTTGATTCACATATATGTGATCACTAGGAAGTAGACCAACTTTTCATTTTTATATTGGCCATTCATGTTTTCGTCTTCAGTGAAATGTTATTTGTGGTTTTTGTCCACTTTTTTGAGTGGTTTGTCTTTTGCTCTTTATTTTTACAGACAGATGATTGATAGATAGATAGATGATAGATAGATAGATAGATGCTGATCACATTGTAGTATATGTAATATGTGTTACAAATATTTTCTCCACATTTTTAGCTTTTTTTTTTTTTTTTTACTTTTTCTAAGACAGTCTGTGATAACCAGATGTTTGTAATCTCAACAGAGTGGGCTCATCAATCATGTCTTTTGTGATTTAGCACTTTTTGTGTCTTGCTTATGAAATCCTTCTTAACCCTAAGGTCAGAATGATTTTCATCTACATTGCTTCTACCAATTTTAAAGCTTTGCTTCTGACATTTAAGTTCCTAATCCATCTGGACTTAATTTTTCTACAGTGAGAGGTAGAAACTGATTTAATTAATTCCACGTAGAAACACATTTTCTTAGCTGCATACGTTATGTAGCTCTTCCTTTAGACAATGAACTGCCATAGCATATCATCATTTATCAACATTTCAAATGGTTTTCAGTCTCTTTCTATATTCTACACTATTTTGATATAGTCCCTTTCTATATTCTTCACTATTTCTGTTATAAAAATAAAATAATTGCTAGAGTAACATAACTTGATCAACCTCAGTAGTGTCTGCCTTTGTTTCTTTATAACTGAGAGTTCTTTGAAGATAGGAGCCTGTGGTTCACCAGGTAGCACCTCCCCTGATTGACTCCGCATCTCATTTCACTGCTCTCAGTTTTCCCCTGCAAAACAGTTGCATTGTACTCAGTAACTTACAAGTTTTCTTCTTAGCTCGATTTCTTCTTAGCTTATTACAAATGAATTCAATCTAATAATCCTGTAATTGAAATCCAAATTAGACTTATTAACTCAGAACTTCTATTCCCAGGATTTGCCAAGTGGTTGCGTGTTAATGGTTACTATTATTGTATGTTATTTACTGGATGTGTAACATTCACAACTTACATTTTTTGATAAAAATGATTCATTATTCATAATATATACTCTGACCACATTTAAAAGGTTTGGAGGCTCTGCATACATTTACTAGAATTTAAAACACAAAAAAGGTAACATACACCAAAATTCATATTGATATAGCTACCATATGGTAACAAACTGACAATGCCCATAATAATCATTACATTCAGTTTGACTATTCTAGAAGCAAAGACAAAACATTATGGACTCTCCAACTTAATTGTTTGATAAAATTTAGCTGGTAAACTTCTGAGCAAAGATCAAAGATGTAGTGATAAATTGCTGAAGTGAGGGTTGTCATGAAAAAAAATAAAGCTTACAAAATCTAAAAACATACTCTTATTAATACAACACCCTTTCAGTTAGACACCAAAGTATTGTCATTTTACAGATGAAACAACTGAGGATAAGAGAGACCAATTACAATTACTTAAAATTATTCACCTTCCAAGTGCCCGAGCAAGGTCTCAAACATAGATTCACTGGAATCTTAAAATTTCAATCTCTTTCCACCATGCTTATAATAAATTCAAAATTCAGTTTAATATTAGTACCTTATCCCAGGACATTGGCCAGCCTGTGAGCAATGCCGGTGATAGCATTTATTCAAAAATGTAGTGACTTTTCCTTGTATTAACTTTACGTAAAACACTCATAGAAACGATGCAAGTACGTTGCTTATGTTAGGGGAATGAGGGAGACTGAGCAAATGAAACTCAAAGTTCATAAAAATGTGCCCCAGAGAAGATGGAAGAATAGATGGTTGACCTGTTCCTGCCTTTATCTCTCTCAAATATCAGTCTCCTCAACCAGGTCTCTGATAGGGATTGGAAAGCAACCCATCCAAAATTGGTCTTCCTTGGCAAGCTGAAGTAATAAACACCATTAAATAAATTTATTGTGTGCTGTTGCAACATGCTGTAACCTGGATAGCAGAAGTGCTGTGTGGTCCAGTAATTTTGGTTAATGTTTTCATCAGAAAAGGGCAGGTACCTTCCAGTTTCGTCTCATGAGTTACTGTTAATAAGTTTTAACTTCAGTAAATATTAAGCTTTGAATTGTAAAAAAATCTCCACTAAATACTGTGATTATAGTCGGTCTTTACCTAACACCCTGTAGAAGACCCGCTGCTGACGCTCATTATGGTCCAAATGAAACCAGAGTGACCCTACTGTCTTCTTCATCTTCCTCATCAATGAGGTACTAAAACGCTCTTCCAGCCCTGGACTTTGTTTCCATGGGTGAATTTCCTGGACACGTCGAACTGTTTTAACCTCAGGTGTTTACTGGCAATTTTATGTTGCACATCTTCCCAATTCTTTTAGGCCTTTTAATTTATGTGACCTTGTGTAAATGCTCACTGGTGGCACAACATTCCTATAAATCAAAATTATCCACAAGCTGTACAAAAAAAAATTTTCCCTCTTAAAAATCAGAAATAAAAATGCTAAGAAAGATTTAGAAATGGCCTTGGATCTAAATTTGGAGTGGACTTTCTTTTCAAAATGTGCCTTGATGTAGAATTTTTATATTTTCAGTCTGTCAGGGAGTAATTTACACACGTCCCTTTGTTCTAGGCATTTTAACAGGTTTTATAGGAATCATAGGAATAATAACTGGGCTCTTGGCTGAATCCTTTCATTTTTTAAAAAATTTCTTTCCTTTTCCTGGAATATTCTTTCCTTCTCCTGCCCGCTGAAATCAGGAGTTTGGATACCTCTATTTTTACCCTCTTTTAGAAATCTTCTCCAATTCTTCAGACAGAACTGGGGATCTTATAAGTTTTTAAGACAGCTGTGGTCTTATAGTAGCAATCTGGACTTTTCATTTATTCAACAAAAGTCACCAGTATGAAAAAATTACATATTGCTTGCCTGCCATGTACCAGGCACTGCTCTAAGCCTAAGGGGAGATTAGTAAGAAGACAGAGAAACTCCTCAATCTGATGGAAGCTACATTGGAGTTCCAACAAACAAACAATAAACACATCTATAACATCACACCTTATACCTACAAGAAGTAAAGCAGGGGTAGGCTGTATACTCAGAAAGATCAGGGATGAGGCCTCATAAAGTAAAGTTTTTTGTTTGTTTGTTTCTTTGTTTGTTTGTTTTGGGGACAGAATTTCACTCTTGTTGCCCAGGCTGGAGTGCAATGGCATGATCTCAGCTCACTGCAACTTCCGCCTCCCATTTTGTATTTCTAGTAGAGACCTGGGTTTCACCATGTTGGCCTGGCTGGTCTCGAACTCCTGATCTCAGATGATATATCCACCTCTGCCTCCCAAAGTGCTGGGATTACAGGTGTGAGCCACCATGCCTGGCCAAAATGAAGTTTAAACAGACACTTCTGTCACCCTCTAGGAAAGATTGTCCCAGGAAGAGGAAAGAACAAATTCAGAGTGTCTAAGGTGAACTGTACATAGCCTGTTTCAAGGAACAGCAGCAAGAGGACAGCAGGGCTGGAGCTTAAGGAGTGAAGGGAAATGTGGAAGGAGCCTGTCTGGGGAGTGAATCTGGGGTCAGTCACGCAGGATCCTGTAGAACACAGTCAGCACTTTGGATTCTCTCCTAAACCGTCAGATGGTGTCAAGCAGGGGATTGACATGATCTAACTTACATGGTAAAAGCATCCATATGGCCACTTCGTGGCTACAACATTTAGCATTGCAGCCTCTCCTTCATCTTTACTTACTCTCTCATATTATTTCTGTACAATTTTTTCTCTCTGTTTGTAATACAAAACAATGGAGTTATATGAAGTAGAAATCTATAGGAATTTTTGTTTTGTTTGTTTTGTTTTGTTTTGTTTTGTTTTGTTTTTGCAGATGGACTCTCTCTATGTTGCCCAGGCTGGTCTCAAACTCTTGGCTCAAGTGATCCTCCCACCTCAGCTTCTCAAGTAGCTGGGATTACAGACAAGCACTACCAGATGAATTAGAAATCTAAAAACATAAGCAGAAACCCTCTAAGAGGCAGAGAGGAGTTAGAAGAGTTTTTTTTGTTTTGTTTTGTTTTGTTTTGTTTTGTTTGGCAGTAAGCAGCATAAAGATTATAATTCAAAAGGGTCCAGGGCAATGGCCCAAAGGAATTCACAGATTCTTCATTAAAAACCCTCAATGCCAGTGGTGATGAGGACTTTGGAAATGCAACTCCATTTGTACTAAGCGTAATCCCTAATTGGATTAAAATAATCATTTTCCACCTGACCAGTGAAGGGAAGAGTAAATCTTCTTTACAGAAATACATTATCTGAAGACTTTCCAATTTTAAATTATACAATAAGTTGCACTCAAAAAAATACTATGTAGTCTGAAAGATAGGATTACATAAGCTATAGTTGAGGACAAAAATAGATAATACAAACAGACCCATGGACCAACCAGATGTGGAAGTTAGCTGGCCAAAATATTAAAATACTTGTGCTTATTGTGCTCAAAAAAATGATAAACAAAATTAGCAAAATAAAAAATGGAAAATTAATCAAATGAGAATTGTAATCTTTAAAAATAACCAAATAATTTTAGGGAAAAAAAAACAAGAAAACATGATATCTGAAATAAGAACTTATAAGATAGATTTAATAGCAGATGAACAAAACAGAAATAGGGTTATATATGAGTGAAAAACAATCAGAAACTATCCAATATCCAGTAGAAAATATCTAATCTAAAGCATAGAGAAAAAAAGTGTAAATATGAAGGAGAATGTTAAAGAAATATGAAACTTAATGAAAAAATGTAACCTAGTGTGGGAGGCAGTCTTTAAAATGGGTCTCAATTATCTATACCTCCTGCTACACACACACCCTTTTGTGATCACATCCCTTTGATGCGGGCTGCACCTAGTTATAATTTCTAATAAGTAGAATACTTGAAAAGAAATGATATTTTTTAAGATAAAGCAATTGAGGCACAAAGAATTTATGTAACTTACCACAGGTCATCCATATAACAACCGGAGAGCCAAAATTTAAGCCAGGTTTGGTTTAAGAGTCCATTTTCATAGCACCTCTCCTAAGATGTTTTTCATGATTAGAAACAGTCATAAACTGGGTATGGAAGAGAGCTTTACTGACTTGATACAAAGTCTTCAGTTAGACTTACAGCACACATCAAAACTGAGTGTGACATTCCAAAAGAATAACCATTTAATCACAACTATCACAGCTAATTTTTTGATGGTGCTCAGTTGCTAGCAATTGCAGTAAAGCAATACATAAAAGCAAAGAACACCTGATTTTATTATGAGATGATATGGGTATTTATCTAGAAGTTCAAGGGAATTGCTAGGTGATGGCATTGAAAATAGCAGAGTAAGAAACTGAAAAAAAAATGACTCTCAAAAAGTAACAAAAATACTGGCAAAAGTGTCAGTCAAATTTTAGTAACTTTGGAAACTAACTAAAACTTCAGAAACCAGAGGAACCCTTATTTAAGAAACATGGATCTTATTTCAGTAAAAACATTGAGCTTTGTGGTAATTTAACTTCTCCTACTCTCAGCCTCCACTCCCCAGCTTAGCAGTAGCTTTGAAAATTACAGTCTGCATTCACAGCACCAGTACTAGAGAGGGCAGAATTAATTTCAGTCACAAATGATTGTAATTGTTGGCCAATCATGTGGCTCAGGCTTGTAATCCTAGCACTCTGGAGAACTAGGTGGGAGGATCTCTCGTGTCTGGGAAGTCAAGGCTGCAATGAGCTATGTTTGTGTCTCTGCACTCTAGCCTGGGTGACCAGAGTGAAACCACGTCTCAAAATAAAATAAGATAAAATAAATTGTAATTGTCTGGTAGCTTCCTGGAAAACTAGCACAAAAGGCTCAACTTGATCTTGCCTAACTCAGAGCTCACCCAGTGCTGTAACTGTTACTTAAGGAATATTTTTTCAAAATTTTACCAAAAAAAAACTTATGTTTTGGTTGTTTTTCCTAAGGCAATGGATACAAATTGAGAAAAAAACAATATTTTAAAAATTTGGAAGTAAGGGTTGGGGAATAAAATGGTTTGAAAAATAAGGGCTTTGAAAAGCTCTATATATTTTACATACATATATAAATCTAGAAGGCCACATACATGCCTAGAGCTGTGCACTTGCCCAGGAGAGACCTGAGAAGACTCTAATCTCTCATCTCTGCTGACCTTTGGGCTGTAAAAGCAGGAAGTTAAGCCTAAAGCATGGTTGTAGTCTTCTTGAGTACGGGCTGAGGGAATGCCCACTGTACACATAAAGCCCCTCTGCAAAGAATATGATAAGTTTTTGGTTTTGTTTCTGTTTTGGCATCAAGATAACTTTTGCTCAATAATTAGTTGACCACTAAGCTACTGTAACAGAGACTTTAGTGGTCACACACAACAAAGAATACAATCTATACAAAATTACTTCAGAGAAGTCATGAAACAAACAAGCAGAAAAATAATAATTATAATAAGCAGCAACAACAAATTCTTGTGAAAAAAAACAAGGAACCTGATTGTCAGAATTTCCTCCTTATATTATACAAAATGTGCTGGTTTTTAACAAAATATTACAAGACATGCAAGGAAATAAGAAACATAAACAGAAAAACATCTATTAATATACATTGCCCCTCAAAGGACATGAATAACCACTTTTCAAAAAAAGATATACAAGCAGCCAACAAATATGAAAAACTGCTCAACATTACCAATCATGAGAGAGATGAAAATCA
The DNA here is from genome assembly GCF_029289425.2 of Pan paniscus. Lineage (NCBI taxonomy): Eukaryota > Metazoa > Chordata > Mammalia > Primates > Hominidae > Pan > Pan paniscus. The sequence goes on from NC_073255.2 coordinate 51,833,388, forward strand.
AAACCACAATGAAATACCATCTGACACCAATCAGAATGGCTATTATTAAAAAGTCAAAAAATGGCCAGGAATGGTGGCTCACACCTGTAATCCCAGCACTTTGGGAGGCCGAGGCAGGTGGATCATGAGGTCAGGAGATCGAGACCATCCTGGCTAACACAGTGAAACCCAGTCTCTACTAAAAATACAAAAAAATTAGCCAGGCGTGGTGGTGGGCACCTGTAGTCCCAGCTACTCGTGAGGCTGAGGCAGGAGAATGGTGTGAACCCAGGAGGCAGAGCTTGCAGTGAGCTGAGATTGTGCCACTGCACTCCAGCCTGGGTGACAGAGTGAGACTCTATCAAAAAAAAAAAAAAAAGGTCAAAAAAATAACAGATATTGACAAGGTTTGGGAAAAAAAGAGAGTGCTTATTAGTTGAAAAGATAATGCTACACTGCCAGTGGGAATGCAAATTAGTTCAGCCCCTGTAGAGTTTTCAAAAATCTCTGAGGAGATTTCTCAAAGAAGTAAAAATGAATTACCATTCACTATCAATTCCATTACCAGGTATATATCTGAAGGAAAATAAATTGTTCTACCAAAAAGACACCTGCACTTGTATGTTCATCACAGCACTGTTCACAATAGCAAAAACACAGAATCAACCCAGGTGCCCATCAATGGTGGACTGGATAAAGAAAGTGTACATACATATCATGGAATACCAGGCAGACATAAAAATAATGAAATCATGTCCTTTGTAGCAAGGTGGATGCAGCTGGAAGGCATTATCCTAAGCAAACTAACACAGAAACAGAAAACCAAATAATACATGTTCTCACTTATAAATGGGAACTAAACCTTGAGTACACAAGGACACAATGATGAGAACAAAAAACACTGGAGATTCCAAAAGTAGGGAGGGAAGGGGGAAGGTGGCAAGGATTGAAAAATTACCTATCAGGTACTATGTTCACTACTTGGGTGATAGGATCACTAAAAGCCCAAGCCTCAGTGTCATGCAATTTACCCATCACAAACCTGCACATGTACCTCCTCAGTCTAGAAAAAAATTAATAGAAATTGTCTCTGAGGAAGACCAGAGAGTGAATTTACTAGACAAAAGACTTAAAGACAGCTAATTTAAATATGTTCAATGTATTAAAAAGAAAACATGTCTAAAAACCTGCACTATAAAATCCTTTCTCACCAAAAAGGAATTATATCAATAAGGAGATATAAATATTACAAAAATTTCTATATTTTACAAATAGAAAGAGATAGCAATTATAAAAAGGACCAGACTACAGATCTTAAGAATAACTGAAATGGAAAATTCACTAGAGGGGTTCAACAGCAGATAAGAGAAGACAAAAAGAACCAGTAAATTTGGAGATAGGGCAAAGAAAATTTTCTAGTCTGGAGAACAGAAAAAAAAAATTGAACAGAGCCTAAAGGACTTGTAGAAAACCACTAAGCATACCAACATATGCATAATGGAAGTTCCAGAATCAGAGAAGAGAATAAAATGTGCAACAAGAATACTTAAAAAAAATTGGCAAAAAAATTCCTAAATTTGATGAAATGCACTAATCTACACATCCAAGGAGCTTAAAAACTATAGGTAGTATCAAATGATTCTTCATTTGATTGGATACTACCTATAGATCCACACATCATAAACTGACAAAAACCAAAGACAGAAATGACACAGCACATACAAGGGATCCTCCAAAAATTAACAGCTGATTTCTCATTAGAAAGCTATGAAGACCAGAAGATAATAGGATGACATATTCAAAGTGCTGTGGGGGGGAGAAAAAAAAACTGTCAAGTAAGCTTGTTATAGTCAGAAAAAAAAACTATCCTTCAAAAATTAAGGAGAAATAAAGACATTTCCAGAATAATGAAATACGATAAAGTTCATTGCTAGCAGAACTGTATGAAAAGAAACACTAATGAGAGAGAGAAAGAAATGGCACACAGTGGGAGGCATGAGTCTGTGGACATTTTTGGAATGTTTTGGTTCTGTTTTGTTTTAAAACTGGGCAATACTGTGTTCAGTTCAAGCAGAGAAGAAAAATATATATCAATGCTTTTCAATAAAATACAGTGACTACCTGTAAAAAAAAAAAAAGGAAAAAGAAACATTAAAGGACATTCTTTAGGATGAAATGAAAGGATACCAGACATTAACTTAAAGTCACACAAAGAAGTGATAAACATTGGCAAAGATCACTATGAAAAATCAAACTATGTCCTATTTAAAACAAACTCATTTTAGACACAATAGGTTAAAAGTACAATGATAGAAAAAGATATTTCATACAATTACCAAAAAATGTAAAATGGACATTAGACATAATTTTCCAGAGTGACAAAGAAAAATATTTTATAATGGAAAAAACTTCTTGATGATCTTCTTATATCATCAAGAAGATATAATGATTATAAACATATATAAACCAAATAGCAATACCCTACTACGCATGAAGCAAAACTAATAGAATTGAAGGGAGAAATAGTCATATAGTAATAGTTGGAGAGTTCAATACACAACTCTCAATAATAGATAAAACAACCAGACAGAAGACCAATAAGAAGATAGAGCATTTAACAACACTATCAATCAACTAAACCTAACAGACATCTATGGAACACTCCACCAAGCAAAATCACATATGCATGCACATGGGACATTCTCTGGGATAGACTATATGTTACACCACAACACAAGTCTCACTAAATTTTAAAAGATTGAAATCACACAAAGTATCCTTTCTGACCAGAATAAAATGAAATTGGAAATCAATAACAGAAGGCAATATGGGATATTTTAAAATATTTGAAAATAAGATAATCCACCCCTAAATAATCAATGAACCAAAGAAGAAATCACAAGAAACTTATGGGATACAGTGAAGGCAGTACACAAAGGAAAATTTACATCTGTAAATGCCTACATTAAAAAGGTAAGATCTCAAATCACTAACCTAACCATTCACCTTAAAAAAGTAAAAAAAGAGCAGTAAACTAAGCCCGAAGGGAAAAAAAATCAATAAAATAATAAAGATGAGAGCAGAAATGAGCAAACTAAGTTGTTTGAAATCAATAAAGAAAATCAGTAAAAACAAAAGCTAGTTATCTGAAAAAAATCTACGAAATTGACAAAGCTTTAACTAGACTGATGAAAAAAGAGAGACAGAAGAATCAAATTACTAAACCAGAAATGGAAATGGAGATTTTATTATAGACGTTATAAAAATAAAAGAGATTATAGGAGAATTCTATGAAAAACTGAATGCCAAAAAATTCAATAACTTACATGAAATAAACAAATTTTTTAAACCATGCAAGTTACCAAAACAGACTGAAGAAGAAACAGAAAATCTGTTATTACAGCAGGTTGTTCGATTAGCAATAAAAAGAAAAAAAAAGAAAAGAAACGAAGAAAAAGAAAACAATCCAACAAAATAACAAAATAAATCTTAGGACCAGGTGGCTTCACTAGTGAATTCTACCAAATGTGTCAAGGACAAAATTAGCATCAATCCTTATTAAACAATTCCATAAAATAAAAAAGGAGGGACCATTTTTAGCTCACTTTATAAGGGCTTTATTACCCTGACACCAAAGTCAGACAAAGATATTATAAGAAAATCACAGTACAATATTTCCTATGTATATGATGTCTAAATCCTCAACAAAATACTAGCCAATTGAATCCAGCAGCTTATTAAAAAGACTGTAGACTATGAAATGTATTATGCAGGGTCTTTTAGAGGACTAGAATCAATAGGATGCGGGTATATGTAAAAACAAATATTTATTTTTAAGGAATTTACTCACATAATTGTGAATCTAGCAAGTTCAAAATCTGCCCAATAGGCCCACCAGCTGGAGATTCGAGGTTAACATAACTTTGCAGCTCCAGTCCAAAGACATTCTGGAAGAAAAATTTCTTCTTCCTCATAAAATCTCAACCTTTTTTCTCTTATGGCCTTTACTTTATTAGGTGAGGCCCACACCATTATGGAAGGTAATCTTTACTCAAGTTTCTGATTTAAATATTATCTCAAGTAAAAAATACCTTCACATTAGCATCTATACCAGTGTTTCATCAAACATCTGGATACCACGACCTAGCCAAATTGACACCAAAAATTATTCACCATGATGACTAAGTGGGATTCAGCCTAGGAATGCAAGGATAGTTCAATACACAAAATGATCAGTCATTATAATATGAAATATTAATAGAATGAAGAAAAAGGATACCATCATCTCAACTGATGCAAAAGTCATTTGACAAAATCTCACACCCCTACATGATAAAAAATACTTTAAAAATAAGAATAGAAAGAATCTTTCTCAACCTAATGAAGGGCATCTACTCAAAAATGTACAGCTAACATTATAGTTAAGGGTGAAAGACCAAAAGCTTTCCCTCCTAATATCTGCAACTAGAGAATTTCTCCTCTTGCTCTTTCTATTGAACATTGCATGGAAATAATTCTAACCAGGCAAGAAAAAGAAATAGAAGACATCCAAATTGGAAAGAAAGAAGTAAAACTATCTCATTTTACAGATGATGAATTACATATAAGAACAACTAATTTATATACAATAAAAAACTATTAGATGAAAGAAATGAGTTCAGCATACTTAAGAGAAACAAGAGTGACATGTAAAAGTTGTATTTCTAATCACTAGCAATGAACACTTTAAAAATAAAATTATAAGAACAACTCCATTTAAAATAGCATCAAGATTAAAAAATACTTAAAAATGAATTTTTAAGCAGCTAAAATACTATTACACTGAAGACTATGAAACATTGATGAAAGAAAAAATAAGTAAAACCTAAATAAATGGAAAGTTATCCATGTTCATAGGTTGAAAGATGGCAATATTCCCCACGTTTATCTACTATCAAAATTCCAACTATTTATTGATGAAGAAATTGACTAACTCTTCCTAAAATTCACATGGAATTTCAAGGGACCCGAAATAACCAAATGATCTAGAAAAAACAATTTTGAGGACTCAAACCCATAGGTATAAATCTTTGCGACCTTGGGTTAGGCAATGGTTTCTTAAATAAGACAGCAAACATTCAAGCAAGTAAAGAAAAAAAAGATAAATTGAACTTCATCAAAACTAAAAATTTATACATCAAAAGACACAATTAGGCAAGTGAAAAGGCAACTCACAGAATGGAAAAAAATGTTGGCAAATAATGTATCTTATAAGAGTCTAGTACCCAGAATATAAAAAGAACTGTTACAACTTAACAACGAAAAGACAAACACCTCAATTTTAAAGTGGCAAAGGACTTGAATATAAATGTTTCCAAAGAAGATATACAAATGGCTGATTAAACTCCTGAAAGGATGCTAATCATCACTAGCCATTAGTAAGATTCAAATTAAAATCACAGCAAGATATTGCCTAACAGCCACAAGAGTGGCTGCAAAAAATATAAAATAATAAATGTTGGCAAGAATGTAATGAAATTGGAACACTCATATATTTCTGGCGGGAAAGTAAAATGGTACAGCTTCTGTGGACAACAGTTTGGTAGTTCCTCAAAAAGTTAAATACAGAATTATCATATGACAAAGCAGATTCACTTCTAAGAGAATTGAAAACAAATGTTGAAACAAAAACCTGTACATGAACATTTATAGCAACATTATTCCTAGTAGTCAAAAAGTAGAAGGAATCTCCATGTCTGTTAACTGATGAAAGAATAAATAAGATGTAGTGTAGCCATACAATGGCTACATCATAAATGAATGAAGTACTGACACATGCGAAATGAACCATGAAAATGTTTTGCTAAGTAAAAGAACCCAGACACAAAATGGCACATATTATGTGATTTCATTTATACAAGATGTTCAGAATAGACAAATCCATAAAAATAGAAAACATATTGGTGGTTTCCATGTACTGGGAGAGAGGGAAATAGGGAAGAATTGCTCAATGGGTATAGGGTTTCTTTTTGGGGTGATGAAAATATTCTAAAATTAGGTAATGGTGGTGATTATACGACATTGTGCATGTGCCAAAAGCACTAAACTGTACATTTCAAAATGGTTAGAATGGTGAAATTCTGTGAATTTTACCTGCATTTAAAAATTAATACGTTGGTTGAAATGCATTGACTGGAAGAGCCAATTAACATATACAGAAGATTTACAAATAAGATGCCTTGACTTAGTGAATATGAAGTTTACTTATATGCTGTATTAAATTTGTTAATCATATAAATGATATTAATTAGACAATATGAAGATGGTATAGAAATAGACAAATGTATCAGTGACACACAAATAGACCCATGAAATAATGGGTTCTTGGTGCCCAATAGCAAAGGCATTACAAATCACACAAAGAGGAATTCCTTTATTAAACAGTGCTTGGGACAATTGGCTTTCCATAATGGAAACAATAAATTTGCAGCAATAACACCATACCTCAAAATTAGTTCCAGGTGTGTTACAGAAGACTAAATATCAAGAGAAAACTCTTTTAAAGTCTTTGAAGAATATCTTCATAAAGTAAGAGCCAGAATTCTTAAATGAGACCCCAGAAGCAACAATAAGAGAAAAAGTCTCATTAAAAGAGCACAACAAATTATACCATAAATAGTTTAAAACTAAGCTTCAGACGTGTGGACTGAAGCTTAAGCTCTTAAGGGTTTAAAGCTCTAAAAATTTACCCAAGACAGAACAAAAATGAGCAACGTGGAGATTCCAGTCTCACTAATTTAGCAAAGTAGGAACTTTAATTTCTTAACTGTGAGATTGAAAATATTAACAAGTGTGACTATTAAGTCAGAATTCTTTCAACTTAATAGAAAATTAAAAGAAAATCGACTTAACAGCTGGAAAGGAAATGTCTTATAGAATTGAAAGTTTCAAGATAGTCCAAGCTTCAACTTCTTGATCTATTGGTTGTGGCTCCATTTTTCTCTGGTTTCATTTGTATGTTGCTTTCATCTTAAGGCTGTTTCTCATTCATTAGCTTGAACTACACACTGTATTTTCTTTAAATCATTCTTCCTACTAACTTATTCATCTCACAACATCACAAGATCATTTCTATTACTGTACTTATTTCGCAGATGAGGGGCTTGATGCACCAAGAGGTTAACCATGCCTAAGGTTACTCAGCACGCAAGAGGCAGTTAGTTGTATTGCAGAACCCACACCCTTAAATGCCGTGGTGCATTGCATTTATAATTGATTAAAACTTAATAGAGCATTTTTCACATGACAAACACTGCCAGGAATCTGGGAGTCAATGCTTACCTAACCACAAGCCCTGCCCTTGTGCAACTTAACAAAATGGGGAGGAGGCCAAAAAGTGAAATCGTAATTAAAATACAGTGTGATATGTGCTAAAGTCATAAAACAACAGAAAATATAACAGCTTCCTGGTAGAGAAACTAACTCACTCTTCGGTGACTGGCAATGCTTCCTGAATGAAAGAAACATCTACTTGACCTCCTCACAGTCTCCCTTTCTATAGCGCAAGCTCGACTAGACAGTTTTGACAATAGTGATATTAAGGCTCTGCTTGGTGCCATGCAATCTGCATTTGGGGTGCCAGCTAGCCACAGGACTCATCTGGAAAAAAACAACAGCCCAACCCTGAGAACTTTGGGATTCGTGGGAAATTACAGTTCCCCTGATGATGCAGGACCGGTAAGGCCCCAAAGTTCTTGACTTCGCCCAGGAAACAATTCAAGGGCTAGTGAGTGCTGTTAAACAGAAACTTTTATTGAAGCGGCGGTGTACAGTAGCAGCAGCGGTACTGCTCTTTACAAAGCAGGGCTACCCGCTAGGCAGGGTGCCCAGAATAGCAGCTCACAGACAGTACAGCAGTCATATTTATACCCACTTTTAATTACATGCAAATTAAGGGATGATTTATGTAGAAATTTCTAGAAAAAGGGTCGTAACTTCTGGGTGTTGCTGTGGTAATGGTAAAGTGACATGGCACACTCGTGCGCATGTCTTATGGAAAGGTGCTTCTGCCCCAGCCTTGTTTTATCTAGTCCTCAATTTGGTCTCGTGTCCAGGGCCCATCTGGAGTTAACTCCCACGCCCTACCTCGCTATCACAAGAAGGAAAAAAGCTTACTTCCAGGGAAGCTGAGCTTTATTGCAGCCCTCCAAGTAAGACACCCAATCCTGCTCAAACAGCTCCTCCTTCTAGCTGTCTAATTATCGAATCAACTAAATTTAGTCTAATTGAACACTTCTAGGCAATTCTGCTTAATGTATCACAGTGAATTGTATTTTGTGAGGTTTCACTTCAAACTTTACTTATTCTTGTGTCAAATTTTAATCTACAAAATTAGGAATATAGACTTTAATATGGTAACTCTACTACATCTCTCCAATAGCACTCACAAGAAATTGCTCTTCTGAATAATTCAAGAGGCTCTACTCTGGGGAATGCCCCATGCACTGCCCACTTTGTGGTTTTCCTGCTGTATATTATTTGCTCAGTGTTTTCCAGGGTCTACTGAAGGAATTTAGTGGCCGCAAATATTCAGACAAGCAATACATATTTATCAGCAAACTAAGAAATAAAAATTCTCAGCAAGAGGAAAAGAGGAAATATTAATAATAACTTCCAGAAAAATATCAGAAACCATCAACCAGAAACAGTGCAATTTTTATATGGATGGAATATAAAATTCCTCAAGGGAAGGGATGGGTGTTATTCATCTTTGGGATGTCAGAAGTTGACCAGGTGCCTGCAGTAAAATAGATTTCTAATAAATTTTGGAGGCATAAATTAAATTAATTGGATAATTTTTTATTTATGCTATGAATTCAGAATTGGAAACATTTGCATAATATTTTAGATAGCATGTCCTAGGAATCACTGTCTACATTAATCCTGTAAACAAATAGCCTGAACAAGATTGCTGAAATATTACACTGGGGCAAGAGAAGGATGTAGTAAAGAGGACACAGATGTAAAACTGGGTAACTGTGTGATATCCTGGGTCCACTCCTTCTCGTTATGTTCAAACCCAGGAGAGGCACGATTGGCAGAGCCATCCAAACCAGGTTCTCCATGTGGACAGTCTGAGTATGGTTATACCTTGTGACCCAAGCCAAAACCAATGCTTAGCCAAAAAATGGCGCCAGGGAAATTCTAGGTAAGTTTGAAGGAAAGAAAAAATATTTTGGAGGAACTGTCCAATGATGGGAGCAAATGAACATCATTTTAGTATTAAGTTGAACTGGAAAAGACTACAGCCTTTTTATCAGTATCATGCTGTATCTATTTGGGAATCACAGAGAGTTGTTTGAACACACTTGACTTCAGACAAGTTGTCCCATTTCCTCAGTTTCTACCATGTGCAAAATGGGCTGATTACAGCCATTCTTCTGTAGGTGGTTGGGAAGATTAAATGCAATGAGATGCATATGTAAAAAATGCTTGGCTGACCATAAGTTATTGTAAAATATAATTCATTAGTTAAGGCCTGTAGCATTTCAGACCACTTTCTGCTACTATCAGTGGATATGACTTACTCCTTTGTTAGAGAGATTTTTAGTGTGAGTTTTCTTTCATTCCCAAATCCCATTTTCTGTAACTATGAGATATTTTTGTTTTTACCACTATTTTCAATTATAATGTGGATACCTGTTGTCATCTTTTTATAATGAAATTTTACTGGTCTACTTATGCAATAAAGTCTATTTGATATTTTCCATTCACAGATCTTGTTCTAAGTTTGGGACATTTTTACACACTGAGGTTTACACTATGCTTTCATAGGATGTTTGAAGTCATATTAATATTACCTGCAGTCATTTATGATTACTTTTAAAAAGGAAGGCGATTTGGCAGTTAACAAGGGACATTGGTGAAGAAAACTTTCCACACTGCTCAAAGAGGCTGAGTCAGTATCTGTGGCCCTTTTTCACCATAGATGTTTCTGTTTGTTTAAAAAAGTAGTTTGTATTAGCACAGTCCTCAGAAAAAATCTACAGTTTGTGGCAGACACTGCTATTGACTACAATGCTCCCTTCTTTACCAATAGGACCAGGATTTCACTCATCAACTGGCCTAGATTAAGGAGAAAGAAATCTACATTTCTGAACCTGGTAATGTCTGAGCATAGTCATGGAAGAAAGAGCTGGCCTATAAGTATGAGTCATTCAACAAATATTTCTGAGTTTTTACAATGTGCTAGATACTCTTTACATGCTGAATGAGATAGTAAAACTAAGTCTGCTCGGGATAATTGAGAAATTATCGCTTTCTTCCTGTAGGCACCCCCTGCTTTTCACTAACACTTTTTTCTTCTTGTTGGAAGGGTGGATATTATGGCTGGAGCTGCAGCAGCCATCATGCCAACATGAGGGAAAAGCTAATGGAATTGCGGAGACTTTGGCCTTGTGATTCAGCCCTGGATGAGTTGTCTCCACATTGCTTATCATATAAGAGAAAAACCAATCTATATCTTTTGTTGAAAGCCATGATTATGTAGGTTTTATATATATATATATATAATTTTTTATTTTTAGTGGCTTTCCAGCAAAAAAAAAAAAAAAAACAGAAAGACCACTAAGCAAATTCTAAAAGAGCTGTAACACTAATGTAGGTATTATTTTTAATAAGCAGAACAAAAAATTCTGAAACTTATTTCTGTTTCTTTCACATACTTTTAGGAGCCTTTTATTTACATTGAATAAACATTGTGCCCTCCCTGCCTTATGATAATAACTGAGATGCAGGAAATTTGAAAAAGCCCATGTCTTTGAAAAGCAGGATAAAATATACATTAAGGAATAACAAAACAGAGATTTAGAAAAGAATTCCAGAGTATTTTATAATATACTTGTTGTATCAGTGAGTACATTGAGACTCATAGGGATTGGATAACTTAAAATCAAACTGCCTCTTGGCAGCAGAACATAATGTAATTCAGTTTTGGTGACACCTACTTCAGTGCTATTTTCAAAAATCCACACAAACAACCTGAATTACAAAGAAAATGGCAAAAAGGAATTCAACTTATAAGTCTATGCCCTTTAGAATAAGTTTCGAGGATGCTATTTCTAAGTAGTTATTTTGCTATTATTATGTGTTTCATTGTGCAAACAATTTGGAAAACACTGTAATAGATTTAACAGGTTTGCTTCCTTAAGACTCTTCAGAGCCCCCAATTTATGAAAGTCCACAATAAATCTTGAAAAGAGAAATAGTGTACAGAATTTCTCAACTTATTTAGATTGTGGAACCTGTTTTACTTGGAGCATTTTAAGGAACTGGTGTTCTGAACAATATACTCTAAAAAACATAAGAAGTTATTAATTAACTCAAACTGTTTGTGAAATAATTTAATATTTATATATGGCGAATAATACTAGAAGGTATCATTCCATGAATACTCTAAAAATTATAACAAAGTTCTTTATGATATTCAAGAAAACTTAAGTACTAAAAAAATTTTTTTAATCTAAATATTCTGGCCTGGTGCAATAGCTCACACCTGTAATCCCAGCAATTTGGGAGGCCGAGGTGGGTGGATCACTTGAGGCCAGACGTTCTAGACTGGCCTGGCTAACATGGTGATTTCCTGACTTTACCAAAAACACTTATTTGTACCTAAATATATATATATATTTGTACCTAAATATATATATATATTTGTACCTAAATATATCTATATATTTGTACCTAAATATATATATATATTTGTACCTAAATATATATATATATATTTGTACCTAAATATATATATATATTTGTACCTAAATATATATATATATGTACCTAAATATATATATAATTTGTACTTAAATATATATATTTTTAAGTACAAAACCTACTTGAACAAAAAGGTTATGATAATTTGAAATTTTCAAAAGAGAAAATGTGACTATTTCATTTTATACATGCTATATTACTATTTACTATTTCATAACATGGCCAAATACTTAGAAATGTTTAACTCACAATGTAATATAAAATACATCAATTTATATTACATTATATTAATGTTAAAATTTGAAAAGCCAGATAGATTTTAAAAACTCAAATTTTTACTAATTATTTTGTTTCAGGACAAGGCAAAATATGCACAGAAGCATATTTTAACTGTGATGATTTTTATTTAACGCTCTACAACATTTTGTTATTTACTATGCAGTAGCCAATATATGATGATGTTAGTTCTCTATTTCTCAATGTGACATTAGAAGAATGTGTCTTATTTTAAGAACACTTAGCATGGTGGCAAAGTATTTTATGACTTCGCCACCATCATGTTGAATTTAGGTTTATTAAATGTCAGAAAAGCACAAGCCTTTTTAAAAACAAAAAGTGTGTTGAGTGTTTAGGTTTAAGGACTTCTTGTCCTGGGGCCCATAGACTCACTAACATGTCTCCATAAGATTCAAGAGTCTCCTGAAAGTGTATTTAAGGTTTTCTGGGATATGACATGGTTCTGGGAAGCTTTCATCATTGCCTAAAAAGGTAGAGACCAAGCAAGGGTTAGAAACCATTTACACGATTTACACAACCAAAGATATAAATTCTGGCCTGGCACGTTGGCTCACGCCTGTAATTCCAGCACTTGGGAGGCCTAGATGGGTGGATCGCTTGAGGCCAGGAGTTCAAAACCAGCCTGGGCAACACGGTGCAACCCATCTCTACTAAAAATACAAAAATTACGCAGGCCAGGTGGTGTGCACCTGTAGTCCCAGCTACTCGGGAGGCTGAGGCACAAGAATCACTGGAACCCAGGAGGCGGAGGTTGCAGTGAGCCGAGATTGCACCGCTGTACTCCAGCCTGGGCAACAGAGCAAGATTCTGTCTAAAAACAAAAAAAGTAAATTCAAAATACATAAATGAACTTTCCTTCTGGTAGAAATGCCCTGCTCCCAAGAGAACATACCACATAACAATAAGAAAAAATAGATATGTGTATGTGTAGATGTGTATACAAACACAAGTTGCATAACAGAAATAACTTCCTTGATATGGCCTAGCACTGATATTGAGGCCAACACACTAATACACTAATACAAATTTTTGTTTCTGCAATCTTCACCAAAACGTTTTCTTTTAGACATTGGTGTCTAACATCTTTTAGATATTGTAAGCTTTTCCCAAGATTTTGTACAAAAGAAAGAGACATTTAAACGTTAATTTGCAAAGTGAATGCTCAGCTGGCAATAAGACTTGGTCTTCAAGATAGTGACCTCTTGCGCATTAAAGAAAGAGTTATATCATGTCTAATATTCGTTAAACTCAAAAGTCATATTTTTTCAGTGTTCTGCAACAACCAAATTCAACAGGGTGTCTTTCACTTGCTACTGAAACTAAAAATTCAAATAACTAATGAACTACTTTCTTTCAATAAAATTCTAATTCTTTATAGTAGAGATTCTAATGCCAAATAGTAAAGATTGTCTACAAACTCATAGGAAGTTTTTTAATTGGAGTTTGCTCAACAGCTGGCAGGGTTCTCCACTTATTGTCTTTATGCTAAAACTCAGATATTGGATCTACAAGATGAACTTAATCCAAGCATGGTAATTATTTGAGGCAGCTTGGCTGTTGTCCCAAGTCATGGTCCTACGTGACAATATGTATATGGCCACTGGCCATCAAAAACAGGCCAGGTAGGAGAAAAATTGGGCACAGGTCATGTCTCCTCTAGAACAAAGAGATTCCAAAATACCCTGATGAAGCCTTCACAGTGTTCCCAGTCTGTTCAATTTTGATTTTCACTTAGTAAATCACATACAGATTAACTCTCAGATTAAACTTGACTAATTTCAGTCTCCACTGATATTACAATGTCAGGAGCAGATTCAGAAAATATTGTCTGTGCAAATTTCTATTTGGGAGATTTTCTAAGGAGCTCAATTGAGAAAGCAAATTAAGTTTTAAGTAAAACATGTTAGAATAGGTCTGTACGTAAAATATGTATTTTTAATTACCAACTGCATGATTCTTTTTTTTTTTGCCCCATCTTTCAACTTTATTTTTATTTATTTTTTTTTTTTATTTTACTTTAAGTTCCAGGATACAGGTGCAGAACGTGCAGGTTTGTTACATAGGTATACATGTTCCATGGTGGTTTGCTGCACCCATCAACCCATCATCTAGGTTTTAAGCCCCGCATGCATTAGGTGGTATTTGTCCTAATGCTCTCTCCCTCCCCTTGCCCCCCGCCCCCCGACAGGCCCTGGTGTGTGATGTTCCCCTCCCTGTGTCCATGTGTTCTCATTGTTCAACTCCCACTTATGAGTGAGAACATGCGGTGTTTGGTTTTCTATTCCTTTGTTAGGTTGCTGAGGATGATGGTTTCCAGCTTCATCCATGTCCCTGCAAAGGACATGATTTCATTCATTTTTATGGCTGCAACTGCATGATTCTTTAACCCAGTGGATCTTCTTACACCTAAACAACTCTAGAGAATACTAAGATAACTTTCCAGAATAACGAAAAGGCTCCATCCCTGCCTTGCCTAATCCTGGCCACCTGGGGCTATTGAGCACTGGAATGGGGTTAGAGTAACTGAGAAACTGGACTTTAGTTTGATTTACTTTAAATTAACTCAATTTAAATAGGCACATGTGGTCAGTGATTACTGTATTGAACATCTTGGCTCTAAAGAATCAGTTGTAAAAGTACAACATTGTATTTAGTCCAGTCATTTACTTATTAAGATCACCCTGATTTATTAAGTGCAATAACATGGAAAGGGGGTTAGGGGCTGAGGTCTTTTTCCCTTCTCTGCATCCTCTAGTGGTGTCTGGAAATAGATTGACCTGAGCTCCATTCTCTGGTTTCCTGCATAGTGTAGAGCCTGGGTTAAATCTACTTTTCAACAGACAGCAGGTTTTAACATGAAAACCATTTCACAGATACTTTATTCTGTGGAAAACAGTTAAATTGTCATTTGAAAGTCATCCTCAAAAAGCAGCAAGCTAATATAAAGACACCTGGTAGAATAAACAAGACAAACATCTCAGCTAGCCCAGCACACCGAGAAAGGGGAGGGAGGTGTGTGCCCAGTGTCAGGGACGAGCTCACGGTCTCCAGTGCTTGGCTGACCGGCTCAAGACCACCAGTCACAGCCCGGTGGGAAATGAGGGGCCTATGATCCCAGTCTGATCCAGGCAGTTCACACCAAATGTGTGGAAATACTGAATGCAAATTTGGAATATCAATGGCAAATAAACTTTGATGTGGCCAGAAGCTATCAAGTATAGTACTCAAGTTATTTTAGTTCAGAAATTCTAACATGGGAAATGAAGAGAAAATTTATGTTCATCGTAGGTACCATGACAGGGTGTCAAAGTACCAAGACGAAACTTTGCAGCCATTATGTGTGGATCTTCATCAGCTGGACTCAATGGCAAATGATACACATCCAAAAACTGTTTCTGTCTTCCTCCTACTTTTAAAATCCTTTATTTTCTCTTCCATTAACAGACTCATCATGTTTTCCTTAACTCTGAGATAACAAGATAAGTTTTCAAAGCTCAGTTTATTCTAAAGTACCCATGAAGAAAAGGATGCTGTTGCTTCTTTTTTTCTTTTCTTTCTTTTTTCTTTATTTTCCTTTTCTTTCCTTTTCTTTCTTCCTTTCTTCCTTTTTCTCTTTTTCTTTCTCTCTTTTCTTCCTTCCTTCCTTTCTTTTTTATATATTTCTTTATTTCTTTCTTTTCTTCACAAGGAATTACAGCTGAGGAGATTTGAGCTATATTGACTTAGATAAAAACAGCTAACAGTTATCTTAAGAGTTACCTCAATCCTTTTACTCCTTCAACAATTTTAAGATTTTTGTTCATCTCTGAGTTTTATTCTGAAAATAACACTTATTTTTAAAATATTTTATATTTTTATTTAAATTATATCTTTTATTTAAATTTTATACATGTATGTGAAAATAACTGCAACTGCACATGAATAGATAAACACTCAGAAATCCATCGGCACACCCTTAATGAGTAGCTCATATGCTTCAGTTTAAGATATTCAGTTGCAGAGACAAGAATGAAAGAATCACATTACTATTACTGCTTTTAATTCTATATATATGAAAAATCACGGTAGTTTTCCATCGGAAGCATATTTTGCTTTAAATCGTCAAGGTTATCAAGGCAAATTTTAAAATATATGCGTATATATATTAGCCTTAGTCTAAAGACCTAAAAAATATGAAACAGTTTTATAATAAAAGGTGAGTATTTTCAACATTTAAAACACTTGACATATCACTTCAGTCTTTTTAGTGGCATGTTTGCTGCATAAATAAACATTCATTTAATTAGATTCAGGCCCTGTAATTATACTCGAAATTATTAAATAGATCATTAGATAGTTTTAGGATTTGACTTTGAAAGCAGCATCCAAAACTTGGAGATCAGAAAATGGTAGCTGGCCATAACTTTGCTATTTCCTGTTTGATTGGAACTCAGACACTGTGAAGCTAGTCAATTTGTAGATTTCTGCCTAGAACAGAATGTAATTTCTTTTTTTGAGTCAGGGTCTCACTCTGTTGCCAAGGCTGGAGTGTAGTGGCACAATCTTTGTTCACTGTAGCCTTGACTTCCTGGGCTTAAGTGGTCCTCCTACCTCAGCCTCCCAAGTAGCTGGGCCTACAGGCATGCACCACCACACCGAGCTAATTCTTATATTTTTGTAGAGACGGGGTTTCACAATGCTGCCCAGGCTGGTCTCGAACTCCTGGTCTCAAAGAATGTAATTTAACATTAAAGGTTTTTCTATCTTGTAGGACATCAATAAGTTTATATCTAACCTATCAATCTTACTCTAATTTTTTCCAAAGTGATAAATATTCAGTTCTTGAAAATGTTCATTAAATCTTTTTTTTTCAATTAGTGACTCTCTTATTTATTATTTGAATGGAATCTTGACACCTTTTCACTCTTCTCACTCTAAAACTTTTTTAACTTTTGAAAATTATACTTTTATACTTTGATACAATGTTTGATCATACTGTAACATAGAAATTGTATGTTGACCAAATGGAAATAAGGGACTGAACCGTTATCAAACTAAAGACAGTGTTCTTGAATATAGACCATTATGTGTTCTCTCCCTTCCCCCAGATACTTAGTAGGTACTATGATTTTCTGTATTGTTCCTATAAAAATGCCATTAATGCTTTCCTGAGTTATGAGTTTAAAAGTCTGTGTTTTCTTTGACTAAAAGTTTAATGTGTTTCAAGAATTTAGTTAGCTGTTGATAGTACTTACAAGCAGTAAAGTTGATAGGGTTTGCATAATATTTTTATTAAGTTATGAGCCCATTGCTGCACTGTCAAAAATAGTTCTAACTAGAGGTTACTTCTGCTTAACAAAGTTAATCCACCTTCCAAGTACAGTTCAAGTATAGGCTCCTCAAGTATAAGCACAGTGCACTATTTGCTGTCTGAAAACAGTCAAAGCAGTGGAGCTCAAAGAGCCAACAGTTAGAATTCTCATTCCAAGCCAGAATCCTGTCTCTGCCACTAAATGTGTTAGACCACACACTAGATCCATCATCTGCAAAGTGAGAACAATTTGTGAGCCTTGTCATCAAGGTCACGGTGTGATGTGATGGAAAGAAAATGAAGTTCTGGAGTTAGACCTAAGTTGCAATCCTGGCACTTCCATATAATGGCTGTTTCCTGCTTATAAAATAGAAACAAATACCATCAACTTTTATGTTATGAAAATTTAATTAGATGACTCAATTAAAGCATCATTTTCAAATAAGTGTATTTATTAACCTACAAATGTGGCTTCAAGCCAGATTCACAGGTAGCAAAATGAATTAGCACACATACTTTTACTGACTATTAAACATAAATTGAATCTTTAACATTACTTTGGTGGATAACTACTTACAAAGCTATTTTAAAGTTTTTCATATGTGATACAAGTTTTCTAAATTTTAGTGAGAGAGGCTTTTAAAATAGTACATTAAGGGACAATTATTATTGTTTCTTAATCAAAATTATCTGCTGCACATGATTGCATTCATTTGGCAAGATTTAGAAGCATTTATTATTTTACCTTTAGTGTAACAAGATCACATGATGAAATATGAACATTCAGGTTAATTATATAGGTTTTTGTCCACATGGCATGATCCATCCAGACATTTGAAACATCTGGAAAAAGATGTGAATTATCATTTATCCAGATGCATGTCATCTCTAGGAGAAAGCCTGTGAAAGCACAACTGAGAGGGTTGCATTGTAGTATACATTAATCTTTTGATATAGTGGTGTAACAGTGCAGTGGAAAGCATCATTTTTAGTGGCTAGTACCTAGTAGGTTTTCACTGGATATTCATGATCTGCTCACAAAACATCTTCCAGGCTCTCTGACCATGGTCACACGAACCAGAGTAAATCCAAAATCACAGGAAACAGGTAGAATCCTGAGAATCCTACCTCACAAACTTTACGTACAAAGATTGGAATAGTGGAAACTGACATAGAGCTGACTACACTCACCAATCCCATGACTCCATCTCCAACTTGCCTCACCCAGCGCCCAAGTCCAGTTTCTGTTCCTATTCCCCCACTGAGCATGGAATCCCTGAGGCTGCAAATAACCCTATGGTCTCCCCCAAGATACATCCCGTGAGCAGTTATCCAACCACATCGCAGTGCATCTCTCTTTTGCAGCTCTTGTTCTGACATCTCCTTCCTTGTTGAAACTCTTAACTGTAACTCTTGATTCTACGAGTTACTATCTTTCTTCCTCTGTCATTCAAATGCTTCTGCCCCTTGGCCCATTGCTTCTCCTGTTCTTTACACTTTCCTAGACAATTTCATTAATCAACTCTATCCCACCTCCTTTCTATATGAATGATAAATCCCTAATGCACATCTTTCTCATGGACCTCCCTCCTGACCTTGGGAAGCCTATGAACAAATTGCTCTGAATAACTGCAAGTAAGTGCTCTGAAGTTCCCCAAAATTCAATGTGTTAAAAGGGAATCTTTTCATTTAATCTTTAACATGAACTTTCTCAGACATTCTTTATTTCGGTTGTTACAACCAATAGTTCCTTCATCTCCAAAGCTAGAAACCTGGTCACCAAAGGTTCAAATGAGGAGAATTTATTAAAGGATTAAAGGATCTACTTGTTAGAGGTATGGGCAAGGTTAAGATAAGATGAAACTTTCAGAGACTTGCAAAAGTAGAAAGCTGTTTTACCAAGCCTAGAGATGAAGAGAAGAAACGGGTGTCAGTGGATCTGCGTTCCTTATGGGTTAGTGTCCGTTCTGGGACCAATAAGAATTGGGAAATCAAAATAGAGTTGACTTCACTCATCAGTCCAATGAGAACTGGGCCTGGAAAGGACACTTCCCACAGGGAACACAGATGAAAGACTTTCACAACATGTCAGTGAATTTTCTGAACAAACGTACACTGCACAATTTCAAACAACAGGTGTCTTTCTCTGGAATTTGATCTAATATTAGGAATGAATTGTTCCATTCTGATAAGAATTCCTGTCATCAGTCATGCTTTCTGGATGACATGTCTCTCATCTCTTCACAGTTTTGCATACCGAGTCCGAAAAAGTCAGTCAGTGAAAACACATTATTTCTTCCGGAGACACTCAGAGGGGGTCACTGCTTGCTAACCCTGTAAATCCTTGAAGGGGAACATGGTTCTGAGACTTTTCACGTCATCTGAACTAAGTCTTTAGGACCCCAATGTAATCGGACTCCCCACTTTCTTCAGGCTGTTCCCAAAGGAGGGATATGAGGAAACTCCTCTTCACGGTTAGTGCTGGCCTTGTTTGTTTTTGTAGTGTCAGAAAATATGTTCTTAAAATGGGCCCTGTTAAAGTTTGGCAATATATTGTTCTGACTAGAGTCACCAAAACAAATGTTTTTGTCAAAAACTTTTAATTTATCTTGTGTGAAGGAAGAAATGTCATTGAATTTCCTCCTAAAACCTAAACAGATTTTGGAAATTGAAGCTTTAATATGCTGAAGGTGGTATTTCAGTGGCAACACCCTTGACCTTGATACATGTTTGTCTTGGATGTTGAGAGAGGAAACTCTAGGTTGTTAAGCCCACATAAATCTCTGGATTCTTCTCAAAGGTCCATTAAGAACACAATAAAATATCTTCATGAATGATCCTCCATTTGGAAACAAATGCATTTGGATGAGGGACCATCTCTCGAAGCTAAGGTAGGTACGCGCGTCAGAATATATGTGTGCAGAGTGTGTATTCCTCACAAGGTCTCAGGAAACTAAACACACAAAAGGCAGAAAGTATGTTCTGTTTTCAGTTCCCTTGGAAACTAGCACAAGGGTGGGCACCTATTAGTTGCTTGATAAATGTTACCTTTTGAAAAAAAATGTCCTCACAAAATCTGGCAGCTACATTATTAGTTTTAATCTACAAGCCTTCTAATTTCAAATTCGACATCATTTGTCCCTGTTTTTCATAACTTTAGTCCCCCTTGTCTTTCATGCATAGTAACAAAGTTTGAAGCATTCTCAGTATTATGTGCTGCTACTTTTAGATTTTTAATGACTTACCTGGATAATATCATAGTACTGAACAAAAGACTGTTTTAATCTCTCGTATTAGATTGCTACACTTTAGTTCTAAGGTATTAAACTAAATTTGAGATTATAGCAGAATTGTTTAGAAAACTGTTTATATATTTTCCCATCTTTTTAAGTTCTAGACCAAAGTTTGCAAGGAAAAGGAAAGTGTTGAGACAAATTCACCCAGCTATTTCTGGATTGATTTATATTTATAGAAGCCATTGGTAACTTTAAAAGGATCTGAGAAAGTACGAATTGTTTCAAGAGCTTGAGAGGCAAGGTAATAACATCGCTGGGCCATTATTCAATAACTGAACCTTATACTTGTTTACTTAGGATTAAAATATCGCTTCAGTACCACAAAGAAATTAGGCTGTTCCTTTTGGAGTGTTTTAACAGTTAGCTGAGTGCTCCTCAGGAAGAAGCCACATACCCGGAGCGTAACCAGGAGACAGTCATGGAACCGTAACGCAGACCATGGACTGCAGCAGCTTAGTTTGGAGCTGGGTCAAACCTCACAGTAAGGCTCCATCTCAGGCCTGGCTGCAAAGTCAACATCTCTCTGCATCCATGTTTTCACATTTACCTTTCTGGAGTGGCAATAGGAAAATGTTTCCCTAAAAGAAAAGACAGTGATGCTTTCATCGAAAGAAAAAGTAAAGAACTATTGTGTGTGCCTAACCAATCTTACAGGGGAGAAAAGATTTATATTATCTTGAAAACATAATTTGGTCTTGTTCAGGCCATTGGGGGAGAGGGGGACTCAAAACAGTGGTAAATAATTCTTTGCTCAAAGTAGACTTCAGCATTTTGGTTCAATGTGAGCCATGACCCAGGTGTGAGGCTGAGGACAGGGTTTGACCCAGACCAATGAACTGCTTAGAAAGGTTTTTTTTTTTTTTTTTTTCTAATGCTGTGGTAACAGCAACCCAGGAGTGGAATGTACTAAGGAAGAGGAAATGTTAAACTTAGCCTAATCAAACATTTTCTTATCCAAAATTGAATATAATTTGGTTTTACGGGACCAAGAGGTTCATTGAGTGGATAAATTACTTACCATATCCACAGTCAATTAAGTAGAGTGTTTGTAAGTCATAAGACAAAATATTAGGTACAGCCAAGGATCACTAGTGCCTCTCATTTAACATAAAACAGTTTGAGAAATTAGTTTACATAATACACTTCTTCTACTGTGCACAGTTATAACCGTGGTACGGGGAAAGAGCTCTTAACATCTGTAACTTGGGCTCACATCCTTGCCATCTGTGTATGACTGAGCATTCTTGGATAAATTATATCTCTAAGACTCTTCTTTTGCACATGGACAAAGAAGGGGAAAGGATAACAATACTTATAAACACATAATTTTTATGATAACTACAAATATACTCGGCAGTACCTGGAAATCTGCACTCAAAATATAGATCCTCTACCTAATAGTCCTGTAAACCGATTTTTTGACTAAAAATTTAATCGCGATGCATTGATTCTATATGGCTTTGGGGAGCATTATGAAGGATCATGAATGTGAAGTGCCTGGACCATTGTAAGCTCTAGGTAAGTATTAGTCACACAATGAAGATATAGTAAGGAGAAGGAAAAGGAGAAGAATAAGTAGAAAGAGAAGAAACCCTCTAACCAATAAAGTTTTCTAGAATTTCCACCAAAATTTTGTTTTGTTTCATGACATATCAAATTGTAGTTTTGACATCTAGCTAAGTAAACTAAACCTCAAAAGAGAATTATAATGCTTACCAAAAAATATTGCTGCACAGAATATATAAAATCATTTACAAAAAGTATTTTGCTTGATACATCAGGTAAAAATAGCCAATAATAACTAGTAGCTGGTATTATTATTATTACTATTAATGGTTTTATATTATGAAAGCATGATCATGTGGACAAATTTTAAAATAAAAATAAGCAAAAATGATAATAAGAACCCATCCCTCAGAAACAATCATTGTTAACATTTTCATGCCTATCTCTTCTTATAAAATAAGAAGGAGGCAGGGCACGGTGGCTCATTCCTGTAATCCCAGCACTTCAGGAGGCCTAGGCAGGTGAATCACTTGAGGTCAGGGGTTTGAGATCAGCCTGGCCAACATGGCGAAAACCCATCTTTACTAAAAATGTTAAAATTAGCTGGGCATGGTGGTGCACGCCTGTACTCCCAGCTACTCGGGAGGCTGAGGCAGAATTGCTTGAACACGGGAGGTGGAGGTTGCAGTGAGCGAAGATTGTGCCACTGCACTCCAGTCTGGGCGACAGAGTGAGACTCCATCTCACAAAAAAAAAAAAAAAAGAAGGAAGATGTGCCTATTGGCAATGAAGTGGTGAAGGAGCAAAGACAAATTTCGATCCTGCAAGATAAAAAGGACAACTCCAAATCGGGAGACTCTCAACCCGTCCCCACCATCCAAACAAACCAAGAAGACTCCCTAAGATACCTGTATTTTGCTAGACTGATTGAAAAGCCATGATATGCTACATGTACTAGTTACGCTAGATCCTGATAAGATACACAATATTTTTTAAAGGAACAAAAGTCCATAGAGAACTGTACAGAAAATGAGAAAACAAAATGTCATAAAAATCAATGTAGGTAAATTTCCCCGGGGAAAAACAAGCGTGAAGCAGTGGAAAAATGTATACCTATATTTGTATTCTATTTCTACTGTGAATAGGAAACTGTCACAAACATACTTGTTTCAATCAATGCTTATTTATTATCTCACAGTATCAGGGGTCAGTAGTCAAAGCAAGGGTTATCTGGGTTCCATTACTGCATCAGCTCAAAATGACCAAAATCTCATCATCTAATCTATATCTCTTCGTCTCGGCTCTGAGTCTAGATTCCTATGATTGTTATCATCTCAATCCAATTTGTGCGAGACTCCTGGGTATAATCTATTAAGTACAGCTCTTGAAACACAAGTCCTTCCCATCTGTTGACATGAAAAAGGAGAGAAAAGTCCCGGGTTCTCAAAACTCTCAACATACACTGGCATATGACAAAAGCTAAAGACATTCCAGTTTAATAAATGCAATGATAAAAAGGGTTTCCCTAGTCCACAGTAGTTCTGAAATCCAACTGGAAAAAATGGGAGTTCTTGACTAAAAGTTTCAGAGCCTGAGAATAATTCTTTCTAGCTCTCAGCTCTGCCCTCTGGGCTCTTGGTCCCATTCTCTAAGCCATCCATCCTTTTTCATGAAAGGTAGCGTGTGCTTTTTGCTGAAGAGTTTTATTAGCCTACTTCTTGCTAGTAGAGTTTTAGAGGTCCAACAGCCTCCTCCCTTTTGCTCTCTCTCTCTCCCTTGTAGTTTAAGCTGGCTGTGTTACTGATGAAACAATTTTCTAAAGAATTTTGTAGGTTTTTCCATGGATTATACTCCATTTAAAAAAAACCACATCCACAGATTTTTTCAAGATAATCCTTACTCGGGTGGGCATGGTGGCTCACGCCTGTAATCCCAGCACTTTGGGAGGCCAAGGCGGGTGGATCACGAGGTCAGGAGATCGAGACCATCCTGGCTAACACGGTGAAGCCCCATCTCTACTAAAAATACACAAAATTAGCCGGGCATGGTGGCGGGCGCCTGTAGTTCCAGCTACTCGAGAGGCTGAGGCAGGAGAATGGCGTGAACCCGGGAGGCGGAGCTCGCAGTGAGCCGAGATCATGCCACTGCACTCCAGCCTGGGCGACAGAGCGAAACTCTGTCTCAAAAAGAAAAAAAAAAGAAAAAAAAAGATAATCCTTACTCAATCTTTGGTGCCTGCTGAGGTAATTGAGAGACAAGGTCATTAAATCTCCTAAGAGGATCACATCCTTAATCTCTTGAAAAGGTCTTTTGTGTGAGTGAGTACACTAATCCTTTGATTTTTCTAATGTTTTTATTTTATTTTATTTTATTTATTGAGACCCGGTCTTGCTCTGTCACCCAGGCTGGAGTGCAGTGTCCGGATTACAGCTCACTGCAACCTCCGCCTCCTGGGCTTAAGCAATCCTCCTGCCTCAGCCTCCTGGGTGGCTGGGACCACAGGTACATACCACCACTCCCAGCTAATTTTTGAATTTTTAGTAAACACATGGTTTCA
Source organism: Pan paniscus (assembly GCF_029289425.2). NCBI lineage: Eukaryota > Metazoa > Chordata > Mammalia > Primates > Hominidae > Pan > Pan paniscus. The sequence goes on from NC_073255.2 coordinate 51,858,064, forward strand.
CCACGTTGTCCAGGCTGGTCACAAACTCCTGGGCTCAAGCGATCTGCCTGCCTCGGCCTCCCAAAGTGCTGGGATTAGAGGCATGAGCCACCACACCTGGACTTTAAAGTTTTAGCAAAAAATTTTACACTCACATAAACTCAGCCTTTTCTTGGTGAAAGGTTTCAGCAGTTATTTCTTACTTTAAAGATTTTGTGCCATCTGGAGGAGCTAAGAATTATCAAAAATCATCTGCTTCTTGTTCTTTTTTGTTTAATGTTCTTCCCTCAATTTATCTTTCTCTTCTTGCATCTTACAGCAAGCAGCAAAAAGAAAACAGGGAGCACTTTCAATATTTTGCTTGCAAATCTCTTAGATATACATCCAAATTCATTGCTTATATCTCCTGCTTTTCACATAAATTCAGAAGACAGTTTTGCAAAGGTTTCTGCTACTGTGTAACAAAAAACCCCTTCCTCCAGTATGCAGTATCGTAGACCTCATTTCCTTCTGAGCCATCGCTGGTAGTGTATTCAAAGTTGAGATTCCTACCAACAGTCTGATCACAGAAATCTGGGCTTTCTCTAACATGCTGTGCCAAAGTCTTCCATCTTCTGCCCACTGTCCAGTCCGAAAGCTACTCACATATTTTCAGTAACTCACTTCCAAGTATTAAAATATGTATTTGTTTTCTATGGCCGCATGACCAGTCACCACAAACTTCCTGCCTTAAAGCAGCACCATGGCCAGGCAAGGTGGCTCATGCCTTTAATCTCAGCACTTTGGGAGGCAGGATAATCACTTGAGGCCCAGAGTTTGAGGCCAGATCTAGCAAGACTTTTTCTCTACAAAAAAATATTGTTTTTAATTAGCCAGATGTGGTGGCATGTGCCTGTAGTCCCAGCTACTCAGGAGGCTGAGGCAGAAGGACCACTTGTGCCCAGGAATTTGAAGCTATAGTGAGCTATGGTCATGCCACTGCACTTCAGCCTGAGCAACAGAGTGAGAACTTGTCTCGAAATTTAAAATAAAAATAATTTAAAATAATGTAAGTTTATATAAAATAATGTAAATTTATAAAAAATAATAAACATTTTTTATCAATAAAAATAAAAGAATAAAAATAAGTGAATTAAAATCCACTTCAAAAAAACAGGAAAAGAATAACAAAATAATTCAAAAGAAGGCTCAAGTAATGAAATAATAAAGAAAAAAAGCAGAAATTAATTAGGAAACAGAATTATTAAACTAAAATTATGTTTTTTAAATTAACAAAATAGACACACAACTACCTAACTTAATTAAGAAGCAAAGGGGGAAATCACAAACTCAGGTAAAAAATGACATGATGAAAATAATCACTGAAAGAGCAGAACTTAAACAATAAAAATAAAACAACAGAAAAAAAATAAAACAACAACAACAGCCAACAGTAATCAGACCAATTTGCAGAATTTTATACAAATAAACTAGAAAATATAAATGAAATGGAAAATGTCTTAGGGAAATATAAATTACCAGAATGTTTCCATTACAGTGAGAAAGCTTATACAGAATGATTTCCATAGAAGAAATTAAGAAAGATATGAAGAAACTACCACTGAAAAAGCACTGGGCCCAGATAGTTTCACAGGGAACTTCTGTCAGTCCTTCAGAGGCCGGGTAGTCCTGATGCTCTATAAACTATCCCATAGCATTGAAAGAAAGGAAGAACTTCCCGGCCTCCTGGCCAGGCACAGTGGCTGATGCCTGTAATCCCAGCACTTTGAGAGGCTGAGGCAGGTGGATCACCTGGGGTCAGGAGTTCAAGACCAGCCTGGCCAACATGGTGAAACCCCATCTCTATTAAAAATACAGAAATTAGCCAGGCTTGGTGGTGCAACCCTGCCTGTAATCCCAGCTACTTGGGAGGCTGAGGTGGGGGAATCACTTGAATCCTAATGGTCAACACTGGAACAATTAGAGCAAAAAAGTCATCACAATGGAGGATTCTAATCCATAGAATAAAGTAAACACCCACAAGTTCGTACTTAAGTTAATAAATAATCAAATAAATAAAAAGGAAAGGAACAGCTCTATGCTACATCTCTAATTTAAAAATGTAGCAGGAAAGAGGGATATGGTAAATCATCATCAGGCACACAGCTCAGTAATAATTATTATAAATGGATGGATGTTAAAATTCACAGGCAAAAATGTGAGGAAAAAGAGGATTTGCCTAGTCTCAAAGTACTCCCTCCCCAAGATGTGTATTAATGACAGACAGATAGATAGATGGTAACTTTACTAGAGGAGCCCATCCAACACTACCTGAACCACATGATCAAAGTCTACCTCACCCATCCTGAGGCATATCAAGGTCATGTACCTCCTGACGTGATGCACTGGGAAGGGCACATTGATCCTGTGGTACTCCTGCCAAAGATGCATAACCTTTTTTGCCTTTATGCAAAACTTAAATTAAGGGACATTCTACAAAATGCATGATGGAACATACAAAAGCATTGCTCTGTCTGTTGTGTGAGGGACAGACTGCAGGGGAACAAGTGGGGAAACAGAGACACCAACGTAGAAATTTTTGCAATAGCCTGGATGAGAGATGTCTATGGCTTGCAAGAAGGTAGTGAAGTGGGAGAAGAGGGGGATGTGGCCAAATTGGGAAAGTTACTGATGGAGAAATACACAGGAATGTCTAACAGATAAGATGTGGGCTTCAGAGAAAGAGAGAAGTCAAGAATGCTTCCAAACTGTGGGCATTAGCAACTGGAAGAAATGGATCTTCTTTTTACTGAAAATGGAGAAGACTAGATGAGAACTCTGTATGTTGAGAAAAAATAAGGACTTGTCTCTGGACATGTTAAGTGTGAGTTGTCAAACATGTACCTAAGTGGAGATGTCAGAGGGGAAGTCTAAGGTCGGGAATTCAAAGGAGATGTTAAGGCTGGAGAGACATATTTGGATTTTTGAAGTCATGAAAGTGGAAGCTATCAGCTAGGAAGTCAGTGTGGAGAGAGGAGGAAAGTCTGAGAAGTGGCATTAAGAAAGTAAAGATTTGGAGGTCAGCAAGATGAGAAGAACCAGAAGAGGCCATTGAAGAGAGGCAGAGTGGCTTAAAGAAAAGCGAGATTAAAATGCAGTGTTTCAAGAATGCGGCTATCCTTCAGTGACTGGCTTACTTCACTCAGCATAATACCACTTACATGGATAAACAGCAAAGTTCATCCATGTTGCATATAGGGCAGGATTTCTTCTGTTTTTAAGGCTGAATAATATTCTATTGCATGTATATACCACATATTCTTTATCCATTTCTCTGTTGATGAATGTTTTGCTTATTTTCACTTCTTGACTATTGTGAAAAATGCTGCAACGAACATGGGGGTGCAAATATCTCCTGGTGGCCTTGATTTTAATTCTTTTGAATAAATATACAGAAGTGGGGTTGCCTATGCTATGCTTTGAGTGTGTCCTCTCCAAAATTCAGATGTTGCTAATGCAATAGTATTAAGAGGTGAGACCGTGTGTGTGTGTGAGAGAGAGAGAGAGACAGAGAGAAAGAGAGAAAGAAAGAAAGAGAGAGAGACTAGGTCATGCACGCTCCTCCCTCATAAATGGGATTAGGGGCTCTTAGAAAGGGGCTTGACAGAGGGAATTCATTCTCTCTTGCCATTCTGCCTTCCACCATGTAAGGACACAGTAAAAAGGCTAGCACTTGGATCTTGGACTTCTCCAGAGCTGTGATAAATAAATTTTTGTTTTTTAGAAATTAACCAGCCTCAAGTATTCTGTTATAGCAGCACAAAAGGGACAGAGATAGCCAGTTACATAAGAATCTAAAATCATCAAGCTCACAGAAGCAGAGAACTGAATAAGGTTCCCCAGGGGCTGGGGAGGGAAAATGGAGGGTTGATGTTTGATGGGGATAAAGTTTAAGTTATGCAAGATGAGTGTATCTGTGATACAACATTGTGCCTGTAGCTACCAATAGCATGTTGTACACTTAACCATTTTTTACAAAGGTAGATCTCATGTTGAGTGTTTCTACCACAATACAATAATAATAATAATACAAAGAATAAGGCAGTGATCAGGCATGACAATGCAGCTGCCAGGGCTAAGCTAGGAGCATGAAGAACGATCATGGGATTCCTCACCACAAAGGTCATTGCTGACCTCAAGAGAAGCATCTCCAGTGGGAAGTAAAACATGAGTGGCCAGGGTCCAAGGATACTGGAAGAAGGGAATGATGGAATGGTAAGTAACAAACATTCTTTTGAGAGGTTTTGCTCTAAAGGATAAACAGATAAATAAGATGGCTGCTGGAGGAGTTTATAAGATCAATAAGGGCCTTTTTCCTTTGATTTTTAAGAAAAAAAGAAAAAATGGTGTGCTTGTAGCTTGATGTAAATGACTCAGAGAGGAAAACGTGCAGAAGATCGATATCTGTGAGTAGGATGTGAAAGCGGAGCCTACAAATTTAAAAACTTTGGCATTGGAAGGACTTAAAATATTGAAACAACCAAAGATGTGGCTGGAGTCATGCTGGGAAACAAAGATTCTTACAAAAAGTACTTACCTTAGAAAATACAGATGGAATATAGCCCGTTGCTAACTGCAAAACAGAGACAGACAGACACACATATACACAAACAGATACAGACAGACAGAGAGAAAGGCAGAGACAGAAACAGAAACAAAGAATGAGAAGGTAGAAATAGTATGCTCGTATAAGTATAGACATATATACATACGTATAAGTCCGCATGCAAGCATAACCACAAGAAATGTGTGTAGAATCTATATTAAGAAAAATAAAGTATTACTGAAAAATATAAAGGTCAATTACCAATGGTTGCATCTTGCTCCTAAGTTGGAATGCTAAATATTTTAAACATATTAATTTCTTCCCAAATTAATTTGCTCAAAAGTATGTTCATTCACTTATTGCACAAACATTTGTTGAGTCTCTACACTACATGACAGGCACTGTACTAAATACTGGCCAAACAGACAAACCAAGCACAGATCTTCCCCTAATGGAGCTTCTAGTCCAGTAAGGGACATAAACAATAAAAAGTGGGCAAACATATAGATATATAGTTACAATAAGAACCAAGAAGACAGTGACTAGGATAGGGTGACAGAGAATAATGTGTGTAGGTTGGAAAGACTGCTCTTTGGCAAAATGACTCCAAAGTTAATATGGGAGACTGACTGGGCAAAGTCAGACAGCAACTATGGAAAGGCCCTCTGAAAGAAGTTTGGAAAGGAAAACAAGAGGAAAGACCCCTACTATATTCATAAATTATAATTTACCGTAAAGCTATTACAATTAAATTTATTTGGTCCCGGAAAAGGACAGAGAAAGTATAAGATAGGATCCAACAAATCCCATATATACATGTACAAATGGATAATGGATATCTATTTATCTATTTATATAAACACATACACACACACATCTATCCACACACAAATATCTACAGCAGAAAGTAGGGGAGAGTCACATAAACCATGTGTGCCTAAGCCACAAGCTCTGGGACCTTGAACAAATTATCTACCTTTGCTAAAACTCAGCTTCCTCAATCACATGTCATGAAGATGAAATAACATGATGTAAAATGCTTGGCAGATGTATCTGGAACTCAGCTCATACTTAGCTGAAGGTGGTACATCATTTTCTGTCATCATCATCATCATCACCACGGACATCCTCAATCTATTTCTTGTCCAGCTGAATGTGACATGTCTGGACGTATTTGTCAAATAGTGTGGGATGGGTGTAGTGAAAATCTATGGTTAGGAGAGACTGAGAGGCTCTTTAACATAAAATAAGCTTTAAAAGGTCAGTTGACCCAGTTAAACAACATCAGTCATTAGATGGAAGCAATTATTTTGAGTTCCTATGGGGTAGTTGCTACACAGGTATGACCATAGCCTGGATACCTTTGCCAAAATGGTTTATGTTTGGATGCCAAGGAGAGGGCGAGTGTGGTTCTGAACTCAAAGAACTTATGGTGACTTTCTTGAGCCCTCTGGCACATTAGGCCACCCATCAGCAGTGCCTTTGGAACCCAGAATGATGAAGCTCTAACATGTAAAGGGGGAATGGATGCTTTCTTGACCCTGAAGTAAACGCAGCTCTGGCGTCTAGAAGGTTCCAGCACACAAGAAAACAGCAACTGAGAGGAGCAACATCCTCCAGTGGATGCCACAATGATGTCCAAGGAGTGCCCAAGTGGTATCCTAAAAATAAAGGCCCATTTGCCAGATGACACTGCTGTGACACCTGGTTGAAATGGTCACGGTGCCTAGTAAAGTTATTCCCAGGATGAGCCAGGACCCAGGTAGTGCCCAGTGGAAACCCTGGGGCTGGGGAGTGGGGAAGCAGTGAGAGGTTATCCAGAGTAGACGACGTGAGAGCAGATCGCTCACATTCACGTAACCTGTTCCCTCCTTTGTAACGTGGGACTGCTAACACCACCAGGTTGTCAGGGACGAAATGAAGACACACACTTCATTCACATGACAACGTGGATTCCTGGGTAGTCTGGTGAGGGCCACAGATTCTCTATGCTCAAATATATCCTGAATCATATTGTTCCCACCTTTTGCAGCCTCTCTTTTTATACATTCATCTCTCTTTAGGTAGAAGTATTTCCAGTCATGTTTAAACAGGCTGTTTTTACTTGGTCAGCTTCCAAGGCTGGGCTGAGCCCACGTTGAGCAATGGTGCTGAGGGCCTCTCTCTGTGCAGGAAAAGCAGGCTCCCAAGCTGAAATGCACAATCAGAATTCCATGTGCAGGAGAAGATGTGCAGCACAGCACGAGAGAGTTCTGGAAGCCTTCATTCCTCAGATCTCCAGGCTTAGGGAGCATATAAATGTCATCAGCCCCTTGGTGTAGATCTAACTTTCTCAGTCAGCAGCAACTTAAAATAGAATGTGGAAGCTACTCCTCCACTTACTTTCTATGCGATCTTCAGCAAAGTTCCCTAACCTCACCAGGGTTAGAGGAAGGAGAATAATGGAGTGCCTGTGAAGACCTGTGTAGGATTTAGCCTGATGGTCAGGAACACATCTGAATACTTTATATCTCTGTTAGCCTATTCGACACTCTAAAACATCCTCTGAGATTGAGGGTCTAATTAAATTCTACCATTATTCCCATAATAATAATATAATAGTAATAATAGTTATTGGAATATAATAGCATTTATGTCATAGGATTATGGGGAAGATTCTAAAAACACAAACAGCTTACCTGGCAGACAGTAAATGAATATTTGCTCCATTAAGAAGTTGCTGCAATTAGCTTTGTTTCTTTTTTCTTTTTTCTTTTCTTTTTTGGAGTCAGAGTCTTACTCTATTGCCCAGAATGGAATGCAGTGGCGCTATCTCAGCTCACTGCAACCTCCGCATCTCCGGTTCAAGAGATTCTCCTGCCTCAGCCTCCCAAGTAGCTGGGATTACAGATGTGTGCCACCATGTCCGGCTAATTTTCGTATTTTAAGTAGAGACAGGGTTTCACCATGTTGGCCAGGCTGGTCTTGAACTCTTGACCTCAGGTGATCCACCCACCTTGGCTTCCCAAAGTTCCAGAATTACAGGCATGAGCCACCATGCCAGGCTAAGCTTTGTTATTTTTTAAAGATGGCTTAAGCTCTTGTTGCTGTTGGCCCTCCCCTGACTATGCCAGTCTACATTCATCCCTCCCTTCTCAACTTCCTTTGATAACTGAAAGCCTTTTTGATTATATGCCTTAGAGATATTGATGCTCCTTGCAGACTGGCCTGACTTTCCAGAGCCCGCCTGGCCCAGTGAAAGCTAAAGACATAAAGCCTTGAGGACACAGCTTCCCTACACCCAGGGCCATGCAGCCCATGGAAGACCTCCTAACTCAGATTTGAGAACCCCCGCTCCATTCCACGCCAGAGTGGAAGGTGTATGTTCTCGCAGCCTCCTCTTCATCCCAAGTCTTTGCTGGAAAAGTATATCTTCCATTTTCTACTTCCAACTACCAATTCACTTTATTTACTACAGGCTCCCAACACAAGCAGCATTATAATGAAACTAAAGTTTTCACGTCTGATAAATGCTTTACATACAAGTATATAGAGAAATACTCCATATTTTGTTATACACATGAGTATATAGAGAAAAAGGAACCCTTGTACACTGTTGGTAGAAGTGTAAATTCATGCAGCCATTATGGAAAATAGTATGAAAGTTCCTCATAAAATTAAAAATAGAAATACCATATAATCCAGAAATCTCATTTCTAGCTATATATCTGAAAAAAATGAAACCTGAGTCTCAAAGATATATCTGTACTCCCATGTGCAATGCTAAATAGATAAAGAACATGTGTTATATACACACAATGGAATATTAGCCACCTTTAAAAAAAGGAAATCTTGCTATTTGTGACAACATGGATGAACCTGGAGGGAATTATGCTTAGTGAAATAAGTCAGACACAGAAAAATAAATACTGCATGATCTCACTTATATGTGGAATCTAAAAAAGTTGAAGTCATAGAAACCAAACAGAATGGTGGTTGCTGAACGTTGGTGTGGGGGATTGGCAAGATGTTGGTCAAGGATATAAACTTTCAGTTATAAGATGAATAAGTTCTGGAGATTAGGGTGACCATAGTTAAGAATGATGTAGGCCAGGTGCAGTGGCTCATGACTGTAATCCCAACACTTTGGGAGGCCAAGGCAGGAGGATTGCTTAAGGCCAGGAGTTCGAGACAAGCGTGAGCAGCATAGTGAAACCCCAACTTTACAAAAAAAAAATTTTGTTAATTATTCACGTGTGGTCGCACACATCTGTGGGCTCAGCTACTCAGGATACTGAGGCAGGTGGACTGCTGGAGCCCAGGAGGTTGAGGCTGCAGTAAGCCATGATTGTACCACTGCCTTCCAGATGGGATGACAGAGTGAGACCTTGTCTCAAAAAAAAAAAAAAAAAAGAAAGAAAGAAAAATGTATTTTATACTTGAATTTGAGAATAGATCTTAAATAGTCTCACAACACACAAAAATATGAAACTGTGAGATGTGAGATGATGGATATGTCAATTAGCTTGATGGTGGTAATCATTTCACAACAAATACATGTATTGCAATATCATGCTGCCTACCTTAAAAATTATTCGTTAGCTATACCTCAATAAAGCCAGAAAAAATAAAATCATTTGGTAGAGACGCAATAAAAAAAAAGAACCAGGAATTCTTGCATGCAGAAATCTCTGAATAGAGATGAAGAAGGAGGAAGAAACCCTGCTGCTTCAGGTTCCCAGTGTTCTGTCCCTGATTCGGAGACTTGGGGAACACCTGCCTTCCTCCACAGACCACTCAGGGAACGACTAACGCCTGAAGCTTTTGTTCCAGCTGGAACCCAACCTTAAGATCTTAAAAACATCGGTGAAAAGGCCAAAGTAGGAACTAAAAGCTGACATTTCTAAGATGGTTCTCTACTTAAGATGTGTCTTTTGAAAAATAAGGAGAGAAATTCTAGCTGTGGTGTAGCCTTCTCCTTGGTTCTGTGAAATGTCACACAAATGGATCATAGTTATCTAATATAGAAATGTCAAGGCCAGTGTGTTCCACTCACAAGTCTGATCTCTATTCTGAGATTCTTTCTTGTTTGGGGGCTAAAAGGTGTCCTTTCTTTTACTATCTTTTTAAATACTTTGGTAATTTGATCATACATTGGTGGAGGCAGATGACATGTATTAATAATTGGTTGGGTGCCTGGAATATGAAGGGAGAATGACAAGCACTTGGAGATGAGAGTATTAAATTAGTCTTGGGAGTTAAACTATTATATCCACATGTGTGGCTTGAGGCCGAACACCTCCATAGGAACCGATCTAAAACAAAATCATATAACTAGAAATAATCCTTCAGCATGAGCTGAACTAGGCACTCTGTTATGTTTCATCTCATTTAATCCTTCTATTAACCTTAGGAAAAAGGGAATATCAACAAATCTATTTTCTGCATGGGGAACATAGCCACTAAGAGGTTAAGAATTCCAAGAAAATGTGTGACCCATCAGAGGTCATTGTCAGCAAAAGCACATAAAAAGGGCAAATAAAGATGGCAATTTAAGCATCTTTATATCTCCCTTCACTGTTTAGGAGAAACAAAATTGTATGTAGAAGATCACGGCATCTTGGGTATGGGACAGTTGTTCTCTATTCTGACTATCTCCAAGGTCACCATGACATGGTGAGTCACCTCCCAGTTCACTTCCTTCTATAACCTCATTAATCCAACAAGTTTCTGGGCCCTGTAGTCTGAGTGGGGAAGGGCAGGAAAACTAGGAAGCTGGAGTGGACCCAGGGGACCAACCAGGAGATGACTGCCAAAGTCCAGATAAGAGATGGCTGATGCGAGGCCTGTTTGAAAAGCTTGCTTGCAGGAGAGACCAAGTGTGGCATTGAGGCTGTGGGCCTCAGCAACCGGGTGACTTGTGTTACTCTCATGAACAAGTTTGGAGCTTGCTAAATGTGGATGTCTATTGGAGAACCAAACAGAAGTATTAAATGAGAATTTGGGAATGTAACACCAGGCCTCAAAGGAGAGGTTAGAGCTTCAGATATAAACGTGAGAAGCTATGTGGATTGCTGGTATTTACAGGCTCTGAGTGGAGGAGCATATCTAGAAAGAGTGTTGATTTAAGAAAAAAAAAGAGAGAAATAGCAAAAATAGAAGACTACTGTGGCTCATAAACCAAATGAAAAAGAAAAGCATTTTTTAAAAGTAGGGAATGGGCATCTCTGTCGCTGAGAGTCTAAGTAATAGAATTGACCAAGGATTTGATAGGTCATATGATTTGCAATTACTTTGGAAATTATACTGATTGGTAGAAAGAATCAGGATCGTTTTTCATCTTTTCTAATGCTTTATGATTTTCATAACTTTCAAATGTTTTGGCTTGGCATTGGTGACTTTTCCTGTTTTGACTTTATGGCCCCATTTAATTTTCAGAACATTTTCTAAATTTCAAAATATGCTAACCATTGAAGGATTTTAACATTGAGCAATGAGAAAACAAAGCTAGAATTATATATTCTCACTCTTATACATGTTTTATTACTGTGAGATAACCACATCTCTCTTCTAATTATATAGTATACAACCTGATGTAAAAAAGAATTTTGACTGATAACGTGTATTTGGGGTTTAATAATTAAAATTCAGTTTCTTACTATAGTTTAGAATACCATTGCAATTCTATTTTTATTGCCTGTATTATTCTTTATCCTGCCTCATTTGAGAAATGACATTGGGCTACTTATGTTTCCATTTGCTAAGCTACCAGGCTGCCGTTGAATTAGTTCTCTTTGGCATTATTAGTGCTATGCACTGAATTTTGCACTCTGCCAAATTCATACGCTGAAGCCCTAACTCTCTAACTGATTGCATTTGGTGACAGAGCCTATCAAGAAGTAATTAAGGTTAAATGAGTTCATAAAGGCAGAGCCTGGATATGATAGGGTTTGTCTTCTTATAAAAGGCACCACAGTTCTTCCTGAAAACCAAGAAAAGAGTTCTCGCCAGAAACCAAACTCTTCAAGAGCCTTGATCTTGAATTTTACAGCCTCCAGAACTGTAAGAAATAAATTTCTGTTGTTAAAGCTACCTATTCTGTGGGATTTTGTTATAGTAGCCCAAGCAGGCTACATGTGAAAATAAGATAATTATGTTCTAATTCCACCACCACTTACCCCCATATTTACAAAATATTTTATATTCACCAAATCTTTTTACTTTGTAAATCTTGTGCTGTTTCACCCATTCAACAAATGTATTAACAAATATTTATTGTGCACTTATTATGTGCCAGGCACTTTTCTGGTGCTAGAGGTATAGAAGTGAGCAAAACTTATGTGGCATTTATATTGTAACACACATAGAAAACAAATGAGGAAACAAAGGCAACGATTTAATTAAGGTCACACATCACTACCTACAGAACCAGAATTCAAACCTGGGATTTTGATTTCTAGTCCAATGTTCTTTCAGTTTCAATCAGTCTTTCTTTCATGCTTAGGGAAGATTTTCCACAAATGATTGCTCAAACTTCACCCTCCAATAAACACAACAACCAAAAATTCCTTCACTAGGGCTACATTTACTCAACTTCTTTTTACTTTATCTTATATTCTGTCAGAGTCCAATATAAAAATCACTTAATAATTTTTTAGAAATTTTGTTTAGAAAATAGAAGAGTATGTTTTTGTCTCCTTTGATCATTTGGCATACTTTCTTATTTCAGATACTTACAAACATATATGTTGGTACTCAGGCCTTTTTTTGATTTTCACAAAGCTTGAAACCAAGTTTTAGAATCATTTATGGCAAATACTCTCACCCTATACAGTGTGTATAATTTCATTGTTCCTATTTTGACCTGATTTTCTTCTTGTGCTTTAATTTCCTCTGGTCCAGGGTATTTATTTCCATGTGCTGAGGCACCTTTATTTAGAATCTTGTAACTGGTACTGTCACCCCTGCTTGGAATAGTGGTGATAAAAGTCCAATCTTCTCCATTATAATAGAATGTTATAGTTCTCATGTTTACAGAGTTGACACACTTACAAATGAAATTTTTATATTGTCTAATCTATCAATGCTGGTAGAGGAACTAACAGTGCCATTGCAGTCAAGATGATGAATAAAGACAACATTCGTGTTTGCAGACAAGAGAGTAGACCAAATAAAAAAGAAATGCTAAAAGCTTTCAAGGAGGAGCATGGAGGAGATGATCTCTCAGGGTAATCATCCAGCCTCATATGACTGAGTTTTCATATGTCTTTTAGAAACATTGCTCCAAACCCAGCCATTTGGTGTGGATTTGTAGGTATCTGGAGGCAGAGAGTGGGGTGAACTATTGAAGAGATTGCAAAATTTTGCACTAGGGGAAGGGGCTTTCTTTCTTGTCCAGAGCTCTACTTTGGAGTTGAAGTGGAGACAGCTACGCCCTAGTTCCACACACTCTAGCCAAACCTCACAGCCACAGTGAAATTTCCCAAGCTTCTACAAGTCAGTGCCATCTTGATTTTATTAAAGTTGCCTCAGGACCAATAGTGCCACGGCAACAAATAAGAACATCTCGGCAAGATCACAGGGTTGTCTTGATTACATGTTGAGTTGTTGAGTAAACCTATACTGGGCTGCTATGGCAGGGTAACAGGTGCTCACCAAGAAGACACCTGGAGGGCCAGCCCTCTGTTCTTCGGAATTGGCCCTTTCCCTTTTACAGTCCTTTCATTTGCTTTTCCCAGGCATCCTCTCCCCACCAGAAGGATGTTGAATCAGTTAAGAGCGGTCCCTAAGAGTTAGTAGGCATCTTTAAAAGAGGAAGGATAATATTTACCCCCTTGAATTATAGTAAGGATAAAGATGGAAAGCAAATGAGGTTGTTCTTTGGCAAACAGTAAGTGTCTGATAAGTGGCTATGGCTTATGAATCCAATTGCCCTTTCCATTTGCAAACCAAAATTCCCTTTCAGACTAGAGCTAGAAAAGTGAGTTCTGGGCTCAAGCATCCATCTGAACTGGAACTGAGGAAAGGCTGGAGAATAGCAGCAGTTGAGAATAGCACAGATTTCCCCAGTGCACATACTGTTTTCCTTTGGACCAATAATTATCTTTTGATTTATAAGCCTCAGGGCAAACACAGGCACAGATACAGACACAAGTATATCCAATTTGTGACTAAGGCACTAATGAGCCCCCAAATAAAAACACATTTATTATATTCAATTTTTATGAATAAAAATTGTGGTCTTTTATTATTTTAGTTACTGTACAGAAGAACTACTCTAACTCTTGAAACTTCTCTACAACTCACTAGAGCTCTGAGATATGGGCGTGGCAGCTGCTTGCAGAAGACATCTATGTTTCACAACAGAAGCCTGCAGGGGAACAGAAATTAGAAAAATTATTAAGAGCCTTTATGTGGTTTTAGGCCTGACATTTTGTACTTGGCTTTTCTCATTGAGTTTACATATTGCAGCCCATTATAAACATTGGGGAGAATGGTCAATATAATTAAAGTTGTGAAACAGTTTCCACTATAAGCTTTAATTTGAAGACACTTGAATTTTATGAATAATTTTCCTTTGGTTGAAATTTTCCATTGTCAGTTTTTACCCAAAGGCGATTTCTTTGTTTATTTGTTTGTTTTTGTTTGTTTGTGTTGGAAAAATTTGACATTTAACTGTTTACAGATCAGGACATGAAAATATTCATTCTCTAATTGATTTTGTTAGATACTTTTATAAATATGTTCCAAAGGATTTAAACTGCCTGAATTTAAAATTACAAACTTAGAAAGTAAAGCAAGCTTTAGTGAGAAATCATAGAAACTAAACATTATTAATGAATAAGATCTTAGAGAAACAAATATATACAAAGCATTTAGAAAAAAATAATTTCAACTCACATTCTCTCTTTTGCATCTATGAAATTTAAAGAACATGCTGTCTTGGGTTATGTCAAACTTCTGTAAGTGAAAGACAAGTTAATTCTATGCTATTGCAATTTCCCTACCTGCTTAACTTCAGATGGAAAATAGATCTGATCTTCTGAAATATTAGTTCTTGATTTTCAAAAACAAAACAACCACAACAAAAAAATTCTTTCCTCCCTCCTTTTATCAATGTAACTTGTAGAGAAATTGGTGACATGAACATTTTTTAAATGAAACTATAGAAGACTTCCGGTTTCACTTCCTATAAAATGCTTGAATTTAATCACCCTAATCCTTACAATTAAAAAAATCAGAACAAATTAAACATCAATAACTTTTCTTGTTACCATCAACAAAACGAGCTGTAGAGCAAACTGCCACCCCAAAATCCAAAGAAAGAGGGGAATCCAGAGAATCATGGCTGAGGCCTGTTGGCCAAGATCTGAAATCTCTGAAGCCACTGAAAGCGCTGGAGCCAAAACTGGTAGGAATATCTCAATAACAATTTTGACAAATTGCTGGAGGCTTTGTGGACTGCTGGAGAGTGATTAAAGTCCTGGATGTTGCAGCGTGAGGGCTCCTTCAAGCTTTCTTGAGTTTTACCTCCAAGCATCTCATGAGGTTCCCATAGTAAAGATTAAAAAGAAAAAAACTCCTCATGTCTCTGACAGGAGAAAGTGATTTGTAAAATTATTGTGAAATAACCCCAGAGCATTCTCCATAACAATAGACTGCTCCCCAAGGTGAAAAACTTTGCTAAAGCATCATCCCAGGTGGAGCAGGGGCATTGCTCCCACTCTATCCCCCTCCAGCCTTGCTGTCTCAGCTAGGAAGACAAAAAAGATTGTGAAGGTCACAGCCCAGGGACACGGTAAAAGGCTGAGACTTAGTCATAGGATTATAGATTCCAATGCTTGCCCATCTCTACTCCTCACCACTGCACCAACAGGGTTCCTGTGTAATAACAGTGGACTACAGCTTGAAGAGCTACAGACTCCCCCTAAGAAAAGCATCCAGGAGAGCCCAGAGTCAGGAGGGGAGACAAAGATAAGGACAGAGGAGCAATTTAAAGCCTCTAGCATCTGCAGTTAAAAGGTAAATACACTGGGGTGGATTTAACTGTTACAGTCTTCTTCTTGGGAGGCCAAGGAGATTAACACAAATCCTTACACTAATAGCCTATGTTCTTTAGTGACTATTACTCAATACGACATGTCTAGTGTTCAGTGAAAAAGGTACAAGACATGCCAAAAATTAATGAAAAAAATAACAGAAATGAACATCCAAGAATTATAAGATAATATCCAAATATATGAGATAGACATACCAGGAATATCTGGAATACCAGGAGGAAAAAGTAGAGAACAGAGCAGGAAAAATATTAAATTATAATGCCAAGAATTTTCGTTAAATTTTTCTTTGAAACAGGGTCTCACTCTGTCACCCAGGCTGCAGTGCTATGGAACCATCATAGCTCACCGCACCCTTGAACTCCTAGGCTCAGGCAATCCTCCCATCTCAGCCTCCCTAGCAGGTCCAACTAAAGGTGGGCACCACCATGTCTCTCTAATTGTTTTTTTTTTTAGATGGGGTCTCACTATGTTGCTCAGGCTGGTCTCAAATTCCTGGCCTTAAGTGATTCCTCTGTCTTGGCCTCCAAAAGTTCTAGGATTACAGGCATGAGCCACCATGCCCAGCCAAGAGTTTTCCAAAGTTACAATAGACATCAAACCACAGGTCGAGCTAACTCAGAAAGCATCAAACAGATTAAATACTGAAAACCTTCATTTAGAAATGTCATAATCAAACTACATAAAATCAAAGGCAAAGAAAATAAATCTCAAAAGAAGCCAGAAAAAATAAATACCCTATCTATAGAGGAATAAAGAAAAGAATTACAGTAGGTTTTCTGTCAAAATCCATGCAAGAAAGAGGAATGCAGTCAAACATTTAAAATGTTGAAATAAAAAAATTCAGCCTGGAATTTTATACCTATTTGTACTAGAATGGAATAATAACTCCCCACTAAACATAGTGACCCACCAGCTCTACGTGAGGGTCCCCATGTTACTACACCTTTACAATCCTCCTAACACATTTATTATGCCTGGAAAGTTGATTTTAAAAATTGTGTTTGTTTTTATTTAGTTAGTTATGGATAAGGTTGAGTATCCTTTCATATGTATGTAAGCTGTCTATGTGCCTTTTTCCATTAAGTTATTTGTGAGTTTCTATATCTATTTTGCTTTAAAATTCTCTCCCATGCTAAGATTATTTATGTAAGTATATGTATAAGCATATTTAAAATGTTTTATTATAGTAATTTAGTTTTTTAAATATTTATATTATGAAGTCTTTTAGTATACAAAAATGTTTAGACCTTCACTGTCTAATACGGTAACCTCAAGCCATGTATGACTACTGAGCACTTGAAATACAGGTAGTATAAATTAACATGGGCTGTGAGTGTAAAATAAACAACAGATATCAAAGAACTAATATCAATAAAAGAAATATAATATACTATATAATTTATAATTCTATATTGATTACATGGTAAAATGATAATATTTAAATATATTGAGTCAAACTATATTACTAAAATTAATTTTACTTTTAAATATTTAATTGACAAGTAAAAATTATATATATTCAAGCTGTACAATGTGATGATTTGATATGCATATATATTGTGCACTGATTACCACTGTCAAATTAACTAATATAGACATAATCACCCATATTTACCATTACTTTTAGCTTTTTAAACATGGGAATTAAAACATTTTAAATTACATATAGTCCACATTACATTTCTATTGGATAACTCTACGCTTACCATTTAATTTACAAATTTTAATTTTCTGTGAAATTTATTTCATATCTTTATAGAATGCTCAAAAAACATCAACCAGGATAAATGTCAGAATGTCTACACCTAAACATATCATATTCAAATCATGAAAAATCAAAGATAAAGAAATCCTCAAAGAAGCCAGAGGGGAAAAAAAATTACCTATATAGGAACAGGGGCAAAAATTATATCAGACTTTGTCTCAAAAATTATACAAGCAAGAAGAGAATGCAATAAAATATTTAAGGTGTTGAGAGAAAATAACCACCAACCTAAAATCCCATATCCAGTAAAATTATCTTTCAAACGTGAAAAAGAAATAAAGACTTTCAGACAACAAAAACTTAAGGGAATTTATTGCCAATAGAGTCTTCCTGAGGGATATGTTAAAGGAAATTATTTGAGAAAAGGATAGATAGAGAAAAGGATAGAAAATCAGATCTATATAAAGAAAGGAAGAGTATTAAGGAAGGAATAAGCAAAAGTAGAATTTTGAAAATTTGCTTTTTTAAATTCTTAATCTGACACATAATAGTTTGTTAAAAATAATAGTAGTAACAATGCATTCATTGATTATAGTTTAAGAATAAGTAAAATTAATGCCAGCAATGATACAAAGGACAAGCAAGAGATATTAGAAAAGCTTTATTATAGGAACTTTTACTACCTAGAAAGTAGTATAGTGTTATGGGAAGATGGAGTTGGATTAGTTGTAAATATGTATTGCAAACACTAGGGTAACCACTAAAAGAATGGGGGGAGGGGAGAGGTATAATTGATGTGCGAAGAAAGGAAAGAAAATAAAGTCATATAAAATGCCCAATTTAAACCACGGAAAGCAGAAACAAAGACAAAGAGAGTCAATAGAAAAGAGTAACAAATAGGGTAGATATTAATTCAACTACATCAATAATCACCTTAAATCCCACTGGTCTAAATATACAATCAAAAGACAGAGACTGTCAGAGTGAAACAACAACCAACTATATGTCATCTAAAAGAAATCAACTTCAAATATAAAAATACAGATAGGTTGAAAATAAGGGGATGGTGGAAGATACATCAGGCTAACACTAATCAAATGAAAGGTGGAGTTGTTATATTGATGTCAGACAGAGCCGACTTCAGAGCAAGGAAAATTGGCAAAGATAAAGAAGGGCATCACATAATGATAAATTAGTCAAGTCTCCAAGAAGACATAGCAATCTTTAATGTGTATGTACCTTGCAACAGAGTGTCAGTACATGTGAGGCACGAAGTGAAATAACTTCAATGGGAAACAGATAAATTTACTATTACACTGGAGAATTCAACACCCCTCCATCCGTTAGACCAGCAGGCAGAAAATCAGTAAGGCCACAGTTGAACTCAATAGCATCATTAATTAACTCACTTTAATTAACATGTATAAAATTATGCACATTGTCTTCAAGCCTACATGAAATACTAACCAAGATAAACTGTATTCTGAAAAAAAAAAAACCACTTAACAAATTTAAAAGAATAGCAATCATGCAATGTTTGCTCTCAGGCCATTCAGGCCACAGAGGAATTAAACTGGAAATCAACAATAGGAAGATAGTGGAAAATCCCAACTTGGAAGTTAAACAACACATTTCTAGGAAACACATGGGAAATCTTAAGAGTAATTTAAAAATTTTTGAATTAAATAAAAATTCAACTTTTCAAAATTTGTGGAAGGCAGTGAAAGCAGAGGAAAATTTATAGTACTGAATGCATATATTAAAGAAGAAAATCTGAACTCAATAACCTAAGTTTCCACTTAGGAAACTAGAAAAAGAAGAGCAAATTAAATTTGAAGTAAGCAGAAGAAAACAAGTAATAAAAATTGGAACAGAAATCAATAAAACTGAAAATAGGATACCAGTTAAAAAAATCCGTGAAACCAAAAGATGACTCTTTTAAAAATTCAATAAAATTAGTAACACTCTAGCCAGAGTAACTAACAAAAATAGAGATATAACAAATTACTAATATCAGAAATGAAAGAGGTCATCACCACATATTCTGTGGATATTAAAACGATAATAATGAGCTACTCAGGATGCTGAGGCAGGAGAATTGCTTGAACCCAAGGAAGCGGAGGTGGTGGTGAGCCGAGATCACGCCACTGCACTCCAGCCTGGGCGACAGAGCAAGACTTTGTCTCAAAATATATATATATATATATATACACATATACATATATATATACATATACATATATATATGTAGAACAATCTTATGCTCACAAATTCAAAAACCCAGATGAAATTGAACAATTTTTGAAAGACACAATCTGCCAAAACTCACACAAGAAGAAATAGACAATCTGAATAGTCATATATATTTTATATATATATATATATTTAATCAAATCAATTTCAGCAAAGAATAATGGGATTTTGAGAAAAAAACAAAATATCATTTATAATAGCACACCCAAAATAAAATAGTTATAAATTTAACAAAGTATTTATAAGATTTAGCTGAGGAAAACTATTAAACTCTGATGAAAGAAATCAAAGAACTAAATAAATAGAGATATGATCAATTTCTGGAAAGACTCAGCATTAGTAAGATGTCAGCTCTTCCCAACTCGACCTATAGATTCAATGCCATCCCTATGAAACTCCCAGAAATTTATTTTGAGGATATAGGCAAACTTGTTCTAAAGTTTATTTGAAGAGACGAAAGACCAAGAACAGCCAATACAATACTGAAGCTACAGTAATCAAGACAGTGAGGCATAAGATAAATAGATTAAAGGAACAGAATAGAAACCAGAGATAGAACCACAAACATGAAGTCAACTGATCTTTGATGAAGGAGAAAAGACAATACAGTGGAGAAAGAATTATTTTTACAACAAATGATGCTGGAACAACTACACACCCACATATAGAAAAGTGAACCTAGACACTGAACTTACATCCTTAATTCAAAATGAGTCATAGGCCTAAATGCAAAATGCAAAATTATGAAACTTACAGAAGATAACATAGAAAAAAGTTAGATGACCTCAAGCTTGATCACGATTTTTAACTCTACACCAAAAACATGATCCATGAAATAAATAATTTATAAACTGGAGTTCACTAAAATTACAAAATTTTTTCTCTAAAAGGCAGTATCAAGAGAATAAAAAGATAAGCCACAGACTGGGAGAATATATTTGCAAATACATACCTTGTATATCATAAATAACCCACATAATCCAACATATGTTCTTTAAAAAACTCTTAAAATTCAACAAGGAGCAAAAAATGGAATCGATTTGAAGACATCTCATCAAAGAAGATATATAGATGACAAACAAGAATGTGAAAAGATACTCAACATCATATGTCATTTGAGAATTGCAAATTAAAACAATGACAGGCGTGCATGTGGTTAAAATAAAAAACCCTAACACCATCAAAAGCTGTAGAGAATGGGAAACGAGCAAATGCTCGTGGGAATGCAAAATGGTGCAGCTGTTAAGCTGTTTCTAACAAAACTAAACATATGTTGTCATATGATCCAGAAATTGCACCCCTTGCTATTTACTGAAATGAATTGAAAATGTACATCTACATAATAACCTATACATAGATATCTGTAACAGTTTTATTCATAATTGCCAGAACTTGGAAGCAACTTAGATGTCTTTCCATAGGAGAGTAGGTAAATGATCTGGCACATCTAAATAATGGAATGTTACTTAGGGCTAAAAAGAAATGAGCCATCAAGCCATGGGAAGACGTAGAGAAAAATTAAATGTGTATGAGAGGGAAGCCAATCTGAAAACAGTAATATACTCTATGATTTTAGTTATATGCATTCCAGAAAAGGAAAAACTATGGACACAGTAAAAAGATCAGGTTGCCAGGGGTTTGGATATAGGGAACAAAAAATAGGTTGAGCACAGGGGATTTTTAGGCCAGTGAAACTACTCTGTATGATACTGCAATGATGGATACTAGACATTATGCATTTGTCAAAACCCATAGGACTGTACTGCACAAAGTGTGAACCCTAATGTAAACTACATAGTTAATAATAATAATGTGTCAATGTTGATTCATCAAATATAACAAATGCTCCCTACTAATTCAAGACGAAAACTGTCAGGTGGGAGAGGTTGATGCATGAGAATTCTTTGTACTTTTGCACCATTTTGCTGTGAACCTAAAACTGCTCTAAAAAAAATCATATTTTTTAAAAAATAAAATAGTTCATTACAAATTATGATAGATTAGATTATTTTTCAAAAATATTTGTCTTTCCTGCATGGGTAGAGAATAATTTGCCCTCACTTACCTGACTTTGGACTTGGACGAATGACTTGCTTTGGCCAATGGAATGTTAGCAGGCACTGCTTTTTAAGGCTTAAAAAGCACTCATATGATTGGGCTTTTACTCTTACACTTCTGCCATTGTCATGAGAAAAATATGCCCTGACTATTCTCAGGAGGGGATGAGCATGAAACAGAGTTGCCCTGGCCAAGTCAGTCCAGCTGAGCCTAACCACTCACATCTGACCTGCAGATGTATGAATAAGCCCAAGATCCACAGAACCACCTAGGTGAACCCAGTCTAGACCAACTGGCACTCAGCTGACCCACAGATTTGTGAACTAAATAAGTTTATATTGTTGTATGCCACTGCAATATTCTCATTTTTCATTATGTAGCACTATTTAATAAAGACAAATAGGTACATGGAAGTGGGATGATACCATAATAAAACCTCGAAGATGTAAGTTTGGTTTGAGAACCAGAAAATGGGTAGTGAGAAAACTATTATAGGAGGCTGAAAATGGTGTTACGTAGCCATGAAATATTTAGTAAAACTATTGCCTGAAGTAAATTGGAAGAAATATTTATTTGCATTTACACCAAATTTTAGAAATACTGTGTCAATTTCTGCACATGCACACACACAACAAAACTTGTCTAGAGTTCGACCAATATTGCACTAAACTATGATAATTTTAAGAGAATTGAGTTCTGAACAATAATGTGTCTCCCATTTCACGAACATAGAACGTTCTTTCATTTATTTTGGTCTTTTAAAAATATTTTTTTTCTCAAGGCCAGGCACACTGGCTCACACCTATAATGGCAGCACCTTGGGAGGCTGAGATGGGTGGATCAGATTGGCCCAGGAATTTGAGAACAGCTGGGCAACATGGCAAACCCTGCCTCTACATAAAATACAAAAAATTAGTCGGGCATAGTGGCACATGCCTGTAGGCCCCACTGTGGCAGGCCAGGTCTCACTAATGCAGGCCTCCATAACAACTGTTTCAGTACTGACTGGGTGGTTAAGTTAAATATTAAAAGCCAGTCCCCTTATACAAAGGCTGGGATGTAACAAAAGCCCACGGAGAGTTTTGCCAAGGCCTTTCCTGGGCCTTAAAGCATGACAAAATAATGAAGGAATTCTTAGCAGGACCCATTTAGAATTAAACAAGCTTATTGTGGGTCTGAAGAAACTCCCCAGGCCTCCACAAACAAGTTTATTGAGGGTCTGAAGGAACTCCCCAAACCTCTGTGATTTAGCAGGAGACAAGGGTAATCACCCCAGCACCTGGATCCATTTAGATTAAGTACATTTACTGAGCCTGCAGAGGAAGATCTTCAGGACTCAGACCTTAGTTACAGATTAAAAGAAGTTAATCACATGTCTTTAGATGAATGCACACTTATATGTAGACATATAGCTTAGAAGGTATACAAGTTCTGGAAAACTTTGTAATTTTGAGTTGGTCTGGTGATAATTTCCAGGCTTTCTCCCTGTAACCAGTTGCAGAAATAAAAACTATCTTCCTCCCCAGTTCATCTGCATCTTATTTTGGGGCCACGAGAAATAGCAGCCTGACCCTCAGTTTGGTCCAGGACACCACTACTTGGGAGGCTGAGGTGGGAGGTTTGCTTGAGCCCGGCAGGTTAAGGCCGCAGTGAGTCATGATTGCGCCACTGCAATCTAGCCTGGGCAACAGAGCAAGACCTTGTCTCAAATAGAAATTAGTATACATATTTATAAAACATATATATTCTCAACTGCCTTTTATACTTTTCGATATAAATATTTTACATCTTTTTTATAGATTTATTCTTAGTTATTTGATTTTTTAATGTTAAATTAAATATTTTTAAATTTTCATTTTCTTTTTGTTTGCCACTGATGTATCAAATACAACTGGTTTTTATATGATGGTGTTGAACCAGGTGGCCTTGCTAAATTCACTTACCTAATAGTTTATCTGTAATGCTGAAAAGATTTTTTATAATTACAATTATGTTGAATTAGAATAATTACACTTTTACTTTTTCTGTTATAATCTTTTTACCTTTATTTTCTTGTCTTCCCTTATTGTACTAGCTCCAGTAAAATGGCCCTCAACAAACAAGAGATTGAGAAGATCATACAATTCAAAATTCATGTAAAAGTCTAACTAGCTCTAAGCCAATGCTTTCTTTTGTATGCTTTTTTTAAAGTTCAGTTTAACTTCACAGCACATTTTTCATAACTTTGTCTGCTATACAAATTGTTCTGAGTCTCACTGAAATGAACAGCTATGTGAACATCAAACACAAACTGTTTTATTGGAAATTACCAATTACATCATTAGGAAAACCAAGAGACCAAAGAAAGACTTGGGAGTAATGAAACAAATGCACTTCTAGCGAGCTTCTATGTTAGATTTTTTTGGCCAAATCCATGGGCAAATCATAAATATTGACACCAAAATGCTGCAACAATCAATTACAAGTTCTCTTGAAACAAATGGAAAAATTTTTTTAAAAACTGCAAATAAATAGTTTCTAAAAAAAAAAAAAAAGAACCAAGTGGAAATTATAGAAGTAAAAAATACAATAATATAATATTTTTTGTTTTCAGTTGACACCATGCTCCTACTAGTAAAGACAGGGGATACAATGAGTGAATTTGAAGACAGAACAATTTAATTTACCTAACCTGAACAACCAAAAGAAAATAGTCTGGAAAGAAAAAACAAGAGTGAACAGAGCCTAAGAAACCTCAGGGACAACAACAAAAGATGCAACACCTATAAACTAAGAGTCCAGATGTAGGCCCTAACATATCAATAATTACCTTAAATACACCAATTAAAAGATTGGTGAGGTGGTAAAAACAAATACAGATAGCCCAACTGCGTGCTACTTACAAGAAACTCACTTCAAATTCCACAACATAGGTTAGCTGAAAGTAAAAGGATGGAGAAAGATATGCTGGTAAATTTTATAACTTAGAAAGTATAGACAAAGTCCTCAAAACCCCAAACTACCAAAACTCACCTGAGATGAAATGATAATCTTAATAAACCTATAACCACCAAATTCATAATTTAAGAGCTCCCTAAAAGGAAATGTCCAGGCCCAAAAGGTTGACCTGAAGAGCTCTTCAAAACATTTTTTACAAAACATAATAGCCATTTTACACAGTGTCTGGCAGAAAATAGGAAACAGGGAAATCTTGTCAACTCATTTTATGAGGCCAACATTACCTTTCTATCAACACTGGACACAGTCAATGCTAGAAATACTGCTACAGGTCAATATTTCTTATGGACTTAGACACAAAAGCTATCTACAACATATTAGCAAACTAAATTCTGCAGTGTCCAATCAAACCACCATAACCAAGTAAGATTTATTCCAAGTACACAAGCCTGGTTTCACATCTGAAAATCAATCCACATAATTTACCATACAAACAAGAGGAAGACAAGTCATATGATCTTATCAATTGATGCAGGAAAAGCATTTCAAGAAAATATAACACCCATTCCTAATAAAAACTCTCAACAAGATAGAAATAGAAGAGAATTACTTCAAATTTATAGGAGTATCTACAAAAAAAACACCTACCTCTAACATCATAGTTAATGGTGAAAGACTGAAGGTTTTCTCCCTAAGAAGGGAGCAGACAGAGATGTCCACTCTCACCACTCACATTCAACACAGTGCTGGAAGTTCTTGCCATTGCATGAAGGCAAGAAAAATAAAGACATACAGATTGGAAAGGAAGAAACAGAATTATCTCTATTTGCAGAAGAAAATTGTCCATGTAGAAATTCCCAAGGAATTTACTTAAAATAAAAAATCCAAAAACCTCCCAGTAATAATAAATGAGTTAAGTCACAGGATACAGAATCAATTATCTCATCTCTATCTACTAACAATGAACATGTAGAAATGGAAATTTAGGCAAAGGTTACCTACTGTATGATTTCATTTATATAACATTTTCAAGTTGACAAAATTTTAAGAATAGAGAACAGATTAGTGATTGCCAGAGTGGGGCATTGGGTGAAGGGAAGGAGGTGTGCAGGTGTGGTTGTAAAAGGGTAACACAGGGATCCTTTTGGTGTTGGAACTATTCAGATATTGACTATGTTGAATACATGAGCCTACACAAGTGACAAAATGTACAGAACTTAATACACACATACAGAATGAATACAGGTAAAACTGGGGAAATCTTAATAAGATTAATGGATTATGTCAATACCTATATCCTGGCTGTAATACTAGAGTTTTGCAAAAATGCTACCTTTGTGGGGAACAGGACAATGAGTGCAATGGATCTCTCCATATAAATTCTTTTTTAAATGTTTCATTTTTTTATTTTTTTAATTGACAGATAAAATTATATGTATTTCCCATGTACAACATGATGTTTTGTAGTGGTTATACATTGTGGAATGACTAAATCTAGCCAATTAACATATACAATATCTCACATAGTTATCATTTTTGTGAGAATACTTTATATCCACCCAGCATTTTTCAAGAATGTAATTTATTATAAACTATAGTAACCATGTTGTATGATAGATGTCTCTATTAATTCTTACAATTGCATGTGAATCTACAATTATCCCAATTTAATAATTGATCATGTTATACTTCTACACTTTCTTATTCACAATTCTAGAATCCGGAATTTTTTAAAAACAAACAAAAAATTATAATTTATTCAGTCTTAAGGTTTGACTTGATTTGAAAACATTTAGCTGTGAATGCTAAACTGAAGAGAGGACATTTATAGTCTTTATCCCACATAATAGGCATACATTATATACATATCTTATAAGGTTCTGAAAATTTGTAAATTCTGAAATAGAGCTTTGTCTCAAAATTTTCAATGAAGGACTGTGTGGTCTTTGTTGATTACTGAGCTGTAATCAACCCAAATCAATAGCTATTGAGTACAGTAGGGTTTGGCTGTTGACCAGAGTTAGAACCCCGTAAAGTCCATTCAAACCTTTTTATGACCAAGACACAGAAAGACTAAAAGTATCAAAATTGCATGTTTCCTTTAAAAAAGCAATAAAAAATTTTATTCATTCTTCTCTATTCACTCACGCACTCATTTATTCATTCCACAAGGATTCACTGAATGTTGATTGTGTTCGGTTATGAGCTGTGTCCTTTGATGAACATTAAATTATTTCATATTCTTAGCAGAACTCCTCAAAATGAGCATCACGCCTCCATTTTATAGAAGAGGAGACTGAAACCTAGACAATTTAAATATCACCCCAGGTCAGATAGCAGATACTTAAAGGCAGGACTCCATCTCATGTCTGTCTGGCTCTAAAGCCTTCTTTTTTTATCTTCACCAAAGGGAAAATTCAGACATGTAAGACTAATCTAGTATCTCTAACTCTTACCTGTTTCAAAAGGTCTGGAATGATACACAAAGGCACCAAGTAGCAATTTTACAAGAATTGAATTAATCTTGAAAAAGAATGTAACTCAATGCAGGTTAGAAATTTGAATACACATTTTTCAAAAAGTAGAAAACTTAAAATGAATACCTTAGATGAAAGTGAATATTTTTAGGAAAAAGAAATGTAAGTGAAGTTGAGACTAAAAGAAATTTGTAGCAAATAACAAGAAAGAGTCTACAGTAAAATTACTATCTGATTTGGGTAATTTTTCAGTAACAGTGTGATTATTACTTAAAAGGCAAGATTTTCTTCGTTCTGTAGAGAAGGCTATTATCTACCTCTTCTTTGAATTGGCAGGATATCAGTATAGCTTGACATGTGAAAGGTAGCATCCTATCAGTTAACATAACGCAATGTGATTCAATGCACTGCAATGAAAATAAAGTTAAGGTCCAGGTATTTGTATCTATTCCTCCTCTTTTCTCTTCTCAGGATCCTTCTCTTTGGTGTTTGTTGGGCTGCCCAGCATTTATTTAACTGTGCAGGTAACCTCACTCAAGAAACTGAGGAAAGCTAAACCCCTCCACAGTGGCAAAAATGAGGGACACACTCTGAGAAAAAGAACCAGGATTGTGAAAGAGGCCACAGGACGATCCAGTAAGATATGAGGGGAGCATGAGGAAGAAGGCTCCCTGAGGGCTGGGGTGAGGGTGAAACAGATGTGGGCAGGACCCCTGGTAGCCGCCTTCAAGGCTGGAACACGAGGGAGGCGGCGGTACACTATAGTAGGGTTTCTGAAGGATTCTTTCAGATACATTATATAACCCATTCTTCAGTGACCCAGAACTTCTCTCAGGACCTGTAATGCTATTGCTTGTATCTGGCAATAAGTAAGTGTTTACTTGTCTAGGGAAATTTTTTTTGGATGGATTTTCTGGATCATATGTGTTGTGTTTTTGAAGCTGTGATGTGCTGCTATTGGCCATAAAGCAAAAGACAAATTTTTGGTTTTATTTGGGTCTCTAAAGATCTGCCATTGAAAGACTCATCTCCTACAAAAGTTTCAAACAATGATTATTCTGTTTAATACGAATTTTCAAGGCATACCCTTTAGAGTAGACAGTTTATTCTAACCCCTCCCTCAGCCTATTTCCCAAAGTATTGCTTGGTTGAATGAACACTAATTGTGTAATAGAAACAACACTTTGAGAAGTTCTAGTAGTCGGGTTATAAGAAATGGTTAGGAAAGGAAGTCAGTAACCGTGTGCACAAGAACAATAATTAGCTGGATAGCAGGAAGCTGCCGGGTTCTCACACAAAAGCTTTCAGGCTCATCTTTTCCCTCTTACTTCCTCTCTTAAGGTGTCACCAACATACATATAGTCTCCTTTAAAAAGATTTGGCATCCTAAAGTGAGTTATTATTTTTAAAGTCAAGTAAAAATACAGTAACCCAGAATGAGAAAGACTCTGTAATAAGTCATTCAGGCATTTACATACAGACTAAGCATAATAGGATGACATCTATAATCTTACAAAGAGTGTGAATCTGCTGGGCGCGGTGGCTCATGCCTGTAATCCCAGCACTTTGAGAGGGTGAGGTGGGTAGATTGCTTGAGGTCAGGAGTTCGAAACCAGCCTGGCCAACATGGCAAAACACTGTCTCTACTAAAAATACAAAAAAAAAATTAACCAGGCATGGTGGTGCCTGTAGTCCCAGCTACTCAAGAGGTTGAGGCAGGAGAATCTCTTGAACCCAGGAGACGAGGTTGCAGTGAGCTGAGATCACGCCACTGCACTCCAGCCTGGGTGACAGAGTGAGACTCCGTTTCAAAGAAAAAAAGAGTGTGAATCTTTTCTCCCCTTGCTTTATAGCATAAGAGAAAGGCCATCAAGTTGGGGGCACATTTCTCATTCTGAGTGAGGCTGACTTTGCCTTCACAATGTAAATCATGGACACACATGGGAGATGAGGTCTTCCCACACAACCGTATGTAGTTTTCAATCTCACAACAATAATCAGGCAACATCCTAGAGAATAATTATAAGTGGATTTGTTGGAAGTAGGAGGGAGAATGAAGCTTCATCATGCATAAAACCAGTTTGTCTTGTGTAATGTGAGATGCATCCTAGTTATTCTGAAACAGTATTTAAAGCAAAAGGTTTGATCAAGATAGAAAAAAATAGATAAAGCTTAGTCTCATGGAATGATCTATGGGTTACTCAGCCAAGCTCTCACTTTCTCCCCTTCTCTATCCATATTAACTACACATGTGGGCTTGATAGTGCACAAGATAGCCTCAATTCACAAGATAACTTTCTTTCTTTTAGCAATCACTCAGCCTTCTCACACTCTTCTCATATCTAGAAGATTGACCTAAAATCTCAGTTAATCAACTTATGCCTAAAAGCAGGTATCAGTGCAAAAACCTTAGCAATGTCTAGGAGGAAATAATCAATTAGATGACAATGGAAAGAAAGCCTATATATCCTACTGTAAACTAAAAAGTACCTGAGACAAGTCTCAATCAGTTTAAAAGCTTATTTTGCCAAAGCTAAGGAAATGCCTGTGACACAGCCTCGGGAGGTCCTGATGACATGTGCCTAAGGTGATTGGGTTACAACTAGGTTTTATACATTTCAGGGAGACAAGACATTAATCAATACATGCAAGATGTACATTGCTTTAGTCCAGAAACGTGGGAAAACTGGAAACGGGGGCTTCCACGTCATAGATGGATTCAAAGATTTTCTTATTGACAATTGGTTGAAAGAGTTATTATCTAAAGACCTGGAATCAGGCCAGGCACAGTGGCTCATGCCTGTAATCCAAACACTTTGGGAGGCCGAGGCAGGAGAATCAGTTGAGGTCAGGAGTTCAAGACCTGCCCGGCTAATATAATGGAATCCCATCTCTACTAGAAATACAAAAATTAGCTGGGCATGGTGGTGCACACCTGTAGTCCCAGCTACTTGGGAGGCTGAGGCAGGAGAATTGCTTAAACTCAGGAGGCAGGGGTAGTAGTGAACCAAGATTGCACTACTGCACTCCAGCCTGGGTGATGAGTGAGACACTGTGTCAAAAATAAAGTAAAATAAAATAAGACCTGGAATTAATAGAAAGAATAGTCTGGGCTATGATAAGGGGTTGTGGAGGTCAATGTTTTATCATGCAGATGAAGCCTTCAGATAGCAGGCTTCAGAGAGAATGGATTGTAAATGTTTCTTATCAGACTTAAAGAGTCTGTTCTATCAGTCTTCAGGCTTGTGTTGATTTTAATGCTGGTCAGCTGTGCCTGAATAACAAAAAGGAGGATGGTATAATGAGACATGCCCAACTTTCCCTTTCCATCATGGCCTGAACAAGTTTTTCTGGTTACCTTTGGAATGCTCTTGGCTAAGAGGAGGGGTCTGATCCATTCAGATGGTTAGAGGCTTAAAATTTTATTTTTGGTTTTTACTACCAAGAGTTGCCTTATTCTTTCAGACAAGAAAACAAAGACCCAAGAATAAAATGAAACATGACAGTGGTCAAATAAATATCTGTATTGAAAAAAATGTAACTTATGACATCAGTAAGAAGATATTATAGAAGTATTATAGATATAAATATGAAAGATGAAATAATAAACTTGCAGATAATACATAGGAGACTAGCTTCATGACCTTGGTGAGGTGAAAACATACTAAGCAGAGGAAAAAGAGCAATACATAGGAAAAGAGAAATAATTTTGACCATATTAAATTAAGAGCTTCTATTCATCAAAAGACACCAAAAAGAGTATGGAAAAGGAAGCCACAAACTGGGATAATTTCTTCTTGTTAAGCCATATAACCAGCAATGATAACGATTTCTAAAACATAAAGCAAACTCCTATGAATCAATAATAAAAGAGAGGAAAAGAAAAATGAGCAGGAGACCTGAACTAACATGTCAAATGAAGAAGATGATCAGCTCAAAAATGAACTTCCTAGCACAAACCCAAACTCATTAGTCATTAGGAAATGCAGATTAAAATTGTATGGAATACAGATACAGCCAAAACAATGGTTAAATCTAAAGACAGAAAATATAAGTGTTGGCAAGGACTTGGAACAGTGAGAGTTTTATTATAATCTTTAAGGAAGTGTGGCATGGTGTAGCCACTTTGAAAAGTCCTTGGAATTATCTGCTGTCATGAAAGATGTGCTTCATTTTCTGGGCCATGGACCCCAACACAACGTTGGATAGAAGAGATAATTTTAGGTATCATTTTTGGTTTCCTAATTTTAGGAAAATTTTTATACCTTTAAGGATGATGTGTGCTGTAGAATTTTTGTGAATACATTTCTTATGTTAAAAATATTTTGTTTTTTTAATTTTTAATTCACCACAAGTTTTTATCCTTAACACATGTATTAGTCTGTTCTCATGCTGCTAATAAAAACATACCTGAGACTGTGTAATTTATAAAGAAAAAAGGTTTAACTGACTCACAGTTCCACATGGCTGGGGAGGCCTCACAACCGTGGCAGAAGGCAAATGAGGAGCAAAGTTATGTCTTACATGGTAACAGGTAAGAGAAAGCATGTGCAGGGCAACTTCCCTTTATAAAACCATCATATGTTGTGAGACTTATTCACTATCATGAGAATAGCATGGGAAAGACCTGCCCCCGTGATTCAATTACCTTCCACCGGGTCCCTCCCATGACACATGGGAATTATGGGAGCTACAATTCAAGGTGAGATTTGTGTGGGGACACAGCCAAACCCTATCAATACACAGTGTATATTGATTTTTATCAAATGCCTTTTATTCCTTTTTTGAGATCATATTTTTTCTCCTTTTTCTCTTAATGTTTGAATCAGATTGATTGATTTTTGAATGTCAATTCCAAATTTCAATTCCTAGAATGACTTCAATTCAGTTATGACATTTTGTTATTTGTGTATATTTGCCATGGTCATATTTTCTTTCATGTTTTTTATATGTTTCTTGCATTGTCTTTGTCAAGAGTATTCTTGTCCTCAAAATACAAGTTGGTTTTATTTCAATTAATACAAAAATTTGGATTTTTATACAAAAGCTTAAATAGCTAAGAGGTCCATGGTTTTATCATTTGGAATTGTTTTTAATGTCTTTTTTAAAAAGTACTCAAAAATAATGATACCTGAATTGATACTAAAAAATACATAAATGTGTTATAAGCACAGATATGTGAAAGGTAAAAGATAATGGGACATGAATAGTGCTGGGGTGAGGTGTTAATATTTCCACCAAAAGGGATAAGAGCTCCATGGGATACTACTTTTCACTATTTATTGAAGTAAGACGAAGTCTAAGATGATCTTATAATATCTGGTAGTTTCCAAAAAGCAAATTTTTTTCTTACTATTTCTGAAATAGTTTTGAAATAATGTAGGACCTGCATTTTCAAGTTTGACAATTTTACATTAAAAACAGGTAAATAGTTAATTGAGCCAATTCCACCTCCACTCTGAATCTTAGATTCAGCCATCTAAAAAGAGTAAAATGCTCTCTACTGTGTCAGAGTCTGTGTGTCCAGGGAAGGTATAGAAATAGTACAGAATAGGATGCTAACTCAAATTAAACCCATAGAATTAATGCTTTTGAGTTGCATTGATTAACAGGTAAATTCCCAATCAATACTACCATTTGTGTGTGGTTTTTTTCTTATTCAAGGTGAGTGAAGTGTTTATGAGAATCTAACCATGTTGCTGGGTCTCCCTCCATTTTTTGATGTTGGACTGCTGCTGACATCTATTACGCCCCAACCTTTCTTCTTCTCCTTGTGCCCCACATCTGGGCAAGATAAGATGCCTGGGTGCTCCTTCCTTTGGCATCAGTGCAAGATTAAAACCATGCAAGTGCCTGTCTGCTTGAGAGAACTTTCATCCCAGACCCAGCCCTGGCCACAGCCCTACACAGCAGGAGCCATGTAGGACCTGCTTGAGAAACCTGCTCTGCTCTCCCCAGAGATCTCGATTATGACTTTTTCATACTCTCTTGGTGTATGTGTGTGTGTGTGTATTCAATTACCTTCCACCAGGTCCCTCCTATGACACATGGGAATTATGGGAGCTACAATTCAAGGTGAGATTTGGGCGGGGACACAGCCAAACCATATCAATACACAATGTATATTGATTTTTATCAAATGCCTTTTATTCCTTTTTTGAGATCATATGTGTGTGTAGTACCAACAGTCTTGACATCCAAACCAAATTTTGGATGGAGTCCATCTGCCTCTGAAGGTGGCCATAACACTGACATAATAGAAAACCTGTTATTTAAATTCTTGGTTACAATTTGAAATGTTTAATAGAAACTGACATCACAGAATGGTACTGCAATTTAAAAATGTGACTGAATACAATTGTTTATAAACAGTATCTAAATGCTTAGTCCAGTATTGTTGTTATAATTGTAAGCTCAGGTGCACTAGGCTGGTAACAGTGTTACTGGTAGAAGGTGTCCAGGTTCTTGGCATCTCGAACAAAGAATTGGACAAAATGCACAAACAAAGCAAGGAATGCAAATACAGGGATTTATTGAGAATGAAAGTACACTCCACAATGTGGGGGTGGGCCTGAGTGTAGAGGCTCACGGGCCCTGCTTACAGAATTTTCTGGGGTTTCAATACTCTAGAGGTTTCCCATTGGTTACTTGGCGTACATTCTATGTACATGAAGAGAATGAAGTGAAGTCACAGAGTCGTTTACTTGGAATGCACCCTATTGTAAATGGAGAGGACATTACTTGGTTTGTGTGATCTAGGTAAATGGAGAGGATGAATGTGAAGTTACAAAGTATAAATGGAGAGGATGTTACTTGGTGTGTGTGGTCTACTTCAATGGAGAGGATGAAGTGAAGTTACAAAGCTATTCACGTTCCTGTCATGGCTGAGGGGCTTTCACTTGATTTAGTTCTAGGAAGTCAGCGTGCATCGGCCTTATGTTCCCTACCTCCAAGCCCTATTCTCCTGCCTCAGTAGCACTGCAACCTAGAGAGCATTTGCCTGTTTGACTGTTAAGGCTTCCATGTTCGGGATGTGTGGTGAGTCGACCAGAAACATTGTTGTAATTTCAGTTTGATAAAGTTGAAGAAGTACATATGCTTGCAGATGAAGGTAAATTTTCAGGGGTTCAATCTGTAATTGAATATTAAACAAATAACACAAAATTGACTAGATTCATATGTAAAGTAAAATATGCCCTAAAAAATAAGAAATGCTGTTTTTAAAACTGCAGGCTAGCTAATAAACTGGATATTATTTTAAACTCAAATACCTATAAACAGTCTCATCTATAAACATCCTCCCCACCCTAACTGAAACCCAACTGACATAAGGAAGAGCCTAGAGAGGGAGGAGAGGAGGAAGAAGCTTGAGAGAGAAGAAGCTGTAGGGAAGACAAGCTTGAGAGAAGAGAAGTTTGAGAAAGAAGAAGCTGAGGGAGGAGAAACTTGAGAGTGGGCGGAAGATCACTGAGATGGTGGAGAGTCACAGGTGTGTGAGTAAGGAGAAGATAGGGAGACAGTGGGCAAAGGAGACTTGTGAATCAAAGAGGTTGCAAACATGATAAAAAACACCTGTGGAGCATCTTCATGAGCAACAGAAACAGCAGTCGTGCTGTCCATGTATGTCTAGAAAGAGAGGGAGTTGAACCATCCTCAAGGTTTCCAGTAGCCTTAGGCAGTATACAAGAGCATTTGAGAATATTCTTGTCTTCAAAGAGACAAACAAGTTACTGATACTGCTCGAACTAAGGAGCTCTGACATTGGAAGAGATGGCAAGACCCCTGGGAAGACCTGATGAAAGGGACAAAGAAGGCACCAAAAACACCAAAAGAGACTCCCAACCAAGGCCAGCACAGATGAGTTACACCTCAGCTGGTGATAGTAGAAGACAGAGGGTGCCCACAAAAATATCTCCAATGCCTTAATACTCCACCAGCAGCCCGATGACACCTTTCAGAGAAGAAAGGGCAATTCTAAAGTGCTGAAAAAATCCCTGTTGTACCTGAGATTAGCCTGAATTGGTAAGATCAGGTAATTGGCCACTAGGTTGTTTGGGACTCTAAATAGGTTAGTCATATAAACAATAGAAAGTTTATTTGACCTTTATGCCCATCTGAAAAGCCAAAGCCCACATATAATTCTTGGCAATGAGTTATGACTTAATAAAAGTTATTTCCATTATACTGATCATAAAAGTCTTTTTCCAGTGTGAAGTACTGAGTACCATAAAGTATTAAGCAGCTTTGTCATCAACAGCAGCATTCTGAATTTCCAGGCTCTTGATAAGTTGTGGTTACACACCTTGAAACAATCACATCTGGAACCTGTCCTAGGAGTTAGGGCAGTTGGACTTATCTCCAATAATAATACTTCCTGAATTAATTCAACATCCACAATGTTTGTCATCAATTAATAAAAGGAAACACAGAATTAAACAAATCCCACATGGCAATTATGAGAAAGGCCATAAAAGGAAAACATATTATTTTCTAAGAAACAAAAAAATACAGAACGCCTCTTATGTTATAAGCACAGATATGTGAAAGATAAAAGATAATGGGACATGAATAGTGCTGGGGTGAGGTGTTAACATTTCTACCAAAGGGATAAGAGCTCCATGGGGGTACTACTTTTCACTATTTATTGAAATAAGACAGTCTAAGATGATCTTATAATATATGGTAGTTTCCAAAAAGCAATTTTTTTTTACTATTTCTGAAATAGTTTTGAAATAATATAGGACGAGACTGCATGGCCACTGGCTGGTTGGGAAGGAATTCCTCTCTCCTGCGATGTGCTCAGATACAGATGCTTTTGCATTTCTTTATCCACTGTGGCCAGACTGTGGATAAAGAAATGTAAAAGCATCTGTATCTGAGCACATCGCAGGAGAGAGGAATTCCTTCCCAACCAGCTAGTGGCCCTACAGTCTTGTCCCTTACGTCCCCAGGAGAGCTCATCTGGTGAACTCGGCTGATGCACGTTTCAAGCTTCCCCAAGAAAGGGAAAGGTCAAGAATATTCTTGAGGCAAAAGATCCTGATTAGGAGCAAGTATTTCAGAAAAAGCTGTGAGGTCTGAAATACACTGTCAGAAAGTATAAGACGTTTGTGTCCTGTTTCTATCACTGACAAGCTATGTAAGTTTCTACAATTCTCTTAGGTCATTCAACCCTCAGTTTCCCCATCTGTAAAACAGAAAAAAATGATAATGGTCCCTTCCTGGCGGACATGGCTTATTGGCTCATTCTCTGATGAAGCACTTCCTACCATCGTCATTTTGTCACTGTCCACTCTCCAGAAAATAAAAGCAGATATTCACTTCACAGCTGAGAGTGGCCAAGAAATATGGAGGAAAAGTGCATGGGTGCTTCTGATAGGCTTTAAACTGAGCCTTTTCTCCCTTTTACCCATCTTGTGCCCAGTAATTATTTCAAAATCCAAAGCAATCACCTTGCAACCGTGAGTGAGGCATCAGTGTGAGCACAATTGGCCAACGTGATAAGAACGGTTTAGAAAGTCCAGCTTCTGAATGGCACTGCTGAGCAGCTCCAGCAACAGCAGGCACTGCTATTCTTCAGATTTCCTGTTGTAGATTAAAAATGAATCCATATTTGTTTAAGTCACTATAAAGTAAATTTTTAATTACTTGCAGCTAAAAGCATTCCTAACCACCAAGCCATGTTAAAATTGTTTTTAATTAATAAGCATTTTAGAAATATTATTTATTCTTTTTATACCTAAAAATACATGCCACATGATAGCATATACATTTTATTTAATTTTTACTGAATGAAATTAAAAGGTATTTATTCACTCATCAGATGAATCACATATATTAGAAATAAAGGAGAATCATGTAAAAATTGCATTGCTAAAAAGAATAAAAAGATGAATTTCTCCCAAAGTTTTTGAACCACAGGCAGTACATCAGCAAAATGATTATTTTATTTAAAATGTATAATTTATTATTTATTATTAAGTAAATTATTTATTTTTATTTAAAATTTTTAAAAAATTAGTCTTGTTGGAGCCATGGAGTAGAAAAAATGATATTTTGTACTGTCATTGTATCTTTTCTCAGGGAACTTGCCCTGGAAAAACAAAGGCCCACCTTAGGAGAAGAACACAGGCCAGAGACACCCTGCTTCTGAGCTACCCTCAACCAGCCACCTCTGGAAGCACTGGCAACTCATCCCCAGGGGCTGTTGCCCAGCAACTGGGTTTGGCACACCAAGTGAAATCCACTAGATGCTGGCTCAGCTGACCTATCCACTCCATTTTCTGTCATTTCCCTCAGCACTACCTGTACTCCAGCCACAGAGAACTATGCAATCATCTCTGAACATAGTTCAGCTGTCTGCTTATTTTCCCTACAGAGCACCCTTCCCCTGTGTCTGCCAGGAATACCCCTCTTACCCAGCAAGGTCCTACTAGAACATTTACTCCTCACTGACGCTCTTACCCACAAAATATATGGACCCACCTATGATTTCCTCATGATGGTCAGCACATATGTCTGTGCTGGCCAAAATGTTGGCAGTGCCAAAATGTTTGGCACTGGCCAAAATGTTACTTTTTATCTGATTGTGTAGCTTTTTCCCCATTTAAATGTGAATCCAGACCCTATCCCCTTGGTATCCTGAAAATCAGGTGGATCATGATCCTCTAGTTGACTGGGATTGGCTTTCAAGTGGATAGATTTAGGTTTATCCAAGTGCTAATGGATGGCAGGTTGCAAAGAGGTCATAGGGGGAGCATTTGGAAGATTGGGGCAGAGGTTTCAAACACTTTTTTTTAACAATTATTTTGACCTGTCTGCACGCTGGTTTTATTTACCAGTTATGTATACTTTACTCCACTGAAGAAAGAACTTTTGTCTGTTCACTATGGATGGAGAGCAAAGATTTGATTCAGCTGAACAACAGCCCCCAGTATTTGCACATATACAATCTCCTGAGAAGAGATTCAGGAACTGTCTTCCATATTTAGAAACAGCTCAAAGGTTCAATTGATCTTGGATGCCCAGTGGGCTCCAGGATAAATAAAAACTTTTGATTCCCCTAGGGCTTTCTGGTTTCCATTTTTATCCCTTAGTGTTTGACTAAACACCACATGAAAATGAAAAACCTATACCAACTTTCCTAATTGAAGCTGTGTCTGATTATGGAAACACTTAAAACATAAAAATGGGTTGCACATGGCTTACTCCTGGCACTGAGTTCAGGAACTACTTCCTGCTGTCAATCCAATGAATTCAACACTGCACTATGGATGGTAACAATATTCATCTTCAACTGACAATACTTCACAATATTCAGTTTAAAATCATTTTCCTGGCTAGGTCACTTTAACTTTGTAAGTAAACACTGCCAAAATTCCCACAGTCTAGCTAAGACTTTGAGTTTATATATAAACTGAATTTATACAAGAGGCTGAAGGATATGGTCACAGAGTCTTTTTTCTACTAGCAGAAGGAAGTTGGCTTCAGCCTGAAGCTTTCTCAATAATTAGAACTATAGGACTATCATGTCCTATTTTCTACAATTTTCAAGTAAGGAAACCTAAAATCTAAAAACAAAACAAAACACAAGGATAATAAGGCTGGGTTAGGCCATACCTGTACTTTGTACTCATATCCAGACCATACTTCATTTGGAGGGTCATGGGAAGCTGTTTTTGTTCATATTGATATTCTACTGTAAATTAAAATTTTATGAAAATTACAGTTCAAGGTATTGACTCTGATAAGGCTAATGAAGATAATCAGAAAATATCAACTTTAGAACCCTAAATGGCTTAGTTAATCTTAAATTACCCGTAAGAGGTAAGGGAAGGTATTTCAGCCACAATGGGGATCTGTGGAATCATGCTTTCTATGCATGTCAGTCGGCTAATACTATTGAAAGTCTTCCCAGTACCGGGGAAACACTTCTCCTGCCTTTGCATCCTGGGCCAGCATCTCCCTGGTCTCAGCCTGTGAAGAGCAGAGGCAAAATGTGTGCTCCATAATACAGAGAATAAGCCCTTTAGAAGCACCCAAATGGGTTTCAAATCTCAGCTCTGCTGCTTACTAGAATTTTGCATCTGGAATTTGCATCTTCTTTTTTTAAAATATATGAAAATACATTTTATTATTATTTCAGTGTATAATATATTAGTGAATACACCAGATTGCATTTTCTCAAATGGCCCATAAATTACACGATAACATTTCTCTTTGATTCCTGAGATCTTCAATATTATTTGTCTTTCAGAACATCTACATTCTTACCATGACTGTGAAACTGATACTGCCCACAAGGATACCAGTACTGAGTGATAAAGAACATTTTGCTTGTTCTATCGTGGTCCTTGCTTAAGGTACTGACCTTTTTTTTGCTAATCTATTTTTCAGCACTTGAGCATGTGTTTCTTCATTGTCACGTACAGGATCTGGTTGAGGGAGAGGTTTTATGTGTTCATCTGCAATGTCCGCAGAAGCGGTGCAGCTTACTATTGTGCTGCCATCAGATGTCAAGAAAAGCTCTACTTTGTGGCCTAACAGTGAAGAATACATAGATTTATAAAAAACAATACAGAGCTCCATCATAATTTATCTATCCCTTTTGATTGGCATCCAAGTTTTCTCCCCTTTTCCACTATTGCAATCTCCTTTTGGTTTGGAAATACACGTTTCAAGATAGTTTGCTATCACTTGTTTTACTGCTGCTGATCACTGACACTTACACAGAAGTTAATGTGTGTCAGATAATGTTCTATGTGCTGATGTATATCACCCCTAAATCTTCACAAAACCCCATCAAGTACATATTTTTATTACCGCTGTTTCATGCCTGTGAAAACAGGTGCAGAGAGGTCCAATGGTGTGAGCAAGGTCACAAAACAGGTTACGGTGGAGTGGAGAAAAAGCTGCAGCTTCTGCTCCAGAGCCAGGCTCTTAACAAGGGCACCTGCTGTCCCTGCCTCGAGCAGGTTCCAAGGTTTTGCTGTTGTTGGGGTGCTTTGTTTGTTGTGCTGTTCCAGCATCGTAATAATATCAGACACAAGAGCTGCCTGGCTGTCTTCCCGGGATTAGAGGTAAACACTGAGGCTACATTTTGTGAGTGAAGATAACTAGTCCTTTGGGGAGAAGGCAAGCCAATGGCCCTGGCCTCATTTGTTAGCCATCTAATTTTCGAGCATGAGTTTGCCTGAGTAGGACCACCTGGTATTAGAACATTTCCTGTGTTCATAGAAATTTAAAATTGTATATTTATAAAACATTTATCAAACTGAGTGACATCATTCAACAATTTGGTACTTTCAGGGGATTGTTGGACGGATGTTGTGGGAACTGAACTTGAAGAAGGAAGAGCCCATCATTTGGACACATCTTAGGGCTTCCCAGCTGCACCAGGTTATGGACAAGGGACCTGGAACCCCAACCCTTCCAGTCACTAACCACATGGCCTGAGATGTCATTTCATGCAGCTGGGCTCTTTGTGCTCATCAGCAAGTGATGTAAATAAAGCATGTGAGGTTAGCACACCGTACATTCTCAAATCCTGGAGCTACTGGTCCTCTTGTGACTATTATTAATATTATAATGAACTTTTGAAAAAATGATTTAGTGTGTTGCAAAGTTTCTCTACACCTGGAAGTAAATGCAGTCAAATTTGGGTGAGGCAGGAATTTCCAATCTTGAGTCTGCCCTTTTGCAGATCCTTCCTAGAGGCTGAGACCCTGTAGCTGTGGCCTGAGCCCACCGGATATGCAGCCAAGTATGGGCATCTGTCAACTACAGCAATGCATAAGGATGCCACCCAAATAGCTGCACTTTTCTGAAAATCATCACTTCTGTTCTGCAAAGAGCTACACATTCCTCTCCCTTTTTCCCTGCTTTTGAGTTCTTTATTTTCCAATATGCATGACGCCAAGGGGCCATGAGGATTTGTGAGCATGCAACACCCCTGGGAGAAGGTAGTCTTTTGTGCCACAATCAGTCAAAGGACCAGACCTAGAACCACTGATTCCCAAGCTGTTGACTGCGGAGTCACCACCAGCTCCTTGAGAATCTGATGGTTGATTCAGCTCCTCTTGGATGGGTTGATGGAAAATGCATTTATATTTGGCAAATGCCAATATAATTGGGCTTTTTAAAATTCCAGAAGATTTTAATTGCATAAAATTACTTAAGTCCTTTATTGTCTTTTTTTTTTTTTTGCTCTTAAAGCTGAGCAATGAAGTGAGACCAAACTAGAGTTTAATAAAAACTAATTCCCACTAGAATTTAGAGCACATCTTTAAACCTTAAATCTTCTGTTCATGAAACTTTGCCTAGTTAACTGCTAGAGTCTGCAGGCTGTTTTTAATTTACAGTTTTTACTCCCATCAGAAGATGGAAGGAAAAATAACTGAAAATAATGTCTGCAGAATAGTCCCAGTGCCTAGCTATCCCGCACAACTGCCAGGCTCTGTTCAACTTGTGAGAGAGGAGAAATTTCTCTCTGAAAGAAGGGCATTAGGATCCCCAAGGGCTTCTGTGCAAAAGAGGAGAAATGCCTGGTTAGGCACCTCCTATATGCCCAGGATGCATAAGCATGATCTCCCTCAGACCTCAGGGCAGCATCTTGATACATGAGCAAGCATCCCTGTGCTGCTGAGAAGACATTTAGAGAGGTGCGGCCATCACACACTAAT
Source organism: Pan paniscus (assembly GCF_029289425.2). Classification (NCBI taxonomy): domain Eukaryota; kingdom Metazoa; phylum Chordata; class Mammalia; order Primates; family Hominidae; genus Pan; species Pan paniscus. The sequence goes on from NC_073255.2 coordinate 51,899,778, forward strand.
AAAGTGCAAATCCAATGCATTGTGCAATTCAAATTGGATCTGCCTCTTTCCCGAATCAATTATTTTGCCTTGTGGGGTTGCCAGATAAAATACTGAATGCTGAGTTCTGTTTCAGTTTCAGGTAACCAAGAGTCATGTTTCCATGTAAGTATGTCCTAGATATTGCATGGAACTTAGATATACTGAAAAATTATTGATTTTTTTAATCTGAAATTTTGATTGAAGTGGGCTTTCTATAATTTTATTTGTTAAATCTGGAACACTAGGCGATTTCTCTTCATAAGAACCAAATGTTGACTATCTGTTCTTTTATTGGTGTAGATCCCAATTCAATTTTCATTAAAATTAATGTATATTTGCAAAAAATTAGCCAGGAGTGGTGGTGGGCACCTGTGGTCCCAGCTGCTCAGGAGGCTGAAGCAGAAAAATGGCGTGAACCGGGGAGGCGGAGCTTGCAGTGAGCCGAGATGGCACCACTGCACTCCAGCCCGGGCGACAGAGTGAGACTCTATCTCAAAAAAAAAAAAAAAAAAAAAATTAATGTATATTCGGCAGGATGTTTGGGACATTGATGCCTAGCCTTTTATTTCAGGCCTATGAGAAGAAAGGGGAAAAGGATGGAAGAGGATAAAGAAGGAGGGAGAGCAGGAGGGGAGAGTGGGAATGAAGGAAGAAGGAAAGAAAAACTTAAAGTAGAAGAAAAAGGAAGAAATCAATATTTTTCTGAAAATTTTCTATTTTTATTTTTTATTTTAATTTATTTATTTTATTTTATTTATTTTTTATTTTTGGAGATGGAGTTTCGCTCTTGTTGCCCAGGTTGGAGTGCAATGGCACGATCTTGGCTCACTGCAACCTCCCCTCCTGGGTTCAAGCAGTTCTCCTACCTTGGCCTCCCGAGTAGCTGAGATTACAGGCACCTGCCACCACGCCTAGCTAATTTTGACATTTTTAGTAGAGACAGGGTTTCACCATGTTGGCCAGGCTGGTCTCAAACTCCTGACCTCAGGTGATCCACCTGCCTCAACCTCCCAAAGTCCTGGGATTGCAGGGCGTGAGCCATGGCACCTGGCCCATTTTCTATTTTTAAAAAAGAGCACCCCTGCTATATCAGAATCACAGACAATTATAAAGTAATTTAACTTAAAACTGAAATGAATAATAATTCCCTACAGGGGACATCTCTTTAGGAAGACAACTTGTAAAATATTACATTATTACACTTCAATTTGCATATGCATACATTTCATTAACTAAATTATAAGTATTAATGTCAGATTTATCAACCAATTATCAGCCAATTATTATCACCAAGGAGATCTAGAATAATTAGATGACAGTTAACCACCTAAATCATATGCAAATAAATTCAGTTTTTATCCACTGAAAATCAGATCCTGCAAGACTCAAAACATCTGGATATCTGTAAGCATCTAAAACTTTGGCATTTTTATAGGCAAAATAATTCACTGGTTTATTTTTATTTGTAATATTTACTCAGAGGTTTTATCTCTATACACACACAGTCACATTTCTCATTAGTTTAAAAAGTCATCTGACCTCTCCAGACCCTGGCTGTTGCCCACACTTGGGCCACAGGACCCTGACAGATCTTCTCACTCTGAGGTTGAATGACTCTCAGAATCAGCCATTAAATGGGTAACTGCAAGTAAGAGATTTAAACATTGCCTTTCTCTGTTGAAAGGTAGGCACAGAATACAAATATACACTTCCTTCTTTCTTATTTAGGCTTCCAGGAATACAATACACGGTATTTTATACCCCACATATGTGACGACTAATCCCAAGTAAGCACAAGGTGAGAGAGTTTTAACTGACGTGGGGCTAGGAGACAGTAAGATCACACCACAGTCTTCTCTGGTTACTTAAAGCTTCTTGCATTTATTTGAAAATACTAAGATATATTCCAATGGGAACAGGGACTTGGGAAAATAAAATTGCACGTCAGGGCTGACTTCACAAAGAATTCACGATAAAATCTTTTCCTTGTCATCCTTTAATTCTTGATCTGTGTGCCTCTGTGCTTAAGAGGAATGGCTGTATGACAGGGGTGGATAGCATTCCTACATCCCAGGGACATTTGCTGGCTCTGGGGCCCTCACGTCTGGAAAGACATAGTTCCTACCCTCAATCAGTAGGGTACACATGAGCATACCCAAGCACTGCACAACACAGCTGGTTTTATAACAGCCATCATGGAGAGGCAGAAGACAGAGAGGGAAAATCCTTCCAAGGACCTGGTTAGGATCCTCAGAGGAGGAGGTAAAAGAGCTTGGGAACATCAGAGATGGTGGCAAAGCAAAACTGGCACGAGGGTAGTGTTGCTTCAGGGACCATGCACCATGGGGCTCTGCTGCTGTGTCTAGGGTGAGCGTGTTTGAAAATGCAGTGTATTGATAGAAAATGTGATGCATGGTGAAGCCAACAGATCAGGAAATGATTGCCTTTGAAAAGACAGCTTGAGAGGAGTGGGGATCTTCAGGCCACGGGGAGCCACACAAGGCAGTACCAGGGTCGCCAGGAGGCAGACGGAGAATAGGAAATGTGGGCAAGAGCCTTTACCATCGCTTCTGCAGAAATGCACGTGAGAGGCCGGGTAGGCAGGTTCAGGATCCGCTGGTCCGAATAACTTCCGGGCTCTGGGGCAGAAGGGCTGTCTCTAATTGTCTGATATCTGGCCCTGAGGGTGATAGCCCCATAAGTGGAGGGGCTTGGAGCTGTGGGATGCAGAGACACACACAGAGGGAAGACTATGAGAAAAGACACAGGGAGAAGATGGCCATCCGCAAGCCAAGGAGAGAGGCCTCAGAAGACGCCAACCCTGACAACACCTTGCTCTCAGACTCTGGGCCTCCAGGACAGTGAAGTAATCAGTTCCTATGGCTTATGCCACCCAGTTTGTGGTTCCTTGTCACAGCAGCCCTAGCAAACGGACACAGACACATATCCAACATATGAGGCACTCTTTTACATCCACTACTCACTTATACTGTATCTCTCCCAAAGCTGTGAAGTGTGATCGGTGGGCACAGCATAGTAGGAGACAAATTTGTCCTATGAGAAAAAAATGTTTCTAAATGTATAGTGAGCAAACAGGTTAGATTTCATAGCCTTCAATTAAAGCATTATGATGTTAATCAAGCATGACATTGTTTATATAGCCACACAAAATAAAAATTCAAGTGATTTTTCATCTATTGACAAATATTCATCTAAATATTTGAGACTGCATAAATAGGTTTTACCTAAGTAGAATATTCCATATTCTGTTATCATCTTAGGCTTACTTATTATTGAGAAAGGAGTATACAGGGGATAAAGAGCTGGGGGAGTAAACCAGTTAAGTTCCTCATTACTTCATAAAACGTACAGATGTGAAAACTGATGTACATCCAAGAGACCCGACCCTTGCTTTACCCTCGGGAACCCACCAGTGGTACAATATCAGGATTACAAGTTTGTATTTTTGCACTATTATGAAGCTATTCTTTAACACACGCCCTTCTTATGAAAAAGCAAAATAAAAATCTGAAGGTGTACCAGTATAATTCCTCTACTTACTGACTTTTACTCTAATATTTTTCATTTGGAGTGAGAAGAATAACTTTCATAAGATGTTCTATGGCAAAAGTTCTTCCCTGGAATCTTTTCAGAATGAAGCATTGAGAAAGAATCCGCCGGGGGACCTCCTCTTTCAGCTTTGGAGCCCCCCTCCCTCTGTCTCTGTAAGGGGGAGCTTCTTCCTTCTGTCTTCTCCCTTCACTTCTTGCCTATTAAACTCTCCACTCCTTAAAACCAAAAAAAAACAAAAACAAAAAAAAGAGAATCTGCCAAACAAACAGCTGTAAGGTTTACACAGTAGAGCAATATGGATATTTTTGGAAGGAAACACATGGAAACCATCTCTGAAGCACTTCTGGAGAGTGATTCACATTAAAACAATAAAATATTAACCATAAAAACTTAAGAAGGTACAAATCATGGGGATAAAAAATCTCTTTAGTTCGGCCACAAACTTTAAGAGAGGGTGTTAGGTAGATTATGAGGCACTGGATTCCCATTCCATAAAATCTAGGACACAGTTTGGGACAAAAAAACAGTGTGTTTGACTGATGGAGGTTAGAGGGTTGGCCTGCAAGCATGCAGATCCTAACGCTCAGAGCACAGCAGCCGTCACGTGTGCTTTATCCAGATCCATCAGTTCTACAGAAAGAGGTTGGTGATGGAGACCAAAACCAAAAAACTTACAAAGCCAAGCTACAAAAAAGATCATGAAAATAATGATGAGAGCTACCACTAGGCATCAGCCACAACTCCCCTCTCCCCTAACAAAGCATAGCTGGCTTTTGAAAAGTAACTTTGATTTGTATCTTATTCCAACTAAGATTTTTTTCTTTTTCTTTTTGAAAGAGTCTTGCTCTGTCGCCCAGGCTAGAGAGCAGTGGCAGGATCATAGCTCACTGCAGCCTGAAACTCCTGGCCTCAAGCAATCTTACCACTCCAGCCTCTGAAGTAGCTGAGATTATAGGCATATGCTGCCACCACACTTAGCGAATTTTTTTTTTTTTTTTTGAGACAGTTTCACTTTTGTTGCCCAGGCTGGAGTGCAATGGCTCGATCTTGGCTCACTGCAACCTCCACCTCCTCGGTTCAAGCGATTCTCCTGCCTCAGCCTCCTGAGTAGTTGGGATTACAAGCATGGGCCACCATGCCCAGTTAATTTTTTTGTATTTTTAGTAGAGATGGGATTTCTCCATGTTGGTCAGGCTGGTCTCAAACTCCCGACCTCAGGTGATCCGCCTGCCTCGGCCTCCCAAAGTGCTGGGATTACAGGCATGAGCCATTGTGCCTGGTCAATTTTTATTTTTATTTTTTGTACGGTCAGGGTTTTGCTGCGTTGCTTAGGCTGGTCTCGAACTCCTGACTTCAAGTGCTCCTCTTGCGTTGGCTTCCCAAAGCACTGGGATTACAGACGTGAGCCATCACACCAAACCAGATGTTTTCTAAAGATCACAAGTTGTTGTATTTGCTCATCTGCTGGGAAGATTGGGCTCAAACTATGGCATGATAATGGTTAACAATATAACTCCCCTATGTAACAATTCCCTTACGACTTCCTCTTGACCTTGGGCAAGGCTCAAAGCCCTTAGCCTAGCTGTTAAGGCACTTTGAAACCTGACCTTGAAGGCCCAGGGTGCAGGAGAGAGAAGGAACTTGAAGAGGACACACTTGGGCTGAAGTGTACATTCTGAATCATAGAATTTGTGTTCTAAATCCCGGAAATCAGAACCAGAAATCTTAGGCAGTATCTCAGCTGGATCAATAAAAGAATAGATGAATGAGCATATTACTTCAAGCTATGGAGTTGCTGAAAAACTAAACCAGATTGTTAAGAGAATAAAACTTGCTTCCCTCTGCAGAGTGAAACTGTAAGTGGAAAGAATGAGGCAGAAATTTTGCTTTTTATTACTAGCTCTTCATTACTATCTTTAAAATCATAAATATGTATTACCTTGACAAATTTCTAAAATATGGCACAAAAAGCAAACTGAAAACAGGTTTTTGAGCATTTTATGATATGTGAGACTCTCAAGTCTTTGTGCCATGTACAACCTTAAATGATTATAAAAGAACCTCAAAAAGCAGCGCAGTGGCAGATGCCACTTCTCAGATTAGGACGCCCAACAACTGGCATAAAGTCCCAGAGTTCAGCAACTGTCCAAGCCCAAAGCTGAGGCAGCTGCACTAGGCCACACTGAATCCTCATATGTGGCCTTTTCCTGGGGCTCTCTCACACTCATCCTGCCTCCATCACACCCAGCCCCAGACATTCACTGCCACAAGGATGAATCGCTCACTACTGTGTCCTGGGCTGGTAGGACATGGACGCTGGGAAACAGGGATGGAAGGAACGCCACCCCCATGTCAGGGGGCCTTAGTTCTCCCTGCACACCTGGTTCCAGGGCACTCCCAACCCAGACTCCACCCTGACTTTAGGTGATGTTGCTGTGAATACCTCCATAGCGGGTTTGAACCATTTTCAGATGACTTCCAGCAAGTGTGGCTCCTATAAGATAAAGCTCACACTTCCACATGAGTACCATCTGCAGCCCCCAAACACGTATACCCTCATGTGGGAGCAACTCAGGAAAGTGCTGGAGGGATGCAGCAAATCAGCATTTATTTATTTATTTTTAATTTTTGAGGTAGAGTTTTGCTCTGTCACCCAGGCTGGAGTGCAGTGGCACAATCTCGGCTCACTGCAACCTCCGCCTCCTGGGTTCAAGCGATTCTCCTGCCTCAGACTCCTGAGTAGCTGGGATTACAGGTGCCCGCCACCACACCCAGCTAATTTCGGTATTTTTAGTAGAGATGGGTTTTCACCATGTTGGCCAGGCTGGTCTCAAACTCCTGACCTCAGGTGATCTGCCCACCTCTGCCTCCCAAAGTGCTGGGATTACAGTCGTGAGCCACCAGGTCCAGCCATTTATTAAATAACCTCTATGTGCCAGGCACTGAACCCAATTTTCGCCTGCATTAATTCATTTCATCTCACAACAACTTTATTCACTAGATTCTTATTACTATTCATAGTTTTACTGGTAAGAAAAGAGAGCCTCAGAGAAACTAAGGAAAATGGCCAGAGTCCCAGAGCCACTTCGTTGGAGGATTGGACTTTAATTCCAGATTATTCTAATCTCAAGTTTATTCTACCACATCAGATGACATCTAAAAAGAGACACTTTGGAAAGATAGGCTCTTCTATACGGCTCTGGAGAACTGACTGTTCTTTTTTCATTTGAAAACTTGTCTTCCCGAGAGTCGGAGGTTCCCCGTGAATACAGAGAATTCCCTTAGGTGTGTGACCCTTGGTGATCTCTAGCTAAGCACCAATGCACGGGAAAGTGAACTGCCCAAACTCTGATGCCTTGTGTTGGGTTTATGCAACAGAATGCTTTTGTTCTATAATCTGCACTCCCAGGAGAAAAAAAAGACCGAACAAAATCCTGTCTTCTTTAACCTGCAAAAGCCATGACTTGCAGCAGTATTCCATCTACAATATGAGACCTTGAAATGTAGGCTTTAGAAAAATGTGTTTTCCATTCTTCTTCATAGCCAAGTCATTACAACATGTCCATTCTCTAAATGAGATGAAACAGGAAACTTCCTGTTGGAAAATTTTCTGCATCCTTGACCCTGCCCCTGGATTTCAGAGTTTACAGAAGGCTAAAGCTGGCGGAAGCCATGAAGATGTCCCATTGCCCCTCTCACTTCTCACTGGCCTTCATCATTTATGTCTTCATTTGACACTTTGTGTTGTCTCTGCATTTGTTCATATCCCAGGATATACCGCTACACACCTCCAGGTATGTCATCCTAGGAAACAAACGGGTTCAAGCCATTTCCAAACCTTCAACACCCCAAGGCAATTAAAACAAGACAAAACGAAGTCCCTGGTAACTTCTGCATGGTACAGGGCCGGTTGTTTCCAGCATGGTTCACAAGCCCTTAACATATGACCACAGTATTGCTACCTTACACACCTCCGCTTTCCCCCTGGCCTCAAAATTTTTGGTTCTAACTTCTTGCCCTTCACCAAGTACTGTGTCATTCTTCATGTGCCTAAGTCCTTACATGCGCTCTTTTCACTGCCTAGATTGTCCTTCCCCTTATATTGTGCTCAAGAAATAACAAAATGCATGAATGAGTCAGAGTACAGGGTATCTAAGAGCTTCCCCAATAGTTGACTCCAGGCTTCCTACGTGTGCCCATTGGAGGCCAACCATACATCATTCTGCAGAACTCACACACTGTGTGCTACTTCCCCTCACTTGCTGTGTCATCCATCCCTGCTGGACCCTGAAGTACAGAAGGGCCACCAATCTTTAATCAAACACGTATATTGAAATGTGCTCCTCTTTATTAATGGGAGAGCTTTGATTCTGATGATGGGCTCTGACTTGTATCAGCTGGACGAGCTTAGGCTAGTTGCCTAACAATATCTGCCTTCATGTTCTCCTCTATGAACCAGGAACAATAACACACCTGGCAAAGGGCTGTAGTGAGGATTGATATTTGTAAATACTTAGCACTGTCTGTCATAAAGAAACTCTTCCATGAGTGAGTGATCAAAGGGTATGGCCCTGGGGTTAGAGCACAATTGAACTAACTGGAGGCCCTACTGCTTAGTGACTGGATCAACTTGTCAAAGTAAACCATTTAAGCCTCAGTTTCCCCACCTATTAAATAGGAGTGAGGTGGTTGCATTTTCCTTGGGATTATGCATATTAGACACATAGCACTTACAAGGTACTTTGAGTGGAAGCTAACATGCAACAATAATAGCAGCTGCAGCATGCACCGTGCTTATCAGCATAGGAGCTGCTCCATGCAGTCTCACTTCAGTCTGTGCTCAGGAATGCTTACTCTTAGTAGCACCAATTCTGCTGTCATCACCATCATTGTCATCATTATTCCTTTCCTAATCATCATTGTCACTGTCATCAGCAGCAGCATCATTATCACCATTGCCATCATCTTCATCATCATCGTTGTCATCGTCAACATCAACATCCTCAACATCACACATTCACCCTGACTCCTCAGTCTTCTCATCTTCGTTCCTCACCCCATTACTACACTTTGGTAATGTGTGGTAGGCCCCAGAGAATCCAGCCTTGGCCCCTCCAGCCGTGATAAGCACAGTTTGAAGGATCCTGGCCACTCTGCACCACAATTTATGACACCATTCCTTCGAATCAGGATAGGTGGTTGGGCTCGTCACATCTAGCTCACTCTCCTCTAATTCTCCCACAAAATACTAGTCTTATAAGATGCTTTAAAAATTAAAAAATAATACCCTTTGGACATAGTATGAACTATATATTATATCTTTTCCTTGAGATATGTTAATTCCTTTTAGCATATTAAAGGACTGGAGAAATCCCACAGTAAAGAAATATATTTAACTAGTTAATCTATTTAACTGCAATAAATCAAATAACCTTTATCATCAATGATTTCCTAAACCGACTATGAACCTTTCCCCGTGTTTGTGTACATGTGCGTAAAATGCAACAAGAAGGGCTGTGTGCATGCTCTCCCCTTTTTATGTAGACATATGTGTGTGTGTGCATATGTGTGGGGTGCTTCATGCCTTTTTTCTCAGTGTGTGCATGCATGTAATTATGTACTAAGACATACCGAGTGTGTGCCACGTGCTTTCTTTCTGTACATGTGCATGCACATATATACATGTGCTAAGCCATGGGAAGGAGGTATTACACGCCTTTTTCGTTCTGTGCAGTCATGTGGGTGTGTGTATGTACATGTGTGCTATACTCCATGCCGTTTCCTTTATAACATTTCTTCCACCCTCACCTCTTTGCTTTCTGTGCTTAGAGTTTCTTTCTTGTTTCAAATGGTTGAATATCAACGTTTCTGTTCTTTCTGACTCTTTCCATCTTTTTCTTCTATTCTATTAGCAAAAGAAAAGTTACCACAAGAGATGGGAACAAGAAAGATAACATTGTGTGCCGAATTGTTTTCCTGCTCTGTTTTTACTCTGTGGGCTCATCTGGATGTCAGTTTTGTTGTTGAACTCATAGGGTTAATTACCTTCCCCTGTCCCTCTTATCTCTTTAAAATCTCCTGAAATCTTTCCATTCTTGGAAAATGCACACACACACATACACACACTCACTCTTACTCACATACATGTCCTTAGATGTCATGTCCATGGGCCCCAGGTTAAGTGAGATGCTTCACAAGTACAGCGGCTGCCACATTGGTCCCTGAATCCTCAATGCCAGCACAGGGCCAGGCAGACAGTAGGTGAATGTGGAATGAATATGTGAATTAATCAGGAGGGCCAGTGGGGGTCCATTTATCTTTAAGATCATGTGTTGTGTTACTTGGTGAGCAACATGTTTAGGTGGGAAAAGTTAATCTGCTTCAAGTTTCTTGAAACATCCAGGAATACTTTCCCTCAGTCTCTTTTAAAAATGTTTGTTATTATTCACATAAATTCATCCTGCTTCTTTTAATAATTCAGGCTTCTACCACCTAAGGTCAGTATGTACAGTTGCATAGGCTGTGCACTGTTTTTGTTCAGGGTGTCTGGCCAAAGAGAGGAGAGAGAGCTAAAATTCAAGCTTCTTTGCTGGGGCAGGGTAGGTCTGCCTTGAGGAGGAAGCACCTGCCTGCAGTGCTGTGCTTCCCCAGGGGGATGCTTGCTGTAATCTGCACAAAGAAGCAGCGTGGATTCGCTGTGAGCTGCCTACAGGTTACGTAAATCCCTGGGCTACCGTTCTCCAAACTCTAGGTCAAGTTGAGGAAGATGGACACATGCCACCTTTTCATTATGACTTGCTGCGTAGATCAGAATGGGAAAATATTCTGGAAAGAACATTAGCAACAGACACTAGATTTAAGTAAACCATTTCAATCTCCTTTGGTGCTTTCCTACCTGAGCACAGAGTGGGTGAGATGTGGATTTGTGTTGAGGACAGAGAGCCTGAGAGCAATGAAAAGGAAATCAGGAACAGAGGCTGAGCCAGCCTCGGGTGGCCCCAGGAGACATCATCATGAACATGAAGCTTTCTGGAAGGCTAGAAGTCGCACTCAGCGGGTGTTTGGGTCTTTATTGCACATCCGTAGTTCCAACCCTTTTCCCTCCCAGGAACTCATGGTGTCCTGTAGTTCTTGTTTACTTTTTCCAAGTGAGAAATCATTCTGCCTTTCTGCCTGCTAACTCCTTTCCTGATGTGAAAGCTCTTTCCCCAATATCAGATTCTCGCTGGCCTTTGTCTTAAAGCAGCCACCATGGAGAACAGGTAGGAACTCGGCTCCCATTCACATGGCCCCTAGCCTCAAAGAAGTAAATTATATCTGTGGGAATCCCTGCTCAGGAGCCCTGCTGACCACACACCTCGCATCTCAGGGCTCTGTTGTGGAAAGGTCCCTCGCAGGCATGACCCACCAAGAATGTTGCCTTTGTTAATTACACCAGTTAACATTGTTAAATGTTTACCATGCCCCAGGCATTGAAATGGGCATTTTACCTGCATTCTTTCATTTGTCACCACAACCCTCTCAGAAGTTACTTAGCATCAGTCTACCTCAGCTTTCTCTTTTATAAAAGAAGAAAACAACACCTGTATTGTGTTGCAAGATTGCTGTGATAATAAGAACACCGCATTAAAAATACCCAGCAGGGCACCTGGGGTGCACCCAGCTCTCAGCGAGCTGTAGGAACTTCTTTGCTATTACTAGGGCCCTCTGTAAAGTCACATAAGCACAAAATGCAGACATCTGGGCTATATTCAAACAACAGCAAAAGACTGTTCAACATTGGAAGAGCTGGGTTTAGGTGATTTTTTGATATTTTCCTCTTGTGGCCAAATCATATTTGCTGGGTTAATTTTCAAAACTTAGAACAAATTGTCATCTAGTAACTTATAATGATCTCAGCTTGAGTGTGTTTCCTGCTGTTAGTTCACTCGGAATGTTCTGGGCTGTGTATCAAATGCATTCTCATTGTGTGGCTGCCAGAGAGGAAAAATGCCCATTGTCTTGGCTGTGGCTATTTTTATTTAAATTGCAGTCCAACTTTTAGAAAGTCTTAAGGGTCATAAATGTGAAATGGTGGACAAAGTGCTTTTGAAAAAAAATACATTGTTTTTATTTAAAACAAAAAGTAATGCATGCTCATAAGAGCAAATTTAGGAGACACATAGTATAAAAGAAAAAAAATTAGTTCCATATAGGCCTTTTTCTAAACACAACCACTATTAACTTTTTGGTGAGTTTTTTAATGCAGTTGTATAGACAGATCTATAGATAGACAACCGATATACAAACAGATTAGATATATATATATGTGCATGGGTATATGCATATAAATGACAATATATCTCTGGGTAGCTAGTTAGTTATAAATTACTTGCTATGTATAACTGGGGATATGCATATACGTGTGTTGTCAGTGTCATCTGTGTATATATGCTTCTTACAGAAGGTAGTTAGGCATGAGAAGGGCAGGAGAGGCCCCCCACCACCACCCACCAGGAATGTCAGGTGGTAGGCGGTTGTTAAACTATCTTTCTAAAATCATAATTGGCTGAAGCCAATGCTCTGTGGTTGTTAAAACTGTTTCTCTAAAATAACAATTGGTAGAAGCCAATGCCAGGGAAAGGCAGTCTCCTAATAGATAGAAAACACCTGAAACAGGTGATCAGCAGCTTCCCGATAAGATCTCAGGAGTTGGGCGAGCGTGCTCAAGCATGTGCATTAAGAGGCAGAATGGCAGACTTTAACTGGAATATGACCTTACTCTGGGAACTCTCGACTGGTGAGGGAAAGACGCCTCAAGTGAACATGTGCATAACTTCAGTAAACACACTGCACATGCGCCCCCTCCCAAATGCTGGCAGGCCACTGCACGTGCAGACAGTCCACGCAGGGGAAGAATCAGGGGAGAAGTAATGCAACCCCAGAAGAATTGCTAACATATAAGACCCCAAGTCAAAGGTCAAACCATGCTTTTGAATCTCTCAAGTCATCCACTTGGCCCTCTTCCGAGGGTACTTCCTCCCGTTCCAGCTCTAAAACTTTTTAGTAAACTTTCACTCTTGCTCTAAAACTTGCCTGGGTCTCTAACTCTGCCTTATGCCCCTTAAGTTGAATTCTTTTTTCTGAGGAGGCAAGAATTGAGATTGCTGCAGACTCATACAGATTCGCAACTGCTAACATGCACACACACACAAATATAAATAATATAAATGACTGGATGTTTGGAGACAGAGATGTAGAGCTAGATGTGTTGAATTACCTTATGAACCTATGTTTTTAAACCTAAAGTTCTAGCAAAAGCATTATTTTATATATTATAATGCTTTTCACGACTGTCATTTCAACATCTGCAATAATAAATGCAATATCCAAAATAATAATATTTCATAGATTGGAGAAATCACAATTCCAATGACACCTTTTTCTACAATTGGAACTTGAAGTATTTCTCTGGTCAATATTTCTTTAAAGTGCAGAAATAACATCTCTTGCACAAAGGTTTTTAAACTGTTTCTTCTTTAGTACCTAAGTTGCTGGATGAAAGAACATGGTCACTTTGGGGGATCCTAGATACATCATAATAAACACTGATTAATCATTGATTTCATTGTTTCTAATATTGTTTGACTATTCTCGTCAGTACACTGACACTTCATTTCCTGCATTCTCCCAAATGCAATTCCTATAATTTTCAAATGAGAATGCTTTTGTGTTTACAATATTAATATATATTCAGTAGGGTTTAAATGCATTAAAGTAGAGTCAAGCAGTCGAGAAAGATTTACTGATAATCTATGTCATGCAAGCCACTTTGCACCTTAAGAAAGAATTCAAGGAAGTGTTGCAGACATACCTCTTCCACTCAAGATTACGGTCTTGCGAGAAGTTTGCCACATAGCCATACCCCATGATGGAAGGGCATTCACAGTACTTACCAGCATCACAGTCTCTTCAAGTTTTCAGAGTCAGAGAATATTCCCTGAAAGACCCCAAACCCAAATGGTGGGTTTTCAAAGACTGGAGAATGTGACAAGAAAAATTGCCTACAGAAGTTCATGGAGAGCGACCATGAACTTCATGAGGAGTGACCTCATGAGCTGAGGATTGACAGGAAGGTTTAAACAGCAATGGATGAGGACAGGTGGCCGAGGGATCAGCACACCCAGGAAGGGTGTAGACTCTATCATTTGGGCTGCAGGGAAGGATGGGGAGCAGCATCTTGAGGGGCTTCCTGAGGGTACTGGGAGCCTGAGAACTTCTGTGGGGCTGCGATGTCAGGGGACTGTCAGAGCAGGAGCTACAGAACAGGCTTTAGCTCAAAGAGCACCACTGGTCATAGTCCACAAGTCCCCAGTTAGGAACGTGGAGGGAGGAACCAGTGTGGTAAGTGACACATCCAGGACAGGAGGAAAGAGAAGGCTAGAGAGGCAAAGTGTAGAGCACAAGGGAGTTGAGCTTCCCTGGGCCCCAGCATGAGGAGGCATCCAGCATGGGTCCCAACATGGACATGTCAGAACACAGTCCACCGGCAGATGATCTGGTGAGTTTCCTGAAGTGATTTTCCCTCACAGACTTAACTACAGGGTATTTAAGAACTCACAGAAACTCTTGGCCTCCTGCTTCCCTGTTACCAGCTGAGCCCTGAATCACTGGGCTCATGAACCTGCTTGGTCAGAATCACATCTGGGTGATGCAGAACAGCAGTCCCCAACCCGGAAAATTAGACCTTAGCCTCTTTAGTCACTGCATTGCAAGCCATCCTACAGGCCACCCCTGTTTGTCCAGAACGAGCAGGTCCCTGGTGTGGAGGACTTGGAGGACTGACCTGTCCTGAGCACCATTACCAGGATGAGGTGGCTGTATCCCCAGTTTCTCATCTAGGTAAATGGACTATGGGACTTACTATACAGGGTTATGGTGAGCATTAAAGCATAGAAGGTTTGAAGTGGTTCAGAGTGGAGCTAAATGGAAGTCCATTCCTTTCTTTATCTTTGACAGAAATCTGTTGTTATTTTAGTCATAGCAGCAAGGAATAAAAGCATCTTTTTTCCCACCCTGTCTGGGAAGAAAAATTAAATGTGGCTGAAGAAAAGAGGCCAAGAGTGGATAACTAAAATGATTGTCACAGTTACTTCTTTCCTGAGCAATTCTCCTAGTTCTGCTTAGGAAGTTAATTGTATCCCAACCACCTAAAAACCTCTTGCATATTCAAGTTGCAACAAGGTTGCCGTAAGCAACATGTTTTTTGAGACTGTCAAGTGTGTGACCCATTGGCCACTAGGATTCTCAAAGAGCTTGTTGGAGACACCAGAGGGATGGCAGGAGAGGCTGCTGCAATCTACATCTGAGTGCATAGAAGAGTTCAGTAGAGTCACTCCCTAACTGCAACAAGGAAACCAGAGAGCATGCGTTATTCGCGGGAGAATATGAATACAGTTGTAGGAGGAGTCACAGCAATGTAAAATATTTGTGAATGATAAAGGAGTCACTTTGAGTTATTCCCAGGACAAAGCAAGTTTTCTTCCTATCCAAATCCTGTCAGATGTGCCCCATCCTCTGGTGTTGGTGCCCGCCTGGACCCAAGGTGCATTACGCTGATGCCACCTGTGCACTTTCTTCTTCACTGGACCTACGGTAGAAAGGCTGTGCTTGTCCACTGATGTGCCCTCCAGGCCACGCACCCTGCACTCCTCCAAAGATGGGTCCCATGAATCTTTGTTGAAAGAAGGAGCAAACAGATAGCCTGGCAATACATCCTGAGTCTCTTTCTCTGCTGCACAGAAAAGTTGGGGAGTCAAGGAGGAAAGGGGAAATGTACTAGGCATTTCATAGACTATATGAGAGAGGAGGTGGGTGTCTGCAAGACACAAGGATGTAGCCTTTAGCAAATCAGAGAAGGAAGAGCTAAAGATATAGACTCTTCTATGAGCAATGATGGAGAAGTTGAGATTATGCTATAGGTAAGAAATTAATCTGTCCAGTGGGAACCACTATACTCCTGCCTGGAATGCTCCATACAAGCAGACCCGGTGAGATACAGAAGAAAAAAATAATAACATAGAGAATCTGCAAAGAAACACCAAAGCAAATATATCTGTTCCTCTTGTAGGTACACATGTATGCACACACACATACTCACAAACATACATGCATACAAACACACATAAAAACATACCCACAAACATGCATAAAAATATACAGAAATTCAAAAACACAGGCATACACGTACACACTCACATATGCACATATCTGTGAACACACATATGTGCATGCATACATACATATACAAATATATGGTTTATCCTACAGTTTGCCTTCTGTTCTTTTCAGCTAATTTTTTTATTGTTGTTTAAGAAAAACAAAGGGTAAACAACAAATACTAATTTAATTTAAAACACTTAGAAGTGTTACGAAGAAAAAGGGCCCTAGTTTGGGGCACCAAGTGAAAGGTAGGAAAAGTTCACTGTTTCCCTGAGTGGGAAGACCAGGTGAGCTGCCTCACTCACAGTCAGGCCTGCGGATGTCCTCTTCTATTACAAGGGTCAAGATAATTGTTGTTACTTAGCAATAAGCCAGGGATGATCATGTTAATGGATTTGCACTTTCAAGTCTTTCACTGTGGTCTGTGGTTTAACTCCTAGGCCAGGACCAACGGTGGCTGTGACTTAGTAAGGGCCTCTGATGCAGAAGACAGCACCAGCTCGCTCCATTAGACCTTAGACCACCTGCCAGCCATGTTTCTGTGCAGCAAACGTTCAGTTGTTATGTGGAATTAGTTTGCTTTTTTCACTTGGCTGTTGTGAACATCAAGTAAGATCATCCACAAAATGGTCCAATAAAACATAATGATGCTGAACAATCATTTTGAACAATGTATGCATATTTGATGCATCAACATGCATTGGCCAGGTATGTGTAAAGTGCTGTGTCACTTATTTTTAAATGAATAATCACAAAAAGAAAACTTCTGGAATAAAATATCATGATACAAAATAAATATCTAGAACAAAATATGGGATAGGATAAAGTCTGCTTTATCATCAAATGTCCAATTTCTTGGGAAAATGAGAGACAGAAAGCCTGCAGCCAGGGCAGGATGTCACATGTATAATTAGTGCTCGGCCCAAGTTCCAGAGCCTCTGCCCTTTGACACAGGGGCCAGTGCTCTCTTGAGCGACTCTCCAGCTTTCTGCTTCCCAGAAACAACCCTGGGAGGCAGAAGCAGATACAGAAGGTCACAGAAGAACATATGAGAAAGTAAACACAGCGAGATTCTCTGCCAGGCCCTGGCAGCCGGACTTGCAGCCTTCTTGGCTCCAAGGGATTAATTTTGAAGGGCAGGGGGAAGGAGGAGAGTAGACTGCATAAAATCACATTATCTCTGTCCCTTTTCCTTCAATTCCTGTGAGGAATAAACCTCAATTGTATATTACAAGTAGGGCATCGTATTATCTAAGTGGATGCAATGGTGCAGCATTTACTAGGGCTTCTGTTTATCCATGCACCATGACACAGGGCCCTGACATGCCAGAGCCCTTGAAGTGCTTGCTGATTGTTAGTAGGATAGAAAATGGAATCCAGGCAGACACAGCTTCCAAGCACAGCTCTGACTTCTGCACCCAAATTTGGATTCTGAATTCCACCTCGTACTTGGTGCCTGAGATTACTTCACCTTCTCAAGCCTGTTTCCTCACTTGCAAAATGAGGATGGTAACCGCAGTGCCCTGGGGATTAAATAAGATAATACAGGAAAACGCCTTAACCCCTGTAGCACTCAGTGTATGAGCTGTCGCTCTTGTGACTCCATGCTGTCTGCCTAGGAAAAATGCAGAGTTGGCTGGAAAACACCGATTATCAGAGAAACCAAATGCAATTTCTAAACACAGGGGCCAGTGCAAGGTTGAGTTTAGGAGTCATAGAAACAGAGGGTTAGACTGAGGAAGTCATGGACAGAGAGAGAGAATTTTGCATGCATTTGAGAACATGTAAGTTTCTGGGGCTGGAGGAAAATCTTCCCTACCTTTAATCCATTTTCAATCGTACTTGATCATTGAAAGTAATCTCATTACAGAAAATGGTTGTTAAGATGCTTATAATCAATCAGAAAGAAAACTATATACCAAAACTTGGGGTAGATGACACCCTGCCCTGCTAACTGGTAAAGTTTCAGCTAATTTGGAGTGATGAGGAAGAAAGTTGCAATGAAAGAAACAGGGAACCCAAACACTCTTGCTGATGAAAGAGTCTCAGTCATTGACTGCAGCACATCAAAGAGCACGAGATGGGTTCTGCAACTTTGTCTCCCATTTTGTTTTGTGCTGATTTCTCACAGGGCCTGTGTCTGACAAGTTTTGCACACTTAGCTGACAAAGGGGAAGGCCAGTCAGAGCCAAGAATTTTGGGCAAAAATAGGCATAATAATGAGACGGACACCTCAAGTCCTTCCAGGTATCAAGAAAAGTATCAAATCCATTTTAAAATATATTTTCAGACAGATAAAATATGAAGTCCAGATGTGGAAGCTGCAGTAGAGGGTGCAAGGAGCTGAGGCAGGGCAGGCTGATTACAGGTCAGGAAAACATGATTTCTTGCTTGATTTTTACGCCCTTGTTTACAAAAAAAAAAGAAAAAGAAAGCAGGGTCTCAGGTCTTGTGAAATCAGCCATCCTACTCAAGGAATACACAGCTACTGGGTGCTTTTGCCATTTGCAGAATGGTACACATATGCGCTTATAATATTTTATTTTTAAATATCAATAAACTAAATGTTGAATATTCTTACAATAATTCTGTAAGAAAGGTGATTCTCAAGACATGAAATAAATGATGAGCTGAGGCTCACAGGTTGTGTGACCTTTCTGGAGTCTCAAAAAGAGCCAGGCTCTGGCAGGGAAGGAGGCTCTGCAGCCAGAATCCTTGAGAAGCACAAAGTATGAACTTGGCATCAGAGGCTGAGTGGGAACATGGGCAGGAGCTGTGAGCTGGGCAGAAGAGGCAGTCACGCCGGAAAGGCTGGATCGCGAGAGCACACTGCCACACGGGGACCAGGCAGGAGGAGCCGCTGCAGCTAGCTGACCTGCTTCACGCTCAGCACCAGGACTTGTCCGGGAGGGGCCAACCCCCAGCAGAAACACTCAAGTGCCCTTTACGAAAAACATCAGAAGGGGCTAATCTCCCATGAAGGCAATTTGCAAACAAACAAACAAACAAACAAAAACAAGGTTTCAAAATATACTCAGAGACCATCAGTAAGATTATCTCTGCTGCACAGCTAAATAATTTCTTACTGTTTCTCCTGTCTCAGCCTGTGTGCCTCCAGAGATAGCTATAGAGTCTTGGCTGAGCTAAGACTGAACTGATAGGAGCTTGCTGCCAAAAAATTAATAAAATACTTACACTCATCCCACAGGGGAACCTCAACAAGGAAGGTTAGGCAAATGATTTATTTGGCTTTCTGGACTGAGCCCCAGGAAAGCACATAAAAATGCTAATTAGAAGCTGAGAGAACATAACGAGTTCTTGAGAAACCAGGAAGGTGTCACCCTGCTTAGGCAAGACTTAGCTCTAAACCATCAGAGGCGAAAAATGACCCTTCTTTTTAAAAAGGACACAGAGAAAGTGATTCTGCAGGTACCTCTTGGTGCCTCGTCATTGTATACATTTATAGTACAAGCGTTATTTTGTTACATGCAAATACTGTGTAGTGGTCAAGTCGAGGCTTTTAGGGCATCCATCACCTGAACAACATACATTGTACCCACTAAGTCATTTCTCAAAATCCATTCCCCACCCCCTCAATACCTGGCTTTTTTCTGCTAACTTAGCCCATCTGTCTCTCTCTCTTTTTTTTTTTTTTTTTGTTGTTGTTGTTGTCGTTGTCGTTGCTGTTGTTGAGACGGAGTCTCGCCCTGTCGCCCAGGCTGGAGTGCAATGGCGGGATCTCGGCTCACCACGACCTCTGCCTCCCAGGTTCAAGGGATTTTCCTGCCTCAGCTTCCCGAGTAGCTGGGATTACAGTCATGCATCTCCACGCCCAGCTAATTTTTGTATCATTAGTAGAGACGGGGTTTCACCATGTTGGCCAGGCTGGTCTCAAACTCCTGACCTCATGATCCACCCATCTCAGCCTCCCAAAGTGCTGGGACTACAGGCGTGAGTCACACTGCCCGGCCCATGTCTTTCTTATATGTAACCTTTCTCTTGTATGTAACCCTCATATCAGTTTCTTTCTGTTTCTTTTACAGACTGAAACACCCCACAGGATGAAGGATGGAAGAGCAGGATAAAGTTGTGTTAGGAAACAAGACACAGCCAGGACAGAGCAGTGATAACAGCTCCCCCATGTCTGGTCAAAGCTAGGAGTAACATGAAACCATTCAGAAGCCCATGTGAGGGCAAGGTGACCAAATTCATGTGACCACAGGAAGAAAGATGAGGTCTTCTTCATCACAGGGAATGCATGGGCTGGGCTATTGGAGGCTGAAGGCTGTCTCAAGTGCCCAGCTGACACACTTGCTGGAGCTGTGGGAGCCCAAAGACGTGGCAATTGTGCGTCTGTAGAAATCTGCTCAAACTCCCTTTGGCTTCCTGGCCAGGGTCCCTGCCCTCCCTCCTGTCCCAGACATCCAGTGCCTTCCTTGATCCTCCCCACAGCTTCATTCCCTGACTCTCAGAGTTGCTCCCACCAGGATACTGTACTCATGCCTGACTCTCAAACTTATTTCTACCTTTGGGCTCTTCAGTGTTACAGATTCTTTCAGACACATTTTAGCGCTAACTGCCTATATTTGACACAATGTATGAAAAAGAAGTTTTATTAACTGCAGTGGGGTACAATAAAAGCTACATCGGTTTGAATCCTGGCTCTGACACCATCTGTGCTAGTCAGAACCTCTGAGCATCTGGCCCTCCCTGTCCTCTTCTGTAAAATGTAATAAGCTGACCTCACAGAGTTGGGTTCAGAAAAAGACATACGATTATACCTGAAAAGACTCTGGCATGTAGTAAGCACAGAAACTTGACTAATTCCTTTATTCTTCTTCTTATTCACCTTTCCACGGAAGTGACTTTTCAAGTAGGAGCGAGCCAGTTCTCCTGGCAGGGACACCCTGAACACCACAAACCTCCTCTACTATGCTGATCTGAACCTGTTAATTCTAACATCCAGATTTCTCAGGGCCCAGAAAGCCACGCTGATGGTTCCAGAAGTTCTTCTATTAGACTCTCGGTCACAGGCAAAAACAACATCACCATCTTAAGTCATGCAAAGATGAGCAGAATGAGCACTTACGCAACTGCAAGAGCAGGACCCCAAAAAGATGGTCCTGAAGTTTACATGAGATCAGTTCGGGAGTCTGGGGTTTGGACTGGGGCTCCTATCACAGTGAGCAGTGGAGCAAGGAAAGGGCTTGGCAAAGAACTGTGTTTACGAGGACTGGGGTCAGCGAGCTGGCAGAGAACTTCCAAGGGAGTCAGGCTCCACAATTCCTGAGGATTGTCACCCAACCCAGTGCCAGCCTAACACAAACCTCAAGAGCTTGCAACCCCGGACATTCGTTTGCTTCTTCTACTAGTGTTCCAAAGGGTTGTATGACAGCAATAGGAATTACGTTCATACAAAAGATAACACAGCTTCTTAAAGTATCTAAAACCAAGTAGTAGCAGATTAAAATTCTGAGGAAATCTTGAAAAAATATGGGTTATCTTACTACTTAATGCTTAGTCAATATCAGGTACCTTCTAAGTATTTTAACTATATTAACTCATTTAATCTTCAAAATAATTCTGCATGTAGGCACCACTATACGGAACCATATTACAGAAGAGGAAAGCTTGATAGGTTAAGGAGTTTTCCCAAGGTCACAAAGCCAGTAGTAAGTCATAGAATCTAGAATGAAACCCAAACAGCCTGGCTTCTAAGTCCTTGCTCTTAATCATCTCTTACAGAATATTCACATTTTTAAATGTGTGCCTTATATTTGGCAATAAAAAAAATTGCGGGTTTCTGCAAACTTACTTTAGCTTTAAAACATTTAAATGACAACTCAACTTTGAGTTCACCTAATGTTAACTGTTAAAAAAATTATTCAAGGGTCAAACACACTTTAATTCAAATTATTATTATATAATTGTAGATTTAAATGAAGTTATAAGGAACAATACAGGGAGATCCCTAGTAGCTTTTACTTAGTTTCGCCCATACATAACATTTGCAAAACTATAACACAATATCACAGCCAGAATACTGACATTGACATAATCCACCAACCAGAGTTCCCCAGTTTTATTTGCACTCATTTGTGTGTGTATGTGTTTAGTTCTACGCAATTCTATCACATGTATAAATTTGTGTGACTGCCACCGCAGTCCAGATACAGAACAGCTCCATCACCACAAAGATCCCGCATTTTGCCATTTAACACCCACACTCATAATCACTCTTCCCTCATTCAACCCTCATTCATGGCAACAACTAATATATTCTCCATTTCTAAAACTGCCATTTTGAAAACATTATATAAATGCAGTGCCCAAAGTGTGTAATCTTTTGAGATTGGCTCTTTTCGCTCAGTATAATTTCCTGGAGATTTACAGAAGTTGTATTCACTCCTCGTATTGCTGAGTGGCATTCTATGATGTGGATGTACTAGAGTTTGTTCAATTATTCACCCACTGAAGGACATCTAGATTGTATCCAGTTCCGGACTATTAAGAATAAAGATGTTATAAAGATTTGTACACAAGTTTTTATGTGAACATAAGTTTTTCTCACTCTGGAATAAATGCCCAAGGGTACAATAGCTGGGTTATATGCTAGTCAAATGTTCACTTTTATAAGCAAGTATCAAACTGTTTTCTAGGGTTTCTACACCAGTATACATTACCACTACTAATAAATGAATGATCCAGTCTCTCTACATCCTCATCAGCATTTGGTGCTATCACTATTTTTTATTTTAATAATTCTAATGGATGTGCAGTGATATCCCATTGTGGTTTTAATTTGCATTTTTAATAATTAATGATGTTGAACACTTTTCACTTGCCGTCTGTATATCCTCTTTGGTGAAATATCTCTTTGTGTATTTTGCCCATTTTCTAATTGAATAGTTTGGGGTTTTTTACTGTTGACTTTTGAGATTTTTAACATATTCTAGATACTAGTCCTACATTGAACACATGATTTGTGAATATTTTTCCCAGTCTGTATCTTGTATCTTTATCCTCTTTTTATCAGCTTCTGCAGAGCAAAAGTTTTAGGTTTTAATGAGGTCCAAAATATAAATTTTCACTTTCATGAATTGTACTTTTTGTGACAACTCTAAGAATTCTGCCTAGCTGTGAACCCTGAAGATTTGTTCCTATTTTTTCATAAAAAGTATCCTAATTTTATGTTTTAAAGCTAAGTACATGATCCAATTTGAGGGTTTTTAAAAATAAATTATGGGCTGGGCGCGGTGGCTCACGCTTGTAATTCCAGCACTGTGGAAGGCTGAGGCGGGCGGATCACGAGGTCAGGAGTTCAAGACCAGCCTGGCTAACATGGTGAAACCCCATCTCTACTAAAAATACAAAAATTAGCCAGGCGTGGTGGCACGTGCCTGTAATCCCAGCTACTTGGGAGGCTGAGGCAGGAGAATCACTTGAACCCAGGAGGCGGAGATTGCAGTGAGCCGAGACCGTGCCACTGCACTCCAGCCTGGCAACAGAGCGAGACTCTGTCTCAAAAAATAAATAAATAAATAAATAAATAAAGAAGTTTACACCAAGGTTCATTCTCTTTGCCAGTGAATGTTCAGTAGCTCAAGAACCACTTGTTGAAAAGTCCCTTCCTCATTGAATTGGTTTTGCACCTTTGTCAAAAATCTGTTGAGCACATTTGTGTGGGTTTATTTTTGTATCCTGAATTCTGTCCAAGTAAACTGTGTGTCTGTTCCTCCACCAGCATAAAACTATCTTGAAAAACCAACATCTCCTATGATGACTGCAGACTTTTCAGTTTTACCATCTAAGTCTGAGTCTTGGCTCTCTATGTGTCAGTGCCATGTGGTTAGGTGCATAAAGTTCATTACTGTAATATTGTAATATTTTCCTATGAAATTTCTTTTCATTAACTATAAAATGTGCTTCTTTGATCCTATCAATACACTGGATATTAATATTGCTACCCTAGGTTTCTTTTAATATTTGTCTGGATTGCCTGTTCCCATAAATTGACTTTTAATCACTTAGCGTTGTTCTAAGATTGATTTAAAATGTAGAATAAAAGGGAAGGTTATGGGAGGGTGGGACGTCTAATGTATACCCAGCCCAGTGATTACATTAGCTGGGCGCTGATTAGGTTAGGATGTTGCCCAGGTATAAAGCCAGGATCTTCGGGACCTGGCTTCATTTGGAGTTCAGCTACCAAAAGGAAACCTTCCTCTGGGTCCTGGAGTATTTGGCCTGAAATTGGGAATTTGGGAATTGCTGCTCTAGAGCGCTCCCTGCGGAGCTCGGCCGCCCGCCTCTCCCCCAGGTCTCTCCCGGCGTCCCCACGCGGGGCGCAACCGCGAGAGAGGAACGCAGGTCGCCCCGCCAGCGCCCAGTGCAGCGCCAGTTTCCGGGCCCGGGCTGCTCTCGGAGCCATGAGCTGCGGCCGCCCCCATCCCGACGTGGATGGCATGATCACCCTCAAGGTGGACAACCTGACCTACCGCACCTCTCCCGACAGCTTGAGGCGCGTGTTCGAGAAGTACGGGCGCGTGGGCGACGTGTACATCCCACGGGAGCCCCACACCAAGGCGCCCCGGGGCTTCGCCTTCGTCCGGTTTCACGACCGGAGCGACGCGCAAGACGCCGAGGCCGCCATGGACGGGGCGGTGCTGGACGGACGCGAGCTGCGGGTGCAGATGGCGCGCTATGGCCGCCGGGACCTGCCTCGCAGCAGCCAGGAAGAGCCAAGCGGCAGGTCCTGGGGCGGCCGCTACGGACGGCGGAGCCGCAGCCCCAGGGGGCGACACCGCAGCCAATCCCGGGGTCCCAGCTACTCTAAGTCCCGCAGCAGATCTCACTATGGGGGGTCTGGCTATAGCCCGTCTCCCTACAGGAGATCTCGGTACAGCCGATCTCCCTACAGACGATCTCATTACAGGGGATCTCGCTACGGCCGATCTCCCTACAGTGGATCTTACAGCTGGCATCACTACAGCCGATCTCCCTACAGGGAATCTCACTACAGGGAATCTCGCTACAGGAGGTCTCCCTACATCCGGTCTTCCCGCAACAGGTCTCCCTACCGCCGCTCTCACTCGAAGTCTGGGTCTCGCTCTCGATCTCCATCAACCTCCAAATCCAGCTCTCCACGAAGATCCAAGTCCTCCTCCGTCTCCAGATCCGGCTCACTGTCCAGGTCTAGATCTACGTCCAGGAGTCCTCCCCCCACATCCAAGAGGGAATCCAAGTCCAGGTCGCGATCCAAGAGTCCTCCCAAGTCTCCTGAAGGGGAAAAAGGACAAGTGCCCTCCTAGGAAAATGATCATCAGCTAACGCGTGATGGAGGACTTGGGGAAAAGGACTCCATACTCAGGCCATGGAAGCAGAGTCACTGGAAGAAGCGACTGCCTAATGAAACGGTTGGGTGACATTTGTCTACCTTTTTTACCAGTTTGAAGCGTTGAATCAGATGGCAAGATTCATTTTATGTGCCATTTTGTTGTTTTCAAATGTTCTTGTAATTTAGTGAGGTGAACGACTTTAGATTGGATATGGATATTTGAGGGGAAAATTTATATTTGTCTTTTTTGTTTGTTTTTTATTTTTGAGATGTGGTCTAGCTCTGCTGCCCACGCTGGAGTGCAGTGGCGCCATCTGCATCTTCCACCTCCTGGGTTCAAGCAATTCTCAGGCCTCAGCCTCTGGAGTAGCTGGAATTACAGACGCCAGCCACCACGGAGGGCTAATTTTTGGATTTTTGGATTTTTAGTAGAGACGGGGTTTCGCCATGTTGGCCAGCCTACCCTCACGCTCCTGGGCTCAAGTGATCTGCTCACCTTGGCCTCCTAAAGTTCTGCGATTACAGGTGTGAGCCCCTTCGCCCAGCGTATATTTGATTCTATAGTGCTGATATTTTTGGTTTGAAATGTACAGGTTGGTAACCTAATTTGTGGCCTCCTGTCTCTTAAGAAATGTGTGCAGCTATTACACACAGCCCAACGCTGTCACGACATTGCCTCAAAACTGCCTTCATTCCTTAAAGTTAAAAACTTACAAAAGGTGGTATAAATGTATATGTGTAATGTTATTACCTTTAAATCTAACTGGTAATATGACCCAAATTTGTATAAAGATTTTTCAGGTGAAAAGACTGGGTTTTCAGCAAACACAATTCTAATCTCTTCTGTGTTTTTGTGTACCAGGCCCGGCTGCATAGCAGTTGAGTGATGCTGGTTAGCTGTTAAGGTGGCCTGTTGCAGTGCAGAGTGCTGAGCTGTTTCCTGTTTTCTTCTGATTGCTCCTGAAAAAAGAAGCCCTGTCCTGAAGAACAAATGGCTGTTCAGTTTATTAAAATGCCTGTCAACTGCCCTTCCAGTCACCCAGGCCTGGAAGAGAAATAATAGAGCATGCAGTGAGCACATCTAGCTGATATGATAATCACACCTCTTCCCCCTCCCTATTCTGTTAAATGGAAAATCTGACCATGTCAACATACATGAACTTAAAATACGGGGAATGTTATTGAAGAAATGGTTTGTAAGTGTAGGTACTTATAACATGGTGTATGTTTTTGATTATGAATATTTCTTACTATAACCATGTTTCTATCATTGAATTAAAATGTTTTCTTGGTGTTACCTTTTCTCAAAATAAAACTAGAAATATTTTGTAGAAAAAAACTATCTTGACTACTGTAGTTATATAGTAAGCCTTAGTAATGTATAAATTTATTTTTTCCTCTTTACTCTTCCTTATCAAGAATGTTTTAGCTATTTTAGGACCTGTGCCTTTCCACATACATTTTAGAATAATCTTATCTATGTTTACAAAAAAACTTTGCTAGGATATTGGCAGGAACTGCATTCAACTTATAGATTAATTTGAAGTGAACTGACCTTTATAATAAGTTGAGGTTTTGATTCATGAACATGGTATGTCTATTTATTATAGTTAGGTCTTCTTTGATTTATTTCTCTCTTTCTTCTTCTTCTACTCCTCTCTCTTGCTGCGCCTCCTCCTCCTCCTCCTTCTCCTTCCCCTTCTCCTGCTCCTTCATCTTCATCTTCTTCTTTTTACAAGAGCAGGTCTCCTTCTGCCACCCAGGCTGGAGTGCAGTGGTGCAATCATGACTTACTGTGGCTGCCTCAAATCCCTGAGCTCAACGGATCCTCCTGCCTCAGCCTCCTGAGCAGCTGAGACTACAGGCACATGCCACGTGCCCAGCTAACTTATTTATTTGCTTTTTTGATAGAGGCAGAGTCTTGCTATGTTGCCCAGGCTGGACTTCCTGGCTTCAAGTCATCCTCCCACCTCGGGCTTCCAAAGTGCTGAGATTACAGGTTGATTTCTTTCATCAACATTTTATAATTTTCACCACACAGATGCTTTATATTACATATTTTGTCAAGTGTATAGCTAAGTATTTCATTCTATTTGGAGAGATTATAGATTATATTTTGTTTTAAATTTCCATTGCCAGTTATTGTCAGTAAAGTGTGATTTAATTTGTGTGTGTGTGTGGATCTTGCATCTCACAACCTTGTTGAACTCATTTATTACTTCTAAGAATTTTTTAGTAGACCCTTTGGGATTTTCTGTTGACAACCCTGTCATCTGTAAATAGAGTCACTTTTCTTATTTTCTTTCCAACACATATGCCTTTTTTTCTTATCCTTCTTTTATTGACGTATTACCTTATTACTAAAACTTCCAATACTTTATTTAGTAAGAGTTGTGAGAGCAGATATCTTTGTCTCATTCCAGATCTTAAAGGTAAATCATTGTTTTCATTAGCAAGTATGATGTTAGCTGTAGGTATTGTATAGATGCTCTTTTTCAAGTTGAGAGAGTTCCCTGTATTCCTAGCTTGCTGAGAGTTTTTATCATGATGGATGTTGGACATTTTTAAGTGATTTTTCTGAATTATATAATTTTTTTATGTTGGACTTTCTTGCATACTTCAAATAAATTCCACTTGATCACAGTGCATAATTCTCTTTACACACTATTAAACTCAATTTGCTAATAGTTCATTGATAATTTTTGTGCCTAAGTTCATGAAAGATACTGTTGTGGAGTTTACGTGTGTGTGTGTGTGTGTGTGTGTGCTGTCTTTGTCAGGTTTTCACTTCATAAAGTAACTTGTGAGTGTTTATGCCTCTTCCATTTTTGGAAAAGAATGTATTACATCGTTGGTCGTTCTTCCTTAAATATTTCATAAAATTCTCTTGTACGCATATCTGAGCCAGGAAGTTTCTTCTTCGGGAGATTTGGGCAGGAGTCTGTGGGCAGAAGTGGGGAAATCTCCCCCGTCCCTTTTTATTTGATTGATGTAGTCTACAGGGTTCCCATTTAGTCAGAGATAAGAGTGGGCTTCACTGGCCCCCCTCCACTGCTAGGCTGTGTTTTAAGAAACACCAGACCTGGATCCTCTTCTTCTGTTGGCTGAGGAGACATAAGATGCCCTTTCACTATGTCTTTAGTCAGGGCTCCAGACCAGTTTGCCTTCTTCTTACTACCTTTCAGAGCCCTCTTTTGGTTATCTTTGCTATGATTTTCAGTGTTTATCGTTGTACTTAGTTGGGGTGGAGGGAGCAGGGAGAAACAGGTCTAGCAACTTCTCCATTGAAAGCCTCCAGAACACACTTTTGACTTTATAATGTTTTTACCATGCAAGACAAAAACGAGAAACTTGGCTATAATTTAATGAAATAACCAATAACATGTTCAGACAGTGGGATCTATTTGCCCCATTTTCTTCAGCAATTATTTTCCGAGTACCCAATGTGTGCCAATAACAGGTCTAGGAATCTGTGTGTGCAGCTATGAACAAGACAGACAGTGTGCCCTTTGGAGCTAATACTTTAGTGGAGAAGCCAGCCCATAAGCAAGCACAAAATATATGTAAAAGATGAATTTTGGGTCATACTGAATGTCATTATGAAAAAAAAACAATTTCAGAAGCTGGTATAAGGCAGGAGCAAGGGGTGAGCAACTGGGTACAAATTTTATATTCTGCCATTTCTCACTGATGAGGCCCATGGACACATCTCACTGTCTCACCATGCTTCAGAAAATGTGATATCCGGCTGGGCGCAGTGGCTCACACTTGTAATCCCAGCACTTTGGGAGGCCGAGGCGGGCGGATCACGAGGTCAGGAGATCGAGACCACGGTGAAACCCCGTCTCTACTAAAAATATAAAAAATTAGCCGGGCGTGGCAGCGGGCGCCTGTAGTCCCAGCTATTTGGAGAGGCTGAGGCAGGAGAATGGCGTGAACCCGGGAGGCGGAGCTTGCAGTGAGCTGAGGTCGCGCCACTGCACTCCAGCCTGGGCGACAGAGCGAGACTCCGTCTCAAAAAAAAAAACAAAAAAAAAAAAAAAAAAAGAAGAAGAAAATGTGATATCCTTGGGAACTGTACTATGACAGAAATATAAATCCTAAGGTAGCAAAGGTTTGGGTGTCTAATCCTGGCCTTGCCATTTAACAACTATGGAGCTTAGGCAAATCACTTCCTTAACTACAGTTTTCTCTGTAATATGAGTATAATCATGAAACATGATGTGAATATTTCCATAAGTTCTAAAGCATGGGATACAGATTATATTCATTTGAAGCAAGCTGGTAAAAGATCATATTGGTATTGGATAGAAAATGTTTAATTCAACACTCTGTGATTTGTTCTAATTAAATATCATCCAATATTTCAGCCATTATACTCCACAGGAATCCTATACATTACCCTAAGGCCAAAGGGTACAGTTATCAAAAACAAAAGTCAGTTTACTTCAATAAAATAATCAAACCTGTATTATTTTGAATGCTTCATTAAAGAAAGACAAATTACACATATAGAATTAATAATATCAAGAAGAAAACTCTATGGGAAGAGCAGGGTCTCAAACATCCTATATGCAGAACACATGCTCGGTTGGTGTGAATATAAGAGTGAGTGAGGCTTAATGCCTCCCTCAAAGAAGGGGAAAAAAGGGGGAAAAAGGGGAAAAGGGGTAATTCGTATTCCTTAAGTTAGGGTTCAGGAAGAAAGACTGGCCTTAGGGAGCCCACAGTGGAAAGGTAAGGTAGGAGTAAACAGAGAGACTAAGGCCAACACAGGCTACATTATCATAGCTTGACCAGTGGGTAAAATGTCTCACCTGGGGATACACAAATGGGAAACAGAAAGGATGAAATTCAAATGCATGTCTGCCAGAAGCCAAGAACTGTATTCTTTCTCCTTGCAACTCAATAGAAGAGAAAAGAACAAGCAAAACTATCTGTATAAGTAACAATAATGTAAGATGTAGTGGTTGGTGGCGTAAGAAAGTGATGCTATTACACTTTACCTATGTCTGCTCCTGGAAAACTGCAAATGTGGTACATATACACCATAGAATAATAGGCAGCCATAAAAAAAAGAATGAGGTCATGTCCGTTGCAGGGATATGGATGAAGCCAGAGGCCATTATCCTTAGCAAACTAATGGAGGATCAGAAAACCAAATACTGCATGTTCTCATTTATAAGTGGGAGCTAAATGATGAGAACACCTGAACATATAGAGGGGAACAACACACACTGGGGCCTATCAGAGAGTGGAGGGTGGGACAAGGGAGAGGATCAGGAAAGATAACTAATAGGTAATAGACTTAATACCCAGGTAATGAAATAATCTGCACACCAATCCCCCCATGACACACGTTTACCTATGCAACAAACCTGCACATGTACCCCTGAACTTAAAACTTAAATAGATAAATAAATAAATAAATAAAATTGTCACCATGGAAAGAAATTCCTCCATCCACCCTTCTTGTTCCAGAAAATGGCTCATTGTGTTCCTGGAAATGAACATTCTTCTGTGACCCCACTGACCAAACTAAACACAATGCCTGCTAAAGTGACTTAACCAACTTTAGTCAGGACCTCCTTCCCCAGGTCCCTAAACTTTGGCCCACTCAGCTTTGAACATTGGAATGAGAAACAGACCCTCTTTAATAACCTCTCCCAACAATTGGCTGATCTCAGGGAAATACATTCCCCGATCAACTGTTCAATCACTTGCTCATCCTACGTACCCACGTCAGGTTCTTTCAAGCCTTATTAATCCTCCCTGTAAAAGACAGCTCCCTTCTGCCTGACCTTTAAGACTCTGCAGACCTTATAATCAAAATCTTTCCTATTCAAATGGCTCCCCACTCCTACCACAATTGCTCACTCCCCCTATTGTAACAGTTCCCTTCTCCCATTACAATAGTCCCTCCACCTATTTTAATAATCCCCTTTCTCTTTTGCAACAATCCTCTTGAATATGGTTTTTTGTTGTCTAAGACTGGATTTAATTTTTATTTGATGAAAGTTATAAGGTAGAGCTAAGAACACACCCAAACAGCAGGGCCAGGAAGGTGAAAGGAAGCACTTGAATTTTAGCGAGAACTGAAGACATTTCCCTGGAGAAACCAAAGGAAAATGCTTTGGCAGATAGGTGTGATTGTACATGGGGATGAGTTTTGAAGCTGTTGTAAATGGTTAGTGAGAACGTTCAGGAGGCTTGATTTTCAGGTTTGTAAGGGAGCAGTAAGGGCTGACCACTGCAGTGATAAAGGGCCAGGACATCTTGGCAGAACCAGTCTTTACTAAAAATTAGAAATAAGTAAGAATCAGTTAAATGCTTGAAATATCCAACAGTACATCTAATGATGCAGCAGCACTGCAAACAATGTAGTGGAGTCTACTGGAAATTTTCCCCACTAGGTGAATGTTTTCAGTAGTTAAATGAACACATGCAGAGAAAGAGATGCATGAAAAGAAACGAACAAATATTGACAAATAAGGTAATTCAATACCACAATAACAAAAATCACATTTGTACTTAAACGTAAAATGGATATTGCCTGGCCTAAATGTTTGTGTACCCCTAAAATTCATATGTTAAAATTCTAACTGTTTAGCTGATAATATTCGGTGGTGGGGTGTTTTAGAGGTGACTAGTTCGTAAGGGCTTTGCCTAGATACGTAAATATCTAAAAAGTGGAAGCAGTTTTGAAAGGGAGTAATTGGCAGAGGCTGGAAGCCTTTTCAGGTGTATGCTAGAAAAGCCTGTATTGCTGTAAATGACACAGCACAGGCCATGGTCTCATCCGACCAGGGAGCACAAGTGGTAAATATAGGTGGCATTATGTGGGGCCATCTCCACCAGTACACATAGTGCATGAGTCATAAGATCATAGTGGCCTCCACCCAGATTTTGAAGATGGAACTTCCGGGAGCTTTGGGTGGATGATCCAGGCAGAGGGACACCACGAGGATGGGGTTACCAGAGAGAGCCCCCACTAAAGCAATGCCCAATGGAGCCGTAGGGGCAGGACCAACCTCACAGTGGGATTAGTCCCCTTCTAAAAGAGACTTCAGAGAGCTGCCTTGCCTTTTCCACCATATGAGGACACAGGGAGAATACTCAGTCTATGAACCAGGAAGCAGGCCCTCATTAGACATCAAATCTGTCTGTGTCTTCATCTAGGACTTCCCAGGCTCCAGAATTGTGGGAAATAAGTCTCTGTTGTTTGTAAGCCACCCAGTCTTTCGTATTTTCTTATCGTAGCCCAAACAAATTAAAAAGAAAATTGGTGCCAAGAAGTGGGCATGCTGCTGCAACAAATACCTAAAACATGGACGCAGTTTTGGAACTGGGTAATAGGTAGAGGCTGGAAGAGTTTTGAAGCTTATGCTAGAAAAGCCTGTATTGCTGTTAATGAACTGTAAAGGGCAATTTTGGTGAGGGTGCAGAAGAGGAGTGCTGTAGAGAAAGCCTCAGCCTTCTTAGAGATTACTGAAGTGGTTAAGAATGGAATGTTAGTAGAAATATGGTCAGTAAAGATCATTCTGATGAGGTCTCAGACAGAAAAGAGAAACATATTATTGGGAACTGGAGGAAAGGCGATCCTTGCTATGAAGCCACAGATAATTTGGTTTACTCATGTTTGTGTCCTTGTGTTTTGTAGAAGATAGAACTTTGAAGCAATGATATAGGATATTTGGCTGAAGAAATGTCTAAACAAAGTGTTCAAGGTATGGCTTAGCTTCTTTTAAGGTCTTCTAATAAAATGTGAGAAGTGAGAAATGATTTAAAAATGAAATTTTAATTAATTTAATTATTTTACTTTTAATGTTTTAGAGACAGGGTCTCACTCTTTCACTCACCAGAGTGTGGTTCCAGCCTGGAAGAGTCACAGGCACCCAGCTGCAACCAATGAGAGTTGTGGCTTGGGCTGCACCAGCAAAGGTCTGAGGGTGGGGATGCCTGGAGCCTTCAGGGCCAACGCCATCCCCAGTGCATCCAGAAGATGGGATATTGAGTCAAAGAAGGTTATTCTTGAGCTTTACGATTTCATGTTGTTTGCCTTGTTGGATTCTGGACTTGGAACTTGTTAACCCTTTATTTTTTTCTCTCTTTTGGAATGAGAATGCCTATCCGATGTCCACCCCACCATTGTATTTTGGAAGCACATAACTTGTTTGATTTCACAGATTCGCAGCTGGAGAGCAGCTTAACTCAGGAAGAATAGTTCCTGGAGTCTCACCCGTATCTGATTTAGATGACGCTTCAATGAGAATTTGGACTTAGACTTTAAAGTTGTTGCTGGAATGAGTTACGACATGGGGGCTATCAGGATGAAATAAATGCATTTTGCATGTAAAAAGAACATGCATACTGGGGAGCCAGGGATGGAATGCTATGATTTGACTATTTGTATCCCCTAAAAATTCACCAATCACCAATATGAAATATTAGAACTTGGGGCCTTTGGGAGGTAATTAGGTCATGAAGGCAGAGCCCTCATAAATGGAAGATGAATTAGCACCTTTATAAAAGCAGCCCCAGAGAGTTGCCTTGCCCCTTCCACCACGTGAGTACATCGCGAGAAGGTGCTGCCTATGAACCCTCACCAGGGGAAATGAGCCCTCACCAGACACCCAAACCAAACTGCTGGCATCTTGATCTTGGACTTCCCAGACTCCAGAACTCTGAGAAGTAAATTTCTGTTGTTTATAAGCCACTTAGTTTATGGTATTTTCTTAGAGACACCCAAATGGACTAAGGCAGATATATTTGTGAAGAAGGGAAACATTTAAAAACGATAATAAAGGAGGAGCCAAGATGGCCGAATAGGAACAGCTCCGGTCTACAGCTCCCAGCATGAGCGACGCAGAAGACGGGTGATTTCTGCATTTCCATCTGAGGTACCCGGTTCATCTCACTAGGGAGTGCCAGACAGTGGGCGCAGGCCAGTGGGTGTGCGCACCGTGCGCGAGCCGAAGCAGGGCGAGGCATTGCCTCACCTGGGAAGTGCAAGGGGTCAGGGAGTTCCCTTTCCGAGTCAAAGAAAGGGGTGAGGGACGCACCTGGAAAATCGGGTCACTCCCACCCGAATATTGCGCTTTTCAGACCGGCTTAAAAAAACGGCGCACCACGAGACTATATCCCACACCTGGCTCGGAGGGTCCTATGCCCACGGAATCTCGCTGATTGCTAGCACAGCAGTCTGAGATCAAACTGCAAGGCGGCAGCGAGGCTGGGGGAGGGGCACCCGCCATTGCCCAGGCTTGCTTAGGTAAACAAAGCAGCCGGGAAGCTCGAACTGGGTGGAGCCCACCACAGCTCAAGGAGGCCTGCCTGCCTCTGTAGGCTCCACCTCTGGGGGCAGGGCACAGACAAACAAAAAGACAGCAGTAACCTCTGCAGACTTAAATGTCCCCGTCTGACAGCTTTGAAGAGAGCAGTGGTTCTCCCAGCACGCAGCTAGAGATCTGAGAACGGGCAGACTACCTCCTCAAGTGGGTCCCTGACCCCTGACCCCCGAGCAGCCTAACTGGGAGGCACCCCCCAGCAAGGGCACACTGACACCTCACACGGCAGGGTATTCCAACAGACCTGCAGCTGAGGGTCCTGTCTGTTAGAAGGAAAACTAACAAACAGAAAGGACATCCACACCGAAAACCCATCTGTACATCACCATCATCAAAGACCAAAAGTAGATAAAACCACAAAGATGGGGAAAAAACAGAACAGAAAAACTGGAAACTCTAAAACGCAGAGCGCCTCTCCTCCTCCAAAGGAACGCAGTTCCTCACCAGCAACAGAACAAAGCTGGATGGAGAATGACTTTGACGAGCTGAGAGAAGAAGGTTTCAGACGATCAAATTACTCTGAGCTACGGGAGGACATTCAAACCAAAGGCAAAGAAGTTGAAAACTTTGAAAAAAATTTAGAAGAATGTATAACTAGAATAACCAATACAGAGAAGTGCTTAAAGGAGCTGATGGAGCTGAAAACCAAGGCTCGAGAACTACGTGAAGAATGCAGAAGCCTCAGGAGCCGATGCGATCAACTGGAAGAAAGGGTATCAGCAATGGAAGATGAAATGAATGAAATGAAGCGAGAAGGGAAGTTTAGAGAATAAAGAATAAAAAGAAATGAGCAAAGCCTCCAAGAAATATGGGACTATGTGAAAAGACCAAATCTACGTCTGATTGGTGTACCTGAAAGTGATGTGGAGAATGGAACCAAGTTGGAAAACACTCTGCAGGATATTATCCAGGAGAACTTCCCCAATCTAGCAAGGCAGGCCAACGTTCAGATTCAGGAAATACAGAGAACGCCACAAAGATACTCCTCGAGAAGAGCAACTCCAAGACACATAATTGTCAGATTCACCAAAGTTGAAATGAAGGAAAAAATGTTAAGGGCAGCCAGAGAGAAAGGTCGGGTTACCCTCAAAGGGAAGCCCATCAGACTAACAGCTGATCTCTCGGCAGAAACCCTACAAGCCAGAAGAGAGTGGGGGCCAATATTCAACATTCTTAAAGAAAAGAATTTTCAACCCAGAATTTCATATCCAGCCAAACTAAGCTTCATAAGTGAGGGAGAAATAAAATACTTTACAGACAAGAAAATGCTGAGAGATTTTGTCACCACCAGGCCTGCCCTAAAAGAGCTCCTGAAGGAAGCACTAAACATGGAAAGGAACAACCGGTACCAGCCGCTGCAAAATCATGCCAAAATGTAAAGACCATCGAGACTAGGAAGAAACTGCATCAACTAACAAGCAAAATCACCAGCTAACATCATAATGACAGGATCAAATTCACACAGAACAATATTAACTTTAAATGTAAATGGACTAAATGCTCCAATTGAAAGACACAGACTGGCAAATTGGATAAAGAGTCAAGACCCATCAGTGTGCTGTATTCAGGAAACCCATCTCACGTGCAGAGACACACATAGGCTCAAAATAAAAGGATGGAGGAAGATCTACCAAGCAAATGGAAAACAAAAAAAGGCAGGAGTTGCAATCCTAGTCTCTGATAAAACAGACTTTAAACCAACAAAGATCAAAAGAGACAAAGAAGGCCATTACATAATGGTAAAGGGATCAATTCAACAAGAGGAGCTAACTATCCTAAATATATATGCACCCAATACAGGAGCACCCAGATTCATAAAGCAAGTCCTGAGTGACCTACAAAGAGACTTAGACTCCCACACATTAATAATGGGAGACTTTAACACCCCACTGTCAACATTAGACAGATCAACGAGACAGAAAGTTAACAAGGATACCCAGGAATTGAACTCAGCTCTGCACCAAGCGGACCTAATAGACATCTACAGAACTCTCCACCCCAAATCAACAGAATATACATTTTTTTCAGCACCACACCACACCTATTCCAAAATTGACCACATAGTTGGAAGTAAAGCTCTCCTCAGCAAATGTAAAAGAACAGAAATTATAACAAACTATCTCTCAGACCACAGTGCAATCAAACTAGAACTCAGGATTAAGAATCTCACTCAAAGCTGCTCAACTACATGGAAACTGAACAACCTGCTCCTGAATGACTACTGGGTACATAACGAAATGAAGGCAGAAATAAAGATGTTCTTTGAAATCAACGAGAACAAAGACACAATATACCAGAATCTCTGGGACGCATTCAAAGCAGTGTGTAGAGGGAAATTTATAGCACTAAATGCCCACAAGAGAAAGCAGGAAAGATCCAAAATTGACACCCTAACATCACAATTAAAAGAACTAGAAAAGCAAGAGCAAACACATTCAAAAGCTAGCAGAAGGCAAGAAATAACTAAAATCAGAGCAGAACTGAAGGAAATAGAGACACAAAAAACCCTTCAAAAAATCAATGAATCCAGGAGCTGGTTTTTTGAAAGGATCAACAAACCTGATAGACCGCTAGCAAGACTAATAAAGAAAAAAAGAGAGAAGAATCAAATAGACACAATAAAAAATGATAAAGGGGATATCACCACTGATCCCACAGAAATACAAACTACCATCAGAGAATACTACAAACACCTCTACGCAAATAAACTAGAAAATCTAGAAGAAATGGATACATTCCTCGACACATACACTCTCCCAAGACTAAACCAGGAAGAAGTTGAATCTCTGAATAGACCAATAACAGGAGCTGAAATTGTGGCAATAATCAATAGTTTACCAACCAAAAAGAGTCCAGGACCAGATGGATTCACAGCCGAATTCTACCAGAGGTACAACGAGGAACTGGTACCATTCCTTCTGAAACTATTCCAATCAATAGAAAAAGAGGGAATACTCCCTAACTCATTTTATGAGGCCAGCATCATTCTGATACCAAAGCCGGGCAGAGACACAACCAAAAAACAGAATTTTAGACCAATATCCTTGATGAACATTGATGCAAAAATCCTCAATAAAATACTGGCAAACCGAATCCAGCAGCACATCAAAAAGCTTATCCACCATGATCAAGTGGGCTTCATCCCTGGGATGCAAGGCTGGTTCAATATATGCAAATCAATACATGTAATCCAGCATATAAACAGAGCCAAAGACAAAAACCACATGATTATCTCAATAGATGCAAAAAAAGCCTTTGACAAAATTCAACAGCCCTTCATGCTAAAAACTCTCAATAAATTAGGTATTGATGGGACGTATTTCAAAATAATAAGAGCTATCTATGACAAACCCACAGCCAATATCATACTGAATGGGCAAAAACTGGAAGCATTCCCTTTGAAAACTGGCACAAGACAGGGATGCCCTCTCTCACCGCTCCTATTCAACATAGTGTTGGAAGTTCTGGCCAGGGCAATCAGGCAGGAGAAGGAAATAAAGGGTATTCCATTAGGAAAAGAGGAAGTCAAATTGTCCCTGTTTGCAGACGACATGATTGTTTATCTAGAAAACCCCATCATCTCAGCCCAAAATCTCCTTAAGCTGATAAGCAACTTCAGCAAAGTCTCAGGATACAAAATCAATGTGCAAAAATCACAAGCATTCTTATACACCAACAACAGACAAACAGAGAGCCAAATCATGAGTGAACTCCCATTCACAATTGCTTCAAAGAGAATAAAATACCTAGGAATCCAACTTACAAGGGATGTGAAGGACCTCTTCAAGGAGAACTACAAACCACTGCTCAATGAAATAAAGGAGGATACAAACAAATGGAAGAACATTCCATGCTCATGGGTAGGAAGAATCAATATCGTGAAAATGGCCATACTGCCCAAGGTAATTTACAGATTCAATGCCATCCCCATCAAGCTACCAATGACTTTCTTCACAGAATTGGAAAAAACTACTTTAAAGTTCATATGCAACCAAAAAAAGCCCGCATCACCGAGTCAATCCTAAGCCAAAAGAACAAAGCTGGAGGCATCACACTACCTGACTTCAAACTATACTACAAGACTACAGTAACCAAAACAGCATGGTACTGGTACCAAAACAGAGATATAGATCAATGGAACAGAACACAGCCCTCAGAAGTAACGCCGCATACCTACAAGTATCTGATCTTTGACAAACCTGAGAAAAACAAGCAATGGGGAAAGGATTCCCTATTTAATAAATGGTGCTGGGAAAACTGGCTAGCCATATGTAGAAAGCTGAAACTGGATCCCTTCCTTATACCTTATACAAAAATCAATTCAAGATGGATTAAAGACTTAAACGTTAGACCTAAAACCATAAAAAGCCTAGAAGAAAACCTAGGCATTACCATTCAGGACATAGGCGTGGGCAAGGACTTCATGCCCAAAACACCAAAAGCAATGGCAACAAAAGCCAAAATTGACAAATGGGATCTAATTAAACTAAAGAGCTTCTGCAAAGCAAAAGAAACTACCATCACAGTGAACAGCCAACCTACAACATGGGAGAAAATTTTCGCAACCTACTCATCTGACAAAGGTCTAATATCCAGAATCTACAATTAACTCAATCAAATTTACAAGAAAAAAACAAACAACCCCTTCAAAAAGTGGGCGAAGGACATGAACAGACACTTCTCAAAAGAAGACATTTATGCAGCCAAAAAATACCTGAAAAAATGCTCATCATCACTGGCCATCAGGGAAATGCCAATCAAAACCACTATGAGATATCATCTCACACCAGTTAGAATGGCAATCATTAAAAAGTCAGGAAACAACAGGTGCTGGAGAGGATGTGGAGAAATAGGAACACTTTTACACTGTTGGTGGGACTGTAAACTAGTTCAACCATTGTGGAAGTCAGTGTGGCGATTCCTCAGGGATCTAGAACTAGAAATACCATTTGACCCAGCCATCCCATTACTGGGTATATACCCAAATGACTATAAATCATGCTGCTATAAAGACACATGCACACGTATGTTTATTGCAGCATTATTCACAATAGCAAAGACTTGGAACCAACCCAAATGTCCAACAATGATAGACTGGATTAAGAAAATGTGGCACATATACACCATGGAATACTATGCAGCCATAAAAAATGATGAGTTCATGTCCTTTGTAGGGACATGGATGAAATTGGAAACCATCATTCTCAGTAAACTATCGCAAGAACAAAAAACCAAACACCGCATGTTCTCACTCATAGGTGGGAATTGAACAATGAGATCACATGGACACAGGAAGGGGAACATCACACTCTGGGGACTGTGGTGGGGTGGGGGTAGGGGGGAGGGGTAGCATTGGGAGATATACCTAATGCTAGATGACGAGTTAGTGGGTGCAGCGCACCAGCATGGCACATGTATACATATGTAACTAACCTGCACAATGTCCACATGTACCCTAAAACTTAAAGTATAAAAAAAAAATAAATAAATAAAATAAAAACAATAATAAAATAAATGAAAAATAATTTTTAAAATAATAGGTTTTTTTAAAACAAGAAAAGAATCAAATATTAAGAATGGAGCAAATAGCAGCAAGTCTTACAGAGAAGAATGTAGCTTCTAAAAGAAAGAGTTTTAGGAAGGCAAGGAGGAATTTGCTCCATATTTGTCATCCAGACTGTCATCCAAATACACATTCTTTCTTTTCAGTGTAACCCTCTTTAATTTGAAATAAAATTTTTTAAAAAAACATATTTTGCCAAAAAACATTCCACCAATTAATTTTTGCTTCTGAAATCTTGAATAAAATCTGGATCTTTTCATATTTAGTTATTTGTTTTTGGCAAAACATAACTTCTATTTAAAATAGAATATTTAAAGAAGCATTAAAAAGCTTAAAAAAGTTAAAGTTTTCCTTAAATTAGTAAGCTCATTCAAGTGCAAATAAATAAGAAAAACGTAACTAAAGTTTTGCTTTATGTCACATTTCTTTAAAATTTCAGGGAAGGAATGAATTCAGGCAGATTGATTAGTGTAACACAAATCCCGAAAATAATGAATCCTGAAAGATTTTTAATGCACCCATATATGCTATTATATTGAGAAGAAGGCTATCTATACTTAAATTACGTGTTGTAGATTTTGAAATTTTGTATTTCTAGTTTTCTTTTAACTCTTCAAAATGAGTACCAGTAGGATGAAATAAAATAAATATGAATTAATGGAGATAGAGGGCATGGGAAATATCTTATTTCTAAATATTCTATGTTGATCTTTTTAAAATCTGCCTTAACATGTGTGTCTCTGCTCATCATCATATTTTCAATATCCATAATTTGTTTAGCCAAACACATTTATTTCATATTCTGTATTTAAAAATGACAAAATCTGACTTTTCCACAGCTATCATTCTATGAATTGATGTTTCTCTTGACACTTGCTTATGGTGATTTCTTTCTTCCTCCTTATAATTTTTTTAATTGTAAAACCATATTCTTTAGAATTCTATGTGTAAAAATCCTGTGAATCTTGTAAGGTCAATGTCTTCCTTCAAAGAGAATATGTTTTTTACCAAGAAACTACTAGCACAGGACAATCTTAAATTGAATTTTAGCTTAGTTTTCAGGGTGCACAGAGAATGAATGTAGGCACTAGCCTACACAAAATCAGAATGGAATTTCTTGATGACTTATTTTTTTCCCCACCCGGTTTGAAAGTCAAGACCAAATCAAGC
Source organism: Pan paniscus (assembly GCF_029289425.2). Classification (NCBI taxonomy): domain Eukaryota; kingdom Metazoa; phylum Chordata; class Mammalia; order Primates; family Hominidae; genus Pan; species Pan paniscus. The sequence continues at coordinate 51,940,987 of NC_073255.2, forward strand.
ATGCATCCCATATCTCCCTCTGAAGGGTGGACCATTTCTATAACTTGACCCCTGCAACTGTTACTCTTCTGGCAGCCTGGCCTGTACAGGGTATCTGGTTTCTCATTCTACTCAGGCAAGTCTTGGGTTTTTCTTGCCTCCCTCCCCCTCCTCCTCTCCCTCCACCTCCTCCTCCTCTTCCTCTACTCCTCCTCTCCCTCCACCTCTTCCTCCTCCTCCTCTACTCCTCCTCTCCCTCCACCTCCTCCTCCCCCCCTACTCCTCCTCTCCCTCCACCTCTTCCTCCTCTACTCCTTCTCTCCCTCCACCTCCTCCTCCTCCTCTACTCCTCCTCTCCCTCCACCTCCTCCTCCCCTTCTACTCCTCCTCTACCTCCACCTCCTCCTCTTCCCCCTCTACTCCTCCTCTTCCTCCACCTCCTCCTCCTCTACTTCTCCTCTCTTTACTCCTCTCCTCCTCCTCTCCCTCCTCTCCTCCTCTTCCTCCTCCACCTCTTCGTCTGCTTCTTCTTCTCTCTCTCTCTGTCTCTCTTTCTCTCTCTCTCTCTCTCCACCCCCCCCCCCATTCTTGAATGATTATATTCCTTCTCATGGCTTTGGAGATAGGGCCATGTGTATAGCATGTTAACCCAGAATCAAGAGTTCTTACTAAAGTAAACTCCCAGCACTGTTCACATTTCACCACCCTAGATCCTATTTTTCTCATCGCCTTTAGCATCTGAGGATTTACTTAACATTCCCACCTATTCAGACATTATTTTAAAATAAGCATGTGTATTTCACAAGTATTTTAGGTATTCTGTACTAGCAGTGTTTTCACATGTCCAGTCTACCATATCTTTGCACAATGTTCATCCTTTTAATCTTTTTGTGTCCACTGTCCTATAGGAAGTGTTCTTGCCAAAGCAGCAATTACTTCCATGCTACTAAATCCATGAAACTTTTCTAGACTTCCTGGCAGAATTCGACACAGTTGTCCAATAGCACTTTCTCAGAGCATTCTCTTGGATTTCTCTGAGGCTTCTCTTGCACTTCATGGCACAACATTTCCGCTTGTCTACCTTCTATATCTCTGGTTGTTCCTCTTTTGTCTGTGAGTGGAGACCCTCTTTCTTTACCTGATAGTAAAGTTCATAAAGAATGATAAATAATGCTCATAAAGATCATAAGTATATTATAAGGGCATAAGTAAACTCTTGGAGCTTTCCTTCTCCTCCTCCTCCTCCTCTACTCCTCCTCTCCCTCCACCTCCTCCTCCTCCTCCACTTCTCTTCTCCTTACTCCTCTCCTCCTCTCCCTCCTCCTCCTCTTCTTCTTCTTCTCCTCCTCCTCCTCTTCTTCTTCTTCTCTCTCTCTTTCTCTCTCTCTCTCCACCCCCCATTCTTGAATGATTATATTCCTTCTCATGGGTTTGGAGATAGGGCCTTTAAGGATGAGACTAACTTAAAATGAGGTTGTTAGGGTGGGCCCTAATCTAATATCACTGGTATCCTTATAACAAGAGGAAATTTGGGCACACATAGAGACACAGAAATGGGCGAGCAAAGAGGAATGACCATGTGAAGACACAGAGAAAAGACGACCATCTGCATTCCATGGCCAGAGGCCTCAGAAGGAGCCAACACTGCCCACACCTTGATCTCAGAATTCCAGCCTCCAGAACTATGCGAAAATAAATTTATGTTGTTTAAGCCACACAGTCTGTGCTATTTTGTTATGGCAGCCGGAGCTGACTAACACAAGGTCCAACTGTCTATTTGACATCTACATTGGAGATCCCTCCGGCATCTCAAAACAAACTTGCCTCAAACTGAGCTTCTCCCAAACCTGTTCTTTCTCAATCTTTGGCAGAGGAGTAGATAATGGAAAAGTAATATTATTCCGCCTTTAAAAAAAGGTATATCCTGCCATTTGACACAGCATGGATGGTCCTGGAGGACATTATGCTAAGTGAAATAAGCCAGACACAGAAAGAAAAATACCACATAATTGCACTTACGTGTGGAATCTAACAGAGTTGATCTCAGAGACAGAGAGTAGAATAGAGGTTACCACAGGTAAGGAGGTAGGAGAAGGTGAGATGTATGTTGAAGAGCATAGAGTTGCAGCTGTGTAGGAGGAATAAGTCTAGGAATCTGATGTACAGGAGGACTATAGTTCATAATACTGTATTGCATTCTGGCGCTCTTACCACACTCACATACAAAGGGTAACTCTGTGAGAAGATGGAGAAGTTAATTTGCTTAACTGTAGTAATCATTTCCGTGTGTCTAGGTATTTTAAAACATCATGTTGTGAACCTTAAAAATATACGGTAAATTAGAAGTAAAAAAAGATCCTCTCCCTATTAAATGTCCCCACCATTCAACTATGTGACCAAAATTAAAAACCAGGAGTAATTCTTACTCTGCTTACTCTCCATTCAGTGTTAGCAAACCCTGACAATTATTTCTCAAATATTTATTTGCATTGCTACCATTATGGTTCAAGTCACTGTTATTTCTTGCCTGGCCTAGTAAATAAGCCCATACATTACCACTTTGCTTCCATTCTTCTTTCACTACAGCATGTTCTCCACTCAGCAGCTAGAGTGACCTGGTTAAGGATTTTGTGCAGCCTTTCTATTGTCCTCCAAGGGAAAGTTGGTCCAAATTTTCTATCCTGACATCATGTTCAAATCCAGAGTCCCAACATAGTGACTTTTTACCTCTTTTCCTTCTGTCTTTTGACTTTGCCTCTGTCTTCATCTCCTCCTTATCTCTTTCCAGTGATATACTTCTTAGAAATTTAATTTCCCCATTACACCAAATTCCTGGGCTGAGGATGTTCCTGATCAGCACTCTTGGCGATGGGGATGGGTTAGTCTTGGTCATGGATCCGTCAGCCTCAAAAGTGAGCATGAGCTTCAGTACTTCTGGAAGCAACAGGGGACTTGTCCCTGAAGTATTCTCCCCTAGTATTCAAGTCCTGGATGCTTTGAAGTCTGACACATGGACTTCACAGGTACGGGGACCTTGTAATTGAAGGCAAAGGGAGAGGAGGAAACATGCTTTTCTGCCCCTGTTCTCCTCTTCCTCTTTTGTCTTCCTATGTTTTACCCCCACTACACTTCCTGACTGCTATCCCTTTCTATAACAGTCCTACATGGAAATAATGCTTCCCTTGCCTACCTTTGCACTACACTAGGAGGCAAGGGAGGGTTAGAAATATGCCTCGATCATCCAGTTGTCCTCAGGCTTCAGCACTGAGCACAGACCTTGATGATAAGCACCACAACATGTGCTTAAGGACTTTTTGTTCACTTGAAAACGATGCCTTGACAAAATTTAAGGATTTCTGCAAGATTAAAAATACTGCCAGGCATGAAGTCAAGCTCACAACGCAGTGCCAGATTAGAGAAGAAGAGCAGTCTTCTGAGCATGCAAACCACAGGGCTGCACACAGACCCCAGCTTACCCTTCTTACCCTTCCATGGTCCAGCCCCTGCATGAATGGGGACCCTCCCTGCCTGTGCCTCGAGCCGCTTGCAGGGCCAAGTGGCTGTGGGATTTAACATTCATACAGCACTCTTTATACAAAGGGGCCTTTTACTTAACAACTCCTGGAAGCTGCTCGGGGGCCCCATAAAACTCCTTGCACAAAGGAAGAAACTGAGAAAGAGGATGAGTAACATGTCACAATCACACTGCTGATAAGGGGTTGATCACAAATTCAAGCTCTGGCCATCTGGCTCCTGTGACTATGCTGTCAGCCACTATTCTACGGGGTGTCATAAATCCACCAACTCACAGCCCCAGGAGTGGAGCTTCGAGCTCCCCTGGCCTCACTCGCCTCAGCACTGCTGAGCGAGGAGATCAAGATCTTAATTGATCCAGGCACTTAATTAACTCTTCTGTTACTTGCCTTTCAAGACAGGCTTACAGATGGAATGACTGCACTATTATTACCAGCTGACCCATTCTATAAGACAAGGGCGGGCCTGAGGTCATTTCCCATCTCATGCCCCTTGCTGTACACATCACACATTCTTTGTCCAGAGAAGGTTATGAGAGTAAATCAGAATAGGATTTATAAATAGTAATAAATAAGTAAATGAAATATCTTTAAAATATTAGGATGTTCACCTAGAAGCAAAACTATTTTAACTTTTATTTATAGAATAAGTTAATCTAGAAAAAAACAATATGGAAAAATGGCTGATCTATCAGAAAGTTTAAAAAATATATTTGAAAATTTTTTCTATTTTTTCTAGATTGTCTATGAAACAAGAAAATTAAATTACATATAACTCTTCCGAAATCGTTAACCCCCCTGCAACTGAGTTAGATGGAAGGAAAGAACCCTTGGGCACTTCACAGCTCATGCTGTGTAAGGATCTCAATGTGTAAATAAATTCCCGACAAACCCTCATATCAGCAATCAAGTCTTTGTTCACATATCAATAAACTGAAGTGTACAATTGAGTTTACACTCCACATATAAACCGTATCCAGGACACAATTAACAAAATAACAAGAAGTAAACCATAGAGTTCTTGAAGTGTTTAAGAATTACAGGAACTTCCTAAGAAAGAAACAAAAATATTATGCTTTGTAAAACATCACTAAAAGTTGCTTTTAGAGTTGTTTTGTTTGGTGCGTAAACGTGATAATATTTTAATTCTGAAGACGTTGGCTCAAATCCTAAGTGTGACTGAGTTGCAAAATTTTTAATGAAGAGGTTCTGCATAAGGCTGCCTACCCTGTACCTGTGTGAACCACAGTGAAAATGGGGAGAGAGGGTGCATGCAGCTCATAGGTGCTGGGCACTTACTACAGGCCAACCGTTGAAAACTTGTCCCCACATAAGTAAGTCAAATGAAATGTCTTGGTTGCACTATTTACATTAATGTCAATATGAACAAGAAGGCAGAGATCATGAGTATGGGGATTAGGCACTCCCTAAAGCATCCTGTCTTGCTCCCCCTTCTTTAGCATGGTAAGCATTTGTGCCAGGACTGCTGGAGTTTTTGTTTTGAGTGATTTTAACAGGCACTCCATGAGGCATACTTTTTTTCGTTCATCAACTCATGTTGAGTACCAGCGGGTGTTGTGCACAGTGCGCTTATAAATAAGCTGGTGCTCAAAGACCTTGTATGATCTTCTGAAGGTCACACAGCTAGCGGAGCAATGAGAAACTGATCTCAGATAGTATTGACTGACTGTGTCTCCCTCCTCAATTTCGTATGCGGAAATCCTGACCCCCAATATGATGGCATTAGGAGGTGAGGCTTTTGGGAGGTGATTAGGTCATTAGGATGGAGCCCGACTAATGGTATTAGCGCCTTTATAAAAGGGTCCCCAGAAAGCCCTCTCACCTTCTTTCTACCACATGAGGACACAGCCAGAAGATGGCAGTCTACAAAGTGGAAGAAAACCCTCACCAGAAACCGACCCTGCGGACTCCCTGATCTCGGATTTCCAGCCTCCAGAACTGTGAGAAACAAACATCTGTGGTTTATAAGCCACCCTGTCTAGATTACTTTATTACAACAGCTTGAACTGGTTGAGATCATCTGACTTCAAATTATGTGCTCTTTAGGCTACTGCAGAGAACCGTTAAGCAATGTCAACTTTAAATGAGTGCATGTGATAGAAGTCATTGATCATGGTATTAGGAAAAGCTGCTCAAGAAGCTGTGAAAGACTCTGGTACCCCCAAAAAGGTCTCCCTGGCATGTAGGATTGAGCAGCACAGGAAGCCATTCAAGAAGACAAGGCTTTCTGGGAGGGATGACCCCCTTGCCGGAGTCTCTGCTGACCAATATGCACAGGCATTGCTTTCCATTACGGCATTTCCAATCCGCAAAGCTTCCCCTGCCTTTGCCCGACCTCTGCCCATGTTCAGCAGTGATGCGCCATGAGAAAACAATGGCCTTGCCCAGGAAATTTCTGGTCGCGACCCTTTGGGAGAGTTGTGAAAAGCTGTCTGACCACAGTGGTTTTCTATGGCAAGTAAAAACTAGAATGCTGTGGAAAATGCCAAGAGAAGAAATCCAGAAAAAGTTGCAGACAGAACTTCTGACTTAGGGGAAAAATATTGGGAATTGCCAACAACATATCTGGGAAATGGGCCGCTTAGTTTGAAGCCTCAGACACAACAAATGCCTGGGAGAACTTAGACCAACCCCAGAAACAGGACCAGATCGTTCACACGGGAACAAGCCTGCGGCCACTGCTCCTGGGAGCTGTGCTCACTCGTGGCAACATCAGGGAAACATTCTGCACGATTCAGAAAGGCTTGGAAGGAAATTTCACTACGATCAAGAATGTACTGTTCTTTGAGCTATTTCCTTTAACAACTTGGAAGAAATAATAATTAATATAAACAGTAGCCACTGGACTGGGCTGGATGCAGGAGAAATGAGGGCAGGTTTTGCAGTCAAAAGATTCAGCTTCATGCACCAGTTTTCCTCAACTGTTCTCTATGAACAAGTCATTAATGAACAAGCCATTAAAGCTCTCTCAGCCTCAGTTTTCTCATCTGTAACATAAGCAGATACTTGCATTGCAGGGCTATGAATTAGCTTAAATTCCCTATGGGTATAGAAATAATGCTTGTGCTTCCTCATTATTCTAAATAGCTTTATAATTTGCAATTATATGATTCTCAAAGACCTAGAAGAAATAATAATCGAAACTAAGAAGGAGGACCAAGAAGAAATTTCTAGTCTCCAAAGTGATTTTAGTCACTAGGAGTTCAAAACATTAAATTCACCTATATTTTTTAAAAACATAAAAACTCTTCCATAATATAATAGAACATCAAAAAACACTTATTTTTCCAAGCAAACTTAACCCTGATATCAAACTATAACCAATGTAGACCAGAAAGGAAAACCTGTAGAACCAGTCTCACAAAATAGTGATTGAGATGCTAAATTAATAGTAAATAGAATTCAAACATCAAGACTAGGAACAAAATGACATTTTGCCTAACACAAAGAAGAATACCCATTTCAAAGCTGTTGCTCTTAACTTGGAAACATTAGATGATTCCCACTAATGTGAAGAATATGAGAGAAAGAGAGACATGCCCAATGCCACCATGATGATTCAACACTGTTGACGAAGTTATTGTCATATAGTGGGACATTAAATATCAATGTTTGACTGGAAAAAAATAAAACAATTTATCTGTATATTTGATTATATAGATAAAAATACAAAGATAAGAACTGAAAACATTTTGGGGACAGATCAGAATCACAGGAAACAGCAGCAATGACAAGTTCTTGGATGTCCTGGAGGCCCCCTAAGAACACATCCAGTGGGACTCGACAGCAAACCTAAAAACCACAGACTATGTGCCCAGCAAAACAGATAAGCCCTGACACAGAAGCAGGAGAGGACACTGTCCAACATAGCAGAGCCCTGAGCCAGGGAAACAAGAGAGGAGAGGGCGTTCTTGAAGGGCCTGGGAAGCAGAGAACCCACCATCTATCAGTTTCTCTTTGGAGAAACGGGGTGCAGGCCTGCCAAGAGCAGTCCAAAGGAATGAGGCTCCCTGCTCGGATATGTGGGTGAAATGAGAGACGTCCCTACCATTCAGATGGGCTACTGCAGTCCCTGCCTGTGAATCCTGCAATCTCACAAATCAGTGACACTCAGGACAATGCCAGAAGACACTGAGCCAAGGCCTCTGGGAGTAGGAGCCCAGTGGAGCCCAGCAGGGAAAGTGGCGGACAAGAAAGTCTAGATTAAAACAAAATTGACTAGCACTGAATGATCGTGAAAATGGAGAGGAGAGTACAGAGTGCTCTGAGCTCTAGCAACTCTCATAAACGGGGGGCTCATGGGAGGGCTCCGGGAAGGTCAAACTGGCTCTCAGATGCCTTGTGGCATTCACTGAGAATAAAAGGAAGGGAGCCAAGACATGAGGAGGTAGAAGCACTAGTTATTTTCAACACTGTTCATAGTAGAAAATTATAGTCATCCCCAGACAAACCATGACAGAGAGAGCTCAGAGATAGCAGACCCATCTAGAAGGAACACTAAATGAAGTCCTTCAAGTGAAAAGGAAAGGACCCCAGAAAGACAGCAGTCCAAACCACAAAGAGAAGAAGAGCACCATCAGGAGTTATGCAGGTACATCCAACGGACTGAAAAAATGTGTAGATTTTTTTCTCTTCATAAGTATGTGCTTTAGAAAGCATAAGATTGCTTAAAATATTCCTAATGATTATTACATGGTATTGTTGGGTTTATAATACATAGGTGTATTGTATATACATCTATCACTATAATAGAGCATTGAGGGAAAGGAAATGGAATGCATTGAGCATCCTCATTCAGCATAGAGCACATCAGATGCAGACTCTCACAGCCGCACGTGGCAGAAGGCAGCAGTAGCAGATGTCACTGCCCTAGCATCAGTACACCACCAAGAGCAGCAGCAAGAACAGAAGCCAAGCCAGTGCCTCTGAGCCCCAAGAGGCAAGTAGGCATCTCCCACGATTGGAAAGCTTTTCCTTTTAGCCAAAAACATATGGCAGGCATTAAATGAGAAGTGACTGAGAGCAGGTACCACCCTCTTATTATTGACAATTTGTCCACATTTGAATTACTGTAGCAACTGTTGATGTTTCCCAGATATAAGAAGCTAATAGCATCTCAGAATGATTGCACAAGCTTGGGGTTGTCAGGCGCATACCTGGACCACAACAGAAGCTGATCTCTGGTTCACACAGGAAAAGGGCTCCCACAGGGCCTCAAGGAGGGCCAGGGTATCGAGGTCCTCTTCTTATCATGAGGTATTCATTGATTCAGCCTGGGCTGACCATATTGTGCAGATAAACATTTAAGACTCAAGATCATGGGGTTCCACTGAGGTCATTCTTTTCTTTCTTTCTTTCTTTCTTTCTTTCATCTTTCTTCTTTCTCTTTCTTCTTTTTTTCTTCCTTCCTTCCTTTCTTCCTTTCTTTCTTTCTATTTCTCTTGTCTTCATTAAGTCTTAAATTAAACCCTCTTCCAATTGTGGTTATGGGTAGACATGTGGGCCCAGAGGTTGCTTCGTGATGCCTAAATCATAAGTCCAGAAAGAGCCTGATCTTTTTTTTTTTTTTTTTTTTTAAGGTGGAGTTTCACTCTTGTCACCCAGTCTGCAGTGCAATGGTGCAATCTCGGCTCACTGCAACCTCCGCCTCCTCAGTTAAAGCAATTGTCCTGCCTCAGCCTCCCTAGTAGCTAGGATTACAGACATGCCCCACCACGCCCAGCTAATTTTTTGTATTTTTAGCAGAGATAGGGTTTTGCCATGTTGGCCAGGCTGGTCTCAAACTCCTGACCTCAGGTGATCTGCCCACCTCGGCCTCCCAAAGTGCTGGGATTACAGGCATGAGCCACTGCACCTGGCCAAGAGCCTGACCTTTACCTGGGCCATGCAGGGACCCACAATGAGGCCCAAGATCTCCCCGGTAAAGAGCCTGATCTTTACTGGGGGGATCCTGGGCCTTGCTGTGTGTTCCTATTTTTAGTTTTGTTATGAAGCCAGGCATCATAAAGTACATGAAATGGACATATCTTCATTGAAAGATTTGTAAAAATTTGGTAATTTTTTATTTTGTTCTTTTGGTTCTGTTTCACTTAAAATCCAATAAAAATGATACTAAAGTCTAGTTTGATATTTTATGCTCCCCCAAGTGTTTTCCTTGATAGCTCATGGGAAGCATATTCTGTGGTATGGCACACCAGCCGCTCCTGACACTCAGTGCTGTGGAGGGGCTGCTGTGTCGGGGGCTGCCTCATCCTCTCTTCTCCACCACCCCTGACACTTGCAGACACAGGGAAGTCACAGGCTCCCTGATTCCCCTGGGGTGTCACCGAGGCCCAGCATGGGTAACGCACGTGGATCTATAAGTCAAGTGGCAGACCGCGATGTTTCTACTCTCAGTCCAGCACTTGTCTTCCCTCTCACATTTAAACTGAGCATTTGATTTGAGAGGTCACGCAATTTTAAAACTTATCTGAAGACATAGACAAAGTCTCATAAATATTTTCTCCTATTTTTAATCGGCAAATTAAAAGTTTAGATTTTCTTTTTAGTTCTATGACTGCCATGGACCAAAAGTGCCCTCACGTCCTGAGAGAGTTAACTCGCCTTGCTGATCAGGAAACCACCTGCAGTGGGCTTGCGGCCGATGAGAAACTGGCTTTGATCCCCACAGAGGGCTGCCTTACTACATGCAAATGTTGGATGTTGGCAGGATACTGGGCTTGGAGCATGGGCAGGATCTTGGAACCCTGACTCTGAGATCTGTGGAGCCCCTAACTTCCTGACTCCATACTCAGTGATCTAACAGCCTGACCTGGGCAGCTTTGGGGAAAGTACTAGAGGACTTCAGGCTCTGAAGAATAAGGTAAGCATGCAATGTCCTTTCTTCTGCCTGAAGAATGAATACTGCCAGATGTGACGGATTCACCCAAAGGCAGCTTCTTCAACTAGTCTTCTTGAAAAAAGGAAGATTTGACTGTAGGTGAGCTATTTCTTCAATTAAGACTTAAAAAAATAAACAGTCTGAATTAGTGCATTTTAATGGAAACTGGTAGATTCTATTATTTGGGCAGAGTGATAATTGGTATCATATTGTAGGAAAGTAAAAAGGCATCACTCAAGTTCATTTTCAAACATGAAAAACCAGGTTAATTTGTCAACGGCATAATGCTTAGCCACTTAGAGATTCAGATTGCAGCTCCTGCATTTTATGGTCATTTTACTTTAATTAAAAACTGAATCTGAGAGGATAGAACAATTTTCCTTGAATTTTTTCCTATCTGGTGTTGGCTTCCCAATCACTGGCTGTGTGCTAATGTGGCTGATTCCAGGCCTGTTGACCACCAATGCACCTCTGATCTCTCTCCTCATCTGTAAAGTGGACATTCTATTAGAACCTACTTCACAAGGGCGCTCTAAAAATTAAATTGAAGAACTACATGATGAACATTTGCTGAGGGCTTGCACACCATAAGCAGTTGCCAAATTTCAGTCCTCATTCTCTCCTCTCTACACTCCTGGCACTTCAAGACACAGGGAAGTCAGAGGCTCTCTGGTTCTCCTGGGGAGTCACCAAGGCCCAGCGTGGGTGAAGGACTTGCTAACAGCCACCTGAAGCCCACATTTTATTTCCTATGCTCTGTGATCAGGCCTCTTGCAATGATATTACAGCTGCTTTGTATGCCCTCCCCCACACACACACAAAAAATTGTTTGAGAAAAGACAGAGGCAACTTTGTATGACTCTAATCTTTGCTCCACTTAAAAATCCCAGCTAGTCTCTGTGTGTTAAGATAAACTCTCCTGGAAGGCGTCTGAAGGAAAAGCAAATATTTTGACCATTAAAAGAACTTCTAAATAACAAATGTCAAAGACAGGGCATGTGTTAGGCAACTTTACTTATCTCAGGGTTTGCAGGCTACTTTGCTTCACTTTTTCAGTCTGTTTATAAGTGATTATATTATAGGGATCTTTGACAATAAGATTTGGTCAGCAAAGAGGCAATAATAAGATGCATATGAAAGTCTCCCTTAAATAGAATTGATGTCTGGCTAAAATTAACTGCAATGTTTTAAATGTGTCTTCTGTTGGAACCTTTATACAGGGTAGGTTGTGTAAAGGAAAGGGCAGTTTAGTGTGGGAGACGCCTATTTTAAGGACAATATTCTGCAGGTAATTTGAGATAGTCCTGAGCATGTTTACCATCTTCATCACTCAGGTCTGTATTTTCAGAGGGTTTTGGCTGCCTCGTATAAACAGCTATTGAAATTTTAAATGAATATTTATAGAATTCAGCTTAATTGCCTACTTAGAATGATAGAATTTAGTCATTCCACAAAGATAATGAGGGTTTAATGTACTGCAGGAATTGACCACATTAATTCATTCAAGCCATTCTCTGAACACTTCCTCGCTCCTGCTATGTGCCAGGCATTCCTCTATGAATTGGAAGATGCCCAACAGAATAATCTATGTCCCTGATACTTGAATCTAATTTTAATATAAGCTGTAGCTAAGAGTTTTTAAATGTGTACTATGTGTGAGGCACTGTGCTAATTTATTTCTCAACACATTCCTGTGAAGTTGATGTATATGTTTTTCTGTATTACAGATAAGGAAACTGAGTCACAAAGTGTTTGTCTCCTGGCCCTCATCACCCAGCTCATGATTGGGTTATACTTTTAGGCTGCCTTGAATGTCAACACCACAACAGGAAGTGTGGAGGTGAGCACTTCCATCTACACTTCTCATGTATTTCTTAGAAAACATAGATGCCAATTAACGTCATGTCATCTGTCCTAGATGAGTTACAGTAAGTTGGAATGATTTCTGTGCATTTTCTAAGATTTTTGCCACTTCTTAGTTGTTTATGTTATTTAGTTCCAATTTCATTTTTTAAAAAACTGGAGTTTTACCTACTTTTGTCTCGCAGGTGGTGGCGCTTCTCTTTTGCCCACCAAAAAAAAAGGAGAGAGAGGGGGAAAGACAGAAAGAGAGGGAGAGAGATACAGAAAGAGAGAGAGGGAGAGAATAAGCACACACACTTAAACCTGAGTACTAGATATCCCTCTATTTTTTGTTCCTTTCCTCACATCAAGAATGGAATGTCTCTTGGGCTTCTATGGTGCTTAATCCTCTTCTATCCCTCATTTCATTACTGTCTACCTCCAAATCTGTATTTATTTATTATGCAGGTCAAGATATAGATAATTTTATTTTGCTTTCTCCTTTTAAACCAGGCCCTATGGGCTTTGTCTTTCATTTATAAAATGGCATATCAAAGCACTATGATGAACACGTGGATTTCTATTTCAAAGTGGAAGGAAGTCTGCCAAGGAGGATGGAAGCACCAATAATTAGTTACATGTCAAATAGAATTTGAGTTGTTCTGGTTCCGCTGAGGTAAATATTAATCCCCACCTTAGACTCAGTGCCTTGCCCAGGATCCAGCCAGGAGGAGGGAAAGGCAAGACCTGAGTCCACATATTCCCACTCCTAGCACAGGCCTCCTTACAGCTCCTCCTCCCCACTAAGATGCCCTCTTTGAGTATACAAAAAACAGAATGAATAATGGTGCAAATCCACAAAACACATAGAAACAGAAATAAAAATGCAATTTATAAATGCTAAGAAAAAGGAAATACTTAGGTGTAAACCTAGCAAACATGTACAGGACTAGTATGTTGAAAACTACAAAATGCTGATGAAATAAATCAAAAAAAACCTAAATGAATGAAGACCATACCATGTTCATGGATTGGAAAATTCAGTATAGTAACGATGAAAATTCCCCCAAAATCAGCTTACAGTCTTAATGCAATTTCTATTAAAATCTTTGCAAAGTGTTTTATACATATAGACAAGTTTATTCTAAAATGTATATGGGCCAGGCACGGTGGCTCACACCTGTAATCCCAGCACTTTTGGAGGCCGAGGCAGGTGGATCACAAATTCAAGAGATCAAGACCATCCTGACCAACATGGTGAAACCCCATCTCTACTAAAAACACAAAAATTAGCTGGGCATGGTGGCGCACTCCTGTAGTCCCAGCTACTTGGGAGGCTAAGGCAGGAGAATCTCTTTAACCAGAGAGGTAGAGGTTGCAGGGAGCCAAGATTGTGCCACTGCACTCCAGCCTGGCGACAGAGTAAGACTCTGGCTAAAAAAAAAAACAAAACTGTATATGAACAGGTACAGACCCTGAAAGTAAAAACAATCTTGACAAAGAATAATAAAGTGAAGGAAGCTTTCTTCCTGATATTAAGGTTTATCATACCATTACATAATCAAGACAGTGTGGTATTGGTAGCAGATTTAACACAGATCAATAGAACATGATGTTCAACATCATTAGCTTTCGGAAAATGCAAATCAAAATCACAATGATATATCACTACACACCCATTAGGATGGCTATAATTAAAAAGATGGATTATGACAAGTATTAGTGAGGATATAGAGAAACTGAAGCTCTTAAACATTGCTGGTGGGAATAAAAAATGGTGCAACCACAAGGAAAAAGAGTTTACAATTTTTTTTAAACATTAAACATAAATTTAGGATCTAGCAATTGTACTCCACACCAAAAAGAAATGAAAACATGAACACACAAAACTTGTATGCAAACAATCAGAGTAGCGTTAGTCATAATAGCTAAAAAGGGAAACAATCCAAATGTCCATTAACTGGTGAATAGATAAACAAAATAAGATAAGGTATATACATTCAATGAAATGTAATGGAATACTATTTAACAACAAAATAGAAATGGGTTACTGATGCATGTAACAATATGGATGATCCTCTAAAACATTTTGCTAGATGTCAAACACAAAACCACATGTTATATAATTCTTTTTACAACAAATGACAAGAAAAGGTGAATAGAGATATACTGCCACCAAGCACAGGGTTTATTTGTAAGGTATCAGAAGTACTGTAAAACACTCGTGTTTAGATTGTTCTGATGGTTGCACAACTCCATAAATTCACTAAAATCATCACATTGTACACTTGGATGTACAAAATGGGTGAATTTTTTGGCAAGTAAATTATGTCTCAACAAATCTATTTTTTTAAATCAACTTATTACAGTTTTCTGTCAAAAGGTAGTACAATATCTTGAGGAAAAAGTGCCTTTTCTAATTCTCAGAAGGGTTGCATGAATCATTGGAATGTGAGGGTGAAAGAGTCAGTTAAGAACCAGATCACAAAGGGCCCTGTTGGCCACATTGTATCATATGGGCTTCCTTCTTCAGGCCATGGGAAACAATTCATGGTTTTTAGGCCAAGGATGGGCCTGATGAGAGCACTGATTTAAAAAACTAATTTGAGCATAAATACAAACACGAAGGATGGATTCAAAGATAAATTTAGAAATGTAAGCCCCATAAAAAATGGTTTATTATGAATTATTGACAATGCATCTAATATGCACACAAGCACACACACAGACACATGCACACACACACACACACACACACGCACACTACCCTAACACTTTTTTTAGTTTCTGAAAGTTCACTGGATTGCTGGATTTGAAGCCAAAGGACATACAATTGAATCTTCTCCTTCTATGATTACCAGCTGCAGGGCCTTGGAAATGTTCCTCAATCTTACTGTAAAATGAAGATAAGAGTTGTGCATTTGTGGAGAGAATATCAGATCATGAAAAACAGAGGTTTTAAGTAGAAGCGTCCTTCCATGTATGTCCCCTACATCTTGTGCTTCTGTCCTGGCATGCCTCATCTCAGAGGTCAGTGTCTTCCTGCCTCAGGCTGATCCTTACACAGTTTCTGTGTCCTTGGGACTTTGACCCTACCCAACCACTCACCCGTCTCACTTTGTCAACAGTTACTTCCTTGCTTCTGGTTCATCCCCTCAAGATATGAAAATGTTCAAGATAGCCACCTTAAAAAAATAAAATAAAGCTGTTAAACACTTCTATTAACCTTAGTTGTTGTCTAGTGATTCAACTTCTTTTGCTTCAGAGAAAAGCTTTACATTAACTCTTCATGACCTCACTCCTCACCCAGCTCTCCACCTACTGCATCTTTTTCTCCACTTCTCCAATGAAATGATCCTTACTTGGTGAAACATGACTCTTTCCCTTTCTGGGTCTGGTTTCCCAGCTACCCCTTACACCTCTGAGCTACCTGAGATTTTGCATCCAATTCCGTTGATGCTTGTAACTTAGGGGATCAAGAAAACCAAAGTGACCCATTATTCCCTCGACCTTTGAAAGTGTCTTCCCTTGTTTTTCTCTTATTTCCTAGACTGTTTCTTGACAGATTTTTAGGGATGCTCCAATTTTCCTGCTTACTCTTAAGTCTACAACTTCCACCCACTTCTTAGTCTGAGCTATTTTCTTTCATGCTTTCCTCTCCGGATTTGCCTACAAATACCACCCCATGTTAGAGGTTCCTCATTTCTGATCTCCAAAACAGAGATCAGTAAGTCCTACCCCCACTGCACTTTCAACTCTATGTTTTCTCACATTATTTTATTTCCCAGCATACCTGATCTTCGTATATTTTCTGCAGCTGATATTCCTTGATCCCTGCAACAAATTCTAAGTTCCAACTGTGAGCCAAGCATTATGATGGAACAAGGACCCCAAGGGTTGACAAAACTGTCCTTGTTCTCCAAGCACTTCACTGTGCAACAGACCATGAACCAGGGATCTAGACAGGATCACTGCCTGACCCAATCAGCCTTCCATTGAGTTGAGTCAATGTAGCACTCTCAGGATCTCTCAAATTTGCCCTTTCCCTATTTTCTTTCTACCTTCACCCTAGTTCAAGCACGTCTTGTTTTTTGGTCGATACTGCAATATGAATGCTCCTCCTTCATAAAATGCATGTCCTAAAATGCATTGGCCTATTTGAAATTCTACAAATTCTACAGCTAGATCTTCCATCACCCTCAGGATAAACTTCAAGTTCTTTGGCATGATAGTCAATATTTATGATGCTTCTTGGCATGGAAATCCTCTCCAAATGTACTGTGTGTTCCTTGGATACCAGAGTCCCGAACATCCCTGAACCTGCCTTACTCCATGGTCTCAAATCCTTGTACATTTGTACCTGCCCTTCTTCTAATATCCTCACCTCTTCCTCTTTCCTCACTTATCTAATGCCTACTGTTCTTTGAAACTCAGTCCTTGAGTCCTATTTGGGAGCTTCCCCAAACCCTGGGCAGTTGGTAGTTTTGTGTTTTAGACATATCATCCCTTTCAAATGCAGCACTATCTGCTACGTCTGTCTTACATGCCATCATTGGAGCTACTTAAGGAGAGAGACATTGAATCTCCTGCCTGCAGCCTGGGGTCCGGCACATAGGAGATACACGAGAAGAGTGGGCTAAGTCAGAGGACTGATCATTCGTATAAAAGGGCTTTTTAAAATCTAAATCTTGAAGGTAAAGAAAGTAAAATTATCAGATAAGTTTATGCTGTCCATCTATGTAAGAAATCTTAAAAATGTAGTTAATCTTAGTTGCAACATGATTTTTCCTTCTGTTTAAAGACATGACTCTATTTTATTCTGGTATAAAAGGTCTTTTTGGCCAAAAAACATCCTTCTCCTTATGAGGAATTGGAAATAGGGCTGAGTGTCCTGGTTAGAGCAGAGGAAAAGTCAGGAAAAGCCCCAACCAGCTGCTGCCTGTCTTGGTCCCCTCATCAAGTGCCGCCAATGCTGTAAAAGTAAATAAACACTGGAGGAGCCGAGCATTCGTCTAGCGAGGTTTGACCTTTCCTGAACCTCAGCATCTTACCCTGCAGTCTTGCTTATATCCATCTCCATCTGTTTGGTCTGGGGCTGGAGCTGGATGACTCCTGACTCCAGAGGATCATGATGACACATGAGCTTGGGCTCTTGCAGAGGGGACAGGACAGCTCTGGTGTGGCTCAGCCTGGAGCTATGCTCCCAAGCAGCATCCTAGCCATTTTTGTTTTCAGTCCATGAAGCATAGCTTCCCTATTTGACTTTGGAGCCCAAAACTCAAGGTTCTCCATGATATAGAGCCTGAAAAAAAGAATGTTAAAAATGCAAAAATCACTACTAAACGGTTGGTGTATTACACTGTGAGGGCAAAGTGCCCCTGCCGCAACTCTGCTGCTGATGTGGGCCCTCCTCAGTGGAGGACTGCACCAGGGCAGTCGGGTGAGAGCAACACAGAAGATGGTCCTCTAGAGAATTAGCACGATACCACACAGCCTGGGTGACAGGCGCCTCTGAAACCTGCGGGCTGCAGGACCAAGGGGATAATTATGTAAATTTCATATTCACTGTATATCAGACCCTGAGCTAGATGCTCCCACCTACCTAATTTTGTACCCATATTGGTACAGGAAGAAATCATGGAAGGCTTAGAATGTGGGAATGACTTGCTCAAAATCACAGGCCAGGGAGAGGCAGAGCTGCATGGCAGTGTAGCATTTCCCTCCTGTCATTACTTCACCTAATCTTAAGGATAAAACTGGCCCTGGATTTACAAACATTGGAATTTCAGTTTAAATTTTCAAAAAATATAACTACTCCTCACTCTAACCCTCTGTGCATGCACGCAGAGACTGGAGGGAATGAAGACAGTGCAGAGGGGAGACACTGGGAGGAAGGTAGTCTGGAACATGACGGGAAGACTCAGGGATCAGGGGCCAGTGGTGAGGTAGGTCGAGCAGTGAGGAAGGCCAAGAAATAGCAGGAGCAATATGCAAACTTCAAACGGCTCTCAGTTATTCATTGTATGTTCCCTTCTGAGGAAGGCAGGAAGAATAAAACATTAAAATGCTCTATGTTAACATCTTAAGTTTTAAAAAATGAAGCTGAGCTTGAGTTTACCACACTTGGCTTTAAGGACCTTACAGTGATCTTGCATTCTCTACCCCATTAGTTCCCCTGTGTCTCAGGCTTTCTACCCTGAGTGGGTTTATTACTGAAATAATTGTCATGAAGATGCCCTACCGGACACATCATGAGCTTTGGTTACTATTTCCTGTTATCATCATGAGTGTTATTTTCTACAGATCCACTTCAACTAATATCAATTACCCTCGGGCTCAGAGGTGGTTTTCCTGGGTCCTGCCGCCCCTAAATGAAATTCAACCTCCTCATTCTAAAAAATCAACATTAGGGAGAAAAAACATCCAAGCTCTTTTTGAAACTTGTTATTGACCTGCAAAAGAAGAGTCCCTCATTTGATCTACAGAGCTTGGGCGATGGGGCCGGGTGGCAAAGGGGATGCACATTTGAGGAAGCAAGGAGGCTGCAGGGACAGAAAGCAGATAGGAGACAGGGAGCGAGGGCTTCAACAGGTCTCCAAGCTAAGGCATGGGGCCTTAGACAAACCACCTTTCCCTCTTCACTGGGGGGCTATATTCTCAGAGAGTTATGTCTTTTTTTCATCTTGCAGAACCTGACTCATTAGTGAGTTGTAAATTCAATATAATGGGTTGTAACTCATATTTTAAAATAGAATAAACAGAAGACGAGAGGTCAAGTTGGGATAGGATGTGGAGGAGAAGTGATGGGAAAACATCAGAATGTACTGCATGTAGCAAAGGTAAATCCTCTTCCATGATGATTTTACTTCTATTGTATGTGTGGCAACAGAAACACTGGATTGTGGTATAAAATATATTTCCTGTAAAATTATACACCGTGTTTTATGGTAAACAGGAATTTTGAAGTTGCTGGTTCAGCACACACATTGCCAACCAAGTATTCACCTCAGAAAAGTGCAACATGTTTATCCTCTCTCGCAGAACGTCAGCTCCAGAGAAGACTGAACTTGATAATCTGAACATGCGCAGCCACTACTGTGGATTGAATGTTTTGTCCCCTCCAAAACTCATGTTGAAATTTACTCCCCAGTGCAACAGTCTTTGGGAGGTGGGGCCTGATGGGAGGTGTGTAGGTGGTGAGGGCTCCACTCAGGCATGGGCCTGTGGCATCATAACAGGGCTGGCAGGAGTGCTTAGCTTTTTTCAGCTCTTCTGCCATGCAACAAAGAGTGCTCCTCCCCTCCAGAGGATGTCACAGTCAAGGTGCCATCCTGGAAACAGACAGCAGCCCTCGCCAGACACCCAACCTGCCAGTGCCTGATCTTGGACTTTCCAGCCTCCAGAACTGTGAAAAATAAGTGTATATGCTTTATAAATTACCCAGTCTCAGGTATTCTCTTATAGCAGCACAGAACGGACTAAGGCAGCCAACTTCCTTCCCACCTAAAAAGCTCATTATGAAAGAAAAGTATTTTTAAAGCTCTACTAGCACTGGGAAATAAAAGCTAAAAGCCTTTAGCCAAGCAGAACATTTACAGCACTCCTGGAAGTCAACAACAAACAGATCTACGGAGAAACAAGTCCATAGCTATCACAGGCCAACAGCCAGGCCACGTAGCGGTGTTGCGTATTTGACACACTCAAAACTGAGGCTCAACAGACATTGGCAGTGGGGTTGTGGGGACAGTTTTAATGGGTAAGGATTGGGAATAAGTGTTTAGGAGAGATATACTATCATTTCATTACCCCTACCACTTAAGGCCAACCACATTTATTCCCACACTAAACCAGCAAAGTGGTCACGGAAGCCAGCTAGGCATAGCCACACCCCAGGTAACTTGCAAAACTCAAAAGGGACAAGAGCACAGTCCCTCTTCCTAGAGGACAAGCTATCATGGAAATTATTGGCAGATACACAAACACAAAAAATAAAGTGAAAATATTTGCTGCAAATGTGACAAAGGAGTAAGCTCTAGAAGAGCCTGATTCACCGTGAAACATTTAATGACACTAAAGCTCTGGGCCACCCACTTGTGTGGTTCATCCTAGGGTGGTGGCAAAGGCCTAACAAAGAATGGTCACATTCTTATTTAATTTTGCATTATTTCTCCTGCAGCTGACGCCTCAAATTTTATAAGCTTCAAAGACCACAAAAGATAATTCATCCTAGATATTCAGAGTTAAGATAAAATAGTTAAGAGTTAAGATAATATAAATCACTCAGAAAAAAATACATACAGTACAATATGTGGGAAAAGATATAAACAATTTATAGAAGAAAATATATAAATGGTAAATAAGCATAAAACATAATCTCTATCTTGTTTATAATTAGAAATATGTAGATTAAAATAAAAATGAAAATTTTTCCCTCAGATATGCAAAAAAATAATTTTTTTTGAGATGGAGTTTCACTCTGTAGCCAGGCTAGAGTGCAGTAGTGCAATCTCGGTTCACTGCAACCTCCGCCTCCCAGGTTCAAGCAATTCTCCTGCCTCAGCCTCCCGAGTAGCTCGGACTACAGGCGCATGCCACCACACCCAGCTAATTTTTGTATTTTAAGTAGAGATAGGGTTTCACCATGTTGGCCAGGATGATCTCAATCTCTTGACCTCGTGATCCACCTGCCTCAGCCTCCCAAAGTGCTGGGATTACAGGCATGAGCCACCGCACCTGGCCACAAAAATTGAAGTGATTGATAATATTAATCCATGGTGGGAATGTATACTTATATATTTTAATTAAAGTAGAAGTTATCAAAAATTACTAGAACAGCAAATTGGCAAGACCTATCAAAATACACATTATCATTAACTCAATAATTGAGCTTCTAGGCATTTGTCCAACACAAACACACATTCCCTGTTAGAGATATGCACAAGGAGGTTATATTATGGAAGTCAAACTATAAGAAACCTCAGTGTCCATCAGTAGGGTAGGTATGTCCACACATACTGTCTCTAAAAAGAATGAAAAGATTTATATGGCCTACTAAGACAAAGACTCCCAAGTTAGAATATATTTTACAGGTAAAATTCAGAAGTTAAAAAACATAACCAACTGCCATCTTCTATGTTGGAACTTTGTGGGAAGAGTGTGGAGCTCGACAAAATTACAAGATTCATGAAAGATTCAACATTTTCATATATCTTAGACTGTAAATGTCATTCCCTCCCTTTGGAACACCTACAGTGGAATTCCAGTTTCTTCTGGGCCCTTATTCAAAGTTAGTTTTCTGAACTCATTTTTATATGGTCTTCCTTTTTCCTTTGGCCTATACTGCCCTTTTGGCTAAAAGGATTTTATTTTTCCCATGTCCTGAAGTTTCCCCATATCCTGAATACTGGCATTTAGTACAAGTGATGGTTTGTTGTTCATCATGCAACATGATTTCACTTTTCAGTATGTTTCTTTACAAGAGATTCTCTGGTTGTTTGATTTACAATCTAGTCCTGCTGTGTATAGCATGGTCTTTGTTCAATTTCATGAACACCATGAGGTCTGTTTTTTCATGTGGATCCCATTCTTCTCGAGAAGTGCTTGCTCTTCAGATAGATTTTCACACCTCCCTATAGCTGCTTCCATGAACATGGAAAATATTCAAATTACTCTTTGAGATAGAGGCACTTTGAGTTCAAGCCCCATTTCCTCCCCACTGACTCATCTACCTCTTGTGTTACAATAAATAAGTTAGTGAGTCCTTGAGAAGTAGTCAGTGCACAAAAGCTGTGGTTGTTTAAATTGATATTTTTGTTAGAATTACCTGCTCTGTGCAGGTAACAAACTGATGCTTGGTACATTTTCCAAGAGTACTTACATACTAAGGGTAGAGTGAAACTGGACTTCACAGCCTTAATCCCAAATCCCTCCACTCCATAAGAGCCTCCTCAGTCCTTCCTGATTGCCACGCGCCCTGTGAATTCTGCTCGTCTGCAGAAACTCCTCTTGGGTTATGTGCAATGATTCCTTGACTCATTCATACAAATTGTGTTTGTACATAGCACAAGCTTACGGTTATTTTTACTAAGTCTATTAAAATTAAAACTATGTAGAGTAGAACCTGAAATCCTGAACATGACCACATAGGGATTTTTCCATCTCAGGGGAGAAGGTAGAATGAAGGGATTAGATATTAAAAAGGCCTGTAGAGGTTCTAGCACCTATTCCTGCAAGACTGGCTGCATATTTTCATTGAACAAAAAGGAGTAATAGTGGAAACCTGCTGCTTGAACTTTCTTTATTTACAAGTCTTGCTTGTTTGTCCTTTTGGATATAGGTGCCTCCATAGAAAGATTACAGAAAAACTCATCACTTCATATTTCAAGTAGGGCAAAAGAAATGTGTAATGAGATTTCCCCAGGGTCCCACAATTTCCTTTCTTGAGAAAAGATTTAAAACGCTGCCTTGAAACAGTCCACCGGAATCCCTCAGAGAACTCATCCATCAGCTGTGGGCAAGACCCTCTGTGTTTTTCCACCTACCCAGGGAGTGATGCCCATTCTGGGGATGGTCCAGGCTCTTCTGGCAATTAGGAATGTCCCACTTTTGAGCAGAAAACTTGCAATCATGAGCACTTTGATGCTGCCTCACATTACATTTGGTAGGTGCTGTGGTCTGAATGTTCACATCCCCAAAATTCATAAGTTGAAATAACCCCCAAAGTGACAGTATTAGAGGTAGGGCCTTTGGGAGGTGATTAGGTCAGCGTGGGGGACAGGAGAGGCCTCATGATGGGATCAGCGCCCTTATCAAGGAGCCCCAGGGAGCTCCGTCATCTCTTCCACTGTGTGAAGACACCAAGGTAAGGCACCCTCTGTGAACCAGGAAGTGGGCTCCCACCCCACCAGACATCAAATCTGCCAGGGCTTTGATCTTGGATTTTCCAGCCTCCTGATCTGTAAGAAATATATTTCTATTGTTTAGAAGCCACTCAGTCTATGGTATTTTATAGCAGCCTAAACAAACTGAGACACTAGAGATAGAGTGCAGGGAAAACAAAACAAAGCAAAACAGAACCAGACATTTGAGAGATCTCTTCCCATTAGGATTCTTTAATTGTCATCTAATTGCTGTTCAAAAGAATTGATACAGAGTCAGAACAGAAAACGAAAGCATGTGAAGATCCTTTAACAGCTTCGTAGCCGTCAGCCATCCAACAAAGCACTGAAGTTCATGCCTATCTAATTAATTTTCTGGCCATCTAAAAATTTAAAAGATTTGAATTCAAGACTACAAACAAATACAAATTTTCTTTGAAATGGCATACTATATAAAAGAAGAAAGAATGATTTGCCAAGTAGACTATAAGACTCATAACATGCTGATATTCATAGAGAGAAGGCAGCACAAAGAGACAGGCTTTATTTTATTAGATTTTGTCTTCCCAGCCCTCGTTGGAGCCATTGGAGAGAACTCTGTCTAGCTGAAAGACCTGAAACTTAGAACCAAAGCAGCCAATGACTACACAGCCCGACTCCTTCCCAACCCATAGCTAGATTCTGGATTACCTATATGTGAACCAAGGCCAGTGTGGGAAGGGCACTGTGGAAAGCGAATGTACCAGGTTCCCAGGGAACAGCCAGATGAGGCTACCTGC
Source organism: Pan paniscus (assembly GCF_029289425.2). Classification (NCBI taxonomy): domain Eukaryota; kingdom Metazoa; phylum Chordata; class Mammalia; order Primates; family Hominidae; genus Pan; species Pan paniscus. Next base: position 51,964,898 of record NC_073255.2, read on the forward strand.
TCCAGGCCTAAGAGAGGGAGCAATGCCACACCTCCTACCAAGGGCAAGCAGTTCAGGCCTCATGTAAGTGAAGAAAGACCTAGACATTTGTCTAAGGACCAGGTTTCTGGATCTCCTCACACTCAGGAGGAGCACAGCCCTACCCTTCTCAACTCAACTTCTGTAGAAGGAGGTAGGCCCCACAAGCCAGAAGAAATTCTGAAGAAGGAGAAAGAGTGGGTGTGTGGACCTTCTCTCAAGCCTGGTGGATGCCTGTAGGTCCTTCCATCTACCAAATTGCACCTTTCCCCAAGTCCCAGATGGAGCAATCATCCTCCCTCTGCCTCCCCACCTCCCGTGGACTTCAACCCTTATATTCATGTTAGAATCTCTCTGCCTCTTCCTCTGACTTATTGTTTGCCCTGGAAGGCATGAATCAGACATTCACATCACATAGCCAGGATGTGGTGCAGTCTCTGGAACAGTGAGCCACTGAGGGAGTGGGTATTGGAAAGGTTCATAGACTAACAAACACTTCAACGACTGCTGCTAACTTGGGTGCCTCAGAGCATGTGCCTGAATCCCACCCAGAGACCCCAGCTGCAGAGTCCAAGGCCCTGAGCCCAGCCACACAGCTCAGGAGTGATTTCTTCAGGGCAGAAAGGCCAGGGAGACTCCTCCAGCAGCTGTGCCAAATGCTGTGCCCAACTGTGAGGAAACAGTGGCAAAGAGGTATAGGTTAGATGTGTCTGGAAGTGGGCAGGCAAGGAATGAATTGAGGTGGGGAGAAGGCCAGCAGCTCAGCATGCCAGGGAAGGCACGCTGCCACCTGCTTGAAGCAACCCATTTGGTTGACCCTCTGGATGTCTGCACTCAGCCAAAAGCACACGGATGAATGTCCTACATGGCTCACAAGCTCTGTGGATGAGTCTGTGTCTGTGAACAGAATCCTCAGTCGTCCAGGGTGCTGGCCAGCTGTCCTGCTCAGTGGCTCTATGGCCATGGGCAATACCCCTCTACCAGGCTGGCTGGCCAGCTCTGATGGGCCTGGACACACCACACTCCCCAACACAGGGCACAGAAAAAGTCAAGAAATAAAGATCGATCAAATCGCTATCTGGGGACGATAGGTGACATTAGCCTTTGGAGGGAGCCATTGCTAGTTTTTCAAGCAGGGCGGAATGTGAGGAGAGCTGGTCTTCAGAGGTGTATAGAACCAATTAGGAGTTTTGACCCGCCATGGTTTATTTTAGGATCAGGGAACAGGTGCTGGCTGGCTGGCTGGCCCAACCTTCTGAGGCGCCATCCCAGGCCGCATGTCAGGCGCCCTGTGGAATGTTGGTGCCCGCCGCGCTGAGCCTGGACTCTACGCTCAGATGTTGCCATCTAGTGGTGACAAGGTGCAAATCTCACCCTTTGCCCTAATGCATAAAGGATCAGGAATTTTAAAAGAAATACTTTTCTAATAAAGCAAATTAAGGAATACTTTTTATTCACTTTTAAACAATACATAGAAAAGATTGCATTTTTGTTTTTGGCCTCTTTAGCCTCCTAAATATATACAAACATCACATCAAGAATGTAAACTACCAGAATAGAAGTCAAGGAGTTGGAGTCGCCCAAGTGCCTTTCTTGAGACTATAGTTTCCCCATGAAGTAAATCTCAGTTCGTTATTTTAATTAAGCACATGTCAAGAGATATTTGTGATATGAAGGAATGAAATTGAAATTTTCCCTGCATTTCCTCATTCTGATTCCGACTTGGTTACTTACCAGGTAAATGGCACATAAATTCTCTGAGGCTTATACTCTTCACTGGCAAAATGGGAACGCATGACACGATAATAGGAAAAAGTGATGTGAAAAGAGGATAAAACCCTGAAGGCACAACCTTGGGTGTGTTCTGACTGCTCAGACATGTCTCCCAGGGAGGCCCATTTGATGACACAGCCATGGTTTCCTCTCTTAAACAGGGGGTCTGTGTCCACTTACTTTACCTAAGAGCACACTCACCAGCAGCCCCTGCCAAGAGTGTTCAGTTCGTGTTCTGCGCAGTGTCTAAGATATTCCTAATACTTAACAGATGTCAAAAATGGAATATTCGTGATAAAAACACTCTTCAGTTTTCCATAAGCTCCAGTGACTAGAATGAGCCTTTCAACCTATGAAAGGATCCAGTCCTGGCTGGATCCAGAATTCAGGGAGTTCTGAATTTTGTGATTTCAAACTGCTGATTGGTTAAGGTACAGGATACGTTTCTCCTGCACTACCTACCCAGGCACCTTCCTCAGTGATGAGACTTTACTCCTACAGCCCATCTCTTCCTAAATGGATGGCCAGCTCACCTAGAATCTCTCAGGGATTTTGCACTTAGTCTTACTTCCCGCTCCTGATTTTTAGTTTCTCTCTCTCCTTTTCCACTATGAGCAAACACCCTTTTGTCCCTTGGCTGAAGTCGATCATTCTGTGAGAGTGCTGCCCCTTTGGGTTATGGTTCTACTTGAAATTGATCCGTAACAAACACCTCTATGTCCTCATTGTCATTTCCTGAAAGGAGGTGTAAGTCAGGTGCAGGAGACTGAGAAGAGTAAGGCTGAGCCTCACTCACAGGCACACACTGTGGTGGGACAGAGACATCCCACAGTATAGCCGCAGGCCAAGAGCGAGTCCCCTCAGGGCCCCAGAAAAAGGCAGAGTGGAAATGCCTTCAGCAGGCTTACTCCAGCCCCACATCTTCTCCCAGCCCCTTCTTGCCCATCCCCTGGCTGGGGCTCCCACACCTGTTCCTTTCATATAACGGCCCTCTCTTGGTTCCCCAGACATGCAATGGTTCTGGATGTCCCTGAACCTCTGGCCACAAACTGCTCACTGCCCTTTATTGTTATTTTTCCTCCTCCTGTCCCAAACCACGACAGTTTCCCAGGGCTCTATAATCTTTCCTCTCCTTCCCTTCTCTTCTCCATGGCCCACTCACCAAACCTATATTTTGAACTGTAGCCACCCATGGCTGGCCCTCCTTGGTGGCCAGGCATGACACCTCACATTTGCAGTAAACACTGTTCCTGACTTCTCCATGGCAGTGGCACCCTCAGCTCAGGCTGCCCCATTGTTTTCTTTCATCAATAAGTCCCAAACCCAGGAGTTTCTCTCCTGAGAAATGGGCCCTGGATCCCCACTTCCTCCAGATCCCCCCAGCTGCCCACACTTGCTCTGAATTCTCCTGGAGTTAACACCCACTGCCACCTTCATCTTCCTTGGAGAACAATCATGCCAGGAAGGTCACAGGAGCCGGAGCTGAAATCCCAGCTCTGACATGACACTTCTCTAACCTGTTTCTCATCTACAAAGTGGAGACAATCTCCCAGAGCTGTGGTTCCAATGAAAGATACTGTGGGAGAGCAAACCCCCAATGTGGAATGAATGGGAGACTTCTCTAGAAAACAGGTCTAGGCATCAGCTCACCTCTACTTATTCTCTTTGTAACCAGAACAAGGGTTTAAACCTTCAGGCCTCAGTTTTCCCATCTGTGAAGTGATCACCGCAGCACCTGCCTCACTCGAGTGTGGTGAGGATTAAACCTAATCCTACACATAAAGGTCTCTGGGATAAACCCCCCAGACCATGTATGTTATTATTATTTCCAATTCTTCTTCATCTGAACTCCTCACCCCAGCATCAAACGTCTACCATACTTTAAATTCTTTCTTCCCTGGCTGTGTCTCTCAACACAGCAAGCATTTCAACACCCATGCAATCATTTGACAAATATTCACACTTTGCCTCTCCTCTGCCTGCATGACTTGGTGCTCTGTGGCACAGAACGCTGTGGGTAGTGACTTCTGCACTGGGCCTGTGATAGGAGGGGTCTGGGCATCAAGCACAGCATCACTAACCCTTCAGTGGGGTCTTCTCCTTCCAGGCTTGGCTGAAAGGTAGCCTCAGCCCTGATCTCTCCCTCAATATCCCCAGGAGGAGACACCAGTCCTTCTTCACTTCCAAGGTTTGCAACTAATGTGTATAGGTAAACAGGGGTTTATAAAAACTCCAAAAGCTCCTCACTCCCATTTTGATCTTAGAGCTGCAATTAGGGGCTGCAGCTCTGATCTTCTCAAGATGGCACCTAGAATGTCACTGGGCCCCAGTCACTTCCTACATTCTGCATTGTTGGGTTTGGGGGAGTTAGCCAGAGCTCCTGATGCACCCACTTCTCTGAGAGGCAACTGAGGAGTGAATACAGCATCACAGCAGGTTCACCATGAGACACCTGTTTCTAAACAATCCATTTGGTTGACCCCCTGGACGTCTGCACTCAGTCAAGAGCACACTGATGAATGTCCTACATGGCTCATGAGCTCTATGAATGAGTCTGTGCTGGGAAAACTGGATATTCATATGCAGAATGACATTAGACCCCCACCTCTCTCCATATACAAAAATCAGCTAAAAATGGAACACATAAATGCAAGACCTGAAATAATAAACCTACTAGAAGAAAACATAGGAAAATACTTCAGGACATTGGTCTAGGAAATTATATGAATAAGACCTCAAAAGCACAAGCAACAAAAACAAAAATAAACAGATGAGTTTATTTCAAACTAAAAAGCTTCTGTCCAGCAAAGGAAATAATCAACAGAGTGAAAATACAACCTACAGAATGGGAGAAAATATTTGCAAACTACTTATTCAACTGAGGATTAATAGCCAAGGTATACAAGGAACTCAAACACCTCAATGGCAAAAAAAAAAAAAAAAAATCTAATTTTAAACTGGGAAAATGATCTTGAAGAGATATTTATCAAAAGAAGACATACAAATGGCCAAGAAATATATGAAAAAAGGCTTAACATTACTAATCATTAGAAAAATGCAAATCAAAACCACAATGAGGTATCATCTAATTCCAGTTAGCATGACCATTATCAAAAATACAAAAACTAGCAAATGCTGGTGAGGATGCAGACAAAACAGAACTCTTACACACTATTGGTGGCAATGTAAATTAGTACAGCCATAATAGAGAACCACACGGAGAGTCCTCAAAAAACTACAAATAGAACCACCATATAATCCAGCAATCTCACCACTGGTAATTTTTTATCCAAAGGAAAGGAAATCATGGTATCAAAGAGACATCTGCACCCCTACATTTATTGCAGCACTATTTGCAATAGCCAAGATATGGAATCAACTTTTGTGTCCAACAACAGATAAATTGATTTTTAAAATATGGTATATATCACAAGGGAATACTATTCAGCTATAAAAAAGAATTATTGTTATTCACAGCAATAATGATATGGAACTGGAAGGCATTATGCTAAGTGAAAAAAGCCAGGAACAGAAATTTAAACACCATATATTCTCATTCTCATTCATATGTGGAAGCTAAAAAAAAATGATCTCATAGAAGTAAAAAAAAGAACACAGGATACTAGAAGCTGGGAAGGGTAGGAGGAAAGGAGGGATAGGGAGAGATTTGGTGACAGACACAAAATTGCAGCTAGGTAGGTGGAATAAGTTCTAGTGCTCTATAGCACTGTAGGATGACTATAGTTAACAATAGTATTTTATAGTGTTACAAAGAGCTAAAAGGAGGATATTGAAAGTTTCCAAAACAAAGAAATAATAAATGTTTCAGATGATGAGTATACTAAGTACTCTGACCTGATCACTATACATTGTATGTATCAAAACATCACTCTGTAACCCATGAACATGTACAACTATTATTTGTCAATTAAACAATAAAATTTTTAAAACGCAAGTGGACACTCACTGGGGATTCTGGAATGTTCTAAGCTTTACAGTGAGCATACTTAAGGCACTGCTCAGAAGATTGTTTATGTAACAATTCCAGAATTATAAGTACATTAAATATGTGATGATAAATTGAGTGATGAGAGACTACACATTTTTAACTGTAGGCATGGAGATTTGCTCTTGAATAATTCAGCTTGAGATCTCCTCTCTCCTCTCAACAGTAGCAATTTGCTATTGACAAACTCCCTGGACATGCATTATACCCTTGACTCCTACAACATTCCTAAAAATGAAGATGGCAAGTACTATGAAATCCATATTACAAATGAGTAAGTGGAGATTTGGTGAAATTAAGGGACTTGCTCCCAGTCACTCAGCTGGTAAAGGTTCACAGATCTTGGCTTAGAAATTCAAAGAACAGGGCTCTGGCTCCTCTCCCCAAGATAGACACTGAAACTTTCTGCCCAACCATCGCTCAGTGATGTCCATGATATATTCAACTTTGGTTCATTTTGAATTTTCAGAGTTCTCTTTCCCCATGAAATCAATTTTCTGTTTTATTGCAAACATATGACTGGAAGGTCCTTGGAAAGATAGAGTTTAAAATAGAAACATCTGACGAAAACTGTCACTTGATTATTACTTCTAAAAGAGCTGAGCTGACAAAATACAAAAAAAAAAAAACCACATGTATTTGAAAAACTCATAACGGTGGAAATGGGATGCCTGGTCTCAGCCTGACTTTTGACAGTGACTGTGTCTTGTGTGTGTGTGTCCTGACTTCTGACAGGGACCGTGTCGTGTGTGTGTGTGTGTGTGTGTGTGTATGAGAGAGAGAGAATGTGTATGAGTATGCTTTTATGATTGTGTGTGTTGTGTGAGTATATAGGAGTGTACTGAGTGTGTATAAAAGTGTGTGAGTATGTGTGCATGTCATGCACATACGTGTGAGTGTGCACAAGTGCACAATATGTATACATGTAAGTATTTTTGTGAGTGCATTGTGTGCATGTGTGAGCATGCATATGACTGTGCATATGTATGATCTGAGCAAATGTGTGTGTTGGTATGTGTAAGTGTTTGAGTTTGTGTGAGAGTGTGTGAGTGAGTTTATACTTGTGAATGTGTGTGAGTGTATGTGTAAGTATGTGTGTGTTAGATTTGTATATGTATGTGTGTGAGAGCAAATTTGTGAATGTGAATGTGTGTGAACGAGTGTGCATGTATGAATGTGTATGTATATGCCAAAGAGTATGTATATTTGTGTGAGTGTCTCTGTGTGTTTGTGTGAACTGTGTATATGTATACACATTTGCACACCTGGGTAGCATCCGGCAAATGATACTTACAATCAGGAGTCTTCCTGCCATTTATCCAGTGTATCTACGTAAGAAACAACTAACTTGAGCACTTTTCAGCACATTATTTCATACACCCTCTACCATTTAAGTCTACGAAAGAAAATGTCACTATGCCTGGTGGCCATGAGGCACCACAAACTAGCACACTTCAAAGAAAGTCTAAAATAGACTCAGACATATGTGAAAAATGACCTGGGGCAGTTTCATTTCAAAGCATCCCTAATTAACTAATTAGTGAATTAGATAATTCATCAGAATAGCAAAAGTTATTTCTCCCTTAGGGTTTCAGAATTTCTCTTAAACCAGGCACACAGGCATACACACAGGCACAAGCACACATGCACACATGGTTTGCTGGTCAAATCCTGGGTTCTAAGCATTGATAACCACTTTCTATTGTGAACAATATTGACTACCTCTCTTCTCTGGTTTCTGCTGCCTCCAGTTCTTTCTTTGGTAACCAAGTAGGCTTCATTTTTTCAGAGAAAAACCATGATTCCTTTTGAAGCAGTCACAGGTCTTCCCCCCCTTACTTCAAGACACCCCCAAAGGTAACCATGGGGCCTCAGAAGCCTGAAGGCTGAAGATGTCAAGTGCATGGGTTTATAGGGCACCGACATTGGTGGGGGCACCTAAGCCCTGCCTGTATTCACACTAGGTGGCATGGCCTTGCCACCATCTCCAGCAAGTATAAAGGGAAATTCTTGACTACCCAGGAATTCAGTGGCCAAATGTTGGATCATCCAATGAGCAAACTGCTTCACAGAACATAGAGGATGCGTACCCTCAAATTGAATACAGAGCTGCTGGGATTGTGCAAAGCACGAGATTGTGGTCAGAAGACCTGGGTGTTAAGAACCTCTTTTACCTGGTAAAAATGTGGGCACCTGGGCAAGCCACAACTGCTCCAGGCCCAGGTCTCTTCACCTCTAAGATAAAAGAGTCAATAATACCTAAGGTCCTTTAAGGATATAATGTACGGGATTACACAAGTAAATAGGAATTACAATAATTCATGTTAGAATATATAAATATACACACACACACACTATGTTAGGAAGAGGAAACATTCTGTAAAGGAAAATTAGAGCAACTAAGAACAAAATCTGAAATTTTGACAACATTTCTGTATTTAGATCATCATCCCAATTTTCTAAAAATGTCAATTAAGTGATCAGGAAAGAGAGTTTGCAGGAAGTAAAAGCAAAGGAGTCCTATGGGGAGTTACTGTAAAAACACGATTTAAGTGGTCCATCTCTGTTGCCCAGAGTCCTGTGGGGTGGTGAGGACCACATGGTAGTGCAAGAGGCAGAAAACATGGAGTGTTGGGGTTTGTGAGTCGAGAATAAAGGGGAAGTGAGCAAATTTCTGGTGGAGTCTCTGTGGAATGTGAGAATCCTTTCTGGCACTCTGGCAAAATGCTGACTTACACCAGGAATTGTGTATGCTCCTTGGGGCCTTAATAAAAAAGAAAAGCAGATGCTGGAGGGGCTGGTTATCGTATGGATCTTGGCAGGCATATGGAATTTAACAGCTAAATAGAGAACTCAATAGTTTAAAATGGATATGGCTCTCACCAGCAGGCTTCCATATTAGGCACACACACACACACACACACACACACACTCTCTCTCTCTCTTTCTCTCTCTCTCTCCAAAAGGACGCAAAAGGAGAAATTTCAGCCAGGCATGGTGCCTCACGCCTGTAATCCCAGCACTTTGGGAAGCTGAGGCGAGTGGATCACTTGAGGTCAGGAGGTTGAGACCAGCCTGGCTGACATGGTGAAACTCTGTCTCTACTAAAAATACAAAATTAGCTGGACGTGGTGGCGGGCACCTATAATCCCAACTACTCAGGAGGCTGAGGCAGTAGAATCATGTGAACCCGGGAGGCGGAGGCTGCAGTGAGCCAAGATCATGCCACTGTACTCCAGACTGGGTGACAGAGTGAGACTCTGTCTCAAAAGAAAAAAAAAAAAGGAAATTTCAAAGTATGTCTAACCACAAGGTTAGAACCCACCTTGTGCCCCCTGGGCTTCCTTCTCACCTTCATGAAATTCCTCACCAATTTCTGTTAATGGCACCTTCTTAGTTTCCAACACTTGAAACCCATAGGGCCACACCTATTCACTGACTCCTGCAGCCATGATTCTTACTTCTAGACTCTCTTTAATTTAGTTCCTTTCTCTGCTGCAAAGAGATCCTTGTAAAATACACACCAGAGAGTCTGTCTGCCAGATTAAAATCCCTAATGTCTCCCTGTGTCTGGCACTGGTTCTCCAGCTTAGGTGCACCTTGGAATCACTTGCGGAATTACAAAAAGTATTTACATCTCAGTCCCACTTGGAGATTCTGATTGAATTAGTGTGGGTGTGACCTGGCAGCTGAGGGTGTGGGTATAAAAGTGACCAGGTTATTCTAACATGCAACAAAGTGGGAGGACCCCAGGTCTCCAGTATTCTAAGGGCTTTACCCTCTGCCTGCTACTCAGCCTCATATTCCACACCTCCAACCCTGGGAGTAGCCAGAGTATTCCATATTTTTAAGGTTTCTGTTTTTGTCAATACCGTTCCCTATTTATAGATATAAATATAAATATAGATTATACAGATATAGATAGATGCAATATGCATCATTTATAATAGCAAAACTCTACACAAAGCCTAAATGTCCAAAAAGAGGACACACTAGCCTATTGTAATATCTCCAACTTGTTGACCATTCTATCCATGTTTTGCAACTCACTTCAGATGCAAATACTTCAGGGTGGAAGCTCTGAAACATTTGTGGCAGAATCAGATGCTTTTCCTCCCAACACTGCTCAAATATATTTATGCATTTCTTATAGAACTTGCCATGTTCTGCCAAAATGTGTTTGGCTCCTCCCCACATAGGACCATAAGCTTTTTGGAAAAAGAACTACATCTTAGTAAGTCATGTGCCAGCATATATGATCAGAATGCCTTTTACAAAACAGAAGATTTGTCATTGCTTGTGGGATAAATGAGCAAATTAAAACCTACACCTCCCTGGTTCAAGTGATTCTCCTTTCTCAGCCTCCCAAGTAGCTGGGATTACAGGCATGTGCCACCATACCCTCTGGTATTGTATTTGTAAATACAAAATTACATACCCGGCTAATTTTGTATTTTTAGTAGAGACAAGGGTTTCTCCATGTTGGTCAGGCTGGTCTTGAACTCCCAACCTCAGGTGATCCACCCTCCTCAGCCTCCCCAAATCCTGGGATTACAGGCGTGAGCCACCGCACCTGCCCAATCCCCACACTTTCAAACACAGAAGCTGAGGGTCTGAGAGATGTAGTGACTCACGAGGTGTCAGCACCATCCCCTGAGCCTTGCCCAGCCCCTTCCTTCTGTTCTAGGAGTGGGGCATTCACACTTTTTATTGCACAGGAGACACTGATGGATGAGAGCCCTGCATCCATCCTCAGAGGGGACGAGGGATGGTCCTAGAGCCCATGAGGTGAGAGGTGAGGGCAGTCCTGCCAAGGTCATGGGGCAAAGGTCACCCACTGCTCATTGTCGTGCTTTTCCCTGTCACACACCTTCTGTCAAAAACTAGTTATCTAAGACTATAAAAACTCTGGAAGAGGCCGGGCTGTAATCCCAACACTTTGGAAGACCAAGGCAGGAAGATCACTTGAGCCCAGGAGTTTGAGATCAGTCTGGGCAACAGAGTGAGACCTTGTCTCTACAAATAATCAAAAATTAGCCTGGTGTGGTGGTGTACACCTGTAATTCCCAGTTACTCAGAAGGCTGAGGCAGGAGGATTTCTTGACCCCAGGAAGTTGTGGCTGCAGTGAGCCATGATCATGCCACAGCACTCAGCTTGGGCAACAGAGCAAGACCCTGTCTCAAAATACAAACAAACAAACTCTGGAAGACAACCTAGGTAATACCATTCAGGACACAGGCACAATCAAAGAGTTCATGATGAAGATCCCAAAAGCAATTGCAACAAAAGCAAAAATTGACAAGTGGGATCTAATTAAACTAAAAAGCTTCTGCACAGCAAAATAAACTATCAACAAAGTGAACAGACAACCTACAAAATGGGAGAAAATTCTTGGAAACTATGCATCCAACAAAGATCTAATATTTACCATCTATAAGGAACTTAACAAATTTACAAGCAAAAATGAACAACTTCATTTTTAAAAAGTGGGCAAAGGACATGAACAGACACTTTTCAAAAGAAGACATACATATGACAAACAATCATAAGAAGAAAAACTCAATATCACTGATCATTAGGGAAATGCAAATCAAAACCACAATGAGACAACATCTCACACCAGTCAGAATGGCTATTATTTAAAAAGTCAAAAAATAACAGACGCTGGCAAGGTTATAGAGAAAAAGAAACATTTATACTCTGTTCGTGGGAGTGTAAATTAGTTCAACCATTGTGGAAGACAGTGTGGTGATTCCACAAAGACCTAAAGAGAGAAATACCATTTGACCCAGCAATCCCATTACTGGATATATACCCAAAGGAATATAAATCATTCTATTATAAAGATACATGCATGGATATGTTCATTGCAGCACTATTCACAATAGCAAAGACATGGAATAAACCTAAATCCCATCAGTGATAGACTGGATAAAGAAAATGTAGCATACACACCATGGAATACTATGCAGCTGTAAAAAAGAATGAGATAATGTCCCTTGCAGGAACATGGATGGAGCCAGAGGCCGTTGTCTTTAGCAAACTAACACAGAAACAGAAAAACATATACCACATGTTCTCACTTTTAAGTGGGAGCTAAATGATGAGAACACGTGGACACACAGAGGGGAACAACACACACTGGGGCCTTTTGGAGGTTGGGGGTGGGAGCAGCGAAAAGATCAGGAAAAATAACTAATGGGTATTAGGCTTAATACCAGGGTGTTGAAATAAACTGTACAACAAACTCCCATGACACACGTTTACCCATGTAACAAACCTGCACTTGCACTCCTGAACTTAAAATAAATGTTTGAAAAAGAGGAGCCCTTGGGTTCAGGAAGCAAAAATATGTACAAGATAAAATAAAGGAGAAGAATTGCTCTGTTTTCATAGGAGTGCTAGTTTCCAGGAGAAGGCACAACACCGAATTTTTCCTAAAACATAGCCCTGTGAAATGCAGCAAACAACTGCCAACCGCAGTGGGGTCTGAGTTCCCCAGATCTCCCTCAAAAGAGGTTTTTTGAGCAAAAATAAATATTGAAGCAAACGTAGTAATGCTTGCATTGAAGGACTTCTCCAAGAGCACTATTTTTGCATCTTGATTTCTTTGTTCTAGCCATGACATTTCTGATGTGGGTATTTATGTACGTTCTCAATGTAAGGGCTAAACATTTCAAAGACTGCTAAATCAATTCCAGAAAGCCCATGCAGTTGCCTTGAAAATGAGATCAGGTTTTTGATACTATTTCAAGCTGTTTTATAGGAAATTTATTGTTCATCACAGTTCGACATGCCACGTTTCCATTTATATTTTAAGCTAAAGTAGCTTTTTTCCTCAAAACTCCATGAGCAAATCACCAAATTTTAAAACGTGTTTTGTGTCAAATATGCTGACAACCACAATATAATTTGATGCAGTGATTAAAGGGTATGAAATAAAAATAACATCTCAAGATTATTTGTAGAAAATGTTTAAGTACATAACAGGTTCCTTTGATAGGTGGCCAATAACTAGACTTCAAAATTTTAGTTTCATAAAAGCCTTTCTTTAAATTTAGTAATCAATGATTTATACTTAGTTTGCTGACTAAATTAACAAAACGCTCTAAAAATGGAATACTCGCAGCTGACAAGGGTATGGTGGAAGTGGCACTTCATACATTGCAGAGTGGATGGCAGGGTAAATTGGCACCAACTACCCTGAAAGCAACTGGGCAATAACTCTGAAGGATGACACAATTTAACCATCTTCTGGGGCTCTATTCTAAGACAAGCAAAATGTGGAAAATGTATATGCACAAAGATGTTTACTCACAACATTATGGTTAATGTAGAAGAATCTGTAGTAAAAGCAACTTAAGAACCTAATATAAAATTACTTAGAATGATGATTGTAAGACTATATACCTCAGGAAAACACTTATTTATTCAAGAACAGCTTTGACTTTATGTATAGCCAAGACAAAATAAAAATCCTTGTTTCACTTTGCAAGGAAACGATCTCCCTGTCTTTCTGCCAATTCAGCGTGTCTCTAGAGGGTAGTCCACTTCTGAGCGCCCTCTGCAGGGCACCGCCTCATGTTACAGTGGAAACTGGCTCTGCTTTGAGGAAGCTCAGTAGGTCTCGGAGATGGGAATGGGGCAGGGCCTGCAGTGGTGGAAGCAGGAGATGTGCCCTGAGCACCTGGGACCTCCTGATTTACGGACAGGGAGGAGGCAGATCTGATGCAGGCCCAGGTCTATGACAAAAGAGAGGGTATGAGGAGCACACTGGCCCGACCTCAGAGGCTGCGTCTAAGCTCTCAGGTGCATTCAGAGTGTTGGGGTGGGCCCCAAGCCAGGGAAGGATGTGCCCTAGAGCCAGTGTTAGGCTCCCAAGCACATAGGAGGACAAGCAGCGCTTAGCAAGGACCTTCCCAGCACCAGGAACCAGGTCTGTCAGCAGCAGGCCCTTGAAGGCCTCTAGCTCCATCCATGTTCCTGTAAAGGACATGATCTCATTCTTTTTTATGGCTGCATAGTATTCCATGGTGTATATGTACCACATTTTCTTTATCCAGTCTATCACTGATGGGCATTTAGGTTGATTACATGTCTTTACTATTGTGAATAGTGCTGCAATGAACATGTCCTTGAGGAGAGGAGGAAGCACAAACGGGTGTTCTGACTCTCCTGGCTCACACAGATGCAGGCCAGGTGAGGCGGAGCCCATGGAAGCAGGTAGTGAGCTGGCACAGGGTGGAATTGGGGCATACCACAGGAGGGCTGCCGGGACTGTGTGCCATGGGCTCATGTCTTATTGATCACAGTGAATATGACTGTGGTGGTGACATTCACAGCAGGGCACCAGCCTCCCTGGGCCTGTCCCTTACATGAAGCCTGGGCTGGGAACCCTCCAGGCCAGGTCCTTGCCTGCAGTGCCAGTGGCCAGCAGCAGGGACAAGCCCACCTGTATTCTGAAGAGGCTTGAATCTGCAAGCTGTGACAACCTTCGTAACGTTCACAACTTGATTCCCATCACAGCGTCGGTAAGGTTCTATCCTAGGATACTTCCTGAGCAAAGAAAAAGAAAAAATTTACATGCATAATAGTGAACGATTGAAAAAGCGTAAATGTTCCACATAAGAGGAAAGGTTCAACCCACTGTAGTCCATATAACAATGTGCCGCTGTTACATGGCAGGCAAAACATATTCTAGCAAATATTTTATAATAATGTGAAAAATGAATGATACCATGTATTTGTAGAAAATTAGAATATAGATTATATATGTGATAAAACATATAGAAATGTGTTTTACATAATTTTAACTAACTATATAGTTCACATTTGTAGATACATGTGGAATAAAACTATATAGATATATAAATAACTATTCCAAAACATTCATAGCAGAGATACTAGAAGAAGGTTCACCAAAAAGGTACTTATTTATGAGTTATTTACGAGTTACTACTAGAGTAATTTTTAAGCTACATATTTTTTAAAAAGAGGAAGAAAGTGATAAATAACCGGCTTGCAATTCCTCTTTTCCCTGGTAGAAATTAAGCAAGCAGCATTAAACACAAGCAAATTTTAAAAACCCCACCTGGCTCCATTCCAGCACTTGGTTTCAGTCCCATCTCCTGCAGCTCTGTGGCCTGGCCAGACCCACCTCAGATGCCACTGGCTCCTTTTTTGCTCATGATCTCTGTCCCCAGGCTCAGCTCTGTGCCCCATGCCTGACACCCCTTGAGTGTGGACCCTGCAGTCCACAGCCTCTAGACAGGTCACTCAGCTACCACCAATAACTCAGAGCCTCCTTAGGACCTAACAAGTGTGTCTCTTATGAATAAAATTACCTATTTCTGGCTGGGCACAGTGGTTTATACCTGTAATCCCAGGACTTTCGGAAGCTGAGGTGGGTGGATCACCTGAGGTCAGGTGTTTGAGACCAGCTTGGCCAACATGGTGAAATCCCATCTCCACTAAAAATACAAAAATTAGCCAGATGTGGTGGCACATGCCTGTAGACCCATCTACTTGGGAGGCTGAGGCAGGACAATTGCTTGAACCCAGGAGGCAGAGGTTGCAGTGAGCCGAGATTGCTCCATAGCACTCCAGCGTGGGCAACAGAGTGAGACTCCATCTCAAAAAAAAAAAAAAAAAAAAAATTACCTATTTCTGCTACACATAAATAAAGGTGTGGGTTTTTCTTGTTTTTTTTTTTTTTTTTGGCTTTTTTTTTTAGATGGAGTCTCACTCTGTCTGTCACCCAGGCTGGAGTGAAGTGACCTAATCTCGGCTCACTGCAAGATCCACCTCCCGGGTTCACACCATTCTCCTGCCTCAGCCTCCCAAGTAGCTGGGACTACAGGCGCCTACCACCACTCCCAGCTAATTTTTTGTATTTTTAGTACAGATGGGGCTTCACCGTGTTAGCCAGGATGGTCTTGATCTCCTGACCTCGTGATCTGCTTGCCTCGGCCTCCCAAAGTGCTGGGATTACAGGTGCGAGGCACCGTGTCCAGCCAAACATAGGTATTTAATTCAAATTTTGGTGAGATACATTCTCGCCAAATATTTAATAGGTGTTAACCCTGTTAAATATTCGGAAGCAATTATAAAAATAATATTGTGCACCTACCATTTTAAAATTCAGCACACATTTTACATCTATTAAAATGCACAGGTATTGATAACAGCAATAGCTACTGACGTGAACTGAGTACCTCACCTGTGCCCATACTGAGGGTTAGGGCAGGGATTCCCTCATCCTCATGCTCCCCATGAACTGCGCGCTGCCCACGACTCAGGCTCAGGGCTGCGGGCTTGCGTGCATTCACTCACACAGCCACCAAACAACCCCAGCAACCTCTGATGCCAGCATCGCTGAGATGCCGGAGTGCTGGTCTTTACCAGGGTCATACCTCTGATGAGGGAGGACCAGGACTAAACACAAGCAGGTTGCCTCCCGAGCTTCACCAATGGGCCACACCACTCCACAGAGCCCTCAGTGGAAGGAGTTTCTGCTCTCCTGCCTGCAGGGTTGTGTGGTGGGTGGAGCGAGTATCCATCTTCCTCATCTTGGTCACGCCCCTAGAGGAAGAGCAGCAGCCAATGAGATTGATGAGCCCATGACACCCACAGGCCACGGCTGCTACCTCTGTGGACAGCCTCAGTCAGAGGTCGCTCCTTAACCGGGGTGCCCTGGGGATCAGGGTGTGCTTTCTCCCTCTTGTCTCCCCACGCGGAAGGGGAGAGGGCAGCAGAAGGAAGCCCACCCTCTCCTACATCTGCCCACAGCCGAGACCCCGCATCCAGGGAAAGGGGCTGTAGGACTTTACTCTGCCTCTTGCTCACACCTCTGGTTGGAGGAGGGAGGGAGCCTAGATCCCTGGGAGCCTACCGGCAGCAGTCAGGAGCTCTGCCTCCCTCCCCCAGCACTCTGCCGTGTGAACACTGCCAGCTCCACTGTCAGGATGAAGCAATGGAGACCCAGAGTGAAAAATCATGCTGAGCACATGGCAGATCAACCTGGGTCCTCATGACTCCAATGCCTTTGATACACATTTACCCTCTGGAATAACAGAATTATAAAACCTAACACAATTTGCTATAAATAGATTAATTCTTCCCCTTTCCCCTGATAGCCAAGACTATTGATAATAAGTCATTTTTAAAACCAATAAAAATTTTTATCTTTAAAATATATTCTAAAAATTGAATTAAAACCAAAACAAATCTTTAAGAAAAATCAGTATTTTCTTTTCTGGAATCTCCTGGCTACTCCCACATATCACCTCCAATTGCACACACAGACTCAGATTCTTTTGTTTTGTTTTTGTTTTTGTTTTTGTTTTTGAGCCGGGGTCTCACTCTATGGCTCAGGCTGGAGTGCAGTGGCATGATCATGGCTCACTGCAGTCTCCATTTCCTGGGCTCAGGTGATTCTCCCTCCTCAGTCTTCTGAGTAGCTGGGAGTACAGGCACACACCACCATGCCCTGCTAATTTTTTTTTTTTTTTTTTTTTTTAAACACAGCGTCTCACTATGTTGCCCAGACTGGTCTCAAACTCCTGGTCTCAAGTGATCCACCCACCTTGGATTCCCAAATGGTCTCAAGTGATCCACCCACCTTGTAATCCCAAAGTGCTAGGATTACAGGCATGAGCCACTGCTCATGGCCTCAGATTCATTTATGTGAAGTTCAGCTCAGAGACCTAAGGTACAGCGTACAGTCTTGGAGCCTTATGGAACACATCCTCTTTCAATATCAAATTAAGGCCGTGGAGCTCACGTTCACCTGAACAGTTTATTTCACGGTGCTACATTTCTATCTGTGTTACAAAACCTTGCAATTATTAAATTACCTGCTCTAATTTTGTTGAAGTAAAATAAATCCACATCATTTTTAGCCTGTGCCAACCTTTCAGTTGTTTTAAAATCCTGCACTTAAACGTTCATTTCTACTTTTCTCTAAAAGAAAACAATTGCGAATGTCTTTTATGAAGAATTCAGCTCAATATTTCAAATAAAAATATAAAATTTCCCCATTTAATTATTTTAGAAATTGCATTGTGATAAAAAAGCTAATGATTTGGGCAGAGACTTTAAAATTATAAGTAATGTTTATGCATGAATAGTGATGTATGATTTAAAAAATTATAAATCTAACAAGAAACATTTAACTTTGAATATGCCTCTATTTTCTTTTCTTATTCATATTCTTTTATCAAACACATGCATTGAACACCTCCTACATCTAGAACAAATAAAAATGAACTAGACTTATTTCTAGACTCCAGAACATTCACTGGCTAGTTCTTCCTTTCCTAGAGAATGTAGGAGCCTCATTCTACCAGGAGAAGGAGGGGGATGCTTGCATTGAAATAGACATTTGCTGAGTCTTATAAACCGAATGAGGAAGCATCCCCGGCAATTGTGTACAAAGATGTGTGAGCATTGCTAGTCTGGGAACATAATGAGTGTGTCATTTCTGCATAGTGGGTGGGTGCAGAGTGGCTGAAGTTGGAGCAGAGGCGGAAAGGTAGTGGCTCTCTAAGGCCATGAATCTCCTACGGAGGATGTGGCCAGACCATCAGCTCCCTCCCTCCAGCTCTCCTGCAACGACCCTGGACGTTTTAGCACCCTGTGGCTGACAGGGTGAGCAGTGCTCACACAGCTGGTATTGTGACTGCTGCCGGGTTTGTCTACTCTTTGGCTCCCTAATTCATTTCCTGCTCAAGCCACCTGATACACAACATCCCTTTGCTGAGGCTACTCTTTCAGGTTTATTGAATTCTAGGGAGTCTAAGAAGGGTCCTCATTCCAGAAATGCCCTATGAACTCGTGATTCTCTAGTAGACATCAGTTTGTTATAACTCTATGGCCTGATCTCCCATCATGCTTCATGGTTCACTAACCATGAACTCTGTGTTTCATGCCTTCCATGAACCAGACACAGGCTCTTTTGGGCAGCCCCATGGCTCCACCACTCCGATGGTAGACGTTAGCAAGTTGCCCTGTGTTGTGTGAACATTGCATGACTGAGTCATCGAAGGAATGGCCAGAGGAATATGAAAGTTCCCAGGGAAATTTCAGACCACATGAAGTCCCTTGCCGCTTTTAGGCCCCTAAATACGGACCTATCATTTTAGCCTATTAGTTTTATTTAAATATTTTGAAGAAAGGCATATTTTTCTTCTTTATTGAAATATAACATGTAACAGAAAACAATAGCCTTTCCAGACTATCAGCAGCACCCTAAAAGGCCTCTCCACAGCCCCTCCCTGTAATTAGCTCCATGTTCCCAAAGAGAACCACCCTCCTGACTTCTAGCACCACACATTGCCTTACTGCTTTTTGAGCTTTCTACAAAATGAATCAATATGTTTTTTTTGATGTCTGGCTTCTTTCCTCAGCATCATATGAGGTTCAACCATGTGGTTCAACCTTATAAGTAGACCAGAAGTTACTTATTAATCCTCCATATGAAGATGGCTTCTTTCCAATTTTTGACTGTAAACATTCCATCCATGTCTTTTGTTGAACATATGCACACATCTCTGTGCTTATATACCTAGCAGTGGAACTGCTGGCCCGTAGGGTATACAAATACCCCATTTAAGTAGATGTTTCCAAGCAATTTTCCAGTGTGTTCCTGCTAATTTACACTCCCACCAGCCATACAGGAGAGTTCCAGTTGCTCCACATCTCCATCAATGCTTAGTGTTTTTTTTTCATCTTTTTTATTTTGGTATTCTGGTTTTGTGAATGGATTCCACATTTTACTTTAATTATGAATTTTTTGATAAATTTTAAAGGATTCATATCATGTGCTTATTGAATATTTGAATATCCTCTTATATAAAATGTGTACTTGTCTATTCTCTAGTTTTCTATTTATATGTCTTCCTTATTAATTTGCAGATATACTTTATATATTTTGAATATAAACCATTTATTGTACCTCTTCACTTACTTATAGATGTCTTTTGGTACACAAACATTCTTAATTTTAATGTACTCAATTTTTATATTTTTATCATTTATACTTAGCAAAATGTATTTATCAAGAAATTTTTCCTTGCCCAAAGAACATGAAGATACTTTGCTATATTGCCTTCTAGAAGCCTTTATTTTTAACCATTCATATAGACCTGCAGTCCACCTGGAATTTATTTTCATGTAATGTAAGAAGAGAGTTTCTTTATTTTCCATGTGGATATAAAATTGAATCTAGTTTTTTTGTTTTTTGTTTTTTAAAAGAAAAACATGTTTTTCTCCACTGTTCTTTAGGCTCACTTTTGTTATAAACAACAAAAAGCATCTGCAAAACAAAACACACACACACACATTCTTATGTATGTGCATTTTGTCTTTTCTGCTGTAATATCAGGAATGCAACATTGCTGAAACTACTGCAACTGTATGTTGTAAATCTGCATGTTTATGGAGTAAGTCCTCCTGATGCGCTGGCTCTTTTTAATATTCTCTTGACAGCTCTAGGCCTTGTGTATTTCTATTCAAATTATAAAATCATTTTGTCAGTTTATACCCCAAAAAGACCTACTGAGATATTGAATCTGCATATCAACTTGTGGATAACTTTAAAATATTCCAATATTTCAATCTTTAAAATAATCCAATTCATAAATATAGACCATCCCTATTTTGTTTAGTATGCATTAGTTAATAGCAATCACATTTTATAGTTTTCTGTGTAGAGACATTTATATCACCGATTTTTTTCCTGGGAAAGTGGTATGTTTATGGTGTTACGTAGGTTATCTAAATTTTAATTTGTCTTTTTGTAGTTGATTTTCTTATATTGACTTCTATCCAGTGATGTGAAGCAAATATTCCTAAGTTCACTTATTAATTCTCATAATTTACCTGAAGATTCCTCTAGAGTTTCTATATCCATAATTGTGTTATCTCAGAATAAGAATTGCTTTGTTTCTTCCTTTTCAATCCATGCACCTATCGTTTCTTTTCTTGCCTTACTACAGTTGTTAGAGGCCCCAGTAAAATGTTGAGAAGTTCAGTGCTAGAAGGCAGCCTTGTCTCCCTCCCAGTACCCAAGGGAAAGCTTTGAACATTTCACCAGTAACTATGATGGTTGCTGTAAAATTTTTGTGAGCTTCTTTTATCAAATAAAGTTTCATTTTTTCTCTAGTTTCTAAGATTTTTATCATAAACAATTATTGAATTTTATGAAAATTTTTTCTCCGTTGATAAAAATGATAATACATAATTCCTCCTTTATTACGTTAATATGGTGAATCACTGATTTTCTAATATAGAATTGTCTTTTATTGTAATGAATCAAATGGGTATGGCGTATTAACTACATCGGTAGTTATCAATGTTTTCTTTATGAAAATCTCCTCAAATTACCTAATTTGAATCTACAATCCATTTCCAAGTATTCAACAACACTGCAGCTTTTTTCATTTTTTTACTTGCAATCTTAGAAGAAAGCAGCATATAGTTAGGTTTCATCTAAGCATAGATAGGCATTTTAAAGATTTAGAGTATGTATAATTAGTGTGTTTACTGATATGGTTGATTTTACCTCTGCCATCTTACTATTTGCTTTATATTACTATTTCCACCCACTCTGTCTTACTTTCAGTTTCTCTTCTTGCCTTATTTTGAATTGATGGAGTGGTTTTTATCCCATTTTCACCTCTACTATTTTTGTAATTAGATATTCTTTTCTATCTTTTTAGTGGTTACCCTAGAGATTGTAGCAGGTATTCTTGACTTGTTAAAAGTCTCATAGTAATTTGTACCTCACCACTTGCCAGATAGTGCAAGAGACCTTTGCACAATTTAAGGACATTTATCATCTCCTGACATCTTTTTTTTCCATAGGTTTTTTGGGGAACAGATGGTGTTTGGTTACATGAGTAAGCTTTTTAGTGGTGATTTGTGAGATTTTGGTGCTCCCATCACCCAAGCAGTATACATTGTACCCAATTTGTAGCCTTTTATCCCTCACCACACCCCCCAGGCACCCCTTCCCCCAAGTCCCCAAAGTCCATTGTATCATTCCTATGCCTTTTCATCCTCATAGCTTAGCTCCCATTTATGAGTGACCATGGAATACTATTCAGCCATAAAAATGAACACATTCACAGCAAACTCTCCTGACTTCTATGTCATTGTTGAAGAGAAATTTACTTCCTGTCTGTAACTTTTTAACTTTAAAAATAATTTCAAACATACATACTAAAAAGGTGCATTCTAGTACAGAGAAACATTGTATTCCTTTTACTTTAAACATTTTTGCCACGTTAGTTTTATCATTTGTTTCCTTGTCTTTCTAGATATTTTTTCATGAGCAATTTAAAAGTACTTGCATTCATTATGCCCCTCAACTCAATACCTCAGTATATATTTTTAATGAGGATGTTTTCTTATGTAGCTAAAATAAAGTTTACAAATTCAGGAAATTTATCACAGATATACAATTTTAAATAATCTACATTTAATATTTTAATATTGTCAATTATCCTTTATAGCATATTTTCCCCCACCACAGGATTCAGTCTGCAATGCCATATCCCATTTATCTTTTGTCTTTGGTCTTCTTTAATCTAGAATAATTTCTTGTCATAAGATTGACAATTTGAACAATACAGATAAGATATTTCATATCTTCTCAGGGTATCCTGATCCAAAGATGCATGATATCCATCTGCCCTTGGCCAATTTTGAGCAATTTATAATGAGAACTCTGACTCCCAAAAATATTAACACTTGTAATCATTTGCTCTAATCTACATTAAAATAGTTTCAGAATTGCTATAAACACATCAGGCAAAACATAAACCTACTACTGAGAGCGCAAGATTTGATTAAAGGTTTTATTCTGAAGAATACAGTCTTGTAATCAAACTACCATCTTTGAGTTATTTGCAATTGATGTTTCCCTTTTACTGAGATTATGAAGTAAGAGTTGCATTCATTTATTTCTATTTGCATTCATTTTTATTTTTTCTTAAAATTGTCAATTTAATGTACTTTTGGAATATATACAATATTAACATATTTCCCAAACTCAAAACTCGATGACATACCTAGAAAATTAACTCTACTCTGGCCACGGGGCTGCATCACCCTGTTCGGCTCCCCAGCATCATCCTGTCCTGATTCAACACACTTTTCCACTTCTCAGCTCATTAACTAACCGTACTATGAGCTCAAGAGAATGGAGTTCATCGCAATGCCAAGCAGTGGCACAGTTTTATAGAGTGCACATGAAAAACACCTCATCAGAACTCAATATCCTCTGCTGCAAACTGGGGATACCTAGAACCCTCCCTCACTTGTCTCACAGAGCTAGTGGGGACTAGGGTGATGGAGCAGAGAAGTGATTGATACTTGGGTCAGGACTAAAGAAGTTACCTAATATTACCAGTGGCATGAAACCATTCGTGACTGAGCTACTTCTCATAAGTATTATAAGTAACCTCTTGGTCCACCTAATTTTGTAACAATAAATGCCTTATTACAGCCATTCTTTTCTGGAAATTATCTATTTGAGGTTCAGAAAATATGTATTCAATTTAAAGGAGCCAAATTTTATTATATTCCCAAGTCTGCTCTCTACTTTTCTATTAAATGATTTTAAGAATGATAAAGAGAGAACAATTGTCATATGATTGGCTCATACACAACTTTGGCCTTGGAAAATCCCTAAAAGTCCCTAAAATAAGCAAACTGCAGTTGGTAACCCAAAATCCAAAGGAACAAAACAACTGTAGTGTTTATACACATTGTGACCCCACTAGCCAATTAAACTCCTGATCGCCAGCAAATCTATTTATTTTTCTTTTTGTATTTGAGTAGAATGTAAACTGTGAAATGGCTTTGCTTTTTCATCTGCATGAAAAAAATGATATGTCCCTTGAAGCACATGGCATGTGGTAGTTCACCCTCAATCCATCCTGGCCACCTACGTCAATCCAAATCACCCACCCCACATTAAGTGAGGGATTGGGATCACCTCCCCAGCTCCTGCCCACATTCTAGGGGAATTCAGTATCAGTGCAGGTGACACAGCCAAGATCCCCAGGACATGTCCCTGGATTGTCTCACCTACAATGATCTTTATTCCCCTCCGTTAAGACTTTAGAAACCCCCATGCCTCAGGGCAGAAATTACAATTTGAAGTATCCGCAGCCCAAACAGATTGACTAGTCCCTCCCATTGGGTGAGGAGTGCACTGCAGTTTGAACATAGCCCAGGAGGCAGAAACTGTGCTCTCCAGGGAGGGGAGAGTTGTGAGCAAGGACCCTTCTGCCAACTGCTGCCCCATGTGAAGGAGCCCACCAGGACTGATCTTCTGGCTTACTAAAGAAGAGATATCCAGACTTTTTTGTACACAAAACCTGTTTATTCAAGCCTGGTTCCACTAAAAGGCAAAACAACCTAGACAGCAGTAAAAGTGTGCTGTGGTCCCAACTAAATAAATAGGCCCTGATTCTCAACTTCCAACCTCTGCTTTCAGCCTCTTCTCATCTCAGGGCTGACCCATTCATGAAATTCAGAACTCTGCCATCCTTCTTGGGTGGCCACTGCCTGTCCTTCTTGCCCAGTTGCTCTGTTCGTTCTTAAGCCTCATCCAGACAGAGACTTTGGCTCTGCCTCCTTCCCAGTCTCTCTGCCACCTGTCTCCACCTGGCCCCCCCAGGCCTTACACCTGGAGGCATCACTTCAGTATCTCCTGGGCCCTCCCTCTCTCCCAGATCTGTCCTAAACTGTGTACCTGTCCACTGACAACAGCCTTCCAGGAACCTTACCCTGCTGTGCTCCTTGGCTGGAGCTCTCTCAAGGACAGATATGTATGCTTCAGCGTCTGCCAGGCCCAGGCTCAGGACTTGTAGAAGGAATGTACTGTGTTCTGGATGTGTGTGTCCCCCCAGAATTCATATATTAACATCCTTACTCCCCAGGTGATGGCATTAGAAGGTGGGGCCTCTGGGGGTGATTAAGTCATGAGGATGGAGCCTCATGAATGGGTCAACATCCTTATAAAAGAGACCCCAGAGAGCTTCCTCACCCCTTCCACCATGGGACAACACAGCGAGAAGGCACTGTCTATGAACTAGGAGTCCTTGCCAGATGCTAAATCTGCTAGCGTCTTGATCTTGAACTTCTCAGTCTTCAGAGCTGTAAGAAATACATTTCTGTTGTTTATAAACCACCCCATTTATAGTAATTTGTTTTAGCAGCCCAAATGGACTAAAAGCATGAAGGAAGATATTTTCCAATTTTTCTAAAAAATAAGATTTAAGATCAGAGCAACCACCCACTAACCTGTTAACCAACGACAAGTTACTTAATCTCTAAACCTCAGTTTTCTCATCTATAAATGGGAGCAATATGACATAGCCCAGAGTTTCTATGAAGAGCAAATGATCTATGGCAGGCCCTAGGCACAGCACATAAAGCATAGAAGCATCCAGCCACTTTTTACTATTATTACTATTGTTGTTGTTATCTTAAATTTAATCAGTGAGGGACATCTTGCTTTCCCACCGTGTGATTTCACATTGGCAAACTTCAGTCTGCTACAATCTCTTCTCTCAGTAATGGGCTGTGGATGTGCAATACCAGCAGGAAGCAGCTTCCCTAGGGCTCTACTACAAGGTGGGCACCAGGGGCACAGCTGGGATGTAGCACTCTTCCTCCCTCAGGTTTTCAGGCTAGTGAGGACCAGCTATCTCACACACAGCCCGTCAGAAAGATACACAAAGTGGCCTGCTGGCCCATTCTCTTGCTGGTCCTGCAAACAAGAGGCTGGGGAACTACTTAAAGAAGATTGGGATTGATTCTCTTGGCCCACACCATAAAATGAGAAGTCATCACTGCGTGGACTTCAAAGCACACAGGGGCCAGGTGCTTCTCAACTACATAATTCTCTATGTCCCTCCATGTTTAAAAGAGGTGCAGGAGTGAATCCAAGGATGGATGACCAGGGTCTTTATGAGAGAGGGGAGGGGGTGTGAATGCAAAGATGGGTAAGGCCTGAACCCGCCTGGGCTCTGGGAGCACAGAGTCCTGGGAGCAGGCAGGGTGGCAGGAAAGCATCGCGCCTCTAGAGCCAGACTGCCTGGGTTTGTTTTATTTTTCCCAGCCCAATTGAGATCCAATTGACAGACGGAAACAGTATATATTGAAGGCATATATGTGATGATTTGATATATGTACACACTGTGAATTGATCACTACAATCAAGCTACTTAACATATCCATAACCTCACACAGTTGCTTTTTGTGTGGGGTGGGGGTTGGTGGGAACACTTAAGATCTACTCTCTTAGCAAATTTCAAGCATGCAATACATTATTATCAACCATAGTCACCATGCTATACATTAGATCCCCAGCACTTATTCATCTTATAACTGCAACTTGGTACCCTTTGACCAACATCTCCCCAGCCCCAGCCCCAACCCCAGCCCCTGGCAACTACCATTCTACTCTCTGCTTCTGTGAGTTCCATTTATTTCCATTTCAAATATAAGTGAGATCATTGACTGCTTGGGTTTAAATTCTGGCTCTGACCCTTCCATATGTGTGACCCTTGGCAAGTGCATACCTAGCTGTCAATTTCTCCTCTGTCAAGTGGTGACAATGTGGGTAGCACTGCCTGAAAATATTGTCACAACAATTAGGTAAAATAATACGAACAATATGCTTAGCACTGCGCCCGGTACATAGCAAGTTCTGGATCGATGTTCTCTATTTTTATTAGTAAAGATGTACATGAATGCAGAATTAGAGCACAAATGATAATGACCATGGGGCTGCACCAAACATTGTATTAATAGAATAAAAAGGGAGCAAGTGCATTGAGGATGAGATGATTCAGTTGGAGATGCAGATGGTGGTGCATAAGAATGAGAATTTGCCAAGTGACAAATAACAGAGAATGTTCCAGGGGGAGAGGGGAGCACGCACAAAGTATAGAAATATGAACGGTTGTTCTTCTCCACCTCACCCTGTGAGTTTTAACAAAGGAAACAATCCCCTGACAGCTCGGCAGATGGAAAGCAGCAACTATCAGCCAAGATTAGCCAGGAGTTAGTTACAAGGCCTCTATAAGACTTTAAGAGAGGGATCCAAGCCTTGGCATTTGTGCAGTTGAGCTATTTAAAAAATAGCTACTTTTATAATACGGCATGTGGTGAGGTCACTTCCATTTTTCACTAACTGAGTTAATGTTCTTTGTTGGATGTTAGGCCTGGTTTTCCCCCAAGCCCTGCAGAAAGGAAGGCTGAGTCCACACTCAACCCACACTCAAGGGGCCACTGTCTGGCTATGAAAGCAGTCTGAGGCATAGCAGTCTCTCCTAGAATCATTGTGTGTTGGCTCTGTCCTGGTGTGCCCCCGACTGATCAGGGTACCTTCAGCTTCCTTGAAAACACCAGGACACAGACCAAAGCTTTGAGAAAACATATGACTTTTTAATTATCTTGCTTTTATTCTTACCTGTATTTAAATTCCAGGTGCCCTAATCTTATTTTTGTCTTTTTTCTTTCCCCATTATTATGATTCCATAACCCATACTTATTAAACCAACTTATCCATCTCACATCAGACTAGATGTTTTTCCTTTCCCATAAGTTTTGCAATGAGTTACTAGAAAGCGCACCTTTGTCAGGTGACATGGAAGGTGTGGGCGGGTGTAACCACAGACTCACGCACGAGTGCCTGCCATGAGAGACATCAGGCCCAGATGCTCTTCTCCCTGGGAGTCCTGGGCCCACAGGAGTTGAGAAATTCTTCTCTCCAGGGGTAAGACTGCAACATATCAAGGTTCAGTCCATTCCCACGCAAGGGATGAGGAGCAGCAAATTTAGGGGTCTTTGGCAATGTCCTCTGTATTCCTAATTCCTTCCAACAGGTTTTCATCAAGGATAGAGCCATTTCAGCCAACCAGTCAGGCCAGATGAGCAGAAGTTCCCAGTGGCTGCATCGTAACTGCTGAACCCAAAGCTGCTCCCTTGTGACGAGCCTGCTCCCCTGTTCAGGCCACCTGCAGGTGTCTCTGACCTCTGTTGGGACTCAGGCAGGGTGGGGCAGCCCTAAGCAAAATTTGAATGCAGAGTCCACCAATTCTTGGCTGTGACCCCTAGAGAAAGTTCATCACTGTGCTGTCAATTTCTTCACTTGAAAGGGGAAATTTTCTGCATCACAGGATGTCTGTAAAATGCATGTGAAAATACACACCGAGTAGGTGGCACATTTTTATGATTTACAAATTTTATCCAACTACCATATTCAATTAAACTGTGATTCCAGTGGGTGTCTTAGCCAGCTCAGGTTGCTATAACAAAACATCACAGACTGGGTAACTTCAACGACAGAAATTTATTCCTTACAGTTTGGGAGGCTGGAAGTTCAAGATCAAGGTATTGGATAACTCGGTTCCTAGTGAGGGCTCCCTGCCCAGTTTATAGAAGGCCGCCTTTTCACTGAGCCCTCACACAATGGAGAGAGAGATCATGTCTCTTGTGTCTCTTTTTATAAGGGCACTAATCTCATTCATGAGGACTCCACCTTCAGGAAATAATTACTTCCTATAAGCCTCACCTCCTGATATCATCATATTGGTGGGTACAGCTTCAAATGTGAATTTTGGAAGGACACAAACATTTGGTCCATAGCAGTGGCCAGAAAGCAGAAGGGGGTGGGAAAGAACGAGCCTCAAAAAGAATACAGACTCCTGTGAATCTATTCTTGACATTACTTCCTTCTCTCTCAGCAGTATTATTCAACCCCACGACTTCTAAATTGTTTGCCAGCCCAGATTTCCCTCCCAGAGATGAAAATCACATGCTAAAGGGACCCTCAAGCCTCTGGTGAGTGAAACCAGAAACACAGACCATCCTTGGTACTGTTTCCATATGGCCAGCATGGCTATGACCGGAGCCCCCATCCCCAAGCAGTGAAACAAGCCAGGGCAGACAAAGGACACAGCAAGGCATAGGCAGGTCTCATTTCATATGAGCGTCTCAGGGTCAAGGTTAGGGCTTGCTTCCCATGCACACTGCACTTGGAATCTGGAATATATTTGGTGCTCAGTAAACTTGGATTTTCTATGTGAACGATTTAAATGAGTCCCTGCTGCAAGAGCACAGTGTTTCCACGCTTGCTGTTCTTTTGAACAACCACTGTTCACTTTCACATCTCCCTGGGCTGTCATTGCCTTAGGAGGCCTGCACTGGTCCCTGACATAGACAGACCCTCACTGTTAGGGTCCTGGAGCACTGGAACCCTCCTCTCATAGGACACAACACACTCTAGTGAAATGGCATAGGACCTCTGTTTCCATTGGGACAGGAACTCCATGGCAGGCTTCCCTTGCAGGATGATGGATCACTGTGGGCTAACGGAATATTATACAAGGGAAGAAGCCACTGATTCTGTTTGAGCTGATCAGGGGAATGTTTGTGGAGACACCCTTGAGGGGCTTATCAAGTCAGCATGAGTTTTCCAAACAGACCAGAAAGATAGGAAAGTCCTGTGGAAGAAAACGCAGGCGTAAAGAGCCAGCGGTGTGCCATGGCCCATGCATTTGGAGACCAGTGGAAGTTTAATGTGGCTGGAGTAGCAGGCAAATGTGCCAAAGCAGATTTGCACAGGAGGCGGTGCAGGACTAGTCACGTTCATCATGCCTAACGTGATTCTGACCCAGGGCCAATCCCAGCAGACACCTGGCAATGACCAGAGACATTCTTGGTCATCACAACTGGGGAAGTGCTACTGGTATCCAGGGAGTGTTTCTCAGGGATGCTGTTAACAGCCTACAATGCACAGGGCAGCCTCCCACAGTAAAGTTACGCTGCCCCAAATGTACATGCTGCTGAGGTTGAGAAACCCTCCACTCCTGCAAGGCAGGATTAACACAGGACTGACCTCGCCATGGCCACTTGGGGCCTTCGTGACCCCAGCTGTGAAGGCCAGAGGACAGGAGAAAAAAAATGCAATGGGGACCAGTAGAGCCAAAATAAGGCTTGTGCTTTCTGGGCTCTGGCCCAGTGTTGAGCCACTGCGTCCTCTGCCTCACCTGAAGGGGCTGCATCAGGAGCAAGAAGCCTGGCCACAGCCTTCCAGTCAGGTCTTCGCTATGGCTGCAGTCCATTTAAAACATTTTGTGACCCTAACTTTCCTCAGTGCCACTGACCTTCCTGCATCCCTCATGAAGCATAAACTCTGTGTCTGTGCTCTGCTGAGTTCAGTGATGGCCCTGCAGGCACCAAGGGGCCTATTGTGGAGGCCCTGGGGGGCAGGCACAGTTGGGAGGAGAGACGTGATGGCAGGGCCCAGCTCACTCAGAGTGCTGACAGTTAACAGACTCTCCTACAACCCAAGAGGCATCCGTTCCCATTCAGAAGCAAGGATGCTGAGGACTTGGCCACACCAATGGCTGGTTGAGGGTCACCCATGGTAAGGGATGAAGCCAGAGGCCCAAACACCAACACCAATTCAAAGGTGGTCTTTGAATCACTTGGGGCCACTCATGATGCCCTGTAACAGCCTGAGCAAACTCATTCTTCATTTGGTTGGTAGAAAAAGATTCTGAACTGTAGCAAGATAGAGAATTGTTCTCACACTTGATTAAAATACAATTGCTAGCTGAAATCTGCAGTAGAGTTTTCGAACTCTCATATGGACATGGGAAGAGAAAGAAAGGCCAACAGAATAGTAAAAAGACTCTGGGATGCATGAAAACAAATTGTAAACATATTTAATTTTTATTTAATTTGATAAGTAGTCCTCTAATTCTTGGAACTTCAGAAAGTCACACCTGGGAGCAATCATGTTTGCAGAATAGGTACCAACTCACCTTTAGTTGTTATTTCTTCTGATAACAAATCACATTTTTGAGTCACAAACCAATATGTGTCTCTAACTCATTAGTGTGTGTTATTTTGTCTTTAAAAGACCCAGAGAACTTCCCTGCATACCCAGTTGGAGTGTCTGCTTATTGATGAGAACACTGATGATGACTTGGAGGAGTTCATTTTACCTTTGAAGGATTGGACAATAGAAGCAATTTAAATGTGAGTTGTTCTCACTCCATTTAGTTAACACTTGTTTCATAAGGACTAAGATTACAAAGCTGACATTTATTTTATGTCAAATAACCACAGAAACCTGTGCACTAATACCTGCCTTCATGCTGCTACAGTTGAATGATGGTGAAGAATGCCAGCAAAAAAATCTCTCTTGGAGATTATGTGGGGATGTAATGAATGTAAGACTAGGCCCCTGAAAAATAAGATAATTAAGTTGTGGCTTTTTATTGCGCTTTCATTCTGATTGCGGCCTGGATCAATGTCAAAAAATTATGAATAAGCATAATGCCTGGCATATAAAAGGTGTTTAATAAATACCTATGAATAAATAAATAATATAAAGACGTGAGGTATTGAAAGCCTTGGATTTGGATGTCCTGGATTTTTACACTAGCTAGCACTGGGACTGGCTGACTAAGTCAATTTAGGGGACCTACTTCACTGTTCTGAGTCTCACTTGTGCAGTTGTGTACCAAGAACTTCAGACTTGGTTAAACCACCATCAAGTTTATTGAGAGCCTCCTACGTGTATGAGCCTAATGGTATCCACTTTAAATATATATAATGGTATCCACTTATTTAAATATAAATATAAGTATCCAAATATTTAAATGGTATCCACTTTAAATATATATAAATACATCCACTTTAAATATATATATTATCTTCACCTTTTTTAATTGTTTGCTACAAAAATAAAAATGTCTTCCTTCTTCTAATACAGTTATGATTCTTTATGAAAGTAGAAATCAAGATGCAGCTACTAGCTGTGCCCAATGGAAAAATGTATTCAAACATAAAATTCAGCCATAAGGGTTTGACTTGCAGAAACCTCACCTGAGGATACAAAAATACAAAACTAGAAACAGAAGCTTTTTAGCTAAGAAGTGAATGAACTGAAAGAATCAAGGAATTGCTCCCACCCTTGTACACAGACACACACACACACACACACACACACACATCTTCAGGGGAAGTATAGTTGTCTCCACTCTCTTCCCACTGCTTTATGCCCTAGCCACTTTGCCATGGTAGTCTTTCTAAAATTATCTTTAAAAACTGTAAAATTACTCCCTAACCACCCCCTAGCATGAGGCTCCTCTTTGCCTCTGCATTTTGGGGAGGGAGTTTTTTTCCTCTTCTTGCCACCTATCAAAACTCCATCAGAAACTTTTTCTCCCCCTATGACTCCCTCTCTCATACTCCCATACACACAGTTTCTGCTGTTCTTTATGAGAAAGCTGTCGTTGCTTTGTAGGAGAGATTTGAGGAGGTCTCAGTGGGAAGGCCATCACTATTCAGCTTTGTATTCCTTGAACCGAGCAAGAAGCTGGGCTCATGGCAAGTGTTCATGGAATGCATACATTAAGTGGAGGGTGTGGCAAGTCCACACTGGTATTTCCCATGCCTGGTAACAGTTATGGGGTGGTTGAAAGGTCTTGGGATTGCCTGTGTGCCCAGTGAGAGTCTGACCCATTTCACAGAGCAAAGAAAATATCCATTATCTGTCCTCCCACCTTCCTCTCTGCAAGATTTTGGAGGGAGGACAGAGGTATAAAGAATATAGATGTTTTAAAACCATGACTTTGAACAGGACAGAGAGAAGAGAGTCTTTTTAAGTCAGAAGCTTGTTAAATTACAGCCGCTGGTTCTCAGTACTGAGCTTTGGATTTCATTCATTCATTCAGCCATTCAGCAAGATTTATTAAGCACAGTCTGGGACAGGGTTTATATTAGTTGTTAGGGCGAAGGGATGACTAAAATATGGTTCGCCAAAAACATATCTACCAGAAGACAAAAAATGAGAATGAGGCAAATGTGCTGAGATTGAGCACGATCAGAGCTTGAGAGGGAATAGTCAGCACTGTAAGCGGAGCAACACAATGGACACATGAGCAACAAAGATCTATCCTACCTGTGTTATATTTAAACTGTACGAATAGATTATTCTAACATTATCAGGTTTACATAGCATTATTATCTAATATTAAGCAAATTAATTGGCTAAAGAACAAAAGAAATCTTGGCCTCACTGAAAGGAAAAGTTCCCTTGTCCCCCTGGCAAGGCGTGCCACAGCGGGTGTGGCTCGCTTTTTCGGTGCCCCGCTGCTCAAACCTCTAGAGGGGAGCATGCAGACCGGCAGGTTGTGGGGCTCCAACCCCACGGCAGTGTCTAGGGGTGGATGTTTACAGCTCCTGAAGCCCCAGTGGGCGTGTGTTACAGAGTGCTCTTTTAGTTTTGCCGTCGGTGGGCGGCTGGTGTTAACCAGCTCAATTAGACACTCTGGCTTATCGCAAGGACAGACAGCTTTCTGTATCCCGGGGTTCTTGCCTTGGTGTACCAGGAGAATTAGATCACACATGGGCTTGGAGAATGAGTGCAAGGTTTTATTCAGTGGAAGTAGCCCTCAGCCCATGGGGGAGCCAGAAGGGAGATGGAGTGGGAAGGTGGTTTTCCCCTCGAGTCGGTCCACTCAGGGCCAGGCTCTCCTCCGACCACCCTGGCCAAACTTAGTGTCGTTCTGCCAGTTGATGGCCTGCCAGTCTGCTGGGGTTGTCAATGTGCTCTTACGCCGGTACGTTCCTCTCGACATCCAGCCGCTTGTGTCTTCTTCCGCTGGTGTGTTCCTGTCAGTGTCCAGCTGCTTGTGTCTGTGCCCACTAAGGTCTCGGGGTTTTCACA
Source organism: Pan paniscus (assembly GCF_029289425.2). Lineage (NCBI taxonomy): Eukaryota > Metazoa > Chordata > Mammalia > Primates > Hominidae > Pan > Pan paniscus. The sequence goes on from NC_073255.2 coordinate 51,998,462, forward strand.
GGTACAGGATGGGGCATGGCGGGCCAGGGTGCTCTTGGGAAATGCAACATTTGGACGCTAAGGCAGGAGTGCCTGTCCTTACCTATGTCCCTGGGCCCAGGCCCAGGGCTGGAGCCCTCACTAGGGACCCACCCTTCTCCTCCCAGCACTTCCCTGCCGTCCTCCCGTATCATCATGACACCATCAGATGGTGTTGAACCACACTCAGCACGTACAGTAGCAGCCAGCTCCAGCCACCACTTACAACCAAGAAGTCTAACACCTCCTCAGCTTCTCCTTTGACAACACTGGCTCATACGTGGTCATCTGGTATGCTGGTTTCATATGCTGAAGGGCCTAGAGCAGGAAAGAACAGAAGCCCCGGACAGAATTTCTAATAACTATGCTGCCAAACCCAAACCACACCAGAGAAAGGATTTGTTTTTCACATGGAGCTCTAAAGCATTTTTCTCAATGCTTATGACTACCCTTTCATCTAAAAGCCTCATTTGGCCACATCAGATGGTGATTCCCGAGTAGTTGAGACTATTGACCCTGGATTGTACTGGGACTTCTCCCAGGAAGGTCTTCTGTCCTGGGAGCTTCTTGACTCACCTTCTCAAGAAAACAAGCTCCCATGACTATACCCTCATCTATTTTGGTGCACTGTCTTATGGTGACTGTATCCAATGGAGAAACTGCCTGAGGAGTTGGACGATGTCTCAAGATGTCCTCGACACGTATCAGTAAGGGAGGTGGGTTATTACTGCAGGTGGAAAAAGACAGGCACTTCCCTCCCCACCTTCCCAGGAGGTGACATGGTCTTTTTCTCTATGGAGAAACTAAAAGTAATCAAAAAATTTCTTGCCTTCCTTGTCCTCACCATTTTATTATTCTTTATGAATATATCTTCTATATAAATTTTAGAATCATCTTATCAATTTAAATAAAGAACACTGAGAATACTGATACATGAATCTAGGGAGAGATCAATATATTGGTAAATATCCTGCATATTTTTGCTAGACATTTTCCTGGCATTTGATATGATACTAGACTATTATCAATGATGATTTATCTTCACCTTTTCTAATTGTTTGCTACAAATATAAAAATGCAAATAATTGGCTCTCTCTCCTTTCTCTCCTATTTGCCTCCTTTGCATCTTCAACCCTCACTAGAAAGGGGCCAACTAGTCTCCACCTCTTCTATAACCCATTCACATTTCTCTCTCCCGAATCATTCTTCAGAAACAGCTGTCTGTCTCTACAAGCCCTAATGATATCTCCATCATCAAGTTCAGTGGCCTCATGTCAGCTCATGTCCATGCCTTCCTCACTTTCTCTGACTTATCTGATATTGTTGACTGGTCTCTTCTCTTGTCTTCTGGTAATCCATTCTCAATTTTGCCCCTTATCTCTCTGATTGCATTTCACGAGTCTTTACTCTCTTTCTTAAACATAGTTCAACCCAGGAGCTCATCCTCTCTCCTGTTCTGGTGCTCAAGTCTTGAGTGTTGATTGTTATAAATGATTTGGATGAGACTGCAATGGTTTTAACTGGTATTTGTGCTATAACAATGTTTTTACATTCAACCAAGCATATATTATAGAGTGTAAAAGCTGAATTTCAAAATAAGGTCTTCGAGGAGGTTTTGCACTTGGAGTAAATATCTGCACTTCATGTTACCAATTCACACTCCAGTTCTAATTAGATATATTTTGGTGGGAAGTTTTCAGAAGCATCCTAGACAATCAAATTTTAATTTTTCAAGTTGTAATAGGAAATCCAGACTCAACACTCCCCTTCCACAATTCTATTCCTTCTATATTCATGCTACTTTCAATCAAACTGAACTTGGGCATATCCAACATGAGCCTGACTGGAGTCATGAATGTTGAGAAAGAACCATAACAGTCTAAATTGGGTGGTCTGAAACATGTCATTCATATGTATGAATACATAGATTTGATTCCCTTTTAGCCAATTTTTGAAACTAAATGAAATGTCAAAGAGCAAGGTCTTGCTGTGGACTCCCATGGGGGTGAAATAAGCATGAGAGAATCAAGCTAGGATAGAATTGGAGAGACACATTCAGTTAATTTTTAAATGGTTTCATTTGCCTATTATACTTGTAAATAACATATTTAAACTCAGAATGCTTATGAGGAAAACTTGCCTTCTAATTAATAACTCACATTGGGATAATATTCATGCTTGGAATTTAAAACTTTCTCTCTTGGACTATTACCAAACATAAGAAATTTTATTCCAAGAGATAATTTTTGCATAATGATCTATTTCCAAAGAAATACAATAATACTCATTACATCTCTTCCAGATGCAATATGCCAGCACCAGCACCATCATTTCAGAGTGATACTGTCACATGCCCATTCAAACAAAATAAAATTTCCATCTGGGCAGATAATTTGGTTAAAATAAGAACTTTACTGATGAGTGCTTGCTTTATGTCTGCAAACTCTTTCCAGAAATCTACAAAGGGGAATGTTACATTTTAGTGCTTATAAATAGAGAGAGCCATCTTCTTTGATTTGTTGCGTGTTTGCAATGTTGTTATGTTTACTTGCTAGAAATGACAGGACTTACTGGACATCCTGGATAGTGTCTGTGCCAGCAATTTCACATCCATTAGTCAGGGCTAAAGAAAGTATGAGATACGTGGGAATGTCTTATTGAACTCCAACACAGTCATTCTATTGCTGTTGTCATTTTAACTTTTTCTTCACTCAAAAATATATGAGTGTTATCATTTTATTACAACCAGATTTTTTTTCATTTTATCTGTGATGAGGTCATTAAGGCTGGCTAGCTCTAACCTCATTTTCAACTATGAATTCAATAATATTTTAGAAATTCTAAATTTTTAAATTATTGAACTATAACTAAGCCTTCAAAAATATTTTCAACTTTTTAAATTTTAATCAATTTTCAGAAAATCAAAAGTCAAAAAAATGTTCCAGTATGAGTTCCCAAAGCTGGAATTCCATCCAGACTGGCATAAACTAAAGTAACTAATGAACTTGAATTAGAACAGAGCTGAAAAATGCACTGGTTCAACTCCACGGCACAGCTCCTCTATTTTGTTTCAGGCTCTCTGTTATAAAATAAAATAAAATGCTGAATTTGACTTCAGAGTCTATTTTTATTTAGCATTTCACAAACTTACACACACACACACACACACACACACACACACACACACTCTATTGGGCTAGAAATAAAATCCTGCTTCGGTTTGATTTCATGTTGACCAATCCTCACCCATTTATCCCCTAGTCTTTCCCCTATCAATCTGAAAGAGATATTTTCTCTGTCTCTGTCTCTGTCTCTCTCTCTGTCTCTTTCCCCACCTACTTCCATCAGAATAACCATCACTCCAACCCCCATGTTAATCAATTTTTGTCATTTTTATATTATTTTAATTTTATTTATATATTTCATATTATTTATGTAGTATACATTCCTAATTTATCACAGTTTTTAAATATTATCAAAAGAGAATTTATATTTAATATTTTAGCTTTTTTAACTTTCTATGATTCATCCATATTGTATATAGTTTAGTTCATTTATCTTTCTCCTTTTTAAGATTCATTTGTGTGACTATACTAGTTTATTCATTCATTCTTCTAGAAGAACATTTGAGTTATGCCCAACACTTCTCTATGAATTTTCTCATACACTGTATTGTGTACAAGGCTTTCTCTTGGGTAGATATGGAATTCCTATGTGGTAGGATATGTGGATGTCCAGCCCTAGGAAGTGACATTAACCTGTTTTCTAGAAAGTCTCTATGATGTACAAACCTAACAGCAGTGAATAATAGGTCCTCCCCATCCTTCATAAGGAGACACTTTCCAGCTTTGCCAGTCAGATGAATGTGAAATAGGGTCACCTTGTGGGTTTGACTTGCATTTTCTTTATCAACAGTTATGTTGATTTTTTTCAGACATCTATTAGAAATTGGTACTTTCTCTTCTGTGTGTTGAATACTAATGGCTTTTTTGTGTGTGGTTTGTACTTTCTGTAGTGATGCTCAGAATTTTTAAAATTTATTTTCAATACTGACTTTTCATTAGTTATGTGTTTGTTGAGAATATCTTCTCCCAGCTTTTAGAGGGTCTTTTCATGTTCTTTAATTTTAAAAACTCTTATTTTGAGACAGGGTCTCACTATGTTGCCCGGGCTGGCCTTGAACTCCTGGGCTCAAGCGTTCCTCCCGCCTCAGTCCCCATTATAGCTGGGATTACAGGCAGGTAATGCCATACCCAGCAGTCTTCATGTTTTGGGAGTGGTTCATGAAAGTTTTCATTTTCAGTACAGTCAATTTTATTAAGTATTATATAGCCTATATTTAGGTATTTTGTTTAAAATGACTTTTGCTGCGTAAGGACTAAAATATCCATATTTTCTTGTGAAACTTTTACAGCTTTACTTCTTCTCTTAACTTTTAATTTTGAAATGACTATAAATTCACAGGAAATTGCAAACTTTATAGATAAGTCCTCTCACCCAGTACCTCTCATCCAATTTCTCCCAATGTTTACTTCTTCCAAAGCTCTAGTACAATATCAAAACCAGGAAATTGGAATTAGTATAGCATAAATATGCTGTTCTGTGTCATTTTATGACATGTGTAAGTTCACATAACCCCACAACATTCAAGGTGCAGGCTGGCCCACCACCAGCAAGGTCTCTGTGCCACCTCTTTATGGCCATACCCATCACGTCTCACCCATCTCTTTCCCCACCTAAGCATCCCTAATTTCTGGCAAATGCTAATTTATTCTTGTTTCTCATCCTGTCACTTTAAAAATGTTATATAAATGCAGTCATACAGTGTATGATATTTTAAGATCAACCTTTTTTACTCTCAGCATAGTGCCCTTTAGTTCCATCCTAACTGTATGTATCAATGATTTGTTGCTTTTTATTTCAAAATAGTATGCTATGCTACTAATGTACACAGTTTCTTTAACTATTGATCTATCATAGGATGTATTGGTTGTTTTCAGGTTTGAGCTATCACAAATACAGCTGCAATGAACATTCATGGACAGGTTTTTGTATGGACATAAGATTTCATTTTTCTAGGATAAATGTACCAGAATGTGAATTCTAGGTTGAATGGTAAGGGCACATATATGTTGGTTTTTTGGGGTTTTTGTTGTTGTTGTTGTTGTTGTTGTTGTTTTTGAGACTGAGTCTTGCTCTGTCACCAGGCTGTAGTGCAGTGGCGCGATCTTGGCTCACTGCAACCTCCAACTCCCTGGTTCAAGTGATTCTCCTGCCTCAGCCTCCCAAGTAATTGGGATTACAGGCACGCACCAGTACACCCAGCTAATTTTTATATTTTTAGTAGAGATGGGGTTTCACCATGTTGGCCAGGATGGTCTTGATCTCCAGAACTCGTGATCCACCCGCCTTAGCCTCCCAAAGTGCTGGGATTACAGGTGTGAGCCACCGTGCCTGGCTTATACATGTTTTAAAGAAACTGTCAAATTATTTTCCAGAATGGCTGTAGGATTTTAAATTTGCACCAACAATATACTATAGGACCCAGTTTCTAACACATCCTCACCAGTGCTTGGTAACTAGTCTGCTGGTATCAACATTTTAGCACTTGTAGTGAAGTTTGGAACACGTACCATTATGATCCTTTACGCTGCCCCAATTATAATTAACTGAAATATTTCCTCTACATGCATTGAGGACCACATCAGACTGTGGTGAGATGTTTGCTTTAGCTGTCATAAACAATTTTGAAAACTCAAAAGGAGAGAAAAGGTCCATTATATTGACCCTCTTGCTCTTTCTTATATGCTTTCATCCACTCTAATGTCCCAAGAGTCCTTTTATTAAATCATTTTCTTTCTGTTTAGAGAACTTCATTTAGCCATTGCTTTAGGGCAGGTCTGTTGGCAACAAAGTCTCTTAGATTTCCTCATCAGGGAATGTCTTGATTTCCTCTTTATACCTAAAGTGTATTTTCACTGGGTATAAATTGACAATTCTCTTCCTTCAGCAACTGAAGAATACTGTGTCGCTTTTTTCCTGACTTCCTTGATTTATGATTTTAAAAAATCTGCTTGCCTTTGAGTTGTGTTTCACCTGTAGGTAATGTGTCATTTCTCGCTGATTTTCAAAATTTTTTCTTTGTCTTTAATTTTCAGAAATTTAGTTATGATGGGTCTTGGAGAGGATTTCCTTAGGGTTATCCTGTTTGAGGTTTACTCAGATTATTGAATCTGTAAGTATATGTCCTTTTGCCAAATTTCAGAAATGTTTCGCTGTTACTTTTTCAGTACTTTTTCTAACCATCCTCTTTGTTCTCTCTTTCCAGGGCTCTGATGATACAAATGCCATGTCTTTTGTTAGAGTGAGTCACCAGTCCCTGAGGCTTGGCTCAATGTTTTCAGTGTCTTCTCTCTCTGTTGTTCAGATTGAATAATTTCTGTATTATTCAATTCACTTTCTTATCCACTGAACTGCTTTTTTAAGTAATTGTATGCCCATTTTGGTTTATCTTTATGTCTCTATTTCTTTAACACTTTTTTGTTTGGGGAGAGCCTTTTTAAATTTGTTTCAAGACTGTTCATGATAGCACATTGAAGAATATTTACCACAGCTACTTCAAAATCTTGGTCAGATCATTCTAACATCCTTGTCACCTCATTTTTGTCATATTCATTGTATTTTATTCTCCAGGTTGAGATCTTCCTGGTTTTTTAAATGACCAGTGATTTTTTTGTTGAAACCTAAATATTTTCTTGTTATGGCATGAGAGTCTGGATCTTACTGAAACCTTCTTTTTGGCAGGCTTTCTCCAACACAGCTGCAGCAGAAGTAGAGGGAATTGCTACCTCATTACTGCCAGGTGGAGCTCCATTGACACCTGAGCCAAGCAGGGGGCTCCTTCTTATTGCTGGGCAGGGTTGGAAGTTCCTGCTCCCCTTATGGTCTTCATTGAAATACAGTAGGAATGGTCTGGTTACCACTGGGCAAAAGTTTAAGTCCTGAGCCTCTATTCAGCCTCATCAGATACCACCCTGTGAGTAGAGAAGGGTCCCTCAATCCTGATGGGTTGATGGGGAAGCCCAGGCCCCATGTAGCCTCCACCAACGCCAAGGAGGAGCGTTGCTACTGGCCAGGAGGGTGAAATACTGGCTCCTTATATAGCCTTTTCAGATACCATCCCCGGGGAGCAGGTGTTGAAAGGCCCCAGCACAGCCTCTTGACGGAGAAAGTCTAGGATCCTCCCAGCCTTTGTCAGTGGAGGAGGGGACGGTGCCATAGTTTTTCCTGTGATGTTCAGCTGCAGTCAAGCAGTTATTGCCTTTCCTGATCCTTTGACTAAAGGGGTCAGGATTTTCTTGAGGCCTTTTGTCTGTGATGGTTGGCATTCTGGGTTCCTGGCTTCTTCAACACCCAGTCTGGGTCATATGAGGGGCAAAAAGAGAACCCAGGGAACTCACCAGCAGGCTGTTCTTTGGGGCTCGTGGCCCCCAGCCAGTCTGTCTCTTCTCTCCATCTTTCAGAGTCTTCTTATGTTTGTTTCATATATAATGTCTAGAATTGTTAAGTTCCAATAGAAAAATGGTGTCTACTCCATTTTCCCAGAAATACAGTCTATAACTTTAGATTCAACAATCGAATCCTTATTTTACTAGAGTTAACTTTTGTATTAATATATAAAGTGAGGTAGAGCTCCAATTTTAATTTTTTTATGAATAACATATTTTCCAAGTTTATTTATTGAGCTCTTACTCTTTTATCTACTAATATTTGCAATGTCTATCATATTTTGGGACTCTTTTTCCATTATTGGTTTGTCTATACCTACACCTTTACCAAACCATCTAAATTGCTACAAAATACATGGTAAGTTCTGGTTTCTGGAAGTTCAAGTCCTCATGTAGTGTTTTCCTTCACAACTGGCCACTGTAATCTTGGTCCTTTATTCTTCTGTACAAAATTTAGAATCTTATCAATTTGATAGAAGAATACTAACTCTGATAGCTTTCTAATCTATACATAAATTTAGAAATAGTTTAAATATATCATTAGCTATCTTACACATATTGTTAGTTTTTTCCTGAATATTTGATATTTTATGAACCTATTGTAAATGATGACTTCTCTTCATTGTTTTTAATTGTTCACTACAAATACAAAAATCTGTCTTTTATAGTTGTTTTATACACAGCCAATTTGCTCAATACAGCTATTATGTTTGATAATGTTTTGTAATTAGATAATTTAGAGGTTTCTATATAAATACATCATATGCAAATAACATTCCTTGTTCCTCCTTTCCAATCTCTAAAGCATTTTACTTACATGGTTGCACTGACTAGAAATTCCAACACAATGTTGAATAAAATTTGTGATATTAGGCATCCTTAACTCATTCTAAAATTCAAAGGGAAGCTTTCTAAAATTTCCCCATTTAGAAATATGTGTGCTTTTTTTTTAATATCCTCTACCTGGTTAAGAAAGTTTCCTTATATTTCTAAATTACTAAGATTTAATTTTGATGAAAATCCTACATTTGATTATTAATTCATGGAGAGTCATATAAAAAAACTTTTTTCCATATATTCAAATTATCATATTGTTTATCTTCATAAATCTATAAATGGAATGAATTACACTTATAAATGAATTTTTCAATGAATATTAGACAAAATACAATTTGATCATGAGTATTACCTTTTTACAAAAATTGGTGGAAATATCCATATAGATTTATATAAGTATATGCACACACAAAATTATAAAATTTAAGAGAAAAATGATTCTGTGTGACCATTTCTCATAATATTTTTGTCTGGCTTTGATACTAGGATTCATTGGCTTCAAATGATTAGGTAAGTTTTCCATCTTTTCCAGTTGTCTATAAAAATCTGTATAAAAGTGATCTCTACCTTGAAAGCTTCACAGGCCATATGGTCTGATTTATGGAAAGGTTATTGCTTCATATTCTTAGTTATATAAATATTCAAGTCTTCGATACTTCTCAAATAAATTTTGCTAAGTTATATTATTTTAGAACTTCTTCCATTGCCTCTAAGTTTTTGACACTGGTGGCATACATTTATTGTTAAAATTTTTCTTATAGGACCTTTGAAATCACTTAAGGTTCTACAGTTCTGTGCTCCTGTTCCTTCCTCTTTCCTTTTCTTCTCTTGGTCTATCTTGTCATAGGTGTTCTGTTTTACAAGTCTTTTCAAATAATCAACTTGTAGCTTTCTTCTTTGTTATAATCTTGGTTTCTATTTTAATTATTTTACTGTTTTATTATTATCTTGTTCCTTCAAATTTTTAGTTTTTTTGTTCTTTCTTTTCTTAAGTTCATCAATTGCTTATTTATTTTTACAATTTCTATTTTTATATATAAATATTTATGAATATAAATCACCTCAAAATGCCACTTTTGCTTTCCCTAAAATATTTGATATGTAGTAACTATATTATTCAGTTATAGGTATTTTTAAATTTCTGATATGATTTATTGTTTAATCCAAGGGGCTTTAGAAGGATGCATGGTTTTTATTTAAATTTGTAAATATAACTGCATCTTTCACTAATACTTAGAGTTAAATTCTTATTTAGTTATGATTTGATGAGAGAATGCAGGAAGTATAATCCTTTTTATTTTTGAACTGAGACTTCTCTGCAATTATATCTGATGAACTTTCTAAATTACCTATATGCCTTAAAGAAAAATTAGACATTTTATAATTTTTGAATTTTTTACTTTAACTATAAAGCTATATTAGTTCTTATGTTTTTATACATGCCATTAAATTTTTTCAAATTAATGAACTTATCATCTATGAATAAAGAATGCTTTCCTTTCTTCCTTTCCAGCATAAATACATTTTATTTCTTTTTCTTGCCTATTGCACTGGCTAGATCTTTCAATACCATGTTGAAGTGGTAAGAGATATTTATCTTGTTGTTGATCTTTTGATTATTGATCTATAGTCTATAATGTTAGTGGCAGGTTGTTTATAAATCCCCCTTATCAGGTTGAGAAAGATTCCCTTTATACTTGTGTTGATGAGAACTATTGTAAAGAACAGATGCTGTGTTTCATAAAAGGCCTTTATAGTGACTGTTAAGATAATTATGTTTTCCTTTTTTAGTGTGCTAGTATACTAAATGATATTGATTTCCCAATGTCAATCCAATCTTCCAGTCCTTAGATAAATCCCACTTAGTTTACACACTATATATCACTGTATTCAATTTCCTAACATTTTTATTAAATTTTTTGCATCTATATTCATGAGAGATATTGATTTGCAGGTTTTTTTCCTGCAATGTCTTTGTTGGTTATCAGGTTAATGATGGACACATAAAATGAGTTGTGACATCATCCTTTCTTTTTAATATTCTGGAAGAGTTTACATAAATTCGTTATTTTTTCTTCCTTAAATTTTGGTACAGTTCACCAGTAAAGCCATATGGACCTGCAGTAGTATTTGTGAGAAGGTTTTTAATTATAAATTTAATGTATTTAATAGACATGGCTTTTTAGAGTATCTGTTTCTTCTTGAGTAAACTCAATAGTTTGTGTCTTTCAAGGGATTTGTTCATTTCATCAAAGCTGTTGAGTATATCTGCATAAAGTTGTTGATAGTATTCCTTTGTTATGCTTGTTATATCTTTAGACTTCATGTGATGCTGCCACTCTCATTCCTCATATTTTTATTTTATGTCTTCCTTATTACTTTCTTCATCAGGCTGGCTGCATATTTATAAATGTATTGATCTTCTCATAGAACAATATTTTTTGCATTGATCATCTCTATTGTTTTCCTGTTTTCTATTTTATTGATATCTATCCTTATCCTTACTTTTTCTTTTCTTCTATTTAGTTTAATACCATTTGTTCTTCTTTTTCCAGTTTTCTAAAATGAAAATTAAGAGCAATGATTTGAGATACATTCTTTTTGCTTATAAAGGTGCTTAGTGTTACAAATTTTCTATTAAGTACTGCTTTAGCAGCACTCTCCAAATTTTGATATATTGATTTTTCATTTTTGTTTAATTGAAAATACACTCCGCTTTCCTTTTCAATTTCAGCTTTCACCTATGAATTATTTAGCGATGTGTTTTTCATTCCAAATACTTAAAGGTTTTCCGGAGATCTTTTCTTTATAGATTTGCAAATTTATTCTATTTTAGTCATAAAAATATACTTTAAGTGATGAATTATTTCAAAGTTATGAAGATTTATGTCACAGCCCAGAATATGGCCTATCTTTGAAAACATGTTATGTGTTTTGGAAAAACGTGTATTACATTGTTTTATGGTAAAATATTCTATAAATGTCAAATAGGTCAAGTTGATTGATGGTTAATTGTTAAATTCTCTCTATTCTCACTTATTTTCTGTCTATTTGCTTCATCAGGTACTGAAAGGGTATATTGAAATATGCAAGTATGATTGTGGATATGTCTATTTCATCTTTAATAAGTTTTGCCTTTTGAAGCATTTTTTGTCAATTTAAACGTGCTGTATTCTCTTGACAAATCCACTCTTTCATCATTAAAAATGGCCTTCTTTGTTCCTGGCAATGTTCTTTGCTCTGAAATCTATTTAGCCATTTCAGTTTTCTCTTAATTAGTGTTACTTTAACTTGTTTGTATCTTTATATTTCAAGCATGTTTTCTCTATGCAACATAAGGATAAGTTTTGCTTTTCACATATAACCCAAAAATCTCCATGTTTTAATTGAGGCTTGCACAATTTACATTCAGTGTAATATTACCAATGGTTAGGCTTCAGTCTACTGTCTCACTCTCATCATTTATTATCCCCTTTCTTGTTTTGCGTTCTTTGGAGTTAATTGAATGCTTTTATGATTTTATTTTATCTTCTTTACTGGATTATTAACTAAAGATCTTTGTTTTATATTTTAGTGGTTTCTTTAAGGTTTGTGGTATACATCTTTAACTTACTACAGTCTGCCATCACATATTATACCACTTCGTGTATAGTATATAACCTTCCAGCAATATACTATTCTCCACTCCCAACCTGTGTGTTTTTAATGTCAAACATTTTATTTTAAAATGCTATGAATCCCTCACTAAATTGCTACTATTTCTGTTTAGGCAATTATATTTTTAACTATTTCTTTTTAATTGACAAATAATAATTATGTATATTTGTGGAGTACAATGTGATATTTTCATCTATGTATACACTGTAGAAAGATTCGATCAAGCTAATTGACATATTCATCGCCTCATCAACATCATTTTTTGGGGTGAGAGTGTTAAAAATTAATTCTTTTAGCTACTTTGAAATACAAAATATATTATTATTAATTGGGGTCACCATGGAACACAAGAGATCACTAAAACTTATTCTTCCAGTCTAACTGAGCTTGTACTCTTTGATTAACATCTTCCCTTTCCTCATCCCTCCTCCTCCTCTAGCGTCCGCTAACCATCCTTCTGTTCTGTTTCTATCAGATAAACTTTTTTAGATTCCACATGTAAGTGAGATCATATTTGTCTTTTTGTGCCTGTCTTATTTGACTTAGCATAGTGTTCTTCACTTTCATCAATGTTGCTGCGAATGACAGAATCTCCTCCTTTTTTAATACTATAGAGTATTCCATTGGGTATAAATGCCACATTTTCTTTATACATTCGTTCATTAACAAACACTTAGGTTGCTTTTATATCTTGGCTATTGTAAGTAATGCTGAAATGAACATGGGCATGCAGATATCTCTTGGACACACCAACTTCAATTCCTTTGGTTATATCTTTATACACTGAACAAACTATCTGAAAAAAATTAAGATACCTATCTCACAATAGCATCAAAGAATAAATAAAATATTTAGGAGTAAACTTAAGAAGATGCTTTTACTGTACAAAAAAATTATAAAACATTTATGAAAGAATTGAAGAAGACACAAATACATGAAAACATATTCCATGTTCATGAGTTGAAAACATTAATATTGTGAAAATGTACATACTGTCCACAGCAAGCTACATATTCAACACAATTCCTATCAAAATTTCAATGTTATTTTTACAGAAATGAAAAATATTCTAAAACTGATATGGAACTCAAATAGCCAAAGCAATCTTGAGCAAAAACAATAAAACTAGAGGCATCACATTCCCTGATTTCAAAATATAAACCTATTGTAATCAAAACAGCATAGTACTGCATAAAAACAGACACATCAACCAATAGAATAGAATAGAAAGACCAGAAGTATTTACAATCAATTGATTTTTTACAAGTGTACAAAGAGCACACAATGGAGAAAGAACAGTGTTTTAACAAATTATGTTGGGAAAACTGAGTATTCACATGTGGAAGAACAAAATTGGACTCTTATCTCACACCATATACAAAAATCAACTCAAAATAGATAAAAGACTTAAACATAACACTGGAAACTCTAAAACTACTAGAAGAAAACATAGGGGGAAATCTCCACAACAATGGTATTGGCAATAATTTCTTGGAAAGTATTGCAAAAGCACAGACAACAAAAGCCAAAACAGAGAAATCAGATTGCATAAAACTAAAAAGCTTTTTCACAGCAAAAGAAAAAACAGATTGAAGAGACAACCCATGGACTGGGAGAAAATATTTGTAAATCATACATCTAACAAGGGACTAATATCCAACATATATGAGAAACTCAAACAACTCGATAGCAAGAAAATAGAACACCTTTTTAAAGAACAGACAAAGGATCTAAACAGACTCTTCTCAAAAGAAAAGATACAAATGGCCAAAAGATTTATGAAAGAAGCTCAACATCTCTAATCACCAGGGAAATGCAAATTAAAACCACAGTGAAAAATCACCCCATAGAATGGCTAATATAAAAAAGATGAAAGATAACAAGCGGTGGTGAGGATGTAGAGAAAAGGGAAACTTGCACACTATTCATGGAAATATAAATTAGTACAGCCATTTTGGAAAATAGTATGGAGGTACCTCAAAAAAATAGAATTCTATAAATAGAATCACTATATAATTCAGCAATTTTACTTCTGGAAAACTGTCAATCATATTTCAAAGAGACTTAAGTAATAAGTGGAAAATTCCATGTATTTATTCATGTAATTCCAATTTCAATAGTTTTTTATTAATTTCATAGATCCGTATTTCCATCTGGTAGAATATTCCTCCTGCCTGAAGGATTTTCTTTAACATTTCTTATGTGTCTGCTGGTAATAGATACTTTCTGCTTTTGTATGTCTGAAAAAGTCTTTAGTTAGCTTCATTTTTGACATATTTTCACCAAGTATAGGATTCTCACTTGGCATGTTGGACTTTTGTTGTTGTTGTACTTTAAAAATGTTACCGTGCTGTCTTCTTACTTACATGGTTTCCAATAAGAAATCTGCTGTCATCCTTATCACTGCTGGTCTGAACATGATGCACCTTTTTTCCAAGATGTTTTTCCTAGCTTTTACTAGCAGCTAGTGAAAAAGGTGCATCGTGTGCATTATTTTTCCTTTATCACTGGTTTTGAGCAAATTGGTTATGATATACCTTAGTTTTGTTTTCTTCATTTTTCTTAAAGTTATTTAGCTTCTTAAATGTGTGGATTTATAGTTTCTATCAAACTTGGAAAATTCTTGACTATTCAATATTTTTAAGCTCCTCCCCTCTGTCCTCTCCTTGAGGCACTTCAATCACACATATATTTGGCTACTTGCAGTTGTCCCACAGTTCTCTGAGGCTCTGTTTATTTCCTCGCTACAGGTCATATTTTCTTGCTTATTTGCATGCCTTGTAATTTTTATTGAATTTCATATACTGTGAATTTTGCTTTGTTGGGAACTGGATATTTCTGTATTCCTATACATATTCTTGAGCTTTGATCAGTTAAATCATGTGGAAACAGTTTGAAACTCTGGGGTTTAATATTCATTAGTTGTGACCAGAATAGTGCCCAATTTAGGGCTAAATATTTCCCTCTATTGAGGCAAAGCCTTCCTGTGTACTTTACCTAATTCTTAATGAATCTCACGCCTTTCCAGGCTGTCTGATAGAATAGACATTCTTTGCAGCCAAGTGTGAGTATTGGGTACTTTTGCTTTTCATCCTTCCAGATGCTTCTCTCCTTGGCCTTGGGTAGTTTTCTGCAATCAGGGATTTATGTGAACACATTGTATGCCATCTGCAGGTTGCCAGAGTTCTTTCTGTGTGCCCTTTCTTCTCTCAAGAACCAAGTCGAGCAAATTCTAGCCACTTTGTTACCATTGACTCTCAGCTTCATCTCTTCAACTCAGAACTCCACCAGGCTGTCTAGGTTCCCTCTTCCTGCCCCTGATACTGGAAACCCTCTCAAGGCAGTAAGCTAGAGAAATTATAGGGCTCATCTTGTTCTATTCCTGTCTCTCAGAGATGATGGTCCTTTACTGCCTGATATTCAGTGTCTTAATTAAAACATATTGTTTTATATGTTTTGCTAATTTGTTTTGTTTCAGGCAAGAGGCAAACATACACTCCATTACTTTGCCCTGCCCCAAAACAAAATTCAATACATCAAACAATTTTTGATCTTGGATTTTTAATAAGATCTAAAATATATATTTAACGCATTTTGTTTGTTGTCCTTTGCAAGAAAGTTATTTCCCAAAAATGTGATTGATTTTATCCACTATGTCAAATAATTGCTTTATGTTCTATGTATAAAAGGTTACAGAATCTCATTGGATTCAAACAAATCCCATGGCAGAATATATTTTATTAGATATATATTCTACTAGATACTATTTCAAATATATACATAAAATATATATTACTAAATATAAGATAAAGATATATGTATGAAACAAAATGACATGGAAAACGTAAAATATAACAAAGATACAGAAAAAGAAAAAGAAAATTAAGGAGATAATAAGCAGTGATCATGATGAGACAGGCAGAAATTTAAGGAAAGATTGCTTAATAGCGTGAAGAACAATATCTTGTTTTGATAAAAGTATGACACAGATGTACCAGTCATGAACCAGGTGCTTGGAATGAGAAGAACCAAAAGATCTTGTTGAGCATCAAGAAAGCTCTAAAATTAAGAATCTGACAAAGAGGAATGAGGCTGTCATTTCTAGTCATAATGAGTCCAAATCAATCATGATGCATTGCCTGGGGGCTGGGCGTGTTCCTGTCTCTCACAAAATGAAAGTTCTTTAGCAAAGAGTAGTGAGAAAATTAGAAAGGCAACCAACAGTGCCACAGGAGCAAAGCCCTCAGCGTCCAAACTGCATGGTGGATAGTGATAAGGGGGACTCCTCCCACCCTCTGAAACACTGTCTGGTTAGTGTTGTCACAAAAATATTCTTTTTGCCTCAAATGCACTACACATTTTTTAAGTTCAAGTGTTCTTATTATAGGTTTTTCTCATGTTGCTCCACCCTGCACTCCACAGCACTCAGAGTCGTCGAGTGTCATACGGCTGGTCTGGCAGATAGTCCTGCACTCATAATCGTCTTCTCTCCAAAGATCAGCACTACTTTCTGCAGGGCTGTGCTCGTTTCGAAGCTTCTTTTTCCTTCCAGAAGCTTCTAAGCCCCTCACACAGTTACTTCTAATCTACTAAGTGGATGTCAGCCTTAATGGAGTTTAAAGGACATCAATCTTAGATTTAGCAAACTGGGTTTAAACCTTGCTTGCATCATCTCCCAGCTGGTGAACTGGCACAAATAACCTGTTAGACCGTTAGTTTCCTCACATAAAACTAAGATAATAAGATCCATCCTTTAGACATGCCTGATACATAGGGGCAAAAATGGATAAGTGTTGGCCATGATTTTTAGAAAAATATCCACCTGACTCCAGTGCCTGGGTTCTATCCACAACGTGCATTGTGCATCTTAGCTTTTATGATTTGTTTCAGAACATATTCAAATTAGATGTTCTTTTAAGTATATGTATTTTGCCACAGAATGGGAGTGGAGAAGGCAAATAAAATTTGGAATGACATGAACAGAAAAATTTGTCAATAAGTATTTCAAAAAATTAAATCGTAATGTCTCCATGAAAATTTCAGTCAAAATAGCCAGTGGTAAGAATTAGAGTTGAAAGCACCTACCTATTACACACAGGAGTAGAATGCTCACTTAAGGAGACGATGCAAAGCCAAATGAAATAAATAAATGTGCAAGTTATCACAGTCCCTAGGGTTTTAAAAAATCCTTCTTTTTTTCCAAATTAAATCTTGTTTATGTCCTTGGGAATGAGTCAAACACACAATGCTGAGACAAGTAAAAAGAATTCAGTGTTTTTTTCCCACTGGTATGTGTTGAGTCATTACCAGTGGTAAATAACTCTTTTACATGAATTATCCATTAAAGATAGAGGAAAATTAAGTACTGACAAGGTTTCAATTACCAATCATTAAATCAAGAAAAATGTTTCTATTATTCCATTTCTTCTTAATTAACTCTATCATATCTGACTTAATGGTTCTCAACTTTGTGCCTCCAAGATAACAAACAAGGGGTTACTCTGTGCTCCTGATAAAGTTAAATGTTATTCTGTATATCCTACTATTTTGTTCCTACTGATTTCTGAGATGTTAGATTTAGAATTCATAAATGTCTGGTGTTAGAATTATTACTCCCATATTACAGATAATAAACTGAAGGTCTTCAATCTCAGCAGCAACACGGGACACATAGCTAACACTTAGAGGGCTCGCATTTGTATCCAGGTGCGCTTAATTATTCCACCTCACTATTCACAAGGTAGTGGTTCCCTTTATTATGAACAAAACATGAGTCTATTTTTTCTTACAGTAGATGCTATGGGTTAAATTGTGCTCCTCACCAAAAAATGCATACATTAAATTTATAACCACCAGTACCTCAGAATAGGATCTTATATGGATATAGGGTCTTCGAAGAGGTAATCAAGTTAAATGAGATCATTAGGCTTTGCCTTAATCCAATATGACTAGTATGTTTATTAAAATAAGAGACTTAGCCACATACGCATAGAGAGAAAATGTGAAAACTAGAAGATGGCCATCTACAAACCAAGAACAGAGGCTTTACAAGGAACCAACCCCGCCAGCACCTTGATCTTGGAGCTTTCAGCCTCCAAAACTGAAAGAGAATAAATTTCTGTTGCGGCAGTCACCCAGGCCATGGTACTTTGTTAAGTACCTAGCAAGCTAATATATTTCCATCATATTTACTACAAGCTTATACACTTCCATTGTATTTACTACAGCATCTTGATATGCATGTATTGAAGTCATTGATTTAAAAAACACTGCATGCCACAGGGACCAGGAGAGCCCCAAATCTCACCTCTAGAGACTCAGTCACTAGACTGATGTGGGTGTACAAAGAGATGTCCTCTGAGAATGGCTCATTTCTCATCCTTGCTCTGCCATCTCAGCTGGCTCCTTTCTGGGTTTGTGTGTGCCTGGTATATCACCCACCACAATCTACCCTCTATGAGGGAATATAATATGTATGTGCCATTCTCCCTCGCTACAGGGTGGTTACTTGAAGGTAAAAGACCCAAGATTCATTTGTCTCTGAATCTCAGGCAGATATTAGTCCTGAGTGCATCAGTTACTAGAGACACACTGCATTGAATTAAGTTAATACTCATTGTATGTTAAAGCTAAAATAATACTTAGAGATCTAGTTTTTGGAGAACAAAACTGGGTCCAAGTGGGCTGAAACGGTATATTTCTTTAGCAATTGGCCAAAAGAAATCTGACCCTCAGAATATCTGCTTCCATTTTCCTCTTACTCTCTATATGCATCTCTCTCAAATTTAGCATACTATTTTGCATTTAGGTTTAGTTGACTTGTTCTTACAAATTTGTTGGTTTTTACATTTGTTTACAGATGATATACTTCTCCCTTTTCCCCTTTGTCTGTTTCTATGAGTTATTTTTAAACCTGGATTGCAGTAAGGGAAATTCCTTAGAAAATAACTCTTAGGAAAACTGGCTCTGATTATTTTCTATTTAGAATTCTATTGACAACAGCAATCCCCATGGCTGTGCTCAAAGATGCATTGTATAACAAAAGATATTCCATTTCACATGGTCACATTAAGGAACATTGGTTTTGCCATTCTCTATCATTTTCCCTCCGTTTTCATGTTACTCAATGGTGTTCCTTGCTTTCCCCCACAGGAACAGCTAACAAATATCATGAGATAGTTTTTCTTAAGAAAGTAGTTTGCAATTCCAGGAATTGTCAAATGTCTGAATCAGCATATTAAATACACTCAGCCTGCATTCCCTCAGTACCAGTATTTCTTTGGTCCCTAGTTGACTGCTTTAGGTCAAGAAGGGTTGAATTGGATTAGAAGAAGTAGGAAAAGGAGGAAAAAGGAAATGGCATTTTTAGTACAGGGAAGAACATGAGCAATGGGATGGGGTGACAAAGTTGCACACAAGTGAAGGAGCAACACAGGAGGGGTGGGGAGTGGGGTAGGGCACCAGCAGGAAGAGCTCTGAAAGAGGGTCCAGCTAGAGTTTATGCTATATATTACAGGTAACAGGGAACCAGAAAAGTGTGTGGGAAGAGTGACATGATTGGGCCTTGTGTGGGAAATATATTGGAGCAATTGCACTTCTCATTTGAGGAGGGAGTACAGGGTAGGCAGAAAGATGAAACCAAAGGCTTTAATAGTAATCCAGATGAAAACAGGTAATGGTTAGAAATAGGGCTTGGTAATGAGCAAAGAAGCAGATAAAACCAGGAGCATATCAGAAGTAAAATGAACCAGAGTTAGTGAAAAGAAGGGGTTGTAAGAGAGATGGCTGTGGGATGTTTTCAGCAGGAGGGATGCCTCAGGGTGGGGGTGTCATTGGCTGAGATAGTGACTGTGAGCAAAGCAATACATTTCTAGGGAGGGTGACAGATCTATTCTGAGCTGTGATGGAATGTCCTGGTAGAAATTTCATGCAGGCAAATGAAAGTTTTCACCTGGTGTCACAAGAAAGTTTGGGTGACAGGTGTATACTTGTCACTTATGAGATGAAGATGGAAGTTGAAGTGAAGAGAGAGGCTGAGCTAACCTGGGGAGATATGCAATATGGAAAGGGAAGAAGCTAGAGTCAGAAATCTAAGGACAGTACCATTTAAAGGGTATGTTGAAAAGAAGGATGGGGAAAAGGGAAGAGGAGAAGAACTGAAAAACAAACCAGAGTTTTGTACACCAAAGTAAAGAGAGTTTCATGAAGAAAAGTATGATCATAATTGTAAGTCGATACGGGAAATTTGAATATGAGAAAGAATGAAAAGAAGCGGAATAATCAGAAAGTCATTAGTTACCTTTGAGGGAGCACTTTCAGTCCCATGGTTATGTGATAGGGTATAGAGATCGGCCTCAGTTTTGTTGAGAATTCAGGAGGAAATCAGCAGAGGCAGCACATGCAGGGAATTCTTTCAGAAGTTTCATATAAATAGAGATAAAAGCAAATTGCAACAAAATGTGTTCAATGTAGGGAGACCAAAGCAAATATAGATACCACCATATAAAGGAGTGAATGGTAGCACCACATAATGTACCTGAGTCAAACTTGGGAGAACTTCCTTTCTCTTGTTCTGTATGTGTTCTTTCAAAAGATCTTCAAAGATTATTACACTATTAAAGTTTTGCTACAATCTTCAGGAGTTCTTCAGCTAATCAATAGCATTTTCCTTTGCAAGTCACGTGTCAGAAAATTTACGCTTTGTTAACACAAGTAATATTCTTCACTGGGGGATAACTTAATCCAGCTTCTCTCACTTGCCCCTTTGCCATCCTCAGAAATATCTGGTCATGAGTCACTTTTTGCTCACGCAGTACTCCTAGTAGATTCAAGAGATTTTTCTACATAAAGTGTCTCTATGTATTGAGAGACTGTGGCCAAATCTACCTTTTCCTTACCCATGACCAACTCTAAATAGGAGCACCTAGTGTCTGTTGCAGGGCCCTGGCGGGGAAGGGGGGTGGCAGCAAGTGAAGACAAAGCTGCCAAGGGCTAGCAGTAACCAGTCAACGGGTCCTACCATCTGAGTTCCTATGACAAGTTCCCCACCTACATGATGAGGTGTTTTAGAGCTGTGGTCAAACGTTTTATATAAACAAGAGCTGAGACCACAAACTATTAAGTGCAACATGTCAGTTAATAATTATTTAGTGTCCAGTGCCAAGAAAGTACTTCTCACACAGAGTGTCCTTGAAAAGAGAACCATGATATTTACAATGCCAAGAGGACTTTTGTGAAGCAAGGCTATGTGTGAAGCAAGTATGCAAGTGCAGACTGGGCTAGGCCAAGTTTGGCTCCATTTGGAATAAAAGCTTTCTTTTTCTCTGCTTCTACTACATGCAACAACTATTTTATTTGGTTGCTTTATTAGCAAGTAAGTGGAGCTGCAGAAAAGATTAATACAAATAAGTAAATTTTATTTAGCAAGTAAGTGGAGCTGCAGAAAAGATTAATGCCATTTGTATGACTTTTCTTGATTGCAGTTATTAAGAACAATTCTTTCCTTATCTTTAGTGGTATTTGTATTTTTATGTTACTTTTTTTAAATTTTAAAACTACAGAAAATATTATCTGTAGTGTAATAAATACATTAAGATTAGTTAAAATCCCATCATGGGAGAGAAGCACTTTTAACATTATGTTCCAGTATTGATACATAGGGAAAAGATATAAAAATATAAACCAAAGAGATTTCCATAGAAATTATTTCGTGGCTACACAGCATTTCATTGTTTGGATGTGTCATATTTTATTTTTAAAATCCTCTGTTGCTGGATATTTATGCTGAATTCAGCTTATTACTGTTTTTAACAATACTGAGAAAAATCTTACACATATATATTCATATATGGCACAAAATTTCCTCGACATACAATTGATAAATGAGATTGTTCAAATGGATTAGCAATATTTCAAATCAGATAATAAATGGTGTTTGTAAAGCACTTACTGATAAGATACAATTCCTAAAGTGTATTTTCAAACTCAAAGTAGAGATATATTTAACTACCCTCCAACTATGAAACAAAACAGAAAACGGAGTGGAAAATCATGATAAGATTAAACATATTTCTTATTTATTGCCTGACCTAATTTGGTCAGTCACCTCTAGTTACCTTTAACAGTTCGAAGTCTGTGAGAAAGGCCTTTGACTTATGCTTCTTTCTTTAATGGAATGTTTTTTTTCCCTTTTTAAATAGTAAGCCTTGTGTGATGATAGAGCAAAGGTTTTTCTAGAGGAAGACATTTGCTCACCAATGTCACTGATCCTGATTCTATTTTCTAGCATGAGGGGCAGTTATTAAAAAGAATTCACCACAAAGAGTCTATTTTTCTTATTAATCCACTTCCACGGGGTGGGGAAATAAAGATAAACTAAGGATGAATCTATAAATTATTTACATTTTTCTTCTTTATTAGGACAGAATCCATGACCAAATCATCTTGGAATCCTGCAGAGTTCCTGATGCTTAGCACTAACTCCATTTGGACCTTAATCACTTCATTTATCATTGCAATAACCATACAATATCGGAAAAGGCAGATGTCATTTTTCCCATTTCGCCAATGAAAATGGAAGACTAACAGGGCAGAAATGCAATGAGACTAGCCAGGCTAAGAAGGGGGGGCACTTTTTTTGTAAGAAAGGAACAGAGAATTCTCTCTGGCTGGGAAAGAAGAGTGTATAAATAAGAGCCAGGAAACTGTTGCTTATCAGATCCGCGAAGCCCAGAGGATTCAATTCAGGCCAGTGCTACTATCGCAGGTCAGATTACAAGGAAGAGTGTCAAGAGGGAAAAGATGTTGAGGTCTTTGCCCTAGCTATTTGTGTAACGTCCACACAAAGATGTGATTAAGTACTATACGTGTGGCACTAGCTGTTACCGTACAATCAAAACTTCAATCAGAGACATCATGAAGCATCTGTCTTGATGGTATGACTTTTAAGTCTAGGTGTAGTGAGGCTGGAATGATCTATGGCAGGGGTTCCCAACCCCCAGGCCACAGCATTGGTCCATGGCCTGTTAGGAACCGGTCCACAGAACAGGAGGTGAGCAGAGGTGAGTCAGCATTATTGCCAGAGCTCCGCCTCCTGTCAGATCAGCACCAGCATCAGATTCTCATAGGAGCGCAAACCCTATTGTGAACTGCGCATGCAAGGGATCTAGGCTGAGCCCTCCTTATGAGAATCTAACTAATGCCTGATGATCTGAGGTGGAACAGTTTCATCCTGAAACCAGCCCCCATCCCTGGTGTCAGGAAGGTTGGGGACCGCTGCTCTCTAATGTCAGCTGTCATACACCTGGTGTGGTGGGCAGTATGGTGGCATTAGGGGAACAGAAACCAAATCTGAGAAGTTCATGTTTATTTCAGTTAATGTTTATTTCAAATTACACATCTTATATGTAACTTCCTCTTCTTTCTCTTTCTCTGCCTTTTTTATTTTTGTCTCTCTCATGTTTCTCACTCTTATTCAGAGAGAACTTAAAGGGGCAATAACTTCAAACACATGGACTGTGACCAATTGACAAATATGGGTGCTATGGGAGCTGCACTCAAGTTTATCTTATTTCCTCCATGTCTTCCCATCCACCCTATCACTAAAATAGACTTCCATGGACACACGGGGCCCACATGAGCACCCACACAGCCTTCCCTGAGAGCACCATAGGACCCTTCTCCTGGGCCTCTCTTCCACTGCTGTCTGCAGTCCAGGGGCTGGCACCACCAGTCAAGAGGCTGATGACTTACCTAAAACCACACAGGTAATGGCTAATTATTGTACAACAGAGATGTGTAACAAACAACTGAATTACCCTAGCAGCATACAACAACAAGCATTTCATTTTACTAGCCACCTGTGGGCCAGCTGAGCAGTTATGGTCTCAACTGAACAGTTCTACTGGTCTGAGCTGGGATCACGGGGTTCACTTAGGTGTTGTGAGATTTTTTAAATAATAAAATAGAATTCCAAATACAATTGCATTTATGGAAAATATTGTATTTACTCCAAACAAATTGATGCACACATGTTTTGGTGATAAGGAAAGATTTTACATTTGTTGTTTGTGATAAAATTAAGAATATTATTTATTTTTTTAAAGGTGCATAAACCCATCACCCTTCTGCAATTATTTCCATGTTTGTGTATTGTCTTGTACACAAGAGAATTTTTGTAAAAAACAAAGGGTTGTTATAATATATATCCCATTTTATATTCTGCTTTTTCATATTTTCAAATCTCCCTATTATCAATTGTGAGTTGACTAGAGATTGGATGTGTGGCTTTACTGATCTGGGCTGGGCTCTCACACATGTCTGGGCCCAGCAAAGACAGCTGGTCAAAGCAGAGAAGCAAGGGATACCACAAACACGTGCACAGCCTCTTAATGCCTAGTGCTCAAGGGTTGCACAGCATCACTTCCTCACATCCTATGTTCAGACTTTGGAAACGGGGAAATTCTTTCAATCTCTTGATTAAAGGGACTCCACAGTCACATTGCAAACAATTAGGATGCAGGAAAGGCTGGAGAAAAGAACCCATATTTGCAATCAATCCCCCACTCCATGAAACATACCTGGTCTAGCTTGCTGGAGGAAGAGCCATTTGTCTACAATGGGGCCATATTAAATAAGCCAGCCACCAGGCATACATGAGAGATCCACAAGAGCAGAAGAACCTCCCTGACAAGCCCAGCCCAGATTGTCACAGTAGGCTTGTGAGGAATGTGTCAATCACTAATACACACAGTAAGTGATTTGATTCAGGGCAGAATTCTACATCTTTTGCCTACCAATTAAATGTTCCTACCCTGAGCTATGTTATCCTTTGTAATATTTGTTGAATGAGTTAAGAAATGAAAGAACACATGAATCAACATGAATAATCTAAGGTTAAGGTTCTAAAATAGTCTAGATTTAGTTGTCTAGTGTGCCATCATTTTTATTAAGAAGTAAGCTCTATATGGTCAGTGATTTTATTATTTTCTGCCTTCAGCTCCTAGAACAGTGAAAGCCACACACTAAATATTTGTGTTTATATTATAGGTATCCAGCTGTCATGAATGAACTTCTCTCAAAACACATTTGCTTTAATTATTTTATTCAAAATAGGTTCACATTAAATTGCTCTCTTATATAGATCAGAGTGGAAGAGCACAGTGAAGTGTGTAGGGAACACACTCCAAGGCCCTCCTGAATTCCCAGACCTGCCAGCACCAGGCTTCTCACAGGATCACCCCAAAAAGGAACATGAGGCGTGGAGATCAGGCCAGGCAGAACTGACAAAGTGGGTGACTGATTCCTAAAAACCCCTTTCAGAGAGAAAAACATGAATTTAGGGGCTTAACCACAACTGCTAACAGTGATTATGAAAAATACAGCAGCTACTACCTGTATATAATAAATGACAAACTTATTTATTCCAACTTTTATTTACTAAGAAATTTTCCTTGAACCCATATATTAAAAAGAAAAAAATTCAGAAAGATATTTCAGATATTCAGTATTATGCCTCTATACTTAGTATTTATTTAAAGCTTATAAACATTTGGTCAAAACATTTGACAAAATCTGAGTAAGGATTTCTAAATTTGTAAGGGGAAAATTCTTTCCGTTCCTGTTGTAGATTTCACTGACCATTAGTCTTTTAACTGCAGTATTTCCTCCTGTTTACGATGACACTCTGTTATGGCATATGGACCATCTTAAAAATTAGCATCACATTACCCTTACTAATCCTGAGAGAGTAGGAACTCTTCATCAGTCTTACTTTTGGTCGTGCAGGGAAAAAAAGAGATCCATTTTTAGATGCCGAGAGTTTTACTAGATTCTGGTTTTAAGTATAGCAATAAAAATTGTTTTTGACCCCCACCACAAAAATGTCCAAATTTCTTTCATTGCCAAACACACACACACGCACACACACGCATGTATGTGCTCACACATACATTTGAGTGTGCATGAGTTAAAACATGGAGTTAAAATGTGTGAAATTATAGGAACTCAAGTATTTAAAATTATGCGAACTACTAAAAGGAATAGTGTCATTCCTGTGTAAGAGACTCACGTGGTTGATCTAGAGTTTAAAATGAACAGGAGTTTACAGAAATATAAACACATATTTAATATTAAATAATAATAAACAATAAGTCATAATAATAATAAACAATAATATTATAATTAAATTCCATATCTCAAAAAATTCCATAAGAAATTCCATACCTGAGAAAAAGAAATGGAATATCCATAGAAGAATTATATACTTTTACAATTTTAGCATCTAAATGGTGCTCAACCCCTGCCCACTCTACTCTGCCACTTTATTAATGAACTTTGAGGACAGTCAAGTATATACCTCACCCAAAGCTACCCAGCCCAGAGATAAGAGGCCTGGTTCTCAAACCCAGGAGTCAAGTGTTTTCTACTTTCTCCCAGTGTATTTCTTTATAGAAAATTTTAAGTCTTAAAACTAGGAGCTTGATTATAGGTTGTCTAGTTGAACTTCATTTTTTAACTGGAGAGAGAATTAAAATGTCCAAAATGAAGATCGCATGGCTGGGCATTGACAGATCTTGAATCCAGGAACCCCGATGTTAAACCATTATTTTTCCCACTTTACTAAACTCTCTCTTTTTTAATTGTATTAGATTCTGGGTATAATTTTGCCTCACATGCTATGATGTGTTTCCATTTTTAAAAAGCTTCATAATGTTCTGAGAATAAAAAGAAGGGAACACATCTTTAAGCTTAGTAGCAAAGTTATGAAAACATAAATTTATTAATGATAGTATGACATCGACTTCAGCATCCCCAGATCTCATTCTTTATATGCGAACATCTATGAGCAAATGCACTTAGTATTTGGACACAGGAACCACATAACAGCTATTAACAGCAAGTGAAAAATATTTCAAACACTACGTACCCCAACTGACATTTGAGTAGCAGTTAAGTTCTTGGAACGCTGCCATTTTGATCTGTTACGTAACAGCTCATTGTAAACAGGATGAAATAGGGCAGTTAAAAGACTAATGGTCAGTGAAATCTACAACAGGAATGGAAAGAATTTTCCCCTTAAAAATTTGGAAATCCTTATTCAGATTTTGTCAAATTATTAATTAAAAATAAAACTCACAGGGTCAAAGTATAAAAATAACAGCCAACCAATTTGCTCTCCTCTGGAGAACATATATCACAGGATGCTTTACTCAGCCCCATACTGTTTAAACATAGTTTTACAGTCTCTCCTGCTTGAAAACCCAGATATGCTCTTTGCAGATATGTTAAAACCGCACATACCGGTAAACACGCGCCACATGGGAGGCAGCTCTGTTCCTGTGCACGGGTCCCGCATACAGGGTAGCCCATCTGCATCACCATGACAACAGCCAGGAATGCAGCTCACAGGCCACTACTGCAGGCCTTGGAGCCAGGCAGACCTGGGGCTAAAGCCAGCTGCACCAGCTACCTGTGCTGTTTGGTTACTTATTTAACCTCTCTCAGGCTGTGAAAATAAATTAATTAACCCATGTGAAGCATTCAGCCAATGGCTGGCACACAGGAAAGTGGTAGCACGTGTTATTTTTGTAATCATTATATGAAAAGCCAGCTCGAGCACCTGAGCCTCTGCAGTACACAGAAATGGAATCCACTATTATTTTAACCATTTTCCTAATAGTTGCTAGTCCACATTACTTACAATTCAGAGCAAGTGATTTTCCCTTGGTCTAAACTTTCCCCTTCATTTTTATGGCTGTTTCACCGTTTCTCAGAATTTCTGTTGCCCTCCACTTACAACAACTTTCCACACACACTCACCCCATCTCAGGAATAAAAATAGTGACCCATTAAAAAAAATTCAAAAACATCATTTCAATCTAAGTCACATTCTTCATGCATGGCTTATTTGAACTTTCTGTGTCCTTCGTTCTCATGATTGTATGTCACACTGTGCATTTTAATGTTCTAATTATCCATAGGTCGAAACAGCAGCCACTATTTTAGAGCTGTAGCAATCCACTTGAAAAATCTGGAGGAAAAATGTTTTTCATATTAACCAAAGCACATTTCCTTCCTGATATTTCCTTATTACCCCCTTTTGACATTCAAGTGAAGGTGATTGCCAAGAAAAGATTCTGATGGTAGAACACTGAACATAAAAGAGCCAGTTCTTGGTATTTAAATCTCAAAAGTCAGCAAGTATGTGATAACTTTCCCCATCCTTCAGAATAGAAAAAAAAAAAAAATCCCCCAAATCATGGGAGGAACAGAGAATTGCGGAAGGACAGGAAGCTTGATTATTCAGCAGCATCTCTGACTTGAGGTCTGAGCTCCAGGTCCACTCCAAGGCAGGTCTAGTGTGAGAAGAGAACATTCTAGACAGGCCTGGGGAACCTGAGGGCATAGTAGACCTTCACATGTCCCTCTTGTTGAAGCCCCAGGAAGCAGCGCAACCTCAAGCCCTGCAAGGGAGCAGCAGGCTAGAACGGTCTGGGACAACCTCCATCCAACAATTCCCTATAGCCCAGATTGCTGCAAAAACATCAGTTTCCCATCTCCCCCAAATAGCATGAAACTGTAAAGAAGATTAGTCAGATGCAGAGATAATTAAAACTGAGGATGAGATCACTGAAGAACATAGTTGTGAAAATGCATGCCAACAACTAAATAACAGGCAGAATTAAGGATGGCTCAGTGGCTACCAGCCCAGAGAAGCACTGCAAAAATCACAAGCCATTAAACCTCGGGCATCCTCTGAGAAATAAAGGAGAGAGTGAGGTCATCTAGAGTTGTCAAGCATTAGGTTTCAGAAATTAAGGAACTCAACATAGAAATTGTGATCAGGTACCAAAAAATAAAGTTACATTTCTTGCACACCTAAATTTATATATATGTCAATTCATATCTACAACATAAACAGAGACTTTTAAAAAAATATCAGGATATCGGAGAAGCAGTTCTCTCAACTCACAATTATTTTACTATTTGAGTTCATGAGCATGAGCTTTAGAAAAATCAAAGGGCAGAGCACAGCATTAGGACCGGAGGTGCTGGGCAGATTTTGGCTCCCAATCCCCCATACAGACACTTGTCTGGTGCTTCTTCATTTGTCCATTCGACTTCACCATGCAGAGCTGGTCTTCTCTTTTTTATCTTCAGTTTCTAGGGTTTTACCAAATTTAAAATGCCAGGGGCATATCTTAACACCACACCAGAAGGGCTCTAGCAACATAACAGTGGGATTCATCCTGTTGACCTCACTTCTGATTTACCTTCTAACAACAACAAAAATGACAAAGCATGAAAAAGGCAAGAAAAAACACTTCTTACGAGACAAAGCAAACATTAGAACTAGGCTTAAGTAATACAGAGTGTATTCGTCAGGGTTCTCCAGAGGAACAAAACTAATAGAATAGATGTATATATGAAGGGGAGTTTATTAAGGAGTATTGACTCACATGATCACAAGGTGAAGTACTGCAATAGGCCATCTGCAAGCTGAGGAGCAAGGAAGACAGTCCAAGTCCCAAAACCTCAAAAGCAAGGAAACCGACAGTGCAGCCTTCAGTCTGTGGGTGAAGGCCCAGGAGCCCCTGGCAAACCACAGTGTAAGTCCAAGAGTCCAAAAGCCGAGGAACTTGGAGTCAGATGTTTGGAGGCAGGAAGCATCCAGCACAGGAAAGAGATGAAGGCTGAAAGACTCAGCAAGTTCACTCCTTCCACCTTCTTCTGCCTGCTTTAGCCACGCTGGTATCTGATTAGACGGCACCCACCCAGATTGAGGGTGGGTCTGCCTCTCCCAGTCCACTGACTCAAATGTTAATCTCCTTTGGCAACACCCTCATAGACACACCCAGGAACAATACTTTGCATCCTTCAATCCAATGAAGTTGATACTTTATATTAGTCATCATACAGATTTAAAAACTATCAGACAGCATATTTAAAATAACAATAATTAATATGTTAAGAACTCTCATAGAAAAAGGAGGCAATATGTAACAGATAACTAATGGAAGCAGAGATGAAAACTTGAAGAAAGAACTAGAAAGAAATGCTTCTTGCCACCAAAAGAGGACTAGTGTATGATTTCATTTATAGGAGGTATCTAAAGTACTCAGATTCATAAAAGCACAAAGTAGAATGGTGGCCACCAGGGACTGGAGGAAAGGGGGAAAGGCATGTTGTTGTTTAGTGGGTACAGCATTTCAGTTTGGAATGATGAAAAAGTTCTGGATATCTGTTGCACAACAATGTAAATATCATTAACAACACCGAATTGTACACTTAAAAATGGTCTAGATGGAAATTTTACATTATGTGGTAGTTTTTTTTCTAATCACAATTTTTTAAAATGTTGAGGCTGCAGAAAATCAAGACCTGTCTTGATATCCTACCGGCTGGGGTGGAAATTGGCATCCCATGCTGGAATGAACTTAATAGTGTCTAGTCTAATTGAAAAACTCCTTTGTTTGCCCTAGAAAAACTCCTTTGTTTGCCCTAGAAAAACTCCTTTGTTTGCACAAGAGGCTCAAAGCTGTTCATTAAATCACTATTTTTATTGCAGAAATTTTTTAAAAGAAAAATATTTTTTGTGTTGGTAATGGATATGTAAATGTTATAAGTTAATATGGCAGAATACTATATATAGCAATTAAAAATATGATTAAAGTATTTAGCAGCTAGTCATTCAACAGTTGCTATATGTCAGATAGTGTCTGTCAATAAACCTTTTCTTATTTAATTAAAAGAAAATAATCAGTGATTTTAAAGACAGCCAAATAGAAACTTCCTAAGCTGAAATGCAAAGAGAAAAAAAGTAAAAAAAAAAAAAAACCAGAATATTCAAGAATTGTAGGACAATTTCTACAGATATAAGATATGCATAATTGAAATACCAGAAGGAAAGATAAAAGAAAATGGATCAGAAGAAAATTTAAAGTAACAATAGCTGAGAATTTCCAAAATTAATGACAGGGACCAAACCACTGATCTAGGAAACTCAGAGAACAATGAGCAAGGTAAATATCATCCCATATTCAAACTTTAGAAAATCAAAGACAAAGAGGAAAATCTTGAAATAAACTTCGGGGTGGCACAGAACGTTTTACTTATAGAGGAATACAAGTAAGAATTTCAGAAGACTTTTTAGAAGCTATGAAAGAAAAAAGACAAAGTGAAACATTTAAAATGTTGAAAAGGGCTGGGCACAGTGGCTCACGCCTGTAATCCCAGCACTTTGGCAGGACGAGGCATGAAGATCTCCTGAAGTCAGGAGTTCAAGACCAGCCTGGCCAATGTGGTGAAACCCTGTCTCTACTAAAAATACAAAAATTAGCCTGGTGTGGTGGCACATGCTTGTAGTCCCAGCTACTTGGGAGGCTAAGGCAGGAGAATCACTTGAACCCGGGAGGTAGAGGTTGCAGGAGCTGAGATCGCACCATTGCACTCTAGCCTGGGTGACAAGAGTGAAACTCCATCTCAAAATAAAATAAAATAAAATGTTGAAAAGAAAAAAAATACCAACCTATAGGATTTTAGGTTGGCGAAATTATCCTTCAAAAAGGACAGATAAATTAAGACTTTCTCAGACAAACCAGAACTGAGATAATTCACGGCAAGCAGACCTGCCCTGCAAGAAGTGTTCAAAGAGGTTCTTTAGGCAGTGAGATAATGGTACAGGCCAGAAACTAGAATCTGCCTAAGAAAGAAAGTTCATCATAGAAGGAATAAATGAGGGTAAAACAAAATACTTCATTTTTCTCATTCTTAATTGATCTGAAAAATAACTGTTTGTTACCGCATGTTCTCATTCATAAGTGGGAGTTGAACAATGAGAACACATGGCCACAGGGAGGGGAACATCACACACCAGGGCCTGTTTGGGGGTGGGGGGCAAGGGGAGGCAGAGCATTAGAACAAATACCTAATGCATGCAGGGCTAAAAACCTAGATGACAGGTTGATAGGTGCAGCAAACCACCATGGCACACATATACCTATATAACAAACCTGCACATTCTGCACATGTATCCCAGAACTCAAAGTAAAATTAAATAAATAAATAAATAATAACTGTTTGTTTAATCATAGTAACAATGTACTGGATTCTTATGGTATATGGAAAAAATGAAATGTATGACAACAATGTTATAAGGAACAAGAGGGAGGAATTGGAAGAATTCTGTTACAAGACACCTGTGCCTGAATCAGTATGGTGTTATTTGAAGGGGGACTTAGGTTAGTTAAAAATGTGTATTATACACTTTTGGGCAACAACAACAAAAAATTTCAGTGTAATTGATATGCTGGTAGAGGAGATAAAATAGAGTCATAGAAAATGTGCAATTAAAACCAGAGAAAGCAGAAAAAGACGAGAGGTTTTAAAAACCACAATAAATAGAAAACAGTAACAAACATGGCAGATATTAATCCAACTATACTGTATCAATAATCACTTGATTGAGAATGATTTTAATACACCAATTAAAAGACTGAGATTGTCAGAGTGGATTGAAAACAAACCTAACTCTGTATTGCTTACAAAAAAAACCCCACACATTAAATATAATCAGAAATGTGAAAAGCAAAAGGCAAGAGGAAAAATAAACCATGCTTACTCTAAGCAAAATGAATTTCAAGTGGCTATATTAGTTTCAGACAAATCAGACTTCAGACAAGAAATTTTTCATGGGTAAAGAACGGTGTTACATGATGATAAAGAGGTCAGTTCTCCAAGAAGACATAAAAATCCTAAACATCTATCCACTGAAAAACAAGGCATCAAAATCCATAAATTACAACTGATGGAAATGAAAGGAGAAATGGACAACTCTACCTATACAGTTGTGGACTTTAACACCCCTCATTCAGTAATTAGTAGGTCAGGCAGGCAGAATGTCGGTAAAGACACAATTTACTGGCAAAGAACTATCCATCAATTTGATCTAACTGACATTCTAGACTATTCCATCCAACAACAGAAAATACATTATTTTTAAGTTGTTATGGAACATTTACCATGATTAACCACATAATGGATCATAAAATACAATTTAGGTAATTGAAAAGAACAGAAATCATACAAAGGATATTTCCAGGCGACAATGAATTAAGCTAGAAAGATAGCTGCAAAACACTCAGATATTTGGATATAAAACAGCATACTTTTAAATAACACAAGGGTCAAAAGAACTCAAGGAAAATTAAAAATATTTTGAACTAGTTGCAAATGAAAATATAATTTATCAAAATGTTTGGGAAACAGCAAAGTAATGCTTAGAGGTAAATTTATGGCACTAAATTTGTATGTTAGAAAATAAGAAAACCAGGAGGCGGTTTCAAGATGGTTCCAGGAGGAACAGGTCCACCTACAGCTCCCAGAGTGAGCGATGCAGAAGACGGGTGATTTCTGCATTTCCAACTGAGGTACTGGGTTCATCTCACTGGGGCTCATCGGACAGTGAGGGCAGGACACTGGGTGCAGCCCACCAAGTGTAAGCCAAAGCAGGGCGAGGCATTGCCTCACCCAGGAAGCCCAAGGGGTCAGGGAATTCCCTTTCCTAGCCAAGGGAAGGGGTGACAGATGGCACCTAGAAAATCGGGTCACTCCCACCCTAATACTGCGGTTTTCCAACAGTCTTAGCAAATGGCACACCAGGAGATTATATCCCACGCCTGGCTCGGAGGGTCCCACGCTCACGGAGCCTCGCTCATTGCTAGCACAGCAGTCTGATATCAAACTGCAAGGTGGCAGCGAGGCTGGGGGAGGGGCGCCCGCCATTGCTGAGGCTTGAGTAGGTAAACAAAGTGGCCAGGAAGCTCGAACTAGGTGGAGCCCACCACAGCTCAAAGAGGCCTGCTTCCTCTGTAGATTCCACCTCTGGGGGCAGGGCATAGCTGAACAAAAGGCAGCAGAAACCTCTGCAGACTTAAATGTCCCCGTCTGACAGCTTTGAAGAGAGTAGTGGTTCTCCCAGCACGGAGTTTGAGATCTGAGAACAGACAGACTGCCTCCTCAAGTTGGTCCCTGACCCCCGAGTAGCCTAACTGGGAAGCACCACCCAGTAGGGGCAGACTGACACCTCACACAGCAGGGTTCGCCTCAGAGACGAAGCTTCCAGAGGAATGATCAGGCAGCAACATTTGCTGTTCAGCAATATTCACTGTTCTGCAGCCTCTGCTGCTGATACCCAGGTAAACAGGGTTTGGAGTGGACCTCCAGCAAACTCCAGCACACCTGCAGCTGAGGGTCCTGACTGTTAGAAGGAAAACTAACAAACAGAAAGGACATCCACACCAAAACCCCATCTGTATGTCACCATCATCAAAGACCAAAGGTAGATAAAACCACAAAGATGGGGAAAAAACAGAGCAGAAAAGGTGAAAATTCTGAAAATCAGAGCACCTCTCCCACTCCAAAGGAACACAGCTCCTTGCCAGCAACAGAACAAAGCTGGATGGAGAATGACTTTCATGAGTTGAGAGAAGCAGGCTTCAGATGATCAAACTTCTCCGAGCTAAAGGAGGAAGTTCGAATCCAACGCAAAGAAGCTTAACACCTTGAAAAAAGATTAGAAGAATGGCTAACTAGAATAACCAGTGTAGAGAAGTCTTTAAATGACCTGACAGAGCTGAAAACTACGGCATGAGAACTATGTGATGAATGCACAAGCTTCAGTAGCCAATTCGATCAACTGGAAGAAATGGTATCAGTGAATGAAGAGCAAATGAATGAAATGAAGCGAGAAGAGAAGTTTAGAGAATAAAGAATAAAAAGAAATGAACAAAGCCTCCAAGAAATATGGGACTATGTGAAAAGACCAAATCTACGTCTGATTGGTGTACCTGAAAGTGACGGGGAGAATGGAACCAAGTTGGAAAACACTCTTCAGGATATTACCCAGGAGAACTCCCACAATCTAGCAAGGCAGGCCAACATTCAAATTCAGGAAATACAGAGAATGCCACAAAGATACTCCTCGAGAAGAGCAACTCCAAGACACATAATTGTCAGATTCACCAAAGTTGAAATGAAGGAAAAAATGTTAAGGGCAGCCAGAGAGAAAGGTCAGGTTACACACAAAGGGAAACCCATTAGTCTAACAGTGGATCTCTCAGCAGAAACTCTACAAGCCACAACAGAGTGGGGGCTTGTATTCAACATTCTTAAAGAAAAGAATTTTCAACCCAGAATTTCATATCCGGCCAAACTAAGCTTCATAAGTGAAGGAGAAATAAAATCCTTTACAGACAAGCAAATGCTGAGAGATTTTGTCACCACCAGGCCTGCCCTACAAGAGTTCCTGAAGGAAGCACTAAACATGGAAAGGAACAACTGGTACCAGCCACTGCAAAAACATGCCAAATTGTAAAGACCATCAATGCTAGGAAGAAACTGCATCAACTAACGAGCAAAATAACCAGCTAACATCATAATGACAGGATCAAATTCACACAGAACAATATTAACTTTAAATGTAAATGGACTAAATGCTCGAATTAAAAGACACAGACTGGCAAATTGGATAAAGAGTCAAGACCCATCAGTGTGCTGTATTCAGGAAACCCATCTCACGTGCAGAGACACACATAGGCTCAAAATAAAGGGATGGAGGAAAATCTACGAAGCAAATGGAAAAAAAAAAAAGGCAGGGGTTGCAATCCTAGTCACCAATAAACAGACTTTAAACCAACAAAGATCCAAAGAGACAAAGAAGGCCATTACATAATGGCAAAGGGATCAATTCAACAAGAAGAGCTAACTATCCTAAATATATATGCACCCAATACAGGAACACCCAGATTCAAAAAGCAAGTCCTTAAAGATCTACAAAGAGACTTAGACTCCCACACAATAGTAATAGGAGATTTTAACATCCCACTGTCAACATTAGACAGATCAGCGAGACAGAAAGTTAACAAGGATATCCAGGAATTGAACTCAGCTCTGCACCAAATGGACCTAATAGACATCTACAGAACTCGCCACCCCAAATCAACAGAATATGCATTCTTCTCAGCACCACATTGCACTTATTCCAAAATTGACCACACAGTTGGAAGTAAAGCACTCCTCAGCAAATGTAAAAGAACAGAAATTATAACAAACTGTCTCTCAGACCACAGTGCAATGAAACTAGAACTCAGGATTAAGAAACTCACTCAAAACCACTCAACTACATGGAAACTGAACAACCTGCTGCTGAATGACTACTGGGTACATAATGAAATGAAGGCAGAAATAAAGATGTTCTTTGAAACCAATGAGAACAAAGAAACAACATACCAGAATCTCTGGGACCCATTTAAAGCAGTGTGTAGAGGGAAATTTATGGCACTAAATGCCCACAAAAGAAAGCAAGAAACATCTAAAATTGACACCCTAACATCACAATTAAAAGAACTGGAGAAGCAAGAGCAAACACATTCAAAAGCTAGCAGAAGGCAAGAAATAACTAAGATCAGAGAAGAACTGAAGGAGATAGAGACACAAAAAACCCTTCAAAAAATCAATGAATCCAGGAGCTGGTTTTTTGAAGAGATCAACAAAGTTGATAGACCACTAGCAAGACTAATAAAGAGGAAAAGAGAGAAGAATCAAATAGATGCAATAAAAAATGATAAAGGGGATATCACCACCAATCCCACAGAAATACAAACTATGATCAGAGAATATTATAAACACCTCTACGCAAATAAACTAGAAAATCTAGAAGAAATGGAAAAATTCCTCGACACATACACCCTCCCAAGACTAAACCAGGAAGAAATTGAATCCCTGAATAGATCAATAACAGCCTCTGAAATTGAGGCAATAATTAATAGCCTACCAACCAAAAAGAGTCCAGGACCAGACTGATTCACAGCCGAATTCTACCAGAGGTACAAGGAGGAATGGGTACCATTCCTTCTGAAATTATTCCAATCAATAGAAAAAGAGGGAATACTCCCTAACTCATTTTATGAGGCCAGCATCATCCTGATACAAAAGCCAGGCAGAGACACAACAAAAAAAAAGAATTTTAGACCAATATCCCTGATCAACATCGATGCAAAAATCCTCAGTATAATACTGGCAAACCAAATCCAGCAACACATCAAAAAGCTTATCCACCGTGATCAAGTGGGCTTCATCCCTGGGATGCAAGGCTGGTTCAACATATGCAAATCAATAAACGTAATCCAGCATATAAACAGAATCAAAGACAAAAATCACATGATTATCTCAACAGATGCAGAAAAGGCCTTTGACAAAATTCAACAACGCTTCATGCTAAAAACTCTCAATAAATTGGGTATTGATGGGACGTATCTCAAAATAATAAGAGCTATTTATGACAAACCCACAGCCAATATCATACTGAATGGGCAAAAACTGGAAGCATTCCCTTTGAAAACTGGCACAAGACAGGGATGCCCTCTCTCACCACTCTTATTCAACGTAGTGTTGGAAGTTCTGGCCAGGGCAATCAGGCAGGAGAAAGAAATAAAGGGTATTCAGTTAGGAAAAGAGGAAGTCAAATTGTCCCTGTTTGCAGATGACATGATTGTATATTTAGAAAACCCCATCGTCTCAGCCCAAAATCTCCTTAAGCTGATAAGCAACTTCAGCAAAGTCTCAGGATACAAAATCAATGTGCAAAAGTCACAAGCATTCTTGTACACCAATAACAGACAAACACAGAGCCAAATCATGAGTGAACTCCCATTCACAATTTTTTCAAAGAGAATAAAATACCTAGGAATCCAGCTTACAAGGGATGTGAAGGACCTCTTCAAGGAGAACTGCAAACCACTGCTCAACGAAATAAAAGAGGGTACAAACAAATGGAAGAACATTCCATGCTCATGGATAGGAAGAATCAATATCGTGAAAATGGCCATACTGCCCAGGGTAATTTACAGATTCAATGCCATCTCCATCAAGCTACCAATGACTTTCTTCACAGAATTGGAAAAAACTACCTTAAAGTTCATATGGAATCAAAAAAGAGCCTGCATTGCCAAGACAATCCTAAGCAAAAAGAACAAAGCTGGAGGCATTAAGCTACCTGACTTCAAACTATACTACAAGGCTACAGTAAACAAAACAGCATGGTACTGGTACCAAAACAGAGATATAGACCAGTGGAACAGAACAGAGCCCTCAGAAATAATACCACACATCTACAACCATCTGATCTTTGACAAACCTGACAAAACCAAGAAATGGGGAAAGGATTCTCTATCTAATAAATGGTGCTGGGGAAACTGGCTAGCCATATGTAGAAAGCTGAAACTGGATCCCTTCCTTACACCTTATAAAAAATTAATTCAAGATGGATTAAAGACTTCAATGTTAGACCTAAAACCATAAAAACCCTAGAAGAAAACCTAGCCAATACCATTCAGGACATAGGCATGGGCAAGGGCTTCATGTCTAAAACACCAAAAGCAATGGCAACAAAAACCAAAATTGACAACTGGGATCTAATTAAACTAAAGAGCTTCTGCACAGCAAAAGAAACTACCATCAGAGTGAACAGGCAACCTATAGAATGAGAGAAAATTTTTGCAATCTACTCATCTGACAAAGGGCTAATATCCAGAATCTACAAAGAACTCAAACAAATTAACAAGAATAAAACAAACAACCCCATCAAAAAGTGGACAAAGGATATCAACAGACACTTCTCAAAAGAAGACATTTATGCAGCCAACCGACACATGAAAAAACGCTCATCATCACTGGCCATCAGAGAAATGCAAATCAAAACCACAGTGAGATACAGTCTCACACCAGTTAGAATGTCGATCATTCTAAGATGTGGAGAAATAGGAACACTTTTACACTGTTGGTGGGACTGTAAACTAGTTCAACCATTGTGGAAGACAGTGTGGCGATTCCTCAAGGATCTAGAACTAGAAATACCATTTGACCCAGCCATCGCATTATTGGGTGTATACCCAAAGGATTATAAATCACACTGCTATAAAGGCACATGCACACGTATGTTTATAGCGGCACTATTCACAATAGCAAAGACTTGGAACCAACCCAAATGTCCATCAATGATAGACTGGATTAAGAAAATGTGGCACATATACATCATGGAATACCATGCAACCATAAAAAAGATGAGTTCATGTCCTTTGTAGGGACATGGATGAAGCTGGAAACCATCATTCTCAGCAAACTATTGCAAGAACAAAAAACCAAACACCGCATGTTCTCACTCACAGGTGGGAATTGACAATGAGAACACCTGGACACAGGAAGAGGAACATCACACACTGGGGCCTGTTTTGGGTTGGGGGAGGGGGGAGGGAAAGCATTAGGAGATATACCTAATGTAAATGACGAGTTAATGGGTACAGCACACCAACATGGCACATGTATACATATGTAACAAACCTGCACATTGTGCACATGTACCCTAGAACTTAAAGTATAATAAAAAATAAATAAATAAAAAAGAAAAGAAAAAAAAGAAAATAAGAAAATCCAGCCAGGTGCGGTGGCTCACGCCTGTAATCCCAGCACTGTGGGAGGCTGAGGCGGGCAGATCACCTGAGATCATGAGTTCGAGACCAGCCTGACCAACATGGAGAAACCCCATCTCTACTAAAAATACAAATTTGCCAGGCATGGTGGCATATGCCTGTAATCCCAGCTACTTGGGAAGCTGAGGCAGGAGAATCGCTTGAACCCCGGAGGCGGAGGTTGCTGTGAGCCGAGATAGCGCCATTGCACTCCAGCCTGGGCAACAAGAGTGAGACTCCATCTCAAAAAAAAAAGAAAAAAGAAAATAAGAAAACCCTATAATAAGTAACTTTCACATTAAGAAACTAAAGAAAGAACAATGTAAGTCTAAAGCAAGTAGAAGAAAACAGTAACATTTAGAGCAGATGTAATTCAAATTAAAAACAGAAAAACAATTGAGAAAATAAATGAAACCCAAAGCTGGTTCTTTGAAAAGATCATTAAAATTTATAAAATCCCAGCCAGCCTAACCAAAAGAGAGGAAGAGGGAGAACACAAATTATCAGTATCAGAAATCCATGAGAGGTCATCATTATTGATCTCATGAGTATTAAAAGAATAATAAAGGAATATTATAAATAACCCTGTTTGTTACTTGATAACATAGATGAAATGGGCCAATTCCTTGAAAGATACAAACTACCAAAATTTGACAATATTCATTTAAATAGGCTCATATCTATTTAAGAAATTGACTTAATAATTAATAACCTTCCAAAAGAAAGCAAAGCAAAGCAGGTCCAGATAATTTCAGGAGTAAGTATTACCAAACATTTAGAGAAAATAATACCCTACCAATTCTCTACAATCACACCTAGAAAGTGGAAGTAGAAAAATTACTTCCTGACTTATTACCTGATGCTAGCATTACCCTAATGCCAAAACCAGGTTAAGACATCTTAAGGTAGGGAATCTATAGACCCATATGTTTCATGTACATAGATGCAAATATATTTTAAACTATTATCTTCAAAATATTAGTGAATTGAATCCAATAATGTACAAAAACAATTACATCCCACAACCAAGTGCGATTTTTTTTTAGGTGTGGAAAGCTACTTAACATTTGAAAATCAGTCAGCGTGATCCACCACATTATCAGGTCATAGGTAAAAAATGATATGATCCTATCAATTGATACAGAAAAAGCACTGGACAAAATCAACTCCCAGTCATGATAAAAACTCTCATCAAGGAATAGAAGGGAACTTTCTCAACTTGATTTAAAAATATTTTTACAAAAAACACCCTAAAGCTAGTGTTATATGTAACAGTGGGAAAGTAGACAATTTCCCCCTGGAATCAGGAGCAAGGCAAGGGTGTCCACTGTTCCCACTTCTATTCAACATCTTACTTACTAAGTCCTAGTTTACACAAATTAGATGAGAAAAGGAAATAAAAGTTCATAAATAAATAAAGTTATCAAAAACAAAAATGTCTAAGAACTGTCACAGCCTATGGAAACAAGATAACTAAATGTAATGTGGTATTCTGGGTAATATCCTGGAATAGAACAACTATGGAAATCTGAATAAAGTATGGGCTCTAGTTAATAATGCAACAATATTGGTTTATTAATTGTAAGAGATGGGCCATACTAAGGTGTTCATAACGAGGAAGACCAAGTGTGGGATACATGTGAGCTCTCTGTACTATCTTCACATCTTTTCTGTAAAACTGTTCTAAAACATAAAGTTTACTTTCAAAATGCTAGAGGCAAAGGTCAGAAAGTTTTGAATACAAGGCGTCCATTCCCCACTGGCTCACACAACATTTCCCTGATGGGGAAGCCGAGGTTCAGCACTGGGAAGGAAGACCTAGAATACAGGTCTCCTAAATCCCAATCTAGTTCTTTTCCCAGATGTTCGCCTATCCCTTTTGACTTTGTTTTACTCTTCTCCTATTCACACTCCTGTTTCTTACTGCTTTGTTTGTATTTACATGTATTTGTCAGGAGACTTCTCCAACTCACTCAGAAGCAGTTGTTTGCACCATGTCCAGACCAGGTCTCAAAATGTCTTTGCCCGCTAACAGCAGCCAGGCCCCCAGGGAGGAATAACCAAGGCTGGGTCTGAATGCGTTTTCCCTCTAGGTAGCAGGAGCACTATCACAGCTACTGGGGCTATGGCAGAAGAAGTCAACTGGCCAAGGATGGGACAATTTGAGAATCTGATAAGTAATAACTGCAAAAATAGAGCAAATATACAAAAACCCATGCATTCATAATCAAACACACATACTTGCACACTCCACTGTTACCCCACAGAGCTGGAGAAAGTAAAGAAACACAAGCTCATGATCTCGAAAACTGGTTGAAAAATAACAGTAATCACACTTTAATCTTGCTTTCTTAAGAACTGTACCTCAATTGAAAAATTCAAACCAAGATGTACAAAAAGAAGAATATAATTATAAATATAACTGCCTTGCAATTCCTACTGATGTAGATAGGACAATAGTTGCTAGCGGCTGTTAAATCTTTTAGGCAAACAGCTGATGGGGAATTTTATAATGAGCAGATCAGATTGACCTCATCTGTACCAGTGATCCAATTTAACATTAGCAAACAATTCCATTCCTCCCCGTGTGGTACAAAAGGGAGAGCATAATGACACCTATTCCCAAGAATTCTTACCAACTGAGCATGCTAACCTGACCAGGCCTCTCGGTAGAACTAACAGGTTACAGGAAACAGACAGGAGACAGCAGCATATCAAACTTCACCACGGAAATAAAATTAGCAAGATTCTGTATTCAGGAAAGACTGCTGTAGGACAAATAATCTGGTTTTTTCAATGAATAAGTAACAAGGGGGAGAAAAAGGAAGGACAAAATT
This sequence comes from Pan paniscus, assembly GCF_029289425.2. Classification (NCBI taxonomy): domain Eukaryota; kingdom Metazoa; phylum Chordata; class Mammalia; order Primates; family Hominidae; genus Pan; species Pan paniscus. The sequence continues at coordinate 52,040,843 of NC_073255.2, forward strand.
AGAAAGATGTAAGAAATATACCCATCAGCTGCAAGGGATAGACCTGACAAGCCAACAAGAACATTGATGAGATATCGAGAAATATTTCAACACTGACTGAACATTTGTTAACTTAGGTCATTGTCAGTTAGCCTAGGCGTAATAAAGCATTTCTTATTGCACTTTAAGAGGAGCCTGTATTGGTTAGAGATACTATTGAGAATGGATCAAATGATCTGCAGGCTGGAGTTTGCTTCACAATAATGCTGTGAGTGCGTCGGGGGTGGGGTAGACACTAGGCAAGATCGGTCATGTGGATTATTGCTTCATTAGGTGGGAGCTACAAGAGGGACTTGGCATACTCTTTCTTCTACTTTTATGTATGTTTGTAATTTTCCATCATAAAACATTCAAATCCTATCAGTTGCCCCCTCCTCTGTGCCCCACGTCTGCCATAGCACATTGTTCCTCCCTCAACTGTAATGATTGCTTACTGCTTACCAAATCTAGTCTTCAGGGAGTGCCCATGGGCATGATTTTCTGTGCCTGCCCAGGTCTAAGCACAATGACCAGCACACCATAGGCATTTATGCAGCAAATGAACATACGGTTACTATACACCAGATTCCCGCCTATCCACCTCTCAATTTCAAACCACGGAAATTAGAATTAGATCTTATTTTTCCATATCTGCAGTATCTTAAAATTGTGTGGCTAATTCCATCCACATCCTGAAGGAGGTGAGGGCATTTTAAATGAATCTTGAATGTACAGATAAAACACAATTGTAAAAAGAATAGCTGTATCCATTTGAAACTAAACAAATAGTAAATATAATCTGGTTTCACAATCCAATTTCTTGCACAGTATAAAATAAAGCAATATGTTTATTATGGATTTAGGGCTGTCACAAGAGAGTCATAGAGCAGACAATATATGCTTACAGGGAGCATATTCCAGGGTAAACTACAGCTGGAGGAAAGAGCCTTTGGATGTCTAACTGTGGAAAGAAACAAGGACATTAGAATTTCTAGCCATCACAGGGAAAAGAACAGTGAGAAGAGGAAAGGATATTGACTGAGAGAAAATTTGTTACATTCTCTTTCTCCATAAAAATTTCATCCATGGTTGTGGATGACAGCCTGCCTGATGAAGTAGGAAAATGGTCCATGAGAAGTTCACCATCAGGGAGTGGCACCTGAGGCCAGGGTTTTGTTGTTGTTGTTTGCTTGTCTGTTAACTTCCTTCCTGTGGGTTCAAAGAATGGGACCCATATACCAGTGCCTCTACCCATGAAGGGAACCAAATCTGATTAATTTGTTGGAATTCTACAACACTTTCAAAGCTTGAGAAGTACCTGTACTGACCATTTAAACACACTTTTAAAACGTTTTACTGAACAGTTAGTATATGCACATGATAAAATGCAAAAACATAGATGGATATACAGTCAACAACCAATCTCCTTCCCCTAGAGATGACCTATGAGCAGTCACTTGTGTATTCTTCCAGAAATATTTAATGCATACATGTGTTTAATGCATGAATACATATATATGTATTCATATATATATATATCTCCCTATTTTTATGCATGTTTTTGCATTATCCACTGTTCTGTGCCTTGTGTTATTTTTAATTTATTTGGAGACCATTCCATATCAGCACATACATATCTTTCTATTCCTTTCAATGGTTCATAGTCTTTGGATGGTCTTTAAATTATTACACTTTACGCTAGCTATGCAGTTCTAGGCTTTCTCCAGTGTTTTGTGGCATGGTGGCGCAATGTGGTTATCATTCCTGTAATGATGTCTTTACAAATACATATATGTGTATAGCTGTAGGAAAATTTTCTAAAAGTGAAACTGTTTTTGTAAAAACTATAGGCATGTTTAACCTGGATCAACATAGTCTAATTGCTACCCAATGATTCTGTAATAATTTATTATCAACACAGGCTTCATATTGTTACCTGTGAGCAAAGTGAATGTTGAGGTGGTCAAAAAACAGCAGCACACCCTACAGGCTGACTCAATGCATGACATATGTGTTGAAGGGTACCTTCTATTAATTAAACTACTTAAATTGATTTTGCTGTGAGAGTGCGTATCTAATGTTTCAGCTATTCTCATGAATGCTAGCAAAGAGATTACTATGTTATTCAGAGATCAACATCTCATAAAATATTCAAAAATAAAGTGAAGATTAAGATAGAAATAAGACAAATAGGCCAGGAGCGGTGGCTCATGCCTGTAATCCCAGCACTTTGGGAGGCCGAGGCGGGTGGATCACGAGGTCAGGAGATCGAGACCATCCTGGCTAACACAATGAAACCCCATCTCTACTAAAAATACAAAAAATTAGCCGGGCGTGGTGGCGGATGCCTATAGTCCCAGCTACTCGGGAGGCTGAGGCAGGAGAATGGCGTGAACCTGGGAGGCGGAGCTTGCAGTGAGCAAAGATCATGCCACTGCACTCCAGCCTGGGCAACAGAGTGAGACTCTCTCTCAAAAAAAAAAAAAAAGAAAAGAAAAGAAAAAGAAATAAGACAAATAATCTCATTTAAAAATGGGCAAAAAATCTAGGCTGGGCACAGTGGCTCACACCTGTAATCCCAGCACTTTGGGAGGCCAAAACAGGTGAGTCACTTGGTGTTAGGAGTCTGAGACCAGCCTAGGCAATGTGGCAAAACCCCATCTCTACAAAACATAAAAAATTAGCCGAGAATGGTGTAGTCCTAGCTACTCAGGAAGCTGAGGTGAAAGGATCACTTGGAGCCCAGGAGGTAGAGGTTGCAGGGAGCCAAGATGGCACCACTGCACTCCAGCCTGGGTGACAGATTGAGACCTCATCTCAAAAAAATAAGATAAAAAGTAAAATCGAAAATACAAAAATAAAAATGGGCAAAAAATCAGAATCGAATTTCTCCAAAGAAAATATGCATATAAAACCAATAAGCATATAAAAAGGTGTTCGACATTATTAGCTATCAGGGAAATAAAAATAAAAACCAAATGAGCTACCACTTCATATCCTTTAGGATGGCTGTAATCAAAATGACCAGCAAGTGTTGGCAAGTAAGTGGAGAAAGTAGAAACCTTATACACTACTGGTGAGAATGTCAAATGGTGCAGCCACTTTAGAAAACAGTCTGGCTGTTCCTCAAAAGGCTGAACATAGAGTTGTCATGTGACTCAGTAATTCCACTCCTAGGTATAGATCCAAGAGAAATGAAACATGTGCACACAAAACTTGTACATAAATGTTGATAGCATCAGACAATAGCCAAAAAGCAGAAATAACCAAATGTCCATCAAAGATGAATACACAAAATATGATATATTCATACAATAGAATATTACTTGACAATGAAAAGGAAGGAAATTCTGACACAGGGTACAATGTGGATAAACCTTGAAAACACTATGCCAAGTAAAAGAAGTCATCACAAAGAACTCTGTATGATTCCATTTACATGAAATGTGCAGAACAGGCAAATCTATAAAGACAGAAAGTACACTGGTGGTTGCTAAGGGGTAGGGGGTGAGTGAGTCGAGGAGAATGAGTGAAAAGCAGAGGAACTGCTAAGAGGTACAGGATTTCTTTATAGGATGACAAAAATGTGGTAAAATTGATTATGGTAATGGCCACACAACCCAGGAAATATGCTAAAAAACACTGAGGGCACCAATACATTGACATATAAAAGGAGATTAGCATGTGGCAAGTAGATTTCCTTCTATTTTGTGAGGATAATTTGGCAAAATGTTTTCCCTAACTTTAATCCTTATGACAAATAAGAAATGGAAAGCTATTTTATAGAGGAAACTATGTAAGTATCCATCCTATAAGTATCCATCCTATGCCAAGTAATCAGGGCATAATCTGAAATGCAAGTGTTTTTCTCTTTGACTATCAGACTATAAATGCCTGCCGTGCAAAAGTTGAACATAGTGTCTGTGCCCAAAGTGTCTACTCCGAGTCTTTGGAGTAGTCTGGGCATGTCAACTGTGGCATTGTGAGAATGACACAAACAGCAGCTGACATTTCTCTCGCAGCCATATCACTTTGCAGCTCCAGTGAGCATGGTACAGGTGTGGAGTCATAACTGGATGCGAGAGAGCAACCATGGTGCCGTTTCAATAAATAATTAACTGATTTTTAGCCATTGACGCAGGACCCCCAAGTCAAGCACAGCAACTGTCAGTGGTCTCTGTGTCTATGAATGGCCTCCAATCCAGGGGGTAGGTAATAATTAACTAATTTTTAGCCATTGACACAGAACCCCCAAGTCAAGTACAGCAACTATCAGTGGCCTCTGTGTCTATATGAATGGCCTCCACTCCAGGGGGTAGGTTTAGTCTGGGGCCTGTGTCCAGCTTCTGAGACTGAAGACCTCATGCCAGAGATTGGGCTAACAAGGACATTCTTCCCCCTTATGATTAGATGGGTCTCCTTTAGAATGCAGGGCAGTGAGACAATGTGTTTTGCTCTTGCCTTGCTTTAAACTTCTAGTCTCTCACAGCTAAAAATCCGAAGGGTTTTGCTTCACTCCAGAAGTGATAACAGTGTTCAGCGCCAATGCTGGACAGGTAGGCTATCTGCCTGCACGAGGAATCCTCCTGTCCATCTGCCTCCCCTGTTGGCACATGGAGGGCATGGGCTTATCCTAGACACAAACCCCTGGCAGGTGTGATGGTCGGACCTGGTTTTGGTATCTCTCCTCTGGAGGTGTCCTTGTTCATCTCTTCCCTCTTAAGTGAGATGACCTAAAAGGTATAAAATAATTTTTATTGACTTTTTGGGATCACACTTAAAGCATAAATGCAAATATGCATGGAAACTTAGCTGTAATTATGCCTACATAGCTAAGGTATTTATAATAGAAATAAGTAGGAATACTTAAATGCCCATGAAAAAGGACAGTTTAAAACTGTGAGATAATAAAAATGGATTCATAAAACCATTTAAAGTTATCTTCTAAAGGAATACTTGATAACCTGGGAAACTTTAGCATCCCCTGATGGTGTACAAACCGCATCAACCTCTTCCACGTCCCAGGTATTTAACCATGATGCTAGTGTTTTTCTAGTGCTTTTTTCGATGTTCTCCATTACAGCTCCCTCTTGGCAGACTCCAAAATCTCACTCAAGTTTTGGAGCCTTCCTAAATATTCCTAGAAGATTTAGGCCACGCTGTCTCTGTGCACCCAAATCTCCTTTACAGGAAGCATCCTCCTAGCACTGACCACCTTGAGCCATGTTTATGTTCAAGCATCTGTATTCTTCACACACTGTGGACTTCTCAAGGATGGAGGCAAGCAACTGGAAGCATCTTTGCACCCTATAGGTGATCAGTGTTAGAGACAGAGAGGAAAAGAGACAGAAGACAGAGAATAGAGATGGAAGGCAGCAGCAAGGGAGTGTCCCTAAGGATCAGAAGAAATAAAATGGAACGGTTTTCACAGCCTTTAAGTATTTGAGTGAAACTGAGCTGTAAGAAACACATATTATAAAAATATATGACATAATTGCCTCCTTCCTGAACCATATCCTACACACACTGAAATTCATGCCCCTACTAAGGCAGAGGATAGGTTAGCTATGAAACCTGGAACCGGAGGCAGCTCCATCATCCCAGCCAGACAACAGGTCATCTTCCCCACCCTACCCCAGGGTAGGCCTTCCCTGAAGCCAGCTTCCCATTCTACACAGAGATGGCCAGCCAGAAATAATAGGGTATATTCATTTGCTAGGGCTTCCATAACAAAGGACCACAATTTATTGTCTCACAGTTCTGGAGGCTACAAGTCTGAAATCGAGGCAGGGCCACCGTCCCTCTTAAGATACTAGCAAAGGATTCATTCCTGGCCTCTCTCCTTGTTCTGCATATGGTCATATTCTGCCTGTCTCTTCACATCTTCTTCCTCTTTTTAGAAGGATGCAGTCTTATTGGAATAGGGCACATCCAAATAACCTCATCTTAACTTGATCATCTGCAAAGATCCTGTTTACAAATAAAGTCCCATTCCCAGGTACTGTGGATTAGGTCCCTTTGCAGGGAACACAATTCAACCATAACATATAGTGAATGCCTGGAAGAAATAACTTTTAAAAAGTCATATGGGCCAAAGAATTGAAAGTAGGCATCACAAAATTAAACATCAAAAAAGGAAACTTGAAAAGTTTAACCTAAACTGTGCAATTGTTAGAATCACAAGCCCCTGATACATTCTGCAATGTATCAGAAAATCCAGAAACCAATACTTTTGACTCTGTCTCTGAAAGTCCCTTCCTCTTCAACACCTTTCACTCATCCTGCTGGCAGGTGATATGTTCCACTGGTTTGTGCTGCAAAAAGTCTAAGAAGGAAGCTGCATGATGTGTTGATATGGGAGCATCTCTGTACCAGGCTTAGTCACGCCATTTTAATCCATTTGCAACTTTGCAAAATAAGAGTCATTCTATTCATTTTATCTGGGGCCTGCCAGAGGAAGCAACTTTCCCAGAGCAGCATCCCAGGGAGCCCAGGTGAGAAGCCCAGCTCTGTGTGCCAACTGTGCAAACTTCCAGGTCCTGGAGGGAAGGATCATGGACAGTCAGGTCTAGTCAGCTGGAACTTTGTGAGGACACAGCCTCAGCCTTTGTCTCAATCTGACTCTCTTGTTGTATCAGTTGGGGTTCTCCAGAGAAGTAGAACCAAGGGAATGCATATATACAGAAAAGTTTCATAAGGGACTAGCTTATGCAGTTATGGAGTGATATGGTTTGGCTGTGTCCTCACCCACATCTCATCTTGAATTCCCATGTGTTGTACAAGGGACCTGGTGGGAGGTAATTGAATTGGGAGGTAGGTCTTTCCCATGCTGTTCTTGTGATAGTGAGTAAGTCTAACAAGATCTGATGGTTTTAAAAAGGGGAGTTTCCCTGTACAAGCTCTCTTCTCTTGTCTGCTGCCATGTGAGATGTGCCTTTCACCTTCCACCATGTTTGTGAGGCATCCCCAGCCATGCGGAATTTTAAGTTCATTAAACCTCTTTCTTTTGTAAGTTGCCAGTCTCAGGTATGTCTTTATCAGCAGCATGAAAACAGATTAATACAGTAAATTGGTATCAGTAGAGTGGGGCACTACTGAAAAGATACCGGGAAATGTGGAAGCAACTTTGAAACTGGGTAACAGGCAGAGGTTGGAACCGTGTGGAGGGCTCAGAAGAAGACAGGAAAATGTGGGAAAGTTTGGGAACTCCCTAGAGACTTGTTGAATGGCTTTGACCAAAATGCTGATAATGATACAGAAAATGAAACCAGGATGAGGTGGTCTCAGACAGAGATGAGGACTTGTTGGGAGCTGAAGTCAAGGTGACTTTTGTTATGTTTTAGCAAAGAGACTGGTGGAATTTTGCTCCTCCCCTAGAGATTTATGAAGCTTTGAACTTGAGAGAGATGATTTAGGGTATCTGGTGGAAGAGATTTCTAAGCAGCAAAACACTCAAGTCATGTCTTGAGTGAATGTTAAAGGTATTCACTTTAAAAAGGGAAACAGAGCATAAACGTTTGGAAATTTTGCAGCCTGACAATGCAATAAAAAAGAAAATCTCATTTTCTGAGGAGAAATTCAAGCTGGCTGCAGAAATTTGCATAAGTAACAAGGAGCCGAATGTTAATCACCAAGACAATGGGGAAAATGTCTCCAGGGCATGTCAGAGACCTTTGCAGCAGCCCCTCCCATCACCGGCCTGGAGGTTTAGGAGGAAAAAATTATTTCATAGGCTGGGCCCAGGGTTCCTTGGCTGTGTGCAGTCTAGGGATTTGGTGCCCTGCATCCCAGCTGCTTCGGCTGTGACTGAAAGGGGCCAAGGTACAGATTGGGCTGTTGCTTCAGAGGGTGGAAGCCCCAGGTCTTGGCAGCTTCCACATGGTGTTGAGCCTATGGGTGCATAGAAGTCAAGAATTGAGGTTTGGGAACCTCCACCTAGATTTCAGAGGATGTATGGAAACGCCTGGATGCCTAGGCAGAACTTTGCTGCAAGGGTGGGGCTCTCATGGAGAACTTCTGCTAGGGCAGTGTAGAAAGGAAATGTGGGGTCAGAGCCCCCACACAGAGTCCCTACTGGGGCACTGCCTAATGGAGCTGTGAGAAGAGGGCCACAATTCTCCAGACCCCAGAATGGTATATTCACTGAGAGCTTGCACCGTGCACCTAGAAAAGCCACAGACACTCAACACCAGCCCATGAAAGCAGCCGGGAGGGAGGCTGTACCCTGCAAAGCCACAGGGACAGAGCTGCCCAAGGCTGTGGCAGCCCACCTCTTGCATCAGCATGACCTGAATATGAGACATGGAGTCAAAGGAGATCATTTTGGAGCCTTAAGATTTGACTGCTCCACTGGATTTCAGACTTGCATTGGGCCTGTAGCCCCTTTGTTTTGGCCAATTTCTCCCATTTGGAATAGCTGTATTTACCCAGTGTCTGTACCCTCATTGTATCTAGGAAGTAACTAACTTCCTTTTGATTTTACTGGCTCATAGGGGGAAGAGATTTGCCTCATCTCAGGTGAGACTTTGGACTATGGACTTCTGAGTTAATGCTGAAATGAGTTAAGACTTTGGGGGACTGTTGGGAAGGCATGATTGGTTTTGAAATGTGAGGACATGAGGTTTTGGAGGGGCCAGGAGCAGAATGATATGGTTTGGTTGTATCCCTACCCAAATCTCATCTTCAATTCCCATGTGTCAGAGGGACCCTGTGAGAAGTAATTGAATCATGGGGGCAGGTTTTCCTGTGCTGTTCTTGTGATAGTGAATAAGTCTCACAAAATCTGATGGTTTTAAAAAGGGGAGTTTCCCTGCACAAGCTCTCTTCTCTTGTCTGCTGCCATGTGAAACATGCCTTTCCCTTCCATCATGATTGTGAGGCCTCCCCAGCCATGCGGAACTGTAAGTCCATTAAATCTCTTTCTTTCGTAAATTGCCCAGTCTCAGGTATGTCTTTATCAGCAGCATGAAAACTGACTAATACATAAAGGCTGAGAAGTCCCATATCTGCCATCTGCAAGCTGGAGACCCAGAAAAGCCAATGGAATCACTCAGTCTGAGTACCAAGGCCTGAGAACCAGGTGAGCTGATGATGGAAATCCCAGTTCAAGCGCAGGAGCAGATGAGATGTCCCAGCTCAGCAATGAGGCAGAAAAAATGGAGGGAGAATTCCTCTTTCTTCCACCTTTTGTTCTCCTTGGGCCCTCAATGGATTAGATGATACCCAGCAATATTGAGGAGGGCAATTTACTTTCCTGAATCCACCAATTCACATGCCAATCTCATTCAGAAACATCCTCACAGACACACTCAGAAACAAAGGGTAACCTGGACACACCATGGGAATGGAATTGACACATACAGTTTACCATTAGACTTGTCTGGGGCTCACCCCAAGCTGCAGAATGAGAGGACCCTAATGAATTCAGGGAATGGGAAAGTCAGAGCTCACAGGACCCTGATAAAGTGAAAAAAAAAAGGACTCTCTTCTCATTTCCTTGTTCTAATTAAACCTTTCTCTGCAGGGCTTTGTTTTGGAGGAGAAAAGCCTATGTGTTTTGTCAGTTTAGACTTACCAATTAGTGACAGAGAAGAAACATGAGAAAGGACTCTGACTGGAAGGACAGCCCCATGGTCTTCCCTCTGCAGGACAGCCTGGTGTGGTGAAAGCAAAGGTTGAAACAAAGCACAGGTCCTGAGTTCTGCCATTCCCTGTTGGGGGCTGGCTGTCTCCAGGATCAGGCCTCTCTGCTCTGAGATTACAGTTTATAGTTATTCCTGCAGTGAGGAAGACTTTAATCTTGGTAGGAAAGTCATTTCAACAGCACATAACAAAGAACAAGCATGTGAGAGACAGGGAAGACAGAAGATGTGAAGCATGACAATGGTGGCTGGAAGGGCAGGAAGCCCCAAGGCTCACCCAAGGGAAAGAAGGTAATGGGCAGGGCCAGTGCAGTAACTCAGTGGCTGCATCCCTGGGGGAGAAGCAAAAGGCAAGGAAGAAAATATCCGCATGTCTTGAAGATGGACTAGAGATGCTTGGGATTGTTGGTTGAAGACCACCCCGAAACGTGTTTCCCACATGCTGTATAAGAAACACACAAAAAAGAGAATGGATGAGTGAGTGAGGAGTAAATGCTGGCAAGTTAGTGCGTTGCTTGAATTTAGACCATTTTAGTAAACGGAGTAGAATTGGCACGAATGGCTAGGGCCCAAGATGAGGTGTCTTACTGTCTGCAAAGGATATTTGCTATCTCTTGAGTGTGTGTTGGGGGTGGAGGCCTACAGAGCTTCTGCATCTCTTTCTGGGGTTTGAGGAATCCCTATTACTCACACACACACACACACACACACACACACACACACCAGGAACCCATCTCTCAGTGAGAAGCTGGACAAGCCCCTTGCAGCTTGGGATGTAAGCAGAAGGCTACATTTCCTTCTGCTGGGCATGTGCCACAGCCGCCCTGCAAGCCACTGTCTGAAGGGTGTCCCTCACTCTGCATAGACCGCAGAGCATGTCAACTCCAACTGTGGGGGAAACAGATGATGTAACTGAGCATTCTATGCCTCAAAATCCTATTTCCCTGTTGATATTAGTTATAAACTCCGCCAGGACAAGGAATCCACTTGGCTGGCTACCCCTGCATCCAGATAGAAAAAGTGAAAGATAGAATATGCATGTGTGAGTGCAGAAGGAGAAAGAGAAGGGGAGGAGGGTGAGGAGAGGAGGGGGCCAGGCCCTGCTACCTGCAGATGAGCCCAGTTCCTCTCAGCTTCCCCCTCTGCCTGAGCCAGCAGAATGCCTCCACACCCCCACCCCAGTCCCAGATTTTCCATAGCAGCTGAAGGAAGATTCATCAGCATGTCAGCACCAGATGTTTTCTGTTTTTTCTGTGGAAAGTAACCTGACCCCTTTCCCACCTGACGATCCCAGTCACAGCTGTCACAGTAACCAAGGACACAGCGCCTTTTTTTTGTTGTTTTTCTAAGAAAATACCAAGATGAAAATCAGGAAGAACAAGGGAAAGCCATCTCCTAGCTGTCGTGGATCTCTTAGAGCATAGGTGTGCCCTGTAACCTGGCAATGCACCCGGAAAACAAAGCGTGCGACCTCAAGGGTTATCACCTGCATTTTGCAGAAACCTAAGAGAAATCCACATCAGTTGCTTGAGAGAAAGTGTTTCCTCTTCATTACACAAGTTCTTCGTAGAAAATAATATATAATATTTCCTTATTTGGGTTTTCTTGGACAAATCCTCTATAGGGCAGCAGTTTCCCATGGCAGCTAGGCCAAGAGATTCCTGATCAGAGACTGCCATCTGCTGGATGAAGGGGATGGCCAGAGGCTTCTGTGCTTCGTTTTGTTTTGTTCTGAATTCTAAGAAACAAATTGCAGGGCAGGTGGGGTCTGATTAATGCAGAAGGGAGTGCTCTTGGCATTGATTGACAAGGAAATTGGCTTTTCTGATGCAACCATAATGGATCAGCCATGGTTACGGCTTTCCCCTGTGTTAGCCCTCAGTAGGGTTATGTCTACCTGATTTGGCAGAAAGTTAAGGCTCAGCGAGGCTAAACCACAAATACAGAGTTACCCAAGTAATAAGCAGTAGAATTGGGACTGGGACCTTGGACTATTAGATCCCAAAGATGCTTGATCATCCCAGAGTGAGTCAGAGGCAGTTAGAGGATGAGATTCTTAGGCAAGGAAGGAAGTGAGATGCTAGAAGGGTCGCAGGGAAGAAAAAGAGAGAAAGAAAGGAAGGTTGGTGGTGGGACCTAAGCTCCAAACACTCTCCGTCCTCACCAGGATGGCTCAGGATGAACCCAGAGCTCTCACATAGATGGACAGACTCACAATGGCCAGGAAGGAAAAAAAAGGATGAAGACCACAAGTAGGTATAACCATGCACTTGCAGAGAAGAGGCGGCATATTGGGCTGTGAGATTGTATAACCAGTGCATCAAGGGACACGGAATCAGTGGCACCATTTCCTGAGTCTGCAATATAAAGGTTAGCTGGCTGCCCAAGGAGAAACACAGCAAGTCAAAGAGAGGTCAGAGGTTTCTCCCTGAGGTCTTTATACAGAGATCATGATGTAACGTAGTCAAGGACAGCCTCACCGATGTCCTCATGGCGTGCAAAGTCATGCATTTTACAGGGCTCTGTCTTAGAATGTCCCTGCAATGTACATTACATTTTAGGAGCATTCAGGAAAAGTACTGCAATAAAAGAAAGCCATGTGGTCCCCAGAGCACTCTGATGATGTGGCTTAAGGCTGGGACCAAATGAACAATATTGAACACTAGCAAATGCCTAGGTGCTTGTCTCCGTGAGTTTTCTTTGCGACGCATTTTGACAAGTGTGGGATAGCTCTGAGTTTGACATTTTATCTTCTGAGATGAAGCTGGAGAGAAGCCAGTCCAGGCATCCCGTGCTGCAGTGGCTTTTAGGGGAGCTGAGGACGGCAGTCTTCCTGTGTCCAGGCCCCCCAACCAACCTCCTCCACAGATGGGCAGAAGAATCTCAGTGAACTGCATTAAAATTGGTCTTTACCCCATGAAAGATTGGCAGTGGTGCAGGAAAAAGAACAAAGGGCCAAGCCTCAGTCTCCCCATCATCAAATTAGAAGGGTTACCTAGATCCATGATTTCAAACTTCCCTCAATCCAGCTCCCTGCTCAGCCCTGTCCCAGCCCGGCCCCAGAGTCCTTCCCTGAGTGCTGCAGCTGCAGCAGGACTGAGAATTCCCACCCTGAATGCTACAGCTGCTTCCCAAGTGTGGTATGAAGCTGAACATATGAATTTTCTCACCAACTTGCTCACATGTCTGACCTGACAGTGCACCTGTACCTCAGCTCCTCCTCTCTGCAGTCCGCCTAGGGCCCTCCCCACTACACTAAAGAGAGGCGTTACCTGTCCTAGGAATAGCACACTGTTCCCTGCTCTCCCCCTACCATGCCCCAGCAGCTTCCCAAGCTTGGCATTCCTACCAATTCATGTAAGCCAATCCCAAAGGACTCTATTTATAGTTTTCAAATATTGGCACATGAGCTGCTTCCAGCCTGCCAGGTACTTTCTGAGAAAGAACACATTACAGCTCTCTCTTGCTCGTTCTGCCTCTCTCCCTCCTACCTCTCTCCTTCTGTGTGTGTCTCTCTCTCTCCCCAAATGCTGCTTTTAAGCCTATCAGCCCCTTCACCAGGGACTGTGAACACAAAGACCAATGCAAAAAACATCTTCAACTGAAGCCTTTCCAAATTGGAAACAAGCCACCATCCATGGAGAGTTTGGGATGGTTTGGAAAAAAGTATTTTGCTATTGCCAAAGTTCTAATTCAGCATCCTTTGAAATCTTACATTCAAGAAGTAGTCCTTATATAACACAAATTTGGTGAGAACATTCCAATGCTCATTATTCAGGTGTCAGGAAATGATCCAAATAATAAAAAACTTAAATGAGTCCTTATTTTTTTTCCACTGGGGCACATATGGCATTCACATGTAAGAAACACTCATAAATGTGTGCCCAGTATTACCCACGACTCACTGGAACCCCAGGCCAGGGATGGGGACCACAGACACTGAGTGATGGTACAGGAAGAGGAAAGGGGTAGGCCTCCTCCACTGGGCAATGGTTTACTTCTGTGACAACAGGGTCTCCATAGCACAGCATGGTGCCCAGCATGATGATGGGCATCGTTCCTGCACCCTGGGGTCCCCAGAGCTGTTTGGGGTCCCACTGATGGGATGCAAGTAGAGATACCGGACAAGAGCTGGAGTGAGCTGAGGCTGCTAATGTTGCCCCATGGCAGGCATCAAAAGTTTCTTCCTGCCCAGGCTGGGTTGGAGCAAGGAAGACCCTAAGCCTCCCCAGCATCTACTGTATTGTTAGATCTGGAAGTGGGAGCCCTCAGAGAATATAACTTTGAACCCTATCACAAAATGCTGATATAAGACACAAACAGAGAGCATTCCCCTCTCTGTGCCTTGGCCCACACCTGGGATTGGTGGAGCCTCACATCTCTATGACCTTTAACCTTCACCGTCACTGCAGTTGCCTGACTTCTCTTGTTGCCAGAACACACAGAGCTCATTTGCAGGTATTTCTGGGAGCATTTTGTGATAGGGTTCAAAATACCAGGGAGCATTTGCAGGTATTTCTGCCTCTGTCTGGAATGCTCTGTCTCCTCTCCTTTTCACTCTGCCACCTGGCTCTCCCTGTTGGAAGGGCCACTATCTGAAACTGCCTTATGTCTTCATATGTTTCACATGTGCAGTTGTCTCCCCTAGTAGAATGTAAGCTTCAGGGGACAAGGCACTGTTTTATTTATCACCATACCTCCTGCATTTAGCATGTTAATTAGTCATAGTATTTGTTCAATTAGACATGGCAAATTGATACTAGCTACTCTTTATTGAGTACCTATAATGTTGTCAGAGAGTTCACATGCCTTCTGGGAAGTTCCCAGAACAATTCCATGAGACACAAACCTCACACCCAGCTTCAGTCAAGCTGGAATACTATCATTAATATATGCAAATTCAGTAAAGGTAGCTTTATATGAAAGTAAGGTACCATTCCCTGAGCCTTCTAATGGGCCATCTGACCAGGGGAGCAGTGGGAGTAGAGAGAAGTGGGTGAGTCCCAGGGTCAGAAGTGGAGGGTGAAGCAGGTTCACATATCTGTGCTCCTAGGAATGTACCCCTGCATCTGGGGTGATGCTTCAGCCTCACCCACAGTGCCCTACACAACTGTCATGCACCATTTACTGGACTGGGTTGTTAGGAGAACGTTCTGCACATTTACAGGGTTTAACCTTCATCCTGGAGAAAAATCACAGCCCTCAAGCTTCAAAGATTCTCATAGAAAATTTCTGGAAAATAGAGATCGCTAGAATTACAAGTCAGAATTGATGTGATTCTTCTGAGACTGAACTTGGAACCAATACAAATGAGAAAAAAGCAGAAAGAATGTGCACCAGACCCACGTCTGCCCCGCCCCCCACCACTGCAGCCTTCTACTCCTCCCCACCCCGTCCTACAGAATCCAGTTCTGACCACTGCTGTCACTCAGCGTCTCTCCAGTTATCCCCAAGGGGCTCGTCAGTACCAGAGAAATGTAAACTAGAACCACGATGCAGTGCCCCTTTGAACCATCAAACTGGCAAAATATAAAAAATCTGAAGAAACCAAGCATTGGTGAGGATGTGGAGCAGTGGAAACCCCTCTACACTTCCAACTGGAAGGTAATGTGGCCCAACCACCTGGAAAATCAATTTGACAAAATTTAACAGAACAGAGCATATACAGACTCTACAACACAGTCATTCCACCCAAAAGAGACAAGTGCCCATGTGCTTGGGAGACGGCCAACTGTGCAGAATGGCTCTCTGCCCACTGGAAACCAAGGAGGGAAGGCAACAGCCAGCACTCCCTCGGGAGTACAATTAATAAACAGGTTGTGGTATCTTCTTTGCACATGAAATATCATAGAGCAATACCAGTAAATGAACTCACCACATCTGCAGGCTTAAGAAAAATCATAAGACCAAACCAGAGAAATTAATAAACTACAGTTACATCAACAAGTTATAATGTTTCAAACACATACTATTGCCTGAATAAAAAGTCATTTTCAGAATGGTGGACACATTGTAATTCCATGTACATAAATTTCACAGTAGGCTGCACTAAGCAACTAAGCAATGCATTGTTTTGAAGAGTGGATGTCTGAGATTAGACTATAAAGCAAAGGAATGTGATTAACATGAAATCCCAAGCAGGGGTCCTCTGGGGTGGGAGAGGAGGAGCCATCTAGAATACCTGGGGAAACGTGTGCAGAGATATTTAAGGGTATTGTGTGGGGAATTCTATAAGAATTATTTGCGTTAATTATTATTATTAATATTCTTTAAAATGTACAATATGTTTATATAGTCTTTACTGTTTAGAAGACATTTCACAATTTAGAGAATTAAAAATACAAAAGTAATGAGTCCTTCATGTTATGACATTCCTGACATAAGCATAACACACTATAAGTAGATCCGTAAGACTCAATGACTAATTTTCCCCTTCTAAAAGAAGGAAATTAAGAATAAAGACTAAAGGACAGGGATGGAAATTATACCTGCATACAGATCTCTAATCTCAATCTTGCTCTGTTACACAGAGATTATTTTACCTTTTAGCCCCATTTGCCATTTTTACTTAGTACTTGTGTTGCTCTATTCGAGTTCATATTCTTGGCACTCAGAATGTTTTCTGGCATGAAAGTTGGAGAAACTTGGGTAACCTTTCAGAGAGTCTCCTGAGCTCGACATATCAAACTTAACTGCCAGGATATTTTAAAATTATCTGCTGTGATTCGTGGAAGTCAGCTCCTATGGCCGGCCACTGAGCATTTTGTTGACAATGATTTGCTCCTCTGGGCCATGCTCTGGGAGGACACTTGTTTCAGGAAAGGAAGGAAGCCCAAGACACAAAGCCTACAGATTAAAAGCCAGTGGCCTGGGCCTGGCTGAGAGGAGCTCTGGGGTCTGGGGGATCCAAGAGGCAAGGCCACAGGCTCCTGGAGGAGGGGAATGGCTTCCGGAGTGGACTCCACTGAAAGTGGGCTTTGGAAGGTCCTGGGCTGTTACCGGTGGAAGGACATTCCATCAAGACACACAAGAGAATCCCATCAAGACACACTTATCTCAACTTTTAAACAATGCACATTTTATTCCTCTTCTGTTGCATTATGAGGCACACATAAAATTCCTCTTTTTTATGGACAGAACTGCCCATCTCAGGGCCTGCAGGATGACATTCAGAAGCCAGTGCTCTGCTGGAACCCACTGTTCCTTGCTCTCTGTCACCATCAGCTCCTCACTCCGAGTCTGATTCTCCTCATGACTCCGGGTTTCAGGAGGCCACGGATCAACTTCTGCCATCAGCCCCTTCCCTTCTCAGGGCCTTGCCTGACAGCTTCCTTATCAGCCTGTGTACACTGGTCATCTACTGTATGGTTCATTTCTGGAAGGTGCCCCTGAAGCACAGACATCACTCGTAGAACGACTAGGCTTTCTGAGAGCTTGTCATGGACACAGAACTCTCAAAGAATTTTGAGGGGGAGATGAGTAAGGTATTTCGTCAGAGGCAATGTCTGAACATGGAGGTGACAATGTGCAGAATCCCGTTTACCTTCCTCCTTCTTTTCTGCAACGTCCTCAGCCTGCTGCATCCCACAGGAGTCATCCACAGAGATGCGCTACTCAGACCCATGAAGAGAAGGACTTGTGGCCCAGCTAGCCGCAGGACCGTGGCCACCTGGCAGCCTCCTCTGCTGATCTTCTCAACTTCCCCTCTGTATTCAAGCACACGCTTCCTGAGCAGCCACTGGCCCAGGACTGAAATAGTCAGGAGCCCATGGCCTGACCCTCCCCACCCTCAGAGGCAGCTGAGATGGGCTAGCAGACGGGCTGGCAGTGAGGTCCGAAGAGCTGCCTGGTGGCTCTTTTTGCCCAGTTTCACTTCCTCCTCTCCTCCGGGCATTGAGGTTCCTCCCCAGTATGCCTTCTGTACACCTAGCTCTGTGTCTGTGTCTACTTTCAGGAGGACACCACCCACGATACTTCAGTTCCACTTAACCCCTAAACCCATCAAATATTGCTTCAAAATAGGATCCCATTGATTCATTATTCCAGAGATGTAAATGTGTGCATACCACATTCTTGATGTATTTTAACACACGAAACAGCTTCAAGCCAAAAGAATAAAAATCCAACTGTGAACCTTCAAGCATCACAATATCTATGTGCATTTCTTGCCTTATTGCTGTCAAGCCCCCTGACTTTCCATTGCTCCAGCCCCAGGGAATCTCTTCCTGTCTCCACAAACCATCTCGAGAAATGTCTGAACTTTTAGCCAGGCTCTCTCTTCTCTTCCACAGCTTTCCTATCCAGCAAACCTCACGACCTCTTGTAAAAATCACCTCCAAATCACTGAAAGTGTGAGTTGCCTCTTCTCTATAAACCTTAGGATTTCTTCCACATCTACCATAGGCTGTCTCTCTCTCTCTCTGTTCTCCTTGGCCAATTACATCTCTACTTGTTCCATTACAGCCAGAGCCCATCCTAAAGATTGACATTATACCCCATTCACCTTTGCATCCCCAGTATCTAGCACATAGAGGGTGTTAACAGTGAGGTTTTGTTGAGTGAATGAATGAATAAATGAACAAGTGAATAAACAAATGATACAGCCGGGCACGGTGGCTCACGCCTGTAATCCCAGCACTTTGGGAGGCTGAGGCTGGTGGATCACCTGAGGTCGGAGGTTCGAGTCCAGCCTGACCAACATGGAGAAACCCCATCTCTGCTAAAAATACAAAATTAGCCAGGCGTGGTGGCGCATGCCTGTAATCCCAGCTACGCGGGAGGCTGAGGCAGGAGAATCACTTGAACCTGGAAGGAGGCAGAGGTTGTGGTGAGCTGAGATCACACCATTGCACTCCAGCCCAGGCAACAAGAGCAAAACTCTGTCTCAAAAAAAAAAAAAAGAAAAAAGGCTGGGCTCAGTGGCTCTCGCCTGTAATCCCAGCACTTTGGGAGGCCAAGGCGGGCGGATCGCGAGGTCAGGAGATCAAGACCATCCTGGCTAACACGGTGAAACCCCATCTCTACTAAAAAATAGAAAAAATTAGCCAGGCGTAGTGGTGGGCACCTGTAGTCCCAGCTACTCAGGAGGCTGAGGCAGGAGAATGGCGTGAACCCGGGAGGCGGAGCTTGCAGCGAGCCGAGATCGTGCCACTGCACTCCAGCCTGGGCGACAGGGCGAGACTCAGTATCAAAAAAAAAAAAAAAGTGATTCGGCATGGTAACTCTCCCAACATCCCTTAAGCTATATAAACCATTAGCTACTCTTCCCATACACTATGTCCACCCTGGGTTTGAAAAACAACCCAGATAATATGGGAGAAGAACTCCTAGATGAGAAATCAGAAGACACAATTTATGGTTCAACCACCTATACAAAGTGTTTGACTTTGAGTGAACGAGTTTCCCTCTCTGGCCTTAGCGCCCCCGTTTTCTTATCAAATTATGTGTCTACCACATGCCAGGGGCCCTTCCTGCAATATCCCCTGAGACTCTGCAAAGTCTTTCTGCCATTTCGGTTGCATTTGCTTTCTTTTTCAATCTGCATCCCATATCCCTCCCCCAGCAGTCAGAGTGTCAGCAGGTACAGCATTCCAGGTGAATGGGTTTAACTCTTGGGAAAGCATCTGCCATTTGTTTGTTATTTGTTTCTCTACTGACTCCAGAAAAGAAATAATAAAACGCTCATAAAGGAATTGGCAGAACTAGCAGAAAATGTAAGCCAAAACATCTGTGAGTGTATTGTAAAGTCCAATACTTTAAAATCCCTAAACGCTTCTTTTCCAGAAGCAAGAAGAGCTGCCTAGTCTAAGACTGGGGTATAATCTATAAGAGCTACATTGTCCAATAAAAATCTCCATAGCTTAGAGTTAGAGATAGGGATGGAGCTAGAAGAAAAGGCAGCAACAGAGATAGAGATAATAGAGGCAGAAAGAGAGAGAAAGACAGATAGAGTTGGGCAGGAAGCACAGGAGGTCGGCAAGGCAAAGGGATCATGTTATAAAATGAAAATCTGAACAAATTCTTCTGTTCACTCAATCAAATTTCACTCTTGATTTGAAGCAGAAATGCACATCAAAAAGGTGAGATCCTCCACAGAGAGAGAGGTTGCCACTCGGGTGAACTGTACAGCTCTCCACTCTCCCTCCCCCTCCTCCCAGGAACTGGCCAGAAGAGACCAGATGGTCCCACCAGATGTGGTTTTGTGCCTGCGCACTCATCATTATGAATTCCACCCCAGCCCAGTGATTGGGTTTGAATGGTTGACTAGGATCTAAGCTCATTTTTAAACCCCAGGACTTCTGTTCTCCCCTCCCTCCCTGTGTGTATTCCAGCACCTCCACCCCATCTCTGAATCCCTTAGGGGGACTTGCCTGGTGATGGGCACACCCCATGGTCTGGGCCACTGGCCCCTGGGCTGCTGGCTGTCAGAATGGTGCAGCCATCACTCATAGGGAGGACTCGCCACTTTCTATTGGGCACTGGTCCAAGTTTTGCTCTCAGCAGTAGGATTGTTTCCTAAATGTTAACATTGTGGGTCTAAATTATATCTTCTATGTTACATCCTGCACCCAGAAGCAGCATAAAAGTCTTTCACAACATGTATCTTAATCTGCAGTTCAGAGAGTATCATACGCACCATAGATGTGAGGAAGCAGAAATTTACTTATTTATTTATTATTTTTCAGACGGAGTTTCACTCTTATTGCCCAGGCTAGAGTGCAGTATGTTCTCAGCTCATTGCTACCTCTGCCTCCTGGCCTCAAGCAATTCTCCTGCCTCAGTCTCCCAAGTAGCTGAGATTATAGGCACCTGCCACCACACCCAGCTAATTTTTTTGTATTTTTTAGTACAGACAGGGTTTCACCATGTTGGCCAGGCTGGTCTTGAACTCCTGACCTCAGGCAATCCACCCTCCTTGGTCCCCCAAAGTGCTGAGATTACAGGTGTGAGCCACCGCACCCAGCCTAGGAAGCAGAAATATAGTACTGCTAAATTAAACTTGGTCTTTAAATAATCATTACTTTAATACTACTGCTATTAAATTTGGCAAACAGGTTTCATATCAACTTCACACAAAATCTTTTCTGGAATTTGGTGCATTGTGTATTGCTCGAGTCTGGGCTCGACAGTCAACAGATAAATCCTAGCCTCATGTGCTGTGAAACCTTGACCAAAAAAAAGCTCACTAGGGTTGTTAATGGTGTTTATGTTATCATATGACTATCATCTTACCATTATTCTACAAAGTTAAACTAGACTGTGACATCTTTGCATAGAATTCATGAGCAGGCTTCCAGAAGATTCTCCTACTTATAGATTTGTGTTTCCTCAATTTTTTCAGGAGTCATTGAAGCAAATTTAGTGACTAACCAGGTTTGAAACAGACACTCACCCATTGCCCCCAACCCCCTCCAGCCTCTTGGCTTGGCTTCTCAGTGTGGTAGGCACTGGCAGCTGCCTCAGGGGGTTTTGGCTGGGAGCACAACCTCAACCCAGGGGAACATATATGTGACTGGACCCTGGGTCACTCACACTCTCCCCAGAATAACTGGAAATGTAGCATTACATTAGCCACAAAAGCCATGGGCTGAAGGGATTAGCTATTACCCTAACAAGTGCAAGCCACCAGTCCCAGTACAGCAGAGCCTCCCCAAACCTCTTCCCGCCTAGAAGTGGGGCGGGGGGAGTGGAAAGAAAAAGAAAACACCTAGGGTTTTTGTGGACAGAGACAACTGGCCCACCCCCCCAGCATGACACTCCAAGTGCTCTCTCAGCTCTGCTGGGCAGGTGTGCTCAAATGTTCCTTTATCATACACTGGGTCCCACTAATCCCATTATGGAGCCCCTCTTTCCCCACCCCCATGCTGCTCTCAGGGCTGCCAGGTTCCAGGTGGGGTTGGCTTTCCATTGTCAGACACTTAAGACCCTCTCCTTTCCTCCCTGCCTCCTCTTCTTATCTCATGTGACCCTGATCACACTGTTCCTCTATGCAGCCAACTCCCCCACCACTCCCGCAGCCATCTGCCATCCGCATCAGCAGCTTTGTCTGTTGCCAGAGTGGAGATCTAGCTGTGTGAGCTGTCACTGTTAGGTGGCACAGCAAATGCGAGCTGCATGCTGGTCGAGGGGACATTTCACAGGGGGAAGCAACCCATTAAAAGCCTCCTGGGGACTGGATGGAGATAGTGTCTCTGCCCCAAAGCAGTGGCCAGCTATGACCTGGTGGCCTCTATTCTGCACCTTATCATAGCCAACAGAGGGCTGGACAGAGAGCCCAGTGCACCAAGGTCTGTAACAGGCACCATGGCACTGAGCAAAGCCCTTGTCCTTGTCCTTTTCCACATAAAGAGAGGCTGGCCTAGAAGGTCAGTGTGGGGAGCAGTTCTCTCTCTTGGGCTGACTCAGATAGTTGGATGTTTGCTCCCTTGAGTGCTCTCCTGCTAACAATTCTGAGGCCAGGTGAGTGCATTAAATCCCAAAGGTGCTCAGCCCTCGGAGGCACTGCCTGGACTCCATCCTCAAGCCAAGGAGGTTGGTGCAGCAGAAGGTCAGAGACAAGAAGTTACTTGGTCCTTTTCTCCTCAACCAGCATGCTGCCCTCTCTCACGTGGAAAAACTGCAGAGAATTTGATTTCTTATTCCAAAAAGCAACATAGTACAGTAGAAAAAAAACGTATTTAACCAAACCTTCAGAGTCAGTGGATTGGGTTTAAGTTTATACTCTAAGACTTTGCAGCCATGTATTTTTGGAAAAGGCTATGACCTAATTTCTGCATCAGTGAAAGAGGGGTGATGGTGACTCCTGTTTTAGAGTTGGTGACAGGACTAAATGACACAACATATGTCAAATCCATAACAAGTGTCCAGGGACCTGGATCAACAATTTTAAGTTACTGATATGATTAAAAGCTCACACCGTGAGTGCATGCAATGCCACTGAATTTGTTCATGTTAAAATATCCGACTGTATGTAATGTGAATTCAACTCCATATATTTTTTAGATATAAAAGAGCCCCAAATCTAGACAATGCTGTTATTTTTCCTTCTTCAATACATGGAGCACTGGGTGCACAGGGAATGTTAGCCAGCGGGGCCGGTGGGGAGGAAGAGATATCAATGGAGAGAGGGTACAGGGTCTAGGAGAACAAACAGGCCAGAAGTCAACCCCACCTCCAGGAGCCTCCAGCCAGCCTCACATAAATCCACTGATGTGCAGAGCTTAGGTTGGACTGAACTCTGAGCACCTGCTGTGTGCCTCACCCCCACAGTCAACAATATCAGGACTTTACAACTACCAGGTGGGGCAGCATGCCAGGCAACCAGGAAGAAGTCACCATGATGGTGTCCCATGGCCGGCACCTCCAAAGGCCATTCCGGAGATGTCCTCAGCCAGTAGATCCTCTGACAGCTCAGAGTGGCCCATTAGCCACGAGGCTCCCTCCACATGGTGGCCAAACCAGGCATGCTTCCTCCCCAGAAGGGTGGCGGGAGAACAGAGGAACTGAAACGCAGGCAGTCCCCTTTGCCACCGTGTCCCTCTGCCTGGTGAGGGTGGGGCAGGGCTGCAAGTCTGAGAAGCCGGCTGAGCCTCTGGTCACCTGCTGGGGCATTGCTGGGCCTTCTGCAAGTGTTGTGCGATTATTCCAGCTTGCCCTGAGCTGTTCTCTGGGAAACGAAGGGAAGGGCCATGTTTCCATGTCCAGCTGAGAGCCTTAAAGTAGTTGCAAACATGCAGATATCTGTAATGGCTCCCAGTGGGCTCCTGAGAGAGGCTGAAGTCAGGAGCCCAGGGTCCACAGATCCAGGCCCACTCTCTCCCATGGAGAGTCTCCTGTCCTGCCTCACTGTACCTTGGGAGGAAGAGCACAGAGGCACTTCCTTCTGATGGCTGTCAGGATGGAGGTCGTTAGAAGGTCCTCCTGCTGGTGGTCCTCTTACCCACCCCTTGCTGACCAGTCCTGGATCTCCAATCTTGATCTCTTCATTTATTTTCTATTTACTACAATATGTGACCCCTCAGACCCCAGACCTGGTACACAGCGCTGTCCCAATAGCAGCCGTAATGAGGCTGCTTCCAGCAGTGTGAAGAAACCCCTGGTCTGATCCACCCAGGACAGGTAAGTAGGCTCCAGTCTCCCTAACCCTGGGTCCAGGCTCTTCATAGTGGGACCTAGGAAAGGGCCCCAGTGGGGAAGGTCGTGCTTATCAAAGAGCCTGGGCCAGTTACAGGAACCTCTAGGGCATATTGCTAGAGGACTGGACACCAAGCCCTGTGCCTGGATTGTGTGAGGCTGCCCCAGGCAAGCATAGAGGGGAGGGAAGGGTACATAGAAGATAAGTAGTAGGGATCCTGAGGATAGATCAGAAAGAAAAGAAGCAGGATGACTTGTGATCACAGATATTGACTGCTGCTGCTCACCTTGCTTCCCCCAGCACTTCTCCCGGGTTTAAACTCTGGGAGGAGGAGCTCGTATGCTGAGTTCTGACACTGTGTTGGATGTCTCCCCACTCCCCACTCCAGACTACGCCCTGCACGCCACCTGTCAACGAAGAATGCACAGAAGCCATGTGACAGGCAGAGAGTACCAGCACTCCACAGCCTTTCCCAGGTTAACAGGTAAGGCAGATAACCTAAAATTTGCAGAGAAAATAGGACAGATGCAACATTTCTGATACACAGCCAGTTTTTCGATTATAACCCTAAAGCTGTGCTTTCAGTGAGTAAGAAAACACCAGTACTTAATTATAATGGCCTTAAAGCAGGAAATGGACATTCTAGTACCAAAGAACCTAAGATACAGCAGATACATGTGGAAAAGAAGCCTCTGGTCTGCAATACTGCCCTCTCCAGCCCAGTGGTCACAGGCCATTTTCAGGTCCTCGGTGATGGCTCGATCCTGGGACCTGTGACCACATTCTTGCCTTCAGTGTAGTGTGAATTAAGGCTTCCCAATACATCTCATTATAAATAAAGACAGTTTTATTTCTTAGAAGTTTACTTTAGAGAATGCTACTTGAGCCAGACTCCATCTTTCTGGGTCTGCTCCATGTTACAAGAGCACTTACTGCTCTGTATTGCAATCACCTGTTATCAAGAGTCTTTTCCTCACTTATAAAGGTAAGCACCACTCTATAATTCATCATTGAGTTCCTAGTGGTCAAAAAAGTGCTTAACTTTGAACAAGCCAGATGGGCACTACCTAGCATGGACCCCATCACACCCTTCCCTGCCCTGCTCCTTGGCACCTAAGGAGACACCACCCATCCCTCACAGAACTCCCAACCACTGAGTCTGGTTGGGACTTATGTCTTTCTCTGTACAGGGATCCAGGCAGTAACTCCCATGAGATTAGACAAATGTGTCACCCCCATGTCAGGCTCCCATCCTCACACAAATGGTTCTGTTGAAAAAAATGCATTAAACAAAGTCTATCCTAATGGAGCTAAACTTGTTTTTGAATTACCAAGATGAAGAGATAGAAGCTATTTTAACTGGAATTGAAGTTTTCTTAATGGAAAAGTAAATGGCCACAAACAGGGGTGTGATAAGGTAGTAACTGGAGCCATAAGAAAGGATAGGAGTTAAAACACAAAAAATACCAAAATAGGGGGAAATGTTTAGAAAATGAAAGACCAAAGGAGATTCAGAAGGTGTTATGGGTTTAATCATGTCTCCTAAAAGATATTGAAGTCCTAACCCCCACTACCTCAGAATGGGGCCTTATTTGGAAATAGGGATTTTGCAGATGATCAAGTTAAAATGAGGTCATTAGGGTGAGGCCCTAACCGGATAGGCCTGGTGTCCTTATAAAAAGGGAACATTTACACACAGAGTCACACACAGGGGAAGATAATGTGAAGCATGGCGGTAAGGTGGTTCTCTGCAAGCCAAGAAGCACCCGGGGCTACCAGAAGCTGGAAGAGCAAGGATGGATCCTTCCCCTGCAGATTTCAAAGGGAGCTTGGCCCTGTTGAGACCTTGATCTCAGACTTCAGTCTCCAGAACTGTGAGACAATAAATTTCTGTTGTCCCAAACCAACCGGTTTGGCAGTACTTTGTTCCTGCAGTCTTGGGAGACGAATACAGATGGTGGAGCACAAGCCAGAGGCTGCAGACTCAGAGGGCAGCAGCTGGGAGGTACTTGGCCAAGACCCTCATTCTCAGCACTGGCGTGACAGAGGAGGGACGGATGGTCACTACAGGGCCATGCAGGAGCTGAACGGGCAGTCACAGCTTAGGCAGCGTCAGCCAACAGCTGCTATTTGGGAAGGAGCCTAACAATGTGTATTTCTATATGATATATGATTTTTGTTAAAATGTGATAATACATTCAAAAATTGCAAATCACAGAACAACATGGTTGAAGCCAAAAAGGAACTTATCTGTGGGTTTGGAGCAGTTTATGGGTTGGACTTTATCTTATGGGTGAAAATACTTTCCATTTGGTTAGACCACTGCATTCAGGTTTCTTTTATATGCAGCCAAACCTAACCCTAACTGATGCTATCTGTTGGTCTCAATGTGGCTTAAAAAGAGAATTAGACACCATTATCCTATTGGCTGGCTCTGATATGGGAAAAAGCTCATGGTTTTGAATCAGAAAGATGTGGCCTTTGTCATCTGACACATGGAAAAAATTACATTTCTGTGAAGGTGGACAAAATAAGACAGAAATCTAAAACTCATTGGCACAGCATGTAGGGTGTGTACGAGGGTTTGCTAGTCTCTCAGGATATATCAGTATCCTTCCCCACACGTGCATTTCTTAAATCAAAATGATACTTTTCTTTCCACGGATTTAAAACATTATAGGTAGGGTGGTAAAGTGCTGTGCGGAACAGAGGTGAACTCACAGACTTTACGAAGTCACAAAATTGACTCTCAAGGCATGTTACATTCAGAGTGGCTGAGCAGCCTAGAAGACTGCAGGTTCCGGCTAAACCAGAGGGGCTATATCCCATTCCTATAAGCGTTACTGTCCACAAAAGCTAACATTAAATTTGTAGTTTCTTTTTACTCATGTGCGTAGAAAAGTGGGAGCTGTGTTGGCAGGTAGGGTCTCAAGTGTTGGATGAACAGACGCAGCATGTTCCTGTAATCTTCATTTTGACCACTAGGGAAGCCTGGAAGCTTCCTGGGAAGGATGGGTCCAAGCAGATGCTCCATTATGTCTGAAGGATTTCAGGCACTTGGGCCACAACGGCAGTGTCCCTGCCTTCCAAAGGCCTGGGACCGGTTCTGGGTTGGCACAGGCCCAAGGATTCCCAGACCCCAGGCCCCTTGCTGTCAGTGATGTCCAGGTGTCCTGACAGAAGAGCCCACTGAATGTCAACTGTAGGAATTCGCATTCTCCTTGCAGTAGGAAGGGTTTGCACTGAGCTGAAAGCAGAGATTTAGATCTAACCAAAACCCTGCCATGGACAGCAACAAAACCAGAAAGGAGCTATTTAAAATGGCACCAGAGGTTCCCCTCACCTTAGCACTGAAGGAAACTTCCTCAAGCAAAACTCTGGTGGTGGAAAGGAATGAGATCTCAGAAAAAGGGTTGTATGTTGTACGCTCACTGGGGAACAACTCAACTTAGCCACTGCTATCTAAGTTGGCCGTCCCTCTTGCAAACAAGTGAGATGCATGGACACTTGAAAATGTGCTGTTATAGATGCCCAGACAGTACCAAATTTATTTTTCATTTTTCCAGTCATAAGCCTTCTACAATAAGCATGCCCCCATGTTCTAGGTTGAACTTTTCCTGATATCTGAGAGGTTTATGACTCTTCCATGGTTGAACACCTGCCACCTGTCAAGCCTTGGGTTAGAGATTTTATGTGTGTTACTTCTCATATTCACAACAGCTTTGAGAGAGGGTGTTTAATGTTATTGTTTTAGAGATGAGAAATAAGAGGCTCAAAGGTTAAATAACATCCTTGGTCAGGGGTGTCTTGGGAATTGAAGTGGAGATAGGACATGAAGAATGAACATCTTTGATCATAGAGAACCAAGAACACCACACCTCAGTTTCTGATTACCATAGAGATGGGAAAGAAAGAAAAAATGCTTTCACTCATTCATTGATTTATCCACTCATTCATTCATTTATTATACAAATAGTTGTTGTCGTTTCCAGGGATGGGAAGACAAGTGAGACATGGTACCTGCCCCTGAAGAGCTCAGAGTCAAGAGGGGTGAGGAATCACAGGTAAGCACCACTCTATAATTCAGCTCCAGGATGGAGACCACTTTAGAGGGAACTTTATATAATTAATTCCATAGACATGATTCAATTATCATCAATCATCTGTTTATTGTGTTTCTTCATTTGTTAATCTTTTTAAGTCCTGATTTAAAAAAAAAACTGGTATTGTTAATAAGAAGAAACTCAAAAAACGGGTCCCAGTTTGTTTATACTTATTGATCTACACTGTCCGTGGGCACACCAACCACAGAGAAACTCCAGAATAGGTGAAT
This sequence comes from Pan paniscus, assembly GCF_029289425.2. NCBI lineage: Eukaryota > Metazoa > Chordata > Mammalia > Primates > Hominidae > Pan > Pan paniscus. The sequence goes on from NC_073255.2 coordinate 52,068,969, forward strand.
TCCTGTTAATATTTCAATATGCCTCATAGGAATTTTATCACAGGAATGGACCTCAGGGAATGTAGTCCCATTTTTGCTAAGGTCAAGGTGCCAGAGAATACTTGATTTCAAATCTCAGTCTTAGTAAGGTACTCATGCTTCAAGACACAGTTGAAATGTACCCTTCCATGGCAGTCTGCCATGCTTACCAACTTGTGTTCAGAGCACTCAATCCCCCATGCCCAGAATCTGTGATCACTGGGTGTGCTGGGCACCTTAAAATAAGCTTTCATGATCTTCAGTAATTTCACTAGCAGATGACAGCCAAAAGCCTATGAGAGTTCAATGAGGCCCCTGAAATAAGTCTAATTCAAAATCAAAAGCTTTCCTGGAAGTTCTGTAAGCTGCATCACTTCAGTTTCTACACAGGCACAAACAGACAAACAGGAGGGAGAGGCAGCCTGCAAAGCTTTCTTTGCTTATTATACCACATGTCACTCATGTTAGACTTTGAACAACTATTTATAATAGATTTTAAAACACACCTGTATTACAGGGCCAGTTACACCATACTGTAATTTATTTTGCATGTCTAAGCCCCCTTTCAAAGAATCAGTGAAACTGTAACGGGAAGAAACTATGTCTGAGGCACATGTTCCTCCCCAAGCTTCAATCACAGAACTTGGCATAAAGTAGACCTTTGCAGCATAAATGATCTACTGCAATGGATGGCTAAAAATAGAGGTGGGGAGGGAATACAAGCACAACTTTTAGGAAATTAATTTTCAAAAAGTCACTGGAGTAGAGGAAGTCATTTACAATGTGTCACTCCACGTGAAAGCCCCTCGCATCCCCTTCTCACTGTTCTCATTTTTTGTCCCTGCTCTCATTCACATCTTCTCTTCCCTCCTGTCTTGGGGAGTTCAGGATCCTCATGTTCTAGGCTAGTCCCACTCACCTCTGCAGTTGATATTATTTCCTCCTACATCCCTTGGACAGTTATTTGACAAATCTCTTGGTGAGACCTTCTACAAAAATTGAGTGAGCTGGGTGGTATAATGGACTAAATTGTGTTCCCCCAAAATTCCTATGGTAAAGCCCTAACCCCTAATGTAACTATATTTGGAGATAAGGTCTTTATGGAGGTAAATAAGGTTAAATGAGGTCCTAAGAGTGGGTCCCTAACCTGCTAGGACTGGTGGCCTTATAAGAATAGGAAGAGAGAAAAAGATTAGGGTACTCTCCCCACCACCCCTGTATGCACAGAGAAGAGGCCATGTCAGGACACAGCAAGAAGGCAGCCGTCTACAAGCCAGGAAGTGAGCCCTCACCAGAAACCAACGATGGCACCTTTATCTTGTCATCTGAACTCCAGAACTGTGAAAAGATAAATTTCTGTTGCTTAAGCCACCCAGCCTATGATACTATGTTATGGCAGCCCAAGCCAACTAGGACAGATGGGGAGTGTGGGAAGTAAGTAAAGTGTTTGGAATACCTCCAGTGGGGGTAAAGAAAGAAATTATATATCCACTGGAGAGAAGGATTTCTTTGCAGTTCTTGAGGGCCCTGTTGGCTAGGATCACACACATCCTTCTGATTTCTCCCAAGTCCATGACCACTTCCTTCTACTGTCCTTAGCTAGCAACTCTCCTTCTGCTGTAAAATGTTAGGCTTCCCCTGTGGCCTTCCTGTCTCCCTTTACATAGGCTACACATGCTCCCTTAGTTGCCTTGTCACCTCCCTAGCATCAGCCACCACCACGTGTTAATGACTAACCTCCTGTGTCTTCTGTACAGCCTTCCTTCCCCAACTCCCAAATAGCATTTCCAACTCCTTACTAAGAGTCCCCCAGGTATTGAAAATTCAACATATCTAAAAGAAAACACATCATCTCTATCCCCTTAGACTGATCGTCCACTCAGCCCTCAGCACTTCCATGCTGCTGCTTGACCAGGCAAAAAGCACTAGATCAATCCCTGGGCATCCCTGCCTTTGTTTATCATGTTTCTTTAACATCTTTGGTCCAGCCCAATTTACTCTTCTGACTGGATGATTGTGACACAGTCATCCTTTCTAGTCATATTCTTGGCTTCAATTCATTCCTCACATGACAGCTGCAATGCTCTTCTGATTACACTGCCCCACTGCTTAGTGCAGTTTAAGATCCCAGGTTAAAGTCCAAACTGCCTGCCAGACCCTTCAGATCTGTCCCTGATTCATCTGCAGCCTCATCCCTCACCATTCCCCAGTGCTCACCTCCCAGTGTGTAGCATAAACTCACTTTGCTCATGGCTTCTCACATTCTATGCTTCTGCCTAACTGGCCCCCACCTTGACCCACTTTATATCGAACCAACCCATGTTGTCTTTCAAGAATCTCCTCCTAAGAAGTTTCATCTAATTCCCTAGATGCTTAAGTCATTTTAGCTGTCTAAGGCCAGCTCACTATCAGTAGGATAGAGATAGTGTTCGACCCTATAGAGAGAGTAGTGTGCTGGTATGTTGTGGCTTATGTAGATAAACCCACAACTAAGCGCTCCTCCTAATGCCTGGTACCCACGTGCTCAATAAACGCTCATTGCTGATGTTTTTATTTTCATTTTTATTGTTACAATCATCTACTTTGTTCAACTTGGGCTGCAATGACAGAATACCGTAGACTAAGCATCTAAAATAACAGACATTTATTTTCTCACAGTTCTGGAGGCTGAAAGTCTTGATCAGAATGTCTGCAGCATGGTTGGGTTCTGGTGAAGGCCTTCTTCCTGACTTGCAAATGGTCACCTTCTCTCTGTGTCCTCACATGGCAGGGGGAAGGCGGAGAGGGAGAGAAAGAGAAAGAGAGATGAAGACAAAAAGTGAGTGAACTCTGGTCTCTCTTGTCTCTTCTTATAAAGACACTTAATCCTATCATGGGCCCACCCATCACCTCATCTAAATTCAATCTCCCCCAAAGACCCCACTTCCAAATATCACCCCATTGGGGGTTAGAGCTTCAACATATGAATTCGAGGGGGAATATTTAGTCCATAACATCGTCATTATGTGCTGCCATTTAGAGTTTGTCATAGTGACTGTCTTAGTCTACCTGTGCTGCTGTAACAAAATACCTGAAACTGGTTAATTTATAAAGAACAGAAATGTATTTCTCACAGTTCTAGAGAAAGGGAAATCCAAAATCAACATGCCAGCAGGTTCAGCCTTCTGGCAAGGGTCAAGTCTCTACTTCCAAGAGGGCACATTGAATGCTGCATCCTCCAGAGTGGAGGGACGCTGTGTCCTCACACGGCAGAGACCTCAGAAGGGTAAAAAGAGATGAACCACTTCCATCAAGTTTTTTCATAAGGGCATCTAATCCTATCATGAGCACAGAGCCCTCATGACCCAGTCACCTCCCAAAGACCTCATTTCCCAATATGGTTGCAGTGGGGATTAAGTTTCAACATAAATTTTGGAAGGACATGAACATTCAAACAATAGCATTTTGCTCCTGGCCCCCAAAGTTCACTTCCTTCTTACATAAAAAGAAAATGCAGTCACTCCATTTCAACAGCCCCAGTAGCCCCCGAGTCTTAATTTATCTCAGAATTAATTTTAAATTTTAAATCCAGTCTCATGTAAACATCATGTGGGTGAGACTCAAGGAACTATTCATCCTAAGGCTAATTTCCTCCCAGCTGTGAACCTGTAAAATCAAATTAGATATGTATTTCCAAAATACAATAGTGGGACAGGCATCCATGTTGTTACATAGATAAAAAGTGTTTACCACAAGTATACCGCAATTTACTTATTCATTCTCCTAGTGATAGACATTTGGGCTGTTTCTGGATTGGGGCTATTATAAATAATGCATCTATAAACATTTTCATACAAAACTTTTACAAGAAATACTTACATTAGAACATTTTCATTTCAAAAGAGAGAAATAAGAAGAAAGAAATGACAAGTCCGAAACACAACAGAGCAAACATTAAATCTTAAGGCTAGAGAATAATTTTCTTTGAGTCCATGTATCACCTTCCAGACATACTGGGGCAGAGATTTGCCCTCAAGATTCCTGGCAGCCCCCACCCTCATGGCTCTGCTAGAGATTTTTGTTTTTGCTCACACCACAGTTCTCTCAGGTGGGAGTCCAGGTGCCTACAGCCCTCCCAGGCTGGCGCTGCACACTGGTGTTTCTATAGCCATGAGGTCTCTGGGGGTGGTCCTGTCCCCACAACTTCACTAAGCATTCCCATAGGGTGGGTTCTCTGTAACAGCCCCACCGCTGTGGCAGATATGCCTTGGCCTCAAGGCATTCTTGAAAATCTAGGTGGAGGTAGCTATGCCTCCACAGCTCTTGCATTCTGCTTGCCTGAAAAATTAGCACCACATAAACAACATTAAATCTCACTCCCTGTGTCTTCTGTAGCAGTGGCCCCAGCTGCATGTAGGTCCCCTCTAAGCCACAGCAGGGGTGGCCAAGGAGCATTACACCAGAATGTGGAGAACAGAGACTTGGGACAGCCTTGGGCCACAAACCCTGAGGTCCTATGGATATCCTGGTTTCTCCCCAGAAACTGTTCTGCCCGCAAGGCCCTAGAACTCTGGGCCTGCAATGAGCATGGGAACCCCAAATATATCCGAAATGGCTTTGGGGTCATCGTCCATTGTCTTGATGAATAGCATCTGGTCCCTTCTATCCATGTTAATTTCCTTATCAAATGTTCATTTGGCCATACCCTTGGTTTTCTCTTCTAAGCATATGTATTTATTCTTTAAATAGACAAGCTTAGAATTTTCAAAATCTTTAGGTTCTGTTTTACTTTTAATTACAAATTCCATCTTTAAATCATTTCTCTCTTCTTTCATTTTACTATAAGCAGTTAAGAGAAGCCATACAGTATCCTGAACACTTTGCTAGAAGAAATTTCTTCCACCAAATATCCTAGTTTATCACTCTTAAGTTGTGCATTCCACAAAGTCCCAGGACAAGGACAGAAGTCAGTCAAGTTCTTTGTAACAAGAATGGCCTTTCCTCCAGTTTCTCATACCTGTCTCTCACTTTCATCTGAGACCTCAGCCGAATAGTCTTCAATGTCCATGTTTCTATCAGCATTCTGGCCAAGCACTTAAGTAATCTCTAAGAAGAATGAGGTTTTCCTACAGCTCTCCTTTTCTTCCAAGGCTTCACCACCATCACTGTGAATGCACCACTCTTGGCAATCTGGGCTTTTTCCTGCATTCCCTTCAAACCTGTTCCAGTGCCAGCCATCATCCAGTCCCAAAGCCATTTCCACAGTTTCAGGTTTTTGTTGTAGCAACACCCCAATTCCCTGGTACCAATTTTTGTTTTAGTCAGTTCATGCTGCTATAACAGAATACCTGAGAGTGGGGAATTTATAAAGAACAAAAATTTATTTCTCACAGTTCTAGAAGCTGGAGAGTCCAAGATCAAGGTGCCAACAGGTTTCTTATCTGCTGAAGATCCAGTCATTGCTTCCAACAATTTTGGAGAGGACAAAAACATTTAAACCATAACAATGACCTATCAAATAATACTATGTAGCTAGCTAGCTACTTATCTACCTGAGGAGACTCTCCAGATGGTGAGGCAAGGTCAAAGGGAAGGATGGCTAGAGTGTTAATTACTAGGCAGTGGTGACTTGATGCAAACAAGATGGGACTGAAGCTTTGAGTTCCTATGGCATACTCACAATCACAATCTCCCCCTATTCACAGACCATCTTTTAAAATTCATCTGTTTGGATCGTTCCCCTCTCTCTTCTCAACCCTTTGGTTGGTTTGTTAGAAGCTGCACACACATCCTTTGCTAAGGAGGATGGCATACTTTCTTTGATGCACTGGACTATGAAGAGCAGGACTAGTTATTTCCACACCTTTGGGAGGCATGATTTTTCTCTTTGCTGTCTTGAGTTTGCCTTTTTCTCAAAGTCATAGTGTTAATATCTAGAGTCCTAATGTTGCACGGGGCAGAATGGATGCTCAGAAGGGCTGGTTTCAGCCATGGAGGCTGCAGACTTCACTGTTGCCTGACCTCAGGGGTGCCTACAGCTCCAGTGGTCCACAGAGTTAAAACCAGATGACTGTACATAGATTTGGGGCCAAGGCCTATTGAGTAATGCCAGAGAATATGCATGCCTGAGCTTGTCCCCATGGCGAGCATCAGCTTTGGAAAGCTGAGTGGCAGTAGGTGGGAATTAAAAACACAAAGCCATCTCGAGCTTATGTTATGCCATGACATAAAAATTTGGATGACTTTGGCTTTGAGTGTTGTAAATCAGCAAGATCAACAGCTCATCATCTGGCAGGGCTCGGGATGAGATTCCAGTGGTGGCTGCCACATACCTGGAGCTGGCTGTGACATCGACAGCACACTCACAGGCCAGCAGCCTGCTGCTGCCACATCGCCCAGCCCTGTCCATGTGCTTCAGCAAGGGCTCTCGGAGTCCTCCAAGCTCTGCTGCTCAGTGCCTTTAAGTGAGTTTTTCCATTTCCCTGCTTTTCACTCAGCCTGTTTGCCTTCTTTTCCCATGGAACTGCTCTCTCTTTTCATCATATTCAATGAGCTCTTTTTGTTTTGGTAAGGGGACATATATTTCACATTTCATTCAGCCAAATAAAAAGTGACTGAGGGTGTGCTGCACCCATCAACTCATCATTTAACATTAGGTATAGCACCTACATGGCACACGTATACATATGTAACTAACCTGCACATTGTGCACATGTACCCAAAACTTAAAGTATAATAAAAAAAAATAGAAAATAAAGAAACACTGACAATGACCTGGATGTGCAGGGGTGAGGAGAGTTCAGGTTCTAAATGGTGGTTTAACAATTACATAATACGTTAGCATCTGAGAATAGGCATACAAGAAAAAAAATCACTGGGAACAAAGATCAGAGAAAAATGTTTAAACTAAAACATACCTTCTTCCATATAAGAAATACCCCTTGTAGTTTGTTTTGGCTCACTTGAACTTAGCAGGGCACTTTGTCCAAAATTCTACAAAAATAGAATATTGAATTAAAACATATCTCCATATTTAAAATTCATAATATATTCATGAGCTTTTAAAAAACTTTTAATTGCTATATATATTTTTAGCTATAATTGTTCATGTAACTTGTATATTACATTTTTTAGAGCTCAATTCAAGAATTATTATAATAAAGATTTCTATGGTAATGGAAAAAAAAAGTGACTGAGGGAAAGCAAAACTGAAATATTACACTTACCTTGAAAACATTATTGAATTATTTTCCCTATGTAGTAAAATTATTTGTCTTGTGACTGACACTTTCTTAACTGTGCAGCAAGCAGCTCATCTGTGTGAGACCCCTGGCAAGCCCATAGCATTCGGGCCAGTGTCTGGGGACTGATGAGGACACAGGATTGTCTACCCGGAAGTGCACCTTGTTGTGCCCAGGCTGGCTCCAGGTCTGAATAGGTTACATCACGTAATAGAAGGGATGTCAATATATGGAGAAATGGAAAACAAGAGTTCTGAGATCATTACTTCCTGGGTCCCTGTGAAAATGCAGAATAAACACTTTATGGAGCACAGTGTAAAGCGAGGAACATCTCTATCCTACTTGGTGTTTCCATACACTAATTTATCAAGTCCTCATTTTGTCTGTCATTTGCTACAGGAATGAGATAATTTGTCTAGTTTCTTTCATTTAGTATTATTTTTAATATGGAACAAATATAACTTTATACATAATGATGAAAAGGAAAAAAATCATTATTCTTTTACTCCATTTTTCTCTTCCTATTCTCTCTCCCTCCCTTCCTCCTTCCCCTTCCCTCTCACTTTCTCCCTCTCTACTTCTTTCCCTCATTTTACTTTTTATGGAGGTTTAGCACAATGTACATAAAGCAAACTAATTTTAGTACAACTCAGTAAATTTCTACATATGTATATGATTGTGTGTATATCCACAAGATGAAAATTTAGAATGGCACCCTAAAAAATTTACACATGCCTCTTCCTAGTCAATAACCAATCCCTTCCTTTCTAAGGGTAAGTGTTATTGTGAAATGTATCATCATCAATTAGTTTTGTCTTTTGTGAATTTCATATCAATAGAATTGCACAGTCTGAACATTTTTCTGTTATTTTCTTTTTGCCACTTGAAGACTACAAGAGTCATCCATGTTGTTACATAGATAAAAAGTGTTTATCACAAGTATACCACAATTTACCTTCTCCTAGTGATAGACATTTGGACTGTTTCCAGATTGGGGCTATTACAAATAATGCATCTATAAACATTTTCATACAAAACTTTTACAAGAAATACTAATTTTTCTTGGTTATATACATAGGCATGAAATTTCCAATCTCTTCTATGATAAAAAATTGAAAATGATACCAGCAGAAGCCATTTCACCTCTCTGGAGATATTGCAGAGATTAATGTCACTATAAAATACTTCAAAGAAACAAGGGCAGGGATACCTATCACACTGCCATTTAACTCACCAGTTAGACCTGTGCAGAAGGCTTATGGAATGACTATTGATTGTTATAAACTTAATCAGGTAGTGCTCCAATTGCAGCTACCCAGATGTATTGTAGCTGTCTGCTGTAACATGGTCTGCAGAGATCTTGATCATCTTGGCTTTCCACAAAACATCACACAGCTCTACCTCCAAGATGAAATGCAAGTCACTGCCCTATACCCTCTACCACAAAAAGAGGCACTTGCTTAGGAGGCCATTTTGGATTTGGAGTGGCCATACAAGTCGTGTTTGAATATGATGCTTTGATTTTTCTACACACTTTTCCAAAAGACTGTTAGCTTTGAGCAGGACTAGAAAATGAGAAGCATGTGTCACTTGCTCAGCCTGCAGTACAAACTGTTCTTGTAAGTCTTGTGACTGAGCAGGTCCAAAGATAATTTATGTATTTGTGGCTAAAAGCAACCAAAAGAACTATCAACCAGCTTCAGTTCAGTGCCATTTACAGCGGATTCTACATAACAATAGCAGAACATTTTTCCCAAATGTACATGGAACATTTACCAATATAGGCTACAGCCTGGGCCATAAAACAGGTCTCAGCACTTTTAAAAGGATTGAAATTATATAAAATATGTTCTTTGCCATAAAATTGAACTAGAAATGAATAAAAGAAAGAAATCTAGTATATTGGAAAATATTTGGTAATTCAGCAACAAACTTCTAAATAAGCAAGAAGCAATACAGTAAATGTAAAGACATTTGCAACTCAAAGATATTGGAAAGAAAAATATCGAAATGTGGGATGTAGAACTAAAGAAGTGCTTAGAGAGAAATCTATAACATTAAATTACTGTATTCAAAAAGAAAAATGGTTTCAAATTAAGTAACTCAATAAAGAAGAGCAAATTGAATCCAAAACAAGCAGAAGGAAGGAAATAATAAAGAAAATGTCAGTAGCTAATGAAATGAAAAGTGGACATGCAATAGAGATAATCAGTGAAACCAAAATTTGTTCTTTGAAAAAAATTCATAAAGTTGATAAACCTCTTGCAAGACTTATTAGGAAAAAATAAAAACAGAAGATCCAAATTACCAGTATAAGGAATTAAAAAGTGAACATCACTACAGATCCTACAGACATCAAAAAGATGATAAGGGAATATTATGAATGACTTTAGAACAATATATTTGACAAGTTAGATGAAATGGAAAATACCTTGAAAGACACAAACTACCAATGATCAACCTAGAAAAATAAACTTAATAGTTCTACACTTTAAAAGATATTAAAATATTAGTTTAAAGCCTTCCTACATAGAAAACTCCAGATCTACATCGCTTCATTGGTGAATTCTGCCAAATATTTAAGGAAGAAATAATACCAAATTAACCCAAATTCTTCCAGACAAGAGAAGAGTTGGAAACATTTTACTATTCATTTTTGAGGCCAGAATTATCCTGATAACAATACAGAGTATCTAATATCTTAATACCAGACCAAAGGCATTAGAAGATTTTTAAAAATACAATCAAAATTCTTATAAGCTAAACCCAGGAATATATAAAAAGGATGAAACATCAAAACGAAATTGGGGTTATCCCAGGAATATTATCTTGGTTTAAAATTTGAAAATCAATCACTGTAAACTGTACCCACAGACTTAAAAAAAGAACTATCATCATTTCAGTAAATGCAGTAAAAGCATTTGACAAAATTTAACACCCACACATGATAGAAACTCCAAGTAAACTAAAAATAAAAGGAAATGTCCTTAAATTTAGAAAATGAATGTACAAAAAAACTAGAGTTAACACCATACTAATAGACAACCGACTACTTCCCCTTAAGATAGGGAAGAAGACACAGATTTCTACTTTTACCTTGTATTCAACATTGCACAGAAGAACCTAGCCAGAACAACAAGGGAGAAAGTTACTAAGATCAGTCAAATAATACAAGGTCAATATACAAAAAACCATTGTATTTCTATATGCTAACAAAAACACTGGAAATGAAATTTATAAAACAATACAATTTACAGTAACATCAGAGAAATATTTACTCTTTAAAGATAAATGGAATAAAATATGTGCAGGATCAGTACAGTGAAAGCTATAAAATATTGATGAAATTAAAGAAGTCCTGAATAAAGCAAGAGGCTGGACGTGGTGGCTCATGCCTGTAATCCCAGCACTTTGGGAGGCTGAGGCAGAAGGACCACTTAAGCCCAAGAGTTCAAGACCAGCCTGTGCAAAACCTATCTCTACAAAAAGGCAAAAACCTGTCTCTACAAAAAATACAAAAAATTAGCCAGGTGTGGTGGCACACACCTGTAGTACCTGCTACTGGGAGGCTGAGGTGGTAGGATCACCTGAGCCCAGGGAGCTCAAGGCTGCAGTGAGCCATGATCGTGCCACTGTACTCCAGCCTGGAAGACAAAGTGAGACCCTGTCTCAAGAAAATAAAATAAAATAAATCAAAAGATTGGAAGACTATGTGTTGTTAATGTGAATTCTTCCAAATTGATCTATAAATTTAATGTAATCCCAAGAAATGTCACAGTGTTTTAGAAATTACCAAGCTAATTCTACAACATATATGGATATACAAAAAACCTGAAATAGACAAAACAAATGTATTAAAAGAAGGACAAAGTTGGAAGACTCACACTCTCTGATTTTAAGACAGTATAAAAGTAGAAGAATCAAAAAAGTGTGACACCAGTATCAAGCTGGGTATAAAGATCAGTGGAGCCATGGCCACAAGGAAACACCTCGGCTTCCCCTGAGTTACAGGCTGGTGGTGGAGCAGGGTTCACCTGAAAGAAATTGTGGTGCTGCTAATAAGGGCAAAACATATACGCTTGCTGGACAGGCAAATAGCCATGTTCAGGCCACATGGGATAGCAGGAAATGACGACTTTTTTTTTTTTTTTTTTTTTTTTTGAGATGGTGTCTCGCTCTGTTGCCCAGGCTGGAGTGCAGTGGTACAATCTCGGCTCAAGGCAAGCTCCACCTCCCGGGTTCACGCCATTATTCTGCCTCAGCATCCCAAGTAGCTGGGACTACAGGCGCCCGCCACCATGTCTGGCTAATTTTTTGTATTTTTAGTAGAGACAGGGTTTCACCGTGTTAGCCAGATCTTGATTTCCTGACCTCGTGATCCACTGGCCTCAGCCTCCCAAAGTGCTGAGATTACAGGTGTGAGCCACCACCACAGCCAGCCTCTGAAATGACGACTTTTTTATGAAAAAAGATATTGTGGGAAGGAAGCAGCAAATGGTGGCTACAAGACAAAGCATAAGGCAGAGAGGGGGTGTTAGGCAGGGTTCTCCAGAGCAAGACAGCCAATAGGATGTGTGTGTGTGCATGTGTGTGACAGAAAGAGGGAGTGTGTGTGTGTGTGTGCACGTGTGTGTGTGCATAGAGAGGAACTGGCTTCCACAATATGGATCTGGCAAGTCAAGTTTATAGAGCAGGCCAGCAGGCTGGAAATTCACCAAGAGTTGATGTTGCAGTCTTGAGTCTAAATTCTGCAGAGCAACAGGCTGGAAACTCAGGCAAGATTTTTATGTTGCAGTCTGGAGACAACATTCCTCTTCCTGGGGTACCACAGCCTTTTCTCTTACGGCCTTCGACTGATTGGATGAGGTCCACGACATTATGGAAGGTCATCAGCTTTACTCAAAGTCTACTGATTAAAATGTTAATCTCCTCTAAAAAATACCTTCACAGCAACATCTAGACAGGTGTTAAAACAACTGGAGATCATAGCCTAGACAAGGTGGCACATAAAACCAGCCATCACAGATGACAGATGGAGTTGGAAATCCTGATGATGGTAAATTTTATTGTTCTTTCTGAGCTTGGGAACACTAATGGGGAGTGGAAGAGCAATGGCACAAGTTGAGTTTGTAATCGACTATAACACAATGTGGCACCTTAATTAGCCTTTAATCATGAATAAGGAATGACTTCAGGATAAGAGAAAGGTTGGATGAAATGCTCCATCCCATGTTGTCCACCTTGAGGGAGAAGAGAGAAGCAGCTTCATGTCAGCCACTGGCTGCATGTGGGACCACCCACATGGTCCTCAGGAGAAGATGGTAGCATGATCAGATAACCGTGAGGCTTCCAGCCTCTCCAACACTCCAGGCATGCATGAGGCATGTTCTAAATGATTTGGTTGGATTTTTATGTCTACCATGCAAAATAGGTGGCATTATCCTCACATTACAATTAAGGAAACTAGAGTGAAGAGAGTTTAAGATCACAGGGCTAGTAAATGACTGCGTAAGGCTATTAATAAGTCCCAGGTAAGGCTAAAATCCATGTAGAATGCAGCAGCCCTCCCTGGCTCCCCTGCAAGAGCTTTTCCATGGCTCCAGGTAGGATGTACTCTTAAGAGTAAAGCTGCAGACTGCAGGGCAATAGCTGCTCCCGGCTGGCAAACCTCCCATCTCAATACATGAGGAAGTGATCTGAGAGGGAGAATCAGTCTCCTTACTGATGTTAGCATTAGACTGATGTCTAACCACGTTCTGGAAGGCTGGAGGAAAGGAAAAGGCCCTTCTTCTCTCTCAACTATTCCCACCCAGTGCATGCAGAGACAGATCACCCAGATGGGGAGCCTCTTGTTGGAAAGGAAGAACAGTCATTGCCCCTGCTCAGTGCTTTACAGTCAGCCTGGAGGACAGAGCCAGAGGAGAGAGCTCTGACTTCTTAACTCAATACATTGTTCCAGGAACAAGCCGGCAGTCCAGAATTTCAGTGGCACTAAGAGGAATACTTAATTTGTCATCCCAGTTGCTGACATCATGGGTTAGGGGCCTGTCACTCCGAGAGGTCTCCACCTGCTCTGACCCAGCAGGGTTCCTTCACCCTCAGCATTTGAGGTCCCTTCTTCATACCTCTGGACTAGGTTCACACCAGACAGGCTCTCACTAGCTGGAGAGAAACCTGAACTAGGACTTCTCAGGGCTGAAAAATCAGTAAGCCCTATTTAATATCATGGTCAAATATATTAATCATAACAACCATTTAATAAATGTATGTGCCAGGTACCAGACTGGCACACTTAACCTTTGCAATAATACATTGAGGTTGCTATTATTTTCCTTATTTTGTGGATTAACATACTGAAATTCATAGGAACTAACTTGCTCACGGTTGTTCAACTAAACCTTGTAATTAACTCAGCCTTAACTCCCAGATCTGACTTGCAATCTTTGAAGGTAGAAAGGAGGTCTAAAACTAATGATAACAACCATGACTATCATTTTTCTGCAGCTTACCAAAAACTAAAAATTTAAGAAAAGAAAATCTTTAAACCTAATCCTCATTAAATGCCTCATGGGTCAGGTACAGGCTACACTTATTGACATCCCTGTTTTATTTGCAATGACCACTGTAGATTGAAAAAGAGAAATGGGTTATTAACCAACTATCATGGAGTAGGATCAGTCCCAGGATGGACTTGCAACTCAACAGCTTGGAGAGCACTGAGAGTTGAGGAACTGATCCTGAGAGTGGTGGAGATCTTCAAAGAAGAACAGATATTTATACTTGGCCTTGAAGGTGAAGTATTTTTTCTGTAAACAGAGTAGATCATGTAGCATTTACAGACACCATTCTAAGAACCAGGCATGGAGTAAAGGCATGGAGGGAAGAAAAAAAACAGAGATGGTATCCAAAGAATGACAAGTAGAATGCATGTGTAGAGAGAAGGTGCATAGCAGAGCTGATTAGGGAGTGTTAGCATTGGGAGTGACAAAAGATAAGTAGGTTGGGAACAAAGTGCAAAGTACCCTGAATGTCTTGCTAAGGAGTCTATTTAATAAAGAAGAGGCAGTACATAAGGAGTACAAACAGAATGACTTTCAATTAAGTAGTTAATAGTGATGATGATACAAATCCCTGACATTTCATCAAACTGCATTAGTCAGGGTACACTAGTTTATGCTTGATAACAAAGAAGCCCCAATATCCCTTTGGCTTTGCACAACAGAAATTCACTTATCCACTTCCAATTAAAGCGGAGGAGTGTCCTGATGGCACAGCGCTGCCATGGTTCAAGCAGTGCCTGGAAGACCCAGGCAACTTCCAAAGTATACATTTGTCGTTCCAACTCTGTAAAATAAAGAGGCTTATTCTGAGCCAAATAGGAGTGACTATGGCCTGAGGAACAGTCTCAAGAGGTTTTGAGAGCATGCCCAATGTGGCTGGGTTACAGCTTGGTTTTACATGGTTTAGGAAGACATAAGACATCAATTAATATATGTAAGGTATATATTGGTTCTGTCTGGAAAAACAGGAAAGCTCAAAGCGGAGGCTTACAGGTGAAAGAGTTAAGTTATTATCTAAAGATCTGGAACCAATAGAATGGAGCTCCTGAGTTAAGATAAAGCCTGTGGAGACCAAGGTTTTTATTATGCAGATGAAGCCTCATAGGTGGCTGCCCTCAGAAGCAATAGATGGCAAATGTTTTTTATTCAGACCCTTAAAGATACTAGACTCTCAGCTAATTTCTTCAGGATTATAAAATGTAAATTTCCCCCACAAGAGACAGCTTTGCAGGGCCATTTTAAAATATGTTAAAGAAACATATTTTGGGGTAAAATATTTGATTTCTTTCAGGTCCTGCTATCTGTCATGTTGGTATCTTATTGCTACAAAGAGTCTCCTTTGTCAGTCTTAAGATCTCTGTTTCAATGTTAACGTTGGTCAGTTGTGCTTGAATTCCAAAAACAGAAGAGTATAATGAGGCATGCCTGACCACCCTTCCCATCATGGCCTGAACTAGTTTTTCAGGTTTCTTCAAAATCTCCTTGCCTGGGACAAGGGATCCATTCTGTTGGTTGGGGAACTTAGAATTCACTTTTGGTTTCAATCCCAACATGCGGCCCCATGGCTGCCACAGCAGATAAGAGTCAGAAGTGACACCTGAGAACTCTGCTCACAGCCTGGTGGCTGGAGGCAGTCACGTGACAGTGTCTGCCTGCATGAGGTCTGGGGAGGAGACTCTTCCATGTGTCAGCAAGGAGTGGAGAAGAGAACAAGTGAGTTTGAGGGAGCTCTACCACAAACATGAGTGATTTACATTTTTATTTGGCTCAGTCTCTGCTGACATGAGCATGCTGAGTGTCAAACATTTCTCTAACGCTTCTTTTCTTGTCATTTTAATTTGTGATTTTGGTTTCAGGACAAATACTGCTTTTCACATACTTGGCAACTTAATTATTTGGATTACAAAGTGGCCTTCACTTAGTATTCACTTGCAAGAAAAGGAATATTTTTAAATAGTCATTCTATTGATTTAGTAGCAGCACTGTAACATAAAAGAAAAAAGTTCTGAAAAAGATCTTGCCATGTGGTTAGGGATTGCAGAGTCCAGCCTCCTAAATCCCAGTTGACATGGCACAGAGAACTTCAACACAGAGAATCCAATTTTTGCTTCTCCAGCCTCCACCTTTAACTGTGCCTGACACACTCCTGACCACATTCTCACCTGTCCACAAGGGTGACCTGTAATCTCCCCTGTGCTTCCTCCCTCCTCCAGGTGTCTTCATAGTTCTCTGGTGCCAAGCCCTTCTGGTGCCAGAGGGTGTTTAGCTTGCTGCTGTAGAGTCCAGTCTAGTGTCTATGGCTGCGTCTCCAGGCATCTGGCTTGGGTTTACCTTCCCTACTCTCCCACATTTTGTAAGGACTTGACAGTCACCCAAGATTCTACTCCCAACCTGGTCCCCTCATCTTCAAAATGATAAGTGCATTTAGAAGCCACTTCTACCCACATCCATCGACAAGCATGAGGTCAGTGTGGGAGTTTATACTGACAATTGCTACTACTGAGAAACTGGGGTAGGAGAACTTAAAGTCCAAGTTCAGTATCCAGGGCCAGGAGATGTACACTCAGGGATGCCTCGTCTCTGTTACTTGAAAAGAATCCAGTTCTGAGCTCCTCTTTTTCTAGGTTAGCAAGAGCACCCGTCACTCGTGAGGTCTCTCTTGTGATTTCCATGAGTGGCACTAGAACCCCAGGGCTTACATGATTCTGGATGAGTGTGGGGCTCTCTCTTGTGACCACAGCATCTCTAAAGGCCAAGTGTCCTTGTTCAAGTGTCCTCCTCCATCCTAGGTCAAACACCGCTGCCCCGGGTAGACTGAGGGAAGACCCACTGATCTATTTCCAAATTGGATGCATTCCTTCTACTCCCAGAGTCCCTCTGCTTGTGATAGACACTACAGGCATTCTCTGAGATCTGTCCAGGAGTGTGAGGTCATCTTCCAGAACATGTGGAACCCAACACCCCATTTCCTATCCCATCCAGCGGAACTCAACACCTTTGAATTGTCTGGCTACACCACATCTTACTTGAAAACCACCAAAGTTTCCCCTAAGTCGATTTTTCTTGATTCCACGAAGGGTCCTATAGCCCTGAAAAATGGAGACCTCCCCACTGGGATTACTCCTGAGGGCAAGAAATGCAATAGTAATCTCCTATGTCACCAAGAATGGCCAATGGGCTTCTTCTCAAAGAACACAAATTAATATACACCTTGAGTTGGCATGCCCTGCTACTTGAACTTTCCGTGATTTCATCTCATTACGCTGTGCTGGGAAAAGAACCCACAACTACAAGACACAGCACCTTCCACTGAGTGCCTTTTAGGCATCCAGCACATGTATCAGGCATAGTCTTGATAATCCCGACAAATTCCCTCGAAGCCAGGAATGTTTTCTTCCCCATTTTATAGATAAGAAAAGGGCAGCTCAGACAAGGAGGATTCGTAAGCTCATAGGTCCTGAATCAGGATGTATACTCAGGCCTCCATACTGGTGAGGAGTTGCTGACCAACACAGGGTCTCACTGCCTGGGACCCCAGACTCACCACCCAGCTGCACCCACCAGGAGTGATGGGGCCTTGGCACCTCCTAAAGCTCTATGGCCACATTTCCAGATAAGAAGACAGACAGAGAGGGAGAGAGAGAGAGGGAGAGAGAGAGGGAGAGAGAGAGAGAGATTGATTTACTTTAAGGAATTGGCTCACACAGTTTTGGCAGCTGGTAAGTCTGAAATCCTTAGGGCAGGCCAGCAGGCTAAAAATTCAGGTAAAAGCCTTGAGTCTGAAATTTGCAGAGGAGACCCAGCAGGCAGTGGTTTTATCTTGTAATCTTGAAGCAGAATTGCTTCTTCTTCGGAAAACCTCCATTTTTGTTCTCAAGGTCTTCATCTGATTGAATGAGGCCCACCCACATTACAAAGGGTCATCTTCTTTACTCAAAGTCTACTGATTGAAATTGAATCACCTCTAAAGAAAATCTGCATAGCAATATCTAGACTAGTACTTGAGCAAACAACTGGGCACCATGGCCTGGCCAAGTTGGTTCAAAATTAACCATAGTCCCTGTGCTAAGAAGACAGAGAAAAATGAGGTTGCAAGTGTTTTTCTACTTAAGATGGCTCCCTCTGACAGTCGCAAGCATGACTGGGAAGCCATCTAGTCTGCAGGTGCCAGGTGGAGCTTGGAGTCCAGGCTGGCTCAGACTCTGTGCTGGCTCCGTCCGGCTGTCCTGGCTCAAGGATCCAGCTGAGGACACCCTCTAGTTGCAGGCTTTCAACTTGGGGACTTTTTCTTTCAATTTGTTTGGTTTTGTTTCCAGATATTTGAGGGTGTATTTATTCTGCTTTAAATACACTCAAACCGTTGCAATGCTGCCATGCTTTCACATATTCTGGGGTTCTGACTTATGCTGTCTTTAATCACTTTCCCTCTTTCCATCCATCTTGCTAATCTCCAAGTTTACTGCTTTCATTTTTTCCATTTTTTAACTATCTATTCATGACAAGCAGTGTCTTCATAGTTATGAGACTTTGTTTATAACCCTTATATTCATTTAGCTCTTTCTCAGCTCCATGGGTATTTTTCTCTGTCCTCTGTCCTAGAATTTCATTTCTTTTATGATTTGTTTCTAGGCCAATTTTCTGTCTCACTAGCTTGAGTCATCTTTCTCTGCTTTTGTGGAGACGTTTATTTAGTGAATTTGTTTTTAAATTTTGTATTTTAACTGTTCCTCCTTTTCATCATTTATTTTAGTCTATTTTTTTCTACTCAATTCTGATAGCACTTTTGCTTTAATGATTACTTCATTATTTCTGTTCATGATTATTTCTCTTATTATTTTATCAAAATTTATTTTTATTATTTATTTTTGTATTTCTGTTTGTCTCTTTCATGTGAAAGCTAGGGCTTGAATGTGGCTGTAGCCAAGGCAGGACAAGAATTTTGGCACACATGCTAACATAAACTGCATTCTTATTATCTTCTGTATTTTTTCATTTAAATTCAGTGTCTATTTTATACATGGTACTCTCCTTAAATCACAGAGATGTATCCTCATGGAACAAGGCAAAGAGTGGTTATGAAGCCCCTGACTGGAGAAGAGATTGTGCAAAAGTGGACTGGCTGAGGCAGTGCTTCTCAGGGGAGTCCCCTAGAGAGGCTGCTAGTCAGTGTTATTCCTGCACCCGCCCAGCCTCCTGCCCCGGATCTTGAAATGTCCCCGATGGCTCATATTCACAGAAGGTCCGAAGCCCCCAGTTATAAGTGTCTCTTGCCTCCCACTGGCTTCCCATCCCCCCACTTTGTGTACCCCCACAAGAGACCCCTACCCCACTGGGCACTGAGACTCCCAGAGCTCTTCAAGGTGGGCTTCTTTCCCATGACATTCCAGTTCTTTGCCAAGTGGAGGGGGCTGGTGCTGAGCCGCTGAAACCATGTTGTTACGACCAAGATATCATGGGTCTGATCTCTGTGCTCCCTAAAAGGGACTGAGTACCCAAACACCCATCCACCCTTGCTTGCAGTCTGGGTTGCAGTCTGACCAGGAGCAGGGCAGACGGCTGCAGTCTCAGGCCGGGAGCCTGAGAGAGATTCTTAGTCCCCAGTTACTCCCCAGGAGCAGCACCGTGGTACCAAGCCCAGAACGGGCAAGGTGGGAGAGTGAAGATGTGCGGTCAAGAAAGCCCCAGAACTCCCTGAGACCGTGGACAGCTGAGGCCTGAGGAGTTTCTAGAACCTCAGCAGCTGCAGAGGCATCTGGGCTGATTCCACAGCCTGTCCCTGGAGCTTCCAAGCCAATGCTGGAACTAGGTCTAGACTGGGAGCCTTGTAAGAAACTGAACGATGTAAAACGTGCCAAGAGTGTACTACTTGATTAAAGGAGAGAGGAGATAAGAAAATATCCAGGAAGCAGATGCTGTTACCCAGCTTCTCATCTCAATAAAAAACATGAGATGAGGATTAATCTTTTATAACCTGGTTACCATTCCCCAGGCCCAAAGTTGATCACTCTCAAGGATAATGAATGAATTTATATCACTGTCTTAGTCAGCCAGGGCTGCCATACAAAGCACCACAGACTGGGGGCTTAAACCACAGACATTTATTCTCTCCCTGTTCTGGAGACCGGAAGTCCAAGATCAAGGGGCGGCTGGGGCATTTTCTGCCGAGGCCTCACTCCTGGCTTTGTAGATGCCACCTTCTCCCTGTGTTCTCATGTGGTCTTCCCTCACATGTGTCTGTGTCCTCAACTCTTCTTACAAGGGAACAGCCCTATGGGGTTAGGGCCTGCCATGTGACCTCATTTTTACCTAGTCACACATTTAAAGACCCCATCTACAAACACACAGTCACATTGTGAGGTCCTGGGGGGTTGGGACTCCAACATATGAATTTGGCTTGGCAGGGAGACATAATTCAGCCCCTCACAAGTGCAAAATATAAAGTCATAGAATTTATTCTCTGCCAACTCAATCTGATCCCAATTCCTCAAGCTCATTGAACACATCTGCTGAGCGTCACCATACTCAGTCTGTTCTGGGAGGTGAAACACAGTCCTGTCTCCTCCTCCCATGAGTGCTTCCTGCTACTTTGCCTCCTCCTGTGTCTCTGCCTTAGCCAGTTCCAAACTGCCGCCTTCCCCGTGGTACTGGCCTCATCCCCGCTTCTTATCTCCTTCAGAATTATCTTTTAGAAGTGTTTGTTTTCTGTTTTCATGTTTCCTTTAGTCTTCTATTATAAAACTCCAAGCTAAGAAAATATGATTCCAAACCATGAACTCTAGCCAGAAGGCACCCATTGAATGGTCACCAGACGATAAAGTAACCATTACATCAAAGATAGTCTGTCAAGTAAAGCTTCTTAATCTGAGTTTCTCACCAGTTGAACAAGAAGGGAAATAAAACAAAAATTACAAATTCCTTTTTCCCAAGTAAGCATATGAATTTTCCCTCTGGAAAAGTCCTCTGGGGAGACTTTGAACACATGTTGACTGAAATTCACAGCAGTTTTGAAGACCAACACCAGGCAACAGAAGTTGTAGCCAGAAGTGTCCCATTCAGCCCATTATCCTAAGACATTTTTGCATACAGTATTTGGACATTTGTTTCCTCCAGCCTTTTCCTAAGAAACCAAGAATAGTGTTGCCGTTTTAAAAATTCAGTATCGGAGGTCCTTTACAGAAGTTTTTCACTTCTGGACAGAGAGGTCAATGTCTTCCACTCTTGTCCCTCTGTGACCTCATCCCACTATGGCCCTGAAGAACCTCCTGTGATTTCACAAAACTTCACGCTTGTCCTAACCCATAAGCAAGTGTAGCCATGGGGTACCCCCATGGGCCCAGTGGTCAGTGAGAGAGGGGAGGGCTTGGCCCTAGCAAGAGGATTGAGAGTGCACCTTCCCACAGGTTTTAGAGCCAGGCAGCACTGCCTGGTTGACCCCTTCAGATTTGATTAGTGTCATCAAAAATAGCAAAAGCACAACGAGGATGCCTCCCACTTAGAGAATGTAGCAGGATGAGCCGCAGACAAAACCCCACAGACACCGAGGTGGTGAAGGAAGTGGCTTTAATCAGCTGGAAGCATTGGCAGACTAACATCGCAAAATTCGAGCTTGTTGAGTGTACAATTTCTGTCCCTTTTAAGGGCTCACAATGCTAAAGGTTTCGCATAAGAGGGTCGTGATTGATTGAGCAACCTAGGGGGGTACGTGACAGGGGCTACATGCACCAGTAATCACAGTGAAACAGAACAGAATGGAAAGTTTCACAATGTCTTTCCATACAATGTCTGGAATCTATGGATAACATCAGTTGCTAGGTCATGGGTTGAATTTTAACTATCAGGCTAAGTTCAGGCAGGCCCAGGCCTGGTTTGGGGTCTGGTTTTGGGTCTGGTGCCTGGTGCTGGGCTACCTGACTTTGGTTTCACTTCCTTGTTTCTTCTTAAAACAGTTACTGAGTATAAAACAATATAGAACAATATGGGGGGGTCTCTTTCTCTCTTCTCTCAAGAATCCTACTTAGGGGTCACTCATGATGCAAACCCTTTTGGCTAGTCATTTCATCCTTGACAATAAGCCTGCAAGGCATTTAGATGTCTGTGGCAAAGAGAAGTGTTACCTGCTAAGATCAAACAGTATAAGTAAGCATGAGTAGGGAGGAGGCAGAGGAGCATCTGGGATTGGAGCAGAGGTACACCTGTCGAGGAGCCCACTGGGGGAGTCCCCAGATCTGAATAAGGTGGCTTTCCAGCTCTGGTGACAGGCACCCAGCAGGAGCACCCATCACTTCCCTCCTTCCTGTTGGCCTAGGTAGCTAACTTCTCTGGGCCTCAGTTTCCTCAACCATGATCTGTACATCATGACCCATGCCTCATGGGTGGAGGGAGAGCGGTAAAGGGCGTGGGCAGTGTCCCGCTCAGGATCTTGCACACTGCAGTTGCTCCATAATCCCCTCGTCCCACCCCTAATTTCAAAAGAGAGACTGTTGTGTGTCTCCAAGCTCTGGGCTTGCTTCACCCAGGGCTCACTCTCCAAAGAGGTGAGCCTCTTTCCTCCTTCCAGTTCCACTCCTTCCTCCTTGGGTGTTGCCAGTGTCCCAGCAGACTTAACGCCATGCCTGCCTTGATTAAGGAATGCAAGCTGCCAAGGGGAGGGCAAAGGAAACTTAACCCCCACTGTTTGCCGAGCCTTCCTTCACTCCCACAGCTTACCTGGAGGGAGCAGCCAGGCTTGGTCCCAGCCCTTCATCACCTTTTGTGACAGTGTGAAGCTACGATGCACTGCTCCTCTGTGCCCCTCACCCCATCCCTGCCTCTCCACCCTAACATCCATGAGGCAACTGGGCCACAGGCAGCTGGAACCCATTATAGTTATTTGGAGCAAGAAGGAAGCCTTCCCCAAACCACTGATTTCTAGGAACCTCAGTCTTGATTCCAGGAATGCTGTTTGTGGTAGAAGCATGACAGTGCCATATCGCTGAAGGCTGCATCTCCTTGCACAGGCTCCCAGCTCAGAGCGCAGCCCCAAGGCCTCTGTGTGCTGCCCCTAATTTGACTCAGCCCCTTCTCACATTTAGTAGCTTATTTTTAGGGTGAGCGTCAAAGCTAGATGTCTCTGTAGATACTCCTTCTCTAATTTTGGCTCTCCCTCCAGCATAAGCCTGGAGCTGGGGACAAGAGCTGAGCTGAAAACCTCTGGCCTCACCCTTCTTCTACAAACTACCTTAAGAAAAATGGGTTATCCAGGGATAGGAAAGTCAGACTGCATCTGCCAGTGCTGTGGTCATTTGTACAGGACTGGAGGGAAGGAGTGGCTGTCACACAGGTCTCATACACGGGATTTTCTTAGAATCACAGGGCAAGTTCCATTGTTTCAGCTTTCCTTGTGAAAAGGATTTAAAAGTAAACAAGAAGCCAGGCACGGTCGCTCACACCTGCAATCCCAGCACTTTGGGAGGCCAAGGCGGGCGGATCACCTGAGGTCAGGAGTTCGAGACTAGCCTGGCCAACAATGGTGAAACCCCATCTCTACTAAAAATACAAACATTAGCCAAGCGTAGTTGTGCACGCCTGTACTATCAGCTACTCGGGAGGCGGAGACAGGAGAATCACTTGAACCCAGAAGGAGGAGGTTGCAGTGAGCTGAGATTATGCCATTGCCCTCCAGCCTGGGCAACAAGAGTGAAACTCCAGTTCAAAAAAAAAAAAAAATACAGTAAACAAAAGAGAAGCCTCAGATCCTTCCTTCATTCTAGCAGATTTTGAAAGAACAGGGTAATGGGCACAGAGAAGACATATATATATAAATTAACATATACTATAATATTATTGCATGTATAATGATATATTCTATATGATAAAGGATTCGTTAGAAAAAATGGGGCATAGGACAAATTATGTTAAGAAAATGACTTGTAAGTTGTAACAAAAAAACAAATAGGTTCATATATTATTTTCCAAGATAAATTTCCAATAGGTTCAAGAATTCAATCTAGAATTTGCTATAGAAGTGACCATTTTCTGGTGGGTGAGGGCATGCTAAACACAAAATAATAAAATTAACCACAATTGGAACAAAATGATAGATTGGATGTCGTGAGAATTTTAAACATCTTTTAAAAAAACATTTGCTACTCAGGTCACAAAAAATCGCTAATTATGTAGAGAAATCTCAAAAAAATGTATTACACCTTAATATCTAAAAGAAACACACACACATGTGCACACACAGATTAAACATAAACAGACAGTCATCAGAGGAGAAATTATAAAGGGTAATAAAAATATGGGGAAATCTGTACCATGGCTATCCCCTCCTCATGGAACATTATCCTCTCCTCTCTCCATTTAACTTATGTTCAACTGCAATAACTTTATGAAAGTTATCTTCTGTGTGAGATACCTCACTTTTCCATCTGGGCCGCCACAGCTTCATATAAACTATTATTACTTTGTTATATTCATTTTTTAGTAAAGATTTATTGAGAATCTACTCGCTGATGCTTTTTTAGGCACAGAGATTCAACAGGAAATCAGAGATATGTCGTTACCAGCTTCATGGAGCATGCTTTTTATTACAACGAATGCATGTGTGTCTGTCTAGCCTGTGAATCCTTTGAGGACCTGAATCACATCTCTTTCATCTTTGTCTTCATATCCCTAATGCCTAAAATGCTATCTGAGACAGAACTAATAGTCAATTTCTGATGAATCCATTCACAGCTAGATCACTGCCCTGTAAGTATGTTTCTAAGCAGAAATATAAAGTGAGATTTACACAGATTTTGTTGCAACTTATTAATAACAGTAAAATAATGGTATCAAACTAAATTTACATGGTAGTTTCTAAAGACAGTTTACCAGTGAACCATGCCTCACTGTATTTACAGCCTTGGGTGATCATCTCCCAAGTGAATTTTGACCAGTCCTGTGTAACCAATAGAGTGAAGCTGAAGTGGTTGTTGTGACGTCCAAGATTAAGTCATAAGGAAAACTGGAGTATCCACCTCAGTTTGTGTTTTAGAATGTGGATTCTGGTAGAATCCAGCTGTCATATACAACATCTGACTATCTTGAAAATGCCAAGAAGTGAGGAAGCCCAAGCAGTCACATGAAAGGCTGAATGGAGAGGGAGTGATGCCTGTCTGGCCCTCAGCTATTCAAGCCATTCCCACTGAGGCATCAGACATGAGAGTGAACATCCAGCCCAGTTCAACCTTCTGATGATGCCACCATCTGAGCAACTGCATGAGAGATCTCAGGTAAGAACCCACCCAGCTGAATGCAGTCACCCACAAAATTAACAGATATATATTTTTACTTTGAAGCTACATTTTATTATGCACATTTTATTAAGTAATAAATAATCAGAAAATATTCACCCACCAGATAGCATAGCCTGCAGCCTCTTAAATAATAGTTATAATAAGTTTTTAAATGTCTAGAAAATCCTTATGGTATACTATTAAGCAAAGTAAGCAGAATTGCATATTCAATGTAATCCCAACTATGTAAAGAAAAAAAAAGAATAGAAAAAACTGGAAGGAAATTTACCATTGTGTTAACAGTAATTGTCTCAGGGTAGTGATATTATGATTTTTGTTCTACTTCCTTTTATATTTTAGCATGAATTTCATTAATAAGCATAGAATTAAAAAAGCAAAGAACAGCTTTGTACCCAATACAGAATCAATGACCCAAAGAAATAGCCCTGGCTTTACGTGTTTCTGTCCTGAATGACAAAGAAACACATGCTCTCTTTCGAAAAGTAGTCATGGAAGAGATGGTTACAGCCTTCCCTTTACACATTTTATGGGCAGCACACTGTGCTGATATAGAAGTTCAATTTTTTAAGGACATGTTCAATTTATAGTTTTCACTTGAAAATTAGTCAAATCTGATGTCTAGATTAATCAGAAAGGAATTTGGCTCAAGTTTAACTTCTGAGTCTTTCCTTGAAACATTTCCATCTTCCTTTCCTAGGAATTTTTTTTATTTAACTGTGATATAATTATTCATGTACCATGAAATTCATGCTTTAAAGTTTGTGATCTAGTGAATTTAGGATATTCACAAAGTTGTAGAACCAGGCACCACTATCTAACTCCAGAACACTTAGATCACTCTGACAAGAAACTCCTGCCCACCAACAGTCAGTCCCATTATCTCCCTCCCGGCCCTGGAAACCACTACTCTAACTTCTTTATATATAGGCTTGCCTATTCTGATTGTTGCATATAAATGGAATTATTATACAGATGCAACTTTTGTGCCTGGCTTCTTTCACTTAGCATAGTGTTTTCAAGGTTCATCCATGTGGGAGCATGTGTAAGTACTTCATTCCATTTAATGGCTGAATCATACCCCATCTTATGCCACTTTTTAAATACATTTATCAACAGATAGACATTCAAGTTGTTTTTCCATTTCGGCTGTGAGCATTCACATATTGTGAACATAATGCAGCTGTGAACATTCATGTATAAGATTTTGTGTCGTCATTTGTTTTTAATTGTCTTATGTATATACCTAGAGTGGAATTGCTGGGTGATTTGGTAGCTGTATACTTCACTTTTTAAGGAATTGCCAGAATGTTCTCCAAGTTGCAGCATTTCATATTTCTACCAGCAATGAATGAGGGCTCTAATTTTCCACATCCTCATCAATACTAGTTACTGTTTGTCTTTTGTATTCTAGCCATCCCAAGGGGTGTGAGGGGATATCTCATTGTGGTTTAGATTTGAATTTCCTTAATGATGAATGAAGTTGAGCAGCTTTTCATGTCCCTATTGGCCATGAATTTTTTCTTTAGAAAAATGTGTATTCAAATCCTTAGCCCATTTAAAAATCTGGTTATTTGTCTTTTTATTATTGAGTTGTAAGAATTTTTTATATATTCTGTGTACTTGACCCTTATCAGGTGTATGATTTGCAAATATTTTCTCTCATTTTTGTTGCGGGAAGTCAGGGACCCCCTACGGAGGGACCGGCTGAAGCCATGGCAGAAGAACATAAATTGTGAAGATTTCATGGACATTTATTAGTTCCCCAAATTAATACTTTTATAATTTCTTACGCCTGTCTTTACTGCAATCTCTGAACATAAATTGTGAAGATTTCATGAACACTTATCACTTCCCCAATCAATACCCTTGTGATTTCCTATGCCTGTCTTTAATCTCTTAATTCCATCATCTTCATAAGCTGAGGATGAATGTCACCTCAGGACCCCGGGATGATTGCGTTAACTGCAAAAATTGTTTAAACAATATGAAATCTGGGCACCTTGAAGAAAGAACAGGATAACAGCAATGTTCAGGGAACAAGGGAGATAACCTTAAAGTCTGGTTGCCTGTGGGCCGGGTGGAACAGAGTCATATTTCTCTTCTTTCAAAAGCAAATAGGAGAAATATCGCTGAATTCTTTTTCTCAACAAGCAACATCCCTGAAAAGGAGAATGCACCCCTAAGGGGAGGCCTCTGAAATGGCCATTTTGGGGACATCTGTCTTTTATGGTTGTAGATAAGGGATAAAATAAGCCCCGGTCTCCCGTAGCGCTCCCAGGCTTATTAGGACAAGGAAATTCCCACCTAATAAATTTTGGTCAGACCGGTTGTCTGCTCTCAAACCCTGTCTCCTGATAAGATGTTATCAAAGACAATGTGTGCCCAAAACTTCATTAGCAATTTTAATTTCGCCCAGGCCTGTGATCTCGCCCTGCCTCCATTTGCCTTGTGATATTTTATTACCTTGTGAAGCATGTGATCTCTGTGACCCACACCCTATTCATACACTCCCTCCCCTTTTGAAAATCACTAATAAAAGCTTGCTGGTTTTGTGACTTGGGGGGCATCACGGAACCTGCCGACATGTGATATCTCCCCTGGACACCCAGCTTTAAAATTTCTCTCTTTTGTACTCTTTCCCTTTATTTCTCAGACCGGCTGACACTTAGGGAACATAGAAAAGAACCTATGTGAATTATCGGGAGTGAATTTCCCCCAATATATTTTGTGAGTTTTCTTTTTACCTTCTTGATAGTATCTTTTGAAGCACAAAGTTTTTAAATTTTGATTAAGTCCAATATATCTACTTTTTTATTGTTGCTTGTACCTTTGGGGTCATATCTAAGTAAGCATTGCCTAATCCAAGGTCACTAAGATTCACACATTTATGTTTTCTCCTAAAAGTTTTGTAGTTTTATCTCCTATACTTAGGTCTTCAGTTAATTTTTGCATGAAGTAGAAGCCCAATGTAATTATCTTGTATGTTATATCTAGTTGTTGTAGCACCATCTGTTGAAAAGACAGTTTTTGTCTCTGTCGAATTACACTGACATCTTTGTTGAAAAATCAATTGTATGGATTCATTTCTGGAATCTCAAGTTTATTCCACTGATCTATATGTCTATCCTCATGCCAATACCAAACAGTCTTGATTACTTTGTAGTATGTTTTTAAACTGGGAGGTGTGAGATTTCTAACTTTGTTCTTTCTTTTTAAAATTGTTTTTGCTGGGATCACACCTGTAATCCCAGGACTTTGGAAGGCTAAAGGGGTGGATCACCTGAAGTCAGGAGTTTGAGACCAGCCTGGCCAACATGGTGAAACCCCATCTCTACTAAAAATACAAAAATTAGCCGGGCATGGTGGTGCGCACCTGTAATTCCAGCTACTCAGGAGGCTGAGGCAGGAGAATCGCTTGAATCCAGGAGGCAGAGGTTGTAGTCAGCCAAGATCGCGCCACTGTACTCCAGCCTGGGCAACAGAATGATACTCCTTCTCAAAATAAAACAAACAACAACAACAAAAATGTTTTGGCAACTGTGGGTTCCTTGCATTTCCACATAAAGTTTAGGATCAGTTTGCCAATTTCTAGAAAAAAAAGAGGCACCTATGATTTTGATAGGTATTGTGTTAAATCTGCAAATCAATTTGCAGAGTTTTGCCATCTTAACAATATTAAGCCTTCCAGTCCACAAACACGAGGTGTCCTTCCATCATTTAGGTCTTCTTCAATGTCTTTCAATGATGTTTTACAGTGTTCAGGGCACAAATC
This sequence comes from Pan paniscus, assembly GCF_029289425.2. Taxonomy (NCBI): domain Eukaryota; kingdom Metazoa; phylum Chordata; class Mammalia; order Primates; family Hominidae; genus Pan; species Pan paniscus. Next base: position 52,097,818 of record NC_073255.2, read on the forward strand.
TTGCACTTTTTTGTTAGATTTACCCATAAGTGTATCATTCCTTTTTATGTTACTGTACATGAAATTGTTTTCTTAATTCCAATTTTAGATTGTTCATGCATAATACATAAAAGTATAATTGACTTTTATGTGTTGGTTTAGTATCCTACATCTTTGCTGAATTCATTTATTGGCTCTAATAGCCTTTGTGTCTGTGTGTGTGTGTGTGTGTGTGTGTGTTAACATTTTCTCAATAAAAGATCATGTCATCTGAAAATAGAATTTTGCTTCTTTCTTCCCAATCTGGGTGTCTTTTGTTACTTTATTTCTTATGAGCAGAGTTTCGTCTTGGTGCTTTCGTCATTCTTGAATGATGCAAGAAGAACAACATGCAACTTATAGGGCTTTGGGTAAAAGCTGTATTTCCCTCCGTGGAAGCTGGGACAAGTCACAACCTCAGATGCTCACCCATCCCTGATGAAGATGTATAAATCTTGAGTCACTGCAGCTCCAGTCTTCTCCTTCTGAGCCCAATGGTAGACTTCATCTTCTAAGCTGATCCCTGCCCTGCAGCTTGACTTTCCTCTCCCCATTTAAGACTTAAAATTCATCCTCTGTCTTATAACTTAGCAGATGCTTATCTCAGCCCCTGGTGAGCGTGGCCGTGGAGGGGCAGCTTTGTTCCTGTATCTGCTGGGTGGTTTTTGCTGCATTCAGACTCTCCAGGGCCAAAGACACCACAGGCCATAGCAGAACTTGGACTCTAACCCAGTCATTCTCATGTCAAGAACCAAGCCCCATCACTATGCCACTTCCTCTCCCACTAGGACATGTCCTCAGGACAGGAAGTCCAGCCTTCCTGGAGCCACCTGAGAACTAGATAGAGTAAATCTCATGAGGAAAGGGGAAGTTAAAAGGGAAATTCCAAAGTTTAGAAAATATTTCAAAGAGAGTAGTGTAGAGAAAAGGAGAAGGGATCCAAACATTGTTGAATATTTCTTTAGGGCAAGGTGATTTGATTTTTCATAACTATTCTCATTTAATTAATACCAGGGAGGCACAGTTATATTCCTTTTATAGGCAAAGAAACTGAGATCGCTAAGTTATTTTTGTTTGTTTGTTTTTGTTTTTTAAGAGACGGGGTCTTGCTCTGTCATCCAAGCTGGAGTGCAGTGGCACAATCACAGTTCACTGCAGCCTGGAACTCCTGGGCTCAAACCATCCTCCCGCTTCAGTCTCCCAAGTAGCTGGCACTACAGGTGCATGCCATTATGTCTGGCTTGAGATTGATAGTTTTTAAATAATGCTCAAAATTATAGATCTGGATTTAAAACTAAATCCTAATCCTATATTCACTTGACTCCAGGACTCTGGCTTCCCCCTATTGCAGCCCAAGAAGTAACCTGCCCAAAGTAAGTAATAGCAACAAATAAATTTAAAAATGTTACTTAGCAAGTGGCATAAAACAATAAAACAAAGCTGAGTAAGGTGTCTGTGTTTAGTATATCCAGGTGTCCCCTATTAAGGCTCATCCTTAACCTCTAGCCAAGAAATCAAATTGTGATATTCAATTAACTGAGAATTAGGCCGCTCCTTTCAGGAACCTGCCAATACACATAATAAACACAAACGGCCTCTGCTGAGTAGAACAATGTGAACTCAAGAGTGAACAGCTGTGAAGGCAAGCCTTGGCTCTGCCTCTGACCAGCCATGCACATCTGGGCAAGTCACTTCCCCTAGATTCCATTTCCCCATCTGCAAAGTGGGCACTGCAAGACCTACGTCACCGGTTTGCTGGGAGAATAGCATAAGTTTCCCAGACCTCCAACCTGGGGATATTAAACAGGGCTATACCAGCAGCATTACCTGTATGTCCCTAACTCTTCCCGGAGAAACCACAGAATAGCCAGCACCTCCTCCAGGCACACCCACACCACAGTACACACAGAAACACAGTAGGGTGTTTCAGCATTCTTCCTTACAAATTCACCAGCCACCAAGCACCACCTCCATTCTCTGCTTCTCTTGTGCTAGGACTTTAGGATGAAATTCACTGTAGGTCCCCCACACCCTGTAATAGAATCCATAAATGAGCCCTCTTGATATGTCCAGAGCTGCTGCTGGGCTGCCTCCTGCCACTGCTGCCCTGTCCTGCTGGGCCTTCCCACCTCCTAGGGCATCTCCAATGGACACAGGAATCCACTGAAGCTCATGCTTGTGCCAAGATGGTGCTGCGGGACCCCACCCCATGCCCTGATCCCCACAGAAGGGAGAGGAAATGCCCTCCTTCTCCACACCAGGTTACACATGGGTGTACGGTCCCCTGTGTCTTGCAAAGTGTTTGTGAACACAGCATTCTCAGTTTCTCCTCATGACCCTCCCATTCCCAGGATCCTGCCAGATGTCCTCAGGACCTGAGCTGGGGGATCGATTCTAGAGAGGACACCATACTCTGATCAGAATTGCCCTGGCTCCACACCAGTCCAGTCCTCCAGCTTCCTCTTTCCTTGCGGGGGAGGGTCCCCCACTGTTGTTTCTCCTACGGGGAGATGGAGGGAGCTGGAAAAGAGATGAACAGATGAACTCTGCCCTCATCATCCTGAGAAGCCCTTCCCTGCTGCCCCACTGCAACTCTGAGTCCCATACCAACAAGGGCAGAAAGTTGGCAAGGCCACGGAGCCCCTGGCCTTCGCTAGTCAGGGGATGTCTCCTGGAGAATACACAGCCGCTGCTCAACTGTCATGGCAATAAATAACCCAACCACAACTGTCCCCTGGCCTGCCTCCTGGTGAGAAACACTCATTCCTGGCAGGGACACAGGCTCTGAGAGAACCTCTGTCTCCCAGGAGACTGCTGAGGAGGGTGTTTCCAGGGTCCTGTGGGCTAAGTGACTCATCACCCACAGAGCCCCAGAGGCCGGCTGTTTGCAGCTGGAACTGGGTCTCCTGAGATCCAGAGCAATGGAGGGCAGCCCCCTCGGCCCTGTGTCAGGTCACAAAGGAGTTCTGGAGTTGGATGGTGGTGATGGCTGCACAACAGTGGGAATGTCCTTAATACCATTGAACCACACACTTAAAACGGGCTACCATGGTAAACATTATGTATATGTTATCACAATTACTTAAAATATTTGAATTCAGAGAGAAAAATACATAATATATAAGAAATATTATATATATAATGTATATACACCAATATTCATAAATAATCTCTGACTAGTAATTTACAAGGGATCTTTTTACTTTTTTGTATTTTCTGAGTTTTTCTTTTAGTTTGCTTGTAGTACCTTTGTAATAAGAGCAATAACAAGAATTGTTCATTAGAATTAACAGTTGTAACAATAAGCCTTTTCAAAGAAGCACTTTCAAAAATCCTTCCTGTGTATTTCTCCCGTCAATCACTTGTTCAGTGGCTGGAACACAGACATGTCTGAGGGGCTCACTGCCCTCTCTCACCAACCATGGCTACCAGAGTGACCAATAAAGGGGCCTGGGCAACGGTTCCCTCAGACCATCCTTCCCTGCTCCGAACCCTTCACCGCCCTGCCCAGCTCCAAGATGTCTCCTCCTGCAGCCTCGCCTCCCTCCTCCTCCAGCCTCGCCTCCCTCCTCCTGCAACCTCCCTTCCCTCCACCTCCAACCCCGCCTCCCTCCACCTCCAAACCCGCCTCCCTCCTCCTCCGGCCCCGCCTCTCTCCTCCTCCAGCCCCGGCCACCTCCACCTACAACCCCGCCTGCCTCCAACCTTGCTTCCCTCCACCTCCAACCCCGTCTCCCTCCAAACCTGCCTCCCTCCTCCTCCAGTCCTGCCTTCCTCCTCCTCCGATCAGCCTCCCTCCTCCTCAACTCCTTAACTCATGATGGATCATAAGCCTAAATAGAAAATGTAAAGTGTAAAACCCTTAGAATCAAACACAAAAAAATATTGTATGAACTTAGATTAGGCCAAGAGTTATCAGATATGACTCCAAAAGCAAGACCCACAAAAGAAAAATTAATAAATTGGATTTTATCAAAATTTTACCTTTTATGATTCAAAAGGCACTGTTAAGAACATAAAAGTGATAAGCCAGAGAATGAAAGAAAATACTTGCAAGTCATATATCTGACAAAGGACTTATATCTGGAATATAAAAAGAATATTCAAAGCTCTACAAGAAGAAAACAGCCCAAATTTCTTTTTAAAAAAAGGGCAAAGGATTTAAACAGATATTTCACCAAAGACAAGATATCAAATGGCAAATAAGCACATAAAAAGATTGTAAACATTAAGAAAATCAAAACTAAAACCACAATGATATATAACTGCACATCTGTTAGCATGGGGAGAAAAAGGCTGACAACACTGCATGCTAGAGAGAATATAGCAAAACAGGAGCTTGGCTGGGTGCAGTGGCTCACACCTGTAATCCCAGCACTTTAGGAGGTTGAGGAGGGCGGATCACCTGAGCTCAGGAGTTAGAGACCAGCCTGGCCAACATGGTGAAACTCCGTCGCTACTAAAAATACAAAAATTAGCCGGGCATGGTGGTGGGAGCCTGTAATCCCAGCTACTCGGGAGGCTGAGCCAAGAGAATCACTTGAACCCAGGAGGCAGAGGTTGAAGTGAGCTGAGATTGCACCACTGCACTCCATCCAGCCTGGGCAACAGAATGAGACTCTACTGCAAAAAAAAAAAAAGAAAGAAAGAAAGAAAAGCAGTATCTCTAATTCATAGCTGAAGGGAAAGCAAAATGGTGCAGCCACTTTGGCCAACAGTTTCACACTTTATTACATTTTCCACGCTCTTAGATGAAACCACACAGGTCAGTGAATGGCCAGATCAGGTGAGGTTTGAGGGGAGAGCTTTGCAATCTTCACCATGTGACTTCCATCCCTAGGTTTGCATATTCCTACTTCCCAGCCAATAGGAAGAAGGGAAAACAGAAAGTGAAGTGAAAATAGCTTCATCATAAAAACAAAAAGGTAAAAAGAAAAAGTCAAAAACATCAATATTTGAAGATGATATGATCATGCACATAGAAAACACAAGAGGATCAATAAACTATTGAAAATAGCAAGAGAACTTAGCAAGGTTTATGGAAATAGGAGCAATATACAAAATTAATAGCATTTCTCCCCACTTTAATTTTTTTTAACTGAGAAAGTAGAATAAAAAATAAACTACACATTTAAAATGCCAACCATGGCCAGGTGTGTGGCTCACACCTGTAATCCTAGCACTTTGGGAGGCCGAGGCAGTAGGGTTGCTTGAGCCCAGGAGTTTGAGACCACCCTGGGCAACATAGCAAGACCCCGATCTCTATTTTCTTAAAAAAAGGAAAAAGAAACAAAAAATTTAAAAATTAAAAGACTAAAATACCAACCAAAACTATAGAAATACCAACCAAAACTATAGAGAACCTCAGAATCCACCTAAAAATACACAAGGTAGTTACTGATGTATTCGACTACATCAAAGTTGAAAACATCTTTTCAAAAACAAAGTTAAAAATCAAATGGTCTCCTGGGAGATGGGTATTTTTAAAGCCTACAGCAAACAGTATCTAGGTTCTGGATGTATACAGTATCTAAAATGCACAGATAATTCTTACAAATCAAAAAAGAGAGAGAAGAAATATATTAGAAAAGTGAACAAAAGATAAAAATTGACAATTGAGAGAAGCAACCTGAATAACTAACAAGTATATGAAGAGGACCCTGATTCATTAGTAATAACAAAAGCACACATTTAAATAATGACAACATACTACTTTGTGTAAAGTATGGAGAAGACGTGAGTAGACAGGTCCCTGTGCTCTGCTGCTGTGAGTGTGGAGTGGCATGCTGCTCTGCACAACAGCGGGGCTATACTTGGTGAGTTTACAGATGCATCTGCCCCACAACCAGCCATCCCACTCCTCATTATAGGTCACACAGAAGCCCTCACACACACCCATGACAGCATGCATTGCAGCCCTCAGCGGTAACAAGGAACTAAAGGCCACTTAGGCTGCCAGTACAGCCAAGGAGGAGGGAGAAGGGAGCAAGGAGGAGGGAGAAGGCAGGAGCCATCAGTATGTCCAGAGATTGCTATGTGGCCCTGGAAACACCAAGTCTGGGGATGATGGGGTGTGGGATAAATCAGGGGAGGGTGATGAGTGGAGCTCATTCTCCCACACTCCCTTCAGATCAAACTGATTTGGGAGCACCATGGAATGAGAACAATGTCAAATGATGTGTGAGGAAAGAGATTCACATAAGGAGAATATTTGCAGTCTTATGGCCACAGCAGTTTAAAAGCTAGAGACAGTTAACATGGAGAACAGATTTTAAAGGACAGACATTACCATAAAAAAAGATAAAGCCACTTTATTACTTCTGTCTCTACATACAGTAACAGTGAGGTATGGAGATGTACATTTTAGCTCAGTAACAGAATGTATTGTCTAGAATCAGCAACATCAAATGGACAAAGGAAAATCCAGCAGCTCTCAGCAGGTTGCCAGAAACAGGCCATGCCATGAGGCCTGGGCAGACTCCTGAGACATGAAGAGATTGCAGTCATGTCCACGGCAGCAGCAGCAGCAGCATCTCTTGCATTGGTGAATGTCTGCTTGGATTCAAAATGGTGTTAGTTGCTTTACACATAATAATCTCAGTCTACAAATTGCTACACCTGCAAAACCCATTCTGCAGATGAGTAAACTGAGAGTTAGAAAATGCACTTGCAGAACTGAGATTTGAAGTCACTCCTCTGACTGCAGTCTACCTTCTTCCTGTTTGGAAGACCTATCTAGACAGGCTTAGCTTCAGCATCTCAAAGGCACAGAGAAAACAGCCCTCCAGGATCTCATGCAAGAAATATGGGTTAAGGGACATAGTTCCAAGAGTACCAGCCAGGATCTGTATGACCCTGGCTGGATGGTGACAGACTTGAACATCAGCAGAGACAGGAGTGGCATAATCCTCATGCCTCCCCACTCCCGGAACTGGCATGGCAGGCATAAGCTGAATGGAGGGCCAGGGAGTGGTCAGCCCTCTGGAAATCACAGACCAACCCTCCTTCAGCCTTGGCTGGAAGGAAGCAGGGAGGCACATGGGGCCTGAAGACCTACTGTTCACCCAGGTGGACAACGTGATGAACTCCAAATCACCCCAGGACTTGGGGAAGGGCCTGGACCACCCTCAAATGCCAGAGAACACACAGAAAACTAATAGGAAGGGCTGGAGAGGAGCCAAAGGGGGAGGATGGGCTTCATCCCCCTAAAGCAGTGCTTCCAGAGTAATTGATTCCAGGGCAATTCCTTATTTCATAATAATGAATGAACGAACAGGACAAAGGAAGGGTGGTATTTAGGAGCAAGGAGAGGAGGCCATGGAGCCACCTATATTAGGAACTGTCACCATCCCTCACCTCAGGCAAAGAGGTAAATAAATGCTCAGAACAGGCACCTAAAGGGCCCACAAATAAATGGCTGCAAGAAACTACTGAAATGTAGTTGCTTAGTATGATTTTTAGATTATACACAAAAATAAGCATTAGGATCTGAATTGTGTCCTCCCCTTGGATGTTGTAGTCCTAACTCTAGTACCTGTAGACGTGACCTTATTTGGAAATGGGGTCTTTGCAGATGATCAAGTTCAAATGAGGACCTTAGGGTGGTCCTTAGCCCACCCTAAGGGGCCCTAATCCGATATGACCATGTCCTTATAAAAAGGAGAAATTTGGAAACAGAGAGAGAGGCAAGAAAAATGCCTTGTGAAGGTCAGAGTTATGCCACCACAAGCCAAGGAATGCCAAAGATTGCCAGCAAACCACAAAAGCTAGGGCGGAGACCCAGAACCGATTCTCCCTCACAGTCTCAGAAGGAATCAACAAGGCTGCCGTGTTGATTTCAGACTTCTATCGGCCAGAATCCTGAGAGAATACATTTCTGTTGCTTTGTTAAGGCAGTCCCAGCAAACTAACACAAGTATGTATTGAAATTCTGAAATGCAATATATGATATAATCTAAATTTAGAGCTTAATTAGTAAGTGTGGTGCCCACACCAGTGTCTCATGTTCATATACTCTCTTCCCTTCATGGGACACTACTGACATCTCCTGGTGCATGTCATCCCACTGAAAATGGTTTGAAAAACATCCATGCTCTTCCCACAGTAAACTCGGAAACGTGTCCATACAATACCCATACAAGGCCTTCTTGTATTCTAGTGTACAGACTTGAAGTTTGAAACCAGAAAAACCTGGTTTTAATTTTGCCTTTGCCACATACTGTTTAGATAACTTTGGGCTGGGTCATACCCTATGCCTGTCTGCTCATCTGTAAAATGGGACTAATAACAACCACTCAACAGAACTCTTCAAAGAAACAATTAAATGATCTAAAGTATGTAAAGACTCTACACAGTAATGGAGACATTTGGAAAAGAGCTGCCACTCTTATGTGGCCTTCAGATTCTCTTGCTTTTTCTCAAATGTTTCTAGTTAGAACAGGGTTCAGCAAACCTTTTTCGTAAAGGATGAGAGCTTTGTGGACCATACAGTCTCTATGGGAACTATTTAATTCTGCCACTGAGGTGCAAAAGCAGCCACAGACAAGATGTAAGTGAATGGGCGTAACTGTGCCCCAGAAAACTTTATTTAACAAAATAGTGGATTGGATTGGGCCTGTTGCTGATCCCTGAGTTAGAAGATGTATTAAATATGTTTGGCTATAAGGACTTTAAATTCAACTAGAAATATAGATTATGCATGCTTTACTGAGACTTAGCAAGACCTACGCTGATACTCTTGTGTGCTCATTTTCAAGTACTTTCAATGTGGAACAGGAAGCTGAGTAGATTTAAAACACCAATTGCAGAAATCAAAGAAATATTAAAAATACAACAAAGAATGCATCTTGATTTGAGAAGTAAAATAGGCTTACATGAGAAGTGAACAATTTAAAACATTCAAGTTCCCATTAACATAAATAATATTAGACCAGAAAATTCCCACCTTTCCATCTATCTACCCTTGTAAGTAAGCTTCAAATGGCTTCTGATCAGGTGATGCTGTGTTCAGCAAACTGAACCAACTTGCAAGTGAAAAGTATTTAAAGGAATCACAGCATGAACTCGTTTTGTTCCAAAGTAAGCCACAATTTAGATGGTGTTTGCTTTTGAACAGTCAATTTTTCTTTCCAGTTTTCTTTCTGTATTGGGTGCATTGATGTTTAGAATTCTTTGTTACTTGAAGTTTCTGACAATCAAAGTGTTGACTATTTTCACTAGTTTAAACATTTCATATATTTCTAATAAAGTAAAAAAGACTAATAAGGAAACACATTAGGAGGAAAGATTGTTGGGAATATTTTTGGACACTTGTACCCTGACAAATATAATGAGAATTATATGATGGAATTGGAGGGTAAAAAGGAGAAGAAATGATGGATGTAGCTGCTATAGTCAACTGAAATGCAATCTTTTTTCCTCTAAGAACCACAGTGTGCAAAGGCAATGGGCTTTGAACTGTGCTACTTCTTAGCGCGTGGCTTGGTCCTCAGTTTCCTCCCCAAAAGGTTGAAGAGAAGAAGACAATCTATCTCAAAAATACTCCAACTGCATTTGTCCTAACTGCCTCTTATCTAAGTAATGGTGAAAGCTGTTCAAGTTTCTATTGGCCTCTCGACTCTCCTGGCCCATTCTCACAGCCCTCCTCACTAGACTGTAAGTCCGTGTGTTCGTTAGCTTTGGCTACTATAACAAAATAACACAGACTGAGCAGCTTGAGCAACAGAAATTTATTTTTCATACAGTTCTGGAGGCTGCAAGTCCAAGATTTGGGGGCCAGTGCAGTCAGGTTCTAGTGAGAGCTCTCTTTCTAAATGGCTGCCTTCATCCTGTGTCCTCACACGGCATTTCCTCTGTGCTAATGTGGAGGAAGAGAGATGGAAAGCTCTCTGGCATCTCTTTTTATAATATGAATCCTATCAGATCAGGGCCCCACCCTTAGGACCTCATTTAACCTGGATTACTTCCTTGGAAACCCCATATCCAAATACAGTTGATCCTTGAGCAAAATGGGTTTGAACAGTGTGAGTCCACTTACACATGGGTTTTCTTTCACCTCTTCTGGCCCTAAGACATCAAGGCCAACCCCTCCTCTTCCTCTTCTTCCTCCTCCTCAGCCTACTCAAGATGAAGATGACAGGGATGATGACTTTATAATGATCCAGTTCCATTTAATGAGTACTAAATATATTTTCTCTTCCTTATGCTTTTCATATAAGATTTTCTTTCCTGTAGCTAACTTTATTGTAAGAATACAGTATGCAATGCATTTAACCACACAAAAAGTGTCTTACTCAACTATGTTATCAGTAAGGCTTCTGGTCAACAGTAAGCTTTTAGTAGTTATGTTTTTGGGAGAGTTAAAAGTTATATGCAAATTTTCAACTGTGCAGTGGTTAGTACGCCTAACCCCCATGCTGTTTGAAGGTCAACTGTGCAGCCATGCTGCGGGTTAGGGCTTCAAGATATGAATTAGGGGTGTGCAGGGAGGGACACAAACATTCAGTTCCTAAGAGTCTATGAGGGTATAAATAGTGTCTTGTCTTCTTTTGCTCACCATTTTGTCCCTAGTGCCTAGCAGAAAATACAGCACTAGATAATTAGTAAGCGCATTGACTAAATAAATGACATAGGCAATAATTTTTTTAGATGACCTGTAGATTACATAATTTTGACATTTGTCTGATCTGTTAAAACTGACATGGGAAAAAACCTAAGATATATCTTCTGTGTTCAAAACTACTCTGAATTTAAAGCATAGTCTTACTGGCAGACTTACAACTTCCTGTAATACCTCTATGTCCTGTTATGAGCTAAGACATTGTACAGTCTTCAGTGGGAGAAGGGATTTTTCTCTTATAAAAGGCTTAGTCAAATACATCCTTTTGAGTTATGCTTAAGATACACATAGTTTGCTCCAACTGTGCCAGTATACATTATTCTACGAATAAAGTTTCCCAAATTTTTTTCATGAGGCAGAGAAATCTTGCACTTACCTATATTATTAAAATTACTACTGCAATGACTACTGATTACCAGAAGGCTGGGGGGTGGGCAGGCAGAATGCTCCAATGGCAGTAACCTTAAGGTAAAAAATATCTAAAAATTTGAACCACATTCATGAACAACAAACTGGGTAACTTTGTGTAAGACACTTCACCTCTCCACTTAGCTCCAACATTTTATAAATGTGTTATTTTGTTTATAATATTTGTATTGATGCATGAAAGCATTGCATTTATTCTTCTGAGAAAGCTCCAAATAGTGACACAATGACACTGCAGAGAGCAAGGCCATCAACATATGAGAAATTACTAAAAATCATGCCCTAAGATGGGTGATGATTGAATTGCAGTAATGAAACTCTATCTCCTAACTCTGCTCAATCTATCCAATGAAATCAGAGGTCAGCTGTACCAGAGGAAACACTGAGAAGTCAAGACAAGATCAGTATGGTCATCTGACCTTTGTTCTCTGCTTGAGGGATAAGCTCATCTGGGAGCCCAAAGAACAAAGCAAGAGGTATCAAGGGAGTTGAAGAAGTTTATTTTTCCACAAACCAAGTAATTACTGTACCCTGAAGTGTTGAAATTTCATAATAGGCTATATTTGCAGTATTTCCCTCCAGAATAACAAGAGCCAGAACTCCAGAAAGAGAGAAATCTGAACTGACTCCCAGGCTATTTCAATATAGTCAAAGTTTCAATTATCTTCAGTAAATGAGAACTATTCTAGGTACAATATTCTTTTATGGTCAATCTGATACTGATGCAATTTCTATCATAACATGTGGACAGAAATTTTCCTGGAAGGCTTTCGATCACATCTCCAGATGGATTTATATCCAGGAGGCAATGACCTAAAAACAAGAACTGCATGTACTCATTACAACAGTGGATCTGCTCACTAGAAACAAACAAGGCTGTCAAATGCCTTGAATAAAATGACATTACATGCATTTTTTTTAGCCCATACAACGTACCAAGCAACTGCCAGCTGCATCCACCATGTTATCTAGTTCAATAATGATGATAGCCCAATGAGGTGAAGTTATTATTTTCATTTGATATAGGAAAAAGCACAGGATCAGAGGACATCCCATTGGCTTAGATGTCACTTCCAATGTTTACCCCACTGCACATGTGTGCCTTTGGCCTCCAAGAGACTTTGATGAGATCAACTCAATCACATTATTCAGGCCTTCTATGGAAGTTCTGCTGTCTACATTCCTAACAGTATATAAGGCATTGAAAGACGACTCTGTAAAGTAAATAATAGAAGGTGGATTTTAGAGGGAAGTCAAAACTTGAAGAATGATCAACACAGTGATGGTTTTCCGCCTAAATATTTTCCCTTTTGCGCCTCCCACACTGAACTCGATGATAGATTCAGCAGGAAACTCTAGTAATGTGTGCGGTTCATTAAAATTTCAAAAGAAGATCATCTTTCTTGCCAGAGGACCAAGTCAAAAAATTCATGCAATCTGGGGAGTAAGGGGGAGAGTCCTTAGGTCTCTCTCTCTCTTTCCCTCTCTTTCCCTCTCTTTCCCTTTCTTTCTGCTGTGCCCCAAGACCAGCAAATTGTGTATCTGCACTCTCAGTGGCAGCAACATCAAAATCATGTAAAGCTCTGATAGAAAAGCTCATTTCTCTGAATAGAGGAACAGAGAAAAGAGGACCCCTGGTATGTAAAGAGTTGTGGGGTATCTCCATTTTTTCTCCTTTAATCTCTCCATTCAAGTGTGAGCCTAGTTGGGCAGAACTGAAAACAAAGTAGAAACTAAAATTAAAAGAAACCCATCTTTCTGGGGTTCCTTCACAGGAATGGGACAAGGGGCCCCCTGGGAACCAGAGAGTGTAAGGGAAACACCTGAGAAGACAGAGCTGGAAAACAGGAATCCTAATTCTGTGTATGAACCAACACAAACACCAGGTTCATTCTCACATGTGCAAAACATACCCAAAGAAGCAGAGCAAAGGCTTTGGGAGCTGAACTGTGGTATAAACCACCACCCAAGTTCCAGACCAACCACTGAGTGATGCATGAGACTGATAGTTCCAAACAACACAGAAGAGACTGAAATATGAACTGCCATTGGAACCACCACTTACAGAAGCTGAGACAGAAGTGGCTGTCTGGACCTTACTAAGTTGATTTCCTGCTCAAACCAGAAACATCTACATTCTGCAGAGGAATCTAACAGGACAAAAGTCCAATAGCAATTCAACTTGCTAAGGGTACAATCCAAAATCACTTGATGTGCCAAATCTATGAAAATCTGGCCAACTCCCAAAGGAAAGAAAAATCACTAGATCTAACTCCTAGATGACCCAGATATCGGAATTATCAACCACTATATTCACACCATGAGATTAAAGGTAAACACTCTTGAGACAACCAAATAAATATAAACTTGCAGCAGAGAATGTAAACTATATAAAAAGAATCAAGTGAAAATTTTAGAAACAAAAAACACAGTATCTAAAATAAATCTTCGCTGAATGGATTCAATCGCAGAATGAAGATAGCAGAGAAAAGAGCCAATAAAAGAATCTAGAACAATAAAAAGTAATCCATGTTAAGAACATAGAGAAATAAGATAAAAAAATAAACATGTCTTTGAGTGCCCACAAGAAAATACCACGACTTATAGCATTCATCTCATTAGAGTCACTGAAGGAGAGAACAGAGATTAGGGCAGAAAAGTTTGTGAAAGAAATAATGACTGAAACCTTCACAAACTTGATGAAAGACATAAATATACAGATTCAATATGTTCAGAAAGCTCCAAGGAGGATAAACTCCAAGAAAACCATGCCTAGCCTAGACATACAATCAAACTGACAGAAATCAAAGATAAAGAGCATTTCCTGAAAGTAATCAGAGTTAAAAATAGGCACATTACATGTAGGGTGACAACAATTCAGGTGACTACAGATTTCTCATCAGAAACCATAGGGGCTGGAAGGCAATGGAAAAACATCTGAAAAGTACTGAAAGGAAAAGAAACGCTAACTCAGAATTCCTCATCCAGTAAAAATATCCTTCAGGAATGAAAGGGAAATAGACATTCTCTGATACAGAAGAGCTAAGAGAATTTGTTACCAGAGATCTGTTCAAAAGAAATGCTAAAGAAAGCTCTTCATACTAAATGCAAATGACACTGGAGGGAAACATAATTTCAGGATTTAAGGAAAAAAACACAAATCAAAATATCTGTGTAAATATAATAGACTATAACTTCTTAGACTCTTTAAAATGTATATAATCATTGACAGAAGGAATTATAACATTTTATGTGACAACTATAACATTAAGTGGGGAGGATAAAGGGACCTATATGGTTGTGAGACTTCTGAATTTTACTTTAAATGGTAAGTATTAATTCTAAGTAGACAGTGAGAAGTTAGGTATGTGTTATATCTTTGGAGTAATCACTTTTTAAAAAAAGGAAAAAGAGATAGCCGAAAAGCCAACAGATAAATCTAAATAGCATACCAAAAATATTCAAATAGCCTAAAAGAAGTCATGAAAGGAAATATCAAGGAAAAGCAACAAAAACAAAAAACAGAAGAAACACATAGAAAAATAAAATAATAAATCTAAATCTCAATGATTTCTTAACTGTAAATTATAGAAACATACCAATTACAGGACAGAGATTATAAGATTCAATTCTATGCTGTCTGCAAGAAACCCTTTTTACAAAAGGTAACTGTGAGGTGACAGATACATTAATTAGTTTGATTTCACAATGTATATGTAAATCAAAACATTTTACATCTGAAATTATGCAATTTTTCTTTATCAATTATATCTCAATAAAGCTGGTGAAACTCTTTTTAAATGCAATGATATAAATGACACTAATTATAAGAAAACTGGAATCCATACCCCCAGATTAATCATGAGAAAAACATTACACAAATTCAAATTGGTGGGCATTCTACAAAATACTTGACCAGTATACCTCAAGCTGTCAATATCTGAAAAACAAAAAAAAGACTGAAAAGCTGTCTCAGACCAGAATTCCTCCAGGCATCACACCCTCCTTACAGGTAGAGACGGGGCAGATGGGGAAAAGGCCAGTGGGAGAGGTAGACAAGGTAGCCTCACAAGAAAGTGCTCCTGGGTCCCCTCTGTGGGCTTTCTCTTGCACCTTATGGACCAGAACTGAGTCCCATGTCATCCTAGTAGCAAGGAGAGCTAAAGAGCCTCTAACCTCTGAAGCAAAAGGCTAAGCAGGAGGGGCTGCAAACAGCAGTGCATGTTGGGGTAAGTTGGAGGGTTAATACTTTTTTGTATTTGAATTTGTGCTTTCATCATCGTGAGAATTATTCCATTCATGTTAATTGGAGGCGGGTGGGAGTGCTGGTCTCTAGCCACCCACCCCGCACTACAGGTATATACAGACTGACCAAGAACCCCATTATGGTTGTTCAAATATGAATATGTTTGTGCAGTTTTTCATTTGAGGAAGATGTGTTTTGGCTTCTTAATGGTGCTATGATTCCATCGAGTAGGCTGAATTATAGCTCCTCATTTCCCACGAGAAGCTAATATTCTCAACTAGAACACGCACAGAGAAAGCAAGGAGAACAACTTTAGAAAATATGTGCCACCCTGCATGCCTGTAACCTTATTGAGACATTCCCCACCACAACAGACGCCCTCCGCTGTAGCCCCCCGTCAGTCATCTCCAAGGGCCAGGCAGAGGTCAGCAGAGTGTGGCAGATGTCACCACACAGGAGTCAACCCTAGACCTGAGCAGGGAATGGGCAGCACCCAAGCCAAAGCTCCCCCTTTCCCCATGTCACCAGGCGGCCTGGAACTCTCCCATTGCCGCCACCATGCATAGAGCCTGCTTCCTTCCCTGGAAGAATGAGGCTGTCCAGGGTAGAACTGGCTGCAAGGAGGGGCACATGCTTTGCAGCCCAGAAAGACAGATTCCAAAGTGAGCTCCAGACCCAACGACCCTGGGATTTGGGGAGAATTCCTCAGCTTGCTTATCAGCAAGACCAGGATGCAGAATCTGCCTGGGCAGTGGCAGCATCATGAGATGCTGGGAATAATAGAGAGCAGCAAATACTCCTCTCTCTGTAAAATACTAGGTTAATGTTGTAATTTGGCATAAGTATACAGGGAAAATTGTGTGATTGTATTTTTATGTTTATTCATCCTTCACTTTTTAAAAAAAAAATGACACTTCTACAGATTATTGTATCCTCTTATCCATCATCTCCAGATGTTTTTGTTTGGTTTCTAATGGTTATTCTGAAATTGTTACTACGATTGACCTCTTTTTGTTGATTTTCAGAGGATCCTTATTTAAAAAAATAAAAATAAAAATAAAAAAACAGAAAATCTAGGAAAGTTGCATGTATCCAAAACTAAGATGCTCTGTTATTTCCAAATTTTTATTTGTAAATGTGTTTTTCCCTCCCTAAGCTTTTCTCAAGGGGCTACATTGTTCCAGATCTTTCCAGCATTTGGAATAAAGTTGAGTTGCACACTTAGCATTCTTCTTTAATTATGAAGTTGAAATAAACATTAGTACATGCCAGACCCAATTGTTGATGGGGACAAAAGTGCATTGGGCAATGGAGAAAGGAGTGAGTCTTTCTGTGGTCACTCACCACATGAAATAAAAATGATGGATACTCCACATTATCATCCTTTGACAAAAAGGATAAGGGAGACAGTTTCCACTTTGGCAATTTCTTTGTTTACAGAAAAGGAAAGGTGGGAGAGGCCTGTGTTCCCAAAATCATACTCAGTGTTTTGCAACTTCTTTGAAAAGCTGCTAGGGAACCAAGGCCTTTGCTCTCAACTGAGAGTTTCCAAGGATCATGGTCCTGGTGCTGCAAACAGGGTCAGAGCTGAGGTGGTTGTTCTGTTTGTTTTGTTTTTTTGCCAAGCTTGGGGCTGGCTCTGGGCTTATTGTGGGCTTGCACTGAGGCACTGCCTGGCAGCAGTACATGCACGGCCGAGAGAAAACTCAGATGCGTCCATGCAGCCATCAGACTGATTATTTCCATTCATCTCTGGTTACTACACTCTGGGGCATCCCCGTGCTCCACGCGTAGCATTCCAAGCCCTCCCAATTCTCCATTTTCACCCCATCTCAGCCACTCCCCTGCAGCCCAGGGTCCTTCATTTGACTTTAGCACCCATGGTTCCCCTGCTGAAATGGTTGCTCCTTCCTTTCCACTGGGAGGACAATGATCTTCCATAGGTCACCTTCCCCTAGGCTCAGGGAAGCCCTGCACTCCCGCCAACACAGCAGCCATCACATTGCTTGATAACTGTTAGGAACAGAACTGTGTGCTCCCCAAAATTCACAGGTGGAAGCCCTAACCCCAGTGTGACTGTATCTGCAGATAGAATGTTTAAAGAGGTAATTATGGTTAAATGATATCATAAGGGTAGGGCCTAATCCAATAGGACTGGTGGCCTTATAAGAAGAGAGAAAGACACCAGGAATGTGTGCACAGGAAAAAGACTACATGAGGACACCGGGAGAAAGTGGCATCTACAATCCAAGGATAGAGGCCTCAGGAGGAGCCAACCCTGCTGATGGACTTCCAGCCTCAAGGATGTGAGAAATGTCTGTTGTTTGAGCTTCCCAGTCTACGGTACTTCATCCAGCAGCCCCAGCCGACTAATACAGTCACTGCCTGCCCCTCTCCTCCACAGTGGCCTCCCCTTACAACCTGAAGAGACCATCATTTCAAGTCACTTTTCTAGCATGGGATCCTCAGTAAGTGCATCACCAATAGTAGCTGTGTTGACAAAGTTGCAGCTGCAGCAGCTGTACTTGTTATCCTTCTTGTTATTGCCTTCAAACAGAAAAATAAAATCTTCCTTATCTCTGTTAAGAAGTGTGCTTCCTGAGACTCCCTTCCCACGCTCCAGGCAATTGCCTGGAAGTCTCCACTCAATGTATCATGAGAAAGAAAGCAGCTTCAGAGGCCCAGATGAGTCACAAGGAGCAAGGTTGTTATGAAGGCTAAAAAGCTATAATGATGTGCGCATCAGCCCTCCGATGCCTGCCGTGGGCCAGGGATCACACAGGGCAGTGGACGAAGATGAACAGGTGAACTGGCCTCTCTCAGAGCAACGGCCATGGCGAGATAGGAAACCCCTGTTTTGTTTTGTTTTGTTTCATTTTGTTTTGTTTTCTGAGACAGAGTTTCATTCTTGTTGTCCAGGCTGGAGTGCAATCGTGCAATCTCAGCTCACTGCAAACTCCGCCTCCCAGGTTCAAGCGATTCTCCTGCCTCAGCCTTCCAAGTAGCTAGGATTACAGGCATGCACCACCAACCCTGGCTAATTTTTAGTAGAGATGGGGTTTCACCACGTTGGTCAGGCTGGTCTCAAACTCCTGACCTCAAGTGATCCACCTGCCTTGGCCTCCAAAGTGCAGGAATTACAGGCGTGAGTCACCATGCCTGGTCAGGAAATTCCTATTCATCTGTCTTCCTTTCCAGAAATTCTGGACATGCCCACAAACAGAGCTGTCTAAGATTCATCTTCGTACTCCCAAACTTTAGTTAAACTGACCATATTTTTGCATTTGATTTTTAAAAATTTTTCCTTTCCCCTTTCTTCCTCCACAATTAAATATTTTATTTTGTTTATTTATTTGTCATTTTATTTATTTATTTATTTTTGAGACTGAGTCTCACTCTATCACCCAGGCTGGAGTGCAGTGGCACGATTTCGGCTCACTGCAATCTCCGCCTCCCAGGTTCAAGCGATTCTCCTGCCTCAGCCCCTCAAGTAGCTGGAATTACAGGCGCCCGCCACTATGCCTGGCTAATTTCTTTATTTTTATTAGAGACAAGGTTTCACCATGTTGGCCAGGATGGTCTCGAACTCCTGACCACAAATGATCCGCCCACCTCAGCCTCCCAAAGTGCTGGGATTACAGGTGGGTGTGAGCCACCTCGCCCAGCCCACAATTAAATATTTTAAATCCAGTGTCTTCATACCTCTGTTCTTCTCTGAAGGTACTCATAATGGAATATTCTGGAGAAGCAGAGACATGGAAGAAACATCAATTTCCCCATGAGTTTTCAAAAGCAGAGAAATTAGATGTCCAACAAAAAATTCTATATATCCTACCAGACACTTCTCTCTATCTCTCCCCTAATTTTAGGGTTCAGAACTAACTCAAGAAAATGTTTCTTGTTATGATCGAATGAAAAAAGTAAGCATTTCAAAGGTGTTATGACTTTATTTAATTTCCAAGGCCACATGAACCTTTTGAAGCTTTACCCAGACCTAACACTTTGCTGACACACTGGGTGAACATTAGGCGGCACACAAAAAGTCATCATATGCAGTCCTTTTGACTTTTTTAAAAATTTCAGGCTGGGCGTGGTGGCTCATACCTGTAATCCCAGCACTTTGGGAGGCCCAGGCGGGCAGATCACGAGGTCATGAGTTTGAGACCAGCCTGGCTAACATAGTGAAACCCCATCTCTACTAAAAATACCAAAAATTAGCTGGGCGTGGTGGCACACACCTGTAATCCCAGCTACTTGGGAGGCTGAGGAAGGAGAATCTCTTGAAGATGGTAGACAGAGGTTGCAGTGAGCTGAGATCACGCCACTGCACTCCAGCCCAGGCGACAGTGCAAGACCCCATCTCAAAAAAAAATTTTTTTCAAATAAATATGCATAAAATGATTATCAGAGACAGGAGCTCCTTGAGTGAGGCACAGTGATAGTTCCTAATATAGATGGCTCCACGGCCTCCTCTCCTTGCTCCTAAACACCACCCCTCCTTTGTCTTATTGGGGCCACATGACTTAACCCTGCCCATTCCTCTTACCTAGAGATGGGCTTCATGACAAGGCCATTTCCCTAGACTCCACCTGCCCCACTGTGGCTAAAAATAAACCCTTGGAGCCAGCTGGCTCTGTCGCTCATCCTTTCTTTCCCCCTCCCTCCCTTCCACCACCCTCCTCTCTCTTTCTCCTTGTCTCTCTCTCAAGGTATTTTATGTCCAATCACTAAAGTGAAATGCAGGCCGGGCGGGGTGGCTCACACCTGTAATCCCAGCACTTTGGAAGGCTGAGGTGGGTGGATCACCTGAGGTCAAGAGTTCGAGACCAGCCTGGCCAACATGGAGAAACCCCATATCTACTAAAAATACAAAAACTGATTGGGTGTGGTGGTGGACACCTGTAATCCCAACTACTCAGGAGGCTGATTAGGGAGGATCACTTGAACCTGGGAGGTGGAGGTTGCAGTGAGACAAGATTGTACTACTGCACTCCAGCCTGGGCAACAGAGTAAGACCCTATCTCAAAAAATAAATAAATAAAAATTAAAAATTAAATAAAATGAAATAAAAATAAAGTGAAATACATGTAAGGAAATTGGATATCACCTCAAATCTCCAAGTTTTTCATGATAATTTTTCCTGGTTTTCTTTCTGAGCACTGCATGAAGTAGGCTACATACTTGCTTCCAAACAGAAAATGTCCTCAAAAGATGCACACTAATCTGATAATAATGGTAACCACCGGGAAAACAAGTGGAAATGGGTAGTGGTCAAGTGGAATTTGAGATCTAAGTGGATTGCACGGATGTTTTATGGTAAGAATATATTCAAAATAAAATTAGAAGAAAATTGTTGGCTATGAGCTTCCTAGTATCCAGTGCAACTATTTATAGAATGAGGTATAAAATCCCTCAGGAGTGACCTGCCTGGTCTCAAAAGGGTTGTGTGACTTCAGGGACTATGAAGCCTAGTTGTGGGTTTCCATCTTGGCACCCAGGATGCTCCCCCTTCTTCCGTGTTCCTCTTGGAGACCACCCCCTACTCTCAATTGTGGTTTGCAGTGGTGGTGATGGGCCTGGTCAATCCCATCACTCCTCTGACCAGGTAAGAATCAGCAAGACACAAAGAGACCTTGGGCTCCTGGGGAAGCCATTCTCATTCTGGAGAAGCTGAGAGGATGCCGGGCCTGCAGGGCTGTAGCCGGCATTGTCGCAGTAAAGATCTGTGGAGGCAGGCCTGTGCAAATAGTGTTGAACCAGCGATGGGAATGAGCTCCTGGTCAAACCACACAAAAAGGAGGATAACCTTTGAGGTGGGTACACCTCTATTTTCTCTTCTTTTCTTTCCTTTTGCATTCTTTCCTCTTTTTTAAAGCCAGTTTAGGTTGGCTTTTCTGCCTATAGCGCCTGAAAGAGCACAGGGAAGCTTATCTTACTGCACCTGTAACTCACACCTCCAGAAGTGCAACCCAGTGTGAGCGGATTCCGACCCTTCACCCACGACCTCTTGGACAGCATGCACAGAGGATGTTTCCTAGCCCTGGACAAAGTTCTCACCCTGTGACCTGCCATGACCAATTCAGGCAGGTGCTATCAGAGGCATTTGCTGGGATGTCCCACTGATTTCTTTCCTTTCTGCTGTGAGCACAGGATGTTCCAGATTAGAGAGAGCCCTGTGTCACCAGCTTCAGAATGTAGCAGTGTGGAGCAAGACACAAGGAACAGAGTTGCCCTCATGAGCCACTGACAGTCCCTACTAGCTAAGAAATATGCCTCTGGTGAGCAGTGGCATTGGCTGGCTTCTGTTGCATCAACTAATGACAGCTGATGAAAACACAACCCAACCAGACACCAGAAGAACAGGCCCTTGCCCCTCCCAGGATAGGTCCACTTGACTATCTCCTTGAAGCCACTTAGAAAGTAAGGTGGCCTAAGCTTTTCTCAGATGCCTCCTCTGTCTCGGCAGAAGCAACTTTCAAAATTGACTTCACTGGCTGCATTAGCAATCAACACTTTGCAGAAACTGATCATTAAAAGTAAATAGTGAGACATTTTCCCTCACTATTTCCAACTCATTGTTTTTATCACGATAGAAAATTCTGGCATCTTAAAATATATACTTAAGAGAATACCACACACTGGTGGCTTTCGAGAACTAGCTCTTTTCTGAAGACAAGAAGAGTCCAAGAAACGAGAAATGACTGTCACCAAAGCTTTAGAAAAAAGAAAAAGTAGAAGAGTCTGTTTATGGTTCCTGGGCTAATGACTTCGGAGAGCTGTCAGTGTCAACAGAGCCAAGCACCACATGGGACAGAATTTGGTTCATTAGCAAATTATGGCTTGTGAGTACAAAAAAAGAAATAATTTGCCCTGCAATGGAATTCCATACCCCAAGGAGCCCTGGGAAGATTGATGGGTGCTTTGCTCAAAGGGCTCTTCCAACCTCATGGGGCCTCCTGTGGGGTGTCCCACGTCCCCCACGGCCCTGGTGTGGCCACACTCATCTCCGCGCAAAGCAGAACGTGTGGGGGCACCCCTCACAGGGTAATTGGCCCAAACTTCATCTTCTACAGACGAGGAAAGAGGGCATGAGGCTGTCTAAACCCACAATCAAGTCACAGCCAAACCAGAGGCGAAACCCCAGCATCACAACACAGCCATTCATTGTTCTACCATAAGCGCATCGGTAAACATGGTTTCCTCCAGGACTTCTTGTTGGAGCTGTAGGAGGTTGAGTCTTACATGCAGCCAGCTGAGAGGGCGTGCCGTTGGGGGGAGTAGCTGAAAGATATGGAAATGCTCCTTCCTCATAACTGCCTGAAGCCCCCAGGACACTCCAAATAATGATTAAAATTTCTTCCATGTAAATTCAGCTTCCAGACTTATCCTCTTGTTGCCTTCTTACACAAAATCCCAGAGCTGCCCTGGGGATGCTCGCAGTCTACAGAGCTTCCTGGAAGGCAATGGGTTAAGGGGCTCCCAGTTTTCCTACCAAGGAGAGGAGGGATGGTGGTGTGAGAGATGGGGTGCTCAACAAGCATCTGTTGCCAGCAGAGCCCACCCTGCAGAGTAATAATTCCAAAGTACAGGGAAGAGGAGGCAGGGACCAGGCCTTGGACCTGCTCTGGTAGGAGCCATGCTCTCTCCCTGCCCCTGTCTCCAGGTCTCAGCTGCACGGGACAGTGACTCAGGCCCTTTTCTCCCTACACATACCCCCGCTCTGTATAACCCAGGGTTCCCGGAACTTGTCTAACTCAATGGTTTGGGATCCCAGTTCTCCAAAGCTCCGCGATTATTCCCAGAGTCCCCCAGCATGCCCTGAATACTTTCACCAGCAAGCCAG
The DNA here is from genome assembly GCF_029289425.2 of Pan paniscus. Taxonomy (NCBI): domain Eukaryota; kingdom Metazoa; phylum Chordata; class Mammalia; order Primates; family Hominidae; genus Pan; species Pan paniscus. The sequence continues at coordinate 52,120,969 of NC_073255.2, forward strand.
GCCACACGGGCCTGGCAGTCCACTTCTTGCCACAAGCCCATGGCCACTTGTGCTGTGTCTGCCGCTCCTGCCTCACCTCACAGCAGCCTCTGCTAGGTGTCTCAAGGTATCCCGGGTACTGTCTTTCCAAGTGACTGAGACCCCTGTCACCATTGCTCTGAGCCCAAGAAATGCTCCTGGATGGATGGCCAGTCTCAGAGATGGCTGATGTCTTCTTCCCTGTGTGTGACACTTGCTCATCTGGGCCGGTGCTCCCTGCCACAGAGATTTGAGTGCAATTGTTGTTATTCATGGTCCTGCCTGCACCCCAGGAAACACTCACACATTTATGCATGAGCCAGGAGATAAACCCAAGAGACAAAAACAAAAAAAATTGCTGGGTGCGGTGGCAGGCACCTGTAATCCCAGCTACTCGGGAGGCTGAGGCAGGAGAATCACTTGAACTCAGAGGGCGGAGGTTGCAGTGAGCCAAGATCGCTCCACTGCACTCCAGCCTGGGTGACGAAGTGAGACTCCATCTCAAAAAAACAAAACAAAAAAAACTTACACAGCATGTTACTGTACTATTCACTGTAGGAAATTGTAACCAATGGCAAGTACTTATGTATCTAAACATACCTAAACACTGAAAAGATACAGTAAAAATACAGTATTATAATCTTATGAGACCACCACATGCATTGTTCAGAGAAACACTGTTAGGCAGTGCATGACTGTATATAACTACATATCCAGAAATGAATTGGCGAAGGAGCTCGGGGAATGCATTCTCTGCAGTGCCCTGTGGTCCCAAGCCAGCTAGGAGAAGGTACAAATGGATCAGATCCAAGAGCAATGAGCAGCCAAAATAGGAAGCAGCTGTGTCATGCAAAAGTGGCTCGAAGATCCTGTTAAATTCTTTGCTTTTCGCCATTTCACTTGGAAGGACGCTGTGGAGCCCAATCTGTGTGGAAGACTTAGGGGTTCGGGGAAAGACTGCAAGTCTAATTTAGGCCACATGGCTCTGAAGTTAGAACTGCTTACAAGCCATGGAAGAGGCCCCTGACTTAGGATGAAACAGCTGACCTGCTGCAGGAGGGTATGCAGCGGGTGCTCTGATCCCTGAACATCCAGGGTCACGCCAGTGCAGTCCTCTTCCTGAGTGACCCCTTCGATCTTGTCACTCCTTGACTGCCTGCCTCCCACGGCTCCCCTTCCCTGCTGACTTCAGGCTTCCAGGTTCCAAGGAAGACTGTGCACATTCCCAAATCCCCCCCTTCAAAATGAACCCCACTGTAAATTCATAAAAATGTGGGAGTAAAAATCTTTTTGATATTAAAAGTACTACCTTAGTTCAGAAACAAGAAAGGGCAAACTCTGTGAGATAAACAAGAGAAAACCCCAACAGCTGGTGTAGCCAGTGCCTCCCAGCCCTTGGGGAATGGGACAAGCCAGGATTCATGATGCAGGGATGAATGCCCCAGCATAGGTATTGATGCACCCATCCTAGAGACAGCCTCCCCGAGACTGAACTCGTAGCCTGCTGGTACCTGGTGCAGGGCCCAAATTCTCACCTTTGCCATGGTGCATGAATATCAGAAACACTAGGTAAAAACTGATTTGGAGCCAACAAGCATCACACTACCCGAATCGAGGGGCCCATGAAACTGCCCCACAGGGAGACCACCAAGGCCAGGTGCACCTGGTAGGGAAGCCCACCAGGAGATGGACTTGCACACAAATATGAGACAGCACATTAGGAAGGCTAAGGTCCTGGCACCTGGGCGAAACCATACCTGTAGAAGTAGGTGACAGAACAATGTGAAGGGAGCATGAAATAAGTGTGTCCAATGCTGGATTTATTTTAAAAAAGATTTGTTCACCATCCCAGAAGCCATTATCACTTTTACATGGATGTTCCTTTCCTTTCTTCTTTATTACTGAAGAAGATCAGGCCAGGGACTTACATAGGCTTACATAATAATGCTAGCGGTTTGTGGGCAGTGTCTTGTTTATCCCAACAATCTTAGACTTAACATAACTAAGGCTCAGAGAAATTAAGCAACCTGTCCAGAGTAACACAGCTAGAGATGGAGGTGATGGAGCGAGGCAGGGCTGGACCAGATCCAAGGTGGCCATCAAGTCCTGTAATCACTGAGAACTCCCAACTCCTGTCTTGCTGTTTTTATTCTACCACATGTATTGTGAAGCACGTCCACAATGCATTGGTTTCCAATTTGTCTGAGTCCAATGACACAGAACACCCATCCATGCACAAGTTACAGCAAATGGATTTATCACTTACAGCTAAGCAGTAAGGACAACGGGAGCCTAGGATTCATTGCAAGCCATCCCCCAGAACTCAGGAAAGGTGCCTGGGGCAGATGGAGTCTCTTTTGCTTGTGCCCCACTTGCACTACAGCTGCCGGACTCTGGAAAGCAGCCTACACAGGGTTTTACACTCCAGAGGCTACATGGTGTGCTGGGCTAAAGCACTGAAGGACATCTTGTTTCTAGGAAGGGACTGGACAGAGCCCAGGCTATTCCAGCCAGTCCCCGGCATCTCAGAATGTTGCACTCTCAGCACAAGCTACAGTTACTCTTGAAATCCACAAGCAAGCAGGTGGGAAGTACTGGGTCAGACCCAAAGAACTGTCCTGCATTTTTGTCCCTTTTTTCTTTCTTCTCCAAGCCAAATGACTACTCTTGGCCTCTTGAAATGTGCCAAGTGTCTGTGCTGACACTGCAGTTATATCATCTCATTTAATCCTTGAAGTAACACCAATTGACCATGCGTTCCAGATACAGAATCCAGTTCCAAGAGGTTTTCCCAAGGTCATAGAGTGAGAAAACACAAGATCAAATCTTATCACATCTGAAATCCATGGTGTTTTCACTGAACTGCACTACCTCTCAAAAGACTATTAAAAGCCCACCCATTTATGGTTTTGTTTTATCGTAGTAAAATACACACAACACAAAACAAAGTTTTCACCATTTTTAAGTGTTGTAATTCAGCGGCATTTAGTACATTCAGAATGTTGCTCAATCATCATCTCTCTCTCTAGTTTCAGAACTATTTCACTCAGACGCATCAAACAGTCATTCCCTATTTCCCCTCTCTCCAGCCTTTGGAAGCCACTAGTCTCCTTTCTATCTCTGTGGATTTATGTATTTTGCATGTTTTATATAAGTGAAATTATACAATATGTAATCTTTGGTGTCTGGCTTCATTTACTAACATAATATTTTTGAGGATCATCCACATTGTACCATGTATCAGTACTTTATTCCTTTTTATGGCTAAATAATGTTCCACTATATGGATATAACACATTTTCTGTTCATTCATCAGCTGATGAAACTTTGGGTTGTTTCCACCTTTTGGCGATTATGAATAGTGCTACTATGGACATTTATGTACACATTTTTATTTGAACATTTGTTTTCAATTATTTGGGGGTATGCATTTATAAGTGAAATTTATGAATCATTTAGTCATTCTGTTTAACTTCTTGAGGAGCCAACAAAATGTCTTCCACAGGGGCTATATGATTTTACACTCCCGCCAGTGGCGTACAAGAGTTCTAATTTCTTCACATCCTTGCCAACACTTGTTATTCTCTAATTTTTTTTTTTTTTTAGTAATAGCTATCCTTATGAGTTTGAAGCAGTTCTAATTGTGATTTTGATTTACATTTCTCTAATGACTAAATGGCACTGAACCACTTTTCATGTGGTTATTGTCCATTTGTATACATTCTTTGGAGAAAAGTCTGTTCAAGTTCATTGCCTATTTTGTTGTTGAGCTGTAGTAATTCTTTATATATTTTGGATACTAGTCCCTTATTGGATACATAATGTGCAAATATTGTCTTCCATTTTGTGGTTGCCTTCTTTCTTAATAATGTCTCTTGATGCACAAGAGCTTTTAATTTAAATGAATTCCAACTTGTCTGTTTTTTATTTTGTTGCTTGTGCTTTCATGTCATTTCTAAGCATATATTTGTCAATTGATTTTTGACAAAAATGCCAAGACAATCCAATAAGGAAATAATAGTATTTTCAACAAATATTGAATTTCCACATTTAAAAAATAATTTAACCCTTTTTCCTTATCATACACAAAAATTAACTAAAAGTGGGTCATAGACCCGAATGTAAAATGAACTATAAAAGTTCTTGGGCCAGGCGTGGTGGCTCACGCCTGTAATCCCAGCACTTTGGGAGGCCGAGGCAGATGGATCATGAGGTCAGGAGTTCAAAACCAGCATGACCAACATGGTGAAACCCCACCTCTACTAAAAAATACAAAAATTAGCCGAGCATGGTGTAATCCCAGCTACTCAGGAGGCTAAGGCAGGAGAATTGCTTGAACCCGGGAGGTAGAGGTTGCAGTGAGCCAAGATCGTACCACTGCACTCCAGCCTGGGCAACAGAGGGAGACGCTGTCTCAAAAAACAAAAAAAAAACAAAAAAACAACTTCTTAAAAGTCTGTGATCTTGGGTTTGGCAAAGATTTCATAGACATGGCACCAAAAGCACAATCCCTAGAGAAAAAAATGAATAAGCTGGACTTTATCAAAGTTAACAAAAATTTGTTCTGCAAAATATATCATTTCTTATTGGATGAAAGGACAGGCTGCAGAATTGAAGAAAATATTTGCAAATCTTAGGTCTGATAAAGCACTTGTGTCCAGAATATATGAAGAACTCTTACAGTTTAATAATAATAAGATAAGCAACCCACTGAAAAATTGGCATAAAAGTTTGAAAAAAAAAAGGAAAAACTGGCAAAAGTTTTAAATAGACACCAAAGATATATAAATAAATAATGACAAACATGCTATAATAAATAATGAGATAAAAGATGCCATTAGCCGTTAAGGAAATGCAAATTAAAACATAACAAGATATTACCAGAAACCTATTGGAATAGCCAACATTCAAACACCAACACCCACTGTCAAGGATGTGGAGAAACCGGAACCTGTATACATCACTTGTAGGGAAAAAAAATGCCACAGCCACTTTGGCAAAAAGTTGGGCAGCTCCTTAAAAATATCCACTTAGCATATCCTGAACAATTTCACTTCTAGGTATATATCCCAGAAAAATGAAAACATATATCCACACAAAGACTTATATGTGAATGTTTCACAAAAGCATTATTCATAATATCCAAGAAGTGAAAACAATCTAAATGTTCACCAACTTATGAATGCATAAGCAATATATGGTATATTCATCCAATGGATCGCACTTAGAAATAAGAATGAAGGCAATGCTGATACAGGAAACCAGACGGATGAACTTCAAAAACATTATACGAAGTAAAAGAAGCCGGACACAAAAGACCACATATAGTATAATTCTATTTATATGAAATTTATAGGAATTTCTGTCTATAGAGATAGATAGAAAGCAGGCCAGTAGTTGCCTGGAGTCAAAAATGGTAGCTGGGATTGATTGCAAATGGGTAGGAGGAAATTTTGGGGGTGGTGATAATGTTCTAAAACTGAATTGTGATGGTTTACTAAAAGTCACTGAATGTACATTTCAAATGGGATGAATTTTATGGTATGTATACCTCAATAAAGATGCTTGAAGACATACATAGTTTTAAGAAATATCATTTTAATTGCTATATAATATTCCATCAAATGAATATGCCATATTTTATTAAGCAACTACTGAATAACTATTGAATAATGAGATTATTTCCAAACTTTCATTCTTTTAAATGCTTCAACCAATATGTTTGTTTGATTTTGTGCAAATCTTGTTTTTAATGGTCTCTTTAGGTTGATTCCCAGAAACGGAACATAGGAGAAGGGGATGCCCATTGACAGGGCTCTTGTTACCTAGCTTCCGTCTGTTTTCTTTAACATTATATAAGGTTAAACAGCTCAGCAATGAATGGAAACATACATGTTAAAAATTGAGGGCCAGGCACAGTGGCTCACTCCTGTAATCCCAACACTTCGGGAGGCTGAGGCAGGTGGATTGCACGAGGTCAGGAGTTCAAGACCAGTCTGGCCGACATGATGAAACCTCATGTCTATAAAAAATACAAAAATTATCCAGGTGTGGTGGCGCATGCCTGTAATCCCAGCTACTCAGGAGGCTGAGGCAGGAGAATCACTTGAGCCTGGGAAGTGGAGGTTGCAGAGAGCCAAGATGGCATGATAGGGTTTGGCTGTGTTTCCCCCCAAATCTCATCTTGAATTGTAACTCCCACAATTCCATGTGTCATGGGAGGGACCCAGTGGGTCCCTGTGAATCACAGGGGCAAGTCTTTCTCGTGCTGGTCTCATGATAGTGAATAAGTCTCACATGAGATCTGATGGTTTTATAAAGAGGAGTTCCCCTACACAAGTTCTCTCTCTTTTCCTGCCGCCATCCGTGTAAGACCTGACTTGCTCTTCCTTGCCCTCCACCACGATTGTAAGGCCTCCCCAGTCATGTGGAACTGCAAGTCCACTAAACCTCTTCTTCTTCCCATTCTGGGGTATGTCTTTATCAGCAGCATGAAAACGGACTAATACAAGGTGCCACTGCACTCCAACCTGGGAGACAGAGCAAGACTCTGTCTCAAAATGGATAAATAAATAAATATAAATAAAATAAAAATTGAGGGGTTTGGAAAGGCACTTCTCAACAAACAAACCTTACTTGGGCACATTTGGATTATAAAAAATAAACCCCTTCTAAAAACTATAAAAAATAAAAGGGGCAGAATCAATAATTTATCCTGATTTTTCTGCAAAAACTATTTCAGGGACACAAAATCAGATAATTACAACAAGTAAATGCCTGAAGTAAATAAATAGAGTAATTCTAGCTAGTACACAAAAAGGAAAAAAATAGAATGTTGCCATGGTGTGACCCCCTTAAGTTACAATACTAAGAGGTCTTTACTCGTCATAACAGGAATAGTCTGGTGTTCTGGGGAAGGTGTTAATACCAGAAATAGGGGAGCAGGGGAAACACCCCAAGTTTGCTTGGTAGGATCTTGCAGAGGAGGCTCAGGAGCTGAACTGGATAATTCAAACAAGTCATCTGGCTTCTCAAAAGTCCTCATGGGGAAGTGTCAGATCATGCAGGTGTCCACAGTGGACTGGGACCTGGGCAGCACTGAGTTCCCCTTACTGACTGCACCATCCATGAGCTGAGCCTGCCTTCTGGGGAAGGAGGGGCATCTCCAGGAAGGGCAACCGGGCCAGGTCAGAAGGCCTCCTGTGTCTCCGGGGCAGTGTGGTCTTCTTTCAGGAGAGAGTGAGTCATCACTGAAGGAGAACAGAGCGAAGGCTGCACAGTCCAGCAGTACTGGGCCCAGACTCTCAGCCCCTTTCTGGCCCTGCCACGCTAAGATAGGATCATCTCCCTCATGCATGCAGCTGATGTGTGCGTGAGCACACGCTTCCCAGGCAACTGGCCAGCACCGGCTGTCTCTGCAAGGCGGAATTTACAAATGCCCTTCCCGTGAGGAAGGAAGAGTAACCCGATTGATTCTCCGCTACCAAGCAAGCCCTCTGCCACTTTACAGTGCAGTAACTGCTTACAATGATTCCCCTTCTCGGGAATCGCTTTTCTAGCTCTTCCTCTACAGTCGGGGAGCTGAGCCCCCAGAAGCCAGCAGTCGCACTAGTAGGGCAGGGCAGAGCCCGCTTGACCCCTTCCTTGGGAGGGGGGCCTAGCGCCGGGGCGCGTTTCCTCTTCGCGCTGCCCTGTCCTGGCCCACCACTGGAGCCGGTAGCCCGCGGGGCAGCGGGGGCGGAGGCGACCCTGGGGGTGGCCTGTGGGCCCCCCTGCGAGATCTCGACGGTTCCTATCTGCTCCATTCTCCCTCCCCGTCTCCCTGAGCCCCGCCCCTGGGTCCCTTGCTGGAGCCGCTCACCCCCTCCCCCGCAGGCGTTGTGCTGGGCCCGGGGCAACTTCCCCAGAACGTCCGGCCACCCTGCGCGGAAGCACGCCTGGCAGAGCTGCTGAGCCAGGCTCAGGTCGCGGAGTAGCGGCGCTCCGGACCGGCGGAACACGGCGTCCTCGGCTCAGCTTCGGAAGCGCCCCCGCCCCGCCCGGCGAGCCCGGGAATGGCGCGCGCGCCCCCTGCCGGCCACGCCGGGACCAGCGGCACCCACAGAGGGCGCGCGGGCAGGGCGCGAGGCGGCAGGCCCCTCTCTTCCTCCCGACCCTCGCAGGCTGAGCACATCAAAAGGCAGGCTTCCTTATGGGTGCTTTCGTTGAAATTCAGCATTGTGGCCAGTCTTGAAAGTACAAAAAAAAAAGAGGGCAAATGTGCTGCACCACTTTAATACAACTTCAGTGACCCTGTTGTCTTCTTCTCTCAGATCTTCCTTCTGCTGCTGTATCTGCATTTCCTCATAACGCCAACAATAATGAGAGCATGGCCCGGGAACCCGCAAACTTTTTTCTGGAAAAGGCCAAATAGTAAATGTTCCTGGTTTTGTGAGCAAGATGGAAAATCGCCCATAGACAATATGCTGAGCCGACTGAGCCTGTGCCAGTCCCTGGGAGCCGACGCTAACTGGAAACAGCCAGGCCAGTTGTGCAAACTGCCCACTTGTTCATTAAATCGAGGCAGGTGTGACTTCAAGGCTACCACTCTCTGGTCCTTGTCAGGTGCAGGCTCTGTTAGAGGTTCCTGCCACATCCCTGCCTGGGCCACAGGGCCGTCCCTGGGTCCCCAGGTGTCTCTCCAACCATAACCCTGCCTGGGCCCTGCTATGTCATTCGAGCCATGAGGCCCCTGAAGATCAGTGGCCCCTGCTGCCCTGGGCCCACAACCTGTCACTAGCCTGTTGGGGTTTAAGGGTGAAAAGAAAGACCTCAGACACACATATGTGCACATGCATGCACAAACACACGCATGCACGCACGCTCACGAACATGCACCAACATGCGGACCCACTAACCCGGAACCACTGGGTTTCTGTGGCAGTGAGAGTAGGAGAAAGGCCTAGGATGCAGCTTGTAGTGAACTCTTATAATTCCATGTTACCATTCCCAACAGAGGTTTAACTTTTTCCTACCAGAGGCAGGGCTTACTCACCCTTAACACAGTTTCCAGCTCTCCACCTCCTTCCAGTTCCTCAATGTGATCAATCCAGACATCTGCCTTATACAACCACCTCCTGGTGACCACTGCCCTACGAGACAGCTGGATACAACCTACTTGACTCACCCCACTGACCCCACATGGACCTCACAGATATGCTGCAATGACCACCTCTCAGTCATGGCGTGATTACATGGAACCGGTGCCTGCTTGCTCTAAACCCATCAATTAGAACTCCCTTATGGGAAACCTGCCTGGGGTAGACCCCTGGACCCCACTTAAGGCCTCAGCTCACAGGTCCTCCTCTCTCTCTTGATCCCCACCCAGTGGTTGTGTGTGTGTGTGCCCCAGGCAGCTCCCTCCATTCTGCTAGCCATGTGAGGTATTCTGCTTTCTTCTCTCTGGGATCTGTGAGGAATATGCTGCTTCTGTGACTCTATGTGCTTTGTCCAGTTGCCTCCTCTGTCTCCCCGGACAGATGCACCAGAACCTAGCTCCTCTCCTAGTCAGGGCTGGCCTAAAGAGTGGCTATCTTATTGGGAATAGCTGGAAACAGGTCAGATGGGAGCCACAAGGAGTCTGCCAGTATGAACAAGATTCCTGGGAGAGCAACACCAGGCCATGGGTCTCACCCTCAGGCATGAGGCCGCCTGCCAGGATAAAGAAGAATCTTGTGAAACGCGCGCCGTACACATCCACCACCAAATCCCCGAGGCCCATTAGGTGGGGCACAGTTTATAGGAACTCTGCAGAAAGAGACCACAAGACCAAATCAGAGAGAATCACAACAGCCTCAGCCACATGGTTCCCTCCATGAGCAGAGGTACCCACAGCACCGAGGAGGGGGGAGGGGAGCTGAAGAAAGGGGAGGGGAGAGTAGGAGAGGATGTCTTCAAGCCACCCTGTTTTCAGCCCCACAGGCCCCGTGATATGAGAAGCACAGAGGGTTTCTCCAAGTACAGAGAACAAAAAACAGGAATAATCCTCTAGTTCTCCTTCCACATCCTCATCCTAGGGCATTTTTATTTATGCAGAGTACACACTCCCTGTCTTGTACCTCACTTTCCTAGGTGAGGGTGCCCCCTAACATGCTGGCTTGGTGGGTGTTTTCCTGGGTCATCCCCAGCGGGCACCTGAGCCTGGGCTATGCAACCTGCTGCCTCCTCCTTGTAGGAGCCCCCTCTCCCAGCTGTAGGTCTCTTCCTCTCAAAGGACTCAGCATCAGCCTCATGCAAGAAATATCCTTGGGAAACAGTGGCCTGACAAGAAGGGTGAGGGTGAAGGAAAGGCTAAGAATTGGGCAGCCAGGAGATGGCTGGAATTGGCTAAGAATTGGAAAAATTGGAAAAGACTAAGAATTGAGATGGAGATGGTGAGGGAGGAGGGAAAGGAACAGTGGACCCACTTTGCTGATAAAGGAGCTTAGGTCAGAACAGCCTCCAGACACAGAGAGGAATGGCCTCCAGGTATGAGGGCAGCAGAGGGGCTGGAAATGGGAAAGAAGAGTGGCCTCCAGGTATGAGGGCAGCAGAGGGACTGGAAATGGGAAAGAGTACAGGGTGTGGAGGAAGAAGGGGCAGCCACATCACTGCAGGAGACTCTGGACAAAGGAACATTTTCCTCCAAGTACCCAAGGTGCTTTGGTATGACACCATCTGGTTGTAAATTGATTTAAGGATAGGAACAGAAATTTGACCAAAAGTCAGAAATATTTTCATACCTTTGACCAAATCGTCCTCCTTACTCACTGGAATTTACATCAAAGAAGTGACATGAGTGGAGAAGGCTTTTCTGGGAAGGATGGGAGGGGCCAGGATAGGGAGGTGCTGGCAGGAAGGGGAGGATTCAGGAGGGAAAGAAAAGGGGAGGGGAGGGCAGGCTGCAGCCCCGGGGAACCTTGCACAGGCCCCGCAGCCTCACCCACCTGGGGTTGAGTTGGACTCTGCTGACTGTAGCCTCTCTGAGCCTCCAGTTCTCTCTGGAGCTCTACCTCATAATATCTACCCCAGTGGCTAGTTTTGAGGACTTCACAAGATAACACCTGGCACAAAGTAAATGCTCAATAAAGGTTAATACTAATATTACTCAGATAACTTATTAGGTCTCTGTTCAGAAACCAACCCTCACATTTTATAGTTATTTTTAAAATTTACATACAATGCAATTCCTTTCTCTGTCTCTCTCTCGTCTACAACTCTATGAGTTTTGACAAATGCACAGGATCATGTAAACAGCACCACAATCAAGACAGAAAAGTTCCACCCACCTCAAAAGTCTTTCTCACCATCCTTTGAAATCCAGCTCTCTCCCATCTCTAACCCAGGACATCTCCATCCCTAAGGCTTTCCCTTTTCCAGAAGGTCATATAAATGGAATTGTATAGTTTGTAGTCTTTTGAGTTGGACTTCTTTCATTCAGCATAATTATTTTAAGATTCTTGCATTCTGTTGAGAGTATCAATAATTTGGGGTTTCTTCGCTGAATAATATTCCATTGGATGGATGTACCCCAGTTGGTTGGTACATCCATCAGCTGAAGGACATTAGGTTTTCATTCTTGGCAATTATAAATAAAAGTTGCTCTAAGTATTCATGTAATAAGTTTTTGTGTGACCCATAAGCTTTCATTTCCACTGGGTAAACACCTAAGAGGGAGATTGCTGCAACATACATGGTAAATGTAAGTTTTACTTTACAGGGAAATTTTCAAACTGTTTTCTTTTTTTTGTTTTGTTTTTTTGAGACGGAGTCTTGCTCTGTCGCCCAGGCTGGAGTGCAGTGGTGCAATCTTAGCTCATTGCAACCTCCGCCTCCCGAGTTCAAGCGATTCTCCTGCCTCAGCCTCCCAAGTAGCTGGGACTACAGGCAGGTGCCACCAGGCCCAGCTAATTTTGTATTTTTAGTAGAGACGGGGTTTCACCATGTTGGCCAGGCTGGTCTCAAACTCCTGACCTCGTGATCCAACTGCTTCAGCCTCCCAAAGTGCTGGGATTACAGGCGTGAGCCACCGCACCCGTCCCCTTCAAACTGTTTTCTAAGCAGTTGACCCATTCTGTATCTCCACCAGCAAGCGTAAGTTCCAGTTTCTCTGCCTCTGCCAGAACTTGATAATGTCCATTTTTGGTTTTGTTTAGCTTTGCCTTGTTTTTGAACTAAGGGAGGTGGAATGAGAGCTCCCTGTGCTTTTAACCGGCATATCCCTAGTGTCTCATGCTGTTACATTCATGTGCTGCCTTACCACCTGTGTATCTTCTTCCAGAAAGTATCTGTTCAAATCTTTTCCCTTTTTTAATTCAACCCTCACTTTTACTTGTAACTGTGTGAACTTGCCACATGTCTTTCCCAGCTTTGCTTTGGGTAACTAGAGGGAAATAAACCCACTGAAGACACTAAGCATGTATGAGACACACCCAGTCATGTTTGGCCATATGCCAGAAGGACTAGTAACTTTGCCATCTTACCCAGGGTGGCAAGTAGACATCCTTCAGCTTCACCCACACCTCAGGCAGCTGTCAGTATTTCATTCCAGGAGTCTTCTTCTTTGCTTTCAACTGGGCCATCATAGAGGGGCCAAGCTCTCCCAACATGCCCCCCGCGCACTCCAAATCTTGGGAGAGGGGTTGGAGACAGACTTTGGCTGCCCCAAGAAGACCCCAGGTTCCTGTTGCCCCTGAAGCTCTTCCTCATGACCAGCCTTGCCCACAGTGAATCTCAGGCTGTATAGGCTTAGGAGAGTCGCTCCAAGATTCAGGAAACCCCCACCTCAGGGCCCTGACTTTCCAGGCATGTCTCTCACTATTGGAGCTACATAGAGGATACTCAATAGAGAAAATCAATGGTTTTGGTGTAAAATAGTTATACCCTAGAAGTTAGCATTATAAAGCTTAGAGAAAAGTCACTCCTATAAATACCCTTGTAAGGAAGCTCCTCTGAGACATTCCCACAGCACTGGGCCGCCAGGAATGACACTGGCCAGACTGGAGTCCCTGCCTAAGATGCTACTTCTGGTAGCCAGGATGCAAAAGGGGGTTACTTAGAGAAAACCGTGGATGAACATCACTGTGAATTGCCAAAGAAAGGAGAGAAATTGAAACTTCTGTATAAGACTGCGAAGAGGAGAGAAGAAGCAAGGAGGTGTTTGCTTCTTACGCCCTTGGGAGCTTGTCTAGTACCCAGGTAGATGTTTCCTATTTTGAGTTCCTATCATACTTTTCTCTCCCCTTCCTTCCTCCCTTCCTTCTTCCTTTTTCTTTTCTTTTCTTTCTCTCTCTTTCTTTCTTCTTTCTCTCTTTCTTTCTCTTTCGCCCCCTCTCTCCCTCTCACCTTCTCTTTCTATCTCTTTTTCTCTCTCTCTCCCTCTTTTTCTCTCTCTCTCCCTCTCTCTTTCTCCCTCCCTCTCTCTTTCTTTCTCTGTCTCTCTCTTTCTTAGAGATGGAGTTTCACTCTGTTACCCAGGCTGGACTCCTGAATAGCTGAGAGAACAGGCATGCACCACTGTGCTGAGCTTATAATACTTTTCAATAGCTCTTCAGAAGCCAAAAAAAAAAAAAAATGAGAGAGAGGGAGAGAGAATAACACATGGCAATGGCACATACACAGACACAAACATGTAAATATAGTTTTTACATAAACTAACACCCACCAGAGTGGTTTCCCCCAACTCATACTCCTTCCCTGGCTTTAGGTTGTCAAAGATGATCATATCTGATGCCTGATAACAAAAAAATGTTGATAAATATGGTAGTGATAATGGTGATGATAGTGATGGTGATGTTGAGGATGGTGGTGATAATGATGGTGATGACGGTGATGATGATGGTGGTGGTAATGATGATGATGACAGCGATGATGATGATGGTAATGAAGAGATGATAAAGTGATGATTTTTTCAATAATGGTGATGATGATGATGATGATGATGGTGATGATGTGATGACCATGATGATGATGATGGTAATGGTGATGATGGTGATGATGACAGTGATGAGGATATGGTAATGGTGATAATGATGATGGTGGAGATGGTGATAATGGTGATGATGATGATGGTAATGGGGATAATGATGATGGTGATGCTGATTGTGATAATGGTGAAGATGATGATGATGGTGATGATGAAGATATAGCACAATCTATGGAAAGTTCACTATGTCCTTGGCTTTGTACTAGTTCTTCTTACACATAATTTCATTCCATGTTCACAGCAACCCTTTGCAAAAGTGGAGTCCCAGGAGCATGATCACACAGCGTGGACTGACCAGCCTGACTCTCACCCACATACAGAGAAGGAGGATCATCAGTGCACAGCTCTAAAACACATTGTCACGAAGAACTCTGTCAATTGGAGAGGTTATTTCTTTTAAAACTGACATTTAAACACTTTCCTTATGCCATATGCAAAAATCAACTAAAGATGGATTAAAGACTTAAATGTAAAACCTGAAACTGTAAAAACTCTGGAAGATAATCTAGGAAATTCCATTCTGGACATATAGACCCTGGCCAAGAGGGCCAAACAATTGTAACAAAAACAAAAATTGACAAATGGGACCTAATTAAACAACAGGGCTTCTGCATAGTAAAAGAAACTATCCACAGAGCAAACAGACAATCCACAGAATGGGAGAAAATATTTGCTAACTATGCATCTGACAAAGGTCTAATATCCAGAATCTATAAAGACCTTAAACAAGTTAACAAGCAAAAAACAAACAACCACATTAAAAAGTGGGAAAAGGACATGAACAAACACATTTCAAAAAAGATATACATGTGGCCAACAAGCATATGAAAAAAATGCTCAACATCACTAATCATTAGAGAAATGCAAATCAAAACGACAATGAGACACCTTCTCACATCAGTCAGAATGGCTATTATTAAAAAGTCAAGGCTGGGCGCAGTGGCTCATGCCTGTAATCCCAGCACTTTGGGAGGCTGAGGCAGGTGGATCACGAGGTCAGGAGATTGAGACCATTCCTGGCTAACACGGTCTCTGGTAAAAAATACAAAAAATTAGCCGGGAGTGGTGGCGGGTGCCTGTAGTCCCAGCTACTCGGGAGGCTGAGGCAAGAGAATGGCATGAACCCAGGAGGTGGAGCTTGCAGTGAGCCAAGATCATGCCACTGCACTCCAGCCTGGGTGACAGAGTAAGACTCCGTCTAAAAAAAAAAAAAGTCAAAAAATAACAGATGCTGGCCAGGTTGGGGAGAAAAGGGAACACTTACACACTGCTGATAGGAATGTAAATTAGCTCAGCCATTGTGGAGATCAGTGTGGCAATTTCTCAAAAAACTTAAAACAGAAGTACCATTCCACCCAGCAATCCATTATTGGGTATATACCCAAAGGAATATAAATTGTTCTATCATGAAGACACATGCACATGTATGTTCATCACAGCACTATTCACACAACAGCAAAGTCATGGAATCAACCTAAATGCCCGTCAATGGTAGACTGAATAAAGAAAATGTGATGCATATATACCATGGAATACTATGCAGCCATACAAAAGAATGAGATCACGTGCTTTGCAGCAACATGGTTGGAGATGAAGGTCATTATCCTAAACAAACTAATGTAAGAATAGAAAACCAAATACCAAACGTTCTTACTTATAAACGGGAGCTAAATGTTGAATACACATGGACACAAACAGTAGAACAACAGACGCTGGGGCCTACTTAAGGGTGGAGGGTAGGAGGTGGGAGAGGATCAAAGAACTACATATCAGGGCAGGGCATGGTGACTCATGCCTGTAATCCCAGCACTTTGGGAGGCAGAGGCAGGTGTATCACCCGAGGTCAGGGGTTCGAGACCAGCCTGGCCAACATGATGAAACTCCGTCTCTACTGAAAATACAAAAATTAGCCCAGCATGGTGGCACATGCCTGTAATCCCACCTAATAGGGAGGCTGAGGCAGAAGAATCCCTTGAACCTGGGAGGCGGAGGTTGCAGTGAACCGAGATCGCACCACTGCAATCCAGCCTGGGCGATAGAGCAAGACTCCATCTCAAAACAAAACAAAACAAAACAAAACAAAACAAAAAAACTACCTATTGGGTACTATGCTTATTACTGGGTGGTGAAATAATCTGTACACCAAACCCCAAACCCCCAAGACACACAATTTACCTATATAACAAACCTGCACATGTACCCTTGAACCTGAAATAAAAGTTAAAAAAAAAATTCTGTAAGTGGGTTTTAGAGTAATAAACTCATTTACAGTAAATAAGAAAAAGAGGTACCTGCATGTACATCCTTTGATTTTTTCTTTCTTTTTTTTTTTAAAGACACTGCCAAAGTACCTGTCTTTCTTTGCTTGGCTTTTTCTCTTTGTTCTTAAATTCACGTGGAAAGAGCAACTGTGCCTTCACAACCATTATTTGGTTGGCTTCGCTCCACAACCCAGAGAGCTGACTTTCTTTGAATTTCTGTCTTATAGAGGGAGAAAATCATCCCACTCCAACACCCTCCTCCCCACACAGACTGCCAGGACCTGGCCCCCCATGTGCTGTGCACCTGCTAGAAAAGACAGGTTTTCCCGCCCATCACCTGCCTGCCCAGGCCAGAGTGTGTGAGTGAATGTGAAGCATGCAAGGCTCATGGGAGCATTGCAAAGGCAGCCTTACCTTTGTCTCTCTTGCACCTTTTTGCCTGTTCTGGGGGAACATTTGCTGGGGGAAACCTCAGGCAGGCCAAATGACTCCCCTGGAAATTTTAAATAATGCAGTGTTCCCCAGTGACTCTTAGTTGTGGAAAACAATCCATTTCAGGTTTGAAGACGTGCAGGTGCCTGTGAGAATTCTAGGGTCCAGGCCAGAAGCCGTGGCTCATGCCTGTAAACCCCAACACTTTGGGAGGCCAAGGCAGTGGGATCACGAGGTCAGGAGTTCAAGACCAGTCTGGTCAACATAGTGAAACCCTGTCTCTACTAAAAATACAAAAAAAAAAAAAAACAAAAACAACAAAAAAAAATTAGCCAGGTAATGGTGATGTGTGCCTGTAATCCCAGTTACTCAGGAGGCTGAGGCAGGAGAATCACATGAACCCAGGAGGCAGAGGTTGCAGTGAGCCGAGATGGCGCCACTGCACTCTAGCCCGGGCAACAGTGCGAGACTCCGTCTAAAAAATAATAATAAATAAGAATTCTAGGGTCCAACATGACTCAGGGCCGTGCACCTCCCCTCTTCAGCTAGCTGCAATCTTGGGTCTTTAAGAGAAACCTTGTAAAGGGAAAGGAAGAAGAGTAGAAAGGTGCTCAGAGCTATGAGCTCACCTGGCCCATGGCAAAGAGGAACTTTCTCTGGGTGCTTCCGTTAGGTATTCAGAGCCTGTACCCCATTACTTTGCATCTTCTTGGATCAAGGAGAAGGTTTTCTCTTTTGGAAATCACTGTCCACCTCTTTAGCCCCTAAACATCCTGGCTACCTATAGCTTCTCCTTGCTGAGACTTGTTTATCCTGCCGAGTGGCCATACAGGATAGGATCCAAGATTTAAGACATCCCCATCTGGCTCTCCCTGTTTGAGGTACACAGCTATAAATCTTCTCCTCCAAACCACAACCATAGCACAAGGCCACATGGAGTTGGTATTATTTCTTTACATATTTGTCTTCCCCATAAGACTTTTGAGTGTGGGAAACAAATCATGTTTGTTTTTGTAACTCTCTCAGCATTTTGCGTGATGCCTGGCACTTAGCAAAGTCTAGGTGGCTGGTTGAGAAAGTGATTAACAAATGAGTAAATGTGCATGGCAACAAAAGTTTAAATCACAGACCAGCCCTGTAAGAAACTCAATCATTGTGGGATAAACCAGCCATTGGGCCCACAGAGCCATGGGAATTCTTCCTTGCCCATGTCCTGGTGTCTCCACCAGGCTCTCCAGCTCTCTATCAAGGCTGCAGTGCAGGCCTGAGCCCCACCTAATCATTTGGCAAGCTCCAAGTCTCTGCCACGTTCTCACCAGTCCCCTCTTCTGTGATCAAGGTCTATTGCTCCCCAGTTCCCAGACGATGACTGAATGATGACCAAAAATACTCTGGTCTTCTCCCTGACTGGCTTGGAGCAGCAACGCCCATCTACGAGTCCCCTTTGCATTCCTATCTGCTGGGTTACATTTCTTATCTAAGGTAAAGTTGGAAAGCTAAACTCAGATCTTTTGGAGAACCAGCCACTTCACTCAGAGGCCCCCATTATGCCTGGGAGGTTTGTCTGTCCCCAAATTCTCCTCCTGTCTCTCAGTTCTCCTACCCCTACCACTCAGTTCTTTTTTTGCATACTTTGCTGCTAAGGCTGCCAAGTGATACCATGTCACAGATGAAGGGATTGAGGTGGTGCCATCATATAGGCTCATCCACTACAGGGTGCTTATAGTTCTTGAAATTGGCACCAGCCAGAAGAGTGTTTGATGGATAAAGTTTATTTTCTTTTTGCTTTTATTATTATTATTATTATTATTTTGAGACAGAGTCTTGCTCTGCTTCCCAGGCTTAAGTCCAGTGGTGTGACCTCAGCTCACTGCAACCTCCACCTCCTGGGTTCAAGCGATTCTCCTGCCTCAGCCTCCCAAGTAGCTGGGATTACAGGCACTTGCCACCACTCTGGCTGATTTTTTTGTTGTTGTTGTATTTTTAATAGAGATGGGGTTTCACCACGTTGGCCAGGCTGGTCTCAAACTCCAGACCTCAGGTGATACCCCCGCCTCGGCCTCCCAAAGTGCTGGGATTACAATCGTGAGCCACCGCGCCTAGCCAATGAAGTTTATTTTCACGTTGATTCCCAAGTCTAGGTCTCGAAAATGACATGTCTCAAGACCATAGCCACTTTGGCACTGTAAGGCCATTGTTCCCCCAGCAATCTGTGTGCAGAGATCTAAGGATGATGGCCCATACACTGAGGCCTCTTGAGTTTGTCTTTAGTCTCCTTTTAGATTCTTTTATAATAGCTTTATTGAGACATAATGCACATACCGTACAATTCACATATTTGAAGTGTACGATTCAATGGTTTTTAGTATATCCACCATCACTGCAATCAATTTTAGAAGATTTTCATCACCTCATAAAGGAAATTTCTTTTGTTTTATCTCCTGGTATTTCTTTATAGTTATAGACAGATGGTAAAAATGGCTGAAATGCGGGTGGGGAGCACAAAGAGGGGTGAGGAAGTTGCATAGTAGGAAAGGGAGAAGGGTCTGCACTGTCCTGCCTGAAGGAACTTACCATAGTGATGATGTGAGCTGTTGTGTGTGCTGAGACAGGAGACCCCCAGACCAATGCATCAGTCACATGAAGATGGGGGCGGCCTCGGCCCCAGCAGTACGAGGAGTTCACCTTGACCCTTTGAAAAGCTTACCAACCCCTGTCCTGTGTGATCACTATTACAGAGGATAAACTAGTCATATGGGAAATGGGTCTCAATGTTTCACAGTTTGAGATGCTGAACATCCACTAATCCTGTCAAATGACTTCATGGGGTTTACAGAAAATCCTATTCAATAATTTTTAAAGGTAACTCTATCTAGATATTATTTAGTGAAGATTCCTTGCCAGGCAACATCTGAATCACTTAATGTGTACTAACTCATCTGATTCTCACCACAGTCTTGGCATGTAAGCCTGATTGCTTTTCCCATTTGACAAATGGGAGAAGCTAAATAACTTGTCATTGTACTAGAGTGTATACAAGGCAGAGCCAAGATTTGAAGCCAGGCAACGTGGCTCCAGCATCCACATTTCTAACCACTAAATTTTCCATTTCACTAGCTTTCCATTTTGAACCTAGCCACTAACATATGCAGCCCTCATCTTTGCAAATAACGTTTTAAAATACGGCCTTCTGTAGTAAGTGATGCTGCCCACCAGGGGGCAGGACTGCCCCACAATGCTCTCAGTCACTCCCTTCATTTACTACAGTCCCTGGCCCATTGAGGTTGTAAATTGAGCTCAAACCTTTCTGTGAAAATGCAGGGCAAAGGGCAGAAAGAGGGAACCACTCAGGGGAAATGGCTCACTGGGGACGTGTGTGCACAGAAGTCCTCTCCGTGCCATAGCAGAGGACACAGGCTCTGGAATCCCGTGGGCCAAGTTTTCGCAACATTCTGTGCTAGTTGGCTGGATGCCTCTATACAAAGAAATTAAAGCAAAGAGAAAAGCAGGGGGTAAAGGGGACCATAGAAGAAAAAATTCTTCATATTTTTCTTTGCCTGTCTCCCGACCATAGCCAAATCACTAAACTTTTCTGACCCTGACCTTCATGATCTGTAAAATGGGGATGGGCCAGCTGCTATGTGACCCCTGGAGAAGAAACGTCCCATCAGCAGGGCCCCTCCTGTCAGGGAGAACCTCAGCCGCCTTCAACAGTTCATTTCCAGGCAGCTAAGGTCACCTCACTCTTCTTGAGCCCTTCAGTGTGGAGCTGCCATTGCAGCTCTAACAAGTTAATCATAAGCCACCCCTCACGGCGCCAGGGCGAGGCTGTTTATAGACTTATCAACTCTTGACACACAGGGTGGTTCACGTGACTTAAGCTTTGAGTCCTATATCTTGGCCCAGATGGCAGGAAGGATGCTTTGACCCATGACCACTCTGGTTTGTTCCTGGGTTGGACATTCCTTGGGCTTTCTTCAGTAGAGGGAAGCTTGAATACATAAACCATAGCTAACATGGGAAGTGCAGACATTGCGTTCTGCAAGCAGTAGGCACTCAACCAATGTCTGCTGTGCTGTCCTAATCGGCTGAATGTGGCACAGGAATCCAGGAGAGTCGATACGGCCTGGGAAACCATGCAGAATCTCCCCAAGGAGGAGGCACTTCTCCATATTCATTCTACTCTGACCCAAGCACGTGGCAGGGCTTGCTCTGTTCTTTGCAAAAGAGACAGTTTGATTGACATTTTCCTCACCTCCATCTTTCCTGCTCTAAACCACAAGCCAGACAGACAGAAAGACAGCTCCATTACTTCAGTGCTGAGCCAGTCTCCGCAAGGAGACAGCCTTACGTTGACCAGGCAGTGGGCTGGCGGGTGAGTGACGAGTGACAGGTGTCAAGTGTGAACCCACCTAGGTGCTCCTGAAGCCTGACCCTGGCCTTCTTACACATCCGTCTGGAGGACATTCCCAGTGAAAACTGAATGCCTGCAACTTCATCAGCCTTTAGGGGAAAAAAATGAAGCCACGTTAACTTATAAAATAATAATAAACTTGGAAGTTAGACATAGAGGAAAGTACACAAATAATAAGGAAAAAGCTCCATTAATTTTCACAGTGAACACACCCAAATGAAAAAAAAAAAAAAAAAAACAGAACAGCATCAGTGCCTCAAAAGCCCCTCTAATATTCCCTCCCAAACAGCATTGTCTCTTTCCTCCCCAAGAACTGCCATCCTGCCCTCTACTGCCACAGGTTAGTTTTGTCTGATTGTGATATCCATATAAATGAAATTTGATAATAAGTACTCTATGACAGGTCTGGCTTTTTTGGCCTGTGGTTATGTCTAAGTTTCATCCGTGTTGTTGAGTGTAGCCACTGATAGCACCTAGACCACCAGGTCTCAACTCAGTCCTTTTAAAGTGGGCCCCAGGTATCTCAGGGCCTCCTCAAGAGGTGCCTTACATGTACTTAAGAATAGGTCTGCCTGAGGCACCATGCAACACCAAAAGATCACAGTGCTTCTAGTACTATGGGCTGAGTCAATCAGGCTGCAGAAGGCAGGGTGAGATGCTGAAACTCACTGCTCCAACCCAACCCAAGCCACATCTGTTACTGATTTGAGACCTTTCCTCGTTTCTAGTGTAAGCATTTAGTGCTATAAATTTCCCTCTCAGCACTACATTAGCTGCATCCCATGGATTGTGATATGTTTTATTTTCTACAGAATTCATTCTGTTCTATGTTTTAAAAAAATTATTTTTGAGACTTCTTTGAATGATGGGTTATTTAGAAGAGTGTTGTTTAATTTCTAAGTAATGAGAAATTGTTAATCTTATTATTATTAAATTTAACTTTTATTCCATTATGATCAGAGAACATGCTCTGGATGATATCCATTTTTTAAAATTTGTTGAGATTTTTTTCGTGGCTGAGAACATGATCTATCTTGGTGAGTATTCCATGAGTGCTTAAAAAATGCATAATTCTACTATTCTGTGGAGCATTCTACATACCAATTAGATTCTGTTGGTTGCTTGTGTTGTTCAGTTCTTCTGCATCCTTTCTGACTTGTTGTCTAGTCATTTGTCTTAGTCTGTTTGGGCTGCTATAACAAGAATATTATAGAATTATAAAATGCAAACATTTTTTCTCACAGTTGTGGAGGGTGAGAAGGCCAAGATCAAGATGTCAGCAGATTTAGTGTCTGGTGAGGGCCCATTCCTCATAGATGGCTCCTTCTAGCTGTGTCTTCACATAGTGGAAGAGGCAAACAAGTTCCCTTGGGCCTCTTTTATAAGGCCACTAATCCCAGTCATAAAGTCTCTGCCCTCATGACCCAATTACCTCCCAAAGGCCCTATCTTTCAATGCCATCGCATTGAGTATTAGGTTTCAACACATAAACTTTAAAGAGACACAAACATTCCAACTCTGGCTCCCCCAAATTAATATCCTCCTCACATGCAAAATACATTCATTTCATTTCAATTTCTCCAAAAGTCTTAACTTGTTCCAGCATCAACTACAAAGTCTAAAGTCCAGAGTCTCATCTATAAATATTATCCAAATCAGATAAGGGTGAGACTCCAAGGTATATTTTATCCTGAGACACATTGCTGTCCACCTGTAAACTGTGAAACAAACAAGTTATGTGCTTCCAAAATGCAATGATGGAACAGGCATAGGATAGACCTTCCCATTCTGAAGGGAAGAGATAGGAAAGAAAGGAATAACAGGTCCTAAGTAAGTTCAAGACCCAACAGGGTAAACAGCACTTAATCTTAAGGCTTGAGAATAATCCTGTTTGACTTGATGTCCACCTTCTGGACACACTGGGCCAGGCGTTGGACTGCCAAGACCTCAAGCAGCCTTGCCCACATGGCTTTGCTGGACATAAGAGCTTACATGGCAGCTCTTATGGGTTGCAGCCGCATGCCTGAGGCTCTCCCAGGCTAGAGTTGCAGCCGGCGGCTGCACCTGTCTAACATCACTAGAGCCCCTGCTCCTATGGCTCCACTAAGCATTGCCCTAGCCAAGGCTCTCTGCAGTGGCTCTACCTCTGTGGCAGTTATCTGCCTGGGCCCCTAGATTCTCTGGTCATCTTTTGAAATCTAGGTGGAGGCAGCTGCACATCCATAGCTCATGTACTCTGTGCACCTGTGGAAATGGTGTCATGCTGATGCCACCAAGGTTAGCTACCTATATGTCATCTGGGGGGTAGCCTGGTTTCTACTGACCCATACTAATCTCCTTATCAAATGGTCATTTGGTCACACCCTTGACGTTCACTACTGAACATGCTATCTCATTTTGTATTAATGCCATACTGCCAGACTAAGAATGTTCCAAATCTTTAAGTTCTGCTTCTCTTTTCATTATAAATTTTGCCTTTAAATCATTTTCTCTTCTCACATTTTACTATAAGTAGTCAAGAGAAGCCACGCTACTCCTTCAACATCTTGCTTAGATATTTCCTCAGCTAAATATCCCAGCTTCATCACTCACATCACTCACAAGTTCTACCTTCCTCAAAACATTAGGGCATGGACACAATTCAGCCAAGTTCTTTGCCACTTGTTTCCTTCAGTTTCCAATACGTGTTCCTCATTTCCATCTGAAACCTCATCAGAATGGCCCTTACCGTCCATATTTCTACTAACATCATGCTCATGACCACTTAGGTATTATCTAAGAAGAGTGAGACTTTCTCTATGGCTCTCCTTTCCTTCTGTGCTCCCAGCTGAATCCTGTTTACCATTAACAGCAATGTAGGCTTTTTTTAGCATGTACCTTAAAACCCCTCCAGCCTCTACACATTACCCAATTCCAAAGCCACTTCCACATTTTTAGATATTTATTATACAATATCCCTAGTCCTTGGTACAAATTTCTGTCTTAGTGCATTTGGGCTGCTATAACAAAAATATCATAAACTGGGTGGCTTATAAAAACAAACTTCAGTTCTGGAGGTTGGGGAGTCCAAGATTAAGGTGCTAGCATATTTGGTGTCTGGTGAGGGTCCATTCCTCACACATGGCACCTTCTAGCTGTGTCCTCACACTGTGGAGGAGGCAAACAAGCTCCCTTGGGCCTCTATAATAAGGGCACTAATCCTATTCATGATGCTCCACCCCTATGACTTAGTCACCTACCAAAGGCCTCACCTTTTAGTACCTTCACGTTAGGATTAGGTTTCAACATGTAGATTCCATGGAAGAACACAAATACTAAAACCATGGCATAGTTCTACCAGTTAGTGAGTGGAGAATGTTAAATTCTCCAACTATAATTGTGGATTTGTCTATTTCTGCTTTCAACTTTATCAGTTTTTACTTTACGTACAGTAAGTCCTCACTTAATGCTGTCCATAGGTTCTTGGAACTGTGGCTTAACACAAAATGGCATATAAGGCAACACTTTTTTTCTCATCAACATTAAAACGGAACTATGAAGAAAGAAACATCATTTCCAGAATCTGCTGTAGGCCATTTCACTGAAAGTCAATTTCCAAGAGCCTATCAATTATTTTAAGTGAGGATTTTCTGTATTAAGGCTCTGTTGTTTGATGAGTACGCATTTGAGACCCTTATGCATTTCTGGCGGATTGATCCTTTTATCATCGTATAATGTCACTCATTGGCTCTAGTAATTTCATTTTCTCTACAGTTGACTTTGTTAACTGTAGAGCAAATGAAACTGTAGAGCAAATAAACTGATTTTATTACATTAATATAATGATTCCTCCTTTTAAAAATGTTTATGTACTATGTTTTTATATCCTCTTATTTTCAATCTACCTATGTCACCGAATTTGAAGTTTCTTGTTAGCAGCATGTAATTGGGCCATTTTCTCCCCACTTTGCCAATCTCTGTCTTTTGATTGATATAGCTGCTCCATGTACATTTAAGGTAATTAGTACATTAAGGCTAAAGTCCACCATGTTATTGTTTTGTTTTGCTTCATCTTTGTTTTTCTGTTTCTATCTTCTTGTCTTCCTGTGGGCTAGGACCCATCTTTTAAGATTCCATCTTGATTTTTTAATTGCTATTGCATGTATCTTTGTGCATAGTTTTTGTAGTGGTTGCTCTGGTTATTACAAAAATATTCATAACATCACTATTTTTATCAACCTTTTACTACTTGTGTTGAAGTCTCACCTCCATATACGTTCTTTCGTATTTCTCACTTTTTCCTTTCATTGTCTTGAGTATCAGACGGTGGTGTAATATCTTTTCCAATCATCAGATGTGATTGATGACTTGTGATGAGAAGGAGGGTTTGTTGTATGACTCATACTCTGCTCTTTTCATTCTTCTTTCTTCCCTCTGGATGCTCCAAGGTGCTTTCTCTTACCATTTCCTTTGTGTTTGAACTTCTTTTGTCAATCTTTAAATGTAGGCTTGCTAGCAACTAATTCTTTTCGTTTCCTTCATCTGACAATATCTTTATTTCCTCTTCATTTCTAAAGGAGAGTTTCACTGAATATAGAATGCATGGTTGATTTTTATTTTCTTTCTGTCCTTGGAAAATGTTGCATAGCTTCCTTCTGGCCTTTATGGTTTCATAGGAAAAATCCACTGTCATTCCAATTGGTGTGCTCCTATTCCTATTCAGAATCCATCATTTCTCTGTGGCTGCCTACAGGTTGTCTTTAGTTTTCAGAAGTTTAATTACAATATTTCTTGGCATGGATTTTGGTTGTGGTTGTTGATCCTGTTTGGAGTTCACTTGGCTTCTTGATCTATACATGTCTTTTTGCCATATTTGGGGAATTTTTATCCATTAATCTTCAAATATTCTATAGCCTCTCTCTTCTCCTTTGGGCACACCAGTGATACAAATGTTGGATCTTTTGTTACTGTCCTACAGGTTCTTGTGGGTGTTCTTTTTCTTTTTTTTAGTTTATTTTCTCTGTGTTATTCAGATTGAGTGAATTACATTGTCGCCACAGTCACTGATTCTATCCTGCCATTTCCACTAGTCTACTACTGAATCCATCTAGTAAGATTCCTTCACTTCTGTTATTATACCTTTTAGCCCTGTAATTTCCATTTGGTTCTTCTTCATCACTTCTATTTCTTTACTGTGGCTTTCTATTTTTTCATTTCTTCAACAGATTTGCCTCTTGAAGCATTTTTATGATGGCTGTTTTCAGATCCTTGCCAGATAACTCCAGCAGTTGGTTCATCTTGACGTTGGCATTCATTGTCTTTCTCATTCATGCTGCACATTTCTTGGTACTTGGTATGAAAGGAATTTTCCATTGTATCCCATTTTACCTATTAGGGAATTCTGGGTCTTATTTAAATATTTAATTTTAGCAGGTAATTGCCCTGATTCTGTTTAGGGAGCAGGGCCTGGCCTGATTTGTGGCCTGTGGTCCCACTGACAGTTTAATCGTCAGAGCCTTTCAGCGTTATGTTAGTCTGCTTGGTTTATCAGGTACCTCTGGGGTCCCTGCTGATGTTACCTGAGGGACAGAAGGGGTGTCTCTCCGTGGGAGAGGGAAGCTGCCAGCACACAGCTATGAAGCCTTCCTGGCCTGGTGTGTGTTCTGGTGGGTCCCCTGCCTGTGGGAGATGGAGTGTGTTTCCCAGGTGGGGCTGAGGGGGATCCTGCTGTTTTCTCCAGCCCCCCAACCCTGGACTCTCTGAGATGGGACAGAGAGGCTCCCTCGGCCAGATCAATCATTGCAGTGGAGTCCCTTTTGCTGTTTCCTCTTCCTGGTCATCTGGCTTGGTGATAGGCTCTTGGTGACCTATTTGTTCTGTTGCCTCAGGCCAGTCTTCACACTGTGAACTGATTTTTCAGGAATTTAAGGGCCACTTGTGTTTTTTCCACTTATCTTGTTTGCCAGTTCAACAGCCCTTCTGTCCAAATGTGTCCAGATCTCACCAATCCCTGCATCATAAAATGTCCCTTCCCAGTCCAGGCCCCAAGTCTACCTGGAAAACTCCAATTCATCCTCTGAGACCAGCCCAACTGCCCCTGGTCTGTGAAGTGTGATCCCCAAAGCCATCAGGCAGGCAACCTACCTCCCTGGGGACAGGATGAGACACAGAAGCCCAACTGAGCTACAGACCTACTGTCCCCCAGTGGGCAGATCCAAAGTGTTCATTACACAGTAGATCAATGACCCCCCAAGTGGACGGACCAAGGTGCCCACCACATTAATAGAAGGACGACCCCAGTAGGTAAGGCCCGGGTACTCATTAGGTAACAGATTGCTGAGAGATGAATGGGGGACCCATAACATCCTCCTGCAGCAAGTGGCAGGGGCCTGTCCAGCTGAGGTCTCATGGCCACTGGGTCTCTCCAACAGTCCCCAGGGCTGGCTCTGGTCGGGGACCTAGGCACATGTGCACACCGTACGGAGCCCAGCAATTGTGACAAGTATGGTGTTCTTGGGAAGCACACTCCCTAAGCCACAGTGAAATCAATGCCCTGTCCACCTTTCCACCTTGTGACATTGGTCAAAGGTCTGGGCAATGACTGGCTTCAAAGACTCAATGGGAGCTTCCTGTTGGACAAGATTTAATCTGCCACCACCTGCCCTCTCTTCTGCTCCAAAGCAGTAATACCGGGACCATTTCAAGTTCACTCTCCCAACATAGCTGGGGTGAAATATCTCTGTGTCTCCTCAGAGTGGAAAGCTACAGTCTCTGGGGGCTGACCACGCAGGCAGAAAACTGTGCACAGGGTGGCAGCTAACTGCCATCTTTATCTGTCCATAACCAAGTGAGCTCAAAGCATTGCTTCTTTTCTGGTTTGGATCTGAGGGAATGAGGTTAGATGGGGTCCTGTGTCCCATCACCTGACTCAGGAGGGAGGGGACAGGCCCAAGAGGGCAGAGTCCATAGAAAAGGGCAAACTCCCTTAAGGTGGGGAGGGAGGAGCCTTGGCTGGGGGAACAGAAGAGGCAGGTGACACTGGCTGTCTCCAGCATCTGTTGATGTGTAAGTGAATCCACCAGTCTCAATATTCACTTTTAGTGCCCACTTCAATAGACACTGGGAGGTCCTTCAGGAGCTGGCCCACTTCAGGGGAGTGTTTCTGCAGCCAGTGTGTGTGTAGGGGTATTCATAGCAACATCGAAAACATGTCAGGACCCATTATCAACACTGCATTGTGGTTAATCTTCAAAGATCTTTGAATATAACATTTCAAAGGTCTCTGGGCAGAAATCTTAATATATTCCTGACAGCAAAACATTTGTGATTTTATAACTGAATCCACTGATTTGTAAACACACAGACACACATTCATGAATGAGCACACACGCAGACGCACAGACACATGTGGACAAAGATACATCTGTGCAAGCACATGCACACGTTTGCAGAGACACATACACAAAAGTGCACACATGCACACGCATACACACATGTGCAAACACACACAAACATACTTCAGGGTACACAAACACCGTCTCACGGAGGCTTACCAAGTTCATAATTTTATTATACTCTGAATAGAGATGATATTTAAAGAGCAGAGAAAATGACTATACAAGGGATTTATAGAACATTCATTTACATACTGGATATATTCTTTACAGTATCAGAAAAGTAAAAATATGCACTAACAAGGCAGAGAAGACGTTACAAGGTATTTGATGCTGAGAATAAATGCACAGTGACTTTTAACATGGCTATAGCTTAACACTGGAGGAATACAACAATACGTTCTTTTACTGAGTAGTTAGTAGGACCCTGGCTATAACATGCGTTGGGCACAGTTCGTGAACTCTCCGCATTTACTCCCCAGGGCAGTACGCGCCTGTCCAGCGGGAGCCCTGGAGACAAAATGCCTGGAAACGTTCCTTTTCCTGTGGCCCTAGAGCCGGTGTCCACGGTGGGGGCTCTCTCACGGTTTCTGAGCCCACAGTACAATCTGTGATGACACACAGCTTGTTCTGTTTAATGCACATGTAACACAAAAGGAAGAAAGGAACTTCCTATACCAGCTCTTCAGAAATCGTGGAAACTTGCTTCCTTTGGTTCCTCAGAGGGAGCTATCTGCTTGGAGCAAATTCCCCGATGCCCTTGACCACGTTTACCTTGTGTAAAAATCACACCTGGCCAATGAGTTCAAAAAGCACGTTTGCAGGGCTTCCTGAATGCCGTCGAGGCATGGCTTCATGAGGGCCATCGCGGGCACCCCGATGTCTCTGTGATTCCCTGGCAGGCTGCGTTTCTCAATACTGAGACCCTAGTTTGCTCTGACTTCTAAATGAGCTCTCTCATCCTTCATCAGAAGGATAAGGAACCTGGCCTGCACTCTTTGGGTTAAACATGGGTAGAGACCGTCTCAGGATGAGGACCTCTTGGGGAAAGTACAAACCTCTGCTCCCTGTGGCCACATTCCTGCAGTGGATGAAAAACCGAGATGCTAGAGGCCTCTGCTAAAGACATCAGGGTCAACACATGAGATCTGCTGAAAATGCCAGCACCTCCTGACAGTCATGCCACCGCAAGTTAGAGAAGGAGGTCCACAACGACCAAGGCAAACATTTGGCACAGAAATGAGGCACTTGGTTTGGTGCATCAATAGGAGCTAAAAAGTGGAATGGTCCACCTGCTTTCACACACGCATACACGCACACATGCACACACGCACACACACACAACACCCACTGTGATTTGGCTGCTTCCAACTCTGCCTGTTTCTAAGTTTTCCTCGGCCCCTCACTTTAAAGCAGAGTTCACAAAGCACATTCCCAAACCCCAGCTCCCTGACAGGAGCTTGTGACACCAGTGTGGCCTAAGAATGGGGGATTTGACTTTTGAAAGCAGAGGAGGGAATTTCGGGCTGGATCGCAATCAGGACAGTCAGCATGCCTGCAGAGCACCTAGGCTGTGAGAGGATGGGGCCAAGGCCTTATTCTGATGTGGCCCAGCTCCATCTTTCACTCTGGGGATGTTCCAGGGTCACAAATTCCCCCAAACCTTTGACCACGAACAGATTCAAGCAGGAAAACCAGGGCATTGGAATGTTGAAATAAGCCTGAAATACACTTGATTCAGTGGCTTAGATGATGGCAAACAGTGGCACTCAAAAACAGCTTGTCAGTACCGGGGTTTCTTCTCTTTTTCCTCATCCTCCCTTCTGCTCACACATGCCACAACCACACATGGTCCCCAGCAGGAACCCCAAGGTGGCAAGGAGCAGCACAAAGAGGGCTGATAAATGCAGGCGAACTTCAGGTCGTGCAGCTTCAGGCCTGAAGATGATCGAAAAGCCCATGTGGGGGATGCTGAGCTTAAATCCAGGCGTTTTCCATCCCTCCTGGACTCTCTCCATCAGAAAAGAAGTCATCCACAATCGGGGAAAAACATTCCAATGAGTAAAACATCAGGGTAGGTTGCTTGAGGCAAAGCCACCTTTGGGCGGCACCGCATATGGGAGACCCACAGTCCACTGCACACTCTTTCAGTGGCCAGGGGCCTGCGGTGCATCCTACATAGGGACAAGCCTCACAAAATCACAGCTTGGCAGGCTGCAGCATTTGACACTGGTACAATATAGCAATGGCAAATTATCATAAATAATTTGGCATAAGTAAAATATAAATTACATAGAAATAATATTTTTGTTCCTTCTTCTCATTTCTCCTCTCGGTCCTCACAGGCTCTCCCCAGCCCAGCTCGCCCAGCTCGCCCAGCTCGCCACAGGTGAGCAGGAGGCACAGAGCACTCATCATGGTGGGGTGGCATGGGGTCTCTAACGTGGCCAATTCTTCCCACCACCCCCATCCTCACAGCCCATCGCAAAGGCCCCTCGTTGTAGGCCCTGCTGTGTTCCAGAAGGGCCTGACTTGCGCAAACCTTCGTCAAACATACGCCCCCTTCTCAGTTTCGTTAGCATCTCCATCTTGGGAAGACCAAGGTGAGGGAAACCCCCGGCCTCGGGTGCAGCTGGACAGAAGCGCCCATGCGGATGGGCGAAGCATGGCAGTCACTCGGCACCTCTGCCTCAAGGGCTGGGGATTCCTCATCCCCCGGAATGCTGGTGTGCCAGGGACGTGGGGACCACCTCGTGTTCTGTGCTGTTTCCTTGCATGTCCCTTTCCCATGGGGACCCTAGGGGGTGGGGTGCACCCATGCCCAGCTTCTTCTACCCAAAAAGCATGTGGCTACAGAGATGTGTCAGATAAGTCACTTTCAGGAAAGGCCAATTCACGGTGATGTTGTTTGTTCTTGTTTTTGCAGAGCTGGAAGATCCTCTTTCCCCTCATGGGCCTGGAATGTCAGGGTTACTAGTTTGGTAAAAAGTGGGGGCCCCACCCTCACCCAACGGCTGTCTCCAGGGCTTCGAGAGGCATCGGTGGGTCCAGGGAGGGAGGGGGGTTCTCAGACCTTCTTTGGGGAACCAATCATGACCTTTGATACGAAGTTGACAATGGCACTGGCAGGCTGCTCAGGGTCATGCTCTGCAAACAGGTGGCACACATTATCCGTGGCACTGCCCTGCTTCCGGGCCACGAATCCAAAGACTCTGCCAAAGGAAAGTCCAGTCAGAGTGGTCAGTGTCCCACAAAGTACCAAGCTTCTACTTCCTCCAGCTGCCAGCGGCACTGTCAGGAGGAATTTTAAGTGGCACCTATCAAAAATCAACCACGTGCCCAGCACCCTGCTGGCCACCTGTTCATGCACTTTACCTCCAGCCTTCACAGACCTACAGATGGGATGTCTGACTCTAGCTCTGCAGTGAGGACCCTGAGGCTGAGAGGTGAGTGCCCTGTCCACAGCCCCAGGTTAGGACCTGAATCAAAGCTGAGGCTCAACTTCCTCTATAGATGCTTCCCCACGCCAGGGCCAGAATCTCCTGGGCACCTGTCCCTGCAGATTCCTGAGCCCCAGTCCTGACATACTGGACCACAGTCTGCAAGGCGAGCGGCAAGGGACTCAGGGGCTCCTGAGATGATGCCAGAATGCAAGTCCTGTCTGGACTTCGACACTCCCACCCACTGGGACCGAAGGGGAAATACACTAGGCGCTCCTCTCGGGCCTTGGAAGCCTGCATTACAAACTACATAGACTTCAGGGAGCTGTTTAAAAAGAACAGCCCATCGAATTATTTTTCTTAGAAGAATTAGAGCCATTATCTTAATAGGCTTTTATGAGTCCTGCACTTCACACAATAATGACCATATCCCTATCCAAGTCCTGGGCAAAGGACTTTCTTCTCTTTCTTAGAAAAATGAAGGATTTTTTTTGTTTAAATTTAGCAGTTTCCACATCATGAAGGGACCAGTCAATGACACTCAGGTAACCCCAATACAGTCACAAATTCCAAGCACATGAAAGCCCGTGTTTCTGCTACCAGCCAGAGTGGGAGTGTGCCCAGAACACAGTCCCCACCGGGGAAGCCCAGCTTGTCAGTACCAGGGTCTCTTCTCCTTCTCCCCGCTTCTGCTAACGCATGCACTGAGCAACTTCCTGGACAGACAAGCCATTTGAAAACAGGATTCCAGGGAAGGATGCCTGTGATCAGGCACTGTGGTCATTAAATCCGGGTTATGCCGAGGAAACCAGGCTGGGGGAATGTAGCCCATTGTGCCTCCAAGTGGGAGGTTAGGATGAGGTCCCTCAGCTGGCCCTGACAGGAACACTGGGCCAGGAATGAGCCCAGGCCAAGCAAGGCCACGGTACTCAGGGAGCCAGGGAAAGGTGTGCTTATAAAAAGGGAACTCTAAGCCGGGCACGGCGGCTCACACCTTTAATCCCGGCACTTTGGGAGGCTGAGGCAGGTGGATCACCTGAGGTCAGGAGTTCGAGACCAGCCTGACCAACATGGTGAAACCCCGTCTCTACTAAATACAAAAAATTAGCTGGGCCTGGTGGCGGATGCCTGTAATCCCAGCTATTTGGGAGGCTGAGGCAGGAGAATTGCTTGAACCCGGGAGGCAGAGGTTGCAGTGAGCCAAGATCGCGCCACTGCACTCCAGCCTGGGCAAAAAGAGCAAAACTCTGTCTCAAAAAAAAAAACTCTAACAGCTGCCTGGACTGGCTGTGGAGCAACGGTGTGATGAAGGCCCTCCTCCGTTGCATTTGGTAAATTTGGAACACCCGCTTCATCCACACACCTGCACAAAGGGAGCAATTCCTTCTAGCTGTGCAGACCTCAGCACTGCTGAGCCCATGCATTCCCAAATGGCCAAAAAGGCTATGCCATCCATCTCCCTGTATCTATGCCACAGTGTTATATGACACATGTAAATACTGCACATCCAGCCAACAGCCGGCAGAAAAGTTAACAGCATCCAGATCCTTGTCCATAATGAGAACACTTTTACTTTTTTCTTTTTTAAAAGAAATTGTCATGGTGTAGTCATTTTCTTATAAGGCACCCCCTGTGCAAATCTGGAAGAGAATTCAACTTTGGAGTACAACTGTAGACAAGGAGAGAATGTAAAGAAATCTCAGCAACTTACTTTGAGGAAGGGCCATCTTTGATCCACCTTGCAAATTAAAGAGAAAAACAGAGGTTAATTTTTTTAAACTAAAGGATAGAATTAAGTACACTCCTTGCTCAATAAAAATGCAAATTTCTTACTTCCTGTCTTGTGGGTCCAAGGCACAGAAAATCACACTGTTCACGGGGTAATGCCTCCGGAAGAAGAGCCTGTTGGGACATGGGGGAGAGAGGATGGCTCCTGTTACTAGGGCTTTTGGGTGATGGGGGATGCACTGGGCGGGCTCTCCCATACATGAAGATTCTTCCAGCAGAAAACATTTCATACTTTTACTCATCACTTGGAGAGAAGAAAGTGTGTGCTCATTCAAAGTCAACAGATGTCATGAAGCTGGGCAGAACAGTTGTTACCAGTAGACGGAAGCACCACACAGGCTGAAACTGTCAGCCGTGTGGAAGGCGGGAATCGGGTCAAGAAGCCCTAACAAGCCGGGTGCAGTGGCTCACGCCTGTAATCCCAGCACTTTGGGAGGCTGAGGCGGGTTGATCACCTGAGGTCAGGAGTTCAAGACCAGCCTGGCCAACATGTGAAACCCCGTCTCTACTAAAAACACAAAAATTAGTCGGGTGTGGTGACATGTGCCTGTAATTCCAGCTACTTGGGAGGCGGAAACAGGAGAATTGCTTGAACCTGGGAGGCAGAGGTTGCAGTGGGCTGAGATCGCTCCACTGCACTCCAGCTTGGGCGACAGAGTGAGATTCCATCTCAAAAAAAAAAAAAGCCCGAACAAACTGGAAAAGCTGGTAGGGTGTGAGATGGACACAAGGAAGCACCTCTGGTCCTGCCAGACACTGCTGGCTGCAGGATCGTGGGGAAACCACTAACAGCCTCCAGGCTCGGAGCCTTGGTTTCCTCACCTGTGAAAAGTGGATCATGTTACCAGCCCACCCCTTCCACAGGACAGACGCCCAAGTCAGATGCAGTCACAGGTCTGAGAGCACTGAGTGAACGATAAAGTGCTGTGCAAGGAATATTCCTTAGGGAAGGACTCCACATGGTCACTGATACGACCCCCATAGAGACCTCCTTCCAGGCTCACCTGACAGCCCTTAGTCACTGACATGACCACCTGGGGCATTCTCCTCCGGCTCACCTGCCCAGCCCTTCCTTCCAAGAGTGCTATCCACCCAGTCCACATGGTCCCCAGAGGATGCCCAACTCAACACTCTGCTGTGTCCAGGCTGGGCCAGTCTAGCTGGCTTTGGGGTCACCCCTCTCCTTCTGGGAATGACTCTGCACCGGCACAGGGTAAAGCTCATCTGGAGATGAAGAGAGAGGCCAGGAGATAGGCTAGGGCAGAGGCAGAGCCTGGGTGTGCTTCAATTCAAGGTGACCCTGCAGCCACCTGCAGCCCCTCTCAAACAGGTGCCTTTTAAGGCTGATTGTTGGTGAGAAGATCCCCCTTTTGTCTAGAATTAGCCAGTCTGAACTCAAATGCTATCTCTTACAGTATGAAAGATCTGAACTGATGTGGACATGACCCATCTCCAGGGAATATAAAGAATACAGGGAAACTAAAGAGACACAGAAAAAAGACACCTCTGACAAGGGCACATAGAACAGATCCTGTGAAGAAATAACATATCTTCCAAGGGCAGCGGGGAGGAGGGAACAGTCAACATTGTGAGGGTCCTTAAGGAGCCCAACCCTGACCCTGAGTCTACCATGTCGCCAAGCTATGCCTCCAGACCCTGAGTCCACCATGCAGCCTAGCCATGCCCCTGCCCCTGACCCTGACCCTGAGTCCACTAGGCAGTCTAGCCATACTCCTGACTGTAAGCCTGAGTCCACCAAGCAGCCTGGCCATGCCCTGAGCCTGACCCTGAGCCCACCAGGTAGATGATCCACATCCCAAACCCTAAGTCCACCATGTAGCTCCGCTATGGCCCTGACACTGACTCTGAGTCCACCGTGCAGCTGAGCCACACCCAACGGGAACCCTGAGTGAGCCATGTAGCCGAGCCATGCCCCTGACCCTGAGTCCACCATGTAACTGAGCTATGCCTGACACTGACCCTGAGTCCACCATGCAGCTGAGCCATACCCAACTGGGACCCTGGGTGAGCCATGCAGCTGAGCCATGCCCCTGACCCTGAGTCTACCATGCAGATGAGCCATGCCCCGACCCTGAGTCTACCATAAAGCCAAGGCACAACCCTGACTCTGACCCTGAGTCCACCAAACAGCAAAGCTATGCCCCCTGAACCTGACCGTGAGTCCACCATACAGCTGAGCTATGTCCCTGACCCTGAGTCCACCGTGAAACTGAGCCTTGCCTGTGACCCTGACCCTGAGAACACAGTGGGGCTGAGCCACGCCCCTGACCCTGAGAACACGGTGGGGCTGAGCCACGACCCTGACCCTGTCCCTGCGTGTGCCACACAGGGCACTTGCTGAGTGCCCTTTTCATTTGAGACACTAAACCTTGAAATAGGTATTTTGGTGCAGGATTGAAATACGAGAGCATCAAGCATTGGGACCTTGCCCAGGGTCATCTACTGGTCAGTGTCAGGGGCACTGAACGGGTCTGACCAGCAAAACCCACGTTCTGCTTTGTGCTCATTTTTTTCAGCAGGTGAAGGGTGATGAGCTAAACCTGCCTAAACTCACTTATTCCTGAAGCTACAGAGGGGAAGATCCTGCCTTCAACCTCCCAGGTGGTTTGGGCAGATGAAGAAAATGTCTTGCTTCTAGGGACACGGGCACCACAGAGAGGCATGGGGGCCCTGCTCGGGGAGCATCCTGGGAAAGCAGCCAGGCTGGTCTGAGTGTCCCCTGCCGGCCTGTCTGCTGTGATGGCTCCTGCCATCATGCTGCTGCCACGGTTGATGCCAACGTGCCTCCTCAACCACACAATACAAAATAATTGCATCTGGAATGCTCTGTTCCTAGGCCACAGGCTGCACTCAGGGATGGCATTCTGGAGGGAGAGAGACAGGAACAGCCCTGTGGCTGCTCTGTTCCATGCTTATGCTGGGCATTCAGTAAAGATCCACATGGAGAACATCTGCTCCAGCATAACTGGCTCAGTAACAGCTCAGGCGTAAGTCATTTGAAATTGGCCAACGGAAATAGTACATGTCTAGGTCATACGCTCACCTGAAAGGAAATGACCCTCTGTTAAAACAATAGGTTCCAAGATCATTGGACTCTGATCATAGTATCAGAGTGTTTTTAAGGAACTGAGTTAAAAGATGTTTTGCATTCGCAATTATGTGTGTATGTGTGTAATTTTAAAACACCAAACGTCTTTTTTTATTTTATTTTACTGATTTCTAAGAAAAATAGCCTTCCAAACAAATGCTAAGAGTTCCTATGTGGTTCCCAGGACGTATTTAATGACAGAAAAATGCCTAGACAGACCCTGGGTGACTCATGACCTCAAAGACGGCTAATGATTTACCTGGATGACTACTCACACTAGGGAAGAACAAGAGGAAGGTGACAGCCCCGCCCCTGCTGGACGGCTCCTGCCTCCCTCTAGGCACTCACTTCCTCTGATTGTCTGTCAGGGTGATGCCCTGGGCTGACACCTTGAAGTGCACAACTGTGGACACAGGTGGAGGCTCCTGGACCAGGGTGATGCTCAGGGCCTTCTGGATCGCCTGGTGGCCGGTGAGGGACTCCATCTCCACAGAGTTCAAGTACCACACGTTGCAGGCTGGAAGACACCAAGGGAGACACATGTTAGTTGCAACTATTGGGACAGGTGTGTCCTGTTAACACACAGGCAGTTGCTGATGTGCAGACTGGGTTTATGAACAACTTGCGCATGTGGCCTATGCTGGGTGCATGTAAGGCAGATGGCCTTTGCCCCTAATTCTGAAAACATGAACAGTGAGTGCTCCAAGGATGCACTTACTCCCATGTCAAGGCAGAGAATAAGCGAGTTACTAGAGCAAAGCAGACCCGCCTGGTGTGGCTTTGCCTTCCCACCAGCCAGAGGGAGCTTTCTATTCGCCCTGCAGCAGTATTAAACCCTCGTGTCCCAGGTGGAGCCCAAGGCACCTTCTCTGGTCTCAGGGTGGGTATGGACAACAGTCACATTAATACGAAACCCAACTACTGTTATAGGTAAGGAGCCCAGAGGCCCTTGAGAAACAACCATGAGGGAAGCATGTGTCCTCAAATCCTGGTTGCCAAGAGAAGGAATGGCTTGCAGTGAGCTCAGAGAACAGGCTGGAAAAAGCCAAAAGTGGCCCGGCCTCGCCTGTGTCCTGGCTCCCCATGCTGCCAAGGGAGAGCTGTGGGTCTTGTCCCTGACCATCTCCTCTTGGGAGAAGAAAAACAACTGGGCTCCATAACAACCCTTCTTTCCCTTCTAGCCTGTGACCCTGCAGTTCAAGCATAAGTGCACGTGTGACTTTGGGGCATGGGTGAAATTGAGGTGTTCCAAGACATCCAGCCTTAGCCTGAAGCTCATTCACTGAAGTAAACCAGGGCCTCTCCTGCCCAAAGGCTGAGTAGGCTTCCTCCTGAGGAACAGAACTGCCCTCACTCACTTGCCCCTTGTCTACTGTATACATGTCCCTCTATGTGAGCATGTGGGTGTCTTAATTCCGTGGTTAAAGGCCTCTAAAGTTTCACTTAACAGAGAAAGAGTGTTTTCCCACAGTCTACAGCAACACATCTCAGCACTCGGATGCACGGTACGCGCTGGGTAGTGTTGTCTCCCTCGGCCGTGTCCTCCTGGGGTAGGCAGCCCTGGGAAGCAGCTCCATTTTCTCTTTGCCTTTAAGTCTGACTTTTCAGAACCAGCAAGGGCCATGCCTATTGGCAGGTGTGTTGGCAGGTGCACAGACAGATGTGTTGGCAGGTGGTTTGGCAGGTATGTTGGTAGACGTTCTGGCAGATGTGTTGGCAGGTGCACTGGAAGGTGCGCTGGCAGGTGGTCTGACAGGTGTGCCACAGGGTGCATTGACACACAAGCCCACAGATGGGCTAGGATGTCCCTGGGTGTCACAGTGCAGAGTGACTTGTGAGTTGCTAGACCATCCTTTCTATCCACAGCAAAGGCCATAGTGTTTATAGCTGAAGACACTCTGAGGAATTGAGCCCACTATTTTTGATGATCACTTGGTGATATGGTTTGGCTCTGTCCCCACCCAAATCTCATCTTGAATTGTAGCTCCCATAATTCCCATGTGTGGTGGGAGCAACCTGGTGGGAGGTAATTGAATCATGGGGGTGGGTTTTTCCCATGCTGTTCTCGTAATAGTGAGTAAGTCTCACGAGATCTGATGATTTTATAAAGGGTAGTTCCCCTGCACATACTCTCTTGCCTGCCACCATGTAAGATGTGCCTTTGCTCTTCCTTTGCCTTCTACCATGATCATGAGGCCTCCCCAGCCATGTGAAACTGTGAGTCCATTAAACCTCTTCTTCTTTATAAATTACCCAGTCTCAGATATGGCTGTATTAGCATCATGAGAGCCGACTAGTATACTTGGCGATATTTATCAGGTGGATATGAAATGCCTAGAAGTAACCTAGTGGTCCCGCTTCTGAGGAGATTGAGAAAGGAAATATTCTGTAACCACATGGGATAGCTAACCTTCAAGGGAAAGACATTTGTGCCACATATTCATTACAGTGGGAAAAACCAGAAACACATTAGAAATGAGAGAGGGGTGAAATTAGCTCCCTCGGTGCAATACCAAGCAACCAGCAAGTGGTAACCAGGAAAATCACATGGCAGCATGGAAAGACGTCAGCAGCAATCAGCAGTGAAAGCAGAATAAAAACCATGTCTGCTATGATTAGAACGGGAAAATGAAAAGCATGTGTGCATCAGACAGGAGCTGCGAGGGAGCCTGGAGAATTCAAAACAGACTTCACGAGAGGGACAGTCCGCCTTTGATTTTATTAGCATTACTGTCATGCTGATCATGCAGTTATGAAAGAGAGAAAAAAGGGAAAATTTTGACTTAACTACTAGGAAAATTCCACAAAATTGGCACAATCTCAATCAGTTCACACAGAACCACAGCTGCCACAACCCAGACCCATGCTCTCTTGAAGGAGTCACAGATGGCTTTCTGATGAGGAGCAGTCTTGCTGGCTAGAGTTTGGTAGCAATCTGCTGTTTGGGGAATCTCTCTCCCCAAATGCAGGAGCTATGTCATCATTCCTTAAAGCAGAGAAGAAAATGCTGCCACTAGGGAGGCTGTTCTACGGAGCACACATCAACCAACTGACACCAAGTGCCCCAAAGCCTCTCTCCAGCAGAGAACAGGCATGCCTGCGCCTGCCTATGATTGTCCAACTGCACCTGACCCAAGACCATCCAATGCCACTTGACAGGTGCTCTTGGCCAGAGGTGAAGATTCAGTGCCCAGTAAGAGTTACCAGGAAGGCACCCACCAGACCCATGGCATGGAGTTCTGTCAATTGCTAGGCTACTCTGGGAAAGGGACTTGATAACACAGAACAAAAGTCTGAGGCCCACATGTGGGAATTTGTCCTAAGGCAACAATCCAGATTTCAGAAAAAATAAATAATGCAGAAAGATGGTCCTCTAAGCATTGTCTGTGGTATTAAAAATTAGAAACATGGTAAATGAACATCCATAAGGAGGTGAATTATATGATGGACTATTGTGTAGCCATGAAAAAAATGAGACCTGCATTATGTTTGTAAAAACCATGGGTAAACTTATTATGCTAAGAGAAGAGAAAAGAATCGTACAGGCAGCATGACCCCAAGTACAAGGAAAAAGGCAGCATAGGATTGGATCTGCTTGACATCAGGAGTGGTCTTTGGGCTGGAGAACACTTTACCTGCTGTCCACTCTTCCTCCCAATATTCAGGGGCTGCATAGGGGCAACCGATCTATGAGTAGTTCATTTTTCCTTTTCTTTTATTTTCCATTTTTAAAACTTAAAGAACATATAAGACTCCATTAAAAAAAAAAAGTATACCTACCATATGCTAAAAAATGCAACTGCAACATTTCTGGGAAATCTATTAGAAGGCTACTGAAAAGAAGTAAGTCTTTCTTTTCAGGATTATATTATATTCCTCTGCTTCAACAAGAAACAATTAAGAACCGAGGCTTAAAACACAAATAGAAATTGTTTTAGAGATTGGAACAAAGGCATAATGGCCTTAATATTTTAAAAAAGGGATTAAACTGGAGAGCATTACAAGTTTATTCCCATCTTTGTGAGTTGTCTGCTAATATTTCTGAGTTTCAGCTTCCTGAATC
Source organism: Pan paniscus (assembly GCF_029289425.2). NCBI lineage: Eukaryota > Metazoa > Chordata > Mammalia > Primates > Hominidae > Pan > Pan paniscus. Next base: position 52,161,869 of record NC_073255.2, read on the forward strand.
TTTATAACGGGGAAATTGGACATGATCATCTCAAAGAACATTGCACATCCAGGAGTCTAGGACTCTAAGTGAATTAGGACAACAGATGAAGTTCAGTTTAGGAAAGAAAACTCACTAAATTGCTGGAGGTCATCAGAGATTGCAATAATTCCACCGTCTTGCTACAATGGTTGTTCTGCACTGATTCTAAACACCTGCAGCCAATCCTCCAGGTGAAGATGACACTAGCTGAGGGGTGGTCACTGTGACAGCCTCACTCCTCTGGTGACAGATCTGCTGTCCTGGTTCCGTGGCTTGGAATCGCGGTTAATGTAATGGACAGCAGACATTCGCAGCTCTCAATGTGTTTTAGAAATGAGATTTTTAAAGGAAAGAAGCTCAAGGCAGTCATAATTTAAGCTTCATATATAAATGCCCAACTCAGATGATCAGATACAAACTCCAAGTTCTGAATGAAGTCTTGACTCTAAGAAGACCCACCCTTAAAAAACATTTGGAGTTATTGATACATTTCATACGTAATTTTAAAAGATGGAAGTGCACTTAAAAATGATAAGTCAGGATAGAAGAGAAAGTTTTAATATCTAAAAACAAGTGCTATTAGGATGCACTGTTATGATCAACTAAATTCATTCAATTCATTTATTAATTCCACACTTACTGGGTGAATGCAGGATAAGTAAGAAGCTTAAGGAGAAAAGTGAAATTGCGTGTGCCCTGGTGCTACCACATAGGGCTGAATGGGCAGGGCTGTGTCCCTGAGACAATATGGGCACAGCTGGATGTGGGAGCTGAACGCCAGGCCTAGATCTGCCATTCAGGAGCCAGAGCTGCCAACTTGGGTCCTCTGTCTATGACATGGGATGACAGGACACTACACCCACACGCCCTGTGGGTGAAGGGGAGGAGACAATAAGCTGGGCAGGACAAGTGCTCTGTGCCTGTTGCTATCACCGTTCTTCTGCGCTTTCTTGAACACTGCCAATGCATAAGTTGTGATTTTAAAACCACTAATTAAAGGTTTTCAAAATTTCAAATACATTTTTAAAAGGTGCAACTGAAACAAATAAATCCATCAGAGTGGAGCTGGTTTTGTAGCCCTGTCTCCTCAGTTGAGAGTGAGTGAGCTGCTCATCAGATAGGTCTACAGTAAATTCCTGCATCCTTCTGGGCACTTCACTGGGACCCACAGACAGGGTCCACTGTTACTTTAACAGCAGAAAGCTAAGAACCATGACGGGCTCCAGGGACCCCCTAAAACAGATTTAGGGGCTGTGGCCCAGGACCAGCCCAGGTCCCTCACAAGGGAAAGGGTGAGGCCGGCTTCCCAGGAAAGGCCATTCCTCTTGGGCCAGAAAAATGCTCCCAAGGCATTTTCAATGTCCTATTCATTTAATCTTTTCAACTGCTATGTGTGGAAATATTATTATCCCCACTGACCAGATACAAACCTCAGGTCCGCATGGCTAAGTGATTTGCCAGAGATCAAAATCCTGAGTAGCAGAACATGGCCGGAAACCCATGACCACAGCTACATTTTTCATTTTGGAGCTTCGAGTTTTAGCACACTTGCAATTTGGGGCAAGCTATTTTCACCTTTGTTTTGGCCACAGATAACTTATCCTATAAGGAGAGTCTAAAATAACTTAAACACTACAAAATTCCATTCAAAACAGAGTAATTTTACTTTAGCTTGGTAACAGACACAGTGATGTATAATTTTACAGGGAAAAGCTACATAGAAGAATAATACAAATTGTAGAGGAAATAAGAAAATGCCTATACATTTCATACAACTTCATTGTGGAGTTACACCTGTAAACTACTCTGCAGATATGAGGTACAGAATGGAGGTATTTCTAGTCCAATTTTCTACCAGACTCAGAAATTCCCTCCCCAACATTTCTGACAATAAACACCTACCTTGCATGAAAAACTTAAAACGGTTTTGAAAGTCAAGGTTTGAAAGTCAGCAGTCCCCACTGTCCTCTCTAGCTGTGTCCCTCCCTCATGGCCACAGAACCACAAGAGCCCTATGGTGTGTGGTTTGTTTACAACCTTCTTAAACTGGGGCCACTATGACTGCATCTAATGCTGCAAAAGTAACCTGGCCTGGAACTAGTAAGCGATTACAGAAAGATGCTGGATACAAGGTTAATGTACAAATGGTCAACTGCTTTCCTACAGACCAGCAATAAACAAGTAAAATTTGAAATTAAATACACAATACCATTTACAGTAGCACCTCCCAAAAACTACTTACATATAAATCTAACAAACTATAGACAAGATCTATATGAGGAACACTATTAAACTTTGATGAAAGATACAAAAAACTAAATAAATGGAGAGATATTCCATATTCATGGACAGCAGGACTCAACTTTTGCCAAGATGTCAGTTCTTCCTAATTTCATCTATAGATTCAATGCAATCTCAATAAAAATCCCAGCAACTTATTTTGTGGATATTAACAAAGTGATTCTACAGTTAATACAGAAAGGCAAAAGATCAAAAATAGCAAACACAATATTGAAAGAGAAGAGCAAAGTTGGAGGACTGACATTATTTGACTTCCAGGATTACTATAAAGCTAAAGCAATCAAGAAAATGTGATATTGGTGAAAGAACAAATAGGTCAATTAAAGAACTCGAAAGTAGACCCACATGAATATAGTTAACTGATCTTAGACAAAAGAGCAAAGGCAATACAACTGTGAAAAGACAGATTTTTCAACTGGTGGTACAGAAGCAACTGTACATCTGTAGGCAAAAAAATAAAAAATGAATCAAGACACAGACCTTACCTCCTTCACAAAAATTAACTTAAAACGGATCACAGACTTAAAGGTAAAATTTGAAACTATAAAATCTAGCTGGCCTTGGGTTTGGTGGTGACTTTTAAGATACAATACCAAAGTCACAATCCATAAAACAGGAAATCAATAAGCTGGATTTTATTAAAATTAAAAACTTCTGCTCTGTAGAAGAATGAAAAGGCAAGCCATGAAATGGAAGAAAATATTTTCAAAAGGCCTATCAGGTAAAGGACTAGTGTCTAAAATACACCAAGAATTCCCCCAATTTTTTTTTTTTTTTTTTTTTTTTTTTTGAGATGGAGTCTGGCTCTGTCGCCCAGGCTGGAGCGCAGTGGCGCGATCTCGGCTCACTGCAAGCTCCGCCTCCCGGGTTCATGGCATTCTCCTGCCTCAGCCTCCCGAGTAGCTGGGACTACAGGCGCCCGCCACTACGCCCGGCTAATTTTTTGTATTTTTTTTAGTAGAGACGGGGTTTCACCATGTTAGCCAGGATGGTCTCGATCTCCTGACCTCGTGATCCGCCCGCCTCGGCCTCCCAAAGTGCTGGGATTACAGGCATGAGCCACCGCGCCCGGTCCCAAAATTTTAACAATAAGAAAACAAAACCCAATTAAACAAACAAGCCAAAGGCCTTTATGGACACCTCACCAAAGAAGATATACAGATGGTAAATAAGCATATGAAAAGGTGCTACACATCATAATTCATCAGAAACAATGAGATACCACTACGCTACTATTAGAAAGGCCACATTCCAGAACACTGGCAACACCAAATTCTGGAGAGGATGTGGGGCAACAAGAACTCACATTCATTGCTAGTGGGAATGCAAAATGGGACAGCCACATTGGAAGACAGTTTGCCTGTACCTTATAAAACCAAACACACTCTTACCATACAATCCAGGAATGCGCTCCTTGGTATCTACACACAGGAGTTGAAAACTTATATCCACTCAAAAACCTGCACATGGGTGTTTAGAGCAGTGTTATTCATTACTGCCAAAACCTGAAAGCACCCACAATGTCCTTTAGTAGGTGAATGGGTTACTAAACTGGTACACCCAGACAAGGAAATATTTGCTGCTAAAAAAAAAATGAGCTATCAAGCCATAAAAACACATAGAGGAAACTTAAATGCATATTACTAAGTGAAAGGAGCCAACCTCAAAAGGCTATGAACTGTATGGTTTCAACTATATGACAATACTGGAAAAGTTGAAAATATGGAGACAATAAAAATATGAGTGGTTGCTTGGGGTTGGTGGGGGAGGGAGAACGAACAGAAAGGGCACAGAGGATTTTTAGGGCAATAAAACTATTCACTATGATACTGTAACGGTGATTACCTGTCATTATGCATTTGTCCATACCTGTAGAATGCATGACATCAAGGTGAACCTAAATATCAAGTCCCTAAACTAGGGACTCAGGTGACAAGGCTGTGTTAATGCAGGTTCATCAACCATAACATGTGCATCACTTTGCTGGGGGATGTTGACAGCGGGGAGGCTATGCGTGTATATGGTGTATCTCTGTACCTTCTTCTCCATTTTGCTGTGAATCTGTCACTGCTCTAAAAAAGAAACTCTATGAATAATTTTTTTTTAAGTGACCTGCTCTGTCTGGCGAGCTGGTTCTTGGGTGTTGTATGTCTCACTGGGGTTGCTGGCAGTGTGGGTCAAATCATTGACTCATGTCAAGTGACTTGTTGAGTCATGTCTCTGGAACATTTTTACATTTACAGTTGCCGAGACAGATCACCCACATCCTGTCTTACTATATTTTCCCCCAAACTAAATCCAGGGCTTGACATTTATTCCACTGAATTTAGTCTTGCTCGAGTTAGACCGGCCCATGAAGGCCTTGCTGATGTCCCAACAACTGCACCCCACCCAGCTCTGTGCAAGCTTCTATAAAAGGAAACCTCCTTCAAGGCTCACAGAAAAGAAAGGAAACCTGAATACTGAAAGTGCAAAAGGAAGTTGTGTCAGTGAGTCCTTTTTCTCCCCAGTCACCAGATGTAGAAATGGAGCTGCATTTACTGACCTGCCCCCTGCTTCAACAGCTCAGCTGCTGAATTGGCTGCCGTCTGGGGAGAACTTTCTGCTATTTCCTCCAATGGATCTGTAGGAAGGGGCAAGAAAATACAGAAATGAGTCCTGCTCCTGACCAAGAATCCTCATGACAAAGTTAGACAATTTGATGACAGAATTCCCAGATGGTGACATGCAATGGTTTTGCAGAGTCAAGAGTTTCTCTTTGGGACAATAATTTGGCCAACAGAAACCACGATCACATTCTGAATAAAAGTAGAGATGACAAGGCCTAACAAAATATTTTTCTAATCACCGAATTAGTCATATGAACAATGACACTTTGAAAAGTAAATCACATTTACCTATATATTAAGTTAGACCATTTTTATGTGAAGTTGTGACTGCTTAGGAAAGTGGGACATACGGTCACATCGCCCTGACATGCTGTGGGTGTTATTTAATTTCATTATGGATATTGTTTAACAAACATAAAAGTAAAAAGAACAGTGCATCCATCATCTAAGTTCAACAACATCAACATTTTGCCCATTCTGTAGAAACGTAAAAATTAAATGTCAATGACCCTGAAGCCTTCTTTGTCTGAGGGTTTTATATTGTTAAACTACAGAATCTTTGCTCTATAGAAATCTTTCATCAAAATCCATGATGTAAAGCTATCTGGGAGCTGTCAGTGAAGTAGAATCTCCTCTTCTCTCCTTAATTTGGATGAACTCATTGGCCTTTTCTTGGGTTCAACCAAGAGAATACGAAAAAACTTCCAGTCTTATTATTTTTCTCAGTGGATCTTCATGGATCTCTAAAACCGGCGGCCTTGACTGCAGACAATCTACACAGAGCCTGACTAGCACTGAGGACCCCTTACCTCTCTCTGGGATAAGCAGCTTGCACGGCAAGGCCAAGGGCGTGATGGAATGCTGGCACACCAAGGCCGTCAGGCTCCCTGCAAAGTGGACAGACAGCAAACAAGAGTCAACAACTGCTGTAGATGTTGTGTACTCAGCCAATTTATCAGCTGGAATGAAACGGATGCAAAGGCTGAGCCCTTATCTTTTTAGCAACTGGTATGTTAGATTAGTGTGCAGCTTTGTATAAAACTTCAAAGAAGTATAAAGTTCCACAAGATAGTTGAGAGGTAAGTAAATGGAACTGTTGATCATTCTTATCATAGACACATCATTACCAAATTATATAAAGACTAAAGCATACAGTTTGTTGGATCTTGAATCAGGAGGGTTGACATCAAGCCAACTCCAACTTTAACCATATATATTACCCCTGCACAATGCTTCTTAACAAAGCTCTAATAACAATGATGCCTAAGGCTGCACTGTGCTTTGTGTGGATTGCTCAAGTCATCTTTCCAACAAGCTCGTGAGGTAGGGAAGGCTCCCAATTTGCAGGGAAGGGAGGGTGCTCTGTTGGGAGCTCTATGTTGTTCCTTGTGCTGTGGGATAGGGTCACGCTGGAGCTCCAACCTTCTCAGGACTTACCTGCCTGCCAACTAGGATAGAATCTTATTGACGTCTGTAATTCCCACGTCTGATATGGTGCTTTTCATTTGTTTGGTTTTGACAGAGCTTTTAAGAACAACTTCAAATCTAGTTTATCTTAAAGATAATAATGCAGATCAGCAGGATTTCAGAACTGGGGACTGAAATATGAGTAAACCACCATAAGAGTGATGGTCCCAAATCTCAGGTTGGTGAGCAGAGGGAATCCAGGCCTCATGAGTTCAGAACATTGACAGCAACCTCTCAAGCAACTCACCGAAATATGGTTCATTCGAGCACCCTTTCAACCGCACTCCCTTCGGGGTACACTCGATCAAAAAGTGCCGGACGAGTTCATTGGCCAAATCTCCAGCTGTGGCAAGAAATTTAAAGAAAGAAGAATTTTTTGAAAATGGGAGCATGGGAGAATTCAATAGAGAGAACATAAAAGCCAGGAGCTACAGTTGAAAAGGCTCTTCTCTGAATACGAGTCCAGCCACTGCAAAAGAGGCTGCCAAGAACCATCTTCGTCCTAGGAATGGTAGCCGGGCTGCAGGACAGCTGGATGAGCACAGGCTAGGCCAGATACAGGGCGGGAACCCTTGCAATGACAGTGTGGGGGCTGGAGAGGTCCCTTGGGAGAGGCCCTCAAACATTGTGCAAGAATCCCCAACGAAGGGAATGAGCTTGCAGCTAAGAAAGAGGATCATGAATCTCCAGCTGAATCCCCTCCCAAAGAGGAGAGGTGAGAAAGGCTCAGACACAAAATGATACCTATAATGAATCGCTGAAAAGAGCTGGAAGGAGGTCAGTCTTCTGGGTGGGATTTAACCAGGAGCCTGGATCTTTAAAACCTTCCAGAAAGCAAGCACTCAGCTGCACGGGAGCAGCACTCTACCACATTGCTATTAATAGTAAACAGTGCATCTGCTTTAGGCCAGCCCATGAGTCCAAAGAGAAAACACATCATAAAAGGCCACTGAAAGGCAAAACTATCTGAGAGTGGAAAAGTACAAACAGCACAACCAAAAGAACAAGAAGTCACTGCCCTATGCTAATGAGTCCAACAGACCTTCACAGTGTGCTGTATTTCTGGGATCCAGTGCTTCCTTCATCACCCTCCATTGGGGCATGTCTGCCTAAACTTCTAATATTTCTGGTGTTGGAAACCTCCTGGCAGCAAGATCCACTGGAGTTGGGCTTGATCCCCAGTGCCTTGCCCACAGTAGGCTTCCAAAAGATGTTTATAAACATGACAAATATCACTGTGTCAGCATTTCACAAGGGCAGTAAAGCTTGCAGAAAAGGAAATGATCAGATTCCATAAAAGGCTGTGTTGAATTAAAGTGGGATAAGAACATATTGACATTCAGTTGTGGGAAGAAAATGACGCCTGGCTTCCAAACTGAAGGGGACACCAAGCGTGGGTCTGGATTCCACTTGTGAGAAATGGCTCAGTGGGAAGTCCTTCTGGCCAGGGCTCTCTGGAGAACAGCATCCAGAACATCCCTAGCTGTCCCATCTCCAGTTTACTGGAGGTGGTATGGTGAATGGTTGTGGCTCTTTATGACCTGGTAAACTCTTTGCTCAAATTTATCCTTGGATTGTGAAATCTGAATGTCAAATCCAGGGACAAGATGAAGACACAGCAGCCAGATAAGATTTCACCCAGAGGCCACCAACAACACTGGGTTTCCTCAAGTCTGCTATTCTAATATCCCCTATTTTGTTCCTTTCATCTTAAGATTGAGTCCAAAGTCTGTCAGAGAGGCAGGATGCACGCACAGAGGTAAAAACAGTTATATACTCTCATCTAGATTCCAAAAAGATAATGCATGCAGAAATGTTATTTGTCCTTGCTTTAAAACTTTACATGGAAACGAAGGAGCCAACCAAAATCATCCATCATTCCTGCTCTCCCAATAATCTCTCATCTCTGCAGACTCGCCAGATGCTCTTGGTCCTGCGACCCTCTTTCCTGCCATCATCATTATTCAGTTTCAGTCCTCAACAATCAGGTCTAATTCAGCTCTCCAGCTACAAAGCCCTTATCTCCACTCAGAAATAGCATCGTGTTGGGCTTCTTATGCTGGAATTCTGGATGCTAGAAGATCCTACTTTTCAAGAATTATCTGTCCTTTCTCCCCTACACAACGCCTTCTCTCTACTTCGCTTCAGGACAGTCAGTAGCCACAGGCTTCGGGGCTGAGCTTTGACTGAGCCCCGGGTCTTTCCCAGCCTCACTCCCCACCCCTTCCACTCTCACACCATTACCTGTGCCAAAATGAACCCATCTATGTTTCCCGGAAACGCTACAGCCCTGCCTGAGGCTGGACCTCCTGGCAGCCAAATCATACATTCCACAGGGTGTAACTCCAAGGCGATTTTCTCCAGGAAGCATGAAGGAGAGGTTTCATCCAAGGATTTGGAAAAATTCTCTCAGGTATTAGGCACAGAGCATGAGTGAACCAGGTGGGTGTCTCACTTTTCTATAAACACAGGGAGTTTAAAATCCGAGCTGCTTCTGATTTCCCCACTCCTAGTGAATCAAGCTGTCCTTACTGGGAACCAACGACCTGCAATGTCCCCTCAGTCCACAATTTCCATTTGGGGAGACAGACAGAGTGAAAGAATAGCTTCCCTTTCCTTAGTCTAGTCTGCGGCATGGTAGCACACAAAGATGAGTATAATGGGGCAAAAAGGGCAGGGGGAGAAAAAAAAAAAGAATAAACCGAAAATCAAGTGTCCACCAACAATAGAATGGATCAATTGGCTGTAGGATTTTCATAAGATAGAAAGCCAGAACTTCCAAAGAGAACAGCTACAAGCAATCTTAGAAATATGATTGGTGGATGCTGGTGAGGTTGTAGAGAAAAAGGAATGCTTTTGCACTGTTGGTGAGAGTGTAAAATAGTTCAGCCATTGTGGAAGACAGCGTGGTGATTCCTCAAAGACCTAGAGGCAGTAATACCATAGGACCCAGCAATCCCATTACTGGGTATTATACCCAAAGGAATAGAAATGCTTCTATTACAGGTTGGTGCAAAAGTCATTATGGTTTTTGCCATGATTTTTAATGCAAAAAGGATTCAGGCAGGCATAGTCCTTTACCTGCATTAGAGATCATCTCATGAGTCTAGGCTTATTCTAGTATCACTTTTAATCCATCTAAAAATGCCCTACTGGGTATAGATACAAGAATAGTACTCACAGTATGCAAGTTTTCATATAAAAAATGTGTTTGCCTGCATTTGGACAGGTAACCAGTGAAAAGACACACACGAATCTACTCCAGATGGTTGCCCAGGGGAGGTGACAGGGTGGTGAGGGGGGTAGAGCCGAAATGGAAGCAAAAAGGGCTTAGTGGATGCCTTATCCTATGGTTCTAATTTTTGAACAATGAAATGGATTACCTATTCAAAACAATAGAAAATAAAATTAACAAATTAATGTTCTTTCTTAAATAAGGTGAAAACTTTGTAAAATATACCTGAAAAAATAAATACTAAGAATAAAATTTGTGAGTATTGTTAAAGTCATCTTTTATTTTATTAGCCTAAAAATAAACCAACAGAGTTTCTCTGTGGATGAGCTGAACAGATCAATAGGGAGCAGTAACCTTACCTTTCTTGTTCAGCTGCAGGACTGAAGGTGGGGGTGTGGCCACCTTCATGGCCAGGCCATAGGCCCCTCGGAAGGAATGGCTGTCTCGAACAATGAATGAGCCCGGCTCCTTGTCCTTCAACATAGCGATGGCTGGAGAAAGGGAGGAGAAAGACAAGAACGTCTGCCGGGTGGACAAAGGTCTATGCCCACTCATAACCTTGGGTAGGTCCTCTTCCCCTTACTCTTTTTGCAAACTGGATCAGTGGGGACCTGGCCGGGATCCCTCTGCTTGGCTGGAAGAACTACATGTCCATGCAGTTGAGGGACCTTCAGGGAGGTCTCTGTGGTGTCGTGTATGTTTCATGGGTGGGCCTGCCTGTTGAGGAGGCAGAAAGGACAGGAACATCCCTCTCTTTAGCTAGACTGAGGTGCCGGGCACTGTCCTGTGGGCTGCCCATGGAAGAACACAGGATTTCTGTTAATCCCACAACACCTGTGATGTCCAAATGATGGTCCCCACCTGACAGCCCAGGAAACCAAGGCTCACGCTGAGTAAGAAACAAGACCAGATCCAAATATACACAAAGGGGAGAAACAGGCAGTGGGAGGGAGGCTGTCACAGCACACCCTGCCTCTGCTTGGACACTGCCCCCTGTGGCATTTTTCTTAAAGATTTTAGAACATGAGAACATGAACTCTTTCAACAGCATAAAAGGAAAGAAGTTTTTTTTTTTGTTTTTTTTTTTTTTTTTGAGATGGAGTCTCGCTCTGTTGCCCAGGCTAGAGTGCAGTGGCATGGTCTCGGCTCACTGCAACCTCCACTTCCTGGGTTCAAGCGATTCTCCTGCCTCAGCCTCCGGAGTAGCTGGGACTACAGGCGCGTGCCACCACGTTTGGTTAATTTTTTGTATTTTTAGTAGAGATGGGGTTTCACCATGTTAGCCAGGATGGTCTTGATCTCCTGACCTTGTGATCCACCCGCCTCAGCCTCCCAAAGTGCTGGGATTACAGGCGTGAGCCACTGCGCCTGGCCAGGAAAGAAGTTTCTAATTACACTTTCTGATGATAGAAAGGGCATACCCAAAATGTTACTGAAAATTTAATACAAATTCCAAGATTCACCAAGGAAGTAACAAAAACCTGGCCTGCAGGTGGCCCCCTATCCCGTGGCTCCATGGCTGATGTGGCCAAATGGGCCCAGCCTGGATGGGGCTGAGGACACATTCCCCATGTGCCCGCCAACCCAGGGCCTCGCACAGTGGGTCACCCAGCTTCCCTGGTGAGGCTGGTAGGCATTCAACTAATCATAATCGTTGCTTCAAAAAATCTCTCTCCTTCATGGCCAAAATCTGGCATTTCCAAGAAGAGGGAGTGGGTTAGGGTAATAGTAACCTCAACTCGATACTGCCCAGACAAGCCAGAGTGTTCCCTGATAACTAGACTACATCTCAGAATTTCTTTTCTAGACATTTACTCTTTATTTTAAAAAAGGGAAAACTGGGGATTTAGAGTATAAAGTTATACATAATTACAGCCATGGAAATGCTGCCTTTCTGGAATGCCAAAGGCTCTGCCTGGAAGCGATCAGGGCGCAGAACATGAACCAATAAGTGCTGGGATGCCCCCGGCATGCCTCAGTAAATACCTCCACGGCGCACTCCCACAGAGGCCCCTCACATGCCCCCAGGCCTGCCCGGACCCACAGCCAAGGCATCTGTCTGGCCATAGGATGAAACGAATGGTTTCTTTTACACATTTTTCAATGTCTGCACCGTGGCCCTGTGCACAGGATGAGGGCACGGGGAGGAGCTCAACATGCCCCTGGGGATGAAGCAGGAGCTTCTAAACAGCACGCAGTGGGAAGGATGGGCAGGAAAACACAGGCAGGCTCACCGTGCATGCCCGAGACTGCTGGTAGCTCCAGCCAGGCCTGCAGCCGCCCATGCAAGGGACCCAGGGCTGGGTGGGGGGCCTCCTGGGGCAGGGCACAGGCCCTGGGAATAAACCCTGAATTCTGGTGCACGTTTTCTCACAGCATAGTCTATAAACTTGGGGGCTGAACGTGCATGACATTTTTTCAGTTTTTAATTTTTATTTTTTTGAGATAGGCTCTCTCATTCTGTTGCCCAGACTGAAGTACAGTGACACAATCATAGCTCACTGCAGCCTCAACCTCCTGGGCCCAAGTGATCCTCCCACCTCAGCTTCCTGAGTAGCTGGGACTACAAGTGTACACCACCACACCAGCTAATTTTTAAAAATTTTTGGTAGACACTGGGTCTCACTATGTTGCCCAGGCTGGCCTTAAACTCCTGGGCTCAAGTGATCCTCCCACCTCAGCTTCCCTAAGTGCTGGGATTATAGGAGTGAGTCACTGCGCCGGGCCTACTTTTTTGTTTTCTCTAAGTAGGACAAAAGATCACTTACATTTTGTTTCAACTGTGATATACCTCAGAGCTTTTCTTTTTGTAAGTCATGGTTCTACTTCTCTGTGGTAAATAAAGTGTAGAAGCCTCACGGGACTGAGACTTTGGGCACCTGTGGATGGCAGTGGAGGGAACACGGGCTTTGCTCCAACCAGTTCTCCCCATGCCAGGAGGGAAGCCCCAGCTGCCAGGCTGCAGGGGTGCAAGGGGGCTGTGCTCTCCTGCACAGGCAATGGGAGTAAGAGGAGAATTTTAGACCGGCTGTTTTTCCAAACAGAAGTAGGCTGAGGAGCCTGGTGTGCTGAAGTTGGAAAAACGAGCGTCCGCACACTGCACACAGCAGCTGCGTGCTCCACCCTGGCACTGGCATCGCATTCCTCACCTGGAGACAGGGATGAGGGGAGGGGAGGCAAGTGAGTCTCCTCGCACCTTCTCACACTGTCGCGCCCTGCATCTGGAGAAGCATCTGGAGAAGCAACACCCCAGAAGTACAACTGGGACAGTAGTACTTAATTTTGATTTTACTTTAAGGTCCTCTTTTCCTCCTGAGGTATTTTTATGTTAGCTTTAGGAAACCTCAAGGAATTAAGTATGTGACAAATTGCACTCCCAAAGAGGTTATCTGGGTGTTTTTTTTCCTCCTGCATCACCCTGAAATGTCATTGTAGCTTTTCTAGAAAAAGGCACATCTGACAGTTAAAATCCAAATAAATGACACCCAAGGGCAGCCTTCTGCTGTTTGGAGACTCTGACACAGGCAGTAGAAGGTTCGTCTGCACAGGTCTCTTCTATATAAAATATGTAGAAAATGAAGGTTATCCTTTTAGAGCTCAGCTGGAAAAACCAACACTCGATGCACATGTTGGCCATCCTGAGATGGGGTCCTCCCAGCAAACCTTCTACAATGTGTGCTGAAGATCAAGCACATGCCAACAGCAGCCCCTACACGTACTGCACATCCACATCCACTTATCCTGCATCTACCAGGCGCCAGCAAGGGCAGGTACCCTCCACATGGCACTGCTCTCAGCAAACCCCCGCGGCAGGCTCGAACCTTGCTACCCTGCCGAGGAAGCCAGCAGTGCACTCCAACCCAAATCTGTCTGTTTCAGATCCCCCCTGCTACAATGACATTGCACAATGAGAGAAGGGGGCATCCAGCCCCACACATCGCCCTGCCCTAGAAGACAGCACCAATAGAGTGGAAGGGTCTGTGCAGAATCTGTTAGGTGCTGGATAGGCACCTCTCAGTTTGGCCAGCTGGAGGAGGTGCCGAGGCACTGGGGGCCACAGTCATCGGGATTCTTGAGACACAAGCAGGGCCTGGGTGGTGGCAACAGGCACACAGCATCCGGCCGCAGAGAGGCCCTCGGCCATGGTGAGCAGTGTTTCACAAAGGCCAATTCAGGGAAATGAAGGTCTTTCCAGGCCACGGGCTTTTTTTTCTCTCTCTTCCACTTAAAATGACAATCGCTTCTTTGAGATCATAAGAGATGCACATTCTTACCATTTCTATCATCTACATAACTGAATAGCAGAATTTCAGTGGAGAGCTGGACAGAGCTATTTTTCTGCCACTCAACTATTCATTTCTAGGCATTCCTGAGGCATCTTCATAAGGAGAGAGCTTGATTTTCTTCTGAAGTTGAGATAAAGAGGCACAGAGGAGCCAAGTGGGTCTCCTGCTGACTGCGGGCAGCTTGTCATTTCTCACCGCTTTAAACCAACCCATTCCCTCTTTCACTCCAGCCTCCACCAGGTGGCCACCGGGATTCACTTTGGTTCCTAGGAATCCTGACTCCGTCTTCCAGGCACTGGAGGCATGGCCCTGCCCTGCCTTGCCAGTCACACACCATCTCTTCCGAGGTATATCCCAGAAGCAACAAACTCTATGCACTGCCAAAATGAGGTATCCAGAGGAAGGTACGCTCAGCTGAGACACAGCATCCAGGGAGAAAGGCCATCCCACAGCCGAGGGAAGCACCTTATGAATTCTCCTCATTGCCCAGGGGCTGTCTCCAAGCAGGGCTGCCCAGAAGAGCTTGCTAGCCTTCCTCTCCCACATCTCTTCTATTCATGCTCTGGTAAAAAGTAATGCTCAAAATATTCAAATATTCATTGCTCAAAAAGTAGTATTAATGATTTCAAATTAAAAAAAAAAAAAAAAAAAAGCCTGACATTGTACCAAGCAGAGAGATGCTCTGCCTGGTTTGTGTGTGAGGCATGCGGTTAAGTCCACAACCGGGTCTCATTATTAAGTGCTTATGTAGGTGTTCACGAACACACAGTGTCCCTGACTTCTCAGAGGAGGGTGTCTCTCCTGCTTCCTCACCCTGTCCTCTCTGGTTTCATGGAGATGCAGGAGAGTGTGTCTCCTCCTCACAGTCAGCAGTTGTGGGCTGGCATCACTGGCAAGCCAGTGGCTGGTGCAAGCAGCCAGAAATTACACCCTACACACTGGAATGCTCATGGCTGGGGCCCATTCCTCACCAACTCCCTCATTAGTAGTGAGTTTTCCCCTATAAAAACTTAAAGGTTGTAGCATGTCCCCAGGAGGCATGGAATAATGTGTGGGCCCTGCTCAAACTCAATCCATACGAAGGCCACGGCTGCCCGATGTTCCCACCGCAGGGCCCATCTTCACACAAGGCAGCGAAGCGGGCACTAGGGCAGATGCCCAAGGAGGCCCTCACCCTCCCCACATACCTTGTTCTCTTGAAATATCCGCCTTGTACCAGAACTTGGAAGTGTCTTGAACAAATTTCACGATCACAAGTTTATCACCTGGACTATCTGTAAAGCAAAATTTAAAAACAGTGACCATGATGGGCACTTTTCTTCTTGCAACCTCTCATCTGCTGTGATCCCAGAAGTCCAAATCCCATGCCAAGGGCAAGCAAGCGAGCGATGTTCTAAGGAAAGGGAACCCTGCCTTTGAAATGACTGAGTTGGAGGAGGCAGTGACTGTTTTATAACACAAAACAGAACAACAGGATGCTTGGATTGAGCCTTTGCAATACATTTTAAGAATACATAGGAAGGTAGTGAGGAAAGAGAGGGTAAGGTTGGTGTTGTTCAACCCATAGACCACATTGCTTCTTATACACTTGAAATATTTCATAATGACGTTTTGGATGAATTAATTTAATTTGACAAGGAATTTGTTATTTACAAAAAGCCATGTTCCCAAGTGAAATGGAAAGTAGAACCACTGCAAATGTCTGCACTTTCTACAACTGGAAGGAATCCAAGGTGGCCAAACACAGAAGCCAAGAAGAGTGAATGAAAAGCCTGAGCCAGTGCTTGGTTTTGGACGAGGAAAATGGAAAAGTACCCCAACGGCTCTGGATTTTCTCTCCAGGTGCCCAGCCCAGCACTAGAGATATGCCAGCTCAGCTGCAGGTCTGAACCCTTCCCTTCCCGAGTGAATGGACAGAGGGGCCCTTCCAACCAGCTGGAAACACACCTACCTGGCAGAGGTGAGGCCGCTTCTGAAGCCTTGGAAAAGTCGGGAAGGACATTTGGGAAGGGGATACTGATGGTGCTCCCGCTGTGCGGGCTGGAGAAGCCACTGGAGGAGGGAGAGACTGAGCCCAAAGAACGATCCCCCTCCGAGGCCCGCTTCTTCTCAGGGAGGGGCGGCTGCCCGGGCAGGGTCACACCCTGGCCCTGCAGGCCTGGACTGTGGTGGCTGCTGTGTCCAGGCGCCACCATGAGAAAGTTGTGGGACAGGAAGCCATTGTCGGCAGCCCCTGTCGCTGTCAGCGGGATGCTGGGGGTCGGTGACGCTCCATGAGAATTGGCCAGCAAGGCCCCCAGGTCCTCCTCGGGCGGAAGGCCACTTCCCACTGGGGCGGTGCCGAAGCCCAGGAAGGCCTGGCTGCTGGGAGGCGCCAGGGAGTCCGGTGGCTCTGCTAGGGACAGCTCATGGCTGTGGAAAGGAGCCTGGAGCTCTGACGGCGGGAAGCAGGACAGCACTGGGGAGTCCTTCCTGGTACCGGAGAACTCAGCGCTGAGGGGACTTCCGGTGGGCCGGCCGCTCCCCAGCAGGGAAACCGTGGGCTTGGGGCTGCTCTCCACCCACTGGCGTTCTGCAGAAGAGGAGCTGTTCAAAAGACAAGCCGACCAAGACAGCATGTAAGGTACAAAGAGACACCTGAAGACCAGCAAGCGTCACCCACACGGGAAGACAGGGATGGGGAAGTGGGTGCTGAGGCCCTCCAGGCAGCACAGGAGGTATTTTCCAAAATATGTACACTAAGGCCCTCTCTGAGCTCACGCTGCCTGCCTTTCAAGCCCCCATTTCATGCCTGGATGCTGCAGCCCGCAAGAGGGCACCCAGGGGAGCCGCCCCATGAAGGCCTCCACATGCGCAGATGCTGCTCCCTCGGCCCCTGCGCCTTCCCTCCTGCATCTTCACCGGGTCAAGGCCCTTTCTTCCTTTAAGACGCAGCTCAGCTGTGCACCCACTGGGAAGCCTTTTCCTAGCCCTTAGCCAGCACCTGTGGCCACATACACGTGTGCCCTCGGGAGTAGAAATGCCCTCCCGTCTTGTCCCACAGCACTAGGCAGGGATGCCACCCACATTCATCCCCCGCAGCCGGGCCGTTGGTTCACTGTGGGTCCCCTCCTCCTCGCAGCATGATCCCTCTGCCCCATCTCTTTTATCTGCCAGATACACCATCAGTCCTCAATCCATGCTTGCTAGATGAACCAGTTGATTAACGGATACCACAAAGACTACTGGAAATTACCAACCACTTACGAGTACGGAAAGACAGCTAAAACCACACCACGTGACACACGTATTTCACTAGCAGTGGAACACTCATGGGTACAGAGTCTATGTGTAATGTCCTTAAATGAGGGCTCCTCTTTTATTTTAAGGAGAACAGAGGTAGAATTTAAAAAGTTAAATAGGGAGCTACGTGTTCATGCAACAAAGCATAAAGAAACTTATTCCTACTCTGAGCAAGTGGAATGGTCTCACGTATGAATTTCCTCAGGGGTAGTATCTTTGTGAAGCAGAAATAGGCCATTTTTCCCTGTTAATACCCACCCTCTCCCACCCCCAGGTCTTTCTGTAAACCAGAAGCCCTCTAAGACTGATTTTTCCTGTATTTCCTGTATGTCCCTATATTTTCTCATATGTCACCACATACACCTGTCCCCGGCGGTAGCAGTGTCGTGCACACAGCCCTGGTCCCCTGCCCCGCCCCATCTTCAGGCCAATCCCTGCCTGGTCTAGCTTCAGCTTCTCTGAAGAGCAAGCCCCCGCTGGTCCCACACACCTCTCAGCATTCTGGGTCTTTAAGGGGAACTTGTGCCAAGTTTAAAGATCCATCTTCTTACCTCTCTCTCCTCTGCCCAGGGCCGTTGCTGGAAATGGTGCAGGAAGAAGCAAAAGCCTGCTGAAAGGAGGGCGTCGAGGACGCATCAGCCCGGAGCATCGTGGATTTGGGTCCGATGGGGCTCTCTGACATCCCCACAGCGTGAGTGAGCGTCTCAGGGCAGCTTCGTGGTTCTGTAGCGGGAACACAGGAAGCAGAGAGACCTCGGTTGTAGGACTGGAGAAGTCATAATCTCTGCTGCTTTTGCATGTTCCACAAGAAACAGTGTTGACTTTGAGGCTTTCTCTCATCCATGGCCATACTGAACATGACATCACTGCCCGTAATAGGCTGGAGGAGGCGGCCAGCCCTGCACCCACAAGCATGGGTTTATTCTCACCCATCACTGTTTCCAAAAATAAAGCGACCTAATTCAGTCCCCCATAGTGTCCAGCCCATTATCACAAGCTGGTCATGTGAGGAGATGCACATTGGGCCACCTGGGCTGGTCCTCCCAGCCCCATCCCCCACAAAGGCTGATGTCCTGTAATATACTCTCCACTCCATGATCTAGGCTGCACCTCACTTTAGAATCGGCATGGCCTTTCCTCTGCAAACCAGCAGGCGACTTCTCCCAATAAAGACCATAAGTGCAGGCCCTGCGGCAGCCGGGCGGCCTAGGTGTCCTCTGCCTTCCTTTGGTCCCTACCCTCCCCCCAGCTGGTAACTGGGCCATCAACATCGAGCACTATGAGGGTGCAAACCCATGCTGCTGCTTTCCAGGTCAAACCCCGCTGCTTCAAAGGCCACACCGAGGGGTGCAGAAGCCACCCTCGCAGGTGGGCCAGAACGCAAACCTGCTTGTGTCCCATGCCTGAGCCCAGGCACATTCCTCTGACGGAATTTCTGTTTGGCTTCTTGCCCAGCAGCTGCATTATTTCTGGATATTTAAAACATCTTACCTTTTATATTTTTTCTTTTTTTAAACCAGGCTTCAAGAAATGGACAAATCTACCATGGTCAATAAAATAATATTATTAGAAATACTGGTCATTTTGTTTTCTGTTTCAAAACTAATGAGGATTGATAAGAGAATATTAATGTAGAAAAAAAAAGTCCATATTATTCATTTCCTGGAGAGGGTATTGAAATTTAGAGATTTCCAAATGATGCTGTTTTCCCTACAACTCACAGGACTATCACCTCACATGCTTGAAATATGTGTTATTTTAATTATACTGAAAAAAAGGCTACCTTCTTTACCCTTCAAATGAAAACCAATAATAAAACTGAATACCAGAATCACACTTTATAAAAATGACATTTACTAAGAATACTCTGAAAGGAATTATCAGCAGCATATGTGATTTCTGAAGATGAAATACCTAGGGGGTTTTCATTAATCCAGGTGCCAATGAGCACTGGTCTGTGGATTATTCAGACCAGTGAGGAATTATATCCAAAAAAGCAAGGGAAAGCCCTGACCACTCAACTAAATTACCTCCACATACAGGATGTAATATCCTGGTTTTTTTAAAAAAATTGATCTCTACAGAATGTGCACTATCAATTCACAAATGGAATGCACTTCACTCCAATGAGGTAAACAAGCTCCATCTCTACCAAGACAGAATGAACATTCTAAAAATTATATGGTATCCCCACATATGTGAAGTGAAGCACTTTTTCGATCACACATGTCATTTCAATATGAATTAAAAATTACTATTTTTATTTAGCACGAATTCTTTTCCTAAGGAAACCTTATAGAATTTTTTTTTTTTTTTTTTTGGAGACAGAGTCTCGCTCTGTCACCCAGACTGGAGTGCAGTGGCGTGATCTTGACTCACTGCAAGCTCCGCCTCCCGCGTTCACGCCATTCTCCTGCCTCGGCCTCCCGAGTAGCTGGGACTACCAGCACCTGCCACCACACCCGGCTAATTTCTTTTTGTATTTTTAGTAGAGACGGGGTTTCACCATGTTAGCAAGGATGGCTATGATCTCCTGACCTCGTGATCTGCCCGCCTCGGCCTCCCAAAGTGCTGGGATTACAGGTGTGAGCCACCACGCGTGGCCCAGATTTTTAAAATATATTAATCAGCACACAAAATGTCTGGAGTTATGCCTAAATTCACAACTATCCTGTTATCTAATAGACCTTGGTAGAGAAAAAGTGAACTTTAAATGTTTAATTTTTCATGAAACTTTAAAAACCACACCTTTATATATTGAGGTATAACTAATATACAAAAAACTGGATATGCTTAAAGTAAATAATTCGGTCAGTTTGTCATATGTAAACGTCCATGAAACCATCATCATGATTGAGATAATTAACAGTTACATCATCATTCCAAGAGTTTCCTCCAGCCCCTTCTCCTGCTCATCTGGTTTATGTCACTTTGCTTTAGTGTGCATTTCCTAAAATTCTACATGAATAAAATCATTCGTATAAACTCTTTTTTTCCTCTGACTACTTTCACTTAAGAAATTATTTTGAGATTCCGCCACATTGTAGAATATATACATAGCTCATTGCTTTTCAACGGTGAGTACTTTTCCATTGTATGGACATATCACATTTTCTCTGTCCATTTACCTGTTGATGGACACTTGGGTTGTTGCCACTATGGGGCTGCTACATATAAAGCTGCAATGAATATTTTTAGACACTTTTTTTTTGTATTGACATATGCTTTCACCTCTTTTGGGTGAATACCTAGGAATGGAATGGCTGGACCATATGGTAAGTGTCTATGTAACTTTTTAAGAAAATGCAAAGCTGCTTCCCAGAATACTTGCAGCATTTCACATCCCCACCATCAATCCTGCCCCTACTTGGTATGGTTGGCATTTTGAATTTTAGCCATTCTAGTGCTGACGTAGTGGTATAACACTGTGTTTTTAATTTGCAACTTTATTAATTACTAATGATGTTGAACATCTTTTTGTATGCTTATTAATAGGCATTTTTATGTGTTCTCTGGTAAAATGTTTGTTCAAATCCTTTTCCTTTTTTTCACTAGGTTGTTTGCTTTCTTAACACTCAGTTGTAAGAGTTCTTTATATATTTTAGATGCAAGTCCCTTATCATATATATGATTTGCAAATATTTCTTCTGAGTCTGTTGCCTGTGCATATATTCACTTAAGAATCTTTTGAAGAACAAAATCTTGTAATTTAAGTCCAGTTTATCAATTTGTTCTTTTAGGAATAGTGTGTTTGGTGTTGTATCTAAAATAGTATCTGCCTAATCCAGTCACAAAACATGTTTTTCTGTTTTCTTCCAAAACTGTAATAGTTTTGGAAGAAACTATAAACATAAGCCTATGATCCATTTTCAGTTAATTTTTACACATGGTGTGAGGCATATATATCAACAAAGTTTAGTTTTTTAAATATGGATATTCAATGGTACCACTACCATTTGTTGAGACTATCTATTCTTCATTGAATTGCTTTTGTAATTTTATCCAAAATCAGCCAAATATTAAATCCATCTAGGTTATTTTTCATTTCAGGCATTGGAGTTTCTCTCTCCAGTGAAGTTTGGTTTGGGTCTTTTTATATGTTCCACGACTCTACTTAACTTTTTGAACACATTAAACATAGTAAAAATAAATGTCTTAATGTCCTTGTCTTAATGTTCATAATCTTAACATTAGTTTTGTGTCCTCATTAGTTTTGTTTTGGTTTCTCTCTTAACTATATTGCTATTTTCAGGCTTCTTTGATTGCCTGGTAATTTTTTATTGAATGCCAGACACTGTGATTTTATGTTTTTGGATGCTGGGTATTTTTGTATTCTTATAAATATTCTTGAACTTTATTCTGGGATGCAGCTAAGTTGCTTAGAAACATTTTTATCTTTTTGGGTCTTGCTCTTCACATTTGTTAGGAAGGCCTGGAGTCATGCTCCATCTAGTGCGAGTTATCCCCCACTACTGGGCAAAACCCTTCTGTATATTACTCAATGCCCAGTGAGTCTTGATACTTTCCTCTCTTGCTCGTGAGAACAGGCACTCTTCCCAGCTTTGAGTTAGCACTGGGTTAGCCTCTCTTTCCAATCTTTTCATTTGGTTCTTTCCCGGGCCTTCAATGTCCCTAATGTCCTCCTACCCAATGCTCAGTTGAATACGTATGGCAGATCCTCTGCAGATCTCCAACAGCTCTCTCTCTGTTCAGCCTTCTCTCCATCCTGCAAGTCATTGTGGTCCCCTGGAGTTTCAACTCCAAATGCCCAACTCAGAGTCTCCCAGATTCTGCGTGAGTTTCCTCTCCCTGCCTTACACCTGGAAACTTTGTCTAGGCAGTAAACTGGGACAACTGTACTGTCACCATGTTTGTTTCTTACTTTTCAGGGATCGTTGTCTTTCACTGCCTGATGCCCATTGGCTTGGAAGCCATTATTTCATATAGTTCGTCCATTTTTTGTTTGTTCAGTCAGGATAATAAATCAAGTCTCTGTTACTCCATCCTGACCTGAAGCATACATCTCTCATCTTTCATATTTAAAGACAAACAATTCACTGAAATTGAAGTTAACTTATCAATTATTCAATAATTATAAATTATTGAAAACTCTATAAATTAATATCCCCAAGACTTAAGAGTATTTAAAATGAAAAAGAGCAAAAAAAATATGCTATGAGAGTATGTTTAAAACATAACTGTGGAATAATAAAAATAACTCAACAAGCCGGAGGTTTGTGTTTGAATTTAAAGTAATTTGTTTTACCTTTCTCAGTTTACCACCTCACCGATAAATAGGATTAATACTGCTACCCACCACAGAGGGTTCATTAGTAGGCTAAAAGGGAGGATGAATAATTTACACAAATGTTCAATGTTATGGCTAAACAGAAAGAGGTTAAACAGATGTTTATCCAGTGAGGTAGAAGAAGCCAGAATGTTAGATTGTTCACTGCAGGTCCTCAAGAAAGGTGGAAAAACATGCTTATCAACAATCTTGGAGACATTACAATCTGTAAACCCTTATCTATCAAAGATGGCCACATCAGCTGCATCAGCTCAAAGCCAGTACTAGAAAGAGAGAGCATGTTAATTTTCAGTTACAGTGCAGGAGTTAAACTTCCACTAAGGACAATTATGAAAGCTACACAAAATACTAACAACAATAGTTTGAACCCATTCAGATCGCCCAAAGCAGCCAGGGCTTACTGGGCCAAAACCTCCAGGGAAGGGAGCAGGAGATCCATGGCCATTTTTCCTTCTCAGACATGGACCCGTTTGGAAGCATGTGGTATAGGGGCCATACACAAACTAGCAGTGGTAATCACACTGTTCTGGGGAGACCAAGTTTGGAGTTCACAGCTACCAAGGCACCAGTTCTGGAAGTGCCAAGGTCTCAGAGAAATGAGGACTGCAGAGACAGAGTCAACACTCTGAGCACGTTTCCCCTCAAGGCATTTCTGAGTCCTAAGGGGCAGAGGTACAGGGCCCAATGCCCAGTAACCAAGACAAAGCCAGCTGCTATGAATCTAAAAAAGATCAGCAGGGATTGTGGCAGTCTCTTAGTGGATGCTAAGTAACCAAAAACGGCAGTTCAAGATGTACCTAGGAAGAGGGGCCTTTGCAAACACCACAAGGTTTCAAGGTGAGACCCTTGAAGGGCTACAAACTAGAAACAAGAGGACCATGACAGGATCTGATTAGGCAGCCTGGAAGAAAAATTATATCCTCTCTAAAGAACATGCCTCCCCCACCCAGAGCCTGACTTTGTCTATACTCTAAAAATACAGTATCAAATGTTTAATTGTAAAAAAATGATCATCAATGCCAGGAAACATGACAAATGAAAACCAAGACTGCCACCACCCCACACACAGAAAAAACGCCCACAGCTAGTTCAAAAATTGATGTTAAAAGCCACAGATACTAACATAACTGAACAGAATGTTTAAGAAAGCAGAAGCGAAAAGAATTTCATCAAAG
The DNA here is from genome assembly GCF_029289425.2 of Pan paniscus. Classification (NCBI taxonomy): domain Eukaryota; kingdom Metazoa; phylum Chordata; class Mammalia; order Primates; family Hominidae; genus Pan; species Pan paniscus. Next base: position 52,185,553 of record NC_073255.2, read on the forward strand.
AACTGAAGTCCATTAAGAATAATCAAATGATGTTCCCTGCCCTGTGTCCAGGTGTTCTGATTGTTCAATTCCCACCTATGAGTGAGAACATGCAGTGTTTGGTTTTCTGTCCTTGTGATAGTTTGCTCAAAATGATGGTTTCCAGCTTCATCCATGTCCCTACAAAGGACATGAACTCATTCTTTTTTATGGCTGCATAGTATTCCATGGTGTATATGTGCCACATTTTCTTAATCCAGTCTATCATTGATGGAAATTTGGGTTGGTTCCAAGTCTTTGCTGTTGTGAATAGTGCTGCAATAAGCATACGTGTGCATGTGTCTTTATAGCAGCATGATTTATAGTCCTTTGGGTATATACCCAGTAATGGGATCACTGGGTCAATAGTATTTCTAGTTCTAGATCCTTGAGGAATCTCCACACTGTCTTCCACAATGGTTGAACTAGTTTACAGTCCCACCAACAGTGTATAAGTGTTCCTATTTCTCCACATCCTCTCCAGCACCTGTTGTTTCCTGACTTTTTAATGATTGCCATTCTGGGGGCAGGGGGAGGGATAGCATTAAGAGAAATACCTAATGTAAATGACGAGTTAATGGGTGCAGCACACCAACATGGCACATGTATACATATGTAACAAACCTGCACATTGTGCACATGTACCCTAGAACTTAAAGAGTGTGTGTGTGTGTGTGTGTGTGTGTATACATATATATATAGAGAGAGAGAGAAAGAGAGAATAATCAAATGGAAACTCTAGAACTCAAAACAAAATAAATGAAATTAAGCATTCAGTTCATGATTTTATCAGCAGACTAAACACAGCAAAAGAAATTGTGAGTGAACTGGGATAAAAATAGGAAGAAAATATGCAATCTGAAGCATAAAGAGGAACAAGACTGAGAAATATACAAAAGACAGTAAGACATGAGAAATGATTCTTAAAAATTCTAACATACCTATAATTGGAGTCCAAGAAGTGGTGGAGAAATTGAATGAGGCAGAGGCAATATTGGAAAATATACATACTGAGAATTTCCTAAAAGACTCAAGAAATCAAGCCACAAGTTAAAAAACAAAACAAACAAACAAAAAACCTAAGAAGGATAAATAAAAAGAAAATTACACATAAGCACTTAATAGTAAAACTTCTGAAAAATCAAATACAAAGTCTGAAACACAGTGCCTTGTCCATTTTGGGGGAAAGGATGAGACACCAATTTCCGCACTAATGTTTTCAACATTTAATCTTGTTTCCATTATAGAAAAGCCCAGTACTAATGTTCTGTTTGTATGAACATACTGTTAAGACCCTTGGGAATGGTGTGTCTGCTGCACCCAACTGTAAATACCATGACCATCTCAAGGCCAGGCCTGGCAAATGCTCAGTTTGTGTCATGAATACACGTGCAGGTTTCCTGCTATGACTGACCTGTAAATCCTTAGAGCAGATGCAGTTGTGTGACTGACCGCCCCTCCTCCCAGTATGGCCCACAGTAAATGTTCTAAAATAAGTGTTTGCTGAATTTATTATTTCTTTCTATTAAAGCTGGGATAGAAAAACAAAGATGCATGGAGTTTAAAACCATCCCTCTGCACCCTCACTTCTATTCCCAGTACTAAGATGACTTATCTCCATTTGTGTTTGTCCGTATTTCTTTTCCATTAAAAATGTCTTTGCTGGGGCTGGGTGCGGCGGGTCATGCCTGTAATCCCAGCACTTTGGGAGGCGAGGCAGGCAGATCACCTGAGGTCAGAAGTTCAAGACCATCCTAGCCAACATGGTGAAACCCCGTCTCTTCTAAAAATACAAAAATTAGCTGGGTGTGGTGGTGTGTGCCTGTAATCCCAGCTACTCAGGAGGCTAAGGCAAGAGAATCACTTGAACCTGGGAGGCAGAGGTTGCAGTGAGCTGAGATCATGCCACTGCACTCCAGCCTGGGCGAGAGAGCAAAACTCTGTCTCAAAAAATAAAAATAAAAATAAAAAAATAAAATGTCGGGGGGAGGGGGGAGGGATAGCATTAAGAGATATACCTAATGCTAAATGACAAGTTAATGGGTGCAGCACACCAACATGGCACATGTATACATGTGTAACTAACCTGCACGTTGTGCACATGTACCCTAAAACTTAAAGTATAATAATAATAAAATTAAAAAATAAAAATAAAAAATAAAATGTCTTTGCTGGGCACCAGTTTTCCACTAACATGGCCTACACCAGCCGGAGAACGGAGGAGAGAAACAAAAGCGAAACAGGGAGTGCCTGCGTGTCCTGCTTGTGTCAGCCAGATGAGACCATGTGCAAATTACTACTGCATGGAGGAACATGTGAGGTGCAGCTCTTGAGCTGCAGGAGGACCCACAGGGAGACTTGCTTCATCTGGAGGGAGCTTCATCTGAAGGCTTCCTGGAGCAAGTGGCATTTGATGAATGCCATCCTGGAAGGATGGGTGGCATGCATTCTGACAAAACCACCTCATGGGTTCTTTGCTTATTGGGCAGGGGCCACTCCTGCCATTCACTGCTGTGTCCCCAGCACTGGGCTGGCACCTGTAGGAGCTCCATGTCATTCACATTGTGAATTAATGAATGAACTAGCAAAGGCTTAGAGGTTAGAGGGAGAAGTTCAGAGCATGACGTGGAAATACTGCTCAGGGGTCTGGTTCAGAGGAGTAGGTGGACAGTTGGTTGATCAGTTCCTAGGGTCTCATGCCAAGAAGCAGCACAGAACTTTGGAATAAAAAAAAGTTTATTAATCAAGTTTAATATGCCCACCTTATGGTTGGTTGGTTGAGCTCTCAAAGAGTCATATAAGAGAGGAGCACATACCCAGCACAGCATGCAGTACCTGTTTCTATGACTGACATTGCTCTTAGTGGTTCCCACAAAGCCACGGGGGCAATCCCTGGTGCTTCACGTCCCTGTTTACAGAGTCCCCGTGCCTCAAGGCTCTAGAAGACCCCACGCCATGACTCAGAAGCCCTCAATGCACTCCCATGGCGCCTGGGAATTTCACCAAATGAGAAAAGGCTGAAGGAAAATAACATCCACTTTGTTCCTGTTATCACAGTGCTTGTCCCAGAAAACAGCAAGCCCAGCACTTCCCATGAAAGTGGCTTTGTTTATCATTCAATTAGCACCAACTCTGGGGCACTCTGGCTGTGTAGTTCCCTCTGTCAGACCAGTTCCTGACCGGGTGACAGGACTTAACCCTTTATTTGGAGAAGGGGCTGCTCAAAGCATCAGATTCCATGTTTATCCCAAGGACTTCAGCACAGGGAGACTTGGGCTTCCTGGGCCATTTCTCCTGAAGGTCCTTGGTCTTTGCCTGTGCTCAGAGATGCAAGTCGGCTAACAGAGTGCCACACAGCTCAATGCCACAGCAATTAATCCACTTATTAGATGGGCCTTGGCATTCCCAGATAAGTTGGGTGAGCGTCACATCTTCAGGTCAGTGCAGTCACTTCCAGTGACTGGGACTGCAGACAGCAAGGAGGATGCTGACAGCAGCTACACTTTACATAGAACCTACACCCTGCAGGCGCTGTGCTTGGCACCTACCATCTCCACTTCCCTTAGGTCTGCACAGCTCCTCGAGATGTGCCCATGCTTAACGGAAGAGGAGAGCGAGGCAGCGGGAGCCTGGGTCCCTTTCTAAGTGCTCCTCTGCACTGTCCCTGCTGGGCATCTAGCAAGCACAGAACAGGAGCCGGCAGGGCTGGGGCAAGTGCACCAAAAATCGTATAGTCAAATGCACCAGTCAAGTGAGGATGATCTACCTACTGCAAACCCTTTTGCATGAGTTCACTTCATTTCTAGAAATGTGGCTCACCATAAGAACAGGCAGAATTGTTGTTGTTGCTTAACTTGTACATTTGATGTTCACGGTTAAACTACCATGAACATTTTTAGCAATGTTAAAAATGAGGACAGGACGTGGGCTGAGCTCCTTGTTGTGGGGCGATCAGGTGCCTATATCCTCAGCTCTGCACCTAGAAGAGCCCAGGAGATGGCCCGGGGTGGGGATGACTGGGGTGAGGAGCAGATGGGATTTGCACCGTCTTGGACAGGGGCATCTGCGGAGGCATTAACCCCGCTGCTCTCTCCAGAGCCCTGCGCCTGTGGCAGCCTGTCTCTCTGCTTCAGAGGTAGAGACATAAGGGCACCACAGTGAGCATAATGGTCCCTCAAAGCAACTACATGGAGGGTTTTCCGGTGCAGGCCAACTTCTACTAAGGCAAAAGCCGCCTTCCTGAGGCCATGCACCCCTTCCCTATGAAGATGTGTTTCCATAACGTGGGAGGCTCCAGAGGCCACACAGGGATGCTGTTTAGACCGTGGGCACGCCAGCACAGCCCTGCCAGCCACAGCCGATCTTGGGCCCTGAACAGACGCTCCTTTTAGTTCCAGCATCCTGCTGGCTCGGCCTCCTTCTGCCCCTTATTCCCACAATATTCTCACATTTTCCCTTTGCTGCTCAGACCCAGAGCAGGAGGCATAATACCGTTAGTGTGTGGAAACAACACTCATCTCACTTTCTGGTATTCTGCCTAAGCAGCTGGTGTCCCTGGTGCCCTGCGGGGGTGAGGCGGCCGGGAAGGCCGCTGCTGTGGGGCAGCCCCCCGGGACCGGGCTAGAACTTGGGAGGCGTGTGCCCGTCCTTCTGGGACTTCAGGAATGTCTATGCTCCTCTCCTCTCGGCTTCCACCTCCTTCATTTCCTTTACCCAGAACAAGGGTGACAGAGGGTCACGGGCCCTTTTCCAAATGATCTATTTTTATGCTCTCATCCAGGCTTCTGTGGGAAGCTGGATACCACTCATTCTCCAGCGGCCACTATTTACATGACATATAAGTTAACAGGAAGAGGAGAAACCCACGGGGCTCAGGCAGGGCCACTGGCTCGCTCTTCGGAAGCCTTAGAGCCTGGCCAAAACCTGCAACCTAAATGTGTAAGGAGTTGTCAGACATATTAAACATTCATGAGGGATCCAAACATCAAAGTTCATCCTCAGGGTGTGACTCTTATCATAGATGCAGGAACCATAACTTACTTAGCAAAAAATCAGGACATGTGACATTAAAAACAAAATCAGCATTTTCCTGTGTTTCCAATTTCCCATGTTCCTGATAAGGCATAAAAATTATTCACTCATACATCAATTAGTAACTACAAATCGCCTCTGAATGTTTTATATCACCTTTAATGAAAAATAAAATAAATTTAGCTGAGGTCAATATTATAGTCTCCTATCCAAGTGAAGAAACTTGAGTTTTGTTAACTACCTACAAATACAGTCTCAATCTTTGGCCCATAAATACACAGTCATATTCACAATAAACTTTCAGAAGTAAGTGAGAATATCCACCTAACTAACTATTTCTCTCTCTCTCTCTCTCTCCATTCTTTCCTCCCTCCTAGTCACATCCCGGGATTATTATGCAGTTAAATAGGAAGTATCTTTTTCCATTATTTGAGAGAGTTCTAAAAAAATGGAACATCAAATCTCTCGTATCCTTCTTCCATTACATTTCTAGGTGGGGAATTGGGGCTGCTGCAGAGAGACAGCTCAGATCTCCAAGTTCTAGCCTGAGCTCTTCTGCCATAAACCACGGGGTGTTGGGCACATTGCCAACTCCTGGGGCCTTCAGGATTTTCATTTACAGACTCACTTCAATTGGGATCAGATTAGATGATTTCTGGTTTATTTAGCTAGGAATTTTTAAATTCTAATTTAGAAAAGCAAGACTTTGTATTGGAGTTTCCTCAGTAGTGATTAGTTTTATTTTTTTGTTTGTTTTTGTTTTTGTTTTTTTAAAGTCCTTATCTTCACTTTGGGAGGCCGAGGCAGGCAGATCACTTGAGATCAGGAGTTTGAGACCAGCCTGGCCAACATTGTGAAACACCGTCTCTATTCAAAATACAAAAGTTAGCCAGAAATCACTTGAACCCGGGAGGTGGAGGTTGCAGTGAGCCGAGATCGTGCCACTGCACTCCAGCCTGGGCAACAGAGCGAGACTCCATCTCAAAAAAAAAAAAAAAAAAGTCATTATCCTATAATTCTTTTGTTATTTGTCTATGAACAATCAGGCCATGTAACCAACCTTCTTGAAAGCAAAGAGAAAATGGCAGGCAGCCAGATATAATGAGAATTAATTAGTGACAACCCCAACACTGGAAAAGCATTTTCATGGTTTCTGATGAGAATCAAAGTCCTACAGATACAAACAAACAAACAAAAATGATGAAAAACCCACAAATGGATAAATAAATACTTTCTTGGTGTTGAATCTTTTCTTTTTAAAATCCTGATGTCAACATAATACAAATAATATGAAATTTGTTCTACAGCTTAAGGTCAACTGATTTCAGCAAATATGAGAAATGCTCTCAAAAGGATAAATTGTTTCTGTCTTTTTAAAGGAAGCAAGGTTCTTATTCCCCCAGTGAAGCCAGAATCGCTCCAGCCAGGGCTGAAATGGGAATCCTGTCCACCAAAAGCCGGGTGACCCTTTTATGACATTCTCATCGCAATTGGAATTATCCCCTTCAAAAGAGACCACGCCACAGTCTTCCTTTTAAGCAATAATACAAAAGGAAGTAGAAAATGTAGATGCAATAGTTCATTACAGTTGGAGCCCTATTTTCTCTTATTCTTTGAAGATGTCCCATTTATATTCAAGGTTTTGATCAGACTGGAAAGAAAACACATTTACCAATTTAGTTGGTGTTGTGTAGAGAATTCTAATGTTGAAACAGTGAAAACAGCATTTTTCTTCATAGTGAGTGTTTCCAAAGCAGTTTTTACACTTGGGATGCACTAAGTGAGGCCAGTTCCTCCAGGGACTCACATAGTCCCTTAGCAACCTACAAGGGATGAGAGTTGTAAAAAAATGTGCTTTGGTTTGAGTTCTCAAGAAAACAAATGACTTCCTTCCTTCTAGACTTTAAAGAAAGATGACACTGAAGTGGAGCTACTGAGGCTGCCTAGAGACCACATCAAGCCTGCAGACAGAGCCAACACACAGCTGAGAAGATCAGGGTCTAGGGAGTCACTGGAAATAAATGTGTGAGAGAGACAGAGAGAGAGACCCACCCGCTGAGTGGCCAAGGAGTCCTCATGAAGCCAAATCTGAGGCCACAGCCACCCACAGCTGCTCAGTGAGTTTCGTTATTTTTCTCAAATTGTGATAAGATATACATAACAAAATTTACCATCTTAGCCATTTTTAAGTGTACAGTGCTGTAGCATCAAGTACATTCACTTTTTCGTACACCAACTATCTCTAGAACTTTATAATCTTACAAAACTATAACTCTGTCCCCATTGAAATAATTTCCTATCCTCCACCCCAGTCCCCACCATCCCACTTTCTGTATGTATGAATTCAATGACTCTAGGGACCTCATGTAAGTGGAATCATACAGAATTTGTCTTCTTGTGACTGACTTCACTGAACACAATGTCCCTGAAGTTCTTCCATGTTGTAGTGCGTGTCAGAACGTCCTTCCTTTTTAAGGCTGAGTAATATTCCACTGCATGCATAGATCACATTTTGTTTATCCATTCAGCTGTCCCTGGACACTCTATAGCTTTCACCCTTTGACTTTGCGAACAGTTACGTTTTCTCCTCTCTTGTTCCTTTAGCCAGTTTGAGTTGGGACTGGTTACTTGCAACAGGAAACAGACTCAGTGACACAATGTCCTTGCCTCAAAGCTGCTTCCAGTCCAGTGGGAGTGCAGACAGACAGGAATGCACCAGCACAGGGCAGTCAGGCCAGGGTGAGGGTATGCAAAGCAGCACCAGAAAAGAAAAGAGCCATCTGACCCTCCTCAGGGAAGCTTTCCTTATGCTGAGCCAAAACAAAACAAAAACAAAAACCCACAAACAGAGGAAGTATTGCCCTTCACAAGCAGAGAGAGAACCTGCATAAGAGGCTTTGAGAGCCCTGGGCTGATTATCATGATGGAGAATGGAGGTTACCATAATGTATACACCACGTCCACACAGGAGTGGACAGCGGTCAGAGAAAGCTTCAGGCAGCTCAAGATGATACCGGCGAGGGTCTATGCCAATGAAGAGGTTGTACCTAAGATGCTTGGTTCCAAGTCTTTAGTCCGCAGAATAATTCCAGTCTCATAACTGGACTGGTCCACAGGACAGGAAGTCTTGATGTTTTCTGTTTTCAGGCAGAATTCCCAGAGAATCTGGCTTTCCTTTAGAAACGGCACATGGGACACAGATGACATGTGCTGAACTTTGCCACAGCCCTTCTATGGAAAGGTCACTTTAGCCTGGTGGCTCGACAGCTGAGGCCCCGAGGAGTCCTGGTCCAGGATCATCATTTTGTCCTACAACCACTGTCTGAGTCCATGTGCACTGCTATATAGGAACAACCAAGGCTGGGCAATTTATTTTAAAAAGAGGTTTATTTGGCTCACGGTTCTGAAGGCTGTAGAAAAAGCATCTGCACCTGGTGAGGGCCTCAGGAAGCTTCCATTGATGTGCACTCTGCACACCCTCACCCTGGCCTAACCACCCCATGCCAGTGCATTCCTGTCTACCTCCACTCCCACTGGACTTGTGAAAGGAAGCTGGCATCACATGGTGAGAGGAAGGCGAGAGAGAGAGAGTGAGAGAGTGATAGAGAGAGAGACAGAGAGAGAGAGGAGGGGAGGTGCCAGGCTCTTTTTGACAACCAGTTCTCGTGTGAACTAACAGTGAGAACTCACTCGTTACCATGAGGACAGCACCAAGCTCTTCATGAAGTATCTGCCCCCATGGAGGGGACAAATATCCAAACTGTATCAATGACTACACCATGGAAGTCTAAATCACATAAGGCCCAGGGGGAGAAACCTCCCCTGTAATCTCAGAAGTCTCTTACAATGACTTGAAAACCTTATTCTATGTGGCAGATTTCAATGGACCTGAATAGAATCAAAGACACCCTTAAAGGACCTGCCTCTCTAAGAACCCCTGTGGCACTCGGGGCATCTGCATACCTTATGCCCACCAGCCCATGTGCCAGGGACCACAGGCAGCTAATGGGGGTTTCTCATGTAGTTTCAGAAACTGGAAGACTGCTGCTTTTGAGAGAATATCACTGGTCAGACTCTAACCAGGTCTCTATCCAGGCGTTGCCATCTTCACCCAGTATTTCTAAAGCGTCCTGTGAGCAATGAGGAATGCAACACTGGGAATCCTCTGTTAGGTAAGAATTCGAAACCTCAGCTTCACTTAAACCCTTCACTCAGTTAACAAAAAGATGTATTCTCATTGCAGTAAATATAAACAGAGACTCAGAATGCATTTTATCTTTGTTCAGAAAACATAAGTTATCTTCATAAATTATCACTATTTTACTAATAGTGACTATCTGTGCGGTGCTCAGTGGGCTTACTTGACCCTCAGAACAACTCCTAAAGGTGTGCACTCTCGTCCATCTACACCTGTGAGGTGGCCGAGGCTTCAGCACTTCCCCTCACCTGCACCTGGAGGGAAACACAAGCATCGCCCAGCTGGAGCAGGACTCAAACATGATTCTTGGTTTCCCACCTCTAGCTCATTAGCACGAACCTCATTCCTTTTCACTCTGTCCACAGCTCTGTGAGTTAAGAGGAATCCTGGTATTCCACAAATTGGGAGTATTAGTCAGCTTGGGCTGCTATAAAAAATACCACACAGTGACTGAAGCAACAGAAATGTATCCCCTCCCAGTCTAGCAGCTGGAAGTCCAAGATCAAGGCATTGGCAGGACTGGTTTCTCCCGAGGCTTCTCTCCGCGGTGCACAGATGGACATCTTCTCCCTGTGTCCTCACATGGTCTTCCCTCTGTGTGTCTGTGTCCTGATCGCCCCCTTCTACAGGGACACAAGTCATGTTGGATGAGGGCTCACCCTAAGGGACCCACTTTCACCAGTCACCACTGTAAAGGCCATTCCTCCAAACACTCACATCCTGGGGTTCGGGTTAAGGCATCATTCAACATAGGAATGTGCAGGGGGTGGAGGGAGTCACAATTCAGCCTAACACGAGGTGTGTGGTTTGGGGAGATGCAGCCCCTCTATAAATGGCAGGAGAGTGACATAGGCCCTACTTCAGAGTTCTCAGGGAATCTGCCAAGTTAAGGCATGAAAGGTGTTTACAGCAGGGCCTGGCCCCTGGCAAGCACTCGAAAGATCCATCGCGACGAGGAAGAAACGAAAACTGACATGAGGCATGTGGCTTTTGAGGAGACCACACAGACTTTCTAATGTGTCCCTTCCGACTCTTGGAGCATGGGAATTCTGAACAGCCTGAGGCAGGACTCCAGGAGGAGCCAATTGTGCCAGAAAATCTGCATCTCATGGGGCCCTGAGCCAGCCCGAGGAGGTAGATGATGCGGCTTCACCCGCCTTCCTTCTTGGTCCCGATTCTCCTCTCTTTGTGTTTTTGTTTCACTAAGGTTTCCGATTCATACCATGCCTAATGGGTAGGCTACTCACTTTGCTGATGCAAGGGTCTCATTCTCAACCCACTGGTTTTCGGTGGTGCCATTCTCCTTCAGGCTGGCTCTATGTTCTTCATGGGCAGCGTCTCCACGGTCATGCACCATGCCACTGGCTTCTGGACCCCGAAGGTGCTATGGAGCCCAGCTCCATTCCACTGAGTCCAAAACTCACGAATACAGAGGCCACCAGCGCTGTTGAAATGCCAGCAGGGTGTGTCGGCATTTGGAGGGCCTTCCAGCAAAGCTTTGAACATGCTAAAATTGCTCCAATATAACAAGTGATGTTCCAATTAATAAGATAATTTACAGCAATCCACAGTCTCTGCCACAGGTGGTTCTCTCTCCAAGAGGGCTGTCCTGGGACAGAACTGGACAATGCTTGAAGCTCTCATCTGTCCCTCTGCCCATAATTACTCCTGTCTCATAGGAAATAAATTTAAGAAATAACCATTTTGCTCTGAGGGGAAGGAGGGAACACTTGGGAGTTCAGAAAGACCTTCGCTCAAATAGACCAAATTGTCCTGATTTTACTCTACATTGTTTTCTTCCCCCAAAGACCAGCCACTTAGAATGCACAACACAATATAAAAGACCTCCTTGTCTACAGCACTCAAGCCTCTCTCTAACCAGCAGTTCAGGGAGGGGGACCCACTGCTGAAGCTTCCCTCCTGCCCATCATCCACCAAGGTTTTCCTGATGATGAACATTCACTGAGGACTTCCCGACCCTCCCAGCTGTCCTGGAAGGAGAAGTCTCACTGGCATTCTACAAAAAGATTAAAGGCTAAAGAACTGTAAAAGCATCAAGCATCCCTCAGAACTGGTCCCTCAGCCCCAGGACCAGGGTCTGGGTACATTACATAGCCTTGACCTATAGAAGGAAGCTGATGCAACAGCAAAACCACAAACCAATGGGAAAGCACATGAGAATGAAGTAGAACGGGCAAAAAAAAAAAAAAAAAAAAAGCAAAGGCCAGGTGCAGTGGCTCACGCCTGTAATCCCAACATTTGGGAGACTGACGCAGGCGGATCACGAGGTCAGGAATTCAAGACCAGCCTGACCAACATGGTGAAACCCCGTCTCTACTAAAAATACAAAAATTAGCCGGGCGTGGTGGTTCATGCCTGTAATCCCAGCTACTCAGGAGGATGAAGCAGGAGAATCGCTTGAACCCGGGAGGCGGAGGTTGCAGTGAGCCAAGATCGCGCCACTGCACTCTAGCCTGGGTGACAGAGTGAGACTCCGTATCAAACAAACAAACAAACACACACACACACACACACAATCAAAAAAACAACCCAGGGAAATGAAAATTAACAAACATACCCTAGGAATGGAATGTTATGATTAGAAAAAGAAAAAAGAAAATGGTTTGTGAAAGGCTGTATATGACGAACATAAAACTGAGGGGAGTGCCTAAATATTCTAAGTTGCTGATAATATTTACCATGAGTCGAGTGCAGTGCTCAAGCTGGAAGGACTGGAGACCCCGCAGAATCACAGAAGCCCTACCCGGGGCACGAAGCCCTCTAAAGCCCTCAAGAGCAGCCTGCCTCCACTCCCTGATTCCCTCTTACGGAGGCCCTCGGTGGCCACGGACCCTGCTCTATCTGGCACATGGCCAGTAGCACACTGCTGGAACCGTGTCAGAGGTGAGGCTGTGTCTCATTCACTGTCACATCACCAGGGCTTCCTACATAGGAGGCCAGCAGGGAGGGGTCCCCTGCTGAGGATTCATTGCGTGGTAGGCACCCCGTCTCCAGCCCACCTGCAGCTCTGCACACCCTGGGCCGACCATGCAGCCAGTCTAGGGCTGGAGGTACCGCTCCTCGAGGCCTCATGTGCCCAGTCCCCAGTTGCTTTTTCTCACGGAGCCACATTTCTGAAATCTGTGCATACCTTTTCACCCACAGTGCATCCTGTTTTACCTGGCACTGTTTTCCCTATCTTAGTGTCATATAAAATGACAGCTTTTCTGAGAATCCACCTATCTTCGAATCTTCAAAAGAAACCCAAACCAAAGAGGCCAGAAAGAAGTGGCACATGCTTCCGGTACTGAAAGAAAAGAACTGTCAACTGTGAATTCTATATCCTGCAGAAATACCATTCAGGAATGGAGGAAAAATAAAGAAATCCAGAGATGAAGGAAAATGAAGAGATTTTGTTGTTTGCAAATGTCCCAGTAGGGAATGGCCAAAGGAAATTTTCTAAACAGAATGAAATCATAAGATTTGGAACTTCCAAAAGGAAAGAAGAATGTTCAAATGAGTCAAAGTAAGGGTAAATATTACAGTCCATTCTTCTCATGAGTTTCTTAAGTCACTTTTGATAGTTGGAGCAACAAGCAGACATCATCACATGTGGTACTCACCATAAACGGATAAGATACTTCCAACAATTGTACTTTAAAAATGGGGAGGGTGAAGAAACTTAAATTGAAGTAAGATTTCTATGCTACGCTCCAAGTGATAAAATAATACAAGTAGCCATAAATAATGACAAGTTATGTATATACCAAGAGCAAGGACTAAAAAAACTACAGGGAGGGAAATACTCAAAAATACTATCAATAAATAAAGACAGAGTTTCCCCAAAATGATAAATAAATCCACAGTAAGGCAGGAAAAGAGAAACAGAAGAGCAGAAGACAGGAAGGAAAAAATCCGGGAAAACGTATGCACCCGGATTTTCTACTAAGAATTTATTTGACATTGACATCCTTGGTCCATCTGGAACTGATGTTGGCATGTGTTATAAAAGGGATCCATTAACCTTTTCTACCTGGCAAACCTCAGCTCTATTTATGAGGCAGCTCCTCTTTCCCCTCCTGACCTGGCTGCCTGTTTTGTCTGGCACCAAAGTTCCAAGTATGTGCTGGTCTGTTCTGCACTTTCATCTGTTTGTTGGTCAATTTATCTGTCCTTGTACCAGCTCATGTTTACCGAATTTTCTATCTTTGTGGTAAGTCCTCATTTCTAGTAGTTGTATACTGGCTACTGAGAATTTTTACTTTATTATATAAATTTTGAATCAGCTTATCAAGTTCCACAAAATAATCTGCCGGCACTCTGACTGGAATTAAATTAAGTACACAGATGAAATTGGGAGGGTCCAACATGTTTGTGACATTGTCTTCCTATCCACAAACATGGCTTTCTCTCCATTTATTTTTATCTTTTTAAATGTCTCTTAACAGGGTTAGGCACGGTGGCTCACGCCTGTAATCCCAGCACTTTAGGAGGCGGAGGCAGGCAGACCGCTTGAGGTCAGGAGTTTGAGACCAGCCTAGCCAACATGGTGAAACCCCATCTCTACTAAAAAAGACAAAAATTAGCCGTGTGTGGTGATGCACATCTGTAGTCCCAGCTACTCAGGAGGCTGAGGCCAGAGAATCACTTGAACCTGGGAGGCGAAGGTTGCAGTGAGCCAAGATCATGCCACTGCACTCTGGCTTGGGCAACAAAGTGAGACTCCATCTAAATAAATGAATAAATATTTTTTTAAAATCTCTTAATAAAAACTTTGAAAATTTTTGAAAAACTTTGAAAAATTTCCCTGTTAAGAAAAAAATAGTGACTTTTTAAATAGTCTGCGCATAACTGTATAATTCCTGTATCCCTTCAATTGTCACCATGATATCCTTGACTTGATTTCCTCCAGTCAAGTGCAGCATGAGCTACAAAGGAAACTGGGACTTTTCTCGTGATGATAAGTCTAGTAGGCAGCAGAAGTGATGGGACCACTGGGAAAACTATCAAGGGAAACCAGACTTGGAGGAGTCAGCTTGGAAGCATGATGGACCGTGTGGTTTTGTGTATCCATTACTCCCATCAATAGATGCACAAAGAGGGGTTCCCAAGACCCACATCTTCCAGAAGCAAGCCTTGTCTTTGGTACCATTTCCTTCTTACCTCCACAGAGCAGTAAATGAGTTCCATAGCATTCTAGAAGCTTTTCTATCTGTACTTGGTCACTCAAGAAAGCCAGGCATCCCACTGGTGACCCTGGTCCTCCTGCCAGCTGAGCCCTCATTCCTCTCTCTTCCACTCCACGTTTGTAAAACCCTGTTTAACTTTAATTTACCTGGGTGACCTGGTACCCACCTGCCTTCTCCACCCAGCTATCCATTCTACCTGAGGCTAATCAAGAATCATATGTCCACAGAGAACACTGCTCAAGGAAGGCCACAGGCCACCCTGCTATCTCGTGGTGGAACTAGAAGTTGACATTCCAGTGATTTCTTAGTCCTGTGTTCTTAGGTTGTCTCCTGGCAAAATCACAGTGAGCAATGGGACGGAGCAAGAAGGCAGAGTGTGCTGTGTGACGGGGACCTTCTGGTCCCTTGACTCTTACTGTAAACTCATTCTGTTTACAGTCCCTCCTGATAGGAGGGAGAGGCCACCTGTCTCAGGTGAGCCTAATGTAAACAAAATGGGCATGGTATTCTCATCAGACCACAGGACTTCGAGCCATCCCAGACCTGTGTCTGACAGCAGTAAGACCACCTTCCATGCATCACACCCACCAGGCTTCCTGTCCTGATCCTACATCAACTAGGCAGCTTGACTGCCTTGGATGTTATTTTTTTTAAAGACAGGGAAGTGGAAACAGAAGGGTAGAGGAGAGAAGGTCAAAGTGGGCAGCAGTTAGAACTATGTTGACGCATGGTCCTGGCTGCAAACTGCCTTTTTAGAACCATGCGGATTATCATATCCCAGCTCCAACCACGGGAGCTTTCACTGTGCTTTTGGAGAAATGTTGCCATCAGTACAGGTGCCGATCTGAATGTCAACAGCTTTTAAATCACACAGCTCTTGGGACTGTTGTAAAATCCTGTTTATATGACACATATCAACTTTTCATATAAAGAAAGTAAAATGGAAATCAGAATTACAGCTCGCTTTCTCTGAGTGCCTACTATACACCAGGCACTCTGCTAACCCACACATAGGTGTTATCTGATTTAATCCTCATACAAACATTTCCACATGCAAATCATCTTATGGATGAGGAAACAGATTCTGAAAAGTGAGGTTAAGCAGCTTATTCAAAGGAAGCCAACTCATCTCTTGGACTCAGAAAACTATGTTCTTTCCACAAGACATCCCTGCCTCCCACCAGCAGGGTCTGAGTCAGAACGCAGAATGTAATACAATTACTCCGCCCCTACAGGAGGACAAGGAACCTTCTGCACAGGTTTGCCCTGGGGATTAGGAAGGCACAGGTACTCTGGGAGCAACTTAGAGCCCTGTCACTGAGGTTCCCCCTTAGAGCGCAGGAAGCCCCAGCAGAAGACAGCACCAGGCTCCCCACGGGCCACCATGGCTACAGGCTGGCCAAGGGAGAAAATCACCCCTCTCTCGAAATAGGTGGACCAAAATTCTTTTAATCTCACCTCCAAAGTCAGAAAACTATGTCTGTCCTAACCAGACAATCTCTAATACACTGACATGCATATGGAATTCATGAAAAATTACTAATGTATATAAAATACATTAAAAGGACAGGAAACTTTTGAAAAGATAGCATCTTCCATCAGCTGGAGAGCAATCCATCAATCCTGGAAGGGATACTGGGCAAGACTTTCAGCCTGGGAAGGAGAAGCTGGACCTTGAGCCACTTGGGCTTGTCTTAGAGCGGCTGCAGTGCTCGCTTCACAATAAAGAGCTCTGGGTTTTCCCCTCGCTCCTTCTTAATCTTCCCCATCCTTCCAGCTGGAATACACACACACACGCTGTGTCGGCTGCAGGGCCAGCAGAATCACAGGCCAGCCACGCGGAGGAGGGAGCAGATGCCCAGGAGGCCCACCCTGGGCCCAGGCGCCAGCCCTGCCCGTGCCACCCCCAGTGCCTGGCTGACTCTCCCAGGGTCCCACAGAGCCCCAGCCCCAGTTCAGACATTTGGGAGGGAAGGGACAGTGAAGAAACAAAGCCCCTAGGTCCAGAAGCTCTGTTAACATAATCTGAGCAGGTTCTTTCAGTGAATGCATGGGTTTTTGTTTTTGTTTTTTCCAATGACATGAACTCATTTAGAAATACTCTCTTTGCTTGCTTCAACCACAGAAGAGACAACAGTAAATCTCATTTTAGAACCCAGCACCTGATCCTAACGCTTGCTTTCGGCATTTAGTAGAAACAACTGTGCTGGGTGCTCAGAAGTGCAGCCTTCTGGTCCTCTGAAGGTCCTGCTGCCCGCTGCCCGGGATCCCTCAAGGGCCCTGGAACTGGGGTGGGGGCGGTGACAGCCCTGGAATGGGGCAGGCTCGCTTTATCAGTTTCAGTAAAGGAATGCACTGTGCTAGGAAGCAGTCCTGTTCCAGAAAAGCTGCACATCTGTAAACCAGGCTTTTGTTAGCCCTGAGTGAATCTCAGCAAAGACAAAGCATGACTTTCTTCTGGAAGGACTAGCCCTCCAGGCTCAAGGGCTGGGGCGTTTTGTCCCAAAGCCTTGGCGACTTGAGAACTGTCATCAAGTGACAAGGGGACTCTTGGAACAATCAGCCCTCCTCCCAAGTCCTGCCTAGGATTCCTGGCCCAGTGACCTCTGCACCCCACCTCATACCCCTCCCCACCCCCCTCCACTGGAGCCCAGGAGATCAAGTTTCAGCAAGGGCAACTGGATCCGGGCCAGAGGCGCCAGGAGCACAGAAGACACCAGGCGTGTAGGGACTGAGCAGGAAGAAGCAATGAGTTCCAATGTACAGCTTACCTGACACCCAGGACCCTGGTCAGTCCATGGAAGGGCCTGGGAGGATGTGGGCCAGACAGAGGGAACTCCTTGGGCTGTGTCCCCAGCAGCCCTACGTGGTGAGCAGAGTCCCGAGTCCCTGTCCCAGCGGTGGCGTCCCCCACCCACCCAGGCAGGGCTCTGTGTTCCGGCCTGTCCCGAGGGAGTCGTGCAGGGGGCGGGGCGGCCACCTCCAAAGAGGCCCATTCAGAGGGCGGCCGGGAGAGCTCAGGCCCGGGAAAGAATCCCGGGATTGTTGAGCTGCTGCTGGCTGTCGCGGGCGGCCTGCCCAGTCAGTGCCTCCAGACGGCCCTGGCCCCGCCTTGCTCACTGCTGCGGTTTGCTTCCTTTTCATTTCTTTTCACTTTTCCCTCCCCCAACTTTAATTTCTTGCAACCTCCCTGCTGAAACCCAACCAGGCTTAGTTTCAGCCTCAGGCCAGCCATCACCCAAGGCACAAGCGGCAGGACCCGCCCACCATGCCCCCAAACCTGCCCCTCCAAAATCAAACCCCCATTCCCCTGGGACCCCACACTCACAGCAGAGAGAGGCTTCCAGCAACTAGCCAGAGAGGAAGTGGAAGCCTGAACAGTCTCCAACAACAAGGATGTCCCTAGTCAGTCCTCTGCCCCCCACCCCGGCAGGAGCCTACACCCGTGTCCCTTTCCTCTGGATGGGGCCATCTGCCTCTCATCTGGCCTGGCCACCAGCCTGGAAGCCTTTCACTCCTCAAGGCAGCCCAGGGGACCTTCCAATGCAAATCCCACCCTGTCACTGCACTGCTCAAACCCTGCAGGTTTTCTTCCGGGCCCCAATGGGCTATAACATCCTGCCCAAACCCTGTCCTAGAGCCTGATTCTGGATCCCTCAGCCTGTTCTGCCTGGCTGGCACCTACTGTAGGCTGTTGGCAGCCTCTACGCACTGTGTCCCCTTTCTTCCATGTTCTTTGCTCATATGCTTCTCTCATCTAAAAGGCCAAACTCCTAAGCCAACTGCTGAAAAACTCCTATACATTCTACAAAGCCCTTTTCAAGTGACCCCACATTTTTTTCAGCATTTGGAACACTATCTCCCTCAGTCAAGTCAAAGTACTCTGTTCCCGTGACCCGAAATCTGACTATAACCCAGTCCACATGGCAGAACATAGGGGCCTGTCATGTGTCTGGGCGTTAGAGACACGGTACATTACTCAGGGTTTTCACAAGGGGAAGCACAGAACAGACACTCACTCCTGGCTTCTCTTGTCTCTTGTGTCTGGCAAAATCCCACTCCCTCTTCAAATGCTGGTGTGTCACCCCTTCCCCTAGAAAGCTCTCCCTGGAAGAGCAGGTCCCCGTTCCTCCTGGACTGCCTCCTTTCTTACAGCCCCTGTGCACGTCTGTGCTTCCAGCACAGCTTGCTGCCCAGCCTGAGCCGAGCCATTGGCCGGTCCAGCCCCTGCACGACCCTGGCACACTCATCAACCTGTGAAGAGTGGGCAGGTCAATGTCCTACCCCAAGAGGGACACGGCTTGCCTGGGACCCTCGGGGCCACCGCTCCGCACATGGGCCAGGAAGATCCCTGGGACCCTCCTCCCAAAGGTCTGAGTAGGCATTTCCTCCCTGGTTGTTTATGTGTTGCAGAGCAGCAGCTCCTGCAAATGATGCTGTCGGAAATGCCTGACCACGGACAGAGCAGGCTCAGCGGAAGCGGATGGACTGGCCTTTCCCGTGCCTGTCACTCCCCAAGCAGAGAGGAAGGCGGCACAGGGCGGCACCAGCATGGGGCAGCCAGGCCCAGGAAGGGTAACTGTGACCAGGATGGCACTCCCAAGGGTGGGTCCCGTTCCCTCCGTGGAACTGTGGGCTCAGTGACTCGGAGCAAACCCACAGGGATGGGCAGCAGGGAGGAGGCAGGGCATGCTGCTTCTGTGCCCGTGTCACAGCCATGACTGGGACAATCCTGAGTGTGAATCTACAGATTTAAGCATCTTCTGGAGATCTGTTTATCTTTCCTCTCTTGCTTCTTTCTCCTCAGCTGCAGTGCCAGGGACTAAAGTGATTTCAAAGGTGGGCTCCAGGTGGCAGCAAGTCCGCTGAGGAAAAAACATTTAAAAATTCTTCCCGGACAGTCTGCTTCCCCCACCCAAACACCCAGAGATCCCCGGGGAGGACAGGACCTGGACTGTCCACACGTTGACTCTGCTACAGCCAGGACCACCCACTGCACCTTAGCAAAATCAAGCAGGGGTGCAAATCAGACACCTGGAAGAGGACAGCCCACCCCACCAGCCGGCAATGTCAGGTCTCCTCTCAGAAACACAGGTGCTGGTCTCACGCAGCTCCCACTCTGCGGGCTCAGGCCCTTTGCAGGCATGATGTACTCAGCTCCCTGGAGCTGAGAGACTGTCTCTCTCCTTCCACTTACCCATCAGAAAACAAAACAAACTTTTATCCAGATCCTTCTCTGTGTTAGATGCCAGGAGTGTGATGAAGACTCTGCTCTGGAAATGTCCTGAGGCTGAGGGAGGGAGGGTGACACCAAATCCCAACCCAGGTCCCACTGGGAAGTCACATCCTTCAAATGCAGGTGAGAGCGAGGCAGCAGAAACAAAAGGATGGAGGGAAGGTGAAGCAGGGAGGGAGAGGAGGAACAGAGGGAGAGAAGGGGCAACAGGAGTTTCCCTTTCGGAGGAAGACACAAGCAGACTTGGTTGCCAGAGGGAGGTGAGAAAAGGGGCAGTAAACCAATGAGAAGGGAGGAGCTGGGGCGCCCAGAGAAGACACACGGGAAGGGATGAGCAAGTTTAAAGGTCTCGCAGCCTCCATAGGGGGCACGTCCTTCCTGAGACACGACCTGATCAGCTGGATGGAATTCTCCCTTAACACCCTCCCACCAGCCCGCACTGCCTGTCCACCAGCCTCACGGGTCCTACAGGGGCTGCATCCCATCACCTCCCACATCTCTGTCCCACTGGACTCGGGCGAACCTTATGTGTGCACACAATAAGAGGAACCCTGGACCAGCCCTACTCCCAGCGATCAGGTGATCTGCAGGTACCTTTGAGGACTGGGCACATGACCTAGCAAAGGAACTTCGGATGCTTTATGTGAAAGCTGCTTCAAAGACGGTGCCACTCCTGCAAACTGTGAGTCTCTCTACTACATGCAAGGCAGTTCTCGAAGTCCTGGGAAGGATAGTCAGGGTGACCCACAGGTTCTGTTTTCAGCAACAGGCTCTGCCCCAATAAAACAAAACTAAGAGGGATACTAGAATGCCTCCGAGGGACCAGGCACTGCAGACTGAGATCCTCAGCTTTATTCGAATGTACTTGTTTGTTCCTGAGAATTACGTGTTGGCCAGCACCCCAGGGCGAGCTCTACTCTGGGGTTCTTGAGACTCAAGTAGAGTGCTCACTTGGGCGTTGCGGAGAAGGAATTAAAAACAAACACAAAACACAAACCCTCCACAACCTCAGCGACACTGGGACTTCACAGTAACCCAATCTCATGCTCCTCTGGAAAAATCAAATTCCAATGAGCTGCTCACACCATCCCTCTGCCAGGTGACACACGGAGACCTGACCTCTGACGCCCATCGCACACTTGGTTGGCCCTGAAGCATCAGAAAAGTTTACTTTCATTCCAAACGATGGAATTCTCACTTGCCTGGCTTTCAGGATTTTTTGTAAACTTGTTCATTTGCTCTTTCTCTACATGTGAGCATATATAAGTGCATGGCCTGTAAGAAGCGCTCAGAAAGTGGCAAATGCCTCAATCTAGGCAGAGCCATAAATACCTGCACACATAACACACATATGTACCATATAACGTGTCTACATATGTGTGTCACTAAAATGTGATAGAATTTAAACAGACAACAAGGTGGTTCCTGGCCTAAGTAGGACGGCCTGGCCAATGCCTATCTGCTGAGGAGGTACACTAATCTGGGGGGCACCTTGGTAATGCCCTCAAAGGCTCTGATGGGGCAGGCCCAGGCCAGTAACAAATGTCAAGAAGCAGACTACATATTCCGTCTTCAGCCCTCTCAGTGACTCAAGACATCTGACTCTTCTGCAAGTCTCACAATCCCAGACCCTCCCAAGTGTGTCAAAAAGAATGGGTGCATTTTGGCCAGGAATCACAGCCTGAAGGGACAGTGGTAACAGGTGCTTCAGAGAAAATGCCCAGGCATTTTACCTCTTGACGCCCAATGCTCTTGGGACACCACTGTGAGGCAGGCTGCTGTCTAGAGGGGATGGAACTGTGGGGAGGTGGATTACAAGGTGAGGGCCTTCGGAGGAAAGTAAAAATGCAAGGGGTACCAGGTAAATGCTTCCAGCAAGGAAACATCCTTGCACATTTTATATGCTGGGGCTTCATAAGCATTTTCTTCCAAGCCATTCCCAGTTCTAAGAGGCATCCTGCTGGGCTGAACTGCCTTTTCCTGTTCAAAGCAGTGAGGAGGAGACAAGCCCAGGCTCAGGCCCGAGCTGTGGATTCCGGATTCCACACCAGCCACAGGCTGCTTCAGAAGGGACCCCAGCCCGAGAGCTGCCCCAGGGCCAGGACCGCCTCCCTTCGTCAATCCCGGGATGGAGCACAATTCTCATAGACAATGGGGCTCAGAAAATGCTTGAATAAGGAAGCGCATTTTGAATTTAAAAAATGAAATTTTAAGACAAATTTTTGTTACACTACCGTATTCACAGGCTGAAATTTTCATTTTTAAGAGACTTCCCCCAACACCATGCATGGCACACATATTCTTATTTTACTTAGATTTAAAAGATGCTTTCAGAGGTTATGCAAACTGTTCAAGATCACAGAGCTACAGACGGGCAGGACCAGAGCCACATCTGTCACCAAGCCCCAGGGCCAGCATCAAATCCTGTTAGCAGCACTTCAGAATAACTTCTACATGCTGAGGGTCAAGAACAGTCCACCAGGAGAGGAGGGGGTAATGGAATGAGCTGATAAATAAATTTAGAAAAGCAGATTCCTCTAAACCCAAAGTGAGCAAACAAGAGAACATTCAGCATGGTAGAGAAGTCTGCAGGCTGACATGGGGACACTTCCAAGCTGGCCTGCTCCGTGGATGAGGTGTCAGCACAGAAAGCCAACACCTTTTTTTTTTTTTTAGCTTCATCACCCTCAAATGAATTCATGTTCTCATCTCAAAAGACCCCTAAAGGCACATTCACAGGCCAGCACTTTAGGTTGACCTCCACGAACCCAGCACTGATGTTTACTTTTAAATATAATTTAGAAGCAGTCAAATTTTCTTTTTCATGTTGTTCATCTGGGGCAGGGGTTGGAGGAGGCTACGATGTTTGCTAATCCACGCCAGTTTTTTGGGGAATGCAAAGTACATCACAGGCATGTATCCAGGCATGTCTATTCCTATGCACACTTACATATGCCTACGTACCTGAATATAAACCCATGGAGAAATCCATATAGGAATGCATGTGCTTTTGAGGCTCTAGAAAATCCAAAGTAAACAAGGGCCTCTATAAATGTCACACATATTCACATTCAGTACATGCCTTTGTCCCTATTATAAACATTCTCATTCAGAGCTCATAAAAATTCAACAGAAAAGGGAGTCAAGTACAGGAAAGAAAGAAGAAGACTGGTAGAAGCATTGTATCATTTGTCAAGTTTTGAAGGATGACAGCTTTTTCAATAAAAATAAAGCATTGCGTCAAAATAATCTCTCTGTCTCTGTCTTCCTCTTGCCCTCTTCTCACGCTGTGTCTCTCTATCAGTCCCTGGGGCTCTGAAACTATTTCAATAAGAAAGTGCATTCTGAATTAAAAAACTAAATTTTAAGACAAATTTTTGTTACACTAGCATATTCATAGGCTGAAATCTTCATTTTTAAGAGACTGCCCCCAATACCATGCATGGCACACACATTCTTATTTTGCTTAGATTTAAATGATGCTTCCAGAGGTTATGCAAACTGTTCAAGATCACAGAGCTACAGAGGGAAGGACCAGTGCCACTGGTACTGCCCTTTTCTTCCTCCCTGTGGCAAACATCATGACCCTTTGAAACCTACCAAATCCAGGAAGTCCGCATAGCACCAACCAAACCCCCGTGTCCCCTCTTGTGAGCCAATGAGGACCACTTCACATGCTCCCACTCCTGATCAGTCTCATGCACTGGCACTTGGATGGAGGCAATCCTCCTAGCCCTTCACAAAACCTCTAATCGACAGCAGAGAAGAGGTTGCATGCTTGGAAGCCAGGCCCCTAAAATGCCTACACCCTACTCTCCAGAAGAACTGAACACAAAATAGAAGTTGCAAAATATATAAAGGCATCCTCTTGAAGTAAACTAACATTAACTGCTAATCTTTTTCACTGAAGCCTAAAGTCCCCAAACCCCCTCTGAATACCACTTGTAAAGCTGTTATAGGATGAGGATGCTCTGGAACTACCTACGGGCGATGGTCTCATGACTCCGTGAATCTACTGAATGCCGGTGCAATGTTCACCTTCAAATGGATGCTTTTATGTTATGTGTTTATATTTTTTAAAAATTATGAAATAATTTGGAAGCTGAGATGTATCAGAACCACGACTCTTTTTTTTTTTTTTTTTTTTTTTTTGACAGAGTCTCACTCTGTTGTCAGGCTGGAGTACAGTGGTGCGATCTCGGCTCACTGCAACCTCCGCCTCCTGGGTTCAAACGATTATCCTGCCTCAGCCTCCCGAGTAGCTGGAACTACAGGCAAGCGCCACCATGCCCAGCTAATTCTTGCATTTTTAGTAGAGACAGGGTTTCACCATGTTGGCCAGGATGGTCTCTATCTCTTGACCTCATGATCTGCCTGCCTTGGCCTCCTAAAGTGCTGGGATTACAGGCATGAGCCACTGCGCCCGGCGAGAACCACGACTTTTTAAAGGAAACCTTTTCTCATGTCTTTGTTATTCATTTGTTTTGAAAATATCATCAAGGTTAAGGATCAGCTAAGAAACAGAATAATTTACATCTTACATTTCATAATTTTATTTATTTTTGCTTATAGGGGAGACTTGAGATTAAACGACTCCCATTGTTACATTTTTACAAATATTTTTGTTTTCAAGAAAAGCATGTCCATTTGAGGCTCCCATGTGGAATTTCTGAGAAGCCTAAGGATACTGTCCTCCAACACATGGCTCCTGGGGCATAATGTGGCCATGTGGCAATACATTCAACAGACAGACAATGGCGAGGGCTGCCACTGACGCTCCCGCTTGAGGGCCGCAAATTGGTGAAGCCTGGTTGGGCCCGTCCTCATAAAGCTGGAGGCATTACATCAATGCCTACAGCTGCTATGCCATCTCCTGCTCCTGTCCCCAGTCCTTCATGCTATCACAACCTCTTTTAAATGACAACACATCCCTAGGAGAATTAAACAGTATTTAAATTCATATTTAAATATGCATAATGTGAGCAGATATTGAAATACCCATCATTTTCCTGGAGTAGGTGCTGGCATTTAAAACATGAGCACACTGGGCACAAGCACATCTCTGGGAAAAGCTGGATTCCAGGGCTCAGTCACCCAGGGCCAGATGCCCAGGGGCCTTCTCTGTCCCCTGACTCATGCTCTGAACCCAGACTTACAGTTGTCACTGGTCTCCCCAGCTCAGGGAACCGCCCTTCATATGGATGCTCTGTTCTCCTAACAGCATCAGGGTCCACTATTTGCTGAGTGTTGATCAGGTCTGGGCCAGGAGCCAGAGCTACATGTTCTGGTCCAATCTTCTGAAGAACCATGTGCAGTAGGAATGACTACTGTTGAACAGGACATGAAACTAGGGCTCAGAGAGGTCCCTAGAACTGCCTGAGCTCACCCAGATAGGAAGTCTCAGAGCCACAATATGTGTGCATCCAGCATTTGACCAGAGAGAGAAGAAATGTCAGGAGAGGACCCACCAGACACCACTCTGCCGTGTCCTTTTAGGCCTCCCTGTCTGCTGAGAGATGCTTCGGACAGCAGTTTCCAACAGCTGAGTGTTGTTATCACAGAGCTTACTTGAGCCTGGCAATGGGACTAGAATCCAAATGCTGAATGCGGAAAATCTTTCCAAATATTTGAATGTCAAAATGCAGAAAGATCTCTTTGGTCACTTCAGCCTCTATTCTTCATGACTAGTTAGCTAACACCAAGCAGAGTTAAAAAAAAAAAAAAAAGCAGCGAATTTCTACTGTTTGGTATGTCAGGGAAGCTTGGGGCCGATGGAGGGGTTGATTCATAACGTTTGCTAAATCCTGTGGTGTAAACAATCCCGCCCTGGCAGATCCCAAGCTGCCAATGTGCTGTCAGCTGGCTCACAAAATTCCTCACACTTTAGCAATCAGCTCTCGGTACCAGCAGGTTCTGGCAAGCCCCAGCTTTGGGCGTTCATCCCCCTTGGCTCCTGTTAGTCACATTATTTGGAAAAGACTCCATTAATTCACCCATCTATTAATAAATCTAGAGATGTTTTGGTTTGCTTTTTGTGTATTCTGTTTATTGTTTATTGAAGAATCGCTTGTTTGTGAGAAGGGTGGGTGAAGGATGCCTGTGGCAGAGGCTGGCCCCAGCTGGCTCCCAGGCCACTTGGCACGGAAGCCTTATGGCTAAACTAAGTGCCCATAATACCCTGTTTTCCATGATGTGATTATTACACATTGCATGCCTGTATCAAAACATCTCATGTACTCCATACACACCTATACTATGTACCCATAAAAATAAAAAATAGAAAATAAAAAATTATAAACTGAGTGCCCAAAGGACCTGGAGAGAAACACAGAGAAGCGTGCGGGCTGCATTTGGTCACCCTATTGCGTTAGCCTGGATACAGATGGGTCTATCTTGTGACAGACTCTCCTTGACCAAACCTTAGCCAGGCTCCTCCAAGCCCTCTTCTCCACTAGGCCTCAACGTTGGCCTTCCACGTCCAACCGTGGCAAGCTCAGTTCCAGCAAGAATCCTGCTTTTCATCCCCCACACTTGATACTTAATCCCCCTTGACACGTCATCAAGCTCCTCATCCCTCGCCTTTTGTGTCTAAGTCCCTGGCCTGCCTGTAGCAGAAACCGTGTTAGGCCAGTTTAGCAAGAACCCCCCTACCCTTGATGTCCCTTCTTAATGACTTCCCACCCACCAGATCCTTTTGCTCTATTCCTCGGTCATAAATCTCCAGCCGTCTTTGCTGCATTTGGGGCTGAGCCCAGCACTTTCTCCTGTTGCAATAATCCTGAATAAAATCTGTCCTTACAGCCTTTAACTAACTGGGCTATTTCTCTTGGACACCTATCCTGGTGGTTGTCTGGAAAAGAACTTAACACATGGGGCTTATGCTGACTAAGGAGGTATCAAGTTATGTTTTAGTAATGCGATCTACAGAGGAATTTTATGGAGATAGTGTTATACTAACTGCATACTAATTAACAAGAAGCCAGAACCTAATTTAAACAATAATGACAAAAGCAATAAAATTAGAAAGAGCAGTCAGGCTCCAATTCCACTGTGTTAAGGTCAGCTGATTGCACCACCTGAATCCTACACAAATGTTCTGATTTCCTCCTATCTCTTCTGAAACCATTTGGTCTGTTCCAGCCCACTGTCCATCCCACTGTGTTCTTCATGCAGCAGCCACAGTGATGTGTGAAAATGCAAATCTGAGCAGTCACCTCCCCATCTTGAGGTTCGGTAATGACCTCACATTGCATGTGGATGCCACACCACCACCTTCTGGGAACTACAGAGAACGGCTCCTGGCCTGGCTCCACCTTCCCAACCTCTTACTCCACCACTCTTCTGCCAATCTCCTGTTGCCTTTTTGGCTACTCCATTCCCCTTCTACTCTTGCCCCTCCCAACCGTTAGCAGACATGAATCTGTTCTCTGTGTCTACAATTTTGTCATGTAAAAAGTGTGACATATATGGAATCATACACTATACAGACTTCAGGTTTTGACTTTTCTCACTCAACCTAATGTTCTAGAGACCCATCTGGGTTGTTGTGTGTATGAATAATTCACTTATTTTTATTGCTGAGAAGTGTTCCATGGTATTGAGGTACTACAATTTGTTTAAACACTGGCCTGTTGAAGGACATCTACAGTTTGGGGCTATTAAAGTAAAAAGAGTTCCTGTACAGATTTTATGTGAACGTAAGTCTATTTCTTTGGGATAAATGCCCAGGAATGCAATCACTGAGTCATATGGCAGATGTAGGTTTTTCATTTTTAAGAAATTGCCAAAATTGTTTTCCACAGCAGCTGTACCATTTTAACGATCCCTCCAGCAATGTATAAGGGGTCTAGTTTTTCCACATGCTCACCAGTATTGGATGTTGTCACTATTTTTTATTTTAGCCATTCTGATAGGTGTGATTTAAATTTATATTTTGCTAATGGCTAATGATGTTGAGCATCTTTTCATGTGCTCATAAGCCACCTCTACGTCCTCTTCAGTGACATGTCTCTTCTTTTCTTTGAACCACTTTCTAATTTTTTTTCCTACTGAATAAAAATCTATTTATTTAATTTAGTCAGTGGCTTTTCTTTTTAATTTCGTCAGTGGCTTTTCTTTTTAATTTCAACTTTTATTTTAAATTCAGGGGATACTGAATTTGCTTAGGACAATGGCCTACAGCTGCATCCATGTTGTTGCAAAGGACATGATTTGGTTCTTTTTTTACGTCTGCGGAGTACTTCGATGGTGTATATGTCCCACATTTTCTTTATCCAATTCACTGTTGATGGGCACCTAGGTTGAGTCCATGTCTTTGCCATTGTGAATTGTGCTGTGATAAACATACAAGTGCATGCGTCTTTTTGGTAGAATGATTTTTTTTCTTTTGGGTGTACACCCGGTAATGGGACTGCTGGGTCAAATGGCAGTTCTGTTTTCAGTTCTTTGAGAAATCTTTAAACTACTTTCCACAGTGGCTTAACTAATTCACATTCTCTCCAACAGTGTATACATGTTCTTTTTCTCTGCAGCTTTGCCAGCATCTGTTGTTTTTCGACTTTTTAATAATAGTTTGGCTCATTTTCCAAGTGAATTGTTTGTTCTTTACTGCTGAGTATTGAGAGATTATATACATTCTAGATGATATTCCTTTTTTCGGACATGTGGTTTGCAAACCTTTTCTCCTACTCTGCAGTTTGTCTTTTTTATCCTCTTCACAGGTTCTTTCCATAGCAAAAATATTTAATTTTTATAAAGTCTAATTTGTCAACTTTTCCTTTTATGGTTCATGCTTTTGTCCTAACCTCATAACTCTTTGCCTAGTGATCCCAAAGATTTTCTCCCATTTAAAAAAATACTATGTTTTACATTTTACATTTAAGTCCATCATCCATCTTAAGTTAATTTTTGTATAAAGTGTGAGCCTTTGGTGGCTGTTCATTGTTTTGCCTGTGGGTGCCCAGGTGCTCCTGCATCATTTGTTGAAAGGCTGACCTTCCCCGACTTGCTTCGGTACCTTTGTCAAAAAAAATCAGCTGGGCATATCTGTGTAGACCTGTTTCTGGGTTCTCTACTCTGTTTCATGAACCTAAGTGTCTGTTCCTCCATCCACACCACAGTCTTGATGACTGTAGCTATACAATAAGTCTTGAAATTAGGTAACCTCATTCCTTCCACTTAATTCTTTCTTAAAGTTGTTTTGGCTATTCTGGTTCCTTAGCCTTCCCACATAAATTTTAGAATTATGTTGTCTATATCTACAAAAAAATCTTGCTGAGATTTTGATAGGAATTGTGGTAAAACTGTCTGTCAATCTGGAAAGAAGTGACAGCTCTACTAGGTTGAGTTTTCCATCCATGAAAACAGTATGTCTCCCCACTTATTGAAATATTCTGTGGTTTCCTTTATCAGCATTGTGCAGTTTTCAGCACATAAGTCTTGTGCATGGTTTGTTAGGTTTACATCTAACCATTTAATTTTTTTTGAGCTATTATAAGTGGCATATACATATATATACGTATACATATGCGCTCATATGCCACCTCTATGTCCTCTTCATAAATATATGTATACATATGTGTATATGTGTGTGTATATATACATACATATATATGTGTGTGTGTGTGTATATATATATATATTTTTTTTTTTTTTTTTTTTTGAGACGGAGTCTAGCTCGTCGCCAGGCTGGAATGCAGTGGTGCAATCACAGCTCACTGTAACCTCCACCTCCTGGGTTCAAGTGATTCTCCTGCCTCAGCCTCCTGAATAGCCAGGATTACAGGCACGCACTGCCACGCCCAGCTAATTTTTGTATTTTGAGTAGAGACAGAGTTTCACCATGTTGGCCAGGATGGTCTCGATCTCTTGACCTCGTGACCTGCCCACCCCCGCCTCCCAAAGTGCTGGGATTACAGGCGTGAGCTAATCCGCCGGGCTGTGACTTATATTTTTAATTTCAGCTTCTACAGATGCATTGCTAGCGTACTGAAATAGAACTAGTTTTTGTGTGTCGAACTAGAATCCTGCAAACTGGCTGAATTTGTTCTAGCAGTTTCACTTTTTGTTGTTGTTTTGTTGTTCCCTGGGATTTTCTTTTTTTTTTTTTTTTTTTGTTTTTTTTTTTGAGACAGAGTCTCGCACTGTCGCCCAGGCTAGAGTGCAGTGGTGCAATCTCAGCTCACTGCAAGCTCTGCCTCTTCCCTGGGATTTTCAGTTTGGACAATCATGTCAGCAGCAGACTCAAGATTCCCTGGGGCTTTCTACGTAGATGATCATGGCACCAGCAAAAAGGGACACTTTTATTTCTTTCCTCTCATCTGTTGTCTTAATTTCCTTTTCTTGTATTATGTCTCTGTAGAACTTCCAGAACTATGTTGAAAAAGAGTGCTGTCAGCTGTGGGGCTTTTTAGATGCTTTTTGTAAGGCTGAAGGAGTTCCTGTCTTCTATTTTGCTGGAAGTTTTGAGTCATGAATGATGTGAATTTTGCCAAACTCTTTTTATTCTTTTTTTGGATTGATTGATATAGTCGTGTGCTTTTTCTTTAGCCTGTTAGTAGAGTGTATTACATGAATGAATTTTCAAATACTAAACCAGCCTTGCATCTCAGAATACGTCCCATTTGGCTACAGTGTGTCAATCTTTTTATATATTGCTGTGTTCTATTTGTTTATGTTTTGTTAAGGAGTTTTGTATCTGAATCTGTGAAGGATATTGGTCTGTAGTTTTCTTTTTCTGTTCTTTTTGCCTGGTTTTGGTATCAGGGTAATACTAGCTTCACAAAATGAATTAGGACATGATCCCCCCTCTTCTGTTTTCTGGAAGGTATTGTGTAGAATCAGTGTTAATTCTTCTTTACATGTTTGGTAGAATTATCCAGTGAAACCTGAAGATTTCTTTTTTGGGAGATTATAAATTACTAGTTCAATTTCCTTATAGTTACAGGGTATTCAAGTAGTCTATTTCCTATTGGGTGAGTTGTGACAGTTCATGCTCATTAAGGAACTGGTCTATCTAACCTAAGTTTTAAAAACTATGCGTGTAGAGTAGTTTGTGTATTCCTTCATTATTCTTTTGGTGTCTGCAGGGTCTTTAGTGATGGTGCCTGTTTCCTTCCTAACAATAGTAATCTATGTCCTCCATTTTTTTGTTAGTCTTGCTAGAGGTTTGTCAATTTTATTGATCTTTTCGAAGAACCACTTCTTTCATTTATTTTCTCTATTACTTCTCTGTATCTTTTTAAATTTCTGCTTAGATTTTTACTATCTCCTTCCTTCTGCTTGCCTTGGGTTTAGTTTGTTCTCCTTTTTCTAGGTTATGGAGGTAAGAGCATAAACTATTCATTTCAGAATTTTCTTCTTGCCCAAAATTTCCTCTCAGTGCTGCTGTATTAAAGCAGTGGATAAAGCCATGTCTCACAGTTTTTGATATTTTATCCTCATTTTCATTCAGTTCAGTATGTTTTTGGATTTCCCTCGAGACCTCTTCTTTGACCCATAGATTATTTATAAGTGCGCTGTTTAGTTTCCAAGTGTTGAAGGTGTTCCTGTTGCCCTTCTGTTACTGATTTCTAGTGAGTCCATTGTGGTTGGAGAACATGTTCTGCGTGGTTCAGTTACTTTTAGTCCTCTGAAGATTGTTTCCTGGCCCATAGATATTATAAATAAGGCCTACCGGGTCCCTTGGCCCTGAGGTCCATGGCTAGCTGGCCTATTTCTCCCCATCTTTCAGAGCTTTCTTATATTTGTCTTATACTTACTGTCCAAGGTTTTAAGTTGTACTTAGCAGGAGAAATAGAGAAAAGTATGTCTAATTCACCCTCCGGGAAGTGAAGCCTCTCCCTAATGGTATTTTAAAGCAAATACTGTCATTTATATGCACACCAGTATCTAGGCCTAAATGATACGCAGTTAAGCATTACTGCAGATGCCTAAAGCCTACTACTTCAAAACTGCACAGTGGCTGTGAATGGCAGGTACTATAGTCTGCATTTTTAGGTAAGGAGGTGGAGGTTCATAGGGGTTACCTAAATGTACAAATTACATGGTTATTCCATGACTCTGAGACTTTCCATGTGCTTTTTAGTTGTGACATTAGGTCACTTCTAGGTTAGACAAGACAAAGTGAAACATCAGCCCTGTGTAATCTGCCCATGGCTGTGGAGTCGGCTGATGGAGCTGAAACTCTGACTTTGCCACTTACTAGCTACTCCTTCGTGTCAATTTCCTTGCCTGTAAAATGGGGGTAACAGTAAAAGTGACCCATAGAATGTGACTGTGAAATGGAAGGAAATCAAAAAGATCAGGGGACACATTCTGTATGGGCGAGCTACCTCTGTTATTACTGTGCCCTTGGAGGAGTCTCACAACTCCACTTGACTTTGCAGAGTGGGTGGGGCCTCCTGGCAAGGGCACTGGCTCACCACGCTGTCTGATGAAAGCGTCCACTAAGTCAGCACTGTGTTATCTCTGTGCTCCTTGTGGGCTAATGTGAAGTTGACCCTCCCTGGGGACTGCTGAAATAAAAATCTAGAAGGCTCACATTAATATTGTTATCATGTCACCTTTTTATATTTAAAGGCAAAGCCCTGACTTCTTCTGTGTGAATATGTACATGCAGATAGTACTCAGGACAAGTTGAAGCCACTGGAATCTAACACATGCTGGTGTGCAGAGCCATCCTCACCCACAAATGGTGCAGTGCTCATCCACGCACTGGACATGGAGCTCATCTCCAGGCTGGGACAATCAGGCCAGCATAAGACAGCCAGGCCACTGGGTACCCCACGCTGAGCACCCAGGCTTCCTGCAGCCTCCTAGACCCTTCTGGAGTTTAGACGGGGCTCCCCACATTCTCTTATGCTCAATACAGTGATCTTAGAGGCCTCCCTCAGGAGCTGTTAATGAGTTTGCAGGCTGTTTCTAGTATTTTATTTCCTCAGGCTTATTACCCACCTTCCACTGTTTGTCATCTACCTATTTCAAACAAACCCGGTTTTGGTGTTGCAGGAGAAGACAGGATTCCAGGCCAGAGGGCTAGATGCCAGCCCAAACCCACCGAACACTTTCAAGCTAGGAGCTAAGTACAGTCACCTCCATGAGGAGGAGGGGCTACATGGGGTGGAAGGGACATCCCTCTTTCTGCATCTATTGAAATGATAAAAAATATAGAACAGATGCATGGCTACCTATGTGTGAGTCCATCATGCTAATGCATATTGGAACATACACACTTCTCAGGTAATGCTCACATAATGTGAACATTAAAATGCAGCTTATTTTAAATTTCAGTAGCACTTACTGAGAAATACGGGCAGTATAACTGCTATATGCTACATATGAAGAGAGCAATTTATGGTCCTGAAACCATAAAGGGAATTTTAGGAGAAGGATGTCTTTCTATTACATAGTCCACAGGCTTGGTTTACTATGGAGAAAGAGAGAGAATGGAGCTAGCTGTCATGATCACAACACTCCTGGGTAAGGGGCAGATGAAAATACAAGTTAATGAAAGTCTCTCAGTCTCAGGTAATGTGCCTAATAACCATTAACAGCATCCTTCACCAGGGCAGAAAAGCAGCAGCGTAATGAACGAAACTCCCAGAGAAGAGTGATTTTGAAATGTGCACGAGCTATAGGTTTACATTCTCTCTCCACCTGCCTGAGCTCGGCCTTGTCCTGGACTCTCAGGCAAGTCCTCAAGTCCACCCTGAAGAAGTGCACAGTAACTCGCCCTAAACACCGCCCACTAACACTCTCTCGCCTGAGCCAGCTATGCAGACAGACGGATGCGATCAGACCATGGACAGAGCCCCTGAGTTCCCGCAGAGATCCAGGGACAGTGATTAGGCACTCACTAATAACAGACAGGAGGGGCCACAAGGTACGTGTGAGAAGGCAGCTGGGGTGGCAGAGCTAGGGGCGCCCGTGCGGCACAATCCCCACAGAGAACATAAAGCGTGGGGTGGGCATTCTAGTTTCTTCAAAAGCACCAAGGCTAAGCACCACTGATGGTCCCATCAACTGCATATGAAGGGGCTGAACAGGAGGGTTCCCCCACAGGATGCCAGGCAGCGATGCAAGGCCAGGTTGCCACCACACAGTGGATTTCACGGCCACATCCCTACATCTTCCCTAGCAAGATCCATCCTCATCCAAGGCTTCTGAGATACGACACAAATGGAAACATTTCTGCATAAGAGTTCTTCTCTGTAAAAATGGCGACCCCGCGATGCAAAGCCTGAGTGCCACTCGCCTGTGACTCGCGGGTAGATTTCTTACCATGTCCTCCTTTGTGCTGACTGGCTGGGCTGCTCAGCGGGGGCTCAGGTGGGCTGAACGGAGGATGGCGCAGTGCTGTTTTCACTGGAAAAGAAAGCAGACCAAGGGGCTGTTGTCACCCTCCTTGGGCATGGAGCAGCACATGCAGCTAGTGTTACTTCATTCTTACCATACGGTGTCTCTGGAGACACAGGAAATGCTGGAGTTGAACACATGGACTCCTTGCTACTTAAAATTCTGCCATCGATAATATCGAGGTCCTGGGGATAGCCAGGGGTCATCGTCTGAAATTGGCACAGGGAGTAGAATGTGAGAACAGGGAGTCAAGTGAAGGCCCCTCCAAACGGTTGTGGTTGTGGCTCCCCCAGCCTGGCCCACTGAGCAAACCCCTCCTCTGACAGTAGGACAAGGATCCACTGCACAAAACCAGCCCGCCTCTCCTAGCCGTGGAAAACTGGAAAACACTTTCACCTTCAACAGTAAAGGAAACGGCAGGTATCTTACGGCCCATCCTTCTAACAATATATAGCTAATAAGTGAAGTAGACAGAGTTTGTAATGGTACAGGTAAATGAGCATCTCAATATTAAGCGAAAAAGCTGGATAAAACAGTCCTTACCCATGGTATTAATATATTCACAGATGCATAAAAACACATAGTATTTTAAATACATAGCACAGAAAAAAGGCCGGGTGGAAATATTCTAAATATTAACAGTGGTTTCCTTTGTGAGTCGAGACTATGAATAGCTTTTTTTTCTTGTGAATTCTGTAGCTTCCAACTTTGCCAACTTGAAAAGAAATCCCACCCAAGTCTAAAATAATTAATCGTTTTGGATACACCGACCTGCTTTACATCCATTCTGACTAGAAGCCTTACCTAGGCCTCTTGGAAGAGCAAGAAGCTCTCATCTGTGGCCCTCACCTGTGGGTCACCTCCTAGGGAGGTCTCGGAGGGAGGACTGAGGACCCTGTGTGAGTGTGATGACCCTGAAGGAAGGCTGTGTGTGCCACTGGCTGCTGCTGTCGGGCTATGGAGAATGGCTAAGGCCAGGCCTATAAGAGCCCTACCTCGAACCCACACAACCCACCCACATGCTGTGCTCCTTGTGCCCATTCTACAGATTAGAACATAGAGGCTCGAGTGCCCTGAGTGAGGTGGCCTCACCAGCATAGCTATCTCTGGGGTGCATTACCCAGGCCAGCTGACTGCACACTGTGCTCTCCCAGCCACACCGCTTGCCAGGTACAGAGGAGCCACGACCATATTTGTGAAACCAGGACAGAAGGTGGGTGCGGAGGATAATGTGGGCTGTATTCAGGGACAAGGCCTGGTCATTGCCCATTCACTCGGGGTTCCAGGACAAGAAAGGGAGTGGAATGGGCCCAGAAACTGGGACCTGGCTGTGGCACATACCTCTTTGACGTCCGCTGGTGAGGGGAATGGCGGCAGGTTTGGGGCATAGTCCACACCAGCCTTTCCCCATGCACATTTGGAGAAGGGCAGCTGCCCCCCAGCATCGTTGTCGTACTGACCCAGGCTCAGCTTCCTGAGTCTCCCGCCCAGGGGCTGTTCAGCAGAGGAGCCTGTTAAAAGGGAGACAAGCAGGCTGCAGGGCGCTTCCTCAAGGCGGAGTGAGGCGCCCCTTCCTTAAATCTTGCCTGCTGCTTCTCAAAGGTGCTGTATGCTGCATCCTGGTCACCACTGCTCTGGGAAGATGCTGTGGTTGCTGAAGGCAGCTGATGGGAAACCCAGGGCATTCTCAGACTCTCAGGGATGAACAAGGCCACAGCCTTGGAAATGTGCAGCTTCCCCAGGCCAGCATGCTCCTTCCAGAACAGGCCACTTTGGAGATAGGACCAAGCACCCAGACTCACTCTCAGTGCTGGGAAAGGACAGTGCCCGGATGGAATGCTGGGTGGGACTGACGATGACCCAGCTGGGAAGGAGGCCCCCGCATGCCACCCCTGGTGTCCTGTCAGGACCAGAGTGCCCTGAGGACCACACACCTGCGGTGACCTTGGGCAGAGCATGGCCCGACTATGATAATTTGAATCTTAGCAATGAGAAATTCTGGAGAGGGAAAAAACCTATTATTTCAAGCATCAACAATAAATATTCACCATCCCAATCTTTCCTTGCCAGAAACACCACAGGCGGTTATTCCTGACACAGATCCCTGGGGTCCCCACTCTTGACCAAATTCTGTTCTTTTTGTGTTGGTGAAAATGGGGGTCGGGCTGGGATCTAATTTTCTAAAACCTCTTCCCAGGGATTCTTATCATTTGGCAGTTAGGAAAAACCTGCTGACGGCTATTAAAAGAGGAATGTTTCTATTGATGACATAGTCTGAATATTCAAACCCAACAAAACTGTCCCCTACAGTTTAGATTTAAACTATAAATACATAGTCCCTGTAAGTGTAGAGTGCAGAGTAGCATTTCACTGAAAGATGGAGTTTGATTCATAAACATGAGTGGCCCACATAAGGCTCCTCTTAGAATGACTTTGTTCCAAATTGGTTGATGGCCGCCCTCCAAAATACATCATGATAGTGACATACAGTCGTGCTGAGTCCATGATATGCCACTGACACCTCCTACATCCAGAGACTTCAGAAGCTCACAGGAATGCAAAGGTTGGCATGATAAAGAGAAGGTCCCACAGAGAGCGACAAGACGTCGACCCACCATGCCTGCCTGAGAGGAGCAGCAGAACTGCTGTAAGGTTTCTTGTTTCTGTCTGCAGCATGGGGGGCTCCACTGCCCGACCCTACCAGCTACTAGGTGCCACTCAGGTGGGGCTTAAGGAGGCTCCTGGGCTGAGCCAGGCTGGACACCACCCTCCCTGTCCCATGGGACGTCTGCTCAGCACCACACAACAGTGACCAAGCAAGGGAGATCCAAACACAGGTCCTTCCAAGCAACCTTCCACCTTTTCCTTCCATCCTCTCTTCGGTTCCCAGCAGCTCCCTCCACAGATCCAGGGAAAGGAGGAGGAAGAAGTGTGTGTTAGGACCTGGGATTTGGGGTCTCACGTGTATCCCTCACCAGCTGCAGGACATCCTCAGCCCCAATTTCTTTATGGGTAAAATGAGCATAATGCTTGCTCTCTTTTCCCTCCCACAAGGGGGAGGATTAAATGAAATGAAATGGCATATCTGAGAGTCCTACTCACACAGCAGCCCCTCACTACAGCACCCTCATCCCCATGGTGCAGTGGTCCTCATCCTCGCACTCACCACCCTCCACAGGATGCAAGTGCTGCAGGCCAGGGAGGGGACCACCCTCACTCCAGTGCTCTTCAACACACACATGCATTTGCAGCCATTCCAAGAACGAGTTTAAAGAGGGCTAGCGGAGGTGTGGGGTCACAAAGTTGGGCTGGCCCCACGCACCACCTGGTACTCAGCTCAGACGTGGAGTTTGTTCCTGAAGCAGTCAAGGTGGCAGTCGATAGCCCTGGGTGTTAGTGACGGAAAGGAAGTGCCATGGCCACAGGCAAGTGACTGAGAGCCTGGTCCCCTTCCTGGAAAAAGGAGCCATGCAGCTGGCCTCAAGGGAAATCATTCCACCAGGGAGGACCTATCTTTGGAGAGCACCAGGAGCTCCGCTGCCCTGTACTGACATTACAGTCCACTCACTGCCTAGAACTTCAGAGGTCACTTCCAGAGAGGTAATTTTCAAAGGGGAGGGAATAGTACTTCTGTTCAACATGCAAGATAATATGTGGTATTTTATCAAAAATGACATGGCAGTATCATTCCAACATGCAGTGTTGCATGAAGCACACAGAAAAAATGGCTATGCAAATCACCCTGATTTGAGCATTGTACATTGTATACATTTATCAAAATATCACACTGTGCCCCATAAATATGTACAATTATTATGTCTCAACTAAAAATAGTAATAATAATAAAACTGTGGACAGTGTGGTCAAGTGTTCTCTTTGATCTGGAGAAGGAGGATGGGAAGTGCATGTTAACGCACTCTGATCTCAGGCCTGAGGTTGGAAACTCACTGGCTTCAGAAACTGAGGTCCCATTAGGGTTAGCTGACAACAGCCAGCACAGCCTTGCAGCTGCACTCGAAGGCACGTCCGGGTCGTAACAGGGTCTGAAAAGGAATTTCCAGGACTAAAACATAAGTCTCAATGCAAGAAGCTTAGACTTCTTCTAACCTTTCAACTTGGAAGTTTCCTTCAACATGTCTCCTTTAGAGCAGCTAGGGAATACAATCTGTGCATGAGCTGACACAGAGCCAACAGTGGGCTCCATCCTGGGCCTCCCACACCAGAGGAGGCTCTGAAACACAGGCATTCTGTGAGCTGGCCCCAGAAATGTCCCTGTTGAACACATGGATTTGAAACT
The DNA here is from genome assembly GCF_029289425.2 of Pan paniscus. NCBI lineage: Eukaryota > Metazoa > Chordata > Mammalia > Primates > Hominidae > Pan > Pan paniscus. Next base: position 52,223,877 of record NC_073255.2, read on the forward strand.
GTTCCTCAATTCTCTCTCTCCCCAAAGAATTACAATGAAAAACAGAATGTTCTTCATTCAAAAAAAGTCTCAAAAAAAATCAATCTTCATTTAAAAAAAGTCTCAAAAAAATGTTCTTACTATCCCACCTCCGGTGCTGCTTGTGCTCAAATCCGTGTGGCACCATGTCTGGTTAAGCAGAACTACATGCTTCTCCCTCTGGATGGATCAATACTTCTCAGTATCCTGCCACTGGGACCACCAGGAGTAAGATGGTTTCCACAACGGAGGGAACTCAGTGACGGAGAGCAGCTGTGGGTCTGAGGCCAGAAAGAGGCTCTACAAGCGCAGGAAGAATGAGGGAGTCAAGGCACCTGCAAAAGCAGGGCCACCGGGCCCTGGATTCCAGGATGTGGCCTGTATAGAAAGTGTGGCTTCAGCCCTGCAGGGTCCTGCTTTCCATTCCCAAAAGGGAAAAGACACAGGCACACAAGGTCAGCAAGGCTCAGGCCTCTGTCGGGTGTGGAGATCCCTTCCTCTCGGACTGCAAACCTTGGAAATGAGAAGTTTGAAACGCCAGGAAAAAACAGGACAAAATGAGACAGGGTTTAAGATATTGCAAAACCACTACATGCTAGGATGCACCCACATCTGCCCAGGAGGTAGTTAGAAAAGAAAGAAAAACAGGAGACCAACGTTTATCCAGCAACAGTGACAGTCTAAGCCTGGGCAGGTGCTCTCATAGAGAAAAGCCCATTATCACTCCATTAAGGCGGCCTGCTACGTCTTTTTTGCAGACAAGGAGAACGGAGGCTCAGGTATGAGTACTCATCCTACACCACACAGCATGTCAACAGAGAGCAATGATTTGTCACCACATGTATCTGACTTTAAAATCCACAACTGCCAACTCTATTCCTCTGTGGTCACTCTTCCTTACCCACTGGTGCCTTTCCTTCCCTTCCATCCCTTCCCACCCCAAAAAGCCTACACAGGGCAGACAGGGGCCCCATGAGCCCTGGGAGGCACTGCCCACTTCCACTGCCTGTGGTGACAGAGGGGCCCCTGGGATCAAGATGGCTACCCTCATCCTGCTGAGGAAGGGGCACTCTTCCTCCCGGACATGTCCTGATGGGGCAGCCAGCAAAGGTTTCACAAATTCTTCTGTTTCTCGTGTGAATTTCAGATTTAACAATGGTTTATTCTTCCCAGTCTTAGGAAACCTGCCAAGTGTCTAAGTAAATACATGGGGTCCAGCAGAGAACCTGGTGGGGGTGCATTTCCAAAGGGTCTGAGTGCACAGCAGTCTAGAGAAAAGGAAGGAGGGACAGTTTTCAAGTTCTTCCCATCTGAGAGTCCTTGGCTATGGGGAAGGTCAGAGAAGAAGAGAGAGGGCAGCTTGCTCAAGGCGTTGCTACCGGGCTGGCGGGAGCTGCCGTCGAACCCATGTCCTGTCACCAGCAGTAGATGCTCACTCAGAGGCCAGCCTGGGGCCACTTGGCAGGGGTGGACTCTGCCTCTCTGCTCACAGGGGACGAGTCCTCAAAGCCATCTCCAGAATGAAATAAGAACAACACAAAGCTGGCTTAGGGGATCCTACAGATAATGCAGCAAAGGCTGGGGCTTGGCACACAGTTGCAGGCAGTAAGTGCTATAATGGGCCACACTCAAAACGGACTGTTCATGTTGTCATTAAAAGTCAAGTTTATGGAACTTGAAGTGGACAAACACGCTCCAACATTAAATGACAAAAGACAGCGGGCAAAGATGCATGTGTAGTGTGGTTTCATTTTTATTTTAAAAACTAAGAAAATGTCCTAAAATGCTCATAAGAGCTTCTCTCTGGATTGTGTAATTCTAGGCACCATTCATATTTTTTCAGAAATGTTTCTATCTTTCAGGGTTTTCGCTAGTAATATGTATTACTTTTTAAAATTAGGGAAACAACACAGAGATTACCTTCGAGAGGAACAAAGCTTCTTTTATTTTGTAGTACTCTGTGCTGCTGTACTGAATTTCCCTAAATCCCGTTCTAATTTTGCATTAGTATTAGTTCCGGTATTCTCCCAAACTCACGTGTTTGATCCTTACACTTTTCCTTCTCTCTGATAAATCTCCCATGTCTGATAGCCATATGAAAATTAATGTGGGAGGTAGTTTTCTGGACCAATATGCTCAGAGGAGATGTGGAAGTGACATTCTCATTTATAGCGAGCAGGGCTTATGCTTCCCAGAGGTTACAATGCAAGGCGCCCTGCAGCAGGGGTCTCTCTCTCCCTTCTTTAATTATTTGACAAAGGGGATCTCTGTGCTCCTTTAATTGTTCAACAGAGACCCAAGGCAGGACCACTAGCTGTCTTCTTCAGGCAAGACAACTTGAACGTGAGACTCCACGCTAGGTCCAAGGTAGATGCCCAGGAAGCCCAGTAGTGGAACAGAATCCAGTCAAGGCTCCGGTGCCACATCCAAGCCCAGGACGTTCCACTAGGCGCTGCCTCCCTTTAACCCATGCACAACGTCTAGGGCAGAGATGGCAATGGAAGCCAGGCCACGGCACCTATGTCTGCTGTGTACAGGAAAGAACCAAGGAAGGCCCTAGGACACGGGTGCGACAGTGAGCAGGAACTAAGCTCAGAGTGGGGTTACAAAACGGGCCCCTGTCCGTGAAGAATGGCCCACGCTAGGAGTGCGCCCTGAAGACTGGGGCTGCCCCTCCCACACACCCCGCACCTCTCTCACAGGCACACACCCACATACTCACATGCACACAGTCAAACTCTCATGTGCTCCCAGTCTCCGGCACTTTTTCACACCCACACACTTGCAGACACATGTATGAACACTCACTCTCACATGGTCTCTTACACACATTTTCTCATAACACTCATGCAGACTCAGCCACTCATGCATTTGCACACACACTCTTACACCCATGTCACTCACACACCTGCATACTTCACACTTATAGTCTCTCACACACTCTTACACTCACACACCCTCGCACTTACACTCTCACCCACAGTCACAAGCAGACACACACACTCATGCTCTCACACTTTCTCATATACTTACACTATACTCACTGGCACTCACACACGTGCAGTCTCTCACAGTGTTTTTCATGTTACACACATTGTCACACTCACACTCAGTCTCAGTCTTGTACACTCACAGACAGCCTCACAGTCTCACACTCATTCTCACACTCACACTCACGCACAGTCTCACATCCTCACTCACACCCACCCTGTGCTCCAACACGGCCCCACAGCTGCATGTGCTGCTCACAGACGGGTGGTCCGTGATGGTGGAGGGTCAGGTTCTGCATTCTGAATACTGGCCCCACCTCATCACCCTGTATCTGCAAACCTCACACCTGTGTCAAACAAGCCCTTCTCCCCACCTGGGAGCTGCCTGTCAGGAAGCCAGGGCGCTAGCTGTTCCTGGAGGTCCGTCCTTTCCATCCTGGCCCCTTCTCCAGGACAAGGCCACCCATCAGCATCTCCACTGTAGAGGGGTTGGTTCCTGGCTCCCTTCCAGGGGCAGATGCAGCCAAAGGCACCCTCTTCTCACTGAGAGCTGCCCCTCCACTCAAGGCCCCCAGATCCTCATCCCATCTACTGCTCTGACTAGCCAAGCCCCTGGGTCCACAGGTGACTCCATGGCAGTGGTGACTTGCGCTGGGTCTCGAGTGTGCACACAGAGCCCACGGCCCATGTGCTACACCAAAGTTACACCAGGGACTTCCAGAACCACTCTTTTCGTGTGGCTACGGGTGGGGCAGAGGTGGGAGAAGCAAAGCACTTTTGCTTCACACTCTGATGTCTGGGTGACCTATGAGAGGCCACCGCTTGGGGACATTTCCTCAGGCGGTTCATTTGCTAGCTCTGGTACGCTGCCTACCAGGATCAATGCTCACCTCTCCAGAGAAGGTCTGCATAAACAGCAAGCTCCGTACCTCTGCACTGCCAGCTCAGAGAGCTCTTGGATTGCTTTCTGAGGACAGAGGCAGTAGCAGCCAGCTGTCCCAGGTGGGGACAAGGATCAGGTCTTATTTAGCTCCAAAGTCTGTCCAAGCTGAGACACCCTGCGGGTTCAGTACTTCTTTGCTAAGTCGGTGAGCGCTGAAGGGGTGAAGAGGTGAGGGGTGAACAGGTGAGCCCTGGGCCACCTGTTAGGAGCCCTGGCCCTGAGAGGTAAGGAGGTGAGGGGTGAACAGGTGAGCCCAGGCCACAGGTTAGGAGCCCTGGCACTGAGGCACTGACTTCTGAATTAAACCCAAAGGAGGCCCTAGCACTTGGTAAAACACTCTCTCTCTACCCCAAATCTCTCTTCCAAAGTGACTGATTTATAGTTTTCTTTAGTATGATGTTCTATCATTGCAGAAGATTAGAAAAACACATAGAAACATATGGAAGCAAACCAAGCTCCCTGGAACCTGTGAAGAGCCACATACCTCAATGAAGACACACATGACTTTTACATTTCTTTTTCCTCACTGAGGCTTAATTCCTGAGCACTCCCCGAGGGAATCATTTAATTGTTTGAGTCCATCAATTACTTCTTACACACTTCACATCAACGTGAAATGACCAGCACCTGAAGCAGTCTCTTCCTGTCCCCTAGCCTCCCTCCTACCACAGCCCAGCACCCCTCCTCCTCCACCCTCCTCAGCTGCCCTGGTCTTGCTTGGGACCACAAGGGGCCTCGCCCTACAACCATCCTATCCTTGAGCTTCTGGTAAAACTGCAGGGGCCAGCAGTGTAGCCTCAGGTCTCACTCCGCAACCTGCAGCCCTCCCACTCACACCTGCAGAAAGGGGAGGTACGGCCTTCACCAAGAATATTACATTATATGCATCAAAAGGAAACAAACAAACACAGAGGACAAAACACACACACACACACACACACACACACAAATTCCAAGGTACGACAAAGAACTGGCCGTAATGCAATGAGATTGGGCAGTTTGAACAATGAAATCATGAACTGAATAATGATATTGTTAAGGCCTATTCTCCGAACACTACTACAAAACTGTCCATGCCTATATATTTTTCTGTTCAGTTAAGAAGTCAAACCCAGGAAAAGAGAAGAAAAAGGAGACCTCATGGGAGCAGGAGAGAGCTGCCACCACACAGATGGCTGTCACCTCTGGAAGGAGCTGATAAGGGGACAAGAGGGACCTTGCCAGCACTGGAGAGCACCTGCAGGGCTCTGGGCGATCCGCCCTCCCACCCCCAGCTCCCCAAGGTACCCCTTCTCAGAAAAACCAAGGAGAAAGGGAACAAAACCCAAGCTCCCACACAGGGATGTTCATGGGCAAAGGGCAGCTCCCAAAGCCCTGGGGTGGGGCGGGGGGGCACCTGCATCTGCCTGCACCCATGGCACCCACACCCTGATCTCTCACACCTGTGCCCACCCTGCTCCCAGCCTGAGGCCCAGGTGCTGGGGAAGAGCTGCCCTTACTTCCCTGCCAGTTCCCAGCCAGGAAAAAAAAAATCCTGCATCCTCTCCTTACAAAGGTCATGAGTACTCAGTGCAGAAATCTCAGGCCCCTTGAAACCCCCAGTGAACACAGACCCCGGTGATCTGCAGGTGATGTGCAGCTTCACCCACTTCATCCATGCAGCTGGGGTCTCTGTGGAGGGAGGGACAGGCAGTGGCTTTTTCTTTACACAGTCTTGTGCCCCTCTTGTCGCGGTGACACGCTCATTGTCCACCAAAACATGACACGGTGACATGGTCTCCAAAGGTCACATGACTGGACGCTGCCCATCTCTTTGGGCAGTCCCCACACCAGGCATTTAGCTGTCTTCACCCAAGCCTCCTTCCCTCCAGACACTGGGTGCTACCCACCCAGAGCCTCGGGAACCACGTGACCTTGAGTATAAAATGGGACACGTGCCCCAAAGTCCCCTACACTGCCACTCCCAAAGACCAGCATGTTTCCTCATTTAGCAGTCTCACTGTTATTCACGGGTGGAGCCGGCGTCAAGGGCAGATAAGGAAACGTGCTGAGGGCTGCCCAGCCAGCAGGTTGTGCAGGGTCACCTGAGACTCCGCCACGCCCAGCAGGATCTGGGATTCACCACAGGGTGCAAAAGGACACCGAGCCTGGGAGGCAGGAGGACGCTCAGTCATTCCGGCCCCACAGGAGGAGCTAGGGATGGTGGGGCCTCAGCCCCAGGTGCATCCTATGACGTGCCTTATCCAAAGCCACCACAACAGGGTGGGGGGACGGTCCTGACAGGGAATCCTCACGTGCTCTGAGGAAAGAGCAGGAAAGCCAGTCCTTGACTGGGGGCACCCAGGAGCCTCGTGAGAAGGGGATGCATCGCCGTCAGAGCCCTGGAGAATCAGGGATTCAGGCCAAGACACTGGGTGCTGTACTAAACACATGTGGGACTGAACTCAGCCCAGCCTGGGGGTCAGCACTGTTGCCATCAATTCACCCCTGAGCAATCTGAAGTGCAGGAGAGGGCTTCTCAGATCACTTAGCCAGAAAATGTTTTTTAAATTTTGTTTAAAACACCCACAAAGCTCTTCGGCAACTTTCCACCTTGTCCAAATACACTGAACTCCCAATTATGTAAACTAATTGAGAGTGTAAAATAACACATCCTGATAGGTAAGTCAGTACTTATGTTGACTCTGAGCTGTGATTCTGTGATTCAGACTGCTCTTGGAGACTGATCTTTGCCAGCGCACGGCCTGGCAGATCCCGGGCCCTGAGCCTCTGCTGGGAAGTGGGAGGAGGGAGGGGAAGGAAGATGGGTCAAGTGTTCAGGAGCAGACACCCACCATGCTGCCCACTCACACACTTCATGTCACTGCATTCTCCCCACTGTGGGGTCACATAGCTCACTCTGCCCTGGTGAAATAAAGCCAGCACCCAGGTGGAAGGCAGCCCATGGGGTCGCCTGCCTCTGCCTCTGATAACCAATATGTGACTGTTGGCTGTCCTCTAAATTCCACAGCAGGGTCACAAATCTTAGAACCACCCTGCGGCACGTCCCAGCCTCAATGAGCCAAGGGCCAGCTCTCCTGGAGGCTGGGACACACACCTATGTTGAGAACTGCAAATATACAACAGTGGTTCTCAAAGGCCGTTGTCCACCTTTTATCACTAAAATCCTGAAGCTCGGGCCTCACCTGTGAAGTCAGAACCTCCAGCGGTGAGACCTAGGTGTCAGTATTTTTAAAAACTCCCTAGTGTTTCCAACACACAACCAAGCTCAAGAATCACAGCAGGTCTCAACCCTGAATTCGCACTGCATTATTTGGGGAGCATTTTTAAAGCAAGTCTGACATCCAGGCCCCACCAGGGCCAACTCAATCTGCCACCCTCTGGAGGTAGAAGCAGGTACCCACATTTTTAGCGTCTGCATTTTTAAAGCTCCCCAGGTGACTCCAACATGCAAGCCAAAGTGTCCAACCCCTGTTCTAAAAGAGACGGAATCCGCTCCCTGAGCAAATCTTCAGGATGCAATATTGACTAAGACAGTAGACCTTAGGTGCTCTTACACAAAAGTAACTAGGTAAAGTGGTGGATATGTCCATTGGTTTGACTGTAGTGATCCTCTCCCTATGTATAGGTATAACAAACAAAATATCATGTTAAACACCTTAAATAAATACGATGATAAATAAGTTAATTAAAACATAGAAAAAACAGGGGCTGGGCACAGTGGCTCACGCCTGTAATCCCACCACTTTGAGAGGCTAAGGAGGGTGGATCTTTTGAGCCCAGGAGTTCCAGACCAGCCTGGGCAACATGATGAAACCCAGTCTCTACAGAAAAATACAAAAAAAAAAAATGATCCAGGCATGGTGGCACATGCCTGTCGTCCTAACTACTCTGGAGGCTGAGGCGAGAGGATCAATTGAGCCCAGGAGGTCAAGGATGCAGTGAGCTGTGATCACACCAACTGCACTGCAGCCTGGGTGACAGAGTGAGATCCTATCTCAAACGATAAATTAATTAATTAACTTAAAAAATAAGAACAGGTGAAAACTCATGACATGCTAGAACATTACCTATTTTAAAACATGCCTTCTTTCATTTTCTATCTGGGCACTAGAAGGTAAAGTCCCCATAAGCTACTGATTTATCTTGATGTGATCTTCTAGGAATGAAGCGCGACATCACACAGGTGTGCCTGATAGGTTCTGGAAGCTCCCTTGCATTCCTAGGAGTGAAAACAAATAACAGGCAAAGACTGCTTCACGGTGAGCTTGAGGCCTCCAGACTTCAGCTCATTCACACACGCACACTAATCTTTTCGAGACAGTGTGTAAAAGGAGGCAGGGTGGCATGACAAGGATGCCCCAACACTCCTCCCAGCTGAAATGCTCCCAGAAACGGTTTTAGGAGGCTTCTCCCAAAACTGAAACAGGACTGATTGACCAGCCCCTTCCACGTGGAGGGCATAGCCTTAAAGAGCCGCACAACTTGCAGTTTTTTACAGCGTAATGTGTTAGGAAATCATTAGCCAGGGTTCTGACGGACATATCAAGACCAACCCAGGGAAGAGCCTTCCCCTCCCAGGCCCACCCTCCCTCAGTCGTGCTGTCTTCATGCCTAACCCTGATTCTAAGAGAACGGGTAGGTGCCGGCAAAACTGCCAACAGAAAGCGGACGGCTGGGAATCCCATTTTTTAGATTGCAAAATTGAACATTCTTTCCACTGGGAAACACTGAAGTCCATGGCTAGGTGGTGGCATTTCTTCTAAAAAGGCATATTTAAAAGGGAAATGATACGTCCACACAACGAAGCCCTCCAACATGAGAAATGCCAGCAATACCCCATGTTTTGTAAGTCAACTGTAACCTTACGTGCAGATGTGAAAAGCTGCAAACCACAGAAGGGGGACCCCCGCCTGCCTCACACACTGCCCCGCCCCAAATACCTCAACGGGGCTTCTGTACAGGCTTCAATGCCTGCCTGTTCACATGCATTGGTTTTCTTTTTGGATCACCCCCCATCACGTGACCTTACTGGCCTCTTCCACTAACACTTCATCTTTTTTTTTTTTTTGACGGAGTCTCACTCTGTTGCCTAGGCTGGAGTGAAATGGTACGATCTTGGCTCACTGAAACCTCTGTCTCCCCAGTTCCAGTGATTCTCCTGCCTCAGCCTCCCGAGTAGCTGGGACTACAGGCACGTGCCACCATGCCCGGCTAATTTTTGTATTTTTTAGTAGAGATGAGGTTTCATCATATTGGCCAGGCTAGTCTTGAACTCCTGACCTCGTGATCCACCCACCTTGGCCTCTCAAAGTGTTGGGATTACAGGCATGAGCCACCGCGCCCGGCCAACATTTCCTCTTTTAATCACTGTGGCGTTTATTATCCCATGCCTCAGTACGGATACAAAAGCCGTCCACCTTCAGGGCCACATGGGCTGCGCTGAACATAAGTGTGGCCACAGGTCCACCAGGCTGATGAACTGTGGGGAGCGACGCAGCCGGTGACTTCTGGCAGAAGCCGTGGGAGCCGGCAGTGCTCTTGGGAGTGTGGGCAGCCTTGGGTGCACAGAGAGGGCTCGCCCCTTATCCCAGGTCCTGGCATGAGGCCCATGTCAAGCCACAATGCAGTGGACATGTGGCATGATTGGAAAAAGACCATGTTGCTTTATGTCCCTGAGACTGTGGATTTGTCGTAACTGCTCCACCCTAACAGAGGGAGAGAATTCTACCACCACCTACCTAGGATTCCATAAATTAGCTGTTCCCCTGAGCCAGCACTCAGGCCGTTAAGGTCACACAGATCAGCCCACTTCCAGTGCAGCTTAGGCAGAGCTTCTGGGGACAAATGAAACACCCCAGAGACCTGGTGATACCAAATGACTTTCAAGCATCAGTGGGGAAGTTCCCCAGGAAGTTACAGAGCTGCCACAGGACCTAGCAACCCCTCTCCTGGGTAACGCCCCAAACAACTGAAAGCAGGTGTTCAGACAAACACGGGCACACCCATGATCACAGCATCACCATTCACCAAGGCCAAAGGTGGGAACAATCCAAGTCTCCATCGAGAGAGGAATGAATAAACAAACTGTGCTCTATCCCAGCTGTGGAATATTACTCTGCCAGGAGCAGTACTGAAGTTCCCACATGGGCTGTAACACATCCGGCTCGAAAACATCACACACCACGTCACAGGAGCCAGCCACAAAAGGCACATATTTTGTGATGCCATTTATGTAAAATGTCCACAGTAGGCACATCCCCAGGGACAGGAGGGGATGAGTGCCAGGGGTTTGGCAGGGAGGTGTGGACAGGAAGTGACTTCAGGGGGTATAAGGTTTCCCTTCGGGATGATGACAAATTTCTGAAACTAGATAGTCATGATGGTTGCACAGCAATGCAAATGTCCTTACTACCACTGAACAGTACACTTAAAAATGATTAAAATGCTAAATTTTATGTTATACGTATTTCACCACGATAAAAAATTAATGAGTATTTTTCAAACCTGAGGGATGATTTCTGTTTTCTAGTGTGGGCCGGACCAAAGATTTTCATCTCAAAATGCATATGACTTTATTGTGAATTACTTTCTTTTTATTTTTCCTTTGACATGAGTGTTAGGGTGTTAAATTTAGTTTTTAGTATATGCTTAAGGAGGTTATATTCGCTATGACTTTCATCTCAGAAGAGTAAAGATGGCGTTAGAAGGTATCTGTTATAGAAACGATACTTCATTTTGGGCCTGAACCAGTGAAGGTCCCTTGATGTAGCTATCACGGGCAGTGTGGACTGAGCAGAGGGTGGGCTGGAATCCACACCTCAAAGTCCCAGAAGGCCCAGATAGCACCTTCTCCTCTGTGGCCCTAGCCTCTCAGCAGTGTCTTCAGAGCGCCCACCAAGGTGGCAGGGTGGGAAACCAAGGCCCCCTGCTTTGCAGAGTAAGAGTATCTGGGGCAAATGGAAAGCTTCATCAACTCTAAAATTTCAAAGTTGGTTTTATGCAATAAAAAGAAAGTAATTGCAATGGCAGTTTCCCCAAGCAGACTTGAGTTTCTCATTCTAAAACGTTTTCCGAATTGGACACCCACAGAGCTCCCTGTAGTGCAGTGGGCTGACTCGGTTATTAAATGTGCACTCACATACACATGGCCTGTTCATACCCACGGCCCTAAAGCATCGGGGTCTGAAGGTGGAGAGGAGCTGTGTCTAGTCCTGACCCCTGGGCAGGAGTCTCTTTTTAGAGTTCTCAAGGCACATAAATATCCCATCTCTCTCAGCCACCTCCAGAGACTGAAGCTCACAGATGGAGAAAAAGCCTTGTTTTGCCAGTGGTAGCAAACAAAGAGCAAGAGTCCCTCACGGACACATGTCCAGCGCCCGGGGCCCTGGCTCCTTGGCTCCCAGACCTCCTCTATCCTGGTTCTCTGATGCGAGTACCAGGAAGTCCCTCTTATAAGACCTGGGTCCTAGGACCTCACTCAGCTGCCTGGAGGGGGTGGTGGCCAAGGGAAGCCTCTCAGAATAAAGGTGACCCTGGGCTGACTGTGACCATCCAGAGACAGCCCCCGAAAGGCAGAGGTGCTGCCATGAGCCCTGGTCTCTTGCTGACGCCTGAGTCCTTGGAGGGCTCCAGGAGTGTCTATGCCTGATGCTGCGGTCACTCCTCCATCCTCCACCTCAGATGCGCACGCTGGTGTCTTCCCCCATGCTCTGAGGGCCCGGCACTGGCGGGATGACGCCCGTAACTGGGGACTGCTCAGTTATAACACACAGTACAGAAATAACGACACCTGGACTTTTAGAAAGTACCATGGATCCCCTGTGTCCCTAGCACGGATCTGAAACCCCCATACCCAGATCACTAATAGCCAAATCCAAGGCCCCTTCATTCTTCCAATGTCCAGCTGCTACGGGCGCAGGCGCTGGGGCCCACTTGCTTACTTCCCTCCCTCCCTCCTGAGATTCTTCCTCTGCAGAGTTGGAGGCCAATGCCACCCCATGGCACCCCCATCCTGCCTAAATGCTATGCTCCATTGTCTCTGGGCCCCTAATAGAGCTCCCAGGCTCAGTGCACCTTCTCAGTGCCTTCTCTTCTGGTAAGACAGTAACCATGCCAAAAAAAAAAAAAAAAAGCAAGCAAGGGCCCAGCCCAAGACCCCAAGGCTCGCCTCTGCCCTCAGGGAAGAGCCACACTCCTTGGCCCCCATCCTGGCCCTCCATGGTGGGGCCTATCTGCATCTCCAGCCTCACTCCCCAGCACTGAACTTCCCTGGCACACTATGCTTTCTCCCGGTCCGCCTCTCCTCCAGACCATCTGCCTGGTAAGGATCCCTCTGCCTCACAAGGCCTGGCTGAGAGGCTCTGGCTGAGCACCCCCGGCACGTTCCCCAACTCTGGAGTTGAAATGAGGTGGGACTGTCTGCCTGTCTCCACTTTGTGAGGCTGTGAGCCTTCTGCCACGGAATCAGAGCTTGCAGATAAGCTGCTTTCTGAATCCTAAAGCGCTCTTCCAGCTTTCACATTTGGTTCCTTTGGTTGGGGTTTAGCACACAATTTAAATCAACGGGCTCTCCATGGTCAATTATTAAAAGCTTACAGTTTCCATTGCTCTGAACTTTCTTTAGGATGCACAGGTTATCAGCCATGGGTTAGCACTAACAAAGCAGATGCCGAGTCTGGGAGGGACATTAAATGCCTGGTGGGAATGCCACAGCACTATCTGCAAGCAGAACAGGGCCTGCCAGGTTGCTGTCATCACAGGGTGGAGGTTGATGTAACATGAATAAAATATTTTGACAACATGAAGCAAAGAGCCCTCAAGGTATGAAAAAAAACCACAGAACTGGCTTTTTGCCACCCACAGAATCATGAATTTCACAGGTTGAGTCATTTCTTTTGTTACTGGGATATCATCAGTTGAAATATTCTCCCACTTAAAAGGGTATGATGCAAAAAACCCACCACGTGCAGGCTGAAACCAGGCTGAGACCCAGAGTGGGGCGGGGACAATGAGCCTGGCAGCAGTACCCAGGGGCTCTTCCACAAAACACCAGTGGCAGCAGAAGTCAGACCAGAGTGAGGGAGCAGGGCCTCATGGCTGGCAGGCACTTGTGCGGAGTAAAATGTCCCCAGACCAATTCCCTGAATCTCACCCATTCTACAAGGAGGATACAAAACTGTGCTCACTGGCACAGAGAGCACCCAGGTCTCAGCCACCAGAGCTTTGTGATACCCCACCTCTGGAGGGCCTCTCTCTGATCTTGTGGGTGGGCAGGGCTACTCTACAATGTCCAGCGATAAATCTCCCCTCAGTGCCCATTCAGCAGAGCAATTCAGGTCTCAAAAGGATCATTTGCAGTTCCGCCTCTCCCAGACCCCTGTATTTGCAAACATATGTCGAACTCTTCCTGCATGCCAGGGAAAAAAAAATAATGAACACTTCCCTCAACAGGTTTACTGGCTGATATAAGAGTGTGAGTTTAGTGGAATTAGGACATAGCCATGGGGTGCAGAGTCAGAAAGATGAGAGCTCTGTTACGTATCCTGGTGAAAATGAAGGTACCTAAAACAGTGTAGGCACTCAGAGTAACAGTTCTTACTATTACCAACATCATCAACATCACCATCACTAACACCACCATAAACATCATCACTATAATCACAGTCATCACCGTCATCATCACTATCACCAAAGCATCATCACCACCATCAGCATCATCACCATCATCACAGTCATAACCATCATCACTGTCATCATCACCATCACCATTACCACCATCAACAGCATCACAGTCACCACCATCATCAGCATCACCACCATCAACATCACCATTACCACCATTAACATCACCACCTTCAACATCATCACCATCATCATTGTCATCATCACCATCACCAATCATGACCATCAATATCATCACCATCATCACCATCATCTCTGTCATCATCCCCATCACCATCATCACCATCACCACCATCAGCATCACCACAGTCATTATCACCATCATCAGGGTCATCACCATCAACATTAGCACCACCATCACCATCATCACCATCATCCCAGTCATCACCATCATCGCTATCATCACCATCACCATCATCACTATCACCACCATCAACATCATCACCACCATCACCGCTGTCATCACCACCATCACCGTCATCACTATCACCACCATCAACATCATCACCACCATCACCGTCATCATCCACCATCACCACTACCAATATCACAGTCATCATCATCATCATCATCATCACTATCACCACCATCAACATCATCACCACCATCACCCACCATCACCACCATCAATATCACAGTCATCACCATCATCATCATCATCATCATCACCATCATCACTGTCATCATCACCATCATCATCAGTCATCACCATCATAAGGGTCATCACCATCAACATCAACATCATCACCACCATCAACATCACCATCATTACAGTCAACAACACCACCATATCCATCACCACCATCAATATCATCACAGTCATTACCATCATCACCATCACCATCATCATCACCATCACCATCACTGTGATCATTGCCACCATCAGCAGCAGCACCACTATTATTATTATTGTGCTGGTATGAAAGACTTTCTCAGGAAATACTTAGCCTTCACATATAATTTTCATCTCATAAATAATGCAGGATGCACAGAAGTCCCCCGGAAGAGCACAGGGCAATGCTATTCCCAACTCTCTACCACAAGTGGTGGTCTTTCTCATAATGAGGACATAATCTGCAAATAGTGAAAGATTCTGGTAACTTCAGGATGCTGAGGTCTCTGTGACAAACCTTCATCTACAGTCAGAATTAAGAAAGTTGTGTAGCAGTTTGTGTCCAGGGATAAGATGGAAGGCAGGCCAGCAAGAAGGGGCTCATGTAGACATAGTGCTCTCAGAACTTCCAGTCTATAGTTTCCCCTTGTGAGCGAGACTTAAGGTAGTCTCCAGTCAGTCAGGCAACGCCACACTATCTATGGGGCTGAACCTCATGCACACAGATGTGGAAATGATGCCCCTTGCAGGGTTAGATGATGGTACCATTCTGGGCATGTCATGAGCCTTTTGGACATGCCAGAATCCTTCCTATTCACACATGGATCTAAGCTGAAAGAGGAGGGCTCCAGCTCAACAGCCCTGGTCTCCTTTGGCTGGCTGAGGAGACGGATATGGGTTGAGGGATCTAGGACATCTTCAAAGTGCAGGCACTCCAGCAGCATCCCCAACCTTCTGACGATGTCCCAGGGACTCGGAACTAGCTGCTTTGCTACCACACTTGTACGCGTGTCCCTGCTAGGATCTAGTAATTTTTGTTTTCTGCCGCTTGCCAAAGTAGCCATTTCCTATTGAGAAATGTCAATACTGAAATTTAAATTTTAAAATCAAAAGAGTTCCAGTGTTTTCTATACCTGCTAGTGAGGGAAGAAACGATTCCTTCCTTGCTTAGCTGCAGTGCCTGAGAGCTACAGAAGTAAGCAATAATTTTTTTTTTTGGGGGGGGGCCAGAGTGCTTGCTCTGTCACCCAGGCTGGAGTGCAGTGCGCGGTCTCAGTTCACTGCAATCTCTGCCTCCTGGGTTCAAGTGATTCTCCTGCCTCAGCCTCCCAAGAAGCTGGAATTACAGGCATGCACCACCATGCCTGACCAATTTTTGTAACTTTAGTAGAGACAGGGTTTTGCCATGTTGGCCAGGCTGGTCTCGAACTCCTGACCTCAGGTGATCTGCCTGCCTCGGCCCAGTAAGCATCTTTTAATGGGATTTCTATCAGGTCAGAAAGTCTTGGACTGAGATCCAAAAGCCTGCCATGCAGGCTGTTCAGAGACCACCTCTACACTGTGCAGGCTTTTGACACTAAATGAAGTGCAAGTCTCAAGGCTTGCTCCATCTCCCAGCTTGGTGCTTACCTAGCACAAGAGGCACGTCCTGGAAGAGGAAGCGGAGGTCCCAGGAAGGGCATGGCTCACTCTGCCCTGTTTCCAATGCTGTGGCTAACCCTTCAGTGTCCATTCATCACTGGTTATGGACAGTTGCTCATGTGTGGCAGGGTTCCTACAAGTAGGTCACTTCCCAATTTTAAAAAGCTCTGGGGAGACTGGTAACCGGTTTTGCTTATACCTAATCTTCTGACATCTTTTTAGTTCTGAAGCTATGAAAAAAATGGACAAATGGCCCCAGATGCCTGTCAAATATGAATAGATTAATAAATACTTTAAATTTGTATTGTCAATACCCAAATATGCACTGAATTTTACTGGTCTGTTGTTGAGATATGAAAGTCCTTAGACTTCAAAATGATAATTAAATAACTTTTATAATAAAACGCATTAAAGAGCATCTAAAATCAAAATCAAAATGTGTTATTGGGCTGGGCACGGTGGCTCATGCCTGTAATCCCAGCACTTTGGGAGGCCAAGGTGGGCAGATCGTGAGGTCGGGAGTTCAAGACCACCTTGGCCAATATGGTGAAACCCCATCTCTACTAAAAATACAAAAATTAACCAGGCATGGAGGTGCACGCCTGTAGTCCCAGCTACTCGGGAGGCTGAGCCAAGAGAATCATTTGAACCCAGGAGGCGGAGGTTGCAGTGAGCCAAGATTGTGCCACTGCACTCCAGCCTGGGCGACAGAGCAAGACTCCATCTCAAAAAAAAAAAAAAAAGTGTTCTTAAAGTAACGAGTTTGGCTGGGAGCAACGGCTCATGCCTGTAATCCCAGCACTTTGGGAAGCCGAGGGGGGCGGATCACAAGGTCAGGAGATCGAGACCTTCTTGGCTAACACGGTGAAACCCCATCTCTACTAAAAATACAAAAAAATTAGCCGGGCGTGATGGCGGGCGCCTGTAGTCCCAGCTACTGGGTTGAGGCAGGAGAATGGTGCGAACCCGGGAGGTGGAGCTTGCAGTAAGCTGAGATCACGCCATTGCACTCCAGCTTGGGCGACAGAGTGAGACTCTGTCTCAAGAAAATAAATAAATAAATAAAGTAATGAGTTTACCAAGTAATTTAAAAACAGCCAAACTGAGGGTGGATAATATGATGTGGCTTTCTAAAATTCCAGGCCTTATAACTGTTTCTTTGCAGCAAGAACAGGGAATCACTAAGGATTGAATTCAATCAATTGGAAGACATATTAACCTCAAGAGACTACTATATGTTAACCTAAGCCAAGAGGCTACTATATGTTAACCTAAGTATGTGGAGTCCTCTTCTCCACATACACTCAGATGCCTCCAGCCTCCTCCAAACCTACATGAGATTGTTATCCAGGAGAAAAGACTTCTGATTTTAATGTTTCCAAGTAACTTCTTTTAAGAAGGTTTGGTGAAGTAAGTCAGGTATGATACTGCAGATAGTTTTTTCCCATTAGAGCCTTTTTTGTAAACTCAGAATTTCCCAAATATATTTGTTTAATGCATCGACCTGGACCTATTGTTCAGGAACTGCTACCCTGCTGTGGTGTTGTGGTTGCTATATGGCTGTATTGTAAAGTCCAATAATCTACTCATGGGGGACTCTCCAGGCTCCTTCCAACTCCCAGCTCATGACATACAAACAGGGAGTTACTCAGGCAAGCTGGAATGACAGCTGTTTGCTCAGTCACACCCCTAAGTACATGAAAGGTAGATGTGGACGAGCGTTTCTTCACACCTTCCCTGGGCCAGGCACTGGGATAGGGTTTCCTTCTCACAGATGGAGTGAAGAGAAATTCACAGAGACGCTGCCCTTTACCCACTTGCGTCACTCAGGCAACCCACGGCATACTCAGACCTGAAGCCAGGACCAACATCTGCAGGGTGTGTGCTCCTTCCCCCAGGCCACCCCAGACCTGAGTCGGGACTGCAGTCCTCACTTGTGTGACTCCAAAGAGGATGGAGACACTGAGTCCACACCTCAGGGCACTGACTTTTACTCTACTATGCAGGTCCCATGTGAACCTGGGCAGGCCACATAACCTACTGACACCTCCGTCAACACGACTGTAAGGCAGAGACTGGTGCCTGCAGCCGGGGTGCTTAGGACAATGACATGGGCCAGCACACCTAAACCAAGAACCACGCCAGCATAAATGGTAGCATCTCTCATCAGTGTTACCAGCACATGGTGGGAATCACATGCACGGCGTCACACAGCCATGTCCCTTGTCCTTTACCTCTCTGGTCTTCACTTTTAGAGGCAAGTCCCTCTAAGGAGCCAGCGGCCCCCAGATGGCAAAACACCCCAACGTGCCAATGTGGGAGGCCCTGGCACCACATGGATGCCACACTTTCTGGCCCAAGGTTATCCTTTGGGTCCTGGTCCTTGCATGGCACTGCCAGGGCTCCCAGAACACAGCTCTGTCTCTCCACCTTCTGTAGCCTCCCAGTGCCTGCAGGCACAGCCGCTACAGCCTGGCCATCCTCTCCTGGCATGCACCTCTGTGCAGGAGCTTCCAGACCACATGATCTCACCCACACAGTCCCCTACCTGAGACAACCCTGCTCTGTCCCAATGCCCCTCTCTGCCTGCTGAGTGTTTCCCTGGCCTACCTGACCACCTCCAGCTCTCTGGTCCCCTCAGCCTTCATGCTTTCCCAACAGAAAGAACACTGTATAGTAACCTGGTCCCAACATGCAACTAGCCCCATTACATCGATGCAGCTTGAAGATAGTGCTGCTGTAACCCAGGCAGATGTCACTGCCTGTCCACCACTCTCAGCCCTGGTTCTTCCCAGGCCTCAAGGCTGCACAGAAAGGCACTGTGCTGGTTTCCAAACCACCAGCCTCACGGGAAAAGGACATGTGCAGTCCTGCCCTCCCTGCAGTTAGCATGACCCCGGCCTGGTTTTAGGGCATCCCCAGGAGGCCCCCGCACCGGGTCCCATGGCTTTGGGTCCCACCACAGCTCTCAGTCCCCTTACCCCTGAGCCTGTTCCCCTAAGCCCCTCCCATCACTGAGCTGCTCTCCACGGTAGAACCCCTTGTGGACCCCAGGCCTCTGCCCAGCCACTGCCTTCCATAACCAGTCTCCCCACACCACCACGGCCAACTCTGACACGTGTATTTGTAATCAGAACATTTTATACCACGACTGCTTAATCAATTCCTTGTGCCAAAGCTGTCTGAGGGCTCAGTAGTCCTCTTCATCCCCAACCTTCAGCCCCACTGAAGTACCTGGCATTCTTCCACAAAGCCCTGACCTATACCACAGGGACAGAAGTAAGTATGCTTTCTTCGTAAATCCACCAACATTCACAAAGGAAGAATGGTTTCACTGTTAAGCCCATTCTGCAATGGAGGCATGATCGGCCCTTTCCACCAGAGTGCATGCTGTCCCTGCCCCTGCACTGACGTTAACAGCAGGTCTTCTGCCTGGTTCTTCCCATCCTCCAAATCTCCTACCAAGGGACCACACCAGCATGACAGCATTTGGATCCTAGGTCAAAATTCACAAGAGTTGAAACTGCAAGGGAAATGTCCCTCCCTTGTGGGTTTCGCCAAAAGCTAACCTACTAGGCTGATTTCTCATCACACATTAGCCTCCCGTGGAGCACCTCCCATGGAGACCCAGCTCACCTTGCCGCCCGGTGGCCCTGCTGGGGCCCTCTCCTGTGTCAGGCAGCCTGCTGCTTGCCCGGAGCCCGCCTCCCACGCTGTCTGGAGACACAGAGCCATTGGCCTGGCTACCGAGGGCGTTCATGTGGGTAGGGATGGGCTCGAAGGTGGGATCCAGCTCCAGAATCAGCCTGTTGAGCTGCTCGATGGACTGGTCGATGTCCAGGGTGGGCGAGCCTGGGGAGGGGCCTGTGCTCAGCTCTGGGCCGGCTCCATTCACAACCTGGTCTCCTGGAAACCTGGGTTTGAACGCTTTGCTGGGAGAGGGCTGCTGTGTGTTAGGGGGATGTGGCCCACTGCCTACACCCCTCTGGACAGCCACCCTACTGCTGGTCCCTCGGGTGGGGGTGAGTGGGACTCTGGGCTGGGCCTGGACGAGGCCAGGATTGTCTGCAGGGCAGCGGCTCACCAGCCGGGCCTCCCCATCTGGGGCGAAGGTATACTGGTGAGCTACAACCATCTGCTGCTGGCGCACCCAGGTCTGTGTGGAGTAGCTGCTCTGCCCATAGGCCTGCATCTGGGCGGACACTGAGGGCTTTCTCAGCAGGGGCTGGGGCTGCTTGGGCTCTCGACTCCCAAAAGTCCGCTCCCGCTCATAGGGGCCGTCCATGCCAAGGCCCAGGTCCGGAACGAGGGTGCCCTGCGGATCTTCACCAACGTTGCTGCCAAAACCGTCAGATAGGAGTGAGTTCTGGCTGCTCTTGTGGCAGGTGAAGGGACCCAGGTGGGCCGACTGCGGCCCTTCCGAGGAGGACAGGGTCCCAAGGCTGTCCACACTGTGCAGGTCGTGGTGGGGCATCTCGTCATCCAGAATGTCTGTCTCCCGATCCTTCAGAGCAGCGTCTCCATTCACGTGAACCTGGGCTGGCACCACGTGGCGGGTCCCACTGTACTTGCTTCGAGCATCAGTCATTTCCTTGAGGGAGCTTCCAGGATCTTCCAGGCCAAAGCCACTGAGCAGCTGGTCCAACTCAGCCTTCTCCTGGGCGCTCAGGCCCCTCCTGGTTCCTGGGGCCAGGCGCTCTTCCGTCTTATCCGTCCTGGCAGAGGCTGTAGAGTGGCCGGAGTCACTGCTGACAGACAAGGTGTGGTCACTGTGGTCTGGGCTGTTGGTGGCCGTGATTGCCTGGGGGCCACCTGGGATGCCAGGATCCGAGGAGCTTTTCTTCCTCACCTTCGCGTAAAGGCTGCCATCGACAGGGCCCTGCGTGTGTAGCACTGCGGGGGAGAAAACCGGAGAGAGGCTTTCAGTCAGGGATGAAAGTGAGCCTCACACCCTCTGAATAGGCATGTGCATCTGTCTAAACAAATAAATGGATTCAAAATATGACTTACAATAAACAGGGACAAAGATTCCTCTAACATCACAAAGTTCTATATATACTCTGGAGGATGCCAATGAAAAGGCATTCAAATAAACATCTTCAGGTGCTAGAATCACTTCTACCTTTCCATGCAAAACAAATTGTCATTTTGAACTCTGGGATTCTTCACCTTTTGAATCATCTTGCCTTTAGCGCTCATGGTTAATTTCATCATGATTGTGAACATTGAGCCCGGCTTGGCTCATAAATCCCCAAGAATGGACTGTTCATCTTAGACAAAGAAGAGCTTCCGTTCATAGACCTGTCTAACATTTGTTGAGCATCAGCTAGGTGCCGGGTAGCAAACTCCTATTAAATTGAATGTCTTGGTGAAACCCATCTCTATTAAAAATACAAAAATTAGCTGGGTGTGGTGGCGCATGCCTGTAGTCCCAGCTACTTGGGAGGCTGAGTCAGGAGAATCACTTGAACCTGGGAGGCAGAGGTTGCAGTGAGCCGAGATCATGCCACTGCACTCACTCCAGCCTGGGCAAGAGAGCAAGACTCCGTCTCAAAAAAAAAGAAAAGAAAAAAACTGAATGTCTGCTCAAATGTCAATATGAAATTCAATGAAAAGAGAAAGTGCAGGAATTGATTTGGGTCTTCCTGTTTGGCACAGCAACTTTGGGCCACGTAGGTGCCGGGTGAATGTCTCAGGATCACAGACACTTGAGGCTGACCTGCATGCGCTAATTTCCATACATGGAATGTCAGGAAAATGAAACTTTGAACTAAAGTGTGGGCAGGAAGGGCTGAAGCATCAGCTGCTATTATTAATCATGGCCATGGCTCTGGCATTCGGGGACTCCCAAGCCTCAATCTGCTGACTGGCCAATTGCCGCGACCACACATAGCGGGTCCTTGCCAAGAGCCTTCTAAAATAAGCGGGAGTTTGTAGTCAGCACATGCCTCACCCCATGGGCCTCCCCCACTTTCTTCTACTTCCTCGACTGTGAAATTGCAAGCATTCCACAGCCAGGGAGCTGCTGGTGGTGGGAAACCCACGCTGTGTGGGCACCTGGAATTTGAGAGACGTGAGCCACTACCTAACAGCAGTCACTGAGCCTGGCCCAGGAGCCCTCTGGAGGGACCTGCCCTGAGCATGTGCCTCACAGCCCTGGGCTCCAGGTTGACGCACCACCATGGTCAGCAGCTGCTGGCGTTTTGGAAAACACTGAGACAACGTGTTGGGACAGAGTCCCAAGAGGTCCTGGGGTGTGGTGCTGAAAACGCGCCCACGCCAGGCTTTCTTCTTGTTTCAACAGTGCCCAAGGGAAAGCACGCAGAGAAGTGGGGAGTGGGGAGAGTGGACACAGGGGTATGGGCCCGTCTGCAGTGGCCCTGACTCCCATCCTAAAGTCAAGCCTAGGGGAGGAAGGGTCTGGGAGTAGAAATGCTACATAAAATGCTGAAAATAAACCAAGTCTTCAAGGCAGGGAAAGTGACGACAGGACATATGCCATGGGATTAATTCAAGGTAACAGTCTCAGTGACAGCTACTGTTTTCTGAGTACCTTTTATTGACAGGGCAGGAGCATCGTGCATTTTCTCTAATTTTCACAGTATGACCTATGTTGTTATTCCTTGTTTATCTATAAGGAACTGAGGATCGAAGAGAATAAATAACTTGCCCAAGGTCAGGCAGCTGCTAGGAGGTGGAGGTGGGCCTAGAACCCAGGTGCACTGGCCCTGAAACCTGTGTGCTCCTGCTGGCCCACTGCCCACCTGCCCAGAGAGCACCAGGAGGGCACACACCTGGAGGCTCTGTCAGTGGCCCTGCCCACAAAGAGGTGGCATTGAACTCACATTGCTCTGACCAGGGATCAGTGAGTGACCAGGCTTCAGACTAGGCAGAGACTAAAACACCTATTTCGCCCAGCTCTGTGCAAATTAAACAAAGGGGACACCTGGAAAGACTGGACTAAATTATAAGGCATGTGCAAATATCACCTCTACAATTTCAAAAATGGAAAATGCAATCCATTTGTTAATGCCATCACGAGGTGACTGTGAAGTAGAGTGGTCCCTTGAAGAAGCTCTGGCATCAGATGGACACTGGTTCAAATCCCAGCTCCATCCTGAGTCCACCCTTAGGGTTCTACCAACTGGTGCATTCACCTTGACCTTCAGCTTCCCCACTATAAAATGAGGGTGTGGGTAGATGGTTCTATGTAAAGGTTGACCTGAGAATTAAATGGCATAGCACACGGGTGAGTGTCTTTATAGGCCCTGAGTAAACATCATTTAATTTGGTTTCTGTTTAGATTTCCTGTTACCAGGAAAATTTAACAAATGAAAGAACCTGGTAAATCCTTCCTGCTGTTTTCAGAGTGTGAGAAGGAGGTGCTGATAAATGGCTTCTGCTCCATGAGAATGACAGAGACTACTCCTCCTCCCCATGACGGAAGGTGTTGTATGGCCATCAGCCCAGTCCCTCCCATGCCTGGCGGGCAGCCAGGACACACACTGCAGGGCCACTCAGCCCAGAGCATGAGCCTACCCATTACAGTCACAGATTTCACGCTGCTAAGTCTATATGACTTCCCACACTCTTCTCCCTAAATCTGAGTTAAAATAAATTGGCACAATGACTTAAAAAAAAAGCCAAAGAATGAGTTGTAAAACAATTCTTCTAATCTAAATTAAAATGCTGCCAAAAAGTGCTTATTAATCAGTCTGAGGTGGAATCCTTCAGCTAGCTCCCTGCCCCATATGCTAAGAACAGTACCTGATTAGAAGGCCCTGTACCAAATGGTAAGGCACAGAATAGTCCCTCTCCTGGGGGAGGGTATGAATAATCCTATTTTATTAGTAGTAGAAATCTGAAAATAGTAATAGATGCATTAAAAACAACAACTTTTCCATTACCATTGACTAAACACTCCATCTAAGTCGGCCCATTCTGAGCACTCAGAGCGGGGTCTCATCGAATCCTGACAGCCCAGGTGGCGTTCAACCACCTTCCTATTAATACATGAAAGTACAGTCATGGGACAGAGAGGGTCCAATCCAACTGTGTCCAGTGCCAAAGACCAGGCTGGACTCTTGCTAAACTTCCTGCTACATACATAGGTAGTTTTCTACATCAGAAAATGCCCAATAAATGTTAAACATACAGGAAAAGAATATGAAACATATCAAGTGAATTCCAAGATAGGACTGGTCAAGCTTCTGAATCACTCTGTAGGAGCACAGATCTTTCTAAAGGTGCAGAGCTCTGGGTAG
The DNA here is from genome assembly GCF_029289425.2 of Pan paniscus. NCBI lineage: Eukaryota > Metazoa > Chordata > Mammalia > Primates > Hominidae > Pan > Pan paniscus. The sequence goes on from NC_073255.2 coordinate 52,248,030, forward strand.
GCCATCTCAGGAGCTCCACAGACAACCCCCTGCACCTACACCTCTGCGGTCTTCAGTGGGGGCAGGAGAGTCAGCCTCAGGGGGAGGGAAGGAGAAGGGGCCTCTGGAACACACAGTTCCTATCCTGTTTTCTCATAAAGGGCTATCACTTTGCAAAAGGAAGAGCTTGAACTTCAGTTGGACAAAGGAGACGGCCATTTCCCTTTATCTTTGAAGATGGGATCCCCATTCCACCATTTACTCTGTGTGTGTTCCTGGTCATGACGTTCAGGCTGTTCAGTTTCCTGGTTTTACGTTTATAAAATGGAATGCTTCCTATCTTTCAAGGGAATGAAAGACACAAAGATGCTTTCCATTTTTCTCTTAAAGTTATGAGAACTAGAGAATATGGACATAAAGTACCCAGCTCATAGGCTCCAAGTAAGAGTACTCATAATTACTATTAAAGGCTCTTCCCATAGTGGACAGGGCCTTGCATCCGCTCCCTGGGCTCATCTCTTTACCGCCTGCCCTGTTCCTAGCAGTCCACTGCAGGCATGCACCTGCCCTGCGGCCTTGGCTTTTGTCTTTCTCTGCATCTCAGCTCCCTCACCTCCTCAACAGGTGCTGCCCTACCACCCTTTCCTCACTGAGTTTTTATCCACAGCACATACTTGCATTCAGAAGAAGTGCACCTTTACCCACTGGAACTCAGGCTCACTGAGGGCAGGGAGTTTGCTTTATTTTGCTCTCCCTTGCATTTCTAGCATTAGTGAACAGCCTCTGACACCCGGTGAATATTGAGTGACAGGCTTAAAGTTTGAGCTTTTTCACACATGACAAAATGTGGGGAGCTATTTTGGAAAGCTCAGCTGCCTTAGCAGGCAAAACAAGCAAACAAAGAACAATCACCAACCAAAACCAAACACACACACAGCCCACAAGGATCTGAAGGTAGAAGAGCCATGCAGCACTTGGCCACCTGCAACCCAGGCGTCCCCGCTCTCTGGGCCTCTTCCCAGGCAGCACAGCCAGGTCCAGCCATCCGTGAGAGGCGGGAACAGGGCAGCCATCACTACTGACCTGGCTGGTCTCCAACTGATAATGAACACAACTGGAAAAATAACTGAAGTCACCCAATCTAAGGGTTCTAAATTCCAAAGAAAACAAAAGTCATGACCTGAAGGTTAGCCCATTTGCCCATGAAGCAGGAAGCATGGGCCAGAGATCCAGGGAACATTTGAACATTATCTGGCCACAGTGTGCTTGGAACCAGGGGCACAAAGATTAATGAGACAGAGCCCTGGCAAACAGCAGCTGCAAGCAAATGGCACCATGCTATCTGCCATTTCCAGTCTCCTTTATCCTCCTGCCACCTGTGAGGCTGGCGTTTCATTGCTCAAACCCACACAGCTCCAAGTGGCAGGGCTGGGTAAATATCTGTCTTCTGACCTCTGTATCGTCTATCTTCTCACCTATGAAACTGCTACCTCTACACTGGGCACATAGGAAAGAGCCTCATCTAAAGACTTTCTGCCATTGTTATGCTTTCTAAGACTCAATGCAAAAGCTGCAGGATAAGAGCAATAAAAAGAGAATCCTGACTAGAAACGAAACCTAACAGGGGCGCGGAAGCAGGGTCACTGCATGGCTGACTGCCAGTCTCGCCAATGAGAAACCAAACAGGAGCCCGCACCCTGTTGTCTGCAGCCCCCAAAGGCGCTGATCCATCATTAAAGGATACCCTCCTTAACTGATGGCAGAATGCTACTGATAACATGGTTCTGGTTTGGAAAAGTGATGTAGAAAGACCACAGAAATGACATAGCCAACTAAACTCCCATTTGTGGTTCCTGGACACGGGTTGTGGGTGGGGTTCCTGGTGCCCTGATGAGCTCCTAGGGGCAGGCAGGGTGAGGAGCCCCCACCAGGTGAGGGAGGCTGCAGGGCTTCAAGTCTCCACTCTGTCTCTGGCACCTGATGTGCTATTAGGGCTGACACTGCTGTGAGGAGGTGGTGGGGTAAGGACAGAGTTCTAAAAGGTGGGGTCCTGCCACTCGTCTGCTCCTTCCATCTTTTTATATCATTAAATAACATATTTTAACATTTTCCTTCCATCTCAAAGGGAGCATGGGGAAGTCTGAATCAACCCTCTTTCTGCGAATTCAGAACCTGATCTTAGAGTGGGAGGAAGTAACTTGCAGGGATGCCATAGCTCTTCAGCTGCGGATGCAGGAGGAGAACCTTTCCACATCTCAGTCCAGGGTAAACCATCCCATTCGGTGTCCCCTTTCCCTTGCGTTGCCACCAGACCCAGCCAACCAGCATCAAGGACCTCCCCTCCCAAGGGAGCCTGTCCACTGTCTGGCAACGATTTCCTGGTGGCCGGATCTTAATTAAAAATCCAACAAACATAAATACAGCCCTGAATGACTTCCACTGCATGACATACCAGTGAGGTTTATCGCCTGGAAAAGGACCAGAAGGAAGAAAATACAGAGCATACATTCTTGTCTCCTTGGAGGACCTGCAGCAACAGACTTCCTCACCCACCTTCCCTGCAGGGGATCCTTCTCTTTCCAACCCAACCCTGCTACTGAAACGTGGCTTTCCCACAAGGAGTCAAGAGGGTTAAGAGGCACTCAGAAAGTATTTCAAAAGTCACCCAAAAAATGGAGAAGACCAAAAAAATATATGAAAACATCCCTTCCATCCCGGTTGAAAACAGATTAGGCAATGCCCAACTGTGCTCCCCGGCATGCTAACAATCAGATAGCCAAAGGGACAGCTGAACTCACACTTCAGCACCCTCCACCATCAATCACTCAGCAACCAAAAATATTCATCACTGATGTGTAATCCACTGAACTGTCCACTGGCCCTGCTTCCAACAGAAGTTGGTTTGAAGCAAAGGAAGGACAAATCTGATAGATTTATGAAGTGACGTGGAACCTTTCCTTTTTCTAGGTACTGATGCTAAGAATCCCATGTTCCATTTTTGTGACAGGTGTGCTTAAAAAGTAACTTTTTCATTTCAAAAGAACTACCAGTATCCTCCCTGCAATTTTTTAGTTTCAAAGGAGAAACTAGAAAATTCTTCTCCATGAAAGTTGGTTAGAATTGACTAAGCACTTGCTATGATTGCTAGTCATAAACGGGGACTTAAAAGCAATATTCAGCCCAGTCCTGATGATGTGCTGGAGAATGGACAAGCCCCCTTGGGGAACAGAGAGAGAAACAAGAGATGGAAAGGGTGGTGGGCACATTTCACGGCATCCGAATAGACAGATCAACAGAGGCAAGGGAAAGACGGAGCAGTGTGTGAGAAGAAAGGCATCCACTGATGCTGAAGCAGCCACCCTCAGGTGAGCCAGGTGAGGCTGCAGGAATTGGCATCTTCATCACCTGACGAACAGAGAGAATTCTGGAAACACCCCTCTCTTACAACTCAGCTGACCTCCTAAAGACAAGGCCACCATGCAAGCTCCTCCCGTGCGCCCAGCACACTGTTAGGCCCCAGGGATCCCACTCAATTCCCAAAGCAATCCTGTGAAGCAGGAAATGGGAAGTCCATTTTACAGATGAGAAATCAGAGGCTGAGAGAGCCTGCACTAACATTAACGATTTTTTTTACAAGCCTACTGAATAGAATATCTGAAATTTAAACCAACCTCCCTCCACTCCAAAAAAAGATAAAATTCTAATCCTAGTCAATCACTTTTTATATTTCACAGATCAACTATCTAGATCAAGACACACACACACACACACACACAAACTCATATACACCTCACTCACTCTTCAGAGACTATTAAGTGCTTTGTGCTTTCCTCCCTAACTCCTAAAATTATTCATTATCGGGAACAGACCCTTGTGGTGTCACAGCCGCTGCAGTGATGGTCACAGTTTTTGTTCCGTTTCTTAAAGCAAGTGCATTTCTATCCTCACAGTTAGTGGATCAGGTGCTATTCCTAGCATGGAGTCTTCAGTTCTCCCACACACCCATGGTACCAGCAACCCCATCGGGGTCAGGAGCCATGGATATGCCAGAGGTCCTGCCTGTGCCTGGACCACCACAGGGAACAGGTAGCTTCTCCAGACACAGCCAGGAACCATCCTGTCCCTAGGTCACCCTCAAATGACTCACTTGGGGCCGCCCAGCTGAATCAATTCACCATATCCAAACAGTCCCAGTAAGTGGAAGCTTATTGGAATGATGTCTGCAGCTGCAAGTGCCCATGGTGAGGCTCTGACAACCACAGCCCAGGGAAAATGCTGAAGACAGAGAGGCTTCGGTTTCAAAAACAAGTGCTCATCTGCAGGCAGTCTCCTGGAGGGGTCTCAAGGACTATGCCGAGTGAACACTGCCAGACTCAAAGGGCTCGACTGTACGACTCCACATAGGTGACATTCTGGGGTGGAGACACTGTGTCTGGACACAAATGGGTGTGGTCGGGGCCAGGAGAAGAGTGGGGCTGCAAAGGGTGTGAGGGATGGTTTGGGCAATAGAAATATTTGCATCTTGATAGCGGTGGGAGTGTCATGGCATAATGTTTGTCAAACTCAGACTACTATATACTAAACAGAGCAAATTTTACTGCATGTAAATTGCATCTCAATTAAAACAACCGTTGTGAGATCAAGACAAAAATGAGACTCACAGCAGACTAGACCCCAACCTGAGGTGGCTCCTCTTGATCTCCTCCCTTCCTTCCCTCTTCCTCTTTTTCCCCCTCCTCCCTTTCCTCCCCCTTCTCCTCCCTTTCCTCTTCTTCTCCCTCCTCCCCTCCCTCCTTCTCCTTCTCCCCCATGCCCTCCTCCCCCTCTTCAAAGGCCTTCCCTCCTCTTCCTAAATTCCATGAGACAATGGAAACCCTCTCTCCTTGGGATAACAATCATAGTCCCTTTGTGCCTCATTGTCACATAAAGCGTCTTTTGACATTTCCATTGGAGTGATTCATGTGCACACCTTCCCTCCCCTTCTAGAGGTTCTGGCATAATCCAGGCTTGAGTCCTGGCTTGATCATAGCTGTGTGACTTCAGATGAATCACTCCGCCTTTCTGTGCCTCACTGTCCTTGTCTGTAGAGAAGCAACCTGGAGAAGGGGGTGTTTGCTGATATCAGCTCCCAGGACCACTGGGATTCAACACGAAAGGCATGGCACACAGCAGGCATTGGGCAAACCCTCCTTTCTGTGCTTTCCCCCTCTCTGGTCAAGTGAAGAATTCCCAGAACTCACATGTGATTCATGTGTGGATCCCCTGGGTGCAGAGCTGAGGGACAGAGGGGTGCTCCATGAACATCTAATCAGTGAGTACACAGAACGCAGGTCCACTGACCTCCCGTCTCGAGAATTACACTGAGGAACTGTTCTCTAATATAAAGCTATGGTGAAAGATGGGTTTTAAAAAACGTATTCAGAAGTTCCATAAGTCATTTTTTGATATGACTGAAATTGTCCCAGGCACCAACTTTGCTAACCATCCACCCAGTGCGACTTCATGGCCAAGCTGCCCAGCTCAGGATCTTACCAGCTGTAAAACAGTTTTCCCATCCCATACTTTGTTTGTTTCCTCGGTGACTGACAGCAATGACGGCAAAAGCAGCAGTAATAAGCTAACTGGGCAACTACTGTCTTCCAAGCACTTTGTACCTATTGCCTCATTAGGCTCAAACCAAACCCAGAAGGGGTATGGATTCTCCTCTGCTTAACCCATGAGGTTAGGGGGCTGCAAGGGACCGAAGCATGTCCAAGTTTCATGGGGGGAGGGCTAAGGGTTTTCTGGCAGATTGTGTCATGCACACCCAGGGCTCCCATCACTGCATCACATGACCTCCCCTCAGCAGTGAGAGAACATTTCTCCTGGATTTGCTAGGTCAACTGACACATGAGCCATGGCACCAGCACTGGACTTGTGAGTTTTCCAGCAGACCATTCAGTTGATGGGTCTGGTGCTGCACAATGTGGAACAGCCAGCGGGGGTTTCAGTGCTGGTGAGGACAGGTGCTAAGGGACTGCCTGGATTTCAGGCTCCGGCACATGGAAGAGTCCATCACCAAGCCAGGAGGGCTGAAAACTAGGCTGTGGCCCAGAGCACAAGGCAGGGTTGAATGGGGTTAACAATGAAGCAAGGCGCATTCTCACATTTGCGAGGAGGGGAGGTACGGGTAGCCCGGGCAGTGTCCCAAGGGTACCTGATCCCTGGAGGCCTGGTAGGGGCTGCAGACACCGAAAGACCTTCCCAGTCAGGAAGCGATATCTGAGCCAAGAGGTTCCTTCTCAAGGGGCGTTGTATTATCTTACCCATAGCATATGCAAAAATCACTCTTGTTTTTTCCATGTGGACATTTATAATTAGAGCATGTATAACCTCTCACTCAAACAAGGTCTGCTTTAATTTTATTATAATAGAATTCTGACTCTTTGCTAATTAATGATTTTTGGAGTTTGTATTAAATCATTTTCTATTCCACAGAAAATTCAAGAGCTAAGAAATGAGGACTACACTTGGGTCTTTGAGAACACTGCTTTTAATCTACTAAATCAGATACTCTATGACTTTGATATATTTCAAGACGCGATGAAATGTGCCCTTTTCCTCTAACTTTCTTTCTTTTTTTATTTTTATTTTTTACAAAAAATAAAAGACGGTAATAAACTCTACTCTGTAGGGACAACTCTTTCTCTCCTTAGGCAGAATAACTCCATTCTAAGGCATTGCTCCCTTGGTGCATCAGTCTCACCTTGAGAGTTAAGTACTTCCCAAGCCCCCAAACCCAAATCAGCCTCTGAGCTGCCAGGAGGGGAGGTGCCCAGCAGGAAAGAGGCTGCAGCGGCAGCACCAGGACACCTTGCTGAGACTGCCAGAGGGCGCTGGAAAATCCCTCCCTCTGAAGTAAAGCTGAGCTGCTTGCTCACGCTTTCTAAAAACGAGGCAGACTGTAAATTCTTAGAGAAATATAGAGCAGAAAAAAAATTAACAAAAGCAAGAACCAGAGCAGAACCTTCCACACAGAAACGCCTGCCTAGCCACAAACTGCCTCTCTGGGAAGGGAAGGCATCCCACTGCAGAGCAGGAGCGACTCAGGAGCTGGGCCAGATTCCAGGCGCTCCCGTGGTCTCCTGGGTGAGGCTCTGGAATGTGGCGATAAAGGAGCACTGTGCTCCGAGTGAGGCTGTGGCAGGCGTGTCGCAGATGCCGCCAAGGTGCCCCCACAGCCGCACTGACAGCAGGGCAGGCCAGGGCGGCTCCCCGGGGCAGACCTCTCACACCAGCACGCCGGTGCAGGCTCAGCATTCAGCAGGCGCCTATCTCAGGCCTCTGACTGGGCAGCTCAGTTCCCTTTTGGGCACTCCTAACTGAAAACACAGGGGCCCAAGCCCAGAGGAAAAGAGGAGGTCCTGTTGGCCTTATCTGAGGCCACCCACGCCGGCTGGCCACAGAGGCGGCCAGAGAGCTTGCAAACAGCATGTCAGACCATCACCGACTCTTCCCCAAAAAGAAGTCGGTAAGTTAAGACTCCTCCAGCTTGCAAACCAATAAAGGCATTCCTGGACAAGTCCTGAGCGACATTCCTTCTTGCCCGGTTAAAGCATCCGTTCTGCTGATTATTCCACTCCATAACGCCCTCTCCTCCTGGCTAGTACCAGCTCTTTCCCTCTGGAAGTCTTGGCGAGTTGGTAAATCTCAGCAGGCACACAGCTCAGTTTCAGGTCTTTGTAGCATTACAGAAGCCACACACATGCACACACACACTCACCACACAGGCACAGACACACACACACATATGCACGCACACACACACACACACACAAATGCTCTCTGCTTACCTTCCTTCAAAACAGCCCAGCGGCTCTCTCAGTCTGCACCTCTGAGCCCAGTTTTCCTTGACACAGGCTTTCACAGCAGGACAGTGGCATGCCAGGAGAGGGCGGGGGCGTGCCACCTCCCTCCCAGGCACCTGGCCTCCCACTAGTGTAGAAGGTAAAAGATCTCCTTGGCTATGTAGGGACTTTGATTCCGCCAAAAAGGCCAGGGCAATGTAAACAAGAGGGTGGGGTTTGGTGCACTCAGGTTGAGTGAAATTTGAACTCCAGAGGCTGAAAGGTGGAGAAAGGAGCTCCTCCTGGGAGTCCCTCACCAGGCTTCTGCCTTCACTCCTGAGTGTTCTGAACTGACGTCCAGGAGCCAGCACCAACCCACGCGGCTTACAAAGCACAGTTTCAGCCTCCTTTTGCTTTCTTCAAAGTAACCAGGCGGAAAATCTTTGCCACACATGCTCCATCTCCTGGGAGCTGTCTCTCTGTCTTTTGTGCGGGATGTGGCTAAGAGTACAGCGTGAATGTTCACTGCACACAGCATATTTTGTGTGGTTAGCCCAGACCTCCACGTTCTGTGTTCAGTGTAGCAGATCCTTTTCATCTCAGCCTCATTACATTCAACGTAGGTGGGCTTCAGACAGTGGCTTACTCTTTGCTTTGGCTCAACATGGGCCACAATACCAACCACACACTTTTACTCTTTAAATGAACAGAATATGACACAGCAAACAAGCAAAAGCCCATTCTGATGCCTTCAGGTTCCCACAGCACAACGGAAACCCTTTTAAAAATCACCAATCAGCCATGCAGGGGAGACAGGACATACCTGGGCTATAAGCGCACGCAGAGGGTAACAAATCTTTTAAATCACCTGAGATGGCCACATTGGCATATGTCGCTTACAGGAGGTTAAGGTAAAACTCAGCGCACCCTTGGGAAAAACAATCTCTTTTATGATGAGACATAATACACTTATTGTGCAAAAAGTTCTATCAAATTTGGTATTCTTTAAAGGGTATTGGCTAACCCACCTTCCTATCAAGAGAACCGAAATTATTGTTACCATTCTGCAAATGATGTGATCACTGCAATAAAGGCAGTGACTAATTTATCACAAAATACTTTGCTTTAAAGAATACACATCAAACGAAAAGAGATTAGAAGTAGTGAATACAACGCAATGAATGTCCCAGTCTCTCCTGAGCACCGGGGTCTTTCCAAACTGTAGCTAACAGTATGTCTAGATATGGCTAGGGGGTCCCAGCCTCCTACAGGATACAAATCTTAAAATCAGACCACTGCATCACAAAACTGTGCAAGAAAAGCAATGGCCAAGGTTCCTTTATCTATTTCTAATGGAAAGAGGCAGCAGGATTAGTTGTATGTTCAAAAGGAGTGTTTCCTTTCATGTTGTTCTGGGTTGGGCCTGATTTGGGTGGGGTTGGGGTTTTTGTTGTTTTGTTTTTCGGTGGCTGAGGGCAAATTTTCTTCATGTGGATGACAGCTTTGTAAACGGGCTGCCATAAGCCTTTGTGAATATATGGCAACAGGCACCCACTGGTCTTCAGATCTTGTTTACGTAGCTGGCGGCCACTGAGCAGGCAGGCTCAGAACGCTCTCATTTTCTACACGTTCCCTGCTAATGGGTCTTGATTACATGGAGCCTGTTCAGGCTGTTAGTATTAACCTTTCTTGAAACAACGTGGTCTTTTGAAGCTTTGCTGATGTTTGGCCAGAAGGCAGTTCTGTGGCTCAGAGTGTTTTGAAAGGCCCCAAGCCTTTTCACCCTGAAGGGTTGTAATTTTGTGCAGGAGGCTGGCCAGTCGACCCTTAGTATATGCGGGGGATTGGTTCCAAGACACCAGCACCCCCCAGTCCCCCACCACCCCCTGTGAGTATACTAAATCTGTACATACTCAAATCCTGCAGTCAACCTCGAGGAACCTGAGTATAGGAAAAGTGGACTCTCCATATACACACATTTCTCATCCTAAATACACCGTATTTTCAATCTGTGTGTTGGCTGAAAAAAATCTGCATATAAGTGGACTCACACAGTTCAATTATCGTTCAAGGGACCACTGTGCAGCTAATGAAGAAAAGACTTGTTGAGTTTCCCGAATATCTCCGAAAATAGCAAGCGGGACAGGAGGTTGGCAGTATGTTTAGTGCCACTCCTATTTGGGACTCCCTAAAGGCAGAAGAAAATTCCAGAATGGGAAACCAATTAGAAGGATGAGAAAAGATGTGGAAATTTCAAAAAGTAGTGGGAAAGATTAGAGGTATAAGAATATCCTAGGGCCAAAACACAGACAAGAACGTTCACAGGCAACGTTATTCATACTAGACAAAAAGTGTTAAGAGCCCAAATGCACACCAGCTGACAAATGAATAGGCAGAGTGTGGTGTGTCCACACAGTGGCACACCACAGCCATGAAAGGATGGAGCGTAACAAGGATGCAGCTGGAACACAGGCTGAGTGAAAGAAGTGAATCACAGAAGGCCACTCATTGCACGACTCCAATGAGTGAGACGTCCGGAATGGGAAACAGAGAGAAGGAAAGTAGCTTCGTGGTTGCCAGGGGCTGAGGAAAGGAGGAACTGGGAGTGACTGCTAATGAGTACAGGGCTTCTTTTGGGGTGATGAAGATGCTCTGGAATTAGATAATGGCGACAGTTCCACAACCTTGTGAACGGACTAAAAATCAATGCATCGTATACTTTAAAATGATTAGAATGGTAAATTTATGTGCTATGAATCTGATCTCAACAAATAAAAAGTAAGAACATTCTCAGGCTAGAAACCACGTGGTAACAAGGGAATATTTAGAAAGCAACGGCAACCAGCCCAAGGCTCGCACATGCACTCAGGTTTTATACAAAGCGTCTGGGGACAGAGGCAGGCTCTGACCCCAGGTAGACAGGGGATTTCTGCAAGGGAGCCTGGGGCACACAACATTCAAGGAGAGAGAAGACACTCTCTTCTCTGCGCTGGTCACCGGAATGAAACCGACACTGTGATCACATGCTGCACCCTCTAGTGCAGGGTTCCAGGCCGAAAGAAAGCTGCCCACCTAGACAGATCAGGGTGTGGCTTCTGAGGAGGCCATTACCTGGACTGCAGGTCAGAAAGTGACACGCAGGGCCTCCTGTGAAGTTCCTCCTCATAAGGAGAGACACATGAAAGTGACATCTAAATTCAGATAGCTTCTGGTAGAAAGTTCTGATTTGAAAACATGACACCACCAACTTTCAACAAATGCAGGTCCCTCCAGCCCATGACCACCCATTCTCCCCCCACTGTCTCCACCGTTTGCTCCTCTCCCAACTTTCTTTCCAAGGACTCATCCTCCTGAGCTGACATCCCTACCTGTCCACCACACTGAGCCTGTGTGATCCCTGCTCCAATGTCAGGCCCCTCCCCACCCACATGGGCAGACAGGCCCGTCCCAGGGGGTCTCTGGAGGGGCAGCTGTGTGCCCAGAGGCCGGGAAGGGGCAGCCTGTGCCTCCTGCACTCCACTTCAGAACACTTTCACCCAAAACTCATTTCTCTCTGGAAACTGGTACCCCTGGCTACAGCGTTCTCCAGCCCTGCGGGCTGCCATTGTCCCTCACTTCCCAGCCCATCCCCCAAACGTCCATGCCTCCCTTGGTCCAGGTTCAAACACTCTCATCACAGGCAGTTCTGTGGCTTCTCCTGGGAAACCATCAACATTTTATTGAGGCCCTGGCCTTGACTCTTTGGACTTTAGATAACTTTCTTTGGTTTGACTTTAGAATTTCTCATGACATACCCTCAACTTCCACCAAACTTTGAAAGCCTTGAGCTCTTCAGGAGTGGTGGCCAGGACTCTCCTTTCTCTAGCAGCCGCTACAGCTCCCTGGCTCCTGCTCTTCTCTGCATGTATCCAGCCCTTCCCTCAGCACAGGGGAGTCAGAGCCAATGTATGTTTAACTCCAGCACCAAATTTAAGACATCAAGGGCAACACAGATCCATGGTGCTTCCTCTCCTAGCCCATCTAGACCCACAAGGCCTGCTGTCTCCCTCGCCTGTGGCCCACGTTCATGCCCCTGCTGATGTGCATGCCTCTGAAATCACAGAGGCCATACCAGTGTGGCGTCCACACATCACTGAGCACACCACATTGCTCACCCAACAACCACCTGTTGCCAGGGGAAGCTCCTCCAAGCTGTCCCAGCTCTCAACACCTCCACTCCCCAGACTGTTGTCCACTCCCAACAGACAACCTCGCCTGCCTTGCACAGGTCAAGTGACGCCACAGCCAGTGAACTCACTCCCAGTCTGCTCTCTACCCTTCTCTGCATCCTGGCTCCTGCACCAGGCACCCTGCTTTGGACACACTCATGGTGCTCTCAGTCTCCTGCCTCTCAATCCAGTCCCTGCCTGAACTGAGCTCGGCACATCAGCAGAAGGAGATTCACAGCCGGCGACCAAGCCCCCACTCTTGGCTTCACCAACTAGCCCTCTGACCCCTCAGTGTGGTAAAGATTAGATATGTTAATGCAAGCTGCACGCTCGGAAGGTTGTGCAGCTCATGAGCAGCACTCAGCAAGGGTGAGCTCTGACAACAACAACCATTAGCCATTCCAGCCCTGTCCTGGCCTCTGCACGGAGCTGTGCCATCCAATTCAGCTCTGTATCTGCAGCATCCAGCACTGCCGATGCTCAGAGAGGCAGGGAGGAGATAGAGACTGCATCCTGGATCCTACAGAGCCTGCCTGACAAGCACATGTGGCCTCTGGTTTTCTTTCATGAGCTTCCCAGAAGGTGACACTCTGCCTTCACTCCCCAGGTGACCTATTGGAATCTTCCAACTTATGATTAACAAGAGAGCAATATATTACGTGTACAGGAATAAAGAATGAACTCCCAATACTACGAGAAAGATGGTTTCCTTGCAGCCTCTGCCCACCCTCGGGAAAGCACCCATAGTGCCCATCACTCGGTGGCTCCCCCGCCGCTTTTCCTTCTGCCTCATCCCAGTCAGGGGCCCAGCAGCATCCCAGACTCACTGCTACGAGTTCAGGGGCAATGTATGGCTACTGCTGCCACCAAAGGACAGCTGTTGAGATCTTGGCAGAATTCCCACAATCAATCAACACCAAATCTTGCTATTGCTCTAATCATTTGGCCTAATTTCAGTGAGAATATATCCCAGGTCACAAATTAGCTCATATTCACACTGACAAAAATAAATACTATTGAATTTTCATAGTATAATTTTCCATAGACTGTCAACACCATGAATCCTAAATTAATTCAACTTTCCATGGTGAAGTCTGAAAGACTACTATGTCAAAGGGTGTATTTTCCTTGTTAAGAAATCATCACTATGCATTTATAAAGAAATACTAAACACATCTCTGGCTCTTGCAATGTGGAAGAAAACTTCCTGGGGACTGTTGTACCCTCCGCCTAGGCCCTATCAACTGGAGGGGGTCCCCTCACATCCACAACAGGCAGGTGCAGGCGGAGCGCACACAGGACATTTGCTGGGGACACCCTCCTCCTGTCCACAGAAACCTGTTTTCCCAGCTCCTGGGGTCAATGGCTTTCCCTGCACTTCGCATCAGTCTCTCGGGCCCTGGGGATTTAAATCTGGGCTCCCAGCTCCAGCCGGAGCAACTGTCACTGGGTGTCCACCCTCGACAGGCCTTGACCTTGGCTCCCTCTCTGTGACATGCTCTAATAACACTCCTGGCTCACATAGCAAAGTGGTCACCCTGTCTCTCACCCTGATCCATGGACCTCCATGCCAGGTCTCCCCGACAGACAGCCAGGCAGGCTCTAGGTGTATGGCTGTGCTGAGGCAACGAGCCGAGGCGGTCTCAGCTTTGCTCAGCCTGGCATGTGTCCCCATCCAGCACAGTGTCCACAGGGGGAAAGGAGTGCTGTGGAAACCAGCTTTCATCCCCAAAGTAGGTCAGAATTGCTCCTATCGGCAAGATAAACTGAGCAAGTCTGAAGATCCATTAAAGCTCGCTTTTCTTACATAACAGCACAAGCTGCCATTATATCAACCCTGTTTTTCAAGAAATAGCTGGATGTTTTACATAAAATATCCTCTGCAATCTGTGCTATGTTAAAAAATTTAAGTAAGGAACACGCCCACTAGTCTCTGACACCTATGCCTTCTACCTCACATGCCCTGCCCTCCATGGCATCTTAGATAACAGTAACGGAATACAACAACTGCATCCCCTCTGTCCTTGGACTTACAGAGAGAGTAAGTGACAATTTATATGCAACTGAATGCATGTTTAACATCAAGTAACTTGTTTGTCAACATTTAAACACAACTTTAACTATCTAAAGTCCCAGAATCAACTGTACAGGGCCAGAGTGCCCAACTTTCAATAGCAGAACTTGATCTTCAAACAAATCTTTATGCAGAAACCCAATATAAAAACAGAAAAAGATCAAGGTGGGGCTGGGGCTGTGGAGGGTTCTGACAGGAGTGGATGGAGAGAGGCTGGGGCTGCTCCTTAAGAACCAACTTGGAATCCTGGAGCCACAGGCATAGAGTTTGAAAGCTGTTGACCCCAAGAGTGTTGTTACTCCTAAGGTCAACGCCAGCACCAAGAACGTCACTGTAAAAGGCAGAAGAATCATTTGCTTAAAGGGAGCGTGCATGTGGATGGTGGTCTCCTAGCCCAGATGGCCGAATGGGGCCAGAGATGCAGGCCATGAGGGTGCACCTCCATGTAGGGGTCCCTGTCCCCATAAGGACAAAGGACCCAAGTCAAAGAGATTGTCCCAGCTGCACCTTTTGTATGAACACCTCCCTTTTCCACTAAGTCATCCGCAACCTTTCCCTCCCCTAGGAAGCCCTGGCAGTTCCGTCTTGCAGCACTTTCCAAAGAAAGGAGCAGATGAGACAGTCTTGCATGCATAATCTAAAAGGCCTCCCCAGACATTCCTTTAAGCCTGAAAGAGAAGAGCCAGGGCACGCACAAGTTCTACTCTTCCAGCCAAGGGCTGAAGAAGATGGTGAGGATGGTGGGCCGGGCACACAGAAGCATGTGCATGTGAGGAAGAGACTCTGCTTTTCTTCAATCCCAGCCTCGTTCTCTCACATTTTGGTTCTGTTTATCAAATACTTAAAGTCAGCAGGTGCTCTCTTTCCCCAACTTGGCACAAGTGCAATTGCAGGCTCTTACAGAGAGGCACAGTGAAGTTGCAGACCTGCCTCTTTCAGGCAATGGAGAGAAAGGTTCTACGCAAGGAAGACACAGATGGAAACTCAGCAGGTTTGATCACGTGCCATTCAGGCCCCCTACTCCTACCAGGAGATGGGCAGAAGAGCACATCTGGGAAGAGGGGCTTGACTGAGATGTAACTTGGAAAGTGGTGGCAGCAAGGGCCTTGTAAGAAGAATATGGACCAAACCCTCATTACACCAGGGTCTACACACACACACACTGCTGCTCACGCTGGGTGTGGGAAGCTTCGTGGCTCAGGGTCCCAGGGAGACTGTGGGGATGGAGCCCTCTTCCAGGTTCACATCTCAGGGAATCCACCAACAGAAGAACAGTCAAGGTTGTAGTCCCCATAGGTGGGAATTAGAGTCCAAAGATCTGCAGCTTTGGGGAAGGAAGGTAGGGCAGGGGCATGAATCATTGCATGCATGTTGGTTAAGTGGGCAGGGTCACCAAAGAGCAATGGAGATACTGATCACAAACAGCAGAGGAAAGTGAAAAGAGATTAAGAAGCACAGCTCCTCTGGACTCTAAGAAGACATAGTAGGCCAGGCGTGGTGGCTCACACCTGTAATCCCAGCACTTTGGGAGGTCCAGGTGGGCAGATCTCCTGAGGTGAGGAGATCGAGACTAGCCTGGCCAACATAGTGAAAACCCCATCTCTACTAAAAATACAAAAATTAGCTGGGCATGGTGGCAGGCACCTGTAGTCCCAGCTACTCGGGAGGCTGAGGCAGGGACAACTGCTTGAACCCGGGAGGTGGAGGTTGCAGTGAGCCAAGATTGGGCCGCTGCACTCCAGCCTGGGTCTCAGAGCGAGATTTCCTCTCAAAGAAAGAAAAAAAAGAAAAAGAAGAAGAAAGAAGAAGAAAAAGGGGAGAGGGAGAGGGAGGAGAAGAGAAGAAGAAGCAGAAGCAGAAACAGAAGAAGCAGAAGAAGCAGAAGCAGAAGAAGCAGAAGCAGAAGAAGCAGAAGCAGAAGAAGCAGAAGCAGCAGAAGCAGAAGCAGAAGAAGGAGCAGAGGAAGAAAAAGAAGAAGAAGAAGAAGAAGATGAAGAAGAAGAAGAAGAAGAAGCAGAAGAAGAAGCGGAAGTGGAAGCAGAAGCAGCAGAAGCGGAAGCGGAAGCAGAAGCAGAAGAAGCAGCAGAAGCAGAAGCAGAAGAAGAAGAAGAAGAAGAAGAAGAAGAAGAGGGAGAAGACACAGTAACTGCAGAAATACAAACAAGCCATCCACCTTGTAGACCCGTCTGCATGCACAGGACACCCCGTCCAGTGGGATATCGGGGGTACCCTTCCTCCCAGGAAGCAGAGGAGGCCCAAGGTTTGTGTGCCGACTGGGGGTTGGGAGGCCCTGAGGACCCAGGACAAATCCAGCCAACTCTCGGCACCTCTTTCTCTGTCCCAGGGGGTGATGCTACTTAACTATTAAGGCCACTCTTGTGGGCTGATTTCTGCAAACTTGTACAGGACAACATACAACTTGAGCCAATTCCTCTGATTCCTGTTGGATTCGAAAAGTAACGAACACTTAATGAGATGGCGGCTCAGGGACTGGAACAACTCTTTTGACTGCCCCCAATGCCACCCTCACTCTTCTGATGGAGTGTATCAATTTTTTGAAAGTAACACCCACACGACTTGATCCTGGTTTTAACAGAGGGTAGGCCTCTCGCACTTGAGACAGGAGGAAGCCGGCGCCCCCAGGCCACTCTCTCAGGTGACATTGAGGAAGATTTGCTGTTTGGTCTGCGATCACGCCTGCAAGGGGGTCCTTTGGTGTTTGTGGGTTGGAGGCTTGCAGCCTCAATTCACAATCAAGAGATGCAGAGGGAGGAAATCTCAGGCTCAGAACAGGACTACCCGCCCATCTGGCCCGTTTCTGTCTCATACAACTTCAGTTGCCTGATGACAGCTGCTTTTTACTGGAGCTATCTAAGCAAGCAATGCTTAGAAAAGCCCGGTTTGGGGGCAAGACCTAAAGAAATATTCTTCTGCCTGGTGCAGAGTCAAATGTCATAGGGTGGCTGAATACCATGCAAAGCGCCCTGGAGCAGCTCTCGATGCTGGGGGACAGCATTCCATCTTGCCAACAAGGACCGAGGCTGCAGACACAAGGCACTGTGTATACCCAAGCACTCAGCAAAAAGCAGAGCCAAGACTGAAGGATCTGTCAGGTGCCATCGGCCCCCTCCTCCACTAAAGTTGTCAAAGTTTACTTCAATTTCCAAATCTTAAAACCCAACAATGTCTGGGGAGGAAATTTTTCAAATCCATTTTCAAAGTGGCAATACTTGAATGGTCTCAGCTTGATCTGGCACTTCCCGGCCAGCTCTGCACACTGCAGCCAGCGTTTCCTGACCCAACATGTCGTCGTGGTAGCCCATTCCTGGAGCTCGGAAAAGTATTCTGAGAACGCGGTATGGCCACTTCAGGACTGTGTCTTATTGCGAAGGCTGCAGACAAATGTGAATCTCCTCTGTCTGCCTGCTCTAGCAGCCCCATGGGAGCCCCAAAGCCTGGATTCTGGGAATGTTCATCAAGGTATCCACTTAAAGTGGCAGAGCCCAGGCCTGGCAATGCCACAGCCCTCGTCCTGCACACTCTTGGATTGGTAAGTTTGAGCTGCACTCAAAAAGTCCTAGGTCAAGGCAAGAAACCAAGGACAAGAGTGACAGAGCAGGCCTTCATCTCCAACCCTCAGACATTCTTGAAGCTTCCCTGCTGCTCAACCCTTCCTCTAAATCTGTCACAGAGTCTCACTCATCTACCTCCTAAATATCTAAAGGCCCCTACTATCCATCACCAGAGCCACACCCAAGTCCAGGCCTCCGTCAGTTCTTAGCTGGGGAGTCCAGAAGCCCATTCTCTACTCTCCTTCCTCTCCAGACTCTGCCTCCCAGAGGGCGTCTTCCAGCCTCTTTGTTACCTCTCTGTATCCTCCAGTCATGTGGCACCTGGGATCCTCATTGTCACCCAGCAAAGGAGCCAGGCTCATGAAAGGAAGCTGACATTCCCCGATCTCACGATCCATCACACACAGCACCTCTTACTTCCTCCTGCACACACCAGCCAGGCGGAACACACTTCCACCCCATGAATATGTGCTGCTCGCCTATGCCCCATGCCCAGGGCTAGGCATACCCTGTCTGCATTCCCTACCTGCAAGGGCTGTCCTCTTCGTGAATCTCCTTGGATTGTACAGGCAAAGTGGTTGTTTCTCTTCAATTCTTTCCTAATTCCTGGTACCCAATTATGGTACCTGGTGCACCCTGTGGCAACAACTGATGTATATCTGTGTCTTCCCAATTAGAGGGTCTGCTGTGTTTCTTCCTGCGCCCACCCCAGCATCAGAGCCATGGCAATTCCCAAGAAAATATGAGATGTGTGAATATGACAAATGGTGTGTATGATAACAAAAATCTCAGAGTTGGAGGGAGGTATCTTTAGAGTCATCCAATTACAACAGGCCACTTTACAGACTGGGAAAGTGAAAGAGAATGTGGCTTATGAGAGCAAGTAGAAAGCATCCCAATGGGGAGTGTGGCCACTGACACGGATGCTCCAGAGACGTCCAGCGAGGAAAATGAGATGTTCTCCATAGGGCTCAGCAACATGGGGGTCCAGGGCTTTGCAGAGCCTCCCTGAAGAGTACTGTGGGGAGAATCCTGTCTGGAGGGGCTGAGGCCCAATGGTGGGGAGAAAAAGGAAGCGAGGCCATCTTTCATCACTCTGAGCCATGAAGAGGAGGGAGTAGTGGGATCTGTCTACACACTGCGTTCTTGGTGGTGACAATACAAATCCAGGGACACATATGCTGCTGTGGGCATTCCCTTAGACCATCACAGCAAGTCTGATCCTGAAAGAGCAGGTACATCCTGCTAGGGTAAGAAATCCCCCCACCCACAGCCCTCTTGTGTGACGAGGAGGTGGGGCACCCAGTGAGACTCAGCCCAGTCTCACTGAGTCTCAAAGTCTCAAAGAGGAAAGTCAAGGGTATGAGCCCTGTCCTGCACGGTCTTGAGCACAAGACACACTCTGAGCCACAGCTGCCATCGCCGACAGTGTACAACGCCAGAAGGCTACCAGGGTCCCTGGCCAGTTCCTAGCTTTTGATTTCTCTTTGGATCTGCTCTCTTTATCTCTAAAATGGGCTCACAGGCTCTCTCGAGGATTGAAACACCATAGTGAGGCTTCCGGCAGGCAGCCACACTGTGTGCCGCGAGACATTCTTCCCTCTCCTCGGGGACAGCAACTACCCCTGGGAACACTGACACGACTGCCGTCCCCTGCAGCCACCACCTGCCAGGACCACAGACCCACGGGGAGACCAGGACCATGTGCTCCTCTCTGTGCTGTAGACAGGGCGTTTGTAATCACTTGCCCACATTGGAACGGATTCAAGGCCGGCTCCTTTCTGAGTATAGAAGCAGAATGTTGTGCTCACACATCAAAGCCAGCGCTCCCCTAACAGGCCCAGATTGAAGGCAGCTGCGGAGGGCTCCATTCCAGGACGGCAACCACTGCTAGAGATAAATGCGGCTTAAGTCAACATTTTTGGGGTTTTTTAACCAGGCGGGGGGGGGGGGGGATAGAAAAGGCAGGGGCAGGGGTGGAAAAGAGTGCCGCAATACATCATTTTCCCAGCTAAAAGAGAATGTTTCAGAGGCTGCCAAACCTTCCTTAACTCCTCAAAGCATTGGACAGCTCTGAAGACTAAAGCCCTGGTGGGAATGCGGCTGGGACTCAGCCTTTCACCCGCCAGGCGGCGTCCAGTCCAGGGACCTGAGCCAGGCACTGCTGACCGCAGGCAAGAGCGAAGACTGCCTGGAGTAATAGCTCACCAATGCAGCACACCGGCCTCCATGCCAAAGAGGGGCTGAGGAGGGCTGCAGAGTGGAAGAGAGGAGGGAAATTCAGCAAGGATGAGTTTTCTATCCAAAGGTGACTACTCTTTCTGGGGAACACCTTCTCAAAAGGACCCAAGCCTGGGGATTCTGCAGAACTTTGATGGCAGAGGTGGTGATGGCAGCCTTGTGTCTCACAGGGAGAACTTGGAAACCCTGCAGGAGTGCAGCAATAAGATCAAACGCACTTTGGAAGCCCCTCTAAGGGAATCCAGTGTGCTCAGTGAGAAGGACATGGGAAGAAAGTTTAAAGATGTGCACAGATGCTCAAGGAGGTGGGTTAAGTGAAAAACTCAGGCTATAAAACAATGCACAGGCTGATCCTACTACGAGAAATTACATGATATTTAGAAATCATGCCAAAAATACACCAATGACGAGTGCTTCATCTCTAGACGGTAAGATGGCGGTCATTATTCCATCTTTTTGATAATTTACATCTTCAAAAAATATTGATACAAGCTTAAATGTATGTAAAAGAAAGAAAGAAAAGCATAAAACTCACTCCATTGAATCAGGTACCCCAGACACGCCAGACAGCACGTGGGGATGGAGGGTCAGGAGGAGCGGATGCAGATTTGAGGAAAGGCTCCGTGCTTGTTTGTAACTCAGGAGCTGGAATTCTCAAGAATGCTCAGGCAGTGGTTCAAGGGAAGGTTGCTGAGATCCAGTTTTGGGAGAGGACTCAGATTCCGTGCGGCGGGTTCTGGGCTAAGCATCCGGATACCAGTCCTGAGCTCGCTCTGAGTCCTCCCCTGTCACTCCACCTCCCTGGGGGTGCTCATGGGCTTCAGATATCATCGAGGCTGCAAGGGATGAACCAGGCACTGGGAGGAGGCTGCACTCTCACCCACTATATCCCTGAGGAGTCTGGGCGTGACTCTGCCCATAAAGGGGGTCTCTGCTGCTTTATGAAGCCTGGAAGCAGTGATGACAAAGCTGTGAATCTGGCTGCAAAGTGTACCTGGCTGCCTTGGCACCCTATCCGACTCCTCACCCTCCTGTCTGGGAACCACTCTCTCCCGGGTGTCCTTCCCACTCTGCCCTGTCCTTCTCAGTTTCTTTCCAGAACTCCTATGCACCCACTCCCAACTGGCTCCATCTTTTGCATGGCAATGCCAGACCTTCTCTACTCGCCCCTAGACCCAACTCTCGGTGACACAGAGTCCCGAGTGCATGCCCAGACCATCACCTGCATGGCTCCACCACCTCCAACCACACAGTCCACAGCAGTCTCCCACCTGCTCACACCACTGGCTCAGAAGATGCTGCATGAAAAATACACCAATGGGAATTGTGATTTGTAATGTCAGGGCCTTAGATATTTAAAGTTCAAATTGCTTCTCTAATCATTCATTCAAGAAACATGCATTGAGTATCCGCTATGGACTGAATATTTGTGTCCCCTAAGATTCATATGTCAAAACCTAATCCCCAGAGTGATGGTATTAGGAGGCAGGACCTTTGGCGGTGCTCAGAGCATAAGGGTGGAACCCCTATAAGTGGGATTGATGCCCTCAGAAAGGAGGCTCCAAGGAGCTCCCTTTCCTCACCACCATGTGGAGACACAAGAAGGCAGGAGTTGGCAACCAGATGACAGCCCTCACCAGAATCCGCCAGGCTGGCTGCCTGATCTTGGACTTCCCAGCCTCTCAAAGTAGGAGAAATACACGCTTGTTGTTTAAGACACCCAGGTTATGGTCATCTGTCAAGGCAGCGTGAATGGGCTGAGAGGGCCTCAAAGTAAAGAAGTATCTCCCTCTGCATCTTCAGGAGACACTGCGGTGGCTGAGAGTCTTTAAGACTGAATTCTGTCTATTTCACCCAGTGATAACGGCAAGTCCTCCACAATGTATGGATCTATACACACACGCTCACACACGTAATTCCACAGATTCTCTGTAAAGTTTCATGTAACCCCTAAAGGATGGTGAACACTCAACTGATTTTCTGTCTATATGTTTTCTACATAAAATCAACGTAGGTCCTTCACCACCTGTGAGTGACGTGCTGCAGGCGCCCAGCTTTCAGTTCCCTGGTTGTGACATGGGAAGGATAAAGCCTGCCCCGCAGGCAGGTCACAGGCTTAGCTGGGAGCCAGCTTGCAGACAAGAGCGGGGCACCCACGGAGGGACTGAGCACAGAGCTGCCCTCCAGAGCATGCTCCTTACAGGAGCTGGGGCTCCTCCACACTGTCCACCGGACTTCACTGCTCCCCTCTTACAGCATTGGCACAGAGAACACCCACCTGTGTTTTAGAACCCCTGCCTCCCTCATGGTCAATAACCCTCCAGGCTCACCCCTCCCTTGGCAAGCAAGGAACCTCCCAGCATCACGAGAATGACCTTTCCACAACTCGCTTCCCTGTTCTCCGTGAGACTCGGCACAGCCACTGATTCGTCACCTCAGGACAGAGCGCTGCTCACTGGCTCCCATGCAGCAAGGGACCTCTCTGGTAAAATCCACTCGCCTCAGCCTGGAATTTAGGATGCTAAGTCAGCTGTCCTCAGAGTCCCCATCCAGCTCTCCAAATTAGCCTCTTTCCCCATCTTGCCTTGCGCTGATTATTTACACACTTCACCAGCCACCGCTTCACCCTTCTCTCCTCCAGTGGAAAACATCACCATGTGATGGACAGAATATAGCTATGCAGATGCAAACAGACGCTACTGGAAAAAGAGCTCTGTGATCAAAAAGTTTGATAACTGTTGTTTGATAAATCTTATGAAATTATTCTCACAGCTTTAAGATTCCAGTGTGCACTGTGATCTTTTGAGAGACAATGTATCATTTTGCAAGAGTTTTCAGCTACATTTCTGTTAACGTGCTGGTTATCTGGAAGGACCGGTGTGCTGAATAATTCACACCAGCAAAGAACACTCTGTTTACTTTACAGGCCAGAGCAAAGCTCTCCCCGTCCACAACTTGCCCACTAGCCCCAGATTTCATCTGTGTTTTAATGTCCTTACCATCAACATTCCATCTGTGGGTCTCCACCTCTGGTCCAGGTGTATTTGGGTTGCAACAATTCCTTGAGTTGAAATTCCATCCCACAAGGCCTATGAAGGAGCAAGCTTTTCCCCAGGACAACAGAGAGGAGCCATGTGCTGCCCTGGGACACACAATTGGTGTCCTTTCTCACTAACCACAGACACCCCCTTCCTGGAGTCATGGGAAGCTCAGCGATCCACAAAGATGAGGCGCTACTGCGGTTCTTTCCACAACACTTGCTTTTAGCTATTTTACATCTGGATGTAACTAATCTGACAAAAAGTGTTTTAATTTCTTTCCCAAAGCAAGTCTGATTCTCAATCGGCGGTTGAAAAAGACAAGGGATCAGCATGACATGCTAGGAAAAGCCTCAATTCCCCTCCTTTGAAATCAGCCTCCAGTTGTGTCTTGTGGAGATTCCAGCACACAGCTGCCCCTTCCTTCCTTTCCTCCTTCACGCTCCTAGCTATGACCCAATGTGCATATTACACAGGTGAACAGAGGACATGTTTGAGTGAGACGGTTTCACGAAAACAGAGATTTAAATGATACAGCCATAAATCAGGAACACTAGACTAACAAGCAAACAGAAATTAAAACAAGATGTCTGTTGCGTGTGGGGCCGTACAACAGTAGCTAGGTTGGCTATGGCCAGCGCTTGGCATCCCCATATGCAAAGAGGAAGGGAGGGAAGAAGGGGGAACGGTCCCTGGCATTATACATACACACAAGTTCAGGCCAAGGAGCTCCTGGATGTAACTTCACTGACAGCTCATCCACCCGTTACAGCTTCACAAAAAGCCCTGACCCAAACTCACCGTGCCTTATTCTCACGAAGACCCTCAAAACT
The DNA here is from genome assembly GCF_029289425.2 of Pan paniscus. Lineage (NCBI taxonomy): Eukaryota > Metazoa > Chordata > Mammalia > Primates > Hominidae > Pan > Pan paniscus. The sequence goes on from NC_073255.2 coordinate 52,271,801, forward strand.
CACAACTGTGTCACACGAAGGTGTGATTCTGGACCTCTGAGAAAACAGGGGTAATTTTTTCTTCTTAGCAGACTGCAAAATACTTCAGATATTTGAGTGGGCTGTCTTCCCTGTGCCCTTTGCCTCCGTAACTGCACACAAGATGAACACACGCACCTTCTCCATCTGCACTGAGGTTCTCGTACGAGTCCCAGCGTATCAGTGGGTCTGTTGTGTTGTAGTCCACAATCACACCGTGGTCGTTGTACAAGTGTTCGGACCCTGCACAGAGCACAGGCAGCAACATTAGTCCCAGTGAAACCCATCACCTCCATCCACCCGACTCCACCATAAGGACAAGTGAGCAGCCTGACTTGAGCAGGAGAGAGAGGCCTCTCCATCCTCCACCCTCCTGCCAGGAGCCACAACACTAATCAGAGACTGTGGAGGATTTTCCACAACTAGAACCATAGTTAAAGCCACGAGGGGGAAGGGATAAGCAAGCACTGATCTTTCGTCCACTGTGAACCAGGCTTGGACACTTCTGCAAAACAGGAGTCTTCAGACCACCTCACTGATGAGGACACAGAGGCCCGGTAAGCTGTCTCTGAGCCTCAGAGCCCACAGATTTGAATCCAGGCTCCATGCTCTCAGATCCACACTCCTCCCTTCAAGTCTTTTTAGGAATACCAAGGGGATTTTTAACACACAAGCCATGTATTTAAAGGTTTTTGCCTAAATCTGTGACAATGAACATAGAAAAAGCATGATTATTTCCACAGCTATTAAAAAGGGAAACAAAACTCCCATGCATGTGGATCTTGGTGATGGATCTGGACAATTCACCTTGATGATATAGGGACTGGTTTCTTTTGAAATATATTTTTTAGGGAAAAAAAATTGTTTCGCACATAATACTTGCAGCCTACTATACTTCTAATTCTCTTTTTAAAATGCTGGTTACTTTGGGGTTAATGATGAAATCATGATGGAAATTTAAAAATTCCTTGAAATGAATGATAATAGTGACACAAGTTATCAAAACCTCTGGGATACAGCAAAGCAAGTGTTAAGAGGAAAGTTTATAGCACTAAATGCCTACATCAAAAAGTCTGAAAGATCACATATTGACAACCTCATGTCACACCTCAAGGAACTAGAGAAGCAAGAATAAACTAAACACGAAGCTAGTAGAAGAAAATAAAAAACAAAAATCAGTGCAGAACTAAATGAAATTGAAACAAAATACAAAAGATCAATGAAACAAAAAGCTGGTATTTTGAAAAGATAAACAAAACTGATAGACCATTAGCTAGATTAACCAAGGAGAGAGAAGATTCAAATAAATTCAATTAGAAATGAAACGAAACATTACAACCGGCACGAAAGATCATTCAAGACTATTATGAACACCTTTATGTATATAAACTACAAAACTGAGAGAAAATTGGTCAATTCCTGGACACAGACAACCCTCCTCGATTAAATCAGGAAGAAATAGAAACCCTGAACAGACTAGTAAAAAGCAGTGAAAATGAATCAATAATTTTTTTAATGCCAATAAAAAAGAGCCCAGGGCCAGATGGATTCACAGCTGAATTCTACCATCCATTCAAAGAACTGGTGCCAATCCTACTGAACAATTCCAAAAGACTGAGAAAGAGGAATTGTCCCTAACTAACTCATTCTATGAAGCCAGTATCACCCTGATACCAAAACTAGGAAAGAATATAACAACAAAAAAAAAAAAGAAAATCACAGACAAATATCCCTGATGAACATAGATGCAAAAATCTTCAATAAAATACTAGCTAACTGAATCTAACAGTACATTAAACAGATAATACACCATGATCAAGTGGATTTCATCCCAGGAAAGCAGGGATGATTTAACATATAGAAGTCAATAAATGTGATACACCATACAAACGGAATTAAAAACAAAAACCATATGTCATTTCAGTAGATGTGAAAAAGGCATTCGATAAAATCTAGCATCCCTTTATGATAAAAACACTCAACAAACTAGGCATAGAAGGGACTTACCTCAAAATAATAAAAGCCATGTATGACAAACCCATAGCCAATGTCATACTGAATGGGGAAAGGTTGAAAGCATTCCCCCTGAGAAGTGGAACAAGACAAGGATGCCTACCTTCACCACTTCTATTCAACATAGTACTGGAATAGTACTGCCAGAGCAATCAGCTAAGAGAAAGAAATAAAGCGCACCTAAATCGGAAAACAGGAATTAAAACTGTTGCTATTTGCCAATGATATGATCATATACCTAGAAAACACTAAAGACTCCTCCAAAAGACTTCTAGATTTGATAAACGAATTCAGTAAAGTATCAGGTTTCAAAATCAATGTACACATATCTGTAGCACTGCTATACACCAACAATGACCAAACTGACAGTCAAATTAAGAACTCAATTCTTTTTACGACAGCTGAAAAAAAAAAAAAAAACTAGAAATATACTTAATCAAAACGTGAAAGATCCATACGAGGAGAACTACAAAACACTGATGAAAGAAATCAGAAATGACACAAACAAGTGGAAACACATCCCATGCTCATGGATTGGAAGAATCAATATACTGAAAACTACCATACTGTCCAAAGCAATCTACAGATTCAATGCAATTCCTATCAAAATACTAATATCATTTTTCACGAAATTAGAAAAAAAAATCCTAAAATTCATATGGAACCAAAAAGGGGCCCAAATGGCCAAAGCAATCCTAAAAACAAAACAAAACAAAAATCTGGAGGCATCACACTATTGGACTTCAAACTATACTAAAAGGCTATAGTTACCAAAACATCATGGTATAAAAGTAGACACACAGATCAATGGAACAGAATAGAGAATCCAGAAATACAACTGACTACAACTGATTGATCTTCAACAAAGCATACAAAAACATAAACTGGGGAAAGAATACCCTATTTAACAAACGGTGCTGGGAAAACTGGCTAGCCACATGTAGAAGAATAAGACTGGATCCCCATTTCTCACCTTATATTATAAAAATCAACTCAAGATGGATCCAAGATTTAAATCTAAGACCTGAAACCATAAAAAGTCTAGAAGACAACCTAGGAAAAACTCTTCTGGACATTTGCCTAGGCAAATAATCCATGACTAAGACCCCAAAAGCAAATGCAACAGAACAAAAATAAGTAAATGGGACCTAATTAAACTAAAAATCTTCTGTACCACAAAAGAAATAATCATCAGAGTAAACAGAACCCACGGAGTGAGAGAATATTTGCAAACTATGCATCTAACAAAGAGCTAATATCCAAAATCTGCAAGGAACTCGAACAAATCCTCAAAAAAAAAAACCAAATAATCCCATCAAAAAGTGGGCAAATGATATGAACAGACATTTTTCAAAAGATATACAAATGGCCAAAAAACACATGAAACAATGCTAAACATCACTAACCACCAGAGAAATGCAAATTAAAACCACAATGCAATACTACCTTACTCCTACAAGAATGGCCAGTCATGCCCAAGGCTCTCCTGGCTGAGTGGTTGTGAGCAAGTCACGCCACTTCTGGGGCTTACTGACACAAGTGGGCCTTCTTGTTCCACTATCCAATATCCTACATTTAAATAAAATTAATCACAGAAATCTCCAAATATGCACAAAGGCAGGAGACTAGTACTACAGCCCCAGCGTAGCCATCATGCACCTTTCACCAGTGTCAACAAGGACCTCCCAGTATTCCACCAAGCTACCCACCTTGAATCTTCTCAGGGGTGGCAGAGAAGACTAATTCAACCTTCCCATAGTCAGGAAAACGGTCATCTGAAAAAAACAATGTATTTTAACACATTTGTGGAGGCGATTAACCGGAAAAGTATGGACTGACTTTGTCCTTTATTCCAACCAGTACAGCACCACTCCCAAATCTGCAATAAAGACACCCCATGATACAGAAAGTATAGGCAGTTTCATTGGTTATCCATAATTTTTTTCCCCCAGGGATCAATGATCATTTTCTCCTACTTTGGGAACAATTTTGTCAGTAGGCTGAATTTTGGAAAGAGGGTAAAGGGGATAGTGAAAGAATCAACCAAGGAGGTTCAACCGCAGCTGCCCACAAGCACAGGGCCACCAGCTCCGCGCCTCACCTTTGCTGGCATTGTCCAGATCCTCCTTCCCAAACACCAGCCCGTAGCCCTGCACAGCCCCAGTGTGAAACTGCAGGCGGAAAATGACGTCACGGGTGGCCGAGCGGTATTTCTTGTGGTAGCATTTCACCTGGGTTAGAGAGACAAAACAAAACAAAGTAGCTGCAGCGGGGGACACACGTTCCCGGCAAGGAACACACTCCGCGGAGGCCGGCACAGCAGGGCCTCCCCTCTGGACTCTGGCTGGGAGTTCACGCTTTGGAGTGGAACTTCAGCCCTGGGGCACAGGCGCCTGCAGACAGCTGGGGTGCAGGCAGAGGCACCACACTGCTGCTGCTGGGTGCGGGGCTCCACTGGAGGCTTCAATGTGTTCCCTGTGCTGCTCCTGTGGAACCACGGCTCTGAACACCACTATCGCTAGTCCTCAGAGAGGCCACACCTAAACCCTTTCAGACCACGTGAATGTGCCCTGTTTTGGAACACATCCGAAAAACAGAATTCCATGGTCTCTTTTTTCTAGACTTTAACAACTGATTGTGATAGCTTTTCTTTGATCTCAATGCTCCATGTTGCAACTTAAAGCTTTTTGTTTTCCAAAAAGAAGCAGCCAGTCATTACTGTGTGTACTATCCTAAATGATTATGTGCATGCTGTAATTTAGAGACAGAGACACAAAGAAGGAGGAAGGGAGAGAGGGAGACAGAGAGGGTGTTGGCATTTAGACAAGTGTTCAGAATCACCCTGATGTGATTTGAACTCAAGCTGGGGTTCATGAGGTCCCCAGGGTGCAGCTCAAGCACCCTAAATGATTGTGCCAATGAGCCAAAGGGTAGAGCAAGCCCCTCCTTGCAGATGCTTGGCATGTGGGGAACGGTGGGCAGAGCAGGAGCCTGAGTGTCCTGACCTGCCTTTATAACTAGGGCCCCCCTGCTTCTTGTGACCGTGCGCAGCACTGGCATTATTGGAAGGGTTCTCAGGCCACAGCTGGGGGAGCTGCAGGGACAGGGACACCCCTCACTCAGAGATCAGGGACAGGACCACCAGGTAGTGGCACTTTCCCAAATCCCCAGAAGGTCGAAGGCCCTGGACAGGCTGGATTCTGCTCTCAGACCAAACCGTGCACAGGCAGGTACCTCCCCCACCCCGAGGCTGTGGGGTAGTGACTACCAGAGACAGCCACGTTCCCGTAAAAGAGACTTTTCTTGGAGAAAGATGGCTTTAAAATATCACATGCCTCACAACAGTAAATGAGAAGCCACCGCAGCAGGTATGATCCGGACCAGCATGCGGGAGAATTCTGCAGGGAGGGTCTTCCCTAACCAGATGAACATCCACCAGAGGAACAAAAAGCCCAGAAACCCAGCCCAGGAGGCAGGGAGCTGTGACTCCAGGCAGACCCAGAAGATGTTTACCTTTGTGCTATCTACAAGGAAAGGGACGGGTAAATAAACCAAAAAAATATAATTAAGACTGTGGAAGGATGTTCCCTGTTGACAAACATGACTGGGTCTCCCTTGTACGGCCTGGCGCTGGCCAGGGGTGCTGTAAACATGGGGCTCAGACTCAGGCCTGGCCTCCAGGGGCCCAGGAACCAGGGCGTTTGCAAGTAGAAAACTGGCATTGTGAAGAAATGTTGCCTCAATTTGCTTTCCAACAGCCAATGGCACGATGGCCACAAATCTACCACCTCTGTCTGAGACTGTCTGACTTCTCAGCAAGACTCAATCAAAGGCTGCCCTTGCAGGGATCCTTCCAGGATGTTCTGAGAGTATCTGGGCCCCTCCTTTGAGCTCCCCATGCCCCACACTCACTACACTGACCACCCATCAAATGCTTCAACCTGGGGCATATTGTAGAGATCCCCACAGGGAGGTCCTTCTGGCCAAGGGTAAATCCACACATGCGCCCCCATTGCTAGAGATGATAGCACCCACCTCTCCCTGTCTGCCTTCTTCCCACTAGTGCCTTGCAAATGGGGAGTGAAAAGTGGTTAGGGAAGGGAAAAGGAAAAGAGAGGCCTCAATTCAAGCCAGTCTTGCTCTCAAATTTTATAAATATTTAAGGGAACCAGAGATTTAAAAAAAATAAAAACAACAACACGACGTCAGCTGATAGCTCACGCAGCCTGTGCTGCCATGGGCGCCAACATTTGCCCACAGGAGTCAGGAAACTCCTCAGGAGGCAGCTGTGGGCTCAGTCCTGGCAGGCAGGGAGTGTCCTGGGTGAAAACAGAGGGAGCTGTGGGCTCCAGTACGGGCCGCATAAGGGGCACAGTGGAATATCCCCAACCGCAGCTCACCGTGCCCCTCCCTTCAGTACTGCCCCGCCCAGCGCAGGGCCTCCTTCCAGGCCAGGTCCTGCCCTCCCTCTTCAGGAATCCAGGATGCTCCCCCAGGTCCCCCCACTGCTCCTCATAGCAGCTACACACAAACACACTGCTCCTCCCGCAGCAATCCCAGCTCCCTCCACATACCAGAAGGGAGGAGAAGGCAGGCCACGGTGCCCAGGAGGTACAGAGCGGCAGGAGATGGGAATCGGCCTGTCCCAAACAGGTTCCTCTCCAGGCCCCATATGATTCTCCTGTAAGATTCCTATTTTTCACAGCACAAGCTTTCAAATACTCCTAAGGCTCCACAGTGAAAGAAAGAGCAGTCTATCCCACTGGCAGAGAACAACTGCTGCCTGAAATCATGTGGCCCTCCCTTCAGGGGTTTCTCTGTGTATTTTAATGCTAACTTTGTTTGCTGGCTTGAGATCCTAACGGCCTCATCATACACACTCCCTGTTTCATATTAAACCTCTTTCCTCTTGATTAATGGAGGTAAACACCACCCCCCACCCCCAGTCCTCCTGACCAAATCATGAACTGACTCTGGCTTCTTCTGAAAGACACGGAAAACCACAGGATTTTCCCTAACTCGGGGCTCCCAGCAACCACCATCAACACAGCAGGTCAGATCTTGAGACAAAATCCACTCACCAACCAGGAGCCCTCCATAGTGTGCAATAATTATGCATTATCTACATCAACAAATCTTTTTAGGACCAATGGCAAGAGATCAGAATTATGCTTGTAATACTTAACAGAAAGAACAATCAACATGGTACTTGGTATGAGGGCCCCCAAATGCCTCCCTTTAAGATATAATAGTAATGCAAACATTTCGTAAAGATTAGACTGATTCAAGTCTATAATTTTCCCTTCATCCCTCTGGCTTTAACTTTATTTACCTGGGTCTCCCCAGAGTGTTTCTAGAATATGTTGATCCTTTGCCTTCAGATTTTAGAATATCTGCATTTAAAATAACAACTCAAAGATGTGCAGTCACAATTTTGTAGCATAGAAAAATGAAATAAGAAATAGCAAGCACCGCAACAAAGGCTGCGCACGGCCTGTCACCATGCTATCATAGAGCCAACCACAAAAGTACGTGGGTGTGATGTTGACATCACAAATCGCTGGGAGCACTCAGATCTTGAGAAAGTTGCAGCCTCTTTAGACTTTAAATTCTCTGACTGCAAAATGAGTATTATGATATTGACCTGGCTATGTTGTTATAAAGATTAAATTAGCACTACATATTAATATAATTCATAAAGCCAATAATGATATGCTATATTTATATGAATATATTATTTAAAGGGCATAAGCTTCTAGAGAGAGGGCACTTGGTACTCAAAAACATATAGGGTGAATGATGATCTCAATAGGAAGGCCTGTAAGCACTCTTGCTTTCTTTTAGTCTGATGAGGCAATTCAGAAACCATCGCCAAAATTTATTTTCTAATAGTGGTATAAAAATATGCCTGTGCCCGGCCGGGCGCGGTGGCTCACGCCTGTAATCCCAGCACTTTGGGAGGCCGAGGCGGGCGGATCACAAGGTCAGGAGATCGACACCATCCTGGCTAACATGGTGAAACCCCGTCTTTACTAAAAAAATACAAAAAGCCGGTCATGGGGGCAGGCGCCTGTAGTCCCAGCTACTCGGGAGGCTGAGGCAGGAGAATGGCATGAACCCGGGAGGTGGAGCTTGCGGTGAGCCAAGATTGCACCACTGTACTCCAGCCTGGGCGACAGAGAGAGACTCAGTCTCAAAAAATAAAAATAAAAATATGCTTGTGCCCTTGACTGGACTGGACAAGTTGCTGGTGACCAGGAACGGAGCCCTGCCTTGACCTCATTTGCTCCTGGAGTACACCAAGTCGAAGGCAGACACATGGAATTCTCAAAGTAGTTATCCATCAATCCAGTGTTTAAAGACACTGAGGACTTGCTTAACTTTAGGCCACATAAGTGTATTTTTATTTCAAACTCTCCATCAACAAGAGAAAAAGCACCATGTACCAAGAGAGTCAAGGCTTAAGGTATCAGCCCCAGGAATGCCAGTCCCCAATTCAGAAGTCAGCCCTCAGGTTCCTATCCTCCCCCAATGCCAGCCGTTGCTGGGCAGCTCCTATTCAGCTCTGCTTCCCCTAAATTTACTAAGCAAAAGAGCAGAACCCTCAAAGCATCCCTAACAGAAAAGAGTAACATTCTCATTCAACACTCCACTGGTGGCCCAGGCAACTGTCTACGCAGGCCTCAAGGAATCTGTGAACTCAGAGAATGAGTTACAACCGCATATTTGGAGGGTAAAAAGTTAGATAGCTAAGCCCCATAGGTCAAAGATTTAAGTCAGGCAGGGCCAACACTAACCATGATTTCTTCAGTTGGAGCTGAAAATGACTTCAGATGTTCAGACAATATTGTAATTCATGACCTAAAGCAATTGAAAGGTGGGTAAATATTGGCTGCAAACGAAAACACAACCAAGTCAACTATGCTGAGATGACAGCATGGATTAAGACCCAGCCCAGTCTAAAAGGGAGAGGAAAAGACAATCACAAAATAATGCTGTGATGCGTCCAACAGAGATCTGTAGAAACCTCTCCTGGGGCAGAGTCTCAGGAGAACACTTTCATTTTCCCTGGCCTTATGTAAGTGCCCTCGGTAAGAAACAACCAGCAACAGCACTATTTGTTTGTGAAAACTTGTTGAGCAGGCAACACCTTTGTTTACAAGTCAGGTCACTGGAGCAAGGTTCTAGAGCCAGCAACCATGAACACAAAATTCAAGTGGCCGTGGATTTGTCCAAGCAGGGGCAGCAAGATGAAGCATGTGTTTACAAACTCTGGACCTGAGAGCCGAGACCAGGGAGGGAGCAAGCCGGATCAGGCCCCTGGAGCCCTGCCAGACTCCTGATGGGCCCGCTGCCCACAAGAATTCCTGAACAGGGTTACATAACGCCTCGGCTGCCCTCCCCATGGCACTGCCTGACAATGCCATATTTACTAAACCTCTTGAGGTTCTGCCCTTTTGAAAGGAGCAGACTTAAGAATCTGACCTTTTGCGAAAAGCACATTGCAAAGATGGGACGGGTCAGGTGTGCAGCTGGGAGGGGCTGAGCAGGGATGGGCTGGCTGTGTCGAGGCGCAGGCAGACGGCGGGTCAAGGTCAGCTTTGCTGTTGCCTGCAGCAGCTCCATCTGCTAGTAACTCAGTCCAGGGAGTGGCGAGTGGGGCTCTGTTTTCCCAAGTCACTTTCTGCAGTTAGACTTGACTCTGGCCCTTCCTTCTCTGTGAACTTGACCACTGTGATCTTTGCCAGTAAGTCCCAGTGCAGAGGCCCTCATGAGGAAAGCCAGGCAGATGTCCCTGCAGGCAAGGCAGACACCAGAACCATGGAGGGGAAAACTCAAAGAGGACAAGAGGCCTTTTGAAGGAGGAGGATGAAGGATGGTTAGCCTGCCTGGGAAGCCACTTTCCGCCTTCAAAAGTACACAGACAGCCTCAGAAAACACCCAGACTGACAGCACCAAGACATCTGCAGTCTTCAGGGTGTAAATCTATGCACATGCTTTCTGCTCCTTAGGATCCTCTCCAAGCCATGACTGTTGCCAAAAGAAATAAAACCACCTGCATATCTGAACTTTACACAGAAAAGGCCCTGTAACTTCTTCCCCCACTGCAGCCTTCTCAACTTAAGGTTTGCTCAGTGAACCTGCAGCAGGGCACGTCACGCAGGCACAGGGAAAAACTGAAGGACGGGCAAAGTGAAGGCGGCATGGGTGTCCTGTGCTGAGCATGGCAGAGTGGGTCACTGGAAGGTGGGAAGAGTCTGGAGAGGAGGAATCCGGCTCTACTCCTGCACTGCACACCCTCAGAACACCCAGAAGAAGCGTGAACGGGAGGAGGGGATGGCTCCCGCTCCTCTCTAGAGATGCTTTGCCAATAATGAGAAGCGTGCAACCGCATTTTTTTCTTCCTGTGTTGTTCCCTTAGATCGTTTTCAGAGGGAGTCAACAGCACTGAGATTTCTGGGCTTTGGCAAAAGATGCACTCCCGACTCTGATGGGAGCGCTGGCAGTGACACCCTGGGTTTCTACTCTCCAGGTCGACCACAGATGTGAGCTCTGCTGTGAAGCCACTCCTTCTCTGACACGCTGGAAACCGTCTCTCCCACCTAACCTTTAGCTCTTGCTGCCGCACACCTTCTGCCACACTCAGTTCCACCTGCCCTAGCTATCTGCATGCTCATCTCCCTGGAGGACCCAGACTCCCGGGAGCAGGAGCCCTGCACTGCCCACTCACATGTCCACCGCATCCTCTCATGCAGGCCGCACACTGAACGTGCTCAGGATAAAGGCTGGTGACAAACCACAGCCACAGGGACTGGGCCGTCAATGGCACCTGACTGCGCTAGTAATCTTACTAAACTTTCTAGGAGAGTTTTATTTAATAAACAGAGTTGTTACAGACTGAATGGTGTCCCTCCAAAATCCATAAGTTGAAGGTCTCAGCACTTCAGCATAGGGCTGTGTTTGGAGATGGGGTCTTCACAAAGGTAAATTAAAACGAGGTCATTAGGCTGGGCCCGAATGAATGATAACTGGTGTCCTTGTAAGAAGAGATGAGGACATAGACACACAGAGGGAAGCCCAGGTGAGGACACAGGGAGAAGACAGCCACCTCCAGGTCAAGGAGAGAGGCCTCAGGAGAAACCACCCTGCCCACACCTGGATCTCAGGCTCCCAGCCTCCAGGACTGTGGGAGAATCACCTCTGTTGTTTAAGCTGAGACCAAAGGGTGAAGCCTGAGTTGAGAGGTCAGGGCCAGGGTGGGTGGACAGTGCTAGATCAGCAGGGCTTGGGGACAGAATGGCGGGATCAGCTGGGGCAGCAAGAGGCGGCTGGCGGGTTCCAGTGGCCTGAGGGACACAAAGTCTGAATGCCAAGCAGGTTAGAGCCAGCAACAGGTAGAAGACCAGGAGGAGATGGCAGGCTGGAGAACGCCAGCCCAGGGTGGCCTGGAGGCCATTGGGAACACTCCCAAGGGCTGCAGGTGGGACACTGAGGAAAGGAGGCCACCGCCTCCTGCACCCACTCACAGCCCCTCTCCGCCCTGCCCCACCTGTTCCTCGGCCTGCCTCAGTTATCAAGTGCCAAACCCACACCTCCACCACACCCCTTCCAGGTCCCACCCACGCCGCCCACTCAAAGCCTCATTCCAACTGCTACAACGGAGATGCATGTAATGTCTACTCAGACCACACGCTTGGGCTGCGGTGCCCACTACAGGGTGGGACAGGATAAGACGCAGCACCATGGGGAGAGGGCCTATGGGGTGGGTGGGGTGCTGGTGGCTCTTCCAGAGGGAAGAGGCAGTGGCTGCCCCAAAGACTAAGCCACAGTCTGGTCCGATAGAGGAAAGTGACCTGGTGATGCCGCAGGGTCACATCGATGCAGTTTCATCCTCTGCCAGGTGCTGTCCTGGGAGACTTATGTGACTGAGTACATTTAATCCTTACAAACCTGCACTAGGCAGAGGTCTAACACTTCCCAAAACAAAATATGCAAATATGTAAGCCCTACAAAATCTGGTTTCAACCTTCCAAGACAACGACTTTCCTTGCAAGACAGACATCCTTACAACAGCATCAGCCTCTGTGGGTGCCTCAAGCCTGGGATGCTTCATCTGTTTGTATAATAACACCCCTTCCAACCTGGAGCCAACTCACAGGACACGTCCATCTGAGTCCTCCTCTGACCTCTCCCACCCCATCTCATCAAGGCCTCTGTAGGCTACACAGTATCAGCAGGTTCCCTCCTGCCAGAAAGCCCATGTCCCCAACGGGATCCTCTAGGGCAAAAACTTCACTCATGGGCCTAGAGCCGAGCACAGCGACTCAAAAAGCACAAAACATTCAAAAAAAAGACTACTGGATGAATGACAGTAGGAAGAAGGGGCCACAGAAAATAATGAGGAGGAAGGAGGGAGGGAGCAGAGAGGAGGAAAAGGAAGAAGGGCAAGAGGAGGAGGGAGAAGTTTGTAAAGGCAGGGTGGGAGAGAAGAGAGGGGAGAAGAGAAGGAAGGAGGAGGAGGTAGCTGGGAAGAGAGGAGAGGAGCTAGGCACTTCCCAGGAGACTGCCCCGCCCGCCTGGTCTCAGGAAGACCATGCAGCTACCAGCCCATAAACAGCCCAGGGGAGAGAGCCGTCCCACGCTCTCTTGGTGGGCGGTAGGGGGGAAGACACATCTTAGCCTGAGGGTCACCCTCCATGACTGAGTTGTTCAGCTGCCTCCCATGAGTCATCTTAAAGGGACGGAGCCGTGGGGCAATAACTACTCATCACTGAAGACCTGGTTCAGGGAGCACCCGCCCTTGAGATGCTGCCTCTCAGGGCAGGTAGAACACTACGCAAACAAGATGAGGGCGGGTGCAAATCCTACCAGCATCACCCCCAGCCTCTCTTGGCCTATTCTTTTTTTTTTTTTTTTCTGAGACGGAGTCTCGCTCTGTCGCCCAGGCTGGAGTGCAGTGGCGCAATTTTGGCTCACTGCAAGCTCCACCTCCTGGGTTCATGCCATTCTCCTGCCTCAGCCTCCTGACTAGCTGGGACTACAGGCACGCGCCACCATGCCAGGCTTATTTTTTGTATTTTTAGTAGAGATGGGGTTTCACCGTGTCAGTCAGGATGGTCTCGATCTCCTGACCTCGTGATCCGCCCACCTCAGCCTCCCAAAGTGCTGGGATTACAGGCGTGAGCCACTGCGCCCAGCCCGGCCTCCTCTTTAAAGCTGGAACACTAGACCCAGTTCCAGAGTGGGTGGAGGAGTAAAGTGCTGAACATAGCCGGTGCTCAATACAGACTCAGGCCCTTTGTCCAACGATCCCAGGAAGTGTCCTGGGAGAAGGAGCCTCCAGGGTGAAGCCTCCTGGGAAACAAGCCCAGGGCTGCCTTCTGGACCACAGGATGTGAGGGAACACCAGAGCGGATGTCTCTCTCCCCTCCTGGTCCTCCCTCTCACTTCCAACCACAGGGATGCTGCACCATCGCTGCAGCACAGCACCGCTGAGGACAGACTTCCAGCCCAGGTCCTCCTCCTTAGGACAGTAGAACAGACAGCTGAGGAAATGGGCCTATAAAAACGTATGACGCACCCCAAACCTCAGCTTTCTTGCCTATGAAACAGGAGGCAAGATGTTTATAAAGTGCTTACTCAATGCCTTGAAAAGGGCTGGGCCCGGCTGTTGTTCCAGACCTGCCTTCCAGGCCTGAAGAACCCCTCAATTAGGTGGTGAGCATGTGAAACAGGACAGACCTGGAGGCCCCAGAGGGACCCTGCAGGCGTGGATGGGTTTAGACTGTCTCCACCTTCAATCCTCTCCACCTTCGATCCTCGCTGATTTGATTTTTGTAAGAATTCAGGACCAGCAAGGTAGGGAGTTCACCACCCACTAAGCTAAGATTTCAAAATCTAGGGGTTACAGGGAAATTAATGAAAATCCTCAAAAACTTTGTATAGGGCATTTATAATACAATGAAAAGCTATTTCTCGAGTCACCCTACTGCCTTATAGAAGTGGGTCTTCCAAGGCCATGAAATGTTTACATTCTATGATTCTATGCATGCCGAAAGTCATACATATGCCTTAAAAGCTTACCTTATTTCAGATAAAAAACTTTCCTAAAATTATTTTAAATGTATGAATTGTTGTACTCAAGAAAGATAAAAGGCAAAAATGTAATGGCTAATCTCCTCCAAGAACCAACACACATAAGAATCAAAATTATCTGGAGAAATCATTGTTTTGATCATTAATCAAGCTGTAATTGCACCAGCTGTATTTCACACTTCGGCTATTAATGATACATAAATATTCTATTTCTGCACCCACACTCTGGGAGGCCTGTGATCATGTGAAGAATGCAAATTATAGTCAAAACACAGGGGTTCTCAGAAGTGAGTGGCCGAGTTAGGACATTAATTTCCAGGTTATATATCTCGAGGGGCTCTAGAATGAAAGATAATCAAGAACGAAGATTTGTTCCGTCCCTTTAATTAAAATAGTTTTATTCAGAAAGTTAACTAAATGCCTTAAGGCAGTGGTCACCAATCTTTTTGGCACCAGAGACTGGTTTCACAGAAGATGATTTTTCCATGGACTGGTGGAGGATGGTTTCAGGATGAAACTGTTCCACCTCAGATCATCATTCTCCTAAGGAGTGTGCAACCTAGATCGCTCGCACACACAGTTCACAATAGGGTTCGCATTCCTATAAGAATCTCATGGCGCCGCTGATCTGACGGGAGGCTCAGGTGGTCATGCTCGCTCGCTAGGCCTGGTTCCTAACAGGCCACGGACCGATAAGGTCCACGGCCCAGGGGTGGGGGACCCCAGTGTTAAGGTAAAAGCTACTTTTCATTCTTCCTACAGGGTACTTTTTTTGGGGGTGGGGGTTACTGTTTTAACACAGAATCATGATTTCAAGTCATCACCACTGGGAGAGTGGGGACACTGACCCATCTGCGGCCACAGTGGGCACTCACCATGACATCTCCCTTCAGAAGCTGGGCCGGCTCGATGACAATGCAGATCCTGCTGGGGTTTTCTGGGCCAACGTTGCTTTGGGATGAAGAAGAAGGTAGATCATTATGCAACTTCATGATTTCATGGGAAGAATACATGTAGGGAAAAGCAACCCTACAACCCAAAACTCAGAAATTACACAGAATGCCCAATCAGCCCAGAATCTAATTCCTGAGAATCTAAATGAATCTAAAAAGGTAAAGAAAGCTCCCAGGCCATGGAGGGTCCTCATAGCATCATCATGGTCAGTGACTGACTTGAAGTGACTAAGGTCCAACTCCAGAGGCCCGAGCTTGGAGACGACCATGCAGGCTTAGAGGAAGGGGCCCAGGGTGTGCACAGCCACAGTTTCAGTTACAAACTGAGGGTGCAATTCCAGAGTGACATCAGTGCACAGAGGGCCCAGAGCAAACCCAGAAATGTGACAACAGCTCTTTGTGAGTAATGAGAATATTTGTTACCTTTACTGACTTTTCATAAAATGCCTGTCCACATACAAAAAGACAAAGAAAACTCAGGAATGTGTACAAATTTGGGGGATGTGTGGCTACTTTTTGTTTAAAATGCAAAGGAGGCCAGACATGGCTCACGCCTGTAATCCCAGCACTTTGGGAAGCCAAGGCAGGCAGATCACTTGAGGTCAGGAGTTTGAGACCAGCCTGGCTAACATAGTGAAACCCCATCTCTACAAAAATACGAAATTTAGCTGGGCATGATGGCAGGTGCCTGTAATCCCAGCTACTCGGGAGGCTGAAGCAGGAGAATCGCTTGAACCTGGGAAGTGGAGGTTGCAGTGAGTGGAGATCGTGCCAGAGCGAGACGCTGTCTCAAAAAAAATAAATAAATAAAAATGAAAAACAAAATGGAAAGGAGCGAGAAAGAAAAACCATAGTAGTGAGATCCTATCGTAGGACTCTCTCCAGTATGCTCACAGTTAACCTTCCCTATTCTTGGGTTCCAGATTCATGGACTCAACTGACTGGGGACAGAAAATATTGTGGGAAATAAATAAAAAACAAAAATGCAACCATAAAAAATAATAGAAGTTAAAAAACAATACATTGTAACAACTATTTTCACAGCCTTTACATTGAATTAGGTATTGTTATGTAATCTAGAGATGATTTAAAGTATACAGGAGAATGCTCATGGGTTATATGAAAATACAATGCCAGTTTTTTTGTTGTTGTTGTTTTCTTTTTTTTCAGACTGAGTCTCACTCTGTCGCCAGGCTGGAGTGCCATGGCACAATCTCGGCTCACTGCAACCTCTGCCTCTCAGGTTCAAGCAATTCTCCTGCCTCAGCCTCCCAAGCAGCTGGGACTACAGGCACACGCCACCACGCCCAGCTAATTTTTGTATTTTTAGTAGAGACGGGATTTCACCATATTGGCCAGGATGGTCTCAATCTCTTGACCTCGTGATCCGCCCACCTCCACCTCCCAAAGTGCTGGGATTACAGGTGTGAGCCACCAAGCCTGGCCATTTTTTTTTTTTTTTTTTTTGACTCTCGCTCTGTCACCTAGCCTGGAGTGCAGTGGTGCGATCTCGGCTCACTGCAACCTCCGCCTCCCAGGTTCAAGTGAATTCTCCTGCCTCCACCTCGAGTAGCTGGGTTTACCCATGACTGGCTAATTTTTGTATTTTTAGTAGAGACGGGGTTTCACCATGATGGTCAGGGGCTAGGTGGCTCACACCTGTAATCCTGGCACTTTGGGAGGCCTAGACGGGTAGATCACTTGAGGTCAGGAGTTCAAGACAATGCCATTTTATAAAACACACTTGAACATCCTCGGATTTGGTAATCAAAGGGGGTCCTGGAATCAATACCCCTTGAAAACCGAGGGGCCACCATACTCCCAAAAGCAAATGGCCCACTCTCCCCTCAAAATTCCAGCCCCCACGTCCTTTAATGGAGCCAACTAGTGTGACAGCCCAAAGACACTTGTGCAGGGCAGGAGGGAGGGCCGAGGCGTGATGCTGGAGCACAGGCCACGAGAGGATTTTCCCCACTGGACTCTTCTTTGGCTTCTTGGCATTCTCTGACCTGAACCCTCCCACACTCTTCCTGCGGGACAGGCAGCTGAGGCTCAGGTGCAGTTCCCTGAGCCGTCCAGGTCCCACAGCAGCAGCAGCAGCAGCAGCAGCACTCACTAGATCCCGGAGGTGTACACAGGCTGCATGGCTTGGTAGAGCTTCAGAAAGGGCCGGCACACTGAAAGAAAGGCACAACTGTCTGTAGAGGCATGACCGGTACAGAACGAACAGGAATTTGGCAATCAGAAAGAAAGGGACGAGGAGACCAGGAGACTGCACCTGCGGCCTTTGAGGTCTGGGAAAGCAGTGCATGGAGCCACAGGGTTGCTGCAGGAAAAGGCCGGACCCGGTCCTAGAAGCCTGCAGAGCAACACAGTTTGACCTTTATCCAAAGGGTGCCAAAGGCTCCTGAATTGAAGCCAAGCTGCTTCAAAACCAACTAGCAGCTTGGCAAGGTCACTCTGGCCATAATGACCAGGGGGACCTGAAGGCACAGATGTACTTCAGAGACAATAGAAACCTCTGAGCAAGCACCTGCATGCGACTGGCGAGGAGGGGCAAGGGTCCTGAATCCCAGCCATGTGCTGTGTGTGCCTGCATGGGACTGGGAAGGAGAGGACAGGGCCCTGACCCTCAGCCATGTGCCATTTGCTCCTATATGGGACAAGGGAGGAGGGATAGGGCCCTGCTGACCCTCGGCCATATACTCTGTGCACCTTTGGGGAACTGGGGATGTGGGGACAGGGCCGTGATCCCCAGTCGTGTGCTGTGCTCATCTAAGTGGGACAGGGAGGAGGGCTCAGGGCTCTCACCCTCAGCTACATGCTGTGTGCTTTCCTGTGGGGTCATTTTAAAGGAGGAGGAGGAGATGGGCTCATGAGATGCATCAGGGGAGACTGGGTCACATTCATGCCTCTTTCTGGGCTTCTTCCATGACTTGAGACCTCAAGTTCAACTGCACAGCTGACCCACTAGGGCTGCAGCCCAGAACAATGCTTGTCTGCCCTAGTCACTGTGCATATACACAGGGGTATTTCTGATCCCCCTTGCTGGCCGCCAGTCCCTCCCCTGATTAAATAACTTGGCCCAACCACATAAACATGGGGCTCTGACCACTGAAGGGGGACACAGTCAATCGCCAGGGAGGCAGAGGAGCAGATCCTAGGCCCTCTAGGAAGGAAAGCCGAGGCTTATCTAAATTGAGGGGCCCAGGACCAGCTCCAAGTCTGGGCCAGCCAATCGCAGGTGCCACGTCGTGGAGGACACTCACCTCCACCTGTGTCGAAGTTGGGGGTGCCGTGGAGGATGACAAAATGCAGGAACAGGGGAGAGGCATTCATTTTCACCGATCCGGACAGGAGCCCACTGAGGAACTGAACATACCTGCAAAACGGACAGCTGGGTTAGACTTCCCAGAAGTGTCTTCAGCCTCTGCTGAGAAGGGAACTCAAGGAGGATGGGCTCTGGGAGAGAATCAGTCCACTGCTCACAGCCAAGGGTTCTCAGCATGGTGCTGTGCTTACAGGTCTGAGGGCTTCCCACCAGCGCACCAGGCACCAAGCACCAGACACCAAGGCACAACCGGCCTCTCGGCTTGAGCATCCCACACCTGAAAGGCCTCTGTGCCTGTCCACTGAACCTATCGCCAGGCAAAGCCAGGCCACAGGCCACAGGCCATCACAATCCCCACTGGTGAGCAGCAGGAAGCAGAGGCCTGGCACACCGGTGGGCGTGTGCTCTGTCACTAGCATTGCACCTATGGCAGGGTCACATGACCCAGGCCCAGAACCACTCACTGCACCTGCTGCTTTCTGCTCATACTCGAGAGCCCTAAGAAAAGGCTGGAGTCCATACTCCCCTCCTATCCCGCAGCCTTCCACGCCACATCTGATAAGAGGCTCTCCTTCCTGCTGTCCCCCTCTTCAAGGCCCAGCTCCAAAGGTGAAGGCCACATGGGCCATCAGCCTTTCTGAGTTCTAGGTGTCAGCCTCATGCTTCCAACACTGACTGCACACAACTTCCATGAGCATTTGGTGGTCAAGAGGGAAGCTTCTACACTAGCAGCATCTGACTGCTGGGGTCCTCATGAGGCATGACGTGGCAGCAGTGACCACAGGATGAGCCGGAGGCTTGCCAAGCTCTCTGATGCTTCCCTGGCCTGTCCTGCCTGTTGGTGCCCTGCCTGGCGTGGCCCCTGCCCTGAGGTCCCTCACCATGGCCACTTCACCCACACAACCTCCACTGTAGCCTCAACACCTTGCATGGAATCTGTGTTTCCATATCTGTCTCCACCAAAGTACTGTAGTCTTTGCAAGAAAAACCCAAACAATCAAAAACCCCGCAATATTTAACAATCTGTGCATCTCCCTACTGCCACGGCAGACTGAGGCAGGAAGTGGCAGGTGACTGTGTTGCCAGCACCTACAACCATCCTACCCCAAGCCAGAAAAGGCCATCATGGACCTTGTGTTAAGAAAAAAAGTCTCTCACTTACGCTGGCAATTCACACCCAGTCCCTTATTCAAGCAGTTAAATTTGTATACAAACAAACTAAACAAGAGAAGATTTCTGTTAAACATTACCAAAAAAGGAAAGCCCTACTTACAGTCCACCCACTAGGAAAATGTTAGAAAAGCGAGTTTGCTTCAGTTCAGTTACAATTCGTAGTGAGAAACAGGGCATGTCAGTATTTCCATCTTCCTGGCAGCAAACTTCTCTTCTGCTCTCTCAGAACAGGGCAAAACCTCACAAGAGTCGCAGAGGACAGATGCTCAGCCTGGAGACGTGGGGACCCTGTGAGGCCAATGACCAGACTTCAGTGGACCTCCAGGCAGCTCCCACACGCCTCTCCTGCAGGGTACCTTCTACCCTGGCAACAAGACTTCTCACCCTCAGTTGTACGTAGGCAGAGGAATGCATGAATTGTGTATGTTTAATCATGCAAATTTTACGCATTGTGGATTTCATGGGTCCTTTGGCTCCCTGGTTTTGAGTAAAAGTGAGGAACCACAAATGCCCGGATTGAGAGGCCTGAGTCACCTCCTCTGGGGCAGTTCCGCCCTCCTTCCAGCACGGGGCAGCCCTGGTCACTGGGAAATCAGCTTCCTCAGCTCGTCCGGTTTGTCAGTGGCACCCTGAGTCCCACACTGCCTGGCCATGTGCTGCAGTGACCACGCGGCTGAGACGGACCTGTTCCCTGGGGGTGTTCTCAGTGCCCCATGTGCACTTGGACCAGGCATCTAGGTGAAGTCGATGTTTGTTTTATGACTTCCTGCAAACATGGAAGGCTCTGGAGCGCTGGGCCTGAGGGGCTCCTGTTCATGGCAGCATAAGGGGTCCAAGTAGCTAAGCCCAGAGTTAGCGCCAAGGTCCTATGAGGGGCAAACAGCCATCCTCCGGGAAACCACGGCCTCTCCCTGACCCAGGTCTTGTACCATACTGTGGTCACACAGCTTCATTTCTGCTGATGTGGCCTGGCCGAAATTGTTGCCCCTGACACCGGACGAAGCACGAGAAGTATTTCCTTCAGATGAGGAGGGCCAAGCTGACAGCAGAACTTTGTTTTGCCACGAGCTCCCAAAGAAGGCCAAAGTCCAGGGCCACAAGCCCAGTGGTGGTCAGAGGGGAAGGGAAGGAGGCTGTCACTGCCTGGGACCCAGGACTCCAGAGTCTTCTCCCCAAAACCAGTTCTCAACAGTCATCACCTCCCAGGTCAGTCTACAAAGGGCTGCTCAGGTGGTAGCTTAACCAATCAAAAAGTAACCTCTTGGAATATAATTCTCATCTGTCCTTTATAGAAAACAACTTTTTATGCATCATATTTTCAGGTAAATTAAAGACATAAAATGCTAAGGTAAATGTAATTTTCTTCTTCCTTCACATGCTTTCTTAATAAGGTAAGATTAACAACAACAACAACAAAAAAAACCAACATATTGTTCAAAATCCCAAATAAAAGCATGCCTTTAAAAAACATTTTTTAAAAAATAGCAATGCCTTATAAAAACAACAAAGTTCACTGCAAATATAAGCTGTAGTGAATGCTATGAGATTGCAGACAGATAGCCAACGTAGGTAATAGCACTGAGTTTGTGAGTGACTTCTTAGAGAACCACCATCAGTACCAAAGAACAGAACATTCAGGTATGGATGAAAATAAGGGAGGCCAGGCGCGGTGGCTCACGCCTATAATCCCAGCACTCTGGGAGGCTGAGGTGGGAGGATCACCTGAGGTCAGGAGTTTGAGACCAGCCTAGCCAACATGCTGAAATCCTGTCTCTACAAAAAATTAATTAATTAATTAATTAATTTTAAAAATTAGCTGGGCATGGTGGCATGCGCCTGTAATCCCAGCTACACAGGAAGCTGAGGCATGAGAATTGCTTGAACCAGGAGGTAGAGGTTGCAGTGAGCCTAGACTGCACCACTGCACTCCAGCCTGAGTGACAGAGCAAGACCCTGTCTCAAAGTAAAAAAACAAGGGGAAATGAACATAATAGGACAGAATTGCACAATTAGTTCATCCAGCTGACTATGGAAAGGATCAACTTTAACTTCGTATACACAGTATTTATCTGTGGCATTAAAGGTAGATATAAATGAATCAATTGTAGGGTATCAGATGCCCTCTAAAGACCATCCCAACAGCCTTATCCAAAATAAAATGTTCCTACTTAGTCAACACAGTTTTCAGAGCTGGAAAGATTAGAAACCAGATACTTTATAAAAACAGCTCCATTATTTTCCCATTGCTATCTTTTCTTTCTTTTTAGGAAATAACTCCCTGGAGATGATGTTTTCCATGCTTCTTCTCAAACCAGTGAGTACATTTTAAAAACTAAAGGATTGTTTTTAAACTTGTAAGCAAACGAACATAAAAGCAGCTTGAAATTTTCAGTTGTCCCTTGCATTATTCACAGCCACTTCTAACAGCAAAAACTTCCATTTGGAATCTCCATAAATCTCCCTAAACATTTGAGTTGCACTAGACGTTAGCTTAAATCTGTCTGAAATGGTGGGTGCATAAAAATCAGCATTCAAATGTTACTTTTCCAAGCAACAGGAACCATCGTCACAGAACATCTTTCCCAACAGCTTACTCATTCTACATTCCCAGCACTCACAGAGTCAGCCATGGCTGCAGGGGCAGCACCAACCAACCAGGAAAGGTGAGCTGGGCCACCTGTTGGTGTCAGCCAAGCCTGGGCTGTTTCTTAACGTTCTGCTGAGCATTCCCTTCCCTCTCATGTAATGGGAAGAATAATGAGACCTACACATTGGAATTGCTGCAAAGATGAGTCAGTTGCATGGACATAAGGGTCAAAGTAGACCATAAGACATCTGCCACAGCCTCTGCTCTCCTGAGGTATGCTGCCAGAGTGTAGGTGGCTTTGCCCACAGAGTTGGTGACTCAGAGGGGATGTCCGGACCCAGGCAAAGTGTGTGGCTCCCTGAGGAATGGTCACCCTTTTTTCACAGGCTGTGGGCAGCAAGGAGGATGTGCAGGGAGGGGCCACAGGGGCATGAAGTAAAATAGCCTTTGCAAAAATTTTAACAGTGAGAGAAGTATGACAGTGAAAGAGATCTAATGTAACCAACCCCCATCTTGCCTTTAACCTCCTAGCCGCCCTTGGCTATTCCTGGGCTTGGACCAAACTAACTTTAGGAGAAAGTAAAGTTTATAGTTTAAATGATAATAGCCCAAAACTAAACCACTTTTGTAAAACTAATGCAAGACCACCACATTGGGAGGATGAAAGCGGCTTGAATTCTGCCAAGGTATAGACTTAAAAGATTACTCTGGGGATCACAAGATTTGCAACTTCCTCAATTACTGCTAGAGATAACATCACCATTGTAGAACCTAAGATTGGCCTTTTGAGATGTCTATTCAGGCTTTTGCATTTCTGACAACTGACAGCTCTACCTGACCTGCCAACTGTTCTCTGGCCCCACCCAGAAGTGGACTCAGAGGCAAAAGGGTCACTTTCCCCTATGATTGCACCCCCAACCACTCAGCAGCACCCATTCCCTAGCCACCCCCTTCTCCCCAAAATATCTTTGAAAAACCCTAGCCTCCAAATTTTCCAGGGGGCTGATTTGGGTAGTAATAAAACTCTGGTCTCCTGTTCAGCCAGCTCTGCATGAATTAAACTCTTTCTCTACTGCAATTCCCCTGTCTTGGTAAATCGGCTCTATCTGGGCATTGAATAATGAACCCATTTGTCGGTTACAGAGACTATCTGAGGAGCCTCATCCTTTAGAGAATGTGGAAAACTACTCTCCTTGTATCTTTAAAGTATTCTTTCAGGCACCTGAGGTACTGTGTCAAAAATGACAGAAATATGAAAAATCAAATAATGCCATTTTTACAGGCAGTTAGACAGGCATGAGCAGGGCAGCAGAGGGCTCTTTCCGCACCCACTAGGAGAATGTGGGGTAATGGTTCGGCAATTATCACATCGCCTCTCTGAAAGTGATACACTGGCAGCTGGTGTCAGGAGGAGGCCGTTTCCTGATGGTCCACGCCTATTGCACTGTTAATTGAATGCAGGCTCCAGGGAGACACAACTTCTCGGGCACGTGCATTAACAGAAAAAATGGCAGAGTATGACCTTCTCAGGGTACATCACCAGAAAAGGGAAGAAACCCTCAGATAGGCATGCGTACAACTTCCTAAACATACTGCATGTGCTCACTTCCCAAGCAAAAGGAGGGCACTATGCATGCGGGCAGCCCCCTCTAAGGGAAGAATCACGGGAAAGGAGCACAAGTCATGGGAAGTGGGCCAGCCTATAAAGTCTAGGACCAAGGTTAAACACCACACTTGACCTTCATGTGCCCGCTTGGGTCTCTTCTAAGCGTACTTTCCTTTCTTTCTTGTTCTAAAGCCTTTTAAAATAAACTTCCACTCTGGCCCTGAAACTTGTCTCTGTCTCTTTTTCTGCCTTATGTCCCTCAGTCAAATTCTTTCTTCTGAGCAGGCAAGAATTGAGGTTCCTGCAGACCCTTATAGATTCACCGCTGGTAACTCGGATACCTTCCACCAGTAACACTATATAGGATAATTTCTAGGACATCCTGATTTCTGCATGCCAAGACATTTGTTTGGTCTGTCTTCCCTTTACCTCAAAGGGACACCCAAATGTGCATAGACAACATGACTGATGGTCTTAGGTGACTCCCACGTGGGGCCTCCCAGGGTCACCTTGGCAGGCAACACTCAGGAGAGATCAGCTCCCCAAAGAAACAACTGGCTACCTGTCACTTTCCCCATTAACTCCGTGATGGGGCCAAGAAACATGTGCTGCTGTCTCAACTGTCTCAGAAAGAAAGGAAAGGCGGAAAAGAAAAGAGATGTCAGAAATGTTAATAATTTTAATATTATTTCCATGATGCTGATAATAAACCAAAACTATACCCGGATTTTTGGGGCGTTAGGAGGAGACAGGGTCTAGCTCTGTCATCCAGGCTGGCATGCAGTGGGGCAATTACAGCTCTCTGTAACCTCCAACTCCTGGGCTCAAGGGATCCTCCCACCTCAGCTTCCAGAGTAGCTGGGACTACAGGTGTGTGCCATCACATCCAGCTAATTTTTTTTTTTTTTTTTCTGATAGAGATGGGGTCTTCCTGTGTTGCTAAGGCAGGTCTCAAACTCCTGGACTCAAGGGATTGTCCGGCCTCAGCCTCCCAAAGAATCGGGATTACAGGTTAGAGTCACTGTGCCACACCCAGTATTTCTTTTTAACTACTTCTCAAAAAGGAAGGCTTCCAAGTTTAGGGAAGGAAGTTCAGGGGTGCCTCAATAACACAATGGTGGTCATGAGCACCAACAGGAGGCCACACTGGGGTGTCAACAAGCTGCTTCTCATGATTTGCTGAAGACAAGGAAGGTATAAAAACAGAAAACTTACATGGGCACATTTAAGTTTTACGGGTCAGCTCCATGGGCCAACTGCTCCATGGCGTTTTAGTGTAACAAACAAGGTAACAAAGATTGACCTCCCATCAGAGTTGCTGTTGAGACTTCTGAGCTTCCCAGTCACAAATTCCTTGCTAATTAATTATTCTCAAGAGTGATTATTACGAGTTTGACTTTAAATTGATTTCTTGAGCTCAGTCCTAAAGCAGCCTGCAGCACACCCATCCCACTCCCCAGGCCATTCAGGACAACAGAGAAGCCTCCCATCACAGAGCTTATTCCCATACAAGCTGTCCTCACACGTTCTTCTGGTCTCAAACTTTCCTCCAGATTTATCTTATGCATTCATTCGTTTACATGCTCGATTACCATTTGGTGAGCATCTTTTCATGCAGGCTCTGGTCAAAATAAAAAGAAAAGAGCAAGGAGTAAGGGGCATTTCCCTAATCTCAGGAGCAGAGGAATTAACCTTGGAATGTAAAATTGAATCCAGCAAACATTAAAAAATGCAAATGCTCTGGCTTCAAATGTGCAATGACGGGAAGGATGCATGAAAACCCTGGGCATGGGAATATGAGAAGAGCAGGGCATGGTGGCTCACACCTGCAATCCCAGCATTTTGGGAAGCCACAGCAGAAGGATTATTCAAGCTCAGGGGTTCAAGACCAGCCTGGACAACACAGTGAGACACTGTCTCCACAAAAATTTTAAAATTAGCTGAGCGTGGTGATGTGCGCCTATAGTCTCAGCTACTCAAGAGGCTGAGGTGGGGGGATTGCTTGAGCCCAGGAGGTTGAGGCTGCTGTGAGCCAAGATTGCACCACTGCACTACAGCCTGGGTGACAGAGCAAGACTCTGTTTCAAAAAGAAAAGAAAAAAAAGAAAATGAGGAGATATTTTCCCCCTTTTCCCATATTCTTTTAATGTTATAAACAAGCTGCTGGTGCCGTAAGAAATAAGAACAAAAAAAAGAAAAGACGACAGCTGGACTTCCTGTGTGCCAAGCATTCTGCATGGGTTACTCCCTATTTACACCTCATTTTCCATGCAGGAGGTCATATGAATGTCACGATTTTGGAAACTGTTCAACAAAGAAATAACATTTAATGGTTCAAAAAAACAAAAAACAAAAAAAACCCAAGTGACTGTTTAACTAAAATATTTTAGAAAATGCTAGGTTTTCTGCACGCAACTTGCATTGCATGTGGGCCCTGTTGCTGACCACGGTCCCACGCCCTAGCCCATGTTCCTCCAACACACCCGGTTTCAAGAGAAACAGAGCCATGCCATTGGAAATAGCAAGACAAAAGGAAAAGGTGCCTCTGGTGATGCTTGAAATCCCTTTCTGCCCGTCTACCCCCATGTCTGCTGACATAGCCCTCAGTTGCACTGGAGAAAATAGATACAAGGCATCAAAACTTACATACACAAGGTCAGGTGTGCAACTACCTGTCTCCAAAACGGAACACCATTTGGCAATCACCTTGGCAATTCTCCTACAAATTCCCTGCTGTGGGCTT
This sequence comes from Pan paniscus, assembly GCF_029289425.2. Taxonomy (NCBI): domain Eukaryota; kingdom Metazoa; phylum Chordata; class Mammalia; order Primates; family Hominidae; genus Pan; species Pan paniscus. The sequence continues at coordinate 52,298,321 of NC_073255.2, forward strand.
TGAAATATGCCATGGAGCTACCTGGTTGGCTCTAGGTGTCACCATCTGTGGAGGAAGTGCACCTGGATGGGGAGCCAGCTGTGGGTCCTTCTCACTGCCTCTCAGCCAGCCCTGCTCAGGTTCTTGACCTCAGCCTGCTGGGGCGGGAAGCAAAAGGAGAAAGTTCTGCACCCCACCATGGCTATTCCCCATCACTTACTGAGCACATTCCAGGGGCCACGCCCAGGAGCAGAGAAGGGAGAGATGGGCAGCATGACAGAAAAATACTCCGTGGCCTCAGGGAACTGATGAGCTACAAGAATTGGCCAAGTGCAACTGCTAATGTGTTTGTGTAAATAAAGTTTTATTGGAATACAGCCACATTCCCTGATTTCCATATTGCCCAGGGCTGCTTTCATGTTAGAACAGTTGCGATAAAGATCCTGTAGCCTGCAAAGCCTAAAATATCCACTCTCTAGTCCGTTGCAGAGAGAGTTCACTGACCCCTGGTCTAGCCAATAGAACCAAGTTCCAACATAATAATGGAAATCAAAACTCACTCACTGCAAGAGAGAAAAATGCCAACTGGAGCAAGTCTCCCTCTACCTGTCAGTGCAAGCCAGCAGCATAGGGGGCTGTCTCTCACCACAGACACGCAGGATGGCTAAGTCCTTAACCTCTGGGAGGGACAAGTCTCCCCACCACCTTCACAGTCTTCGGCATGACCCAAGAATACTATTCATTTAGGTGTTGGGACAGAGGAGATGCCTCTTCTGTTTTCACATTTTTATATGTAAAATTTCATTCACCTCTTCACTCTGGCTTTGGGGATGTATACATACCGTTTTTGGGAAGGCTGCATTAAAGCTGAAACTTTGTCATCATAAAACTTCTTCATTGCAAACCTGTCAAGGGCCTGGTCAGCGCTGAAGGGGAGAGAGAGAGAGAAAGAGAGTTAACTCAATGGAGCCCACACCACGTGGGTGCGTGACGGGGGATGTGTCTCATGGCTGTTCAAAACGACCAGCTCCCACAAGGGGCTTCACCCTTTGCTGCACCTGTGCACACCCAATCCACCTGTCTCTTGATAGACTTCATTTCCCCCGCAGGAATATGCTGTGCTCAAAGTGGGAGCCATAGTGCAGGGTCAGAATTCTCATCTGAAATAACAGCTCCTTATCTAAAGATATTATTCTTAAGAGTGCTGAATACCCAGCTTGCAGAAGAACTAACTGAGGCTTCTCAGCAGGCAGGTGGTAGGGCTGGTGTCCAAAACTGTCCCTTGGCCACCCTACGTCCTAAATAAAGAAGACCATTTTAAGTGGGCTCTGTGCAAGACAAGCAGGCAGACTCAAGTTTCAGGACCACAAGGATGCAGGGAGCAACCCAGGGCAGGAGAGTCAACGGACACCCCCATGAAGTCCCAAGAGGCACCCTCGGGACACAAGTGGGCCAGCCTGTGCCCCGCCAGTATGTCACTCCCAGGACTGGGCTTGAGAAGGCTGTAGGGCACTGGGGTTGGAAAGGTGTCTCAGGCCTCGGGGCTGCAGCATTGTTTTTGAAGTGACTGAAAGTAACCCTGCTTTCCAACAATATATTTGACCTTCAATGCCAGGTCCACAGTGCTCACAGGTAGTGTCTGACAGAAACTTCCAGAAATCTCACAGCAGGGCATTCATGGGATTTCTTGATATGACTTCAGCACAAATCCTGGAATATGAGTGCAGTGTCTTAACAATTCCAACTCATTTGGGCCAAATGCTTCCTTAAAACCCTGATAGGCTGGGTGCGGTGGCTCACGCCTGTACTCCCAGCACTTTGGGAGGCCAAGGCGGGCGGATCACCTGAGGTCAGGAGTTCAAGACCAGCCTGGTCAACAGGGTGAAATCCCAGCTCTACTGAAAATAAAAATTACCGCGGCATGATGGTGGGTGCCTATAATCCCAGCTACTTGGGAGGCTGAGGTGGGAGAATCACTTGAACCCGGGAGGCGGAGGTTGTAGTGAGCAGAGATCGCACCATTGCACTCCAGCCTGGGTGACAGAGTGAGACTCCATCTCAAAACAACAACAACAACAACAACACCTGATAAAGTGGGCCCGTTACTTAGAAAAATGTGTCTGTGCCCCTCTAGAAAAATGATGTACATAAGCACTGCGGACTTCATAAAAATCCTGGTAGAGAGACAGGCAGCAGGAAAAAGAAACATACTCAAAAGTAAGTTGAGTGTGATTTGACTTTCACAGAATGCTATAAGATGGACAACTTGCTACGTGCATTTGCTAGGCAAGGGGCTGTGCTGGTGGGGCAGTCACACACAGAAGGGCCCACTTTAGCACCGAGTCCATCACATACTGAGCAGGAGAGTGCAGCTCCATAGCCTCCCAGTGACTTTTAAGCATTCCTTTTTCTGAAATTTACTTGTTTTATTAAATGCTGAGAATACATTTTGACCAATGTTTATTTTCTATAGTGATATGAGTAGTAGTAATAATATTAGTACTGGTTTTGTCTTTATAACTCTTATTTTTATGGTGTTGATACAAGAATGTTCTTCTCTGGTGACTTGAAGTTTCTTTTTTCTTCTGTTTGCAGTTTGTGATAAAGATCTCAAATGTGTGCTTGTGCTATCTGGGATTACTCTACTTCTGGAATATAATCTAAGACGGAACATTATAGAAATGATCAAAGATATATGTATAAGAATGTGTTCATCATGGCAAGCTTTGCAGTAGAAAACAACTGGAAGCAACCTAAATTACAAAAAAAAACACACACTTAGGAGGCTGAGGTGGGCAAATCACGAGGTCAGGAGTTCAAGACCAGCCTGGCCAACATGGTGAAACCACGTCTCTACTAAAAATACAAAAAATTAGCTGGGCATAGTGGCGGGCACCAGTAATCCCAGCTACTTGAGAGGCTGAGGCAGGAGAATCACTTGAACCTGGGAGGTGGAGGTTACAGTGAACCAAGATCACGCCACTGCACTCCAGCCCCAGCAACAGAGTGAGACTCCATCTTAAACACACACATACACAAAACTGGAAGCAACTTGGATAGGCAAAATCAACAAATGCTTAAATACATAACATATCCATTGAATAAAGTGCTATGCTGCCACTGAAATGACGTCGGGAAATGATGCATATAAAATGATATTAATGTAGAAAATCAAGTCACAAAAAGCATGTGGCATCAGCCCATTTAATTGAAAGGCACTTAATACTATTACTCCTAATAATCACAGCAGCGTTAATGATAGCCAATACCTGAGTACCGATGCTGTTCTAAGTGCTTTTTGTGTAACATATGTTGAACTGTCACAACATTCTGGGAAATAGGACTACCATCATTTTCCAGGTAAGGATGCTGAGGCTTAGAGAGATTCAGGTAAATTGCCTGACACATGCAGCTGAAATACATATTGACTATTGAGACAAAACAGAGTTTGTACCAAGAGTGTCAAAGGTGTGTTTTTAGCCCTAAGACATCTACCCTTCCCAAAAAATCCGGGACTATCCACAGTGCATGGAACTTCGGTTCAGGCAGTACTACTTTGCTGGGGATAGAAATGCTCAGGTGTGGCTGGGCGTGGTGGCTCACACCTGTAATCCCAGCACTTTGGCAGGCCGAGGCGAGTGATCACCTGAGGTCAGGAGTTCAACACCAGCCTGGCCAACATGGTGAAACCCTGTCCCTACTAAAAATACAAAAAATTAGCTGGGCATCTTGGCACACACCTATAATCCCAGCTACTCAGGAGGCTGAGGCAGGAGAATCGCTTGAACCCGGGAAGCAGAGGTGGCAGTGAACCAAGATTGCACCACTGCACTCCAACCTGGGCAACGAAGCAAGACTCTGTCAAAATAAAAAAAAAAACAGAAGTGCTCAGGTGGTCTCTGTCCAAAACCAGCCAGGCTATGTTTAGTCACCAACCAAATGTCTTTGGCATCATTGAGGGATGGATGTGCCCAGGAATCTCGATTTTCCTGGCACACACACACACCGATGATTATTCTCACCAAGAGGGTATCTGATTTTCACTTGGGGGTTGGTTTCCTCCCTGGCAGGCACCAACTCCCCAGTTGGTTTCCAGAGAAAACATTCAGAAAGTCAAATTTCACTCCTTGGTGCTAGAAAGGAAAAGGTTTATCGGCTGTTATGAATAGGCTTCTATTTCCTCAGAATGGAAAGTTCAGGCTTTACAAAGAGGCCATTGAGAAGACAGGGCAGATGCAAATGTAGACCCCATAAATAATATTTTCTGCACTGCATTTCAGCGAGAGTGAAGATCTGCACTCTGGGAAGGGTCCGGGTGTACACCACAGCTGCCCAGGGCCAGAAGGACGGGCATAGGGCTGAGGTCCTTGTGGCCCTGCTGTGTTTGTGTCATGTCTGGCTTAGGGGACCCGAGTGGCACCTCCAAAGTCTCCACGATTACAGTTCCATCTCATGGAAACCAGCCCAGACCTGGCTCTCCACTCCTAGGCTGTGAGATCATGAGCAAGCTGCCTGGCTCCTCTGAGCCTCACCTCCCTCATCCATGCAATGGGAATGATAGTAACTGCCTCATGGATTAGTTAGGAGAATTCAGGGAGAAAAGGAAAATAATCAGTATACTTCCCAGAGGCCCAGTGCCTGCAAAAGAGGTGGCTGTCATCATCATTATATACAAGGTATGAGCTGATTTAGTGAGACCGCTCTGTTCTTTTCATAATGGTGACTTTTATCTCTGTTATTTTTTATTAGAGAATTCTCTATTAAAGAACAAGGGACAGTGGGGTCACTTATTTTTTTAATGCCTCCATGGAAGTACTTAGAATCAATCACACATAGTCACCCAACCTGGAAAATGCCACTTTCACAAGTGTAAACGCTTAACTGGAAACTGGGTTTCTAGGCACTGACCACCCCAGCACTGGGGGATGGGAAACACAGGTCAGCCGAGCCCTTGGTATCCAGGACAGCTCCCGCGCAGACAGCCTTCAGCCCCATGCAGGCTCAGCTTTTAGCACCTCAAGACAGCGAGCTGACATCTTCATCCTACCTGGCTGAGACGTTGGTGAAATGCATGTAGGATGATATGACCACTCCTATGCGTCCTTTCCCGCCCTGCAGGAGACAAAAGATCAGCTGATTTTCTCTGAAATCCCACAGCAGAGATGTAATTAGAACAGGAAAAGACTCACTAGTGGACAAAATAATAGAGAGCCTGCTTTGGTGGTAAAGCCAGCATTACCCACAGCCTTCCTGTCTGGGAAAGTCAGTACCCAGTGCAACTGGAGTCTCTGCAACAGGGAACCTGCATGCTGGGTGCAAACAGTAAGAGCGGGTGCTAACTGGAGCAGCTGTAGAAGCCCAGGAGGGCCGACCAACACAGCAGCTGCCTGTCATTTTACCCAATTAGGCTGGAAGAAACTGTGCCAGGAGCTGCAGCAATTAGCATGACTTAATTATCCAGGTCAGACAGAAGTGAACGCCTGCCTGCTCACGGGCTGACAATGATCAGGGCTGCAAACACAGCTCAGCATGATGGGACATAGATTCCAGCTTACTGGCAGCACTGCCGGCACCTGAGCTCCACATACACCGCCGCAGCCCACCCTCATTACACATAGAGGAACCACTGTCCCAGGCAGAAGTTCTGGAAAAGGACTCACTCAAACCATAACCACAGACACCAACAGCCCAGTCCACAGACCAGCAACACCAGCAGCAGAAGCAGAAACTATTGGACAGGCCACCTTCACCCAGGGCCACAGAGTGCCACCTTCTAGAACATACTCTCACAACCTACAACAGCAGATTGCAAACCACAGCCCAGGAGCTACTTCTGCCCATTACCTACTTTCCCACAACTTGTGAGCTAAGAGTTAGTTTTACATTTTCTAACTATTAAGAAAAAATTTTGAAAAGATAAGATTCCATGCCATGTGAAAATGTGTTGAAGTTCAGATTTCAGTGTCCAAACACAAAGTTTGACTAGAACATGGCCACTCCCATCTGTTTAACTACATCCAGGGCTGCTTTCACTCTCACTGCAGGGGTAGGTTTGAGTATTTGCAGCAAGACCACGGGGACTGAAAAGGGTAAAATACAATCTGGCTCTTTTTTTTTTTGGAGACAGAGTCTCACGCTCTGTCCCCCAGGCTGGAGTGCAGTGGCACAATCTCGGCTCACTGTAAGCTCCGCCTCCCGGGTTCACGCCATTCTCCTGCCTCAGCCTCCCAAGTAGCTGGGACTACAGGCGCCCGCCACCATACCCAGCTAATTTTTTGTATTTTTAGTAGAGACGGGGTTTCACCATGTTAGCCAGGATGGTCTCGATCTCCTGACCTTGTGATCCACCCGCCTCGGCCTCCCAAAGTGCTGGGACTATGGGACTACAGGCGTGAGCCACTGCACCCGGCCTAATCTGGTTGTTTTTAAAAATATTTGCCAACCCCTGATCTGGAATCATATAAAGCCAAAAAGGCAGGGCCTCTAATATGTAGCTCCCTAACTTCTTGAGAAGAAACTACTGATCAAATTCAAGTCACAATTCTGATAAGCCCAGTCATACATGAATGTCACCCAGGAGCATCCTTCTCTCTGTCAGTGAAAGTCAAGAGCATGCCTTAAAGATACTCAATGCGGGCACTTGATACACTCTTTGCAGCTGAATCCTGGCACATGCAATTATTAACAGTATGGCTACTAGTATACCTCTTGCATAAAACTATATTTGACAGCAATTCACCTACAAAGAAACAACACCTCAGCCAAAACAGGCACACATGGTGGTGACATTCACCCCATTATCAATCACTTTTGTGGCACTATTTATGGATATATAAAGCAAGTATTTTTCTTCTTTTCTTTTCTTTTTTTTTTTTTTTTTTTTTTTGAGACAGAGTTTCACTCTTGTTGCCCAGGCTGGAGTGCAATGGAACGATCTTGGCTCACGGCAACCTCCACCTCCCGAGTTCAAGCGATTATCCTGCCTCAGCCTCCCAAGTAGCTGGAATTACAGGCATGCATCACCATGCCCGGCTAATTTTTTGTATTTTTAATAGAGACGGGGTTGCTCCATGTTGGTCAGGCTGATCTCGAACTCCCGATGTCAGGTGATCCCCCCGCCTCGGCCTCCCAAATTGCTGGGATTACAGGCATGAGCCACTGCGCCCGGCCTATAAAGCAAATATTAAAAGATCTGAAGGGACAGATAGAAATACCACAACCGTATGGGACTTCAGTACCCCATTTTCAACAATGGACAGATCACCTAGACAGAAAACCAGTAAGAAAACAGGGTACTCAACCTGCACTTTAGACCAAAGAGACCTTACAGACATATACAGAACATTGCATCAGAATATGCATTCTTCTGAAGTGCACACAGAAAGTTCTCCAGCATAGATGGCATGTTAGGCCACAAAACAAACCGTAACGAATTTAAGGAGACTGAAATCATATCCAGTATCTTTTCTTTTTTTTTTTTTTTTAAATGGAGTCTCCCTCTGTCGTCCAGGCTAGAGTGCAGTGGCATGATCTCAGCTCACTACAACCTCCACCGCCTGGGTTCAAGCGATTCTCATGCCTCAGCCTCCCGAGTAGCTGGGAATACAGGTGCATGCCACCATGCCCAGCTAATTTTTTTGTATTTTTAGTAGAGACAGAGTTTTGCCATGTTGGCCAGGCTGGTCTTGAACTCCTGACCTCAGGTGATCTGCCCGCCTTGGCCTCCCAAAGTGCTGGGATCACAGGCATGAGCCACCGCACCTGGCCTCAAGTATCATTTCTGACCATAGTGGTATGAAACTAGAAATCAATAACAGGAAGAATCTTGGAAAATTCACAAGTTTATGGAAATAAAACAACATACTCCTAAATAACTACTGGGTCAAAGAAAAAAAGTCAGAAGAGAGATTTAGAAATATCTTGGGAGAAACAAAAATTGAAACACAACACACCAAAACTTATGGGATGCAGCAAAAGCAGTTGTAAGAGGAAGGTTTACGGCAATAAATGCCTATGTTAAAAGACAAAAAACTCTCAAATAAAAAAACCTAATGTCAGGCCGGGCGCGGTAGCTCATGCCTGTAATCCCAGCACTTTGGGAGGCCGAGGTGGGTGGATTACGAGGTCAGGAGATCAAGACCATCCCGGCCAACATGGTGAAACCTCATGTCTATTAAAAATACAAAAATTAGCTGGGTGTGGTGGCACGTGCCTGTAATCCCAGCTACTAGGGAGGCTGAGGCAGGAGAATCACTTGAACCAGGGAGTTGGAGGTTGCAGTGAGCCGAGATCACGCCACTGCACTCCAGCCTGGTGACAGAGTGAGACTCCATCTCAAAAAACAAAACAAAACACAAAACCTAATGTTGTACCTAAAGGAACAAAGAACAAACTAAACCCCAAATTAGCAAAGGAAGGAAAAAACAAAGGTCGGAGCAGAAACAAATAAAGGAGAGACTAGAAAAACAATAGAAAAGATCAACAAAACTAAGGGTTGGGTTTTCTGAAGACTAACAAAATTGACAAATCTTTACCTAGACTAAGATAAAAAGAGAAAACTCAAAATCAGAAATGAAAGAGCAGTCATCATAACTGATGCCATTTAAGACACAAAGAAACACAAAAAACTATGAACAAGTACATAGCAATAAATTGGATAACCTGGAACAAACTCATAAATTCCTAGACACATACAACCTACCAAGACTGAATCATGAAGAAACAGAAAATCCAAACAAAACAATAACAAGTAAGGAGATTGAATCAGTAATATAAACTCTCCCACAAAGAAAAGCCCAGGACCTGATCACTTAACTGATGAATTCCATCATTGAAAAAAAGAGAAAACTTTGCTATGGTTTAAATATTAGCCCCCTCCAAAACTCATGTTGAAATTTAATCTCCAATGTGGCAGTATTGAGTGGTGAGGCCTTTAAGAGATGATTGGGTCATGAGGAACCTTGCCTTCATGAATGGGTTAATACATCTGTGGATTAATTAACTAATGGATTAACCAGTTATCACAGGAGCGGAACTGGTGGCTTTCTAAGAAGAGGAAGAGAGACCTGAGCTAGCACCCTCAGCCCCCTCGCCATGTGATGCCCCATGCAGCCTCAGGACTTCTGCAGAGTCCCCAACAGCAAGAAGACTCTCACCAGACGCAGCCCCTTGAGCTTGGACATCTCAGCCCCTATAAATATTAATATAAGAAATAAATTCCTTTTCTTTACAAATTACCCAGTTTCACATATTCTGTTATAAGTAACAGAAAACAGACTAATGCAAACTCTGCCAGAAAGCTGAAGAAATGCAAACACTTTCAAACTCATTTTACAAGGCCAGCAGTACCCTGATGTGAGGTCTTTCTTAATGAAATAGTAAGTATTTAAGGTTTTGCAGGCTGCAAGGTCTTGTTTCAACCATTCAAACCTACCCCTGCATTGTGGGTGGAAGCAGCCATGGATGTACGTGAACAGATGGAGGTGGCCATGTTCCACTCAAACTACGTATGGAACTGAAGTAGGACATCTTCATATAATGTTCATGTAAATATAGCTCTTAGCTCACAGGATATAGAAAACACAAGAGGGCACGATAGGCTCATGGACTGTTACGTTTTAGTGCAAGCTGCATTCTTTTGGACTTGGAATTGTTCTTAACAAAAATCACACAATCACTAATTGCACAATTTTCCATGGGTATTCTTCACCATGGACTCAGAAACAAAAGGTATGGTGTGGATGAAATCTCCCAAAAGAACTGCAGGCCATTTCTGGTCAGTCAATAACCAGGGTGTGGAGGGGTGAGGAGGAGACTGCACACACCCACACAAACACAAGCCTCTGCATCACACGGCAGAACGGGAAGCATAGCAGGACCGACCCTCACTCTGTTCCCGCCCAGGCTGAGACAGGCCCAGCTATGCTAGAAATTCCTGGCATGTGTGGAAGGAAACGCACATTCTGCAAAGCAGGCGGATTTCGCCAAATGTCAGCGATTTCACCCCCGCAGTGATGATGATGAACTTCTGTTAACATCGACATCAGCAATTTCAAATTAAAAGAGGGCTTATCTCTCAGGGCACAATTTCTAAGCGTTTCAAAAATGGTTTACATGGCACCAGAAGAGGGCAAGCCATTAGCAAATCACTTCTGAGAAGTTTCAACATGCTCCCATGAATTCCACTATCAAGAGCTGTCCAGAAAGCCGAACGTTGCTTAGCAAAAGGATGCATTTTAGAAAGCTCTAGGTGGTCCCCACTAGGACCCATATGTTTTAAATAATCTCATCATTTCTTTCAATTTCATTTAAAAAATTGAAGTGAACAACAACTAAGATGGAATAAATGGCCAAGGATGGCACTTTTCAAGTCCAGCAACTCCAAGAGACTTCTGACAATGTAGCAGGCAGCAGGTCTGGGTGTGCCCTAGAACCTGCACTTTCCACAGGTGCTGCTGCTGGGCCCAGGCTCACAGGTCAGGAATGCTGCTTAGAACAGCTTGCTACGTGATCCTGGGCAATGATGATCCATCAATATCAGGCTCACTGTGTCAAAATCACCACACCAAGCCTGAAAAGCATTAGGTTGTTTTAATTAACAAGAATTATATTTATTTAAAAGTCCATCTGTCTGTCTGTCTCTCTCTCTCTCTCTCTCTCTCTCTCTTAGTTTGCACCAAAACACAATTTGGGTGAAGGATCCATAATCTAAAATAATACTTGAAAAGATCAGGTCATCACGGACGATTTGGTGGTCCTAATGGGTGTACCTGTCCATTTGGGGGGAAAATATGATCAAGTTAGATGTGAGGAAAGAGACAACACCAGAGAGAAGCAAATAACATCTGTGTGCCCCTGATGGAAGTTTTCTGCACATCAAGTGGTCATCATATGCCTTACAGCTGTAAACACCATCCACAAGCCAGCCTACCTAGTGCCTTTGCAGGAAAGATATACTGAGAGTCTAATATAACTCAAAGGGAAGCTTCTTTCAAACTAAATTCCATAATACAATGGATTTCTGTGCAGTTTTTTAGTGTAAAAGAGTCCGGAAGAAAAAAAAAAAACACTTCTATCTTGAACCGTCAACACTTCCTAGATACTTTGATGGTCCTAAGAATGCTTTGTCAAACACACAAAATAGGGAGCTGCCCATTAATGAACAGTGACCCCAGCCCACTGGCTACATCCTTTCCCAAAGGATTCCTCCCTGACTCAAGGTGTGACTGGAATAAGAGCTTTTCTCTAATAGTAAGTTTCTGGCAGGAGGATTAAGCTTCACACACTTACCCCTCAGTGAGTTTGCTTTCAGTCCAACCCCTTTCAACACCAATCACATTTGAGGAGCAGTACAAAGCAGTTGAGAAAACTGGGAATTAAGAGGAAAGATCCCAGGAGGTGGGAGGAGGAAGCATGGAAGGAACCCGAGGCAGCCAGGAGGACGAGTGCCCACCAGCTATGCACCTGGGCTGCCGGCATCCACCAACCCTGCTGGGGCTGACACAGACAGTCCCGGCCACTCTGTGAAGATGCACAGGCCACGCCTGCACTGCAATGGCTCCACGTGGAAAGGACGACACGTTTACTGCAATGGCATCATGCCATCATCTAGTCCATCAACTGATTACCATAACTCAAGACGGCATGGAAAGTCTGACACAGTCCATCTGAAAAGGGCATAGCTCTTTTGAAAAGGAGGGCTGTCCATGAGAAATAAAATTGAATAAAAATGACATGATTTGCTCTCATAACTGTGGTCAATTTGGGGTCAACAGTTTCAAATGTCCAGCTACACATTCAGGGACCACAATCCTATAAATTCTAAAGCCAAACTTGGGGAGGTGTGATAACTCTTTGTTTCCTTCTTTAAAAGCAAGTACGAAAACCTAAAGACAAACCCATAAGGAGCACATCGCACCAGCTCAAAGCGGAAATGTGCTCAGATGCAGCATTGGTCTCCATCTCAACTCCAAAGACTGAAGCCTAGCCAGACCCCCAAATGTGAGAGGGGGCGCGCTCACCCTGCAGTGAATGACGACCACATGCTGGGGGTTGCTGTTCAGCCAGGACTCCTGCGCCTTGCATATGGTACACATCTTATCCAGGGGCGGTGCATGGAGCTCTGGCCAGCCCACATCCATGATCTGCAACAAGAAAGGGGAGCTTCCTCAGTTTCCATTTCCTGAAACCTTCTGAGGCCATCTCACAATGACTTCTTTCATCATTAATACATTTCATTTGGGAGTAAAGAACATGCTGGGTGACCCTTTCCTAAAACTCAGTGAGCATGAGGACCAACTTCCTTCACTGCGAAGAAAAAATAAAGCATTATACTGCCCATGTGATGCCTCTTCTTCCAGGGGCTCATCTGCTCTTCTGCAGCTGGGGTGACAATTCTAGAAAGGTCTTTGAGTTGCTGATGGTGCAGGTTGTGTGGACAGGGCCGCAGTCCAGTGAGATCTCAAACAGGAGTCCTAGGCCCAAGCTGCTGCCAAAATTTCCCCACTCGGGTTAAAATCCCAGTTTGGAGAGTGCAGCCAGCCATCTCCCACACACTGTGCGGACAACACCTCAGAGACAATCTCCTGGAAAGGCAGCACTTAAGGAGGAAGCACCTTCAAAACCCTAATTAAGTTTGGTGCTTGGACAAAGAAAATCACCACCATGTGCTAAAGACACAGTGACTCAGTGCAGAACTGCAGCTCTGAGCGTCCTGAGGCACACACAAGTCCACAGTGGCCCACGGTGGCCACACGGGGGTGTTGCTTTTCCTTTGATTTCCTTTTGTCAGTAGGGCGAGGACAAGGAGCTCTATCTTATGATGAAAGTCGTAGAAATAGTGTAAGACTGTTGGAAATTTCAGAAAGTTGCCAGGAAGTAGGAAAAGTCACTACCCCTGCCACCACTCAAAGATAACCACTGCAATGTTTTCATGAATCCCTTAGTCTCTTTTCTGTATACATTTAGCATAATTGAGATACTATTATACATAAATTCTATACTCTACTATTGTTAACTAGTATTAAAATAGGTAACTTATCATGTTTCTGCTTTGTTACTCTAATGGCTGCAAAATATTTCAACATATAGAATATACATACATATATGTACCACAACTTATGTTGACTCAGTCTTAAAATTATCCCAAACTTTGCTGTTGAAAATGATCATGAAGGGTGAGGGGCAAGGGGAATGAGAGCATTAGGACAAATACTTAATGCATGAGGGGCCTAAAACCTAGATGACAGGTTGATAGGTGCAGCAAATCACCATGGCATATGTATATCTATGTAACAAACCTGCACATTCTGCACCTGTATCCCAGAACTTAAAGTAAAATTTGAAAAAATTTTAAAATTTTTAAAAAATGAAAATTTTCATGAAAGGAGTGGATTAGTATGACCATAAAGAGATACTAGCAGAAGAAAGCCCCATGCTGATGGAAATGTTTTGTCTCTTGTTTGTGGTGGCTTAACAAATCTATACACATGATGCAGTTTAGATTTATTCTATACATATATTTGTTATAGATTTGTTTCATGCATATATATATGCAGTATATATGAAAGATCCCAGCAGGTGGGAGGAGGAAGCATCATGTGTATAGATTTGTTCTATAAATATATATGTAGTATTTATCATCTATACACACGATGCCAATAAACACACATGTACGCAAAACCAGGCAAATGTGAGTGAGGTCCGTGGACTATACCAATGCCAACTTCCTGACCTAGATATTTTACTATTAGTGTTGTAAGATTCTCCCACTGGAAAGACTGGGTGAGAAGTACAGGAGATCTCTGTATTATTTTCACAACTTCCTATGAATCTCTAACTATTTCAAACTGAAGAAAAAAGTAATTAAAATAATTGATATGAACAATTCCTAATACTCCTTATCAAGTCACATTCCACAAAGACTAGTAGCAAATTATTTTTGCACAAAATAAGCATTGTTTACATTTTACAAAATGCAGAATATAAAGGGATGAACTCTATACCTTTGGGTTAAGCTTCGTAAGGTCATATCTCTTTTCTGAAAGGTTTAATACCTATAAAAGAGAGGAAAAAATGCCTTGCATAAAATAGATTTTAATATTTTAAAAATTAATACTTTAATTTTTATTTAATTTTAATTAATACTAATTTTTTAAAAAAATATCTAAAATCTTCACACTCACAAATCAGGGGGAAAAAAAGCTTTTAGACAAATCCTTGACATCAGAGATGAAAGCAGAAAACACATTGCATTTTTACATGATGTTTCCCTTCCAGGTACCGAGGATCAGAAAAGATTGAAAAATACAGACTTGTGTGGTCACAGAATAAAAAACAAATAAAATAAATAAGATAAGGATGGCATACAGAAACCTTACACATAAAGTCTATATTCTACTTCTTCAACTAGCATTAAACCAGGCGATTTACTGTGTTACTATTTTTTTTTAATTCTCATGGCTACAAAATATCCCAACATATAGGATACACACACACACACGTATAAAATATATAATATAAAATATATATACACATACATATAAAATAAATATCACGGTCTTGCTCCTGAAAACACAAACTGACCCAACAGAGAGGTGGTACATGGTGGGGAAGGCTGTCCCTCCTCTATGGCCTGGTGGCCCCAGGCCTGGAAAGGGCTGAGTTCATGCCCGGCCAAAAGCCACGGCCTAAGTTCACTGAAAAATCACAGCCATTTGTGGAACCTTGCTAAATACTCAAGTAGTTCAAAATGAAAAAAATAATAATAATAATAATGTTCCAGCAGCAAGGAGCCTTAAAAATTAACTAAACGTCCCTCTCACTTCAGAGTCAGAGATGTGAGGAAAGTGGAGGGTGGGGGCTTGTCCTGGTCACCCAGCAAGCCCTGTTTATGACAAGGGGGGGTGCTGCTTTGTGACCCACAGTTCATTTCTAACCCTGCACAAGAAAAAGATCCCTGCCATAGCCATTTTGCAGGGACAGCTCTGGCCCTGACAAGGCCCCACAGACAGGTGCTGGCCAGGGCTCCAGGCCCTCTGCATGGTCTCTTTGGGGAAGGTGGACTGGGGAAGAGGGGAAGGATGGCCAGAGAGGAGACTCGGGATGCGCTGACCAGCCTGGGAGTGGCTTCCAAAGGAAGGAGCCGTGGTCCTGCAGAGCACACCGCCTCAGTGATGAAGGAGGAAGCCCTGGGGAGGAGAGGGCCCCTGGTGAGAGGCACCACCATCAGATGGGGCTTGGCCACCACTTCCTGTCCACCGCCAGGTCACAGACAAGACGGGCTTCAAGACGAGAAAGAGGCAGGAGCCTGGGTGAATCAAGGATCGGGGAGGGGTCAGGACACAGGTAGCACCTGGGCCAGGGCTGCTCTGGCATCAGACGGAGGCCACATCCTGCTCTGCCACTTGGGTCCACCTCTCCCAGCCACTGGTGCCCCAGTCATTGGAGCAGACCAACAAGGAAGACAATGACCACCTTGTAGGTTTGCAGGGCAGATTAGCTTTACCACAGATAAGGAGGCCTCCTTACTAGAGATAACAAGGCAGGTAGAGAGAGGGTGCCAGGGAGCTGTCATTCAATCCCATTAGTGACTGTTGACAGCAGAAGGAAGTCAGCCTCCACCTGGGCTACCAACCATGGGAACAGAAAACAAGGGGCCAATCAGAGGGTGAGAGATGGTGAGAGGCTGTTCTGTATTATTCCTCAGATGTGGCTCCACCATCAACTCGACACGTGTGTTTTGAAAATCAAGCTGTCTCCTTGTCTCCAGGGCAGCCCCTGGTTTCTTGGGTGCCCACCTAATTTGTCTTCCTAATTTCTGGCTCAGGAGGAGAGTCACAAGTTTGTCTTTTGATAACAGGGATGCAGCATGGGGGCGCAAGGGTGGCTGGCTGGGGACATGTCCCAAGGCACTGGGGAGCCAGCCTCACTGATGAGTGCAGGACAAGGCAACAGCCATCCCTGCGGTCAGCAGTCGTGTGTCCCTGAAAGCTACCTACAGAGACACATAAGTCTCCTCCCCAGGCGTGGTAGCAGAGAGACAGAGGACGAAGGCGCCATGGGCAGCTGTGTGAGCCCAGGCCCTTGAGCTTCTCCCTCATGTGTAAACCAGTGTTCTGTGAGTGCCCATCCCTACACAGTGCCTGCTGCAGAGCCTGCCCAAAGGCTCCCAGAGCCGCCCACCGCTCACCAGGTAGTTGTCCCCGTGCTTGGACTTGAGCATGCGCGTGACCTCCTGCAGGTTGTGCAGGTAGGACTCCTCGGAGCAGCCGACAGGGAAGGACACAGCGATGATGCGCTCCGTGATGTAAGTGAGGTCCAGCCCATGGCCCTCCTCCATGGTGGGACTCAGGATGACGGGCCTGCGAGAGAGCAGTGGGCAGATCAGAAACAGGGTAAGGAGGCAGCAGACATTCATCCTCTAGGAAAAAGGTGAAGACGACGGACACTTATCCTCTGGGTGTTCACACCAGCACCTGGGCGGCCAGCTACGGGAATTTACAGTGTGCGCAGCCTCTGTGCAGTGTTCCCATAACAGCGGGCAGTGTGGGGAGGGGCACAAGATTGAATTTTCCTAGCAGGGCATGACGGGGTACCGCAAGCTGCGGTCAGGGAACGCACAGAGAGAAAGCAACTCAGAGCAGTGACGCATGGGCTCAAATGCAAAAGCACGAAGGCGGGAAGGACTTTTTGTGGTTACACTGGGAGCAGGAACAGGGTTCCAAGCGGGACTCCTGGAGTGGGAGCCTCAACCCTGCTCTGAGGTGTCAAGGTCGGCACGAGGGGGCACCGGGAGGGGGCCAGGAGGAAGCGGAGATGGTGTGAGCAGAAGCCAAACATCAGCAAGCAGCTCCTCGTGTCCGTATGCGGCATCCTGGGGGAGGTGCGGCCAAGGATGAGGCTGGTGAGGTGGCCAGCTATGGTCGTGGAGGACCCTGAAGGCCCAAGAAGGAGGCAGGACCTCACGTAGAGAAGGGACCAGCTGGGGCATAATCAAAGCGGCCTTTCATCTACTGAGCAGCAACTCAGCAGACTCCTATCAGAAGGCTAAGAGCTCCATGGGGCCCTGCTGGGACCCCACCCAGCTAGCCACAGGCCAGGTGGATGCAGGGTAGAATGTGGGGCTGGCCACCCAACCAGGTGCCCAGGTGGCCAGGGCAGGCCCCCAAGTGTGAAATGAAGACTGTGGAGGAGGGAAGAGGGCAGAAATGGTCATGTCATGGCCAGCAGGCTGAGGACTTGGGCAGGACTGGCAGTGTGGAGCCAGGCACCCAATGTGACTGGAGACAAGGGCCTCCCACAGACCACAGATTCTCCACCAGCCCTGTGGGCCCCAGGGAGGCCTGAGCCCCTCCCAGGAGTGCTCCTAACATTATGGCTGAGGGTGGTATCCAGGAGGAGGTGGAAAAGGTTCCAGGGAGAGGGGATGGGGTTGAACCCAATCGGTGCCCCCATGAGGTAAAGCCAGAGGCATGGGTGCACGGGACGTGTCCTTAAGTCCCTCCAAAGTGCTGCTACTAGCTTTGGGGTTTTCATTTTTACTACTCCTATGTGTTTCTCTCTTTCTTTTAATTTTGGAAAAATTCAAAACCATATAAAATGGTTTTGCAAACCTCCATGTACCAACATCACCTAACTTCAAAATTACCAACACACAGCTAACCTTTGTCCATCAATATCCCCAGCAATCTCCTCCACCACTTTGATTGCTTTAAAGCAATCCCAGATACTATGTAATTTCATTTATAAATCTCGCAGTATTGATTTCTAAAAGGTAAGGGCACTTTTTGATTAAAATGTCTACAATGCCATTATCACACCTCAAAAAGAAATAATAACATCAAACATCCAATACCATACATTTATTTTTATTTTTATTTATTTTTATTTTTTCGAGACAGAGTCTCGCTCTGTCGCCGGGCTGGAATGCAGTGGCGCAATCTCAGCTTACTGCAATCTCTGCCTCCTGGGTTAAAGGGATTCTCCCGCCTCAGCCTCCCGAATAGCTGGGATTACAGGCATGCGCTACCACACCCAGCTAATTTTGTATTTTTAGTAGAGATGGGGTTTCACTGTGTTGGCCAGGATGGTCTCGATCTCCTGACCTTGTGGTCTCCCCACCTCAGCCTCCCAAAGTGCTGGGATTACAAGTGTGAGCCACTGTGCACGGCCCATACATTTATTTTTTAAGGTTGATTTGTTCAAATCAGCATCCAAACAATTCCCAAGGATTTTGTTTTCTCTACCTTATTTATCAGACATGGATTTAATTCCAATTCAAATGTATTGAACACTGTTAGAACAGAAATAAAGCGCTTCCTACGGTCATGAGGATCCACAGTGAGTGCCTCTCCAGAAGATGCTGGCTCAGGGCCCCCGTCATCTGCTCTAAAGGGGCTCTTGCCAGCACACCCTGGAGTCTCCCCCAAAAGTGACACTTGCACAATCAGGCCTCAGCAGTGCAATTATTTATTCAAAGACAATCACAGGTGTTTCTACCACCTGGACTTCTGACCCTGACACGGCATTTAGAAACGGATAGAAAACCTGGCCTGTATCACCTTTGATTGGCAATGTTTACAACCAAAACAGAAATTATGATTTCTACAGAAGAAAATGATGCCATGCCCAAGTTTCCTCTGTGGAGAGCTGACCTACAGCCAGAGACACAGGAATGAATGACCCACACAGACACTCACCGCAGAGGTTTATCACGGCAGAGAGAACTGGACAGCGTGGAACTCCCTGGAGCCTGCAAATAACAAAACAAGGGTCATTTTGAAGTTTCCTTTCCTGCCAGTCTACATGACAGACACCACTGAGAGGGAACAATGACAGCTGTCCCACAGTTTAATCATAAACAGCAAGTCAATCATAACTACTAGCCCACCTTATCACCTCAGAAGGGTCTACACCATGTTGTGTGATTCAGCTCACCAGAGGACGCGATGCCACTAACCAGCATCAGGACGGGCTTCCACAGGAGCCAGTGAGGCCACCCTCCAGTCAGGGCAAGGTAGGCATCGCTTGGCCTGCAAACAGTGCCCTGCCCTCCAACACAGGAGGTGCCAGATGACACCAGCGCTATGACTATCATGGCTGCTATTATTTACTTGAAAGAACCAATTAATGAGTGACTTTCAGGAATTCTCAATCATACCTACTCTTTTTTAAAGAGCCTATTCAACAGGGAGAAAAGACTCGGGTTATAATTACTTTATAGTTATATAACCCTTCCTTGTGTGTAAGGGTTGTTATATACTACGGTGACAGAGATCTACTATTTCAGGAAAAATGCCCAGCAACTGTGTGAGTAAGAAGGCTCTCCAATATTTCAGAAGTGAGGAAATTGGGGCTCAAAGAGGGAAGCGATCTTGTCAGATGGCAGAGGTGAATAGGGAAACCCAGACACCCCCTACAGGGCTCCCTCAAAGTCTCTTTCTGCCCCAAGCCAGGTAATGCTGCACACAGGAGCCCAGAGACCCCCGAGCTGGGGGGACACAGAGCCTCCGGCACTCCTCCTGCTCCCCAATCAAAGCAGGCCCACAGACACCACCATCAGAGGCATCAACACCCCCGATCACACCTGGGATCCCACTCAGGCAGGTGCAGCTCACCTGGACTCCTTAGGCAAGAAATGAACAGAAAACAAATTCTATGTATATTTCGGAGACCAACAATACAGATGTTTTCCTGAAATCATACCAATGCAAAGCCTAGCACCAATTCCAAAACCACAGAGATCATTGTCTCAGCCTCCCAAGACAGGGGCAGGATCTAGGGGCGTGCTCTTCAGTTCTACACCAAGGTGCCAGCGAGCTCAGCCCTGGGTCCACCTCCTCATTGCTTTTCCTGGGAAAGCCCCTTGGCCACTCCACTTCTTTGTCTCCTGCCTTTTGAAGTGAGAATAGTAACAGACAGGGCCAGTCTCATGGAGCTGTCCAGGGATTCACTGAGGTAATTCTGTCAATGGCTTGGAACCCAGCCTGGCACCGCATGGCCACTGCCCGTGCTGGGCAGACCTGGTCAAGTGAAGTCCCGTGGTCTCCAGACCCCGCCCACCCCTGACTTCTGAGCTGCACCCCCTGCTCATCCCCTGTGCCCACAAAGCTGCAGGAGGCTCTAAACATGTTCCTCTGATCTTCTCAAAGCCCTAACCCAAAGCCTTTCACAGCTCAAACTAGACAGCTATAAAACAGAAGACTACTCTTTTGCCTAGTAGAGCTGCAAAAATAAAAATCTTGAAAACATTTTTTAAAGTTTTGATGAAATATAAACAGATGCAAGATTTCAGAGGGCAACTTGTCAGTGTGTATAAAAAGTATTTAGAATACGGCCGGGCACAGTGGCTCACACCTGTAATCCCAGCACTTTGAGAGGCCGAGGCGGGCACATCACTTGAAGCCAGGAGTTCAAGACCACCCTGGCCAACATGGTGAAACCACGTCTCTACTAAAAATACAAAAATTAGCCTGCGTGGTGGCGCACACCTGTAATCCTAGCTACTCGGGAGGCTGAGGCACAGGAATCACTTGAACCTGGGAGGAGGAGGTTGCAGTGAGCCGAGATCGTGCCACTGCACTCCAGCCTGGGCAACAGAGCAAGACTCTGTCCCAAACAAATAAACAACAAAAAAAAAGTATTTAGAATACAAACAGAGAGGTAAACTGAATGCACTAAAATGAAGTCTCCGAAAAGGTAAGGAAATGATACATCAAAAACCCGTTTAGGTTAATTCATACAATCTGTACATGTAACACTCAAATTCAAGCAGCTCAGATGCAATCCTAATAGAGCCAATCCCATTATGGGGAAACTCAGCTTAACCAGGGTCCCATTTAATTCAAAAAAGTATTCAATAAGCCAACATCTCAGGGGAGAACAGCAAGGAGTTTGATCGACCATGGTCCTGGGTCTTACATGAACCCACCAGGATCTGACTATATGTGTCCCACATCTTCACCAGACCACACATCCAAAATACAGTGACTCCCATTGCAATGCCATGCTGGAGTACACTGGCCCAGTTCCTACAAGTGGGCTGTCGCTTCAGACCCTATGTCACGCTTCTCATTTGACCGTGAAAGACTGGCATGCAACTTAACATATAAACAGCATTATATAACTCATTGGGCAAAACTATTTAACTCTCACATGACACATCATTCCAAGATGACAACCACACAAATACGTGACTGCTCACTGCCGGCACCAACGTGATGGGGTAGGAGTGTCACCGTCCCTCAGGCGGGGCCCTGACGGCAAGAGGGAAGGAGGGAAGGGTCCCAGAAGGCATGAGGACTCTGCTGTGCCTGACGGAACCCAGGGCCCATTTCCTCAGCTGCAGAGTGAGAAGGGCAGGTCAGACAGACCCACGGGATCTTCTCAATCCAATAATCTCTGAATCCAATTCAGCATTATACGCCTCGATACAGTAACTCCAATGTTCAAACCCCGAAACCATACAAATTGCAACCACTGCCAAAAAAACAAACCAAAAAAACCTTTTAAACCAATAGTTATATAATTTCTAAGGTCAAGGCCAATGGAGGAAACTGTAATCTGTGCTATCACCACAGGGAGGCCCCAGCACCTGAGCTGGTGAAAAGTCAGAAAGTGTTGAATTGCACAAAGTTGCTTACATGAAGTGTTCGGAAATGCAGGGTTCCTGTAAAGTGTCCCAGCATTGCCCAGAGACACCCCTTCCTTAACCTCTGTATTGGGAAGAGGGGCAGGAAGGAGGAATTCAGCCCATCCCCCAACATACCCAATTTTCTATGTAAGTCTACATCCACTTAAAATCGAGGCGAGAAACCCAGCACATCTCAGGGCCACCCTCCAAGAACACAGAGAGCTCGACACCCACTCAAATCCCCAGCCCCAGACCCGCATCTGTCCACCTCATGCCTCCAGATGTGCAAACCCAGGTCTGGCCACCTCCAAGGCATGTGGTGCTCAGCAGCTTCCATAGCACAACCCTGAAGAGCACTGCACAGAGCCCAGCAGAAACCCCAGTAAGCAGACATCACCACCCCTATGTTACATGTTACAGGTTAGTAACATAGGGATGGTGATGAGGAAATGAGGATTTGGTGGGCGGACATGTTGGAATCCCACAGTTAAGCTGCAGTAGCACCTTCTGACACCAAAACTCTGTTCTCCTTCCATCTCCTGGCTTTCAGGTGGTCCACACCCTCTCCTGCACAGGCTGCCCCTGAATCACATGAACATCAGTGAGGATAAAAGACTCTTGCTTGGGGGAGCTGTTCTAGCCCTGTGCCAAAAAGGGCAGAGAAACTATGGCCCTTCCATCACTTCCAAGTCAGCGTCTGAGATCTCATGTGACTAAAATCCCCCTGAATCATTCAGGGGTTAAATCTGGAACCAAGTAGAGGACATGCCTATGACAGGTCCCCCTGACACACTGGGGTAGAACCCCCTCAGCTGCTTTGACTTGGACTAAAATGAGAACCAAGCCCCATACTGAACTGGAACTGCCGCCAAGAGTTTCCGAAATACTGTGCTTGTCAAGAGGAGACTCAGGGATACGATGTCCCTGTAAGTCTTTATTTGAAAGTAAACAATACACCTACACTTGGGTTGCACAAATCTAAACCCTGTGTGTGCACCATAATGCATTTCATGACTGAAGGATGACTGAGAAACTAACTTGCTATAGGTTATATTAAACCTGGCTCCTGAGAAACCCGAAATCCTAACCTCATATAAGGTTTAAAAAACTCTCTCTACTTGTAGGCACCAGTCCTGCAAATCTGTGTTGCAAACTCACTCTCTAGGTGTTTTTTTGTTTTGTTTTGTTTTGTTTTGAGATAGAGTCTTGCTGTTGCACAGGCTGGAGTGCAGTGGCACGATCTCAGCTCACTGCAAGCTCCACCTCCCAGGTTCATGCCATTCTCCTGCCTCAGCCTCCCAAGTAGCTGGGACTACAGGTGCCTGCTACCATGCCCAGCTAATTTTTTTGTATTTTTAGTAGAGGCAAGGTTCCACTCTCTAGGTGTTTTGAAAAGAGAGCTGCCTGCTCACGTCCTCAGAAGCCTTCCCGAGCTGTGGTTTCCTTGTGGACCCTATCGCCAATGTCAATCAAATCCAAGCCCTTAGTGATTAGAGTTCCCATGAGATAGAAACACAAGTTGCTTCTTTTGTTCTCTTGTTTTCCAGGGTGAAAAAACCCAGACAGCAAAGCCTCCCACCCAGCCTCTGCCCAGCCCATGCCTCCCTCACCTGTGTCCCTGTTGGCATGCTCTTATCACAGCCTTCAACACCCAAATAAGAGAAAGAGAAAAGGGAGGCCCAGGTAGAATCTGTGGTTAAGGTTAAACCTGCAAAAGGTAAGCCTGCAAAGACCGCCCTGTTCCAGGCTGCCTTTTTTTTTTTTTTTTTTTTTTTTTTTTTTGAGTCTCACTGTCGCCCAGGCTGGAGTGCAGTGGCATGATCACAGCTGACTGCAGCCTCTCAGTGACTTCTCGGGCTCAGATCATCCTCCCACCTCATCCTCTCAAGTAGCTGGGACTACATGCATGTACCACCAAATACGGCTAATTTTTGTATTTTTTTTGTAGAGATGGGGGTCTCGCCATGTTGTCCAGGCTGCTCTGATGCTCAAGCAATCCACTGGCCTCCGTCTCCCAGAGTGCTGGGATCACAGGCATGAGCTTCCGTGCCCGGCCAGACTGCTCTTTAGAAGCATTTTCCTTCTACAGGTCCTGGAGCTCATCCTGGCCACGTGACAAACTGGCCCCATGGGCTCAATGAGGTCAATGAGGTCAATGAGGTCACTAAACTCCCTTTCTCTTCTGGTAAAATGACAGCTGTGGATCAAACACTTGGAGGTCATCCCAGTCCTGGACTCCCTGAGTCAGTGAGTGAAAAGTGAGGAGAGGCATTCCTCAGATAAAAAATTAGATGCACTGCCTGGAGGGTCATTCTGGTTCCACATATGTTTGTTTGTTTGTTTGTTTGTTTGTTTGTTTGTTTGTTTGTTTTGAGATGGAGTCTTGCTCTGTTGCCCGGGACAGAGCACTTCCTAGTGTGTCACAGCAGTGGGTGAGAGCAGACTAAGCGGCAGGAAGGCAAAAACACCTCTTTTGGGAGAAAGTAGCCTAGCCTTATGGCAAAGCACACGGGCTCCACATCAGGCAGTCTGGGTCCAAGTTAAGGGTCCACCGCTTGGCACCTGCAGCCTCAGGAAAGGTCCTCCACTCGCCTAGGCCTCATCTCCCTCCTCTTTCCAGGACTGTGCGCTCATGTCCCGACCTCACCTTGGAGTTAGCAATCCACGCATGGCACACTAGGGCAAACCTGCTTTTCACAGTGGCCCTATGGCACATGGTCCTGCAGTGACCCTACAGTTCTCAGTCCCACTGTGCCCTCCTGCAGGGCGCCATCCTGCAGTGCGCTATCCTAGCACACCCTAGGCTTCACCCTAAAGACCCTACCCTAAAGCCTCATCCCATCCCACAGCGCCCCACCCCACCACGCGCCATTTGCCAAGACCAGCGGACAACTCTAGAACATGTGATGATGCTCGCTCTAGTGTCTCTATGAGAACCATGCTTTCCACTGTGAACTGCGGCTTCTTGCTCAGGAGGACAGGCCTGATCAGAAGGAAGACCTGAGCTTCAAAGAGTCTTTCTGCACATCTGGGAGCAGAACAAGGGAAGAGCCAAGCACATCCACCTAAAGAAGGCAGAGAAGACAGCAGGAGGCCGGGGGCCCTGGCAGAAGGAGGGGAGGCTGTGGACTGCTGGGACTGAAAGGGCCACTGGAGATTCCCCAAGGCCACTGCCAAAGCACATTTCCAGAGCAGCCATCCCTGGAGCTGCTCCCTTGGCTGTCACATCAACACCATGGCCACCACCCGGGCAGGAGTAAGCACACTCACCAGAAAGCCAGCAGCCTCCTCTGCACTCACCCGTGTGGGGCATGCAGAGGGGAAGCACAGGGAGGAGGGAAGAGTGAAAGACACAGGCCCCATTCCCTCTGCAACAAAACTTCCTTGAAGTCCACGACGTCCCAGGGAGACATGGGATCCTCCCCAGGTGGGGTGGGATCCCAGCTGGTTTGATGTTCCTCTCCACAGCTGAGGATCTGGGAGCCCCCACCTGACAGGAAGGTTAATTTCGAGACAAGCTTGTAATCAATGAGAGCCCAACTCTGGTGGGAATTCGATTTTTTTTTTTTTTTTGAGACAGAGTCTCACTCTGCCACCCAGGCTGGAATGGAGTGGCACGATCTCGGCTCACTGCAACCTCTGCCTCCTGGGTTCAAGCGATTGTCCTGCTTCAGCCTCCCGAGTAGCTAGGATTATAAGCACCCACCAACACACCTGGCTAATTTTTGTATTTTTAGTAGAGACAGGGTTTCACCATGTTGGCCAGGCTGCTCTCGAACTCCTGACCTCAGGCAATCCACCCACCTCGGCTTCCAATGCTGGGATTGCAGGCGTAAGCCACCGCTCCCAGCCAGAATTTGGTTCTTTTTTAACCTATGTCCTTCGACTGCTTGTTTGAACAAATCAACAGTTTCCAAAACCTCACAGTATAGTAATGAAATCTGGCATCAGACAGACCTGGGTGTGAGTCCCACACCACCTGCCAGCTGCAGAATCTTGGGCCAGGGCACTCATGAGCCTCAGTGACCCCATCTGCGGAGCGGGATAATGATGACTCCCTTGTGAGGCTGTTCACAGAATAAAGACAAAAATGTCCAATGCCTGCCTGAGACTAACAAGCCAGCCTTGCTCACTGCAGATTGTCCCTGAGCCTTGCACTGTATGTTGCCGATACATCCAGTTAAACTGTACAGAATCTCTACTGCCCAGGAAAGTCACTGCTCGACGTTCAGCACTGTGCGCCTGGCACAGGTGCGTATCCTGCAGGTGGAAGGCAGTCTGAAGAGTAGAGTCAGCTGCAGCAAACCAAGCCTATGTCGTGCAATTAATGCTAGTGTGGCATTTCAAATGGAGCATCCTTCACTGACGTCCCATTGCCATGGGGTGAAAGGCAGGTGCTCAGCCTGGTCCTCAGAGCCCTGGGTGAGCCAGCCCCTGCCTCCTCATGTGCCTCCCTCACTCCCTGTCCCTACCTTACCTGCTGTGCTTCCTCCTGCCCCAGGTTCTTTGCACATACCACACAGTTTAGAATGCTCCTCATTCATGTATCCCAGCTTTACCTGGTTAACTCCTGTGATTTCTCAAGCACTTGGCTCAGATGGCAACTTCCAGCAAAGCATAATCTGATCTCCCTACCCGACCTGAGTCATATGTTCCTTTCTACTTTGGTCTCCTTTTTGTTTTGTTTGTTTGTTTGAGACAGGGTCTCACTCTGTTGCCCAGGCTGGAGTGCAGTGGGGTGATCTTGGCTCACTGCAACCTCCATCTGCCGGGTTCAAGTGATTCTCCTGCCTCAGCCTCCAGTAGCTGGGATTACAGGCGCCCGCCACCACACCCGGCTAATTTTTGTATTTTTAGTAGAGATGGGGTTTCACCATGTTGGCCAGGCTGGTCTTGAACTCCTGACCTCAGGTGGTCTGCCCGCCTCGGCCTCCCAAAGTGTTGGGATTACAGGCGTGAGCCACCACGCCCAGCCCTGGTCTACTTTACTGTGCCGATCACAACTGCAAGAAAACAACTAACTGTGAATTCTCGTCTGAGCTCTACAGCCCCCTCCCATGCGGATCCAGCAGAGGCACTGGCAGTCTAGCTCCCAGAGGTATCTCTAGCCTCTGGGGCCGCACTCTGCACACAATAGCCACCCAGCATAGCAGTCTGTAGAATGAAGAAAGGAAGAAACGAACCACTAATCCCAAAGTGGCTGTGGAGTCATCTGGCCATCTGAAGAGGCATGAGGATGCTGTTATTAGATTTCAATAACAGACAGCTAGTTAGCTTTAGTTTTGGGTTAACAAAAATAAATGTACCCATTGACTTTAACAGGCTTATCTAAAAGAAGAATAGGATGAAAAGCAGTGACATCTGCTCCTTCCCAAGGTTATAACATGGAATAACTGCGGCCTATTTAGGAAGACAGTGCCCACGGAATAGCAATGTGGTTAAGCATCAGCTTGACAGCTCGGTAAAAGCTAACAGTGAGACTTGGATACACATGACTATAAACTGTGGATTTTTCTCACCCACTGAGCTGAACTCAGTACCCTGTGCCTACTCAAGTATTGAAAACGGTAACACATATTTTTTAAGTGTTTTCTCATGTAATTCCCCAAGACTACCCTTTAAGAAGCAGTCCCCTTAGCATCTCTGCCTCCCTAAGACCCAAGACCCTGGAGCAGAGGTGACCATCCCTCTTCCCAGGGGGGCTCTGACCACTGGCAGAAAGCAGGTCTCCACTATCTGCCAGGCCTCTAGCTACAGCCCAGGCTGGCCAAAGAAGCAGTGACTAGCACTGGCCCTCACTCCTGCTTACCCAGGGGCCAATATAGGTGCAGGGCAGTGCCAAGATCCTTGAGCCAGGGTAGGTTAAACATGGCACCCCGTTCCCTGCCTCTCCTTGTCCTCACTGGCTTTTGGTGAAGAGGAAAGAAAAGAAGCCCTTGGCAGGGCATGGTGGCTCACACCTGTAATCCCAGCACTTTGGGAGGCCAAGGCAGGGGATCACAAGGTCAGGAGTTCAAGACCAGCCTGGCCAACATGGTGAAACCCCATCTCTACTAAAAATACAAAAATTAGCCAGGTGTGGTGGCAGGCGCCTGTAAACCCAGCTACTTGGGTGACTGAGGCAGGAGGATTGTTTGAACCCGGGAGGTGGAGGTTGCAGTGAGCTGAGATCACGCCATTGCACTCCAGCCTGAGATGCTGTCTAAAAAATAAGAAAAAGCAGCCCTTTTATGGACGTCATGTTAGGAATCCCAGCAAGGCCTAAGCCTGCAGAGAGAATATCAGCTCCCCTGGGTGTCCCCAGGGCCTGTGCACTGCTCCTAGCAGCCTGACCAGCCCTGAAAACTAGCAGTGTAAACAGCTCTGTAAAAAGAAACAAAAGGCCAGGCACAGTGGCTCACGTCTGTAATCCCAGCACTTTGGGAGGTGGAGGCAAATGGATCACTTGAGGCCAGGAGTTCGAGACCAACCTGGCCAACATGGCCAACATGGCGAAATCCTGTCTCTACTAAAAATACAAAAAATTAGCCGGGCGTGGTGGTATGTGGCTGTAGTCCCAGGTACTCCGGAGGCTAAGGCAGGAAAATCGCTCAAACCCAGGAGGTGGAGATTGCAGTGAGCCGAGATGGTGCCACTGCACTCCAGCCTGGGCAGCAGAGCGAGACTCTATCTCCAATAAATAAATAAATCAAAAGAAACAAAAGACACAGATAAATCCGCAAGGAAGCAGGACTATGAAGGGCCCGGTGACGAGAGACACAGATCACAGCTGCCGGGCCATGTGTGAGGTGGGGACAATTAAACAGGTTGGGCTGAGACACCTCTGCACATTCTGTTTTTGTTTCACCAAGCAAATGGAGAAGAAATAAATGTAAAATCTTTTTCAAAGGCAACAACCTGAACAACATTCAGTTGGCAAATTTCAAGGCATTTATTTGTTCATCCTTCATTGATTCCTCCACCACCCAGCACATACGACTTGGGGGTTCAGCGCACACTCTTTGGAATACTAATGCCTGGGTAGGCAGCCAGCTCTACTGCTCGAGTAAGCCGTCTGATCTTGGGAATTTACTTGCCCTCTGTGTGGCTCAGTTTCCTCATCTGGAAAAGGGAGACAGAAACAGCATTCTTGGAAGGATTAAATAAGGAAACATAAACATAGGGCTTAGAACAGTGCCTGGCCAGTAATAAGTGCCAAAGAAATATTAGCTACTTATTCCATCATCTTATTTCTGTGTCAGGCCTGTGTGAGGCCCTGGAAATGCACTTTATCCACAAGTTATTGGGATCCCCCTTAGATCACAAAACCAGCTGTGACCACAATGCCCATTTAACAGTAGGAGAAACAATGCTCAGAGAGGGTAAGTGATTTTCCCAAAGCCACACAGTTAATAAGACATTTTTTCCCTTCCAGAACAAGAATACCAGGAACCAATTAATTATCAGGATTGCCCAACTTGATTTTCTGCTTAATGCTTTTAAACATAAGCAGCAATCGTTAAGAACTGCCAGAGAAAGTACACCCCATGGAGGGTGGGAAACTAAAATAAAGTCATCTTGTCATTTTACCTTCATGTTCAACTATGAGAAACAACAGACTAAGATTGTATCTCTATTTATTTGTAACCAAATAGTCACAGGATCCTGCCTCCCTGGCCAGGAGCTCAGGCTGGTTTGGAACCATATGGAAGGAGGCAGCTCAGGAAGACTGGCAGCAGGGAGAGGTAAGCAACACTCAGGGAGGACACAGAGATGTCAGCATTTCCAAAGAAGTCAGAAGCTCCCCTTTGCTCTTCTCACAAATAAGTTTCCCAAGAAGGGGCAGATGGGGCGGACGGTTCTTAGGACACAAGGTCCCACCGAACATCTGCAGCATTGAAGTGAAAGGGGAAAAATGACTTGGAAATGCCCCTTCACTGCAAAGCAGCCAGTACCGGAGGCCACAGAGGAGGGTGGCCAGGGACAGACAAAGTGCGCAGTGCCAGCCCAGCCAAGAGGCGGCACGTGGGGAGTTGGGAACTTACTGTGCTGGGCCTGGGCAGGGACCACCGGCCAGGGCTGCTTTTCCCTTCCAGAAACAGCTCCTCCTACGTTTCGCTCCTTCCCCTGCTTTAGTCAAGCACACCCCTCTTCGTGTTAATGTCTCGGCAGCTCTGGGCATAAAGGAGGCAGCTGGAATAGCCCACCAGGTGGGAGTGTGGGAGTCGCCAGAACCACAGCCAGGAGCAGCTGGCAGGTGTGCCCGGCCCCACGGTGAGCACGCAGGCACGGAGCTCACAGGACAATGTCCGCCCGGGGCTGAGGGCCAGCCTGCCAAGGGCCTGAGGGACAGGAATAAGAACAGCGCTCTCCAGGAGAGCCTTCTGACCAGGAAGCTGAGTGGCTGTGCCTTCCTGGGGACCAGCCACTAGGGAGAACCGCCTCTCAAAAGTTCCCCCAGGAAAAACAAAACCTACTTCGAGTTGCTGGGAGGGCAGGTTACTCACCTCTGTGTCCCAGGTAACAGATGCCTGATGCCCACTGGCCTTCCTCCCTCCCTCTTTCCTTCCTCTCCTCCAACCCCATTCTCTCCTTTACCACTTCCTTCCTTAGTTCATTTTTGCTCCACTTCATTCCAAATAGAATTTGAGATGACTCATCGAATGAATTCAACATAATTAAATAAAATTTTTAAAATAAAAACCAAACCAATAAACAAGCACAAAAACAGGGTTAAAGACAAGAGTGGCCGGGCCAGAGAGAAGGAAAGGTATGCAGCGAAACCTCAGTTATGGGAATGAGGCACCAGACGGTTCTGAATTACAAAACGGGAGATGGAGGCCGGATACACGGCAGATCTTGGTGACATAGAGTCCCGGACCTGCCCGAGGCGGGTTTATTTCCTCACTTAGCACTCAGAGCTAAGAGGAAGGGTGGCCAGCCCGGGCCACATTGTGTCCTCAGCTGTTAGACTCACCCAGGCAGCTGTTTAAACTGATCTCACTGATCTCATGACTACATGGTCAGTCACGTCCCTTTAACTGACAGGGAGATTTGTGTGTGCTTTTTTGTAACATCTTACATGCACTTACATTCTTTTATTTTTATCAGTTATTTCATAACGAAAGCATTTCTTCACATAGAAAAGTGGACCAAGGGAGGGGAGGTGGGGGGGTGCCTCATTGGGCCCCCAGCATAACCCTATCAGTGGGCAGGGTGTTCTGGGGGTGCCCGTTCCACTGGAAACCACGTGGTGTCTCCTTCCAGGCTGAACACAAACGGGGGGCCCCAGTTTATAACTAGCCAGGGGTGCACTGCTCAGACCAGGCTCAGCTCCACAGGGCAGCCTGCGCTTCCTGCCACCTGCCCACCATTTGGCAGGGGCAGACACAGCAGTGACGGCAGGGGGTCAAAATAGGACCACCTGTCCCTTTACTGGCCACAGTCATCAGACCCGGAGACACTAAACAGGACTTTAACTCCTCCAAGCATTGGTTTCCACCTCTGTGAAACGAGTTGACAACACCACCAGCCTCCCAGGATCTCTGTGGGAACTAAGAAGATGCCTCAAGGCACCAAGCCCAAGCCAGCAGCACTCATCATCAGCCCTGGGGGAGAGAGGAGGGTTGCATGGGTTGTTTCCAGTCCAACTCCCGCATTTTACAATGGGGGAGATAGGAGGGTTGCATGGGTTGTTTCCAGTCCAACTCCCGCATTTTACAATGGGGGAGATAGGAGGGTTGCATGGGTTGTTTCCAGTCCAACTCCCGCATTTTACAATGGAGGAAAGGCCATGGGGAGGGGCTGCTCTGGGGGGCAACAGCTGGGCAGGGTGTGGCACCCTGAGGACAGGCCAGTTTATTCCTTACTTCATGGTGACAGAAAACAGGCCGAGCCCTAGAGAGCCAGCTCTCTCAAAGTACCCCCAATGGGAGTGTCCTCAACTGCAGGCAGCGGCCAGCCAGGCAGAGCCAGGCAGGGGGCTCCCATCCATAGGCGAGCAAGTCAGCAAGGGCAGCCTGGGAGGGAAGTGCCTTCTCTAGAAGGTGACAACATTGTTAATGAGCCCGTGTTAATCTCAGTCATCTCGGGAGTCTGAAAGTGCCCTGCAGCAGGTGGGAGGGGTTATGTATGCTGAGTCCACTCGGGAGTGTGCCCTGCAGAGCTGCGTTCTGTCCTGTTAGATGTCCCACCCAAACTCACACAGATCCCCCTGCAGAGAGCCTGGAAACCAGCCCCTCAGGGCACAGCACAGGCATCCCACGCACAGCCCCACCAAACCCCCAGCATACAGACACCTGGTCCTGTCCACATGGGACGTCGGGGGTGCTGAGGGGGGCAAGACCCACAGATGCTGGCCACCATGGGCCACAGAGATAGGTCTCTGGCCCTGCAGCCAGCTGGTTCCATACAATAGCTCAATGTTTGCAAGGCTGAGGGAAGGGCCTAATTCACCCACCCCAGCCTGGCCAACTCTGATGGGCAAAGGGGCTGCCCAGAGAATGCTGAGAGGATCACCCCAACTCAGACCAGGACCATACCTGCCTCCACACCCAGAAGGGCACAGTAGGGCTTTTGCTTTAGAATGAAGAGCTAATGAATTGCACTGACACTGACAGAGCAGCCTTAACCTGGAGTTTATCCCACAATAATCAGATTCATATGGATAACCCCGGAAACAACAAGCAGAGAGGGCTCTGAGCAGCCCTGCTTCCCTTTCATATCCAAGAATGCAAACAAGTATTTGCAGGAGGGCTAGCCCATTTCAGGCACTGCAGGAAGAATGCAGGTGTGACAGAGGGGAAAGACCAGGATGGACTGAAAACTGAATGGATGAGAATCCTGTCCTGGAGGTGCTGGATAAGTACACATTTAAGACCCCATAAAGGAGAGAGAAGGCAGTGCCAGAAGTGGCGGCGATGGGCACCTGGGAGAAGAAGAGCTTGTCTCCAGCTCTAGAAACCATGGCCACTTTGCAGATCCATCAGGGCAGCTCTTGGGATAGGCCAGGATGGCTAGAAAGCATCTGATACAAAGTGGGCGCCTGTGGCAGAGGTGGGGCAGGAGGAGCAAATTCCTTCAGAGGACAGAGTCTGGGCAGAGAAATGGAGGCACACTGCATGTGGTGGGTGGGGCAGCCAGGAGTGACACACGCCATGCTCACAGGATGCATGAGAAAGAAGCTCAAGCCCGGGCTCAAGGAGCCCAAATGCCAGGTGATGAATCCATGACGATGAAAGGTGTCAGAAGTTTCTGCATAGGGGAGTGACACAATCTCAATTGTTTTTAACAAGGTTTAGTGGTAGTAGCAGCAGCAAGATTAATATAAGGGGAACACTGGGCAGTGGACGAGATAGGTGGAAATGTCAGGCCCAAGAGCAGACAGCTGCTGACCTGGACCTCATCTGTTAGTGGCATCAGGAGTGGCTCCAGCAGGCTCCAGGAGCCCAGGGTGCACTTCCCAGACATCAGGTCGGAGGTTGAAATCAGCAATGGGGGGAATATTTATACAAAAGAAATCAGCAAACACTGCCGACCTAGCTTTTACCTGGAAAACCTCTATTAAACATTCACCAGCAACCCCCTGATATTCGTCCTCTAGAAGCCTCAGATTCCCCACCTGGGGAATGGGAGTTGAAATGGCACATAATGCGGAGTTCTAGGAAGATCAAGTAAGGTAAGCATGCAAAGTGCTTAATACTGTGCCTGGAACACCACACATGCTCAACACGTGCCAGCTTTTACTAGTATATTACATTATTACTATTGGGGCAATCAACGGAGGCCAGGAGGGCATCCATTCAGGATGTGAGGAGAAGGAAGACAAGGCCAACAGAACCAGGTCCCCTGAAGCTGAGGAGGTAAATGATGCTGAGACAGCAACAGGGAACGCACAAGGACCAGCATGTACAGGTGCAGGCCCGGCAAGCACACACACAACACAGCCCACGAGACATTCGCTGCCCCACACCTGCTGCTCACCTCAGCCAACCCCCTCCACATCTGGAGCTCCAAGAGTGAGAACCAGCTGGGTAACAACAGGTCCCCATTCCTTAAGGACGCTTTCAGCTCTTCCTCCTCGAGTGTTTCTCAGCCCTTTCGAAGGTTATGAGTATTAGTGAATGACATTAACGAGACTGTCTTCCAAGGACTCCCATTGTGTAGGACAATTCAGTATCATACTAACTTTCTCCCTACCTTACCCCTTTCTTTTAAGAAAATGATAATCTCTCTTTATAAATGTCTTTTAAAATATTCAATGTGGGCTCAATTCTTCCCATATCATTCTCCCTGGAGGTGTGCTGGTAAAGGGAAGGGGAGGGGAGGGGAGGGGAGGGGAGGAGAGGGAAGGGGAAGGGAGGGGAGGGGAGGGGAGAGGCAACCACCTCGATGTATCCTCTGTCCATTCCTGTGGTGTAAATACTCCCACCATGGTTCATTCTAAGCTAGCTGGGTAATTCCACTGAAGATGGAGTGGGGATGTGTGAGTGATCTCACTCAATTCCTCACTAAAATGTTCTCTTTTTACAGGTGTGGAAATGATGTCCTTGATATCTAATTGACCTGTCCAAGGTCATCTGGTTAGTCAGCAGAAGCCACATATGGCCAGGATCAGTGCTCTAGGCCAGGGCCTACAGCTCCGCCCCACTTCCACACACATGTCATGGATAGGCAACCTATCTCAGAGACAGGCCCTTCTCACTCCAAATAGCTTCAACAGCCTCCAAGAGGCCACTCCTGCTAATCACTCTCCCTTTCATCTTCCCACTTTCTCCACTAAATTAACTTCGTTAACACTTCTGAAACCCAAGCTATCAAAAACCCATCACCACCATGGTTTCCTGCCACTCAAGCACCTAGAATGCTCCCTATTTCTATAGAGCTCCAAGTCAGTCCCCTCCAACCACTACACACTATGGTGCCCTCCATCCAGCTACCACCACTCATCCTTTCTGCAGAGGCAGAACGTATTACAGTTGAAGGACCATGGGAAAGGACTTGGAGGCAGGGAGCCTGACTCAAATCCTAGCTCTGCCCTATAGACAGGTTACTCTGGGTAGTCAGTGAGCCCTGTCGCCTCAGTGTCCTCATCTGTAAAAACAGGGACAATGACAGGGACCCAGCACTGTCCTGAGGTGCACCCTGCACTTGCTCCTAGCAGCTCACAAGCAGAAGCTTGAGCCTATCAGGAGACTCTGGGAAGAGGACATAGTCTGAGGCACCAAAAAAAGGAAGTATATCTGCTCAGGTCAATCCTAAAACCTATTGAGACAGTACGTCTCATGCCAAAATAATGTCAATATGCCATATACATGACGTTTACACTACACAGAAACATGGGTGATCTTACTCAATTTCTTACAGGTGAGGAAATAATGTCCTTGGTATCTAACTGACCCATTCAAGGTCATCTGGTTAGTCAGCTGAGGCCACGTCTGCCCAGGATCAGTGCTCTAGGCCAGGGGCCACGGCTCCTCCCAACTCCCACACACACGCCATGGGACAGTCACCTGGGGCTCTGCCAAAGGGCAGCTTCACTAGCTGAGCACAGGGCATCCATTTCCCTTTTAAACATGGGGACAGATGTGTCCTCTAACCTCTGAGGCTTCCATCTGGAAGTGCCTCATGGGTCAGTGGCTCATGTTTAGAACGGCTGTGCCTCCTGGATGCCCCAACCTTTTTTCTCCCTCAATTCTATCTCAGAGAGATTAGATGTCCTGTACAAACTGGATCTGAAAATGATAATAAAATAAAATGTAATATAAAACAAGATGAAATAAAATCAGTCTGCGCTGGGATGAGCTGTGAAAAACGGGGCTGCTCAAGCCACCTCCTGTGAGCACAAGCCAACCACAGACGAAGCCTTCTGCATGAGGAACAAACAGTCCGCCCATCCCTTCCCGCAGGTGGGGGCTTGCAGCTTGGGAGTCAGACCCCAGGCATGCAGGTCCCAGGCCATCTGAGGAGCCTGTGTAGACCCCTGTGGCTGAAGAGCAGGGCCTCACTGCCCTTGAGAGGCTAGCTCTGAGAACCAGCTTTTTAAATAACAAGTACCACCTACTTTCATTCTTATGATAAAAGTTACTTGGTTATAGAAAATTCAGAAAGTAGACATATACAAAAAGAAGCAGACAGAATCAGCCTTTCTCTCCCTCCCATACCCCAAGATAACCAACTTTAGCCAGATAGGATGGACCCCTAAATAAGTATGGGCGACTTTCTTCCGCCCATACTTATTTAAAAGCCAAATGGTGCTTTATGTCCATATCACTATATTTTCTTCTGCACTGCAATTTTTAACAGCAGCATGGTACCCAATTATCCAGATGGAACATAATCCCCCTTTAACAGCATGTTTTTTGGTCTCAAATTTCCCATTCTTATGAATGATGCTATGAGAAACATTCTATAGTTTAAAATGTTAACATCCTTAGTGGCTGCCTCGGGATAAACACCCAGA
This sequence comes from Pan paniscus, assembly GCF_029289425.2. Taxonomy (NCBI): domain Eukaryota; kingdom Metazoa; phylum Chordata; class Mammalia; order Primates; family Hominidae; genus Pan; species Pan paniscus. The sequence continues at coordinate 52,334,371 of NC_073255.2, forward strand.
GATGCCATGTGCTTTGGGATCCACATCACTAGGACTTCCTCTAGAAAGTGCTGTGACTTCCAGGACCACATGCATCATCCCAGAGAAGAGGAAACATACAAAACATGAAACCCATTCCATCTTTTTCTATTTAAGCATATTTTATCCCCTTTCCAAAAAAGAAACTATCTTGTCAAAGGTAAAGAGACTTGAAGTGTCTGGATAGTTATGAAACCAGTGTCCCAGAGAACACAGCAGAGGAGAAAACGGCACCTCCAACCCTCTCTGCAAGCACCTTCACCCCCTCCCAGGTCAGTCTCAGGCCCCAAGTGGACTATGCCACTGGAGTGTCCTAGAATGTAAATTCCCCCACAAGAGAACCACGGCAGGCCTCCATATCCCCACACAGGGCCCAGTGCCTGGTGCATCAGAGGTCCCCAGGACATAAATATTTATAAACTGATTGATTAATGAAGGAGGGGCAGGGCAGTGGAAGAGAGGACTCATCTGTTCCATAATCAAGACCATAACTTCAAGTTTATGATTTATTACCCACCATATCTGGCAAAGGTAGCACCGTCCTCCTCCCCACTGGAGACTGACAAAATGCCTGGTACCATCTGTTAATGGATGAAATGCATTCCCACAAACATCCATATGTTGAAGTCCTAGTGCCCAGGACCTCAGAGGGTGACAGTTTGGAAACAGGATCTTTAAAGAAGTGATTAAGTTAAAATGACACCATTAGGGTGGCCCTAATCCAGTATGAGTGGTGTCTTTATAAAAAGAGGAGATTATCCTGGCTAACACGGTGAAACCTCGTCTCTACTAAAAATACAAAAAATTAGCCATGCATGGTGGCGGGCTCCTGTAGTCCCAGCTACTGGGGAGGCTGAGGCAGGAGAATGGCGTGAACCTGAGAGGCGGAGCTTGCAGTGAGCCGAGATTGCACCACTGCACTCCAGCCCGGGCGACAGAGCAAGACTCTGTCCCAAAAAAAAAAAAAAAGAAGAGGAGCTTAGGAAACAGACACACATAGAGGGGCAGCCATGTGAGGACACAGGGAGAAAACGGCCGCCTACAAGCCAATGAGAAAGCCCTCAGGAGAATCCAACCCTGCAGACACCCTCATCTCAGCCTTCCAGCCTCCAGGACTGAGGGTGATAACCGCCCATTGCTGCAGCTGCCCCGCACGGTGGTGCTTTGTCTTGGCAGCCTAAGCTGACTAAGACGACATCTGAAAGCTCTGAGATGCCTGGTGGGTGTTTGGGAAATGCTGCTGCCAGGAGCAACCTTCAGCTCCCAGGATGGGCAGGTGGCCTGGAGATGCTCACCTACCGCCCTGCGCTCCCCTCACTTCACCCTCTCCCGGCAGGAAGCCAGGCTGACTGTGAACAGCAGCAATAAAGCAAGGAGTGGCATAAGGTGTGGGGCCGGAATGGCCCCTAGCCACACATGGAAACGTTGCCTCCTCCTCCTGAATGTGTTAAATAAAAGGGAGAGGCAGTGGGGAAAACAATCCAGTAAGTCAAACTGGTTAATGTAACTAGGAAGATTGGACAATTTGATGGGCATGCCAAAATATTGAAGGAGGAGGAACAGCAGGAGCATCAAGACACAAGATATCCAACTACTTTCAGCTCTTCCTCCACCTAGTAACTTCCAATAAAGCTGAAGGAGGATGTGCTCTAAACCAGAGAGGTTTTATGTGCATCATATACCTTAACATTACAGATCTATAGATCCCGCCATGAGAAAATAAGTTTGTTGAGCAATTAACTTCAAAATTTATTTTCCAGCTGTTAGAATGTGTCCAGTCTCACTGACAATGCTGGAGTTGAAAAAAAACGGGAAAGAGCATATCCCCGCCTTTGGGAAGCTTACGGTGAGATGAGGGGACACAGGCAGGTGTAAACATAAGACAGTGAGCCCCACATTAAGTGTTGTATGTCAAGAAATGAGTACATTGGAAGCTGAACCAGGCTGAGCAAAGCCACATTCACGTGTGAGTCTTTTCTGCTTACTGGTTAGAATGAAACTGCATCTTGCCCTCCAAGAACCACATAAATGAGGTCACTCCAAAACCACCTCTACACGCTTCCCACCAACCATGGATCTGCTGTCTCCCTGTTCATTCCATGAGACAATATGGAATGCATGGCCTGAGCCAGCTGGCTGGGCTCCACAATGGAGCACTAGAGAATTGGCTGTCCCCGCTCCCACTGAGGGGCTCAGTCAGCCAAGACTCTAGCAGTGCAGAAGTAGGAACTAGATGAAGACCGAAGGGGCCCAGGGCCTTCCTCACCACCCCTGTCCAGGAACATCATTATTACTACTGAGGAGCCGGGCACTGCATGCCCACTGCATGCCTGGAGCCAGCAGGCTGGGCTCTGCAGTCCCGCACTGTGTTTCTTCTGTCAACTCAAAAGCTGACCAAATGACCACTGCGTCTGCTCCCAACCCTGCAAATGCCAGTTGTACCAGTTATTGTAATTGCAGAGTTTAATAAAATACTGCAGAAATCAATGAAATGTGAGCAAAAAAGGATTTGTTACTGCTGCAAACACTGAGGTTTTTGAGAGCCTTGCGTGAGGCAGTCAGTAAAACTCATCAAATTTCTGTAGGGCAGCTAGGGCAGAGTCCAGAGGATTTCTATGCTCCGATTATTCCTAAGTATCTTTAAGCTTTCTTACACTCTGAGGAACCCCAAATGGGAAATTTCAATGACTCACTGTAGATGTACACTATGTAAAAACAGGACAGGGAACCCCAGACCCTGGAGAGAACTCAAAGACAGGGTGGGATGGTACATCAAAGACAGGTGGCAACTTTTACCAGTTTTCAGACACAATGGAATGCTAAAGTGAAAGGTTCAGGATTCCGCAAGTTAACTGATACTTCAGTTCAATAATCACTTATAAATTCTGATCCCTTTAAATGACAGATTCTGCCTGGATGTGAAGCCAAATGCATAGTAAGTGACATGCAAGCAGCAATGACCCTCCTCGTTGCCCCTGTATTAATACCAGTAATGATCATTGTCACAGCAAGTTATTCCACATCCACTCTATTCCTGACATAATGCAACATGATTTGCTTGTATTCTCTCTCCATCCTTGTAGCAGCCTGCTAAGCAAGGAACGCTTATCATCCCCACTTTCAAACAGACATAAGCCACTGCACCTGGCCAAGGTTATGTGTTGATCAGTTCGTGAAAACACTGTGACTAGAGCTCGCAGGACCCTAACCCTTTATTTCTCCTAGAGACAGAAGTTCAGTGTTGGCTAAATCAGTGTTTGCAGCAACTTTATCAAACATGACTACCACCAATAATGAGAATCTACTGTAATTGATTAGGTATTGACTAGGGTTCCATAGTAAGACAGCTCCATTGTCAGGTTGTCACTTCATCTAGTTCAAACCCAGGACCAGGCTTGGCCACCTGAGGCCATTTGCAGCGAGGGGAGTGCTAGGTCACAGGCCAGGTCTGTCTTAGCTTTCACTCCATCATGAGGGACCATCGACTTTCCTACCTCCCTAGAACTCCACAGCCAAGACTAGTTAGCCCTCTGCCCTGATTCCTCCCCACTGTGCCTCTCTTCTCCCTGCCTCTCTGGTTTGTAAGCAAATTGCCTATCATAGGTTCACAGAAGGCAACCAGAAAGTGGGCTGGGATCTGTTCTCTCAGATAGTAAGCTCAGGGAAAGAATCATTAAGTGAAAACCTGACAATGGGGCTGTCCTACAATGGACCCTAATCAATGCCTAATCAATTACAGTTGATTTTCGTTATTGGCGGTAGTCGTGTTCTATAAAGTCGCTGCAAACACTGATTTGACCAACACTGAGCTTCAGTCTCTAGGAGAAATACGGGGTTAGGGTCCTGCGAGCTCTAGTCACAGCATTTTCACCAACCGATTCAACGCATAACCTTGGCCAGGTGCAGTGGCTCACACCTGTAATCTCAGCACTTTGAGAGGCCTAGGCGGGTAAATCACCTGAGGTCAGGAGTTCGAGACCAGCCTGGCCAATGTGGTGAAACCCCGTCCCTACTAAAAATGTAAAAATTGTCAGGAGTGGTTGTGCATGCCTGTAATCCCAGTTACTCGGAAGGCTGGGGCATGAGAATCGCTTGAACCCAGGAGGCAGAGGTTGCAGTGAACCGAGATCATGCCACAGCACTCCGGCCTGGGTGACAAAGAGAGACCCTAATTTAATAAATACTGTGGATTCATTAACATGAAACTCTCAGCCATTGGTGCTGTAACTCACACCTGAAGGAAGGACTGTCTAACACATGCGCTTTCTCCACCAGGCACAGGACAGTCATCTTGTGCTTAGGGACACTGGACATCACATCAGCACTGCACTTGCATTTTAAACAGCATAATCAACAACAGAAGCACAAAAATGGGGGAAATGTGGCACTAAATAGACTGTGGAAAAGATGCCTGTCTGCAGTATGAGTTGAAACAAGGAAGAGCTTTGCTTTGTTCTGTGTCAGACGGGAACATGCAGGTGGGCAACCCGAATTTTGAGTCTTTTTGTTCATGTCTTCAAATGACCACAAAATTGTCCTTGGTATTGATTTTGGTGTTACAAATAAATTGTATCCAGGAGGCTAATTTGCAAATATGGAATCCACAAGTAATGAAAATCAACTATAATTTAATCTTCAAATTTGTAGATTTAAAATTGCTAGAAACTTGCCAGTTTCTAATTCTAATGCCCCCACTTAATACACCTGTTACTCTAACGTTATTAAAAGGGCCATAATCACAGCCTAGTCCACCCGTAATTTTTATCTACCTGACTCTACTTCTTCATCCCTAGGATGCCTCGTGCTGCTACAGAAAGCAAAGCCTTGGAGGAATCCTTCCTCCTGACAAGGAAGCTCCAGGGTGGCAAGTTCAGGCTGCGGATGCCTCCTTCTAAAGACGTGCACTTCTCTTCCAGATTTATGTTCCCTAACTGAGGACCTCTATTGATCTGGCAATGCCTTGCCTTGAGAAGCTTACAGAGTTTTCTAGGCAAACACATTGAGGACTCGCATCAGAATATTTTCTGGAGCACGTACGACAGAAGCCAATAGTCATCTGCCCGGGATGGAAAGAAGAAAGGCATCAGAGAATGCGAGTTTCTCAGGTGGAAGGAAATCATAAACGTCAGGTCACCCAAACCCCAGAGGCTGCAGAGTTCTCAGTAACCCTACGCCCCGAGCACCCTCAACACCCCCAGGATTGCTCAAGGTGGCCCCGGGTGGCAGCCCCACCCCAGCAAGTCATCTCCTAGAACAGGCTGAACAAACTTCAGTTTGCATCAGAACCACCAGGAGGGCATATTAGGAGAGAGACTTAGGGACCCTATCCCAGAACTTCTGATTCAACAGGTCTGAGTGGGCACAAAGAGTTTGTATTTCTAAGTTCCCAGGTTTATGCTGATGCTGCTGGTCTTAGATGACACTCTGAGATCCACTGACCTAAAATATTTGTGCATCAGTGTGGTTTATACTAACGACCTTGTCACCATGTGCAACGCGGGCTTCATTACCGCATCCTCTGCCATCATTTGCACTCAGTCTCCCAATCACCCTAAGAAGGAACACTGCAACATAACTTCCAGCCACTACTTAAATGGCACCAATGATGGGGAGCTCAGGACCTCATACAAGTCCAAGTCCATGTTTAACTCCCCTCATATTCCAAAGTGCTTCGCTCTCTTGAATCACAATCTGTGCTCACTGGATGCCTGCGCCTTGGCCCTATTTCCTTCCATGCACAAAACCTATCAAGGCTGATCTCCCTGGTGAGTGAGTTGTATGATTTTCCCAGGGGAAAAAAAGTAAAAATGTACCTGGCTAGTGTGAAACAACCCTTTATTCAGAATGATTTCTTTAAAGGCTTTATGAAGCAAGTGTTACTATTTTACAAAGCAGCCTGTGAACTCTGTGCCATGTGTTGACAAACTCAGAGGGTTTTCAGCGAAACATTTCATCAAATAAGACACATTGTAGCACTGCTGAGGGGCTATCACCCAGATGCAACGGCTCAATGCCACACAGGAGACTTGTGGGAAAAGTCTTAGGCCATTAGGTCATGGAAGATAACTGCAAGAGGGGGAAAGGACGCTGGCTTGGGAAACATTGGTGTGTCATATGATAAAAACAGTGACCAGCCAGCCTGAGCTCTGTGCCCGAACACATCATCTGCACCCTGCACAATGCCCCTGTGAAGTAGAGACACGCGGATCAGAAGCCCCAGGTCCCACCACTTTGTTTCCAGTCACCAACTTGTCCCCAATCAACTGCATCCATACACCGACACTCCCTACCCAACTGTGCCATTTAAAGCTAACCCTAGATATCACATCACTTCATCCATAAATATCTCAGTACATATCTTTAAAAGTCAAGCCGGGCACAATGGCTCACGTCTGTAATCCCAGCACTTTGGGAGGCCGAGGTGGGAGGATCACCTGAGGTCAGGAGTTCGAGACAAGCCTGACCAACATGGAGAAACCCCATCTCTACTAAAAATACAAAATTAGCCGGGCGTGGTGGTGCATGCCTGTAATCCCAGCTATTCAGGAGGCTGAGGCAGGAGAATTGCTTGAACACAAGAGGCGGAGGTTGCTGTGAGCCGAGATCACACCATTGCACTCCAGCCTGGGCAACAAGAGCGAAACTCCATCTAAAAATAAATAAATAAATAAATAATTTAAAAAAATAAAAGTCAAGAACATTTTAATACATAGAACAAACTGCCAGAATTGTGAAGAATAATTTCTTAAAATATCTAATTCATGTTCAAATTTCTCTGCCATACATGTTTTGGGGTTGTTTGGATTTATTTTTACAGTCTAAGTTACAGTCTGAATAAAGTCTTACGATGTTTATTCAATATGTCACTTCAGTTCCTTTCTTTTTTTTTTCTTTGATACGGAGCCTCTGTCGCCCAGGCTGGAGTGCAGTGGTACAATCTCGGCTCACTGCAATCTCTGCCTCCTGGGTTCAAGCCATTCTCCTGCCTCAGCCTCCCAAGTAGCTGGGATTACAGACGTGCACCACCAAGACCAGCTAATTTTTGTATTTTTATAGAGACGGGGTTTCACCATGTTGGCCAGGCTGGTCTCCTGACCTCAAATGATCCGCCTGCCTTGGCCTCCCAAAGTGCTGGGATTACAGGCGTGAGCCACAGCACCCGACCCAGTTCCTTTTTCTTCCTCCTCTTTTTGCAATGTATTTGAAAAAGACTGGGGTTGTTTCCACACAGTAGAATTCCCTCTGCCCTGGATTTCGCTGAGCCCTGCAGTATGGCTTCACAGATGTCCTGGCCCCTGGACTTCCTGTCAGTTGCAGATGGATCTGAGGCTGGGTCTGATTCTGGTTTGATTCTGGTGAGGACTTGGCTAGGGTGAGGACTCAGCTGTGTGCTTCCTGCAAGGAGGCTTACAACCCTATGACCCGTGGTCTAACTCCCCTTTTGTGATAGTGCAGGTTACAGAGGACCAGAGCCTAGAGCCAGACAGTCATTTATTAGGAGTTTGGAAAGGGCACTATGTTAACCCTATCACATTTTCAAGGTTTATTAGCTGGAATTCCTCTTTCAATACAACTTTCCCTCTTCCTTTATTTGGAAACTCCAAAGAACAGTTCCCAAAGGTTAAATGCTCGATTGCTTCTCTTTATTTACCAAATCAGAATGAGTTGGTTCCCTAGCATCCCCAAAAGGTAACTAGGGAGTGCTGTGGTGATGACGGTGGTAATGGTGGTGATGACGGTGGTGGTGATGGTGTAAGTAGTACTTTTGAAAGTCTGTTGCATATGTTAGATAATTACATCTGTGTCCAAAGTACAAAGCTAACAGCTATTACAAACTGGATGCAAGCACAGCCTGCCCCTGTGAAGTCCCTCATCTTCCATGACCCCAGGTTCTCTTCAAATTCCATAATTTCTGGAAAGACAGGCCATGGGGCTACCCCAGGGCCTGAGGGCCAGAGAGGACGGGATGGGGAGTGCTAGTGGTCGTCATGCTGGGAAACGAAGTGTTAGTTAAGTAGAGAAAAACTTCCCACTAAAGTAGAAAATACTCATCCAATTAAACATGTTTCTCCTTATTCTTTCTCTACGATTGAGTCTCCAAATATGACAAGGTTTCCGGCAGGGACTTTTTTCTTTTTAATTTTTAAAAAAAAATTGTTTCCTGATACTCTCGGGAAAGTGCACATTTTAAAGAAACCTGTTATAAATGCACCAGGAGAATGAGACAATTATCACAGCAGCTATGAGGACCAGGAGCCCATGAAGTTTCAGATTTTGAAGCCAACAGTTGTCCTGATGCTGGCAGACTGATACCCAGACTTGGGTCCCCAGCAACACACAGTATGAGTGAAGTTTCTGCCCAAAAAGCTCAAGATGCCTTCAGTGACCTGAGGAAACCGCCATGGCACCTGCTTCTCTAAAATAGGACTATTGAGCCACAGGAGACCACAGATTCATAGCCAAGCAACCCCCATATTTGAAGATAAGAAAACAGAAGGTTAGAAAACAAGGCCATGTATAACGGGAGGGGCCTGAGCCTAGACCCTGGCTCCTGGACAAAGCCAGCTCCCTCCCACAGCACGCTGGCTGTCCCCCAAGTGGATGTAGGTTGGAGATGTTATTGTGTGTGGTTTTCTACATGAGTATCCCTTTTGCAGGTAAAATACACTCAGGTAATATAAATAATGCACCAACGAATGCCTCCTCTGACCTGGAATCTGTAACGTCTCCTTGTCACATGCCAACTTCTCTCCAACTGCAGACATTTAAAAAAAAAAAAAAAATCAGCACTTTGAGAGCCTGAGGCAGGCAGATCACTTGAGATCAGGAGTTCAAGACCAGCCTGGACAACACAGTGAAACCCCATCTCTACTAAAAATACAAAAATTAGGCCGGGCACGGTGGCTCACACTTGTAATCCCAGCACTTTAGGAGGCAGGCAGAATTACCTGAGGTCAAGAGTTCGAGACCAGCCTGGCCAACATGATGAAACCCCGTCTCTAGTAAAAATACAAAAATCATCCAGGCGTGGTGGCACACGCATATAATCGCAGCTACTCGGGAGGCTGAGGCACGAGAATCACTTGAACCCGGGAGGCAGAGGTGGCAGTGAACCAAGATTACATCACTGCACTCCAGCCTGAGCAACAGGGCAAGAATCTGTCTCAAAAATAAATAAATAAATAAATAAAATCAGTATTTAATGTTCCCCTTCAGTAGTTACTGCTATTTCCCGAACCAATCACATATGGCCACTGCGTTTAAGGGCCTCTCCATATTTAAAATGCGTGACTACTGCTGAAAGAAATCAGAGAAAACACAAGCAAATGGAAAAACATCCCATGCTTATGAATTAGAAGAATCAATATCATTAAAATGGCCATACTACCCAAAGCAATTTACAGATTCAATGCTATTCCTATCAAACTACTGACATCATTCTTCACAGAATCAGAAAAAAAACTATTGTAAAATTCATACGGAACCAAAAAAGAGCCAAAATAGCCAAAGCAATCCTAAGCAAAAAGAACAAAGCCAAAGGCATCACATTATTCAACTTCAAACTATACTACAAGGCTAATGTAACCAAAACAGTACGGTACTGGCACAGAAACAGACACATATTCCAACTGAACAGAACAGAAAACACAAATAAAGCTGCACACTTACAACCATCTAATCTTCGACAAGGTCAACAAAAACAAGCAATGGGGAAAGGACACCTTATTCAATAAATAGTGCTGGGATAACTTGCTAGCCATATGCAGAAGAATGGAACTAGACCCTTACCTTTCACCGTATATAAAAACTAACCCAAGATAGATTACAGATTTAAATGTAAGACCTCAAACTATAAAAATCCTGAAGAAAACCTAAGAAATACCCTTATCGACATCAGCCTTGGCAAAGAATTTATGGCCAAGTACCCAAAAATAATTTCAACAAAAACAAAAATTGACAAGTGGGAGCTAATTAAACTAAGGAACTTCTGCTTAACAAAAGAAACTATCAACAGAGTAAACAGACATCCTATAGAATGGGAGAAAATATTCACAAACTATGCATCCAACAAAGGCTGAATATCTCACACCAGTCAGAATGGCTATTATTAAAAAGTCAAAAAACATCAGACGTCGGCTAGGCTGCAGAGAAAAGGAATGCTTGTACGCTGCTAGTGGAAAAGTAAATGAGTTCAGCCACTGTGGAAAGCAGTGTGGAGATTTCTCAAAGAACTTAAAACAGAACTACCATTCAACCCAGCAACTCACTTATGGGTACATACCCAAAGAAATATAGATCATTATACCAAAAAGACACATGCAATCATATATTCATCACCATGCTATTCACAATAGCAAAGACATAGAATTATCCTAAGTGCCATTAAGGGTGGACTGGATAAAGAAAATGTGGTATAGGCTGGGTGCGGTGGCTCACGCCTGTAATCCCAGCACTCTGAAAGGCCAGGGCGGGCGGATCACCTGAGGTCAGGAGTTCGAGACCAACCTGACCAACATGGTGAAACACTGTCCCTGATAAAAATATAAAAATTAGCCAGGCGTAATGGCAGGTGCGTGTAATCCAAGTTACTCAGGAGGCTAAGGCAAGAGAATCGCTTGAGCCCGGGAGGCAGAGGTTGCAGTGAGCCAAGATTGTTCCACTGCACTCCAGCCTGGGCAACAGAATGAAACTCTGTCTCAAAAAAAAAAAAAAAAAAAAAAAAAAAAATTGTGGTACATGTACACCATGGAATACTACAAACCCATAAACAAGAACGAAATCATGTCCTTTGCAGCAACATAGATGGATGTGGATGCCATAACCCTAGACAAATTAACACAGGAACAGAAAACAAAACACCACATGTTCTCACATGGGAACTGAGCACACTGAGCACACGTGAACATAAACATGGGAACAGTAAACACTGGGAACTGCCCAAGTGAGGAGAGTGGAAGAGGGACATGAGTTGAAAAACCACCTATTGGGTACTATGCTCCTTACCTGGGTCCAACACACCTGGGTAACAATCATACACATGTACACTCTATATCTAAAATAAAAGCTGAAGTTTTTAAACTTTAAAAACAACTTTAAAAATCTTAAAATAAATAAGTAAAATATGTGACCACTCTAGAATCTGTGCCATAAAAGAAAAGAAATCCCACTCAACCTGATTTTTCTTGTCTGCTGCAGACGTCCAGTCATCAGACTTGGCGGCATTCATTCATTCGAAACACTGCTTACAGGTGAGTCCAGGGACCACACGACAATATTTCAGCCAAAGGTGCCTTTGGTGCGTCCAGCCCTGACCTGGCCCACCTGTCACTTTAGGAGGAGAGTCCCCAGCGCAGAGAAATGCAGCAACCCTGAACCACAGACGCAGGTAATGGTCAGGGCTGATGGGAATCCAGTGTCTGTGAGCCACACACCTGCAGCCCAGGCCTCCTAGCCGGAGTGGGTTTTTAATCATTAGCCAAGGCTTTGTGCTCCCGGGTGGATGTAAGCTGACACCGGGGTTAATATGTTCCCTGCTGTTGACCGTTCACAATTCCCTCCACCTGCAGAGGTGGGACAATAGCTTCAGGAACAGTATCCAACCCACCACTTTCAAATTCCAGCTACAAAGGGAGAGCGCCTGCTTGTGTGAGGCTCACATTGACGGGTGTTTTTTTTGTTTGTTTGTTTTTTTAATGTGTTGAAGGTTTTTCCTCTTTCTCAGCAGGTCAGTGAACTGAGACCTGTGGGCTCCTGACTGTGGATGAGGAGTCTGCCTGAAGGGAAGGCCAAGGCTGCTGGGAAGCCTCCTCACTGGGGCGCAGTTCCCAGAAACCCTTTGGAAATAGCCAAAGGCCTGTATGTTATTTTAGGCGTGGGAGGAGACGGTGAAATCAAAGGAAAAGTGTGGATCAAAGTTTAGCCTGTGGGGAGAAGGGGTGAGGGTGGGGGTGCCACAACCACAGGCATCAGTCCCAGAAGTCTGTGCCCACAGGGTCATGATGGCCTCACTAGGCAATTGTGCAGATGCTAAGGGGAGCAGCTGGAAACAGAGGCCGGGGCCAAGGGGCAGGGACCATCCTGGTAACCATCTCGCCGTCTCGTCTCTGGGAACTGGGCTGAGCTCTGAAGGGCAGCCGTCCTGGGTCCCACTCACCCATGGAGTCATTCAGGATGGAATGGAAGGGGGTCTTCCTTTCCAACCTTGGCTCCCACTGACTTAGTGCCTGACTTCTGCAGGCAGCTCCAGGGCACCCGCGGGCCCTGCCAGCCTTTCCTGGAAGAGCCCTGGGGTGACGGAAACCTCACAATCCCGCCCAGTTCGAATGACAGTTCATCACCAGAAGCTCCTCTTTTAAACAAGTTCCACTAACATCTTCTGCTGTTTATCTGCCCATTCTCAAAGTCTGCTCCATCTGAGCAGGATGCGGCAGTTTGGAGAAGGGGCCTCAGCCAGCCTTGCCCAGGAGCCACCTCCCCCTCGGGTGTCCACTGGGTACCAGCTCCTCGCGGCCCATGTCTTCACCCAGATGAGGCTGGAGAGGTGTGGGCCAAAAAGGATTTCCAGAAATGCCTGAGGGACAACTAATCAATATGAAAGAAGTGAAGGGATGCACCCCATTGTATTAATTTCCTAAGGCTGCTGTAAAGCACTACAAAGTGGGTGGCTTCAAACAAGGCATGTGTTCTCTCGCAGATCCAGGGGCTGGAGGTCTGAAACCAAGGCAGCAGCATGGCTGCGCTCCTTCTGAGAGCCCCAGGGAGGATCTGTCCCTGCCTCTTCCACCTTCTCAGGCTGCCACAATTGGTGAGGTTCCTTGGCTTGCAGACACGTGGCTCCAGCCTCTGCCTCTGTCATCACCTGGCTTTCTCCCTGTGTCTGCGTCCTCTCCTCTTCTTACAAGAACCCAGTCATGGAAATCAGGCCCAATCTAATCCAGCATGACCTCATCTCTGTCATCATTCCAAATAAGGTCACATTCAGGGGTTTCAGGTGGACATGAATTTCAGGGGAACACAACTCAACCCCCTGTACCTCCCCTACAGATGGTTCTCTGGGATCCGTGAGAAGGAGGGAGGCCCCACTGCATGTTCCAGGTCGAATGTTCTCATAGCACGTTGCTTCTTTACCTGCAAGGCTAGGTGTCAGTGTCACTGGGAAAGGAGCCCATTGGCTTGCCCTTCTTCACTGGTACTCACTGTGTGTGCCCATCAAGAGAAAGGCACGTGGACAGGGATATAGGGAGAAACTTTCAAAGGGGTGAAATGCACAGAAATCTGAGAGCAGTCCAGGACTGTGGCCCTAAACTTGCTCCCTGGCAGCTCCCTACACACAGGCCTTATGGTTGATTCGCTTAAGCCACTCTCTAAGGACTAGAGGCGTCTAGACCAGAAGGCGCAGGGGAGCCATGGGAACAGGAAGTCCCAGCCCACATCTCAGCACATCTTCAGCCTGTCCTACTCCCTCCCACAGAGTAAATCCCGGACACTCCTGCTGGTCTGCACTTGCTCCAAAGCAACAGAGAACCAGCCTGCACTACATCCACACCCTCCCAGGGCTGAGGCCATGGGCAATGATGAGGCAGGACCCTGAGCCATTGTTGTTCAGGACGCAGCAGCTGGGAGATGGGGGTGAGGGTCATCCCCAACAACGAAGCACCCTCCAGAGGGGCACTGGGTGAGAAACAGACGGACTTACAGTGCTGGCCCCACCCCTTCCTCACCTTCTGCTGAGCGACCTCACGCGCATCCAGCCCTCCCAATCTGAGTGTGATCGCCCACGCAGCCCTCTTCCCACCCGACTGCTCAGCATCCACACCCATTGTCCTCCACCGTGCCCTGCCAATGCCTGAATGCTGTATGCACAGGCTAACTAAACACCACTCTGTGATGACTAAGTGTCAAGGTAAGATCTGGGGAATGCAGTATCAGTCTGTATTTTTATTTTGGGGTCTCACCTGACTTTTGCCAAAGCCACAGATGTTGAGTTTGGCTCTTCTGACCAAATGGAACACCTGGATGCTGATCTAACAGGATCCTTGAAACTCTTCTCTCTGCTTCCTGGAGATCAGAGAGATTAAGGAGCAAGGACATTTGCGTATATCCACTGACCTAATAGAACTCAATTTCACTGTGACTCTGGTCAAATATGTTTGCATGAAGACTCCTGATGAGACACACAGAATCTGAAAGGGGCAGCAGTGAATCCAGAAACCATGAGCACGCACACATACACATGTAGGTGATCTTCTGCCGAGACTCTGCTGTGGTGTATAGACCCGTGTCTGTGTTTCTGAAGTTTACTGAGGGGTGGAAACAATCTATAAGCAGGAAATAACCACTGTCCAGTCAAATACCTGGACTTATGGGCCGTGAGGACAAGAAATGCATACCCAGAGACTTGTGGGAAGCCTTCTGTGACAACATGCATGCAGAAACCACTGCAGGCTGGGGCCGGCAGAACAGACCCACATAGGTCACCTGGATCCACTGTCCCAGATCACTGGATGCTCAGCTCACTAAGCCCCCCACCCAGTAATTTACAGGTGGAAAGTGTGGGTGTTTTGTTGGAAATTTGCTTAATTTTTCAGTAAAATAAAATGGAGACCATTAAAGTGATTTCATTTATCTGAAGCTCCTCATCATCCATTTGGTCAGCATTCTTTCTGAAAGAATCAAATAGCTTCATGAGACTCCATCACGGTCACTGGGGCAGAGGCAGGGATGGCAGCACGTGACCTGCAAGACTTCCTGACAGTCACATCTGTCCTGTCCTTGTGTTGGTTGGTCTTGTTGCTCTGGTCACTTCCTCTGTCTGGCTTTCTGAGTTCAAGTAAAACATACTGAGCAAGTCTCAACACACACACACACACACATACAACACACATAAAAAAACCTCACACACAACACCTCACACAACACACGAAACAGCACACAAAAAACACTTCACACACAACACACACAAAACACTTCACACACAACACACACAAAACACCTCACAAACAATACACATCACATACACAAAACACTTCACACACAACACACACACATAAACACACAGCACACACACCTCACATAACCCACACAACACACACAAAACACCTCACAACACACACAAAATACTTCACACACAACACAACACATACACAAAATAAGCAACACATACACAAAACACAACACAAACAACACACACTACACATACAACACACACTGCAACACACACACAACACCTCACACAATACACACAGACATGTACACACACACAACACAGACATGTACACACACAACACACCTCAGCACAACACACACAGCACAACACACACACAACACACACAAGACACACTTCACACACAAAACACCTCACACACAACACTTCACACACAACACACACCGCAACACACACAAAAAACACCTCACACACACAAACACCTCACACATAATACACACAACACACACAGCACAGACATGTACACACACAACACACCTCAGCACAACACACAACACACAAAGCACAACACACACACCTCACA
This sequence comes from Pan paniscus, assembly GCF_029289425.2. Classification (NCBI taxonomy): domain Eukaryota; kingdom Metazoa; phylum Chordata; class Mammalia; order Primates; family Hominidae; genus Pan; species Pan paniscus. The sequence goes on from NC_073255.2 coordinate 52,349,916, forward strand.
AACACACAAAGCACAACACACACACCTCACACACAATACACACGACAGACACACCTCACACACAAAACACCTCACACACAACACTTCACACACAACACACACACCGCAACACACACACAAAAAACACCTCACACACACAGGTAACACCTCACACAATACAACACATGCAACACACACAAAACACTACACACACTGCAACGCACTCAAAGCACCTCACACACAACACACAACACACACACCTCACACAACAGACAACAGACAACTCACACACAAAAACACACCTCACATACAACACACACACTGCATCACACAACACACAAACACAACATACACACACAAAACACCTCACACACACCACAGACCACAGACACACGCATCTTGCACACAGAGCTGTGCAAAGGTGGAGTGTGAGCTCCAGCCTCAGGCTGAAATGTGAGCCCTGCAGTCACCTTGGAGGGAACTAGCCCACTGGCCTCGGGTGAGGTGAACCAAGAGAAGCACCGCCCTGATGACTCAGCCACTATTCTTACCCAACCCCTCTTCCAGGGCCACAGACCACAATGGCCAAGGCCAAGCAAGAACAATCACAGCGTGAGTGCAGGCAGCTGGTGCGGGCTCGGGACCTGCCCGGAGCTGGATCAGGCACTGCCCTGAACCCTCCCACACCGGAGGCCGCCACCAGAAGGCGGAGACACCGGCCTCCTTCAAGGACAGTGGCCCCTCTGTAAACAGGCGGCACTTCCCCGGGGCGGGCCAAGCCCTCCCTGGACTCAGGCTGGCTGTGGGCTGCCCAGGAGGCCGGGCGGGGAAGTGGGTCCCATACATGGCCTCGGGGTGTCCTAGTGAAGGCTGCCCTGCACCTGAGGGCATCAAGATTTGCTGGTATGAATCAATCGCTTGCAGAGTGTATGAAGGTAAACACAGGATGGAAAAAAACAAGGACACTCTGCCCTTGAACTTCAGTCAAAAGCTGTGGGGCCACCATTTGGACCACTGTTAGGCCGCAGCATCATGAAAAGATCCTGCAAACCTGCAACTACCAAGGACAGACTCGCATGCGCCCTTGTTCTGACCGTGGTGCCTCCAAGTCTGCAAATGCGGGATCACAGGAATCATCTACTGTAAGTGTCTGTCATCGGTGCCCTCACCCTCAGGAAGCAGGGGACACGCTCTGGAACTCATCAGACTGGTTCTCTCCATCAGGAGAACCAGATCAACAATGAATGGCACACAGCAAAGGCTGTGGGCACCAGAAGAACCGCATTGCCAACTCACCTTCACAGGACAACCAACCAGGCTCTTCCCCACACATCACGTGTCTTCCCTGTGTCACACTAGCACTGAGGATCTAAGCATGTTATTTCATTCGATCCTGGCAGTGACCCCAAGAAGAGCTGGTGGCGTCCTCATTTTACAGAAGAGGAAAGTGGAGCCCAGAAAAGTGAAAGAACTCCATTCAGGGCCACACAGCTCACCAGTGTCATACCCCGGATGGGACTCAACCCAACTCTAGTCCACGCTCACACCTACCACTACATTCTGTGCCTGTGTGCGCATGTGAGCACTGCGTGTACACATACACGTAGACTTACAGAGCAGCTGGACCACAGGCTGTGACTCCCCTGTAAGGAGCCCAGCCACCTCTCCCAGCCTTAGGGACAGTAGTTACCTGAACAATGGTGAAGCATTCTCTCTATGACCCAGAAGACCACAGCCCATAGAACGGTAATGTAAGCAGAAAGACACCAATTGTTCCTTTATAGTTCTAAAAGCCAGAGGTCCCAATGAGGCTATGCTGCAATAGCTTGCCTCTGACATCCCTCCAAAATCATCATTCTGCTCGACTCATGGAGACGTGGTGCATGCCCCTGATGCCTTAGTCTACACCCTCCATAATTTCCCACGTCGCACATTTTCTCTGCTGATTCTTGTTTCTTCCCACCTTCCAGAAAGGCACATGCCAATCATTGTGGTTTCCTTTTCACACTGGCTCCCAGGAAGCTCCAACCCTGTGTCCATGTAACATATGCCAAGTTGACATTCACAAAGGGAGGTTTGCCTCCCAGCTCCTTTCTCAACAATACTATGTGCCGATTTTGAGTCCATGAATTAATCTAACCTCACATCCCACTTTTGTAAGCTGCTGCAGTAAACAGAAGATTCTGCTACCAGGAATAGGAAAACGAACATCACAGGTAAATAGCCACGGGTTCAATGCGCCACAATCACGGAAAAGGTTCCTTCTCCATTGTGTCTTAAATGCCCCGGGGAGCCACAAAGGCACCCTATGCCTGCAGACAAAGAACCCTCACACAGTATGTCATTAAGATGACAGACACCCTTACAGTCCTGTCCTGGGATGTCGGTAAGTATGGCTGGCAAGGCTCATCACTGCCTTCTTTCCGCCCTACCAGGGAATTAGGCCCAAGGGTTTCAAAACAATCATGCCCTCAGCCAGCACAACTCCAGGAATTTTGACAGACCCGGCAGCTCACCTCGATAAAACATGCTGGGACGAAGCTATTCTAGAACCTCTCCAAAGGGGTCATGCCCCTCAGGTTAGCTGCAGAGCAAAGGAGGGCCTGGGGGTGGATACAAGTGCCAGGTAAACTCCAGGTGTGGGAGGTGCCGCCGGCACAGGACAGAGCAGAAGGGCAGCCAGGTCTAAGGGCAGGTCACAGAGGGGCCTGCAGGGGCACTGACACCCCAGAGAGCAGAAGCCCCTTAGTGTCTGGGTGATGTGGGAGTTTCTTCAGTTTTCTGAGCTCCAGCAGGTGAGGGAGGGCAGGGCATCTGAGACAGAATAGGTACTCAATGAATGGTAACAAAGAGAAAAACAAAAACAGCTATCAGGTGACCTGGCCAGGTCCCACAGGGCACAGTGACACCCCAGGTGACATCGGGGATGTCAGTATTATCTGAAGGCAATTCCATGCCCATCCAAAATGCCAAGGATCACAGTGCCAGAAGACTCAGCCCAGACAGGATCAGGAAAGAAAAAAAAGATTCTGTGCTTTCTGCCCTGAGAAGCCACACCGTGCAGGCGGAAACCCTCCCGCCCAAGCTCCGCTAAATGGGAGGGTCTGCTTCTACAAGGCCACCCAGCAGGGAGGCAGAAGAGTGCTCAGGCTGGGCTGGGCTGCCACGTCCATCCTTCCATTTACTCCTCCATGCCAGGAGGAAGACAGCACTGCCCTGTTTAGGGGAGAAAGCTCCACGCAAAATAAAGATGTGAGGGAACTGGGTGTCTTGGCATCAAAGGCCCTCTCATGACCCCACACCACCACACGGGGAGAGCAGCCCAGAAAGGCAGGCATTTGCCAAGGCCACCCCTGACTGCACGCCCACGGGCTGATCTCTGCCCCAGTTCCAGCCCACAGCCAGGATTCCCACACTTGAGCTGATCAGCCTTGCCAGAGGGTTTGTTAAAGCACCGATCGCAGGGCCCCAGCAACTCAGTAGGTCTGGGCTGGGGCCTGAGAATGTGCATTTCTATAGGTCCCCAGGCAATGCTGAGGCTGTGGGTCCAGGGACCACACCTGGGGGCCAGCTGGTCAAGGCAATCTGAAAAAGCCACAGAGAGCTTAGTACAGAGTGGACTCATGCATGTTCATCTCAGGGAAATACACACACACACACACACATTCACATACACATAAACTGACATACATAATAAACACACACATCCATACGTTCACACACAGGTAACAATTACATTATCCACATATATATACCCTCAGATATATAACAACTACATTCAAAACCTACACACATTAACAATTACATACAAGATACATATATTCACATGTGTAACATTTATATACATAATATATGCATACAAACCTTCATATAAACAATTACATAACATATATACACTCACATATAAAGACTGCATACCTAATATACATATATATTCACATACATAACTTTCATATGTATGGCACATGTATGTATTCATGTGTTGACACATGTATAACATACATATTCATTTGTGTGCATATAACAATTACATGTATAACATGCATGTATGTGTTCATATACCAATAAAACTACATGCATAACATGCATGTCTATCCATATACATGTAACAACTACATGCATGACATACATGTATATATTTGTACGCACAACAATTACACACATAATACACACACACACACACAGAGCAGCAGCAAGGGGAGTGGGCAGGAGCCAGGCTGGGCTAGAAGAGCGAGATCTCTTAGCAACCACACCTGTGAAAAGGTTAACAGGGAGGCCGTGTCCTGACGCAGGGGGAGGGCTGTGCTCCAGGAGACTGAAGACTCCTCTCTGGGACCCTGGGCTCCAGAGGGAACAATGACAACATCTAAGCAGCCAGGATGGGCCCTTTGGGCTCTGGCCTGTCTGACAGCCCTGCAACCGGCATCTTTAGAGCCAGCACACAGCTTTAGCCCTCTGGTGCCTCTGATGTCCAGGGCTCACCAACAAATCTGATGGCAAGGGACTGTCTGCGAGGTGGGAGAGCCTCAGCTGCCACCAGGAAAACAGGCTTCAGCCAGGGCCTCGGGACAGGCACACAGCTCTGGGGCCACCTGGGCCTCGGCCCCTGGCTCCCGGGGCCTATGACAAGCCTGAGGAAATCAGTCACAAACCGCAGTCTGTCAAAACCAACTACAAACACAGGTTCCCAAGTCCCCCCACGCCCCCTACTCCCCCTCCCACCCCCGTCAGCGGTGAGTGCCACAGGAGGAATGGAGTGAGACTGGACCACAGGCCTGGGGACACGGCTGAGGCCAGCAGGGACGGCCGGGCAGGCGCCCGCCCCGGACGGCCTCAGCTCTTGATGCTGCAACATGTTTCTCATAGTTTGTCAATATTTTAGGTTTCTGGGTGAGATTTTTTTTTTTAACGTTCCTATGACCTCAAATGCATACTTTGCTCTTCCAGAACCAAAGAGACCACACCACATGACAGCATTAAAAGGAGCATAATAAGGGCACCCCGCCTGTGGCCAGGCTTCTGTGACAGGCCTGACCCTGTAGTCCCTCTTCTCTCATCCGCAGCTAGGTTAGAGAGCACCTCTATGGCCATTGCATAAAGGAGAAAACCGAGGCTCAGGTGGGCAGGGGGCGAGGGCAGGGCCCGGCCACTCAAGTGATGAGGTTAGAGAGCCACCCCCACGCCCACTGGGTAAAGGAGGAAACCAAGGCTCAGATGGGCAGGGGGCAAGGGCAAGGCCCAGCCACTGGAGCCAGGATCTGATCTTGACTTCATCAAAGCAGGGAAGCTGCCACACGGGCGCCGCTGGCCGAGCCTGGGGAAGGATGTCCTACCGCACCACATGACAGAGCCAGTTAGCCAGTTCCATGTCTGGAGGCCACCAGGCTCACAACCCAGAAAGACTGCCAAATCTCCGGCAGAACACCCCAGATTCTGTGTATGGCGAAGCTAGGGGGAGCCAAGAGCAGAAAGCCCTGCCCTACTTGAGAAGTACAGGGAACAACACACCTGACAGATGCCCAGGAGGAACCACAGGGCGCACCTGTTTCCCTGCCCCACCAGGGAGGCCCAGACCTGCACACACTTCCCCAGCAGCAAGAGGCAGCTTCCCATTTGCCTCCCAGGGAGTCGCTTCTGACTTGCAGTGAGAGAAGAGGGTCCTGTGTCCTACTGTCTAGGCACAGTGAGCCTTTCAATTATCCTGCAAGCTGCTAATAAGCCCTCAGAAACAAAGCTTCACTCACTCAGCTCCAAAGGATGGAGGCAAAGAAAACACCAGGAGGTACCACGACCTTCCAAGGAGCTGCATTTGAAAAGCAGACAGCAATTTAAATTTGCCTAATCACAAGCCAAAGAGAAAGTGCTATTGTGTTTACCTTCAATCTGATTTGAACACACACACACACCCAGTATTTGTCAGAGCTGGATGTCAGTCTACAAACCACTGCACTACACTGTCCACAGCCACCTGGCGACCCAGGCACCCTCACTGTCCAGGTTTTTATCACTAAGACAACAGACTTGTGCTGTCTTCACTTTATAGCCAAGCAAACTCGGCCCAGGGAGATTCGCCCCAAAGGTAACTATTACTGATAGAAAGGCAGCTCCCGCAAAGGCGCAGCGGATCCTCTTCTCTAAAAAACCATGCAAATGGCCAGTGCAGCATGGTCAAAGGTCCTCAGAGAGAGCCTTGTGAATGCAAGCTACAGGTCAAAGGGAGGGCATGGATCCTAGAGGAAGCCAAAAGATCCCCAAAGAGGGAGCAGCTTCAAGAAAGGACTTAGTCCTTTCTTGGATGGAACAATGGAGCCAAAGAAATGCAAAGGGCTTACCTGTTCCAGTCGGACTTGCACACCGCAGGGAATCACCACCTTTCAAAGAGAGAAGAAACAGATAAGCAAATGGATTCTCCAGGAAAAAATTAGCATAATAATCAAGCCAGGCTCCCAAAGACTGAATGAAACTGTCTCTAACCTCACTCTGGCCACAAAGCTGTAGCTGTAGACAAGATTTAGAGTTAAGAGAGTCCAGGGTTTTGTTCACTTTTGGAAAGTCCCTGTCCTTTTTGCTAATGTCATGGAAACCATGGGGCCTCCCCTTCCAGAAAAATGCAAATCACTCATAGATACAAAATTTAGCCCCCACTTTCACAAAGAACTGGTAGACCTCAAGGATGGAAACCTCTGAGTCGGTCCGTGCTTGGGGAGCTTGGGAGCGGGGCCCAGAGAAGGAGGTGGAAGGCTCTGCCTGGTGGTCTTCAAGACCCCACTCCTCCCATCCTCGCCCAGGGGCATGCATTCTCTACACAAGGGGCCATCTTTTCTAGAACTATTTCTACAAGTAGAACTGAAGAGTCTGAATGTGGCAATGTCAACCTGGTCATTCCATTCCGCACAAGAGACGGGGAGAGGAGACTTTGACTCCACCATAGTCTCTGAAGACCGAGAGCTCCCTGGGAAAGATAAAGAAAGTAACGGAGGCGAGGCGGCTCAAACACAGTCAGGAGAGGCAGTTAGTAACAGGCACAGGGAGCCACCAGTCCTGCAGGGCAAAGAGCCCACCTTGGGCAGGATCTCCACTACTTACTAGCCACAGGACCTTGGCCTTTAATCTCTCTGGGCCTCAGTTTCCACATCTGAAAACTGCAGGTAACAATAGTGCCTTCCGGGCAGGGTCATGGTGAGAATTAAGAGATGGCACGTGAGGAGCTCAGAAGAGTGGCACAGGGCAGGGGCTAAGGGAGCCAGACGGGCATTGCGCTGCTCTGGGGGGCCGCTCAGGAGCCAGGCGCCAGCAAACAGGATTCAGTTCCTGGCAAGTGACCTCACTCCTTAGCTTTCTCCTGGCACTGCCCCCTCCAGATCCTTGGCACCTGCCTTCTCAAAGAGTTTTCTGAAAATGTGCAACCGAAGGAGAATCGTAGAGAATCTCAGAGATCTGACTAATTGTACTTGTGGTTTGGGGTGGGCGGCGGCGTAACCTTGGCTCTTACCAGGATAACTATTTATAGCCTCTTGCTTATCTTACGCAGTCCAGTCCTCAGGGAGTATGTGACACATGGCCGTTCCTGTGTCTGGGACACATCATTACTCCACCATGGCTATGACTCAGACGGATGTCTGGGGCAGGGGTCCTCTCTCAGGGCCCCTTTAAAGTTTGATGAATGGATGAGAGAATAAGTAAACAAATAAATGTAAAGCAAAACAAAACAAAAACAGCTTTGGAAACAGAAGGAGTCACAGACAAAACCTTACAGGATGGTGGAAACAGCCGGACAAGGAGACCCCATGGTTAACAGAGCGGTGTGACTTATCTCCCCTCAAGCATGGTATCTACTCAGTGCACACATGCATCTTGTTGCCTCACTCCACATGTGACATGCAGGCAAGAAATGTGCGAAGAATCAGGGCCCCTGCCTTTCAAACTCACTATCAGCATTCCTGCAATGGCATGTCAAGCATGACGAAAAAAAAATGAGCTATGAAGGCAGGAAAACACAAAGAGGAAACTTAAATGCATATTACTAAGTGAAAGAAGCCACTCTGAAAAGGCCACATACTATGATTTCAACTCTGTGACATTCTGGAAAAGGCAAAACTATGGGACAGTGAAAAGGTCAGTGAAAGCCAGGGATTAGGAGGGAGAGAGGAACAGGCAGAGCACAGAGACTCTTTAGGGCCATGAAGCTATTCTGCTTGACACTATAAGGATGGACGCACGTCATTCTGCATTTGTCTAAACCCACAGAATGTACAACACCAGGAGAGAATCCTAATGTAAACCGAGGGCTCTGGTTACTAAGACTGTATCAATATTGGCTAATCAAGTGTAACAAATGTACCACAGGAATGGAAAATGTTTATATATGAAGACGAAGAAGAGTGTGTCCAATTTTTTTTTTTTTTTGAGACGGAGTCTCACTCTGTCACCCAGGCTAGAGTGCAGTGGCACGATCTTGGCTCACTGCAAGCTCCGCCTCCCGGGTTCACGCCATTCTCCTGCCTCAGCCTCTCGAGTAGCTGGGACTACAGGCGCCCGCAACCACGCCCGGCTAATTTTTTGTATTTTTAGTAGACATGGGGTTTCACTGTGTGAGCCAGGATGGTCTCGATCTCCTGACCTCATGATCCACCCGCCTTGGCCTCCCAAAGTACTGGGATTACAGGCGTGAGCCACCATGCCTGGCCTGAGTGTCCGATTTTTGTATAAATCTAAAACTCTCTTAAAAATACAGTCTATAATACATTTTTTAAATTCACTCTCTGGAAGCACACGTTTGTTGAGACAATGAAAAGAAAAGCCTTGTGCAATGTCAGAAACTTGAGTTTTAAAGACGGCAGCCACTTAAGGATTTGGTCCAGAAGCCAGGTCTGTGTGTTCCCACATCCCTCTGTGGCCAGATGGGGTGCAATAACGGCCCACCACCTGGCCTGGCCCCAGGGTGTCCTACAGAAAAGGAGAGGTGAGCTCTGTAAGCCGGGACTGCCCGAGTCCCATCTCGCCCCAGACCATCCACGGCTTATATGGCTAACCGGCTCACCCGATAAGTTGGCACGCCCAATCTTGTCGAACTCCATCCATCACTTGTGCCGCACATTTTCACTGACAGCCTTCTCCTGCCAGGACTTCACTTGGAAATGAAGCAGACTGGTCCCTAACCCCACAGAGCTTACGGCTCACGTAATAGAAACTGCATAAAATGAATCGTTTTTAAGAAAGTGAGCTGGGGAACAGTAGGGGGCGAGCAGCCCCCAGGTTCTGCAGAGCAAATGGCAGGCAGCCTTGCCCTGAGCCTCCACATTCGCATCCTACTGAACTTGCTCCTCTCTTCCAAGAGAACCAGTCACAGGCCCTACTGTCTGTTTGCACATGTGCTGTTACAAAATGCAGACAAAAATGTCTCAGGAAAGACCTTTTGTGGGAGTGGATTTGCAAATAAAAATGCACATGGAGCACCAACCAGAGAAAAAGGGACATTCTAGAAGCAAAGAGTCACCTGTTGATAAACAGAAAACTCATCATTTCTATAAGTACAAACATCTCATTTAGTAAAAACCATGACCAAGTGAACACAGAGGGCACTTGTTCTTTCAATGTGGCTAAAACCAGATTCCAGGACAGGAAGTCCCTGAAAAGAGACTGTATTTCCGTCACACTTTTCCTCCCTTATACTAAAGCAGGTAAGCTGACCACAGACAGAACCACAGGATCAGGCGGCCGGGCTGGGGATGCTCATACCGGCCTGCTCAGCACCAAGGAACCTATGGGGACTGTGCGACGGTGCTATCATCTGCATTTGCTGGACAGTCAGGTGTCACTTGCTGTTCTTCAGCCTTAGCAGAGGCAGAAGCACAGTGCTTCCATGCACAGAGCTGCATCCCTGCTGGAGCGCACACAGCTCTCCACTGATCTACAGGCTGCCCTGCCTCCCATGCATCAGGAGGGTATCTCCTGTGGATGGAGCCAGGTAAGGGAGTAAGGCACACCTGCTTGCTCTCCTCACCTCAAACTCCAGCTCTGATCACACATTCCCCAGCACTGTGGGGTTCTTTCACTGTTTTCACTGGACAGAGGGAAGCACCGTGGGTCGGGGCCAACTCCAGGTGGGCTTGGCCTTCCTCGGCACAAAGAAGCTGACACTTCTTTAGCACTTATGTTCTTAACATGCCAGTCTGACTTATTCAGAGAGAGCAGCCACCCAACGCTGCAGGGCTGGGAGGGTCCCGGTGCACTGCATCCCCTGAGACCGTCCTGCAGACGCCAACCAGAAGCCTCTGAGCTGCGGCTGGCCCCATCAGTGCACAGCCAGCATGGCTGGGATGTGTGCGGTGGCATGGCCAGGAGTCTAGATGGGCACCCGCTGGCCTTGTGCTTTGCCTGCTCTGTAACATGATGCTGAGTGAACTGCAGGGGCGTGAGAGGATGAGACAAGAACCAGGCAGCGTTCCCTGTGTCAAGGCACACTCCTGGGGAGGCCCATGGCTCATCCAATGTGTGGACTCGAATCAGCTGGATAAACACGAAACAGTGCCCTGTCTGTAGGTCTTTCTCTGTAGCCCTCACAATAAGGCCAGCGAGCCCCCACTCTGTGTATGAGAAGCTGCGTCTCAGAGAGGGCCAGCGCCAGCCACGGGAACTCTCACAGAGACGACTCCAGCTGGTGCCCCAGCTCCAGGCTCCTCTCCTGATAGGAGCTGCACCCTCTCTCATAATGAGCAGCTCCCTCAGGGATTAGGGTGACAAGAGGTGACAACAGTGAGACAAGGAAGGGGGCAGAGCAGCTCCCGTTAGCAGCTACAGAAGGCTGGAGAGAAGGCAGTGGGTCATGGGCTGTGGGCCAAAAGCCATGGGCTGTGGCATCCCCGGGATCCGTCCCTCCCATGGTGGAGGCGAGGGCCCCTCTGAGAAGCCTGTTTGGGAGCCTCTTTATTGCCTTCTTTCAGCTATCCTGGGATCCTAATCTACTGTTCCCAAGGAAACCACAAACAAACACTGCTGTGCCTGCCCCACACCTGGCTACGTGGGTGCCTGGGTACACTGGCATCAATAACCTTGTCTCCAAGCCAGCAGGTCCACAGGACAGAGGGGCAGAGGGACAAGGGCTTGCCACCAAGTCATGACTGTGTCCTTGGGAATGTGAGTGTGTGGGTGAGCGTATGTGTGAGTGTGGATGAGTGTGAGTGTGGGTGTGTGAATGTGGGTGAGTGTGGGTGTGTGAGTGTGGGTGTGTGGAGGTGAGAGTGTGTGGGGGTGAGTGTGGGTGTGTGAGTGTGGGTGTGTGGGTGAGTGTGTGTGTGAGTGACTACATGTGGTGGTGTCTGTGTTTGACTAGGTATATTTTACTGTGGATATCTGCAAATGTATTCTTTTGTGTGAATGTGTGTAAGTTTGAGAGTGTTGTGAGTTTGCATATGAGTGGGTGAGTCAGTGGTTATGTGCATGGGAGTGTAAAAGTGTAGGGGGTGTGAGCGTGTGTGCTTGTGAGAATGTATGAACGTGCATGTGTGAAACTGAGTTTTGTAAGTGTGTCTGTGTGTGTTTCTATGTATGCCTATGCCTCGTGTGTGTATTGATGTGAGAGCGTGTCTGTGTGTGTCTCCATGTGTGAGTGTATACCTGTATGTGTCTCTGTGTGTTTGTGTGTGTGCACACACAACAAAGCTTAGCCCTGCAGTTCCATCCCCCAAGGTGAATGAAAGCACTTCAGCTAACAAGTACATTCTGCCTTAGAAAGTGCTTTCATCCAAGGTGCACTGGCCCGGCCACCATTACCCCCAGTGCTAACAGACACAGGGCCTCGGGTGCAGATCTTCCTCAGTAAGGAGTGAGATCAACTCTTCAAACCTGAACCAATCCCTCTCTGCTTACTTCTGGGAGATCCAAGTCCTGGGAGAAATAAAGGACAACTCAGTTCTCCTCGTGCTTGACCGACATTGTTTTCCTTTTGATGAACACAATAAAACTCCAAACTCAGCTTTTATTGTTGTTTCTTATTAAATTTCACTTTGTAAACAGCCATACAGAAAGTGACATTTTTCCATCAGTTTCTCTAAAGCCGTGTGGGTATAGCTGATGCACTACATATTCTATATAAACATGCATATTCTGTATAAAGAGAATAAATGTAAATTTCAATTCTATCTTTTCCAAATCATCAAAAATTCCAGTCATGGTGGGTCACGTGAATCAGCTTCCTAGAACCTCACAGAAACATGAAGTAAAGACTGAAGAGAGGCCGGGCGCAGTGGCTCAAACCTGTAATCCCAGCACTTTGGGAGGCCCAGATGGGCGGATCACCTGAGGTCAGGAGCTCGAGACCAGCCTGGTCAACATGGCAAAACCCCGTCTCTACTAAAAATACAAAACTTAGCAGGGCGTGGTGGCACGTGCCTGTAATCCCAGCTACTCAGGAGGCTGAGACAGGAGAATTGCTTGAACCTGGGAGGTTGCAGTGAGCTGGGATCGTGCCACTGCACTCCAGCCTGGGCGACAGAGCAAGACTCCGTCTCAAAAGAAAAAAAAAAAAGAACTGAAGCGAGCACCCTCAAGTGTCAAGCATGCTTTTACACACCCGGCAGCTACAGGGAAAGCCTGGAGGCTTGGCTCCTCTAATCATTTCTTCCCGCTTGTTCTCCAGGTCATTCTGCCCACAGGTGAAGTGTCTACTCTACTCTGGTATCAAGCAGGCCTGGGCAAACCTTGTTCATGTCAGGATTCTGGAGGGAGAATCAGCTCAACAATACCAACCCACAGCAATGAAACGCGTTCCACAAATGCACACACACCACACAACACCGAATGCAAATCCGTGGGACAGCATTCAGGTGCAAAACAAGTAGAAACTGAGTAGAGACAAACGGGCCAGCCACTGACCTTGCCAAACCTTGCAGACAAGGGAGAAAGCAATTCACTGAGTTAAGCCAAGTACAGAGACATCATCTTATGCACAAGTTCTATCATACATAAAATTACTTTAATCATAATAGTTTTAACTCTAAGATAAGTTGCAAAGACTCAGAAATGAAGTTTACTTTTATTTTATCTTTATAAAAACAATTCTTTTTAAAGAAACTTCGTGATGACGCCAAGATGGCAGTACTTTCTTTCCTAAGTCATAAAAACAGTCAGAGGTAACCTACCTCTGAGGCCCTGAACTAGCCAGGGAAAAGCAGATACGGACGCCAAATATTTGCTGACCACCAGGACCTTACGATATAATTGGGGGTTGGGACTCTTCTATAATCTCTACACGGAGTAGCAGCCTGGTTGCAAGGAGGGTGGAGCTTTTACGAAGGGCCACTTCTATTATACCACAGCTTTGACTTCCATTGTATGTTACTGATCAATAAAATAGCAAGATCTTTAATTCACCCATTAGTTAAGATTGAAAAAGGATGCATTGTTCATGTGTTTATATTACCATTATTATCATTTATTACAAGGGCAGGGTAAGGAGAATAATCACAGAAGGAAAGTCCCCTCATTCCCAGTGCTGACGCTGACCCAAGTGTTTATCTGCTTAAATAAGCAACAGTCTTAGCTCGGGTGAGGGGCGGCTGTTGTAACAACATACCACAGAATGGGCAGCTGACACCACAGCCGTTTATCCTCCCATAGTCCTGGAGGCTAGGAGGCTGAGATGAAGATGTGGGCACGGTGGTTCCTCCTGAGGCCTCTCTCCCGGGCCTGCAGATGGCCACCTTCTCCCCGTGTCCTCACGTGGCCATTCCTTGTGTGTGTCTGTGTCCCAGTCTTTCTAAGGACACCAGTCATACTGGATTAGGCCCACCCTAATGACCCTATTTCAACCTAATTACCTCTTTAAAGACCTTATCTCCAAATCCTGCCACATTCTGGGGTCCTGGGGATTTGGACTTCAACATTTGAATTTGGGGGGAACAAAATGCAACCCCCCAGCACTAACAATCAAAGGTCTGATAGGACGGGTGGAGACGTCAGGTCGACACAGAACGTTCTGGGCACACCAACAGGAGCTGGGTCCCCAGGTGAGGCTGGGGGCTCCTGACATGCCGAAGGTGGCCTTACTCATCATTCAAGGCTGCTTTTCCAATGGTGCCTGGGGACAGGGGGCTAGGTAGAGGGTTGAAGAGAGGCTCAGGGTCAGATTTTCAACACAAGCCTGCAAACAACAGCAGATCTATACAAAGAATGGCAGTACAAAATGAGGACATTCGAGACTTTATTAACTTTCTTTGCTTCCTTCAAGAGCTCACCCTAACTTTGCTTCTGTGTCTCCTTTGTCAGGCTTGACCCTGGAATCCCTAATTAGGTTCACATTCCTCAGGAAGCTCTGTTATCCCACTAAGCGTTAAAGCCCAATTTAGCCTGCTCTAATCCCCATGAGAAAACCCCCGCCCGGCAAACGCAATTAAACCTTCTCAGCCTGCGGGCTGAGAACGGGACAGGAGCGGAAGAGAAAGAGAAGGAAAATTCCCAGAATCAGGTCATTATATTTTTCCTTACAGTTAACAAGCAGCTAGTGAAGATCATGTCTGTGGCACAGTAAAACGAAAAAAGAAAGGCTCAGGCTTTCCCAGTCCTTGGTCTTGGCTTGGTCTCGGCTCTCCTCACCTCTAGGGGCCTCAGTTTCCCCTTTCAATCCAACTCTATGGAATCTAATAATTTTTAGACAAAAGAGTAGTGCCCCTATCCCAGATGGGCTTAGCTGAACCTACTGGAACCTTCTTTTTCATTCTTTACTTAGGCTGTGTAGCTGTTTAACATTGGCTACCTTTACCCAGTTGAGGCCCATGGCCCACAAGGCAGGGCCAGGCCTTCCCTGGCCTCAGGCAAACAAGTTACCACTGGTAGGGAATATAATAGATTTAAAGCAAAAGCATAGTATCCTGTATCCATTATTTCACCATTATTTGTCTCAGATCAGAAATCAAATGTGAACCTATTGTTGGAACAATGTCCAGGGGATTCTCGAAGTGGCTGAAAAGCACTTTCAGGATCACTTGCATGCTGTATACACAAGTCCCAGCAAAAGGCACAGCACAGGATCGCTCGGGGGCCCAAACGCCTTCCTGCAGTGAGTCTGTCTTACAAGACCAGGGCTGAGCAGGGAGGCTAAGCATCTCATGGTGCAGCCGAGGCCCGCAGAGGCAGAATCAGGGTCTAGAGACCCCTGAAGGCCAACATTTACCACAGTCCTACGCCTTATCTTTTCAAAAAGAGAAAGAGGTCATCTGGTGATTGATAAAATGCTAATGGCTTGCAAAAAAAGCAAGAAGAAAAACTCATAAATCATAAATCCAACCTAATTGCAGAAAGATTAAAAGGTAGTATTGAGTTGATGAACCGTCTTTTTATTAGAGCATTATAATGCCAAGGACCAAGATTTAACTGCATCAACATTACTGGATCCATTTCCACAAGGAAAATCCAGGTCCCAACTCATGCATTCCTCACCAGCTACATCTGATCAGCCTATAATTCTCACCGGCCACCTATAATTAATAATAAAGTAATAAAGTACTGACACTGACATTTGTGAGTAATTTACATTTTAATTCATCAGAAGAGATTGATGATTACCTCTACAATAACATCCCTGCATGCTATTGCCTGTATAAGTTTAGTAGGTTGTGTTTTCAAAGATGGTGGCATCACACAGGGTCTTTTGTAAAGGAACTCTGCCATTCCCCCATCAAGAGGTAGAGTCTGTCCCTGTTCCTCTTGAGTCTGGGCTCATCCTGGGTTTGCCCTGTGGCCTGCTGTGAGTGGTAGAATATGGGAGAACTCCGAAGCCTGGCCTTAGACAGCTGCAGTTGCCGCCTTCGCCTGGAGCATCCCATTCTTGGGCCCAGCCCCCATAATGAAGGGAAGCCTGAACAGCCGCATGGAGACACCTACAAGGGGGCACCGAGGTGCCCAGTGACAATCGTTGGAAATGGGCATGAGGGCGTTTGTGACCTTCTGGCCACCCCGTCCCCCTGTCAGCACCACATGAAGCAAGCACTGCCCAGCCAGCTCACGAATCCATCACAGCTTGTTGGTTTCAGCCACTGAGTGTACAGGGGATTTGTTAGGCAACAACAGGGAACAGAAATAGTGTGCCCAGCAATGCGCACAGCCCCAGCATGCCCAGACAAGTGTGTCGGGCACCAGAATGCCATCCTTCAGTGCTCTGTGTCGGGAAGTAGAGGAAAGGGGCTCAAAATCAGCACTTGAAAAAGCCAACAGCAGCAATGAGGCCATGAGCTGTCACAGATGAGGAGATTTCAGCTGCCGATGGTGGGGGCAAGAGGCCGACAGAGCGCGGCTGTGGCTTCAGCATGAGGCGGGCGGACATGACCCAGGACACCAGCCAGTGGGCGGAGAGGCAGAGGGGCAGCTTCTCGTCCATCTACGCTGCGATTCACCAAAAAATGCATCAGGCTGAACATGCACAGTATGTGGTGTTCTTGAATGTAAGCTTCGGTTTTAAACAAATATGTATTTTAAACCATATATATACTGTTTCAAGCCCCAGAGTGACTGGACAGAACCGAAAAAGCTGTCTTTGCATCCAGAGACTGAAATTAGGGCATGCCCTCTGCTTCTCCCAGCTGGCTCTGATGAATTTACGGAGACTGTCCTCTGTGAACTCAATTTTCCTCCTCATCTGTGAAATAGGGATAATACGACCTCGCGGGGTGGATGTGAACCTCAAGCTCATAGGAAAGTCTTGACAGTGGGACTGTATCAAATATACACTGTCAGATTGGAGTGAGGGTGAAAGGGGACCCCACGGCCTTTCAAAGACAGCAGCATAGTTACCGAAGGCCATCTCGGTCGGCCATACAGACTTTGCCTCTCTCCTGACACACAAACTCCATATTGTTCACACTAGGCATTTCCTGGACAATTTTCTGATGATGAGGCTGCAGCAATGAGACTGATTCATGATAATACTTAACCAGGGGCAAAACAGACATGTCCCTCGCCCCGTCCTGTTCACCTGAAGGAAGGCAGGGAGGAACCACTGCCCAAGACCATCGGCCTGAGTGGGACGGTGAAACCCGAGAGTCATGTCCTACAGAGATGGCCCCGGGTTTATGTTGATGTGTGCATGGCCCCATCAATCATAGCCAGTTCCTGAGAGCGATCCTACAGGCTCCTGGAAGGACGGGTCCAGATGCCATGCCTGACACCATGAACATTCTAAAACACTCAACTGGTAGTCTAAGCAAATGAAGGAACGCTTTTTGATTTTGCTTTGATTTATTCATGTTTAACATACAAGTTAAAATACCTGACTCTGAAGAAGCTGTAGGGGCCTACTGAATGGGGACCTTAACTATTGGCACCAGAAATGGCTCCCTTTCCAACTGTGTGCCAGTGACTCCTAATCCCACTCACAAATGACAGGGAGTCATCATCTCATGTCCACCCTACACTGGCTTTCTGTCGTGGCTCTGGCCACCCCACAGTGAAGGCAGCCCCTCACCACAGCTCTCTGTTTGGCCAGCAGCAGGAAGGCTGGGTTTGGAGCCCATGTGCCTGGTGCGCAGGCCTTCATGGAGGACACAGCCGCATATCGGCAGGCTGCCCTGCCTGCCGTACGGTAGACTCCAGGGCCTGGCACTGTCAGCTCCCCACACCTGATCTCTTCTTCTCCTCTGTCCTCACCTGCAGCCAACATAGTCCAGGCTCAACTCCCTTGCCTAACCCTACCTCCCACCTGTGAGCCTCAGCCCAGGCTGCTCCCTCTGCCTGGAAAACCACCTGCCCACCTCCTACTGGGCAGGTGCCTGTGCCTCAAGGCCCAGTGGCAAGGCCCCTTCTTCAGGAGACACACAAATAAGATGTGCTTTTATTTCTGCTTCAAGAGAAGAGCACAGAAATGTTATGACCCTCTGCTCCTGTGATTTTGTAATACCCTCTTCTTATTTTAAAGGAAAAGGTCCAAGGAGGCAGTAACACTAAAACAAAGCACAGTTTTCACAGGCTTTTAAAATGAGGGGTGGGCCCCACATCCACCAGGGAGCAGGCAAGCAGGTGTTTGTATTTTCAACCACGCCAGCCTCATGCTGAGAAAGGCGGGGTTCTGGACATGGAGCTCTGGAGCAGGAGGAGCTCCCACTGCCTGTGAGAGCCAAGGCCCGTTCATCAGGACGGCACTGAGCTCACAGGGAGCAGAGCCTCGGGCGATGACATCAGCTAATGCCACCCCCAGCTCCTGCTTCTTGGGGGTCTGCGGCCTCTGAGGTTTCCATACGAAATCAATAGCAGGCTCTTCATATCAAGCCCTGGCTTCCACTGACCTGTTGCTAATGACAAGGCAGAGGAAGTGGTCACCCCTAGGGAGGGGATGGCAGGATCTCGAATAAAACCACCCTCCAGAGTGAAGCGCAGAGCTCTGACAGTCAATGTTCAGTGGTCATCCGTAAAGAAAAGGAATAGCACAAATAAGTGAGCTGGTCACTTCACCAGACTTTGGGTCAGTTGTCTCAACCTCTCATTCATTCATTCATTGCAGAATGGCATATCAAATATCACACTTCGGGGCACTCGGAGATGAGAAAGAATTAGCAGTTGTCTTCAAAATTCAGTTTAAAATGGAAGAAAAGGTATAAACATACAACAGTTTTTCAGGGAAGAAAATGGTAAATTCCACAAAGGTAGGCACCAGAGAAATTTTCCCTGAAATACATTTTGGCAAGAGTGTTTAAGAATCACATGATGAATAGTTTGGGTTTTACCAACTGTCCTTTGCTCTAAAGAAGGCTGACAAGAGGCCGGGCGCGGTGGCTCACACCTGTAATCCCAGCACTTTGGGAGGCCAAGGCGGGTGGATCACGAGGTCAGGAGATCGAGACCATCCTGGCTAACACGCTGAAACCCTGTCTCTACTAAAAATACAAAAAAAAAAAAAAAAAATAGCCGGGCATGGTGGCGGGCGCCTGTAGTCCCAGCTACTTGGGAGGCTGAGGCAGGAGAATGGCATGAACCCAGGAGGCGGAGCTTGCAATGAGCCGAGATCGCGCCACTGCACTCCAGCCTGGGCAACAGAGCAAGACTCCGTCTCAAAAAAAAAAAAAAAAGCTGACAAGAAAAGAAAACATGAGAAACCCTAAGAGTTCACAACTTATCAAATCTTTTAAAATTAAGCATTGGGCTGCAAATGGCCAACTGGCCAACTCTAATGTCCACATAAGCATATTTCATGAAACCCAAACTAGTTCCTGCTGGTCTGAAGCTAAACTGCCACCCCTGTTCACAAAATCTTGATAATGGCATTCCATTTAACTCTAATGTCCACATAAACATATTCCATGAAACCTAAACTGGTTCCTGCAGGTCTAAAGCTAAACTTCCACCCCTGTTCACAAAATCCTGCCAATGGCATTCCTCTCTGCCCAGTGTCTCAAATTCAAAACCTAAGGATTACTCACAAGCCGTGCCTCTGACCCACCGGGTGGGTATGCCAATCCTAACAGGTCTACCTTTAAAATGCCCACAAGTCTACTTCCTACTGACCCCACCCATTGTTCAAGGTTGGGCCACTCCAGCTCTTGCTGGGCAGTGCTAAGCTTTCTAACCAACCTCCTGAGGTTCAATCGACTCCCCTCCAAATGCTTTTTAGAAGTAAAGGAACCTCTGAAAAAGCGAAAGGTTTTAGATAAAGATTCTGAAAGCAGAATTTCTCACATCACAGTATTGCAACCATTCAGCCATTCTATCCACTCCACCTCCCCTGAAAGACGCAGTTTTGAGTTTGTTATTCTAAAGACCTTCTGAACAGGGGGCAGTTTCCAGTGATAAGGGAGGGTTAACAGCTCAGATCCTTGCACACCGCTTTATTAAGAACAGAAGGGAAGCCTCCAGGCTTCGGAAAGTTCCAGGGTAATTTGGAGTTGAGGGTGCACAGACACACATACAGTGCGCAGAAAGGCAGGAGTTGAAATGCCTAGAAACACACAAAAATGAACTCCGCCAGCTGCTCCCGGGAGGCGGAGAGACGGCGCCCCGCGAGCTATTTCTGTGCTTGACAGAAAATGGGAGTAGGCACTTCCTGAATCCCTGCCTAAAATTAACTGCTTTACAAAAGGGAGGAAGGGGAAACCCATGGTGAAACAAGTTTTATTTTACAATTCAAAATCTGGAGGTGGGGATTTGAATGCTTCGTTATGGGTTTTGGCCCCGATGATAAAAATGTGGCTGAAAAAAAGAAGAAATGGGGGCTTCACTAGGAAACCTACCCTTCAGAAGTAGCCCCACAAAAATAAAGCCAGCGGTTTGATTAGAAACGTTCTTCTCCCCGGCGCCTGTAGTCCCAGCTACTTGGGAGGCTGAGGCAGGAGAATGGCGTGAACCCGGGAGGCGGAGCTTGCAGTGAGCCGAGATTGCGCCACTGCACCCCAGCCTGGGCGACAGAGCCAGACTCCGTCTCAAAAAAAAAAAAAAAAAGAAACGTTCTTCTCCCCATGGAACGTGAAGCCATGTCTCAATGAGAGGCATGAAGGCGCATGCACAGCAACACTGGTGCAGTCGCCAGAGAGCACAGGCTTCAGTGCCGCACATCAACTAAGTGCCTGTCCTGTGGTCTAGGGGGCTGAGACTCATGGACACACACGCTGACAACATGAGAGGGCAGCGTCTGGGGCAGGGGCTGCACAAGACAGACTGGGGTGTCTGGAAGTATGGGGGGCACAGGGCAACGACCCCCGCCCTGAGGACGAGGCCTGCAGAGGTCTCTCCTAGCCTGACAGGGATGGTTATGTCCCAACAGGGGCGGGCTTCCAACACCTCTCCCAGCCTGAACTCAGGCTCTGGAAGACCTGAGTCTGAACGGGACATAGAGAGGCCTCAGGAACAAGATCCCACTGGGAACCTACACTCAGAGCCAGAATGCAGTCTCCCAGCCAGAGCCAGGGCTCAGGACTGCCAGAAAGTCCCGGAGATAAGCTTCTGCAGAGATGACATTGCTAGATGCCAGGGTGGGTGGCATCCATGTGGAAGAATGACTGTAGTAGAAATTTTAAAAAGATGCACTGCATATGGTGTCTAAACATTAAAAGAGAACAGGCCGTTCTGCAGCTCCCCAACTGCAGCACACCTTCCTCCTCCATCTCAGCAGAGGGAAGGGTAAGGACAGACCACTCAGGAGAGCAGTGGACGAAACCACACACATTATGCCAAGTGGATTTCTAACCTGGACAGAGCCAGAGGCAGGGTCAGAGAGGAAGAGCTGTGATCCAGAAGGAGCACACGGTGCCACAGGGCTGGGGAGAGGCCCCGATGCCGCCCAGCCCAGAAGCCCAGAGGTGAAGAGGCCCTGGATTGAGGAGCGGAGAGGACCCCAGTGAGCCTGGAGGAGGGGTGACAGGATAATGGGAGGAAGCATACATTATAGACTCTGAGCAGTTCAAAAACTGAATGGTGGTCTGAAAAAAGGGGTAGTAAGATAAGCACGTCAGAAAAAGGACATCACTGAACAGGATGTGAGCTCACACAGGGGAATACAGAGTTTGGGGTCTTCTAGAAAGGGGCCAAGGGCTCCTGCAGATGGCAGCCAGAGTCAGCAGAAAGAGCACCTGGGGCCACATGTGTGGAAGGAGGGACGTTTCCCCTGTGACCAGAGCTGATGGGCAGGAGGTGCTGGAGCCGAATGGCATTTTCAGGAGTGTTTCAAGCTGATTAATGTCAGGCTGGTAGCTTGGAAGCAGGCGGGGGGAGGGGAGGTATTTTCACCAGGGGAATCAGCAGAGGCTGCCAATCAGCCCGCTGCACCCCCAGCAGGGTATAAACCCTCATCTGCACACCACCGGCCAGAACCTGTTTCAAGAGAAGCGGGAGTAAAAGCGATGGTGGCCAACGCAAACAGAGTCTGAGTGGGAGAGTCCACGCACACGCAGTACAGAACGCCAGGCACAGGTGAGAGAGGCGGAGGGCTGGGGATGCATCTGCACCTGCTCGTCAGGGGCTTGTGGGAAATCACATCAGAAGTCCAAGACCAAGCAGGCAGGGACACCTGCAGCACCCAGCTCTGCCCTAGGCCCAGATACCGTGGCTGCAGCGATGTGGGCCAGGACTACGGAAGTCCTCTGTGGGGTGAGCCAAGGCAGGGTGAGCCTGTGCAAATGCAGGAGGCTGGGGGGAGTAGAAAGAAGGGCAGCCAGTCAGGGGAAAGGTCACAGAGCTGGCCAGAACCAAGGCAGCATCGAGCAAGAGGCACTTGGATTCCAGTGTCAGAAAATATTAAGCCCACGGCTCTGCCATTAGCCATATGGAACCACTTTCAGGTGGGCCTAGGCTAAGTCTGAGGCACTAATTAAGCCCACTAAATGGAATTTGTTTGCTTAAAAGAGCAGATCCCATTCTCAGAAGAAAATTTAGAAAATATATATACTTTCTTGTCATTTAACAGTTAATAAATAAAATGCATAGTGATTTATGCTAGCGGTAGGCAACATTTCATGAAATAAATCTACTAGCGTCAGTACCACAACTGCAGAAAGAGTAGTTTCCAGCAACTGACACTGTAGACATCTACAGTGATTCCCAATACAATGATGCAGATTAAGGTATTAAAAGGGGAAAAGAGCACTCCTGCAGAAGCCACCAGGCCCTGTGCTTGGGGGGCTGTTGAATTCAGTTCTCCGCAGTCCTCTTAGTAGGGGTTAATTCCTGTTTTATAGAGGAAGAAACTGAAGCCCAAGGTCACATGGGTAAGACAAAGCAGAGTCAGGATCCAGACCCAGGTTTGTTATTCATTCTTCTCTTTTATGAGTCCTCAAAGTTTCAGAAGCTGCTTCTGAGAGCTACACATGCAAATTTCCATTTTGTACTTCTGTTCTCCCAAAGAGGCCAGGCAAGAGAAAATAAGTAATCGCCTAGTACAGTGTTTCACGTATGGAGCACACACACACACACACACACACACACACACACACACACACGGAGCAGGAAATGTTCACCGCGTGCTCTTTTGTTTTTGTTTACATTGGAGCGACGTGTGCCCATGGATGCCTGGCCTTGCTGCTCTGTCCCCTGTCCCTCGAGCTATATGGGGCTCCCTCCAGGACCGGGCTCCCCACCCTGGTCTATCTGACCCAGTCAGGGCAGTCACTCAAACATTCATTATTGTCACCATGAAAGTGGCATCTGTTTTGAATTCAGGGGCCTCATCTTCTCTGGGTGTCCCACTCTGTCATCAGAGCCTGGCTGCATGAGGGCAGCTGGCCCCTTCTCTCCTCCGTGACACCCGTGGTAAACAGACACCCAACAACATCCCGCAGGGTGGAGGTGGGGAGTCAACCTTAACTAACAGCACGCTTGCCCAAATTATTTCTCAAGTAATGGAGGGTCTGCAGGGAGAGCTTCTTTCTCAGGTTAGAACTGGTCTACAGACACAGAGGTGGGGTTCAGAAGAAGATTTCCAGGGCACCTCAAAAGCCCTAGTTTAATCAATAAAACACACTTGCAGCCACGGGGTGCCCTTGCCAACAGCCTCCTACCCTCCCATGTAACCACAGTGCCATGGAAAGTTACCCTCATTTCACAGATGCCGAGAGTCAAGGCAGACAGGCCTGGCCTGAGCCACGCGCAGGACGCAGGGACCCACATTCTCCCTCCGGCTGCACCTTCTAGCCTCCTGCCCAGGAGACAGATACAGATGCTGGCTGCAAAGCTGCTAATTAGGTTACTGGCCGCGTAGTTAAAATGATGTGGCAAATAGGTGCAGATTCATTCCAGGTATGTGTTGTTTCATCTGTTACAACACAACGTGGAATGAAAACTGACGATTCAGAGAAAACACAGGATACATTTTTAAATTATATTATTTATTTAAAACAAATATCTTGTTTCAAAAGATCATAATTCTCTTTTGGCCTCTTTTTGGGGCGGGGCTAGGACTTCCTACACAAATATAGCTTACACTTATGCCGCACTAAAAAACAAACCTGCCATCACAGGGCGAGAACTACACTCATAACCAGACAGACAACATGGTCCCGTCAGCCCGGCCAAAGGTCACCACCAGTTTCAAAGACCTGTTTCGTCTGGTGTAAAATGGTGAACCCAGTGACTTCCCAGCCTGTGGAATGCCAGCAGGGTCACCATAAAGCCCAGCAGATGCCGAGACGGTGCAAGGAGCAGAGCCCCACAGGGCAAGGCCCCGAGCTGCTGGCAGCTGGTGTCGCCTGGCTGACACACTTCCTTAGTTGACAGTGGCTTGGTCCTGCTGGCCACCTTCGAGTCCAAGAAAGGCCTAGAAGTCCACAATGAATGCCTCTGATTGAGGCTCAGATTACTAGGGATTTAGAAACCTTAATTCTTTTGTACAAAGTATAATTGTGCTGACATGAAAAGCCAAACGTGGCTTGCTGACTTTGAGAGTGAGCCTAGAGCCCACATCGTGGCCTTGGCTGATGGGATTCACACAGTGGGGCCACTTCCCAGACTCTGGGAGTCAGGAATAATAGTTCCCAGTAGAAAAAGAGACACAGGTATAAATATGCCTCTAGTAAAGTGTTAATGTGTAAAGTGACTTTCTAATTAAAATGAGTCAAAAATGATTGGTGAGGACAGCCTACCAGAAAAGGGATCTTACAGGAAAAGGAATAAAAGTGTCCTCAAAAAGAGCAGAATTTAAGGATGCTTCATGGTTCTTCTGACAGTAGTGACAACTAGCAAAAAAGAAAGAAGACATGGAAGCCACCAATCAGTACCCACCTTCGGTAGGTGAATGGAGGGTAAACTGTGGCACATCCAGACAACAGAGTGTTATTCAGCTGAAAAGAAATGAGCTATCAAGCCAAGAAATGACAGGGAAGAAATTTAAATGCATATTATCAAGTGAAGGAAGCCCATCTGAAAAGGCTACACATGTATGATTCCAACCCTATGGCATTCTGGAAAAGGCAACACTATGAAGACAGTGAAAAGGTCAGCGGCTGCCGGGGTGCAGGAGAGAGAAGCGCAGCACAGAGGATTTCTAGGGCAGCGAAACTACTCCATACGGTACTGTCATGGTGGATGTCACTTATGATGCACCTGTCCAAACCCATGGAATGTACAACACCCAGAGTGAGCCCTAACGTAGACTGTGGACTCATCAATACTGGCTCATCAATTCTAACAAATGTGCTGTTCTGGTGCGGCGATGCTGACGGCAGGAGAGTGTGTGTCTCTGTGCGTGAATATGCATGCGTGTGTACATGTAAGCACGTGTGTGTGAGCCCTCGGTTCTTTCCCCTCAATTTTGCGGCAAATCTGAAACTGCTCTAAAAATAACATCTTCTAATTTTAAAAACCATTTTAAAAGCTGTCAAACATTAAAACACACACACACACACACGCACACACACACACTTGGCAAACATAGGTGGAGACCTGCAATCATCTGGCAGAATCAGACTCTCATTTCGTCCTGTGGGGCTGCAGACAGAAGCTCCCTGTGGACAGCATGCTGCATCTGGGTCCAGCTCTGTGCACGGCCGAGAGCTACACTCAGGAAATGTCTGCTGAGCTGGCTGGCTTAAAAATTAACTGCCTCCGCCCTTAGAGCAAGAAGTGGGGAGGGAGGAGTAGGGATGCCCGTATAAACATTTACTGAGACGGCAGAGAGAGGCAGAGCCCGTGCTGGCCGCGTGAGCTGGGGCAGGACCATCACAGGCTTTAGCAAGAGGTGCAACTGCTCGGTCCCAGCCCTGTCACCTGTAAGAGGGAGCAGAACAAGCCTCCTCAGAGAGAAGTGTGACGAGTAAATGACAGAGCATATCTAAAGCACTCGGCAGGGTCCTGCAGATCCCTCAACAGCGCTGACTGAGTGGCATTCCTTCTGCACAGGCTGGACATGGAGAGATGTATCTCATGACATCCCTAAAAATCCTATGCTCAAATGAAGAAGCTGAGTTCAGAAGGAGTAACCATCTTCCTGAAGCTATTGTAAAGGGTACAAATAGGGGCAGGAAAGAGATGAACTCACAAACAACAAAAGAGCTTTTACACGCAGGGCCAGGGATTTTCCTTTTGGTTATGAAAAACGTATTGGTCCTGGCTGGGCTCAATGGCTCACACTAGAATCCCAGCACTCTGGGAGGCCAAGGTGGGTGGATCACTTGAGGTTAGGAGTTTGAGACCAGCCTGGCCAATATGGTGAAACCCCGTCTCTACTAAAAATAAAAATAAAATAGCCAGGCGTGTTGGCACATGCCTATAACCCCAGCTACTTGGGAGGCTGAGGCAGAAGAATCCCTTGAACCCAAGAGGTGGACGTTGCTGTGAAAGATTGCACCACTGCATTCCAGCCCGGGTGACGGAGGGAAGAAAGACAGACAGAAAGAGAGAAAGAGAGAAAGGGAGAAAGGGAGAAGAGGAGAAAGGGAGGAAGGGAGGAAGGAAAGAAAGGGAGGAAGAGAGGAAGGAAGGAAGGAAGCAAGGAAGGAAGGAAGGGAGGGAGGGAGGGAGGGAGGGAGGGAGAAAGGAAGAGAGAAAGAAAGACAGAATTTATTAGGCCTTGTTACTAGCAAATTCAGATCATTCGTTCCTAGTGAAGACCATATGAAGAAAGGCCACTACTTACACCTTTTGGGGAGGTCAAAGCTGACACCCCAACCTTAAAAGCTGTGGCAATGAGCTTCACCAGATTCCATCCTCCACCAACAGCCCAGGGAGCACCAATCCTGCTGAAGGTGGGGACAAGAGTCTGCAGCCTCCGTGGCCTGTGTGCTGGCAGGAAAGACAGGCCCCTGCCCTGAGCAGAGCGGAGCTGGCTGGTGGGATGCTGGAGAGTGGAGGCTCTGGGGCCCTAGACAGGGTAAGGTCTGGACATGGAAGATGAGACAGGCTCAGAGAATGCAGTAACCGAGAGCTCAGGGTCAGCAAAGCAGCAGCTCCCACAGCCTCCCTCCTTGTGCACGGGTGAGAAGGTCCAAAACAGAAACGCACAGCTGCGACAGCCGAGGCCCCTGCAGGGTTGCAAAGAGCTATGGGAATTGGGGAGAGATACTGCCCCTGCTCACTGTCTCGTGGGAGGACTGGGAGTCTCGGACAAGATGCCACGGATGTATGAGCAGAGCCTTCACTGGGAAGAAGAGGCCTGAGCCATGCGGGAGTCAGAGAATTCTCAGGCATCATTTCATGAGAGAGAAATAGAGATGCAGCCCAAGAGGAGTGAGCCCCAAGCCAAGCGGGAGAGACGCTCAACTCGTGTTTTAGAGAAGTTGGCCCTGGAGCTGGAGTTCACAAGAGGCATAGTAGGTTCTGTAGGCATACGAGCAAGGTGGGCTAAAGTCACCCACACAAACCTCAGCTCCATTTCTGATACATGAAGATGGCAAAGCACCAAAAAGAACACATGGAACAGCAAAAATCAGAGCTTTGAAATGCAACGCCCATGAATTCTGGGCCCAGAAGCTAGGTGACAATAGGTAAGTTGTTTCACCTCCCTGGGGTCTCGAGGTTTTTCATCAGACAATGGGGAGAGGGGGCTGGACAGGTCAATCCCTGGGACCCAGCAGGCCCGTATCCCACTGCACGGCAGCTGCGGCTCTTAGCATGCAGAGAAAAGGAGTGATCTGAAGATGAAAGTTAACTGCCAGACAGAAGTTAATGGTTGAAACTTATCAGTTAGGCCACTGAGTGTCTGTTGACGCCCAGGATGAATGTCTAGGGACAGTTTCTGAAGAAGCCATAAACTCTAGGTCCCGTGTTTTCCATGGCAGAGGACCAAGTCTTTGCCCTGGGCCTGTCTGGTGGAAGTGAAAAAGCTCCTGCATCAGCCGCAGCCAGGACATGGGGATCCCTGATGGGAGAGCCCAGCAAAGGCCCCCAGGGCAGCAGGCGATGAGGGCAGCAGGGGGTTCCACTGACTTCCCCAGGACCTCCTGTAGTCTCAGCTTAAAAAGAGCAGCAAGCCTATCACAAAGTTCTCTCTCCCTCAAGCAGCCAGCTGGAGAGTGGGGAAAGGCTCCTGGCTTGGCAAGTGCCCAGACGTAGCACCGGGACAGTGGAAGAAGGTGCTGAGGCCACCTGCAGGAGCCAAGAGGCTGGACAGAGCCTGGGACCTCTCTCCTCTTGCTGCATTCTCTTCTACAGACTCAGCAAGGAGGCAACACCAGCACTCCTGTATTTTATATCCAAGAAGGGTGCAAACTGAGGCACGTGCAGAGAGAGAAACAGCAAGCTGGACCTTCGCAGCCAGGCTGCAAAGGCTGAGGATGAGCCAGGGGGTCTGAGAGCATTGGAGCCCAGGTGGTAGGAGGTTCTGTGTTTTTCCTGGATTAAAGGGGGAGCTGCGCATCAGGACCCTGTGCAGGGCATCTCCCCAACATTACTCCTGCGCATGTTACCCTCACTAACTCCTGCATATGGTCCCTACGTGGGGTCTTAAGTTTACAAAAAAATTATCTGCAGGTCCATTTCACCTCTGATGATTCAAGATGATACTCAATACCCTACACAAAGTGCAACTCTAAGGAGCAAATGTGTCTGCAAGTGGGCAGAGGCGGAAGAG
The DNA here is from genome assembly GCF_029289425.2 of Pan paniscus. Classification (NCBI taxonomy): domain Eukaryota; kingdom Metazoa; phylum Chordata; class Mammalia; order Primates; family Hominidae; genus Pan; species Pan paniscus. The sequence continues at coordinate 52,378,366 of NC_073255.2, forward strand.
GCATCTCACCATGATGCCAGGCTGCAGGTTTCAAGGATAGGATTCCCATGCCTCCATCTGCTTGCCTAAGCTCCACAGAACCTCCCCTTCATTTCCTTCAGGGGGGCACCACCTGCCACCCTTTCCTCCCCCTTCTCCCCTCCCCAACATCTGCTTTCCTACAACTGCTTCATTTCTCCTACTTCTTTTTTCACTCTTGCCGGTAAGTCAAGTGACAGCCAGGAAAAAAGCAAGTCATGATGCCCACACAGCTCATGTGGCTCACATGAATAAGCACTGCATTCCAGGAAGCAAAATAGTTGAAATCCCAAACTTTCAAGTGATTGTACATACATTATGTGACTTCCCTGAAACTTAAGTAAGTATTAACATAACCAACAGCTAAGAGAAAGTTATTTTTCTGTTTATTACAGAAACCTATTATTCACTTTTTTTATGCAGGAAGAAAGTAAGGCTCAGGGCCTATCTAAGTCCATGTGGGCTTCTATAACAAAATATTGGGAGGCTTATAAACAACAGAAATATACTTCCCAAGGTTCTAGGGTTAGGAAGTACAAGATCAAGGCACCAGCAGATTCAGTGTCTGGTGTGGGCCCTTTTCAGGGTTCATAGAGGGTGCCTTCTTGCCATGTATGCACATGGCAGAAGAGGTAAGGGATCTCTCTGGGGTCCCTTTTATAAAGGCACTAATCCCATTCATAGACACTCCACCCTCACGACCTAATCATCTCCCCAAAGGCCTCCATTTCCAGCTACCATCACCTTGGGGGTCAGGTTTCAACAGAGGAATCTGGGGGAGACACAAACATCAAGACCATAGCAAGGGGGACTAGAAAGGCTTCAGGAAACAAAAAGCCCCACTGGGATCCAAGTCCAGGTCTCTGCCTCCATCCACCCACTGAGCTGCATGGCCTGGCCTGAGAGGACATACTGTCCAATGGCTCAAGAAGAGAGTGACAGCAGTCTTTTGGGGCTTCTCAAAATGTCCCAACAATGGCTCTGCCTCCCTGCCTGAGCCCCCAGCTGCTGTCTCGGTCCCCATTTCTGCAGGATGGTTTCTCCACATTGTCAGTGCCACAGAAGGGGCTCTGAGGGCCTGGATGGGAGGAGCCTGTGACAATGTCACTGACAGCAGCAGATCAACAGCACCACCACACACCAGCCACATGCTCCAGGGCATGTGTGGAGCCTGTAGACACAGGCGCAAGTGCTCCCATACAGAGGGGAACACCATCGAGGGGGTTTAACACAGCACACGCTACCACCCAGTCTTGGGTCTGATGCCAGACCAAAGCCTATGAGCTGAACCAAGGCTTCATACTTGCCTGAGCAATCTGAGTGCAGCGTCTAAGGAGCCCACTGGGCGATATATCTAAACACAGTAATGAAGGACTCAAAAGCCGAGTGCAATAATGTGGGAGAAGCCACAGCCATATTCAGTTCCTGGAAGACCGAGCGGCTCCCTTAGCCGCATACCCTGCAGGAGCAGCTGGGGAGTTATGGCCCTCATATCCCCAACAACGACGGCATTATATTTTTGGAATGAGAAGGTGCTTTGTTATTGCCAGGGGCTTTCTCCCCTGCGGTTCAAAGCTGTATTATAAAAAAAAAATGAACACGGATATATTTCCCCGCACTGTGATCTGATAGGAATAAGAGCTTATCCATCCCTCAGCAAACTGCCAATTGCTGCCGTTAGAAATCCCATATTCAGTGATAGTTAAGGATTTTGGAATACACTTTGAACCAAAGAATTCAATCCCTTAAGCAGCCGGCGACAGGCTTCATTTAAGAAATGGAAGGAACAACAGCAGGCTCATCTCTGCGGCTGTGGCTCAGAGGTGGCTGGGCCCACAACAGAGTCAGGACAAGCAGCCCACCCCCTCCTCCTACTCCGCAGCCAACCCAAGGTGCAAGCAATGCGGACAAAGGCACCACACAACAGGGGTAAGGGACAACACATCCCAGTCTTCCTAGGGGAGGGGGAAGCTCTCCAAGTCTGAAATGCTCCCCCAAAGGTACAATCTTCCCACTCACCACTGCATTCAGAAGCACTGCTCCCACACCACTGAAGGTGCACAGCACCCCAGGAAAGGAGCCTATCTGTGGACAAAAAACCTCAAATAAACCACGGTCAGAAATCAGCTACGCCTAGGAGTGTGTGAACAAGAAACGCCCACTCCTCTGGAAAAGGGGAAGCCCTCTCCAGAGCAGAGTGGAAAGCAAGAGAAGCGCTCCACACAGCCCCCAGGAGGCCCGAGAAGTGCACCCCACGTGACATCTGGAGGAGGCAGCCAGCAAGGAGGTGTGGCCAGGTCACAGGGGCTGCTGGTCTGGGGTTCAGGAAGGGGGCAGCAAGGCCCTGTGCCATCCTCTCTGCTCCTGCACGTGCTCAGCATTCTCCATAATGAAGACTTTAAAAAGTCCCTTGGGAGAAAAGAAATAGAGCTATACTAGTCTAGTTCTTCCAACTTTGTGTGTGTGTGTGTGTGTGTATTTGTGTGCACACATATGCATGTATGTGTGTGAGCACAAATGTGTTTGTGTGCATGTGTATTTATGTGCATGCACATGTGCATATTTATGCATGTGTGTGTTTGTGTATGCCTGAGATCGGGAGGGTCGGGGAAACCAGCCCCCCTAGTCCTCACATGGAAAACAGACCCACATGCAGTGAGTTCATGGTAACATGAAGTCAGCTTCCAGCATAGCCTTCCACTCGGAGCCGAAGGCAGGGCTGGAAATGATCAAAACAGCTGACCCATGAGGTCTGTAACAGTAGCAAAATCCCAAGACTCTAAAACTCCTCTTCCCTGGACCTACAGCCATGGGGACGACCTGTCAGGACACCTACAGAGCCCCCATAGGCAGGGCCAAACAGTAGATGGGGCAAAACACTGCTGACACCCCGACTGCAGACCCAAATCATACCTGGGAATCCCGTAAGTACAGCCACCATCCCCAGGAGATCTGAAGGTGCGAGCACCAAGACAACGTAGAAAACCATGTGCTTCTTCCTTGGGGTGTCTGTCACTTCCCACACGGCACTTCCAGGCCACCTCACTTCCCCACTCACGAAAACCCTAAGCCCAACAGGACATAGCCAGGCCTCCTTTGGTCATAGAGGCCATCGGGCAATTTAACCTCTCTAGAGACTCACAAACCTCAGTGAACATCACTAAACCTTACTCCAGGGTTCCCAGATTTCCGTGGCAGCTGAAAACCCCAATCCGTCTATGCACAACTATCTCCAAAATGAGGCAGAAAAGTCCCCAGGCCAGGGGAATGCCCTGGACCTCCCTGCTCCTGCCCTCTCTCCGCCGAGAGGCAGTATAACAAGGCAGTGAGAAACCAGGGACCGTGTGCCACTGAGAAGGAGCTGTTGATGTGGCCAGGGGACAACTATTGAATTCTTATCTGAAATCAAATTCTTAAGAATTATTTTCCATAATCAAAACCGTGGATTTCAAAGCTCTTTGGTTTATCCTTGAGATGAAAAGTATACACCGTATCCCAGCCCTGGCTTTCCTAAAGAGTTTTCTTTCCGTGGCTGCAGTCCAAAGAGGCCCCCCAACACATATCATTCAATGAAGGCCAAGTCAGCTATAAAAAGTCCCATGGGAAAGCAACGGAATGCTTACCTTGGCTTCACATTTCTTGTGGCAGGAATACTTGCAGGCTGGGAAAAAAAAAAGAGAAAGAATGTGTGTCAAGCAGTCTCTCTAGCAAGAATTCTTACATCTTCGAACCCTCTCAATCCTTCAGAGTCTCTGGCTTGAAGATCCCATAGGTGGCCTCTCTCTGGCACGAGGGAGATTTTTACATATGACACACGGCAGTGTGGACAGAAGGCAGTGAGGACGTGGTGTGCAAGAGCAGAGTTACAACTGTTGTCTGTTAGCAACAGCTCAGGTGGCTCAGGTAGGAATGTCTTGGGAGCACGGTCATGAGCAGATTGGTTTTTCAAGGGGTATGTACGTCCAGCCAAACTGGATCCCTAAAGAAGAACAGTGAATTTCAGCAGCAGAAAGCATTCGTGTGTGCCCAGAAATTATAGCTGATCCCTGAAAAAAGAAGAGAAACTGGAAAATGCCCCTTAAGAATCAGAATTTAAAGTGTCCATGAAAGACCGGATGGGAGCCTTTAAATTTGTGAGAAAGTCGTGCATCTGGATTTCGGAAGTGTTTCCACTTCCGGCCAACCTGAGAACTGACTGTCAGAATAAATTCATGTCTAAATTCCTATAGGAGAATCCTTCCAGAGGGGCCATTGTGTGAACGGAGCGAGTCCTGTGTCCCTTCGGAGGCCCTAACAATGCAATGCAGAGCTGGAACCAATGCGGATTTCACAGGCCCTTCTGCCCAGAGGCTGCAGCTGTGATCATGAGGCATAAACCTCCCCACGAGCACCACGGGCATGCTGCAGGCAGGCCTTGCAGGACAGGGAGAGAGAAATGAAGCAACAACACCTAATAATCCCAACACAGCCTCCTGTGCCAGCTCCAAGGGAGCGTCGGGTACATGCCCTCCCTTCCCCCACGTTTGCCAGCCCACAGGGACAGCTGTGGGAGGAGGGAAAGAGACCTGGGTTGGGGAACAGTGACCAAAGCCTCCTATCCAGGCTCTGCCCCTCAAGCTGGGTCTCTGTTTCCTCCCACGGAGCTATCATGGGTCAAATGGAATCCTTCAAGGGACCCTGCTTTGATACTAGAAAGCAATGTCCACATGCAGAAGTGTGTGGGACCTGAAGACCAAGGCCTCAGAAGTCAGGGAGAGGGGCCCCACATCCCAGCTCTGCGTGTCGACACCCCGTGAATTTAATCAATGTCTCACTCCCCCTCCTGCACTCTGTTTTCTATGATGTGTCAAAGTCAAAAAGGTTTGTGTAGGGTTGAATGAGGATGAAACAGATAAGGTCACTTGCCCACTGCCTGGCAATTATTAGAACTCCAGTAGTTACAGCTAGGTTGTTATCTTTGTATGATCTATATTTTTGAATTGCTGAATTGTCGTTCTATACCTTGAGGTTTGTAAGATTATTCACAAAGACATGTATTTATCCTACACCTTCTGATGGGCAAAACACACAAAGGTGATCAGTGATTTTCAAATCAAGAGAGACTTGCCATTGGGAAACAAGGGGCTTCCACACAAGATTAAAAGTCCAGACAGAAACCATCCCCAGCAGAGGCCAGCACAAAGGACTGAGATAAGGAGAAGGGCAGTGGGCAGGCCTCTGGCCTCTGGCTGAGTGAGAGTCAGGCAAAGAATTCTGCCCACACACGTCTAGCAGCATGTCACAGGACCACGACATCATGCAGCGGTTAGCCTTCCAGATGGCCTGGGTGACCTCGTCTCTTGGCCCCCATGCCGGTGTATAGCCCCCTCCCACAGTGAATCAGCTGGGCTGTGTGACAGTGCAACCTGGCAGAGGAGACGGTGTGTGACTTTTGTGGCTAAAAGACATCGTGACTTCTGTCCTGGTCTCCAGGATCACTCATTCTGAGGACAGCCAGACGCCATGTTGTGAGGACACTCAAGCAGCTCTGTGGAGAGGCCCCCATGGAGAGGAACTGAGGCTTCCCACAAATAGCTGGCCCCAGCTTCCCAGCCACAGAAGTGCGCCACCTCAGAAGCTGGTCTCCAACCCCAACCAAGCCTTCAGATGGTACAGCCTCTCCAGAGACCCTGAGCCAGAACTGCCCAGTCACCTGTGTCCCAAATTCCTGATCACTGACACAGTGGGAGATAACAGATGCTTACTGCTATGTTAAGGTACTAACTTTGGGGATCATTTGTCACGCTACACGCCAACTCAACACAAAAAAATGGCCCTGGTCAGTGCAAGGGTGGCAGTGGTATGATACATCCATGGTGGGTGGCCTACTCGGCCACCAGACAGCCATCAGCACTGTAGGGCAAAATCATTAAATTCAATTATCATAGTGAAATCACATAAACTACCCATGAGCCAAGACTACAATCCTGAGAGGCAGGGCCATTGTTTCTGGTATGTAGACAAGTGACCCTCAAAGTTTTACAAATGTTTGGACTAGGACTTCACACTCGATTGTCAGCAGCATGGGTAATCCTCAGAGTAGCAAGTCCACCGTCAATCTATCCATGGCCCAGCTCTGGTCAGCACCGCACCAGGCAGTATACAAGATACTTTCCCGTATGTTACTGCACTTGCTCCTCGTAAGCACCTCTCGGGGAGAAACTGTAAGGGTGACTCAGCCAAGGGGGCAGCCATGGTCCATGAAGGTGGGACTCCAGCCCGTCTGTGCATCAAATTCAGTGTTTGCATCCAGCCATACTCTCCCTGCCTTTCTGACATATTACAAAATATGAATCAAACAGTGCCCAGGCCCAGCTTCCTATCCTGCCGCCCACAGGAGACAGCCCCCTGCCTGCCCTACCCCTGCCTGCCCTAACCCTGCCCATACCAACCTCACCTCCTCATTCACGCCATCCTGCACCCACCTCCTGGGCCCGGCTCAGCTGCCTCCGTTCCTGAATTGACACCCTTCTGTGCCACTGACCCATCATGGCAGGTCATCATGGCTTGTCATATCATGATGATCTCCCTGTGTCCATCTCTCCCGAAGGGCTGCAAAGCTCCTCAAGGGACAGCGTCTCTGTTGTGCATGACCAGGGTCTCACAATAGCAGCACTAACAGGAGTAACAGGCAGCTGATACACTCAGCACCTAAAAGTTTGAACTGCATGGGTATTACCAAATTTCCACCACACCCTGGAAAGAAGCTACCTATCTTCGCCTGTTTTACTAATGTGAGACTGGGGTTTATGGATGAGACTGAGGATTCATGTGCTGGACAACTGCGTCCCAATCCTGACCTGTTCCAGGTCTGCTTTCAGAAGCCCATAGCCAGCAGGCCCACAAGCTATGGAGACCTCATTACCTAACCTCACTTAGGGATTCGGGGCTGTGAAGGTGCTGGCCAGAAGGGAGGCTCCAAAACAGCAGAAGAACTTCACACCAAAATCCATCTCTGAAGCACACAGGCCCAGAAGACAAAACGTATGTGTTCACTTTGACCCTCAGCCAGGCAGACCTGCCTCCTTTTTGGAATAGCAGTTGTGTGAGCTGGCAGCTAAACTAGCCACCTTCTCAGGGGATGTCATTTTTATTTGAAAGAACTCCTAGCAGACAAAATGCAGTTATTCAGACTCGAGTGCTTGTCATTTTCTCAAAAATGAAGTGAGTCTGTCATCATAAACCAATGTCAAAATTTGAGATTTCAAGTGAAAATTAGAATTTTAAAAGACTAGTACCCAGGCCAGGTGCGGTGGCTCACGCCTGTAATCTCAACACTTTGGGAGGCTGAGGCAGGCAGATCACTTGAGGTCAGGAGTTTGAGACTAGCCCGGCCAACATAGTGAATCCCCATCTCTACTAAAAATACAAAAAAGTAGCTGGGTATGATGATGCATGTCTGTAATCCCAGCTACTTGGGAGGCTGAGGCACAAGAATCTCCTGAACCCAGGAGGCAGAGGTTGCAGTGAGCCGAGATCGTGCCCTGGGTGACAGAGTAAGACTGTCTTAAAAAAAAAAAAAAAAAAAAAAGACTTGTACCCATCACCAGGGCCTAACAACTCCCAGGACATTTCTGTTAAAATCAACAATATTATTAACAAATGTGGGGATTTTCCTGAGATTGTATAACAAATATGTCAACATTTAGAAGTTCTGCGGAATTGTCAGTGGACCAATAATTTCCAAATGTCCAGTGTGTGGTGTTCCACACCGGGTAAAAGATGCACTTGGTGTGCAAGACAGGCCAGTGGATTTTAATAAAACAGAGTAGGAAAAACTCTACTGACACAATTTCAGATTCCACAGTGAAACTGAACTTTAAGCAACTGTCACTTGAGTTTTGGTGTAGAATCAAAATGAAATATCTACAATGGCCGGAAAAGCCTATTAAAATGCCTCCTTTTCCAAGTAGATATGTTTATGGGGCTAGATTGTCTTCAACGCTTCAAACCAAACATTGCAGAAGACTGCATGCAAGGGTAACCAGCCTCTTGATTAAGGCTGCATGACAGAATCACAAAAAAAATGCCCCTCCTCTCATTTTGTTGTTTTGAAACATAGTTATTTTTTATTAAGCTTATGTTCATTTTAACATATAATTGGTTCATTACCATTGCTTTTAACTGACTTAAATATTTTAAATACTCATCAGTTTCCCATTTCTAATAGGGTAAATCGTGATGAATACAAAGCACACTGACAGGAGCCCTTTAGGGTCTTCTAGGACCCTAGCAGTGGGTGCCCGAGACCCGCAGCGCGAGGGCAACCCCGTTCATTCTCCTTGCCTGAGGCTCTCAGAATGGGGTAAGGACCCAATTTTGACCAACAGAAAGGTAAGTGAATTCTCCCAGGGGCTTCTGGCGAAGGCCTTCCCACTCCTGTAAACGAAGCAAGAGAAGGAAAATGCCTCAGCTTCTGGAACCTCCCCCTCTGAGCACGGAGCTGGACCCACAAGAAGAACCTGGAGAACTTGGGCTGCAGAACCGGGGCCCAGGCACACTGCCCGGAGCCGGCCGGCCGCTGCACCTCCCCCTGCAGAAGACACATGCCGTGCTGGCTGGGAGAGGCTCCTTCCATGCAGCCCCGTTATTGGCTGCCACAGTGCCTTCCACGAAGCTCAATGTACTTTAGACGCCTTGTTCCACCTGTTCCCATGGGGACCAGGGAGAAAGTCACATTCTCACTCCGTTGCACGAACAGCAAACTGCAGCACAGAGCGGAAGCTGCCTGCCCTGGGCGACAGAGCAGGTTAAGCAGTGACACCAGCTGCCAGCCCAGCTCTAGATGGGCAGAGCCCACCTCCCAGAGCTGCACTGGAACACCCAGCGAGCTGGTGTGCAAAGGCTCTTCTGTGCCTGGTGCAAGAACTGGGCCTCCACATGCGTGAGCCCACTAAAGCAAACATCTACCATGAGCTACACACCAGGACCAGGAGCAGGTGTCCAGGGACCTCAGGAGTCTGAACTCACATGCTCACTCCAGCCCCTCTCCAAGGATCCACGCCAGTCATGTCCTCTCTGGCACACATTTCCCCTTCTGTAATTAGGAGTAGAACAGGGTGATAGCCAAGATTCCTCTCTGCCATGAAAAGAAAAGTTTACCTAAGCAATAAAAAGATAAAATTACATATATATACAAACAAAATATTAGGTAGCTATTGAAAAATTATGATCTCAAACTATTTCACATGTGAGAGTTCTTACAAAAGGCAAGGCTAACAGATATACAGCACTGTGTTGTATGAAATAAACTTTGTGACAGACAGACATACGCGGTGGCCTCATCTATAGGAGAGAAAATGACACTGGAGAGAGACATCACAACTCAGACAGAAAGGAGGAGCCAGACAACAAAACTGGGAAAACTGGTTACTCCATGAAAAACATCATCATAATAATAACAGAAATACCATGAATTTCAGATGCATCAATCATAGAACTGATTCGGAATTGGAAAAGCTGAAATGAATATTAGAATAAAATATCAGAGAACATCTTTGTGACCTTGGAGAAGGGCAGGCATTCTAAAACAAGGAACAAGAGTATGAACTAAATGAAAAGATGAGTAGATCTGAACAAACCAAACATTACAACTTTTGCGTGACAAACAGGCCACAAATAAACTTAGACAAGCAACTGACTAGAATGTTTGCAATGTACAAAGTGGAAAGATAAGAAACTGACCTTTTCTGAGGACAAATGTCATTAAAAATTGGCAAAAGTTCTGCCTAATATCACAGATAAGATTTAGTATTCATAATATAGTGAAGTCTTAGAAATTTTAAAAAATGATTTTTAAATTTATTAATTTTCAAAATGTTATTTATTTATTTTTTTCTTTTTAGAGATGAGGTCTCACTGTCACCCAGGCTGGAGTGCAGTGGCATGATCATAGCTCACTGCAGCCTCAAATTTCCAGGCTGAAGCAATCCTCCTGCCTCAGCCTCTAGAGTAGCTGGGACCACTGGCGCGTGCCACTGTTCAGGCCAATTTTTAAATTTTTTGTAGAAATGGGGTCTTGTTTTGTTGCCCAGGCTGGTCTCGAACTCCCAGTTTCAATTGATTCTCCCGCCTCGGCGTCCCAAAATGCTGGGATTACAAGCATAAGCCACCTCACCACGCCCTAAAGTAATCTAATTTTTAAATAAGCAATGAACAAAGGATTTGAAAGGCTACTTTGCTAAGTAAACAGAAATGCTGCAGGCAGCTTTTCTGTATCTTTTTAGATGTTCAACCTCATGTAATCATCAGATGAATGAAAAACATAATAAAAAGGAGACATCACTTTTCATCCATCAACTTGCAAAACTGAAAAGCTGAAAAATCTCAAGTGAGAGAGTCAGTGACATTCCATGCAAGTAGGCTCCACCAAAAGCCTTTTCCTGTGAGGAGCCTGTCCCTTCTCCAGCCCAGCTTATCCTCCGGCGTCTGAGCTGGTGTGTGGCAGGCCCCTTCTCATGGCTTTGCCTGAACACTCGGCTCCAAAACTGACAGTCTGCAAACCACACATCAGTTCCCTTGTCAGACGAGGTTTCCAGACTCATGTTTAAGAATCCTGGCTCCTGCTGCAGCAGTTACAGCCCAGAGCTGTCTGGCTTGCAAACGCCCAACATTTTTACATGTTGTCTTGGAACTGCTATTCTTCACAACGTCTCCACGAGCCTTGGGAATCCAGGCCACTGTCTTACAGGGTTGTCAGAATCTTTTATACAACACTCGACACATATTGACCAAGTTATAAACAAGCCTGTGAGTCACCCTCTGCTTCTCCTAGCATCAACTGTCAAGTTTGCCAGCCTCTCTGTGTCCCAGTAACAGGCTCCACAAGGCAGGAGGGGACTGACTGACCCACAGCGGGGCACCGCCGACAAGGCCTGCCCAATGCCCACATTCACTGCTCAACCCCATGACCCCATTGTTGCCTTGTTAGTTTTAAATAACTACCATGTTCTCCTGGAGTCCTAATACTGCACCTGGCCCAAAGCAAAAAACACACACCTACCGACCTGCCCGTCTATCTCCAAACCTTTATCTGTAATCACTTAGTGTATTGCTGACTCCGACGGACTCCAAGACAGGACACAAAACTCTCATCTTTCTCTCCTAGCAGGTGCTTAATAATGTTGGGTTAACCGCGTGGAACAACCCATTACCAAATCTTTCTTACAAAACTCCCTTCATCCCATTTTCCCTCTGGTCTCCTTTCTCAGCTTTCTCCTTGCTTTTCTCCTTTCTCCTTGCTTCCTTTCTCAACTCTCATCTCCTTTAGGCCTTCCCTACAGCTGTCTCTCTTGTTGCAGCACTTCTTTATTCTGTGCCATCCTGTCTCATTCCATGATAGTCTCGCTGATTCCACTATTAGATCCCAGAAAACCATCTCTCAAATGGGGAGCATTTATGCGTGGTCTGACCCTGGATCCTCCCTGGATCTACCTTCTTCCAGGGACCAAGTCCCACAAAACTTGTAACTTTTGGGGCCGAATCTACTCAATTCCAGAATGCCGAGACTCACCCATAACAGCGCCTTCCTCTGTCCTCTGTGAAATACAACCAGTTTGGGATATCAGTGGCAACTGGACCATGTTAGGCCACCCAAGGGAACTCAGTGACATGTAGTGAGAACGGGTTCCCTCAGAGTCCTAACTGATGGTATGAGCACACCAGCAAGGTTTTGAGGAGTGTAAGAAAAACCACAACTGGACACTTAACCCCATTGCTCAATGTCATTTCTATCTTTTCTTTCCCTTACTTAAAGTTCCAAGAGTAGAGATAACAGGGCCCTTACATGTTAACATAACAGTTTTTAAAACATGAAATGTTTTCTTTCAACTTAACCACATATGAAATTTGCATTTAACTAGGAGGTTAAAATGTGAAAGTCAGGGACCTGAAAGTCCAAGAATGAGCCAGAAAAGGAATGGTAGAAATACTGGCCTGCATCACAGAATATGCCCCTAACCCTTCTCCATCTATCATCACCATCAGTATCATCACAATCAGCATCATCATCACAATCGTTACCATTGCCACTGTTACTATCACCATCAACTACACTATCACTATCACCATCACCAGTCACAGCACTATCATTACTGTCATCACCATCATCATCACCATCATTGTCACCATTCATCAACATCGTCACCATCACCATCATCATGTCAACATAATCACCAGTGCCATGGTCACCATCAACCACACCATCACCATCATCATCTCCATCAATTACACCATCACCACTCACCATCACCATCATGATCATCTTGACCATCACCATCTTCACCAACATCATACCATCATCATCACCATCCCCATCAACACCATCATCACTAATATACCATCATCATCAATTACGCCACCACCCACCATCACCATCATCGTTACCATCATCACCATCAATTACAACATCATTATCGGCATACCATTGCCACCCTCATCACCATCACTAACAATATCATTATCACCATCATCATTACTGACACCATTGAACACTTTCTGGAGCTCCTCAGTGTTCTTTGTGTTTCATGTGTATTTACCCTGCTATTCCTCACAATGACTCTAAGCAGAAAGAGGCAGAGCAGGAATGCTGGCAGGCTGTCTCCACCATCCACCTCACCTCCACCATGCTCTGCTGCTTCCCCAGAAATAAGCCAAAGAAAGAACACCTCTACCAAAACGTCACATCACTGTGATGCATGATTACTTACATAATCTATGTAAAGGGAATACCTTGTTGTCTCTAGGTAGCATGTACACAAAGGGATCAAAATGCAAATGTATATGACATATGTGAATTATTAGTAGAGAACACTATGAAATTGCCTATTTGGGGAGTGGTCTCTATATAGTCTATTGAGAAACAGAAAATCCTAGAGATTAACTACTCTAATGTGCAAATTGTAAAGATCACGGCACTGAGGAACAGAAATAGGGTGCAACTGTCCAGGGCCACAGCTTCCTGTGGAGCAGCCCATCCCTGACTCTGCCAGGCTCTCATCTACACTTGCAGTGACTGCCAGGACCCCATCTCAACTCAGTGAGCAGAGTCCTCACATCCTGCCTCTGTCCCATCTAAACTTGCAGTGACTGCCAGGACCCCATCTCAACTCAGTGAGCAGCATCCTCCCATCCTGCCTCTGCCTTGTCTACACCTGCAGTGACTGTCAGGACCCCATCTCAACTCAATGAGCTGCAGCATCCCCACATCCTGCCTCTACCCCATCTACACCCACGGTGACTGTGCCCGGCTCCCAGCTCCAACTCAGTAAGCAGCATCCCCTACCCTGCTAATGCCCCATCTACACATGCGGCAGCACGTAAGGAGATGGGCCAGGTCCGTCCTCCTCCTACTACGCTGACAAGAGCAATGGCTAAAATGATTTCCTGTGAAGATACACAAACACACACAAATAAAAATCTAGCTCTTGTGGGTCAGGCGCAGTGGCTCACGGCTATAATCCCAGCACTTTGGGAGGCCGAGGTGGGTGGATCATCTGAGGTCAGGAGTTGGAGACCAGCCTGGCCAACATGGTGAAACCCCACCTCTACTAAAACTACAAAAATTAGCCAGGCGTGGTGGTGGGCGCCCGTAATCCCAGCTACTCGGGAAGCTGAGGCAGGAGAATCACTTGAACCCGGGAGGCGGAGGTTGCAGTGAGCCGAGACCACAGCACTGCACTCCAGCCTGGGCAACAAGAGCAAAACTCCGTCTCAAAAACAAACAAACAAACAAACAAAAATCTAGCTCATGTGTTGTATCCCAATTCAGCCTGGTGTACTTACACAGGCTCTTTTTCCTTCACAGTGCCATGGGGTGTGCCAATTCTATGGTCCTACTGGAGCCTGGCCAATGTTGACTGAAGACAAGAACGCCCAACCTTGCAATAGAAACCCTGCTGTGCTGTTTTCCTGGATGGTCTCCACAAGCCCCGCTTCAAATCACACTCATCTTACCAGGGCTACCAGCCACAGCATCCTGCAGCCCCACGCTTGACAAAAGAAACCTAGAGGAAAGGTGTTATTACCAATCTTTACCCCCGAAAGCCACCCACAGGGCAAGCCTCAGATAAGTCTCGTCGGGAAAGGGAAGGGGAAGAGCTCACCCGCAGGGACCTTCACCACCTCCAACAAACCAGATGTTTGTAAAGATACAAAGCTAACCACAAGTTAATACTCACCAAACTAAATACTTCTACCTTTTATTCCCTCCTTAATTCCACCAGTATTCATTAATACCCACAGCTGAAACATTTTGTAAGCCTATAAATATGTCCTGGACACCTACAACAGGGCAGAAACTGATCTGGACCTGGATACTATTGGGAACACAAAAAACATTCATGGATATACACTGCAGTGCAAGAGGAAAGGAAAATCAACAGGAACCGTGGATTCAATCAGGATGGCCTGAGGTACAGGAAAGTAACTCCAGGAAGGGGCAGCGGGAGCCTAAAGGCGGAGGGAGGGTTCCAAAGTCATTTCTGTATCAGGGGTCAAGAAAAGTCTGAAGAGACAAGAAGAAAAATAGCAGCAAATGGGTGAGAAGGTGCCAGGGAGCTGGGTCACACAGCCTCAGGGAGGCCAGCACCCAAAAGGCACTATAAAATTAATTGTTGAGGGCATCAACCAATCAATAATCAATCAATCAAGAATCAGTCAACATTAATCAATCAATCAAGAATCAGTCAACCAAGATAGTCACTCTCACAAACTCCAGTATTTGCACAAGCCTTTGTGGCAGGTCGACTGGGGTTGCGGAGAGCCCAAGGCTCTTGGCTGCACCCAGCCTGCCTCCCACAGCACCATTTCCTCAGCCAGGTGCCTCCCAAAAGGGAAGTTAAACCCTCCAGACCACCCTCTGTTGAACACGAACTCAGGAATGGGGATAAGGCTCAAGATGCTCCCATTCGAGACAGAGCAGCCCTCTCTGTGCGCCCGTGTGGCACAGGTAGGATTCGATGTCGCCGCAAGGTCCCTCCGCCGATGTCACAGGGCAGCCATCTCCACGCTCTTATCTATTTGCTGTTCTCACTCTCTTCACAGATCCTCACCTCCCCACGCCAGATCTGCCCAAGAACACTGCACCACACTTCAAGACAACAGCCCCTAAAACTCTTGAAGTTTTCATCCCCAGATATTCAGTTTTACTCTTTCTCTCTCATTCTTTCCACGTAATGATTTTCTTTTCTCGAAAAATAATCGCTGGGGCCAGGCACAGCGGCCAACGCCTGAATTCCCAGCACTTTGGGAGGCAAAGTTGGCAGGCTTATTTGAGGTTATGAGTTGGAAAACAGCCTGGGCAACAGTAAGACCCCCATCTCTACAAGAAAGAATATAAATAAGTAAGTAAGTAAATAAATAAATAAATAAATCATTATCCCCCTCAAGGGATTCTTATCGTATGGTCATGGTTCACGTGCTCAGACATGCATCTGATCCTCACACAACCCCTTGATGAGTATCAGTTATTGTCCTCATGTGGCAGACCGGGAAACTGAAGCACAGAGAGGCAGTGGAGCTAAGGTCTGAACTCACATCAGCCTGGCTCTGGAGATCACAGGTTTAACCTTTGAGCCTCTCAAAAATCAATCGAGGTGGACTTAATCTTCACAAATAGGACACTGAATCAGCTGCGGCACTGACTAATGTTGATGAAGCACTCAGGAGCTGACAGAGTCCTTTTACGTCCCTTGACTCACATGTTCCTCCGAACAGCCTGTGAGTAGGGCCAGCCAGGCCTCACTGCCCACTTCACAGTCCAGAGAATCAAGCCCAGAGTCAGTGAGACCCGCTGAGGCCCCGCCTGCTGCTTCGTCTCGGGGCGCAGCTCCCATCCCTAACATTACTTACAAAATCTATGTATAGGACGAACCTTGTTGTCTCTTTACCTTGTTGTCAACCTGCCCCCCATTTAAGATATCCCCCCCAACACAAGGCATGGGTGCAAAGGAGAATGTCTCTGCATCTCCATCAGATATTCAAAGGGATCATATTATACAATATTGCAAAATGAAAGGAAAGAAAGAAGATGGTACCAATCCCTCAAAAACATCTTAAGTCTAACTCAGGAAACCCTCTTAGTAATTGTCTCCTTCAAATACACGTTTGGAAGGAAACAAGTCCCCCACCTCACTCTGTGTGTGAGCAGACCCCAGCGATGGGGCCACTCATCACCATGTAAACCAGGAGCACCCTCCCAAGAACCCCAGTCCCCCACACACGGGTGTGACTGTCCAGGACTTCTTTGTCCCTCACTAGCCAAGCAGCCTGGTGGCAGATGTCCACCTGTGTGTGGGTGGCCAGCACCTAACACAGTAGGCACCTCCTAGACCCATGCTAGCCACAGTGAGCTGGCTGGAGGGGCGAGGGTGATAGGGGAGCCTGCCTGTCCATGCTCACCCTAGGTTAGGGGCAGTCTGGCTGAGTTACACAGAGGCCAGGCTTCGACCCCATCCTCTGGAACAGAGCTCCTCACATTTCTTTTTTTTTTTTTTTTGAGACGGAGTCTCGCTCTGTTGCCCAGGCTGGAGTGCAGTGGCGCAATCTCGGCTCACTGCAAGCTCCGCCTCCCGGGTTCATGCCATTCTCCTGCCTCAGTCTCCCGAGTAGCTGGGACTACAGGCGCCCGCCACCACACCTGCTAATGTTTTGTGTTTTTTTTTAGTAGAGACGGGGTTTCATCATGTTATCCAGGATGGTCTCGATCTCCTGACCTCGTGATCCACCCGCCTCAGCCTTCCAAAGTGCTGGGATTACAGGCTTGAGCCACCGTGCCCGGCCGCTCCTCACATTTCTTAACACTTCAGGCCTGCCAGTGCCCCAGGGTTGCTGATACCCACGTGGGCTCCGTGAAGCACAGCACTGCCTCTTCCCTGGCTTCCAGGATGTGGAATCAGAAGTTGCCACTTGGCCTTGCCCCCCTGCCACACCTAGGCAGATCTTGCGCACCCAGAGAGCAGCATTACATCCATCTGAATAAACTGACAGAAAACAACCCCACAACTTAACATAAAATTCCAGATCACAGTTACTGCAAAACAAATACTTGGATTTATGAGCTTGGCTACACTACTCAGTGAGTTTTAAAAATCAAAATCCACCAGCACAATCAACTAACACAACCCAGACG
Organism: Pan paniscus; assembly: GCF_029289425.2. Classification (NCBI taxonomy): domain Eukaryota; kingdom Metazoa; phylum Chordata; class Mammalia; order Primates; family Hominidae; genus Pan; species Pan paniscus. Next base: position 52,395,551 of record NC_073255.2, read on the forward strand.
TCCCTGGCATGCAGAAACCTCAAATCCTGACAACCCAGACCGTTGAGAAACATCTGGGAGGGGTCCGGGCCTTCTTCCCAGCCACAGAGTTAGAAAACAGGAAGGATTTCAGTCAAAATCCACGAGTAAAGTCCGTGTGGAGGCGGCTGAGAAAGGCTTTGTATTGCAGCAGAGGAGCAGAATTTAGAGGCAGGGAAGTGCTGTTTCCCATCAGATAACCACCACCGACCAGAAATTATTCAGATGAAATTTGGCCTAGGTGCCTCCTTCCCCTTTGGGAGCTTCTGGAAGATTCTGTCATGTTGCCACCTCTCTGGATGGGGCAAGTCTGATGGGAGGGCTGAGCTCAATTCCCCGGTGGGAGTCAACCCCAGGGTGGGGCTGGGCTTGCCCTCAGGGTGGGGGACTCACCACCTCCAATTGTTCTGGAAAGAACTTTGGAAATAACATCTGGAGCCATTTCACATGGATTTGCCAGAGAAGAGCGGATCAATGAGCCAGGTGTTTATGTGCACAAATTCATCTGGATTGTCATGCAACTTACATTCCCTGTGCACCTACTGGGCCCTAGGCCCTTTGCTGAGACTCAGGATACCCAAGAAACAGCAGTGCATCGCATCATAGTAGGGGCAGTCGGCCCAGGGGAGCAGATAGATTCATAAACAAATGATCAGAACACAGCAGTTCCTCCATCATCCTGATAATGCCCACACTCCCTGCCCCACCAACCTCCCCAGAATTGCCTGTCCCTCCTCTGTGCTCCCAAGGAGGCTGCAAATACCTCTGATAAAGCACTCCTCACATGGGATCCTGTTCCTGCTCACTACTCCAGCCCACTAGACTCCGAGCCCTTCGAAGCCTTGGTCACCGTGGGCATCGCAATGCACCAGCCGCCGCACCTGCTCAGTAAAAGTGTGCTGGTGAGGGTTCACCCTGCAAGACAAGACAGCACTCCACTTTGGGACGGAGGTGTCTGCCCTACGCACAGACATCTGGTGAACAACACAGAGCCAGCCCCTCATGCCTCCTGGGCTCCAGCTGAGGGCAGAGAATCACTGCCCCAGTGAACATCCGGATGGCTGGCTAGTCACTGGCCATGGATAGTTCTGGAGGGAAAAGGGCAGATGCTAGGGGACACAGCGGCAGGGCAGGGAGGCACCTTCCTGAGGACCTGGTGCTTGAGCTGAAACCTAAAGGATGAGGGTCAGCAGGCAGAGCAGCATAGTCCAGCAAGGGGTCAAAAATGAGTCCTGTGCAGCCAGCCTCTCAAAGCACCTGGGGGAATCAGGAGAGACCAAATAAGGCAGGCACAGCCTCAAAGGGCCACCATGAGGATGCAGGCACAGGTTCTTCCCGCTGGATGGTTTACAGTTTCCCAGAGCCATTCTCTGAGTACAAACAGGAGAGGAGCAGAGAGGCAAACAGGAGACTGGATCTCAAGGGCATCCCAGCCTGGGCAGACAAAGGGCCAGACTCAGGGAAGCTGGTTTAGGAAGGAGGAATGGGAGGTCTGCACGGCGATGGAGACCGGGGCCCAGCCTCCAGGAAGAAGGCCAGCAAGGGTGGAGCAGCAGGCAGGGCTGGGGGCCAAAGCCTGGCCAGGGGCTCTCCCATTCAGTGGATCTGGGTCCCAGGTATCAGCAGGGATGGGATGCCTGCCCCCCAAAAGTGGGGACACCATATCCCCCTGCCTTCTCAGAGGCAAGCAGGATCATAGATTTGTTGCTTGCATTAAGTTAGAAAACTAAAGCCTCTGTGCATCAGCAGCCTTTGCAGGCCTAGGGCTCTCGACGGGTGACATTCCCTGGTGTGTCTCCCTAAGGCATTTCAGATCTGCCCACCTCTGAGCCGCAAGCCTCTGCACTGGTAGTCCGTCCCACCCACACCCCCAGGCCAGCCTCACAGCCTCCACATAACTTCCCACCCCCCAGTACTCCTGCTCTGATGATGGGGGCTTATCTCAGCCGCCTCAGCCTACACCATGACACCTCCTGTCCACAGGGCCCCTTGGCCTCAACAGACCATGGCACCTCAGGCTTGGGAGCATCCCTGAACACCTCCTGGTCTCTAGCACACACATTAACTTAACATAACTGAAAAAGCTAATGAAAACAATCATGTCTAAAAGACTTCTGAAACATGGAATCCTGTATGTTTTTTATAAAGAGTTTCTAGGCCAGGCACGGTGGCTCACGCCTGTAATCCCAGCACTTTGAGAGGCCAAAGCAGGCGGATCACGAGGTCAGGAGATCGAGACCATCCTGGCTAACATGGTGAAACCCCGTCTCTACTAAAAATACAAAAAATTAGCCGGGTGTGGTGGCGGGCGCCTGTAGTCCCAGCTACTCGGGAGGCTGAGGCGGGAGAATGGCGTGAACCTGGGAGGCAGAGCTCGCAGTGAGCTGAGATCGCGCCAATGCACTCCAGCCTGGGTGACAGAGCGAGACTCCATCTCAAAAAAAAAAAAAAAAAAAGAGTTTCTATTGTTTATTAACATAATTCCTAGAGCTATGTGCATAAAAACATGATGTCTCCTCCAGTTTGGGCTACTGTTTAAAAATTACCCTAAACTAGGTGGCTTATAAACAGTTGCTTATTTCTCACAGCTCTGGAGGCTGCAAGTCCAAGGTCAAGGCACCACAGATGCGGTGTCTGGGGAAGACCCACTTCCTGGTTCATAGATGGCGCCTCCTTACTGCATCCTCACATAGCCAAAGGGGTGAGGGAGCTTTCTAGGGTCCCTTTCATAAGGGCCCTAATCCCACCCGTGAGGCTCCACTCACAAAACATATCACCTCCCCAAGGCCCCACCTCCTAATGCCACCATCCCATGGAGGGTTAGAATGTCAACATAAGAATTTTGGGGAGACACAAACATTCTGACCATAACACAGGGCACACGTGAGGCAGTTCCAAAAAACTATCCCACAGAAAGAAGAAGACAGACACTTCTCCAACAGAAGTCCTCAAGATCTCAGTGCACATATGCCCAAGGGCACAACACTCACCACATGTTAAAGTCAACAGCGCCAGAAACCAGAGGTGGGCCCGTCCCTTGAGTCAGAATGCCTCTGCCTCCAACGGTGCCCATGGCTGCTGTTTCCTCCCAATGCCTCCACCAAGCGCCTTGAGTGGGGGTCCCTCCTCGGGGATGGAGCCTGCAAGTGCTCCCTGAAGGGCGGTGGCCCTCCTTCCTCCAGAAGGCAAAGGTTTTCCTTCATCTGGGCCAGTTCCTGGTTCTTTCTCCTGATAATGGACCTCCTGCCATGAACTCAACAGGACATGCAGCTTCCCAAGCCTACCACATCCTCAGCTTCTGCCAGTTCTCTCTGCAAAAAGCAGCTGTGTGCTTGCCACCACCCACCACAAAGAAAGGACCCAGGGACCATGGGGACAGACCCTACTGAAGCCCACCAGCCCAGAGGGCTCAAGGCAGAAGAGCTTCACCATATGGGACTGCTAAGAGGAGAGCAAGGAGTGAGGGAGGAATTCAGACACAGACACACAAGAACACACATGCATGCACTGCAGGCACCCAGGCTGGAAAGGTGAGCACAACTCACCACACCACCCCCAGGATTCACAGCCAGCAAGCTCAGGGCAACTCTTTAGGGAGAAGCTGAACCAGTGCCCTCTGAAAGGCGGCACATCCAGGGTACAGTGCAGCACTGCCTGCCAGCACGAAGCAGCCGTCTCCTAGGGAGGCGGTGGTCCCGCCCTGCCTCACTGGCCTAGCAGACCAGGCCCTTTCACGTACACCCCTCCCTGAGTCCCAGCTCTGCACCACTGGATCTGCATTTTCATGCCCATTTTAGGGTTGAGAAAATGGGCTTCATAAAAGCCTACTGTCCAAAACTGCCCAGGGTGTGAGTGGCACAGCCAGAACTTGACCCCACATCCTGATCTCTTTCTACTGCCTCTAGACCAGACATCCCATCCTAGCTGAGGGGCCCAGAGCCACGAACAGGGACACAGCAGGAGCAGGTGCCTGTATGTCCATAATGCCTGCATCCTGGCTGCCCCTGGAAAGGAACCAGCTTAAAAAAGGCAATGGGAGCAGCAATGCATCCCTGCGGTGGAAAGTAAGCTGTAGGGGAGGAGGAGGTAAAGAAAGGGATAAACCAGGCATGAGAAGAGGGGTGAAGTCACCTAACATCATAGCTGTCCATGAGTGATTTTCTTCAAGGGATAAAAAAAGGTACATGGCTGTTTTTTCCCTTGTTACCTCCACTGACCAAAAATCTATTTCACCAGTGAGAAAAACCAGTGCTACACTGGGTTCCCTGGAGTAGAGGAGCATTAGCCAAACAGGACAGAAGATAATGCTGCACGAGGACAGAGCTGGCAGCCCCGTTGCTTGTCCATGTTGGGTACGTGTGGGGTCCTCCAGGCCAAAGTGGGCCTTGAATCCTCGGAGGTGACGCTCTAGGTGTCTCGCTGCCTCACATCGAAGCAGAACTCCAGAAAGTTCCAAGAGGAGGTGGGAAAGCATCATTACCAACAGAAACCAGTAGATGGGCCATGGGGCCACCACACTGGGCTTTGTTCTCGTGAGTGCCTGGATGTTGCCAGAAGCGTGTGAAATTTAAACCATTATCTGGAGATAGCATGCCTTACTGCATCTTCCTTAACAACCAGGTGACACACAGCAAGATAAGCCTGTTGAACATCTTGTCCAGATAGGGCACTATTTATTCCCTCTCTTCTCTTTCAAGAACAAAAGCTGCTCCTGTGTGCATGCACATTTTCTCTGTTTCTATCTACCTCAAGATAAGATAATGGACGTCATAGAGCAGCTGAACTCTACAAAGTGGTCTGAACAGGAGGGATGCTCTCACATGTTCCCTCACAATGTGGAATATCTGTGCGCTCAAGCAAATGCATTCACTCAGACGCATGCACGCATGCACACACATGCAATCACAGGTGTGTGCACTGCTTGTCCTCATATGCATGAACTCAATCATGCATGCATGCACTGCACACATAGCCAGGCATATGTGCACCCACACACTCAGGCACATACACACCACTCTGGCAGGCCTCCTCACCCCTGCCTAATATTTCACACACCACATATTTAAAATGCCACAAAACAGAGTTCATTTGGAACCAGAGGATCAATCTGGGGTCCTTCCCTGGCCCTTTTGAGTGTGTGCAACTGCAGGACAGAGGAAGAGACACAAGTCCCAACCCAGGGAAGGCACCAAGACAATGATCCTCCAGATAAAGAAAGAAGACAGGCTCCCCGCCGTCCAAGACGTGCTTGCGCGTTTCACAGCTGGAGGCCGTGCTTTCTCCAAGCTCTTCTCTTTCGTTGGTTCCATTTACTCTGAAAATAGTCGATACTACTTAAATGGCAGGAACAGAACACTGAAGTACTAAAAAGGATGTCTGAGATAACTCTTCAGTAAACTCAGTTCTCCTTTATACAAAGAAGGAAAAATTACTCCTCAAGCAGTATAACCAACCTAGTGCAGCCCAAGCCACTGTGGTAAGTTGTGCAAAAGGCCTCTGTGTCTAAGGAGCTCCCCGACTGGATTACAGCTCAAGGATGTGTGGTGCAGAGGCTAACCAAACACACATGCAGCATCAGCCATGTGGAGCTACCCACAGTGGGTTCCCTTCAGAGCAATCCTAACACCAGTAACAAACCTAAGTGCCACAACGCTGGCTGTGCACTTTAAGCCTGACTTCTGCCCTTGGAACAGCCCTTACCCTAAGTCCTAGACCCAGAGTGAGGAGACTTTGCCCCTGTCAGGGGCAGGGCCAGGACCCAGCTCTGTCTGACCTCCACCTTTGCTCCTAAATCAGACCTGTCCCCACATAGCATCTGACAGGCAGAAGTCAGTTCATGGGGAACCTTTGGCTGTGCAACTTTGCCTGGGACGTCATCACAGGGTGAGGAAGCCGAGAACAAGCCCAGGGTGTCCCTGCTGATGCCATGCTGCTCATGACAGCTCTCCCAGTATCGCCCAATGGCTCCGCTGGCACAGGACCAGGGCTCTCGGATCAACACCAGGCCCTGACAGCTCTGATTCCCAGGCTCTCTGTGCTGCTGGTTTCGTGGTTCCAATTCAACCACGACTTTCCTTTTCCTTCTTTTCACACTTGGGAGTCAAAGTTAGAGACCAAAATTTTAAAATATGAGCATTTCTGGCCGGGCGTGGTGGCTCACGCCTGTAATCCCAGCACTTTGGGAGGCCAAGGCAGGCGGATCACAAGTTCAGGAGATGGAGACCATCCTGGCTAACATGGTGAAACCCCATCTCTACTAAAAATACAAAAAAAAAAAAATTAGCCGGGCATGGTGGCGGGCGCCTGTAGTCCCAGCTGCTGGGGAGGCTGAGGCAGGAGAATGGCGTGAACCTGGGAGGCAGAGCTTGCAGTGAGCCGAGATCGCGCCACTGCACTGCAGCCTGGGTGACAGAGCAAGACTCTATCTCAAAAATAAATTAATAAATAAATAAAATAAAATATGAGCATTTCTATGAGAATGACATTCAAAGATGGGGAGACTCCTTGGGCTTCTATTTTTGCCATGTTCCTGGAAAGGCACAAAGCCCCTACTGGACCCTGTAGGGTATGTGGGACACAGAGGGGCTGCTGTATTTGCCCACAGACATTTTAGAGCAAGCTTGATGGAGGACGCCTGTCCGAGAGCATCAGTGCAATTTCTCATCACCTTACACCTGCAGGCCCCAAACACAAAGGGCCACCACATTTGGCTGACATGGCCCTCCTGAACTGGACAAGCTATGCAGGGGAATGGCCAGTGACAGGCCACAGCATTCACAGATGACCAAGATATCACCCAGTGCAGTGCCGTTTGCAAGTATGGGCTTAAAACAATGGCTCACACCTGTAATCCCAGCACTTTGGGAGGCTAAGGCAGGAGAATCACTTGAGGCCAAGAGTTTAACAGCAGCCTGGACAACATAATGAGACTGTCTCTAAAAAAGTAAGAAAATTAGCTGGGCATGTGGCGCATGCCTATAGTCCAGCTACTGGAGTGGCTGAGGTGGGAGGATGGCTTAGGCCCAGGAGGTCAAGGCTGCAGTGAGCCCTGATCATCCCACTGCACTCCTACCTGGATGACAGAGCGAGACCCTGTCTCAAAAAAAAAAAAAAAAGTTTTGAATCACAGGATGTCCTATCAGTTGGCTCAGAGTACACTACAGCCCGTGTTCTCTGCCTTGGATGCAGATCTATATGAATTACACAGATGGCTCCCTGGTCTCTGGCTTCTACTTAGCGACCAGGGTGGCTGGTACCCACCACTCATCCAACACATTCTTCAGCACTGACTTCTCCAAAGGGCCGAATCAGAGGAGGGGCACCCCAGTCTTCTCACCCACACTCAGGCCTTTGAACTGTAAAAGAATCCCAAGAGCCCCTTAGAGGCCCCTGGTCACATCCTCAACCCATTAAGGTTTGACTGCGTGCATCTTTCCATCACAGGCACCCTACTCTAAAGTGGCCATCAGGGACCATCTGCTGGGGGTCTGCAGGGAAGCAGGCACTGAAGGGGAGGTCCTAACAGCACAGAAGCCCACAGGCTGAGACTCTGCACATTTTCTAGAGGAAATCCCCAACCCCGCAGATGAAATGACGCCAAAGAGCAGCCCCCGCACTCTCCAAGGACCTGGTCCTCCTAGTGACTCCCTCTGTGTGGTGTACCCCACTGGTCCGCCAAGCAGCCCCTGCCCCCCACCACTCCCACATTCATTACAGTCACACCTCTCTTACTAGATTTATTAATGTGCAGTCACAAAAGAATTGGCAAGTTCCATTCATTACTTGACGTCTAAATATCTGGTACCCAAGCTGGTGGTTTAGTTTAGTGACAGGATCTGAAAGGGGCCATACCAAAATGAACCCGAATTCTAAAGATAGAAACATTTCATTCGCAAACTTGAGTAACAGATCTGAAAGTCAAACTAAACAACCTGAGTTACTGACACTTCAGAGCAGACCCGAGAATAAATGATTAATTTACAAATTGCTGCCTCCTCTCCCATCGGGAAACTCTGCTCTTTCTGTAAAAGTGTCCTCATGAGCACTTATCTATGTAAATACGGTTGGCCCCTGCTAAGTAAGGGGGTGGGGGGTTGGGGGACATATAAACTAAGAAGGGGAATTCCATGATTTAACTTTCGGAAACTCCCGAAAAAAAGTTTTCGTTTTGTTTTTTGTTTGTTTTGCTCTGGATTAATCAGTGAGAGAATCATAAACACAGACTTACCTCGGCATGAAATACCTTGACCGTCAATAATTTGTTTGCAAACTCCACACACTTTGGATTTTTTAAAGGCCTTGTTCTTAAAAGTGTGCAGACTCGAGGTTAATTCTTCCGGCTGAAAAAGTAAAGGAAGAAATTGTCAACGTTTCATCTCATAGTTTGTTTCTTTTTCCTTTTCATTTAAGGGAGATAATAAATCTAGTGGAATTGTAAAGAGCAAAAACAGGAATTTTACCAAGCAAACAGAGAACAAGAAACCATCTTGGTGATGCTAAAATTCCCAAGACGACCCACGGATACCCTGTTAGCATTCCCAATTCCAGAGTCCTAGAGGGACGTTCACTCTCACCCAACTCATCAATCACCACATGGGGTGCCTAGAAACATTACATCAACCAACATCATTATGTGAAAATGCACTCCCTTCCAGACTTCAGCCGTAGAGCCACCTACTTCTGTGACAAAGTAATCCACATACACTTCTAGACTCTCAACCCTTTTTCTTCTGGAAAAAGTAATTAGCTAAACAGCACAATTATGTTATGAGGAAGTCAACTGGCTTTCCTGGTTCAAAGGTGTTCCAGAGTCACCATTAAGCTCTTGAGCCTCTCTGAGCTCTCCTGCAGAAGAAGAGACAGTCCAGCCTGTGATACACATGTGGTTCTTCCTCAAACACAATTACAAGCATTAGCACTTGGAAAAACTAACCACTCAGCTACCTATTCATGTTTGTAGAGCCAAGGCTCTCAGCTATATGATAACTTTATAAGAATTCAATTTGCTTTTAGAGTCAAGCACTAATCATATCTATTTGCTGATATGTGACCGTGTATTCTATCAGTACTTAATATCCATATGGATTCAGTGAGGCCATTACTCACCCACTGGAATAATTAAATTTATTTGAAAAGATGAAATGGTATTTAGAATGTGGAATAAATGGTACAACTACTTTAGAAAATGGTTTGACAATTTCTTATAAACTTAAACATACACCTAACCTATGACTCAGCAATTCCATTCTTATTTACACTAAAGAGAAATAAAAGCCTATGTCCACAAGAGAAAGAAAGGTCATAACAGCTTTATATAACCCAAATGTCCATCATAATAACTATTCTATATGCTAGAAAGTTAAGTAGAGATCTGAAAAACATAAAAAGATCCAAATCAAACATTCATTGAGGAAAATGTAAGAATACAGTGCAAGATACACTGGATGCGATTACTGGCAGATTAGATCCTGCAGAAGCACAGGTGAATGAACTTGAAGACATCACAGTACGAACCTCCCAATGCAAAGCACACAGAGATGAGACAACCTAAATAAATAAATAAACAAGCATCAGTAAGCTGTGGGAGAACTTTAACCAACATAACATATGTGTAATGGAGACTGACGGAGAAGGGCAGGGAAGGGGGGATATTTGAAAAAATAATGGCTGAAACTTTTTCAAACCAGTAGGAAAACTATAAACCCACAGATCCAAGAAACTCAAGAAATTTCTTGGCCAGGCTCGGTGGCTCACACCTGTAATCCGAGCACTTTGGGAGGCAGAGGCAGGTGGATCACCTGAGGTCAGGAGTTCCAGACCAGGCTGGCCAACACGGTGAAACCCCGTGTCTACTAAAAATACAAAACATTAGCCGGGCATGGTGGTGGTGCCTGTAATCCCAGCTACTCGGGAGGCTAAGGCAGGAAATCGCTTGAACCCAGGAGGTGGAGGTTGCAGTGAGCCGAGATCGCGCCATTGCACTCCAGCCTGGGCAACAAGAGTGAAACTCCATCTCAAAAAAAAAAAAAAAAAAAATATATATATATATATATATATATATATATATATATATATATATATATTTCTAGCCCAAGAAATGTGACAGGAACTACCCCAAGGCATACAATAATCAAATTGCTTAAACCCAGTAACAAAGAGAAAGACCTTAAAAACAACCACGGGGCCAAAAGACACATTACATGCAGGGAACCAACCAATAGGATAACAGGTTTCTCATTGTTTTAAAAAATATAAGTGAGAAGACAGCAGTATAATAGGAAATACTGAAAGATGGACAGAAAGAAGGGAACAGACACCAGGGCCTACTTGAGGCTGGAGGGTGGAAGGAGGGTGAAGATTGAAAAACTACCTATCGAGTACTACGCTTATTACCTGGGGGAGGAAATAATCTGTACACCAAACCCCCATAACACACAATTTACCTATATAATAAACCTGCACATGTACCCTGAATCTAAAAGTTAAAAAAATAAACAAAATAAAATAAAACAAAATACTGAAAGAAAACTTGTCAATCTGGAATCCTGTACCCAATAAAAATAGCTCTTAAAAATAAAAGTGAACCAAAAACTTCTTAAAATATGCAAAAAAAGATATACAATTAAAGCCCAAAAAAAATCATCACCAGCTGACACATATGACATATTAAAGACAGTGCTTGGGCAAAAAGGACATGGCAGATGGAATTATGGCTTTACACCAACAAATGAAGAGCACCAGAAATGCTAATTACACAGGTAAATTTATGAGTTTTTCTTATTATTTAAAGCTCACCAAAAGATAATTAACTGTTTAAACAATAGTGTAATGTGACATATGACATATGTAAAAGTAAATTTTCTGATAAAATAGCACAAAGTTCAGGAAAGAAGAAAAGGAAATATACTATTGATGACAGCGGTTGCTACCATCACGCTGGCTGCAGCAGGGAGGTGCGGCTGGGGCTGCACTCTCCATGGAGCCGGTGCGAGCTCCGCCCCTTCTGAGTTGGGGTGGGAACTCCCTGGGTGCCACTGCAGCTGCCCAAACTGCAGCTGTAGATCCAAGCCTCCCTGTGCTCTTGAGTGGGGCCAGGAGCAGGCAGGATCTGCCCCCCGGGGTGCAGCTGCAGCCACCATCCACGGCTGCAGACCTGGGCCTCCCACTCCACCAAGCAGGCGGGAGCTGGGGAAAAGCAGGAGCTCCCTGAGTGCAGGCAGCTGCAGCCACCCTCCCAGGCACAGGACCCAGGCATCTCTGCGGCCTGCACCCTCGGGCGCATGGGAAGCCCCCCCCCCCCGCCCACCATCCCTGCTGGCTCAGGAGTGTCTATTCTGGCTGCCTGGCCTGTTTCCTCTCCCGGCCCCCCACCTCTGATCTCAGAGCAGGATTGGGGACAAGTACCAGGGCCTTGAATGGCAGCGGTAGGCAAAGTCCTGGGCAGAAGGGGGTGGGTCCTCAGTAAGGCCCCACCTTCAGGCCAGGGAGGGCCTGTAGGCTGGGGACGGGCTGCCAGTCCCACAGACTGGAGTGGGGACTCATGGTGCCTCTTCCAGCCCGCCCATGGCCGCCCATGGACCAATCAGCAGGCACTTCCTCCCCTCCAAGGGCTTTTCCATGTTCAGCCAGAGCAAGAGAGAGGACAGAGAAAATGGAGAGACCACAAGAGACCAGCTGCACAGAGGAGCTACCCTCTCTGCCGAGAGCTTCAGAGACCTGCAGAGATGTTGGGACTTCCAGATGCAGAGAGGAACTACCCTCTCCAGGGCCTCCTCTCTGCTGAGAGCAGCAGAGGTCAGGATGACCTGCCTACAGAGAGGACACTGTGGGTCTCCTCTGAGCTGTTTAACACTTAATAAAGCTTATCTTCATCTTCTTCACCCTTCCCCTGTCTGCCTATCTCATTCTTCCTGGACACAGGACAAGAACTCAGGCAAAGGTGCCACTGGCCACAGAGGTTTCCAGCCAGAAATTGGACACCCCAAAGATCCCATAAGACTATTATAAGGCTCTCATAGTATTCATGAAGTGGATATAATATCACTTGAAGGTAGCCTGTGATGTTACAGAGGTATAGTATAAACCCTAGAGCAACCACTAAAATCATGAATTATAGGTAATAAGCAAACGAGAGATAAAATGAAATAATAAAAATTATTCAATTAATCTAAATGGCAAAAGGAAATAAAAGAAAGGCAGAACAAACAATAGGTAGGAGAAATAGAAAACAAGTAGCAGGATGACAGATTCAAACCTTGCCATATTAATAATCATATTTATGTAAATAGTCTAAGTATCTCAATTATAAGTCAACAAAAGTTGTCAGATTTTATATATATATATATATATATATTTTTTTTTTTTTTTTTTGAGACAGAGTCTCGCTCTGTCGCCCACACTGGAGTACAGTGGCGCAATCTTGGCTCACTGCAACTTCTGCCTCCCGAGTTCAAGCAATTCTCTGCCTCAGCCTCCCAAGTAGCTGGGATTACAGGCACCCGCCACCACGCCTGGCTAATTTTTGTATTTTTAGTAGAGACAGGGTTTCACCATGTTGGTCAGGCTGGTCTCGAACTCCTGACCTTGTGATCCATCCGCCTTGGCCTCCCAAAGCGCTGGGATTACAGGTGTGAGCCACCGCACCTGGCCTTTTTTTTTTTTTTTTTAAAGACAAAGGCTAGAAAGAAGAGGTACCTTGCTGATGTTAATCAAAGGGAAGTTGGAATGGCTATATCAGACAAAGTAGGCTACAGATCAAAGAACATTACCAAGGATATAGAAAGTCCTCTCATAATAATAAAAGGATTGATTCATCAAGAACACCTAACAGTCCTAAACATTTAATCACTGATATGGTTTGACTGTGTCCCCGCCCAAATCTCATCTTGAATTCCCATGTGTTGTGAGAGGGACCCAGTGGGAGGTAACTGAATCATGGCGGCAGGTCTTTCCTGTGCTGTTCTCGTGATAATGAATAATTATCATGAGATCTGATGGTTTTATAAGGGGGAGTTCCTCTGCACAAGCTCTCTCTCTTTGCCTGCTGCCATGTGAGATGTGCCTTTCACCTTCCGAAATGATTGTGAGGCCTCCCCAGCACGTGGAACTGTGAGTCCATTAAATCCTTTTTCCTGTATAAATTGCCCAGTCTTGGGTATGTCTTCATCAGCAGCATGAAAATGGACTAATACAATCACCTAATAAAGAACTTCATGGCCAAGCACGGTGGCTCATGCCTGTAATCCCAGCATTTTGGGAGGCCGAGGCGGGTTGATCACCTGAGCTCAGGAGTTCAAGACCAGCCTGGCCAACATGGTGAAACCCCGTCTCTACTAAAAATACACAAATTAGCTGGGCGTGGTGGTGGGCACCCGTAATCCCAGCTACTCCGGAGGCTGAGGGAGGAGAATCCCTTGAACCCAGGAGTCAGAGGCTGCAGTAGGCCGAGATCATGGCACGGCACTCCAGCCTGGGTTGACAGAGTGAGACTCCATCTCAATAAAAAGAAAAAATAAATAAAGTAAGGGAAAGAGTCCTGAACCAAGCAGAAGCCTTCACATAAGTTCTGATACCTACACTACAAGCTCTGTGGCCCAGGACAAGTCACAACCTCTCTTAATAGAAAAGATATCCTCCCCCTCCTGTCTCTTAACAGCTATTGTAAATGACCAAACGCTGTATCATCTATCAGTTCATAGGAATCACTGGGGCAGTTTTTAAAACAGCTGACCCAGGCTCCACCCCAGACCAATTAAATCAGATTACCTGGAGGTTGAATCAGAACACTGGAATGTTGTCAAACCCCCCACCCCAGCTCCATCCCGTGATTCTAATTTGCGGCCAAGACAGAACCACCACTGTATATAACCGACTATACTGTAAGTATCTATATACATTTAAGGTACTGTTATTATGTAGTTGTTCCTATGTCGGTATCTGGTTTTTTCAAAGAGATTGCATCCTTTCTGATAACAGAGGTTGTGTGTTCAATGCTCTGCAAAAGAAGGATAATGATGCTGCTAATTATGCAGTTGGTAACACTAGCCAAGCGCTTCTGTGTCATTACCGTAATCACCACTAGTCTACAAACCGTGATGGTGAGATGCAAAACCGAGATGCAGCACCACACAGCCAATGGATGAGGCATAAGAGACTCAGGCCTCATATGCCTCAAGCCCCAGTCTCACGCTCAGACAAGAGTAGCATTCAAACACCTAACAAACACATCTCTCTATTGCAATGCAGCAGCTGGTAAGTACTTTTCACTCGTATTGCAGTTATTTGTTTATATGCCTTCTCTCCTGTGCTACATTGCAATTTCCTAGATGCAGGACACCAGGCTCTTTCCCCTTTGTCCTCTTAGGGCCCTGCCCAGCGCCTGGCAGACAGTGGACCATGGACCCTCAATTAATATTTGTTGACCAAATGAATTAGCCACAGTCTGTGGGCCAAGAAAAGATACTGTGACCTTTCATTCCTCACAAATACCTTTATTCCAACCAGGGAGAAAGAGGCACTGTTTTCCTGCAGCTTTCTTGCCCACTGGTCCACAGCTAGAAAACTTAAAGAGGGAAACAGCATAAGCACTGTTGCGAGGGCTCAGCCATTTGAATTGCTGGATCTCTGAGGAGTTCATTTAGGATAGTGTAATAACATCTGCTCACGCTTCATCTGTACATAACATCTCTATTGTGAAATGAGACCAGACGGGATTAGACTGCCCTTGTTTTCACCTGATACTGTGCTTTCATTTCTCCCAAAGGGGGAGAGGAGGCAGCAATGCTGAAGCATTTAGCAGGCTCAGTTCAGGAATCTAAATTGCACTTAATTGTTAGGAACAAAATGTTGGAAGGGTAGAGAGCAGGCTGCTGGTTCCACAAGGACTCCCTGAGGGGGACACAGTAATTAGTGCTGGTCTTGATTGTGAGGTCTCTTTTGAGAAAGAAAAATCTCTGCAAAATTGAACAGGGAGGTGCTCCACATGAATGCTCCACTCTGCCGAAATGCAAAACCGCAGGGATCTCTCGGATAGGTTCTCCCGGCTAAAGGTCGCCCTGGCAAAATGGTTACACACGCAAAAGTGCAAAGCTGCATCAGCACAATCCCAGCTATGTTTTCCTTTCAGGAAATATTCAGCTCCACCATAGTAAGAGGATTTAGGTGGGCATTCAGGCACCTGGGAGACCTTCAGAGGCATTCTGGAGAGGCAGACACTGATCAAAAACACGTTCCCAGCCCAACTTTACTCTGATGTTAAACAGCCAGGAACACTTCCGGGCCTCGGGGATATTTCCCAGCCCACAGGGGGCCGGTATCTGGGGCAAGAGGGACACCCTCCACATCCAACACATATTGTTCCCACACTTCCAGGCAGCAGCGTTTGACCACTAAACTTTAAAAGGGAACGCAGTACACCTCAAGTGTACCAGCTGAAATTTTGACAGTTTTTCACCCCACAGAACCTTACAAAAGCTTCAGAAAAACAAATGCAATAACTTAGGGAAAGGGAGGCTGAACCTAGCGGGGAGCCAACCAGCACCGCTCTGTTTAATTCAGCAATAACTTAGGGAAAGGGAGGCTGAACCTAGCGGGGAGCCAACCAGCACCGCTCTGTTTAATTCAAACACCGTGAAGGGCCGTCCTGTGGACCACAGAGCACCGCTGGAACCCATGCGGTCCCCAGGGAACCTGTAAGGATTCCTACATCCCAGCGCATCCCCCACTTCATTGCAGAGCTAAAATGCCCTTTACCTTTGCAAGAAACACGCGAGGGATAGCAGGTCTGCGCAATGGCCAGTATCCCAATTCCATTGCAGGGAAATGAACCCAAGAAGCCTTTTCAAGAGGCAGTTGAGTTAGAAAGAGCTAAGCCTGAACCCTCTTCCACGCTTACCAGAAGACGCCCACACTAGGCAAAGCTCCACTGGCCCTCTCGCTCCTTGTCCTGCGCGTGCACACACAAGGGTACACACGCACCCACGAGGACTCAGGCACGGACCAGCGTACACATGCCTGCACACACAGACGCGCGCTCACAAGCACACACGCGTGGACGTGCAGACGGGGTGCACAAACACACACTGACATACGCGCACTGACAAGGGCACACGCATACACATGAGCACAAGCGGGTACACACCAGCACAGCGTCCACGGGCACCAGTGCACACCCGGCGCAGCCCACGTGCGTGCAGCCCTGAAGGCGCCCGTGCCTCGCGCCCCTGGCCCCGCACACCAGCTCCGGGCCGCACTCACCTGGCGCCGGCGCCGGCGCGACCGGGTTCCGCGCGCGAACCCTCCCGGTGGCCCAGGGGTCAGGGCGCGCAGCCTCATGGCTGCCCCTGCCGCCCGCGGGGAGCCGGGCTCGGCCGGGCGAGGGTGGCCGCTGACCCCTCCCCAGCGGCTATCGGTGGGGAGGATGCCTCCCGAGTCCCCTGCGGACACAAGTCCCAGGAAATGGCCAACACGGGAGGGGCCAAGGGCTCTCCGTGGCCGCCGGCCCAGGTCCCAGCCGCGCGCCGCAGCCTCCACGGCCACTCCTGCCCGTCAGAAGTCAGACGCCGGGAACAAAAGCCAGGCGCGAGCGCACGGTCCCGCACGGCGTCCCTCCATCTGACACGAATTAGCCCTCCCTCCCCCGCCCGCCCCAACCGCAGCTCCGAGCGAGCGCGGAGGCACAGGCTGAGCCGCCAAACACTGGGAAAGTGGGTGAGGAAACGCCTTCCAGGCGGGGGGAGCAGGATCTTGCAGCCGCCATCTGATTGGAATTACCGACGCGCCGCGCTTGGCGCAGGGTTCAGCTTTACTAGGATTTCAAACCTCTCCGAGAACGCTGGCGAGGTGCTTAAAAGAATCAAAACCGGGCAAGCTCTGGCTTTCGGAATTTCTAAATCTTGACTATTATCCAGTCAACTCTGCATCTGTAATGAGCAGTAATCTACACTACCCTGATAATCTACACTAGCAAACAGGGCATTTGGAGTGGAAAGCAGGTAAACACCGAGGCAGAAAGGCTTTTTTTCTAATTTGCTTCTTCTACTAAAGAACTAGGAGCCTGGCCTTGCAGAGAGGGACACGCCTAACCAGGTAAGGATTTCAAGCAAAGGTCAAAGCACAGGACCGCCCGGGGCCTTGCACACCTGGGGGCTGGGCTGCACCTCCCTATCTCCCAGCCTATCCCTCCCTCACCCCCCCACCCCCACCCCCCGCCATCCTGCTCCTGGCAAATCAGGACAATTCACAGCACATCTGAAGTCCCGTCTTCCTTTGTGGGTCTGCGATTTTAGAAGGAAATTAGAAACCCGAAGTTCAGGAGGTGAAGATGACAGGGTGATGGGAGAAGATGGACAAGCCAGGATCCTGAAGGAAGGGTCACTTAGAAACGCCAGGAGGAGAGGCGGGCAAGATCCACAGGCAGATCCCTCCTTTCAATGCCTGTCGGACTTCACCAGCCTTCCCGGGGCAGTGGATCTTGGCTGTCTACAAGAAGCTTTGTGGCAAGTCTAAAACTAAAAGAACATGTTCAAGATGAAGCCACTGCCTGTGGTCTACGGGGAGCAGCGGAAGAGACTCCTGCCTCAGAGCAGGATAGGGGGCCTTCTAGTCTCAGGCCAGCTAACCCTGTACTCCTACCACTGGCCTTCACTCCAGGCCCAGCCTAGGGGCAGTGTCCCAGAGCTCAGCCTTTGTGGCTCCAACACTCTAACTTCAGATCTACAGCTCCACTTGCAACTCCACGTGCCTTGGATGTGGGGAGCAGTCTGGGTGGGCTAAGTCGTGGCCTTTATGGCTGACATATGTGCAAATTCCAGCCATCAATTCAACTGGCCGACGTTAACCTCTCAAGTTCTGGCACTAAATATCCATCTTTCTGTTTCTGCAGTAGAAGAGCAAAGCTGCTCTTCAACTTTCAACTACAAAGGAAAAAACCTCCTCCTAGAACACACCATTCTGGGTTCCAATTCCTCACTAAATCATCACCTGGCAGACAAGCAGGCATTCTCATTTCCCCCTGTCCTTCAAATGACACCATTATTCACCTTTTTCTATATTCATTCCTTCATTCATTTTTCTGTATTCATTCATCATTTTTTTCCTATAGCATATCCAAACTTTAGTCTTTTCAAACATTTTTCCCTGAGAACACATCTGTATCGTATTCATTCCAGATTGCTTCACATCTGACACAATACCAGGTACATAGCAGTGCCTACAAACAGCTAAGAACAGGATATGCTGCTGTCGTGGTTGACCCAGGGCAAACACGCCCAGAGGTCAGCTGGATCTACCACCGCCCTTACCATGGTACCCACAGGAACCGGCCAAAGAAATCTGAATTCAGCAATGAACAGATAGCCCCCAGCAGGATAAAACTCCTCCAACCTGAGTACCAGGATTCACACTCTCTGGGGTCCACCCAGGAACAACGGCCAGGAGCACAGGCCAGCCCACTGCCTATGCAAGCCAGAGTGGAAGGCAAATGGTTGAAGGTGGCTTTTTATTACAGGGATTACCCTGAATCTGCTCTTACTTATTTAAAAGAGTAGCCATTCAGAAAACTCCCACACTTCATTACTAGTAACAAATATCGTGCGTGTGATAAACCTCCCCAGTGAGGACAACAAACTGATTTTTCACTGGCAAGAAACAGTGCTCAATCCTAAGGCGAATCCGCATTCATCAGCAGGCCGCCTCTCCAGCCCCTCTCCCTGCCCCCCACTCTGACCTCCTCCTGCCAGGCTTGCAATCTAGGCTCTTACACTCCAGGGTCCTTCTGCTCTGCGCCCTTGGGCTCACTTGGGGCTTCTCCCAAGGCAGTTTCCCATTCTCCTTTCTGGCTGAAAACCGCTGTCCTGGGCTCAGTTGAAGATCCGCCTCCCATCTGACCTCCCAGACTGGTTAATCATCCTCCATGGCTGAGCCACTCAAGGATGGTTGGGGCCCTGACCCTCTAGTGTGGTCATAAGTCTTGTGCCTCCAATAGGAAGTCCTAACCTTGTCTGGGATTTTCCACACACAGCACCAAGCAGGAGCAATAAACACTGGTGCAGGAATGAAAACATTCTCCTTTGCTGTATTTCCACCACATCAACACCGGTGTTCACTGCCTGTCTCAGACCACACCCTTCTGAGTCCTCCCAGAAGTAAGCTGTAGCTGAGGGTCTGGGGATGCGAAGGGACTCAGAAGCCAGGGCACAGACTCCTCCAGGCACAGACCCTCACCTCAAAACTTGGGTGGCAGACTGGCCTCACTCCATCTTAAGGCCACAGTGAGCTCTGTGCTGCTGCCCAGCTTCCAATTTTCTTCGTGCTTTGCCACAATCCTCTGTGCTTTTTACTCGCCGGGTTGTCTCACCCTAGCTTCTGACTGCACTTGGTTCCCAGGAACAAAACAAGGTTCTTCCCAGGAACAAAACGAGGTTCTTCCCAGGAACAAAACGAGGTTCTTCCCAGGAACAAAATGAGGTTCTTCCCAGGAACAAAATGAGGTTCTTCCCAGGGAGGATGAATTCCAGACGGCTAAGGCAGACATCAGCAAACCAGCCATCAGGAAGAGAGGCTACATCTCAACCTGGGTTGGAAACCCATCTGGAACTAGGGACATGAGCCCCTCCATGAGTCAGACTTTAACACCAAGCACAAGGTTCCCTGGGGGAGAGCTGAGGGGCCACTCGTGCCCGTTTTGTCACTGGAAACTGGAGGCTGCTCCTATGAGTCCATTCCCTCACACGATCATGCATTCACCCACAGATATGTGAGCAACGTGTGTGCTCGATGTCAGAGGAAATACAGCGGCTGGCTCACCCCGCCCCTCCCAGAGGGACAATCTACACGCAGTGTTAGGAGGGGTCACAGAGTCCACAGATCATGGGAAGAACTCCATGAATGGCCTGTGACTTGAAGCAGAAGCAGACACTTTCCAGACAGGAAAAGAGGTGAGGAGAGGCAAGGGTGGTAAAGCGCCGTATTTTTGGTGAACTGGCCAAAGGCTGGGTGGCTAATGCACAGCTGTGTTGGGACACTGAGGGTAGACAGGGCTCAAGAAGCAAGGACAGGGTGGTGAGCAGGATTGCACAAAGCAGTCACAAGGAAGGAGGCCCCAGTACCGAGCTGGGCTGGACTCCAACATCACAGGGGGCTCTAACTGGCAAAAAGGAAAAAGCATCACAGGTGTGTGTTCATCCTGGAGGACCCCGGCAGTCCTGGGAGGACACTCGGGAGAAAGCAGGAGTGGACATGGAAACTCTAGGTAAGAGAACCTCAGCCTCGGGCCACAGCCCTAGAAACACAGATAAATGTACAGGGGAGAGGACGGCCATAGCAGTGGAGAGGTGACGGGAGATTGGTCATGCACAGGAAGATTGAGCATAAGGATCTGTGAGAAGAAAAATGGGAGGCACCTTCCTTTCCATTGGGGAGGAGCTTGCTAGTCTAGAATGGGGGACATTATAGTAAGCCCTGTGTTGGGAGACAGGAATCAGATATTGGTGTGACTCAGAGTTTCCAATCTAGAGACGTAGATACATCTAGAAATCAAAGTAGATGTGAATGTGTGTATACGAACCAGTGCACACACACACATGCACACACACACAGAGATACTCCCAGATCTGTCCTTGGAGGGTGGGAAGGCTCCAATAGCAAGAGTCACCCCCAATGAGCCTGAAATCTCTTCTTTTTGGCCAGAAAGTAAGACAGCGCTCACAGAACAATGAGTTTTTTAACAAAAAGACACAGGGGCCAGCCTGAAGAGTCTCCCACCAGGCAAACTGTAAACAACTTGGACATCAAAATAGTGATAATATTGGATTATGACCCATTGAATACAATACAAATCCAAGACTCTTTGAGTCCCTACTGATAGAAGCAAATGACCGAGGCCGGGCACAGTGACTCACGCCTGTAATCCCAGCACTTTGTGAGGCTGAGGCGAGCGGATCACGAGGTCAGGAGATGGAGACCATCCTGGCTAACACGGTGAAACCCCGTCTCTACTAAAAATACAAAAAAAGTAGCTGGGCATGGTGGCAGGCGCCTGTAGTCCCAGCTACCCGGGAGGCTGAGGCAGAATGGCGTGATCCTGAGAGACGGAGCTTGCAGTGAGCCGAAATTGCGCCACTGCACTCCAGTCTGGGCAACAGAGCGAGACTCCATCTCAAAAAAAAAAAAAAAAAAAAAAAGCAAATGACCACAGAGACAGTCTCAAAGAGGCAATGGGAGTCCTGGGAGCAGGTTATTAGGAAGCGTAAAGGTCTCAGCTTCCATGCGTCGTGGGATGGGAGACTCGGGAGTTATGTGCAGCGGAGAGACAGAATCTAATAGGCTGTCACTGGTTGATCTTTAGAGAGAATACATAGTCTCTAAATACTTTCCTTTATTTACTATAAAAGGGAAAAGAGTAAGTCAACAACAGAGAAAGCTTCAGTCTCCACCTAATCAAGGGGTCAAGGTGACCATGACCTTGGATGGGACAAGCCATGGTCGGCGCCACCTGTGATTCAGAGATGAGAACATGCATTACCACTGGGTGTTTCTGCAGAGAGGCATCATCTAAACCAAATCCTCACCACACCTTGGCCAGACAACCCAAGTGAGGGGTGGAGAGTCCAAATCCTTAGTCCCTCTGACGTGTGCTCACAGAGCCACTGTCCTGGCAGGATCCAGCCCTGATTCCCGATTCCTAGCCTCAGTGCTCTGAAATTGGGGCCACCAGATACTCTGGGCAGATGACTCCCAGCTCTCCTCTACCCAGTACATGCCCGTCGACACGAAATCTGACACGGCCAGTCCCACTGCTCCATGGCTTGATTGTGTCTGAGTGTGAGGGAGTTTCTATGTGCCACCTAAAGCACATTTAAAAGCACTTTACGGCCGAGCACGGTGGCTCACACCTGTAATCCCAACACTTTGGGAGGCTGAGGAGGGCAGATCACGAGGTCAGGAGTTCAAAACGAGTCTGGCCAACATAGTGAAAACCCGTCTCTACTAAAGATACAAAAAATTAGCCAGGTGTGGTGGTGGGCGCCTGTAATCCCAGCTACTTGGGAGGCTGAGGCAGGAGAATCATGTGAATCCAGGAGGCAGAGGTTGCAGTGAGCCGAGATCATGCCATTGCACTCCAACCACGGGGAACAGTGCAAGACTGTCAAAAAAAAAAAAAAGGCACTTTGCCTCTGATATTGAAAAAGACTGCCTTCAGTTTAAGGAATTTCTGACATCAGCAAGTTGTTGCCAGCTCTCATCTGCAGAAATTGAGCCTGGCCCTCTCTCCTTGTCCAAAGGCGGGAACACTGGTCACTGGGCAGCAGGAGGCCCAGACACTGTCTCTAGGGGCAGGTCTTGTACCTGGGCCCTGTCCAAACACAGACTTTGGGAAAATCCTCCCTTTTGTCTCTTTCCCTGTGCAGCCAGCTTGTGCTCCATCTGAAATCCAGAAGGGACAGTGTAACAGTGTGCCTCCCGGGGCACTCACCCTCTGGGACATTCAGGAAGTGTTCAGGCACACTTGCATCTCACCTATCCAGCAAACATCTTCACACCTGTTCCCCAGGGCCATGCTGGAGGGGGAAGACCAGCAGAGGACTTTCGGGTACATGAAGTCCCAGGGGCTCAGGATATGTGCATGGGGCACCTGAAAGACTGGAGAGCTGGGGAGCTGACTTCCAGTCCCTGCGGTGAGGGGGCTTTCACCCAGGCTCTTAGTGACCCAGCGACATCCTAGGGGACGAGGAGTCCAACTCCCAGAGTGGTATTAATGATCAAAGATGCCATTTGTGAAGTGCCTGACCCTCAAGATGGTCCAAAGCTAGAGTTACCCACTCGGGTGGAAGCAGGACTTGAAAGCAGTACTGCTTTGTCCTTTACACAACACAGTTTCTCATGAAAATCACACAGACACTCAGTAGATACGTGATGAATGAGAGTCCAGTGGCCACAGAGGAGAGTGTATTTATTCCACCAGGTTAACCAAAACGTCTCCATTGGCTACGAAGTTCCCGGGCACGCAGCCTGTCCCCACCCATGGGAGTCCCCTGGGGTGTGCAGGCTGTCAATGAAATGTCATTCTGCGACTGCCACACTTCAGGGCTTCTTCTGACAAACAGATGGTGACTTCTGACATCCTTTGCATGGTGTTTTTGCCCGCCCTGGGGAAACCAGCATTTGTTTCCCTCTGCTCTGACTCATCACAGAGTTCCTTCCCCCTGACTTTGAGAAGTAAATAAAAAATGCTTTCCTTACAAAATTCCCCTCCAGTGGGTGCTTCTTCCCTCTTCTCTGCTCAAAACAGAGCT
Source organism: Pan paniscus (assembly GCF_029289425.2). Classification (NCBI taxonomy): domain Eukaryota; kingdom Metazoa; phylum Chordata; class Mammalia; order Primates; family Hominidae; genus Pan; species Pan paniscus. The sequence continues at coordinate 52,418,860 of NC_073255.2, forward strand.
GTTTCATTACAGACTGTGCACAGGAGAGCAAAAGAAAGTGTTAAATTAAGGTGGCTCTCCCCAGCCCCCTCCGGCTAAGTCCCTGGTAGGATCTCGCCCCCTTCCCTCCCTTCAGAGGAGCAGGAAGAGTCAGGGGCTGGTGCCAAGAGGAGCATCTTCCTTCCTTCACCTATCCATGGGTCGGGGGTGGGGGTGCCCAGCCCAAAAGATAAACAAGGGCCCACCTGTCTCCACCTCTCACAAGCACGGAGCACACCTTTCTCATGGTAAAACGGACCCCCACAGCTATGGGCTGTCTGTGTGCCTCCAAAATCCATATGTTGAAATCCTCACCCACGAGGTGATGATATTAGGAGGTGAGGCCTTTGGGAGGTGCTTAGGTCATGAGGGGAGACTCTGCATGAATGGGGTTAATGCCTTTAAGAAAGGGACCCCACAAGACCCTTCACCCATTCTGCCATGGGAGGACACAGATAGAAGGTGCCTTGGATGAACCAGGAGCCAGCCCTCACCAGACAATCTGCCAGAGCCTTGATCTTGGACTTCCAGTCTCCAACTGTGATAGCTTCCAGAACTGCCTGAGGTCGCAGAGCTAAATAACCACAAGCCCAAGTCCCCAGGTCCAGCTTACAGACCTACTGCTACCAATGGGTGTCCCAGGACCCAGGCACGGATCAGTAGGCATCCCCGCACTTCCAACAAGCCAGTTTCCTCCTGTCAAATGAGCTGCCCCACCTATTCTAACCGAAAATGAGAACATAGGAAACTGTCTAGTTAATAGGTGCCCTGTGCTGAGGACATCATGATTTACTTTTCCACTCCTTGCCAAGCATTTCTTCACCATCAAGTTGACTCCAAGCAGAAGAACCCTGCAGAGTTAGTTGTACGAAAAGCCTGGAGATCCACGATGTTAGGACTTACTCTGCCACTTTGAGCACCTCGAACACTAAAAACGGAGAGAGGTATGTTCACTTCCTCCAGGGGGGTAAAGAAAAAGGACACAGTTGTTGGTGTTGTGCCTGGCCTTTTAAATTCTTCCGTGATAATACATTGAGATGCGTAAGAGGGCATTTTTTTTGTTTTTTTGAGACGGAGTCTCGCTCTGTCACCTGGAGTGCAGTGTGGCACAATCTGGGCTCACTGCAACGTCCACCTCCCAGGTTCAAGCGATTCTCCTGCCTCAGCCTCCCGAGTAGCTGAGACTACAGGCATGCACCACCATGCCCAGCTAATTTTTGTATTTTTAGTAGAGACAGGGTTTCACCATATTGGCCAGACTGGTCTCTTCTAGAACACTGAGGAAGAGCTAGATGGTAGTGCATGCCACTGGTCACGAAAGGGGAGGGCTTTCTACACTCCCCTCCCATAGAAATCTCTGTTACTCTGTTTGATGTGGACAAGGCGCCCAAGGCTCTAGGAAGTTTAACAACCTGCTCAGCTTCAAAACCTGCACCAGATCCTTAAACAGGGTGCTGACGGCAAGAGGACCCAGCCTGGTCTCCCCTCCCTTGGGGGGCTCCCATGGGAAGGCTGGGGCAGTGGGAGGCGGGTCACCCACAGATAGCCATCTCAGTTACCAGTGTCCTTTCGGAAACCTCTCTAATCGACCCCCGTCCTTTCACACCTCCTCAGTTTCTTCCTGACCGAAAATGCCCCAACACTGCCTGACTTAGATCAGAAAATGACCACTGGACCACATCTGGAACTGTGGGTAATGAAGCCCTAGGGGATCCCACCTGGGGGCAGCCTGAGCAGTTCTCAGCCAACACTGCTCCTCAAATCCCCTGCAGGAGCTGGTTAAAAACATACCGACATCGCACAAACTCCACCCCTACCACTTACACCACAGTCAGGGGACTCCACAGTCTTGGGGGAACCCTAGGCAGTGATATTTCTTCACAGTCTTCCCAGGGGCTCTGATTTGTAGTTGGGTTAAGAAGCACAGAGCCATGAGATCTGGGGATAGAGGCAGGTGCCCTGCTCTCCTGTAGCCTGGAGCCTCCCCCAGGAGGCCTGGACTGAGGTGGGCCAGAGAGCTGCGGCGGACCCCGACCCCACTCCTCTACTCACTGCCTGCGGGTTTATTATTAATTATTCTGGGCCACAGTTTCTTCATCTGCTAAAGTGGATGATCAAACTGCAACCGACCTCAAAAGCTTCTAATGAGGCGCTGAGGCTCAGACCTTAACCATCTTACCTGAGCCACTTGTCTCACGTGGCGTCCACGTCGGGCACTCCCTGGCCTCGCACACAGTCACCGCACAGCAGCACTGCTGTTCCGGAGCTGGACTGAGCTCCCAGGACCTGCCGTCACTGCAGGAGAGCCCCTTCCTTACAGTCTTCCTGCGTCCCAGCCCTGTGCACATCCACTGAATAAGAGCCTGAGGAAAACCCCTCCCCAGGTGGCCCAGGACGGTGAGGTGCTGAGGCTGGGAGCCTGTGGCAATTTCTACACATCTGTTTTCAGCTTCCTAAAAGGTTCGATGTATTGCTCTTATAATTTTTTTAAATATCACTAAAGTATACTTACAGCATAGTACTCACAATCCTCTTATCCTCCTTATTTAAAAACAAATGTTTTTAAATGTTATTCAAGCAAAGAAAAAGGCAGTTCAAGTCCCACCTCACCACTGAAGCTTCTCATCCCATGTCTGCAGTGACAGCCATCACTGTCCACCCAGGCTAGCAGGGAACAGACATGGGCTTGCAGCATACCCCACTCATACTATAAACTACGCGTGTGCCAAGACCACGGTCTCTCAGTGTGTGCGCTCAGCACCCGCCTGGTAAGACACGGCTGTGCTCAACAGGCGCTGCGGATGGAATGACTAAACTGACAAAGACAGACGCCAGGTTTTAAGGTCACCCCCTTGACTACCACACCCCTCAGTCACACGCCCTGGGCTGGGCCTTTGGAACACCCTGAGCTGTGGCCTCCTATCTGCTGCCCTTTGAGTTTCTGATTAGATGGTTTACAATTATACTGGCAGGGTTCATCTGTCCATTCATTCATTCCCGAGTTTATAGCCTAGGAGGGAGCAGAGAGAAGATAAAGCCACGGAGGTGGTGGACCCTCCAGGGTGAGGAGGGAGGGAGGCAGTGTGTGTCGGGCTCCAGTGTAGACTGGGCCTTGCCCAAAACAGGTAAGCAGAGGCTCAGGAGCAAAGGGTGGGAGTGGGGCGGAGGGCAAAGCGAAGAATTGTGTTGACTTCAACTGGACTAAGAATTAAGAGAGATAAGGGGCCTGTGTCGGGGAGTGGAAGGCAAGCGTGGGTGGGACCTGAAGGAGTAACCAGCACTCAGTGGAGCCCTGGGGACATTAGATTTGCAGGCATGCTTCTGCTGAAATTGCTGAAATTGCAGGGGGCAGCGGCACACACTGGACACGAAGACACTTTTATCAATGGGGTTCCGGGAGCTGCTCCTCCCAGACCTCTAGGTGTCCACTGTTAGTCACCAGCACAAGGTACTGGGGACAATCCTACAGTTCCATCAGATGGCCAGGTCCACATTGTGCATCTTCCCTGCATGAGGTAGGGAAGATGAAGGTCAGAGGGACAGCAAGCCAAGGTCACAGACTTCCAGGAGCCCTCAGCATGGCCCCGCGTCTACGCCGCCATCCACCCCTCCACAGTCCTTTCTCATCAGTGCATAGCTGCTCTGTGCAGCAACACGCACAGGAGCTAAAGCCTCCCAACAAACCTCAGCCCAGAAGAAAATGGAGACCACTGCAGTTCACCAGCTCATGTGCATCGCTGCCAGGTGCCAAACCCAGATGCACATGCACAGCGGGCTCCAGCATTGTCCCCAGCCACCCTGGCTCTCATTCTCCAACTCCTGACGGAGTCTCACTCTGTCGCCCAGGCTGGAGTGCAGTGGCGCGATCTCAGTTCACTGCAACCTCTGCCTCCCAGGTGCAGACGTTTCTCCTGTGTCAGTCTCCCAAGTAGCTCGGACTACAGGCGTGCACCACCACACCCGGCTAATTTTGTATTTGTAGTAGCGTTGAGTTTTCACCATGTTGGTCAGGCTGGCCTCGAACTCCTGACCTCAGGTGATCCACCCTCCTTGGCCTCCCAAAGTGCTGGGATTATAGGGGTGAGTCACCACCCACCCCATCCCTCCAGCTCCTAACCTTCACGTTTTTCTTGCCTGTGCCAACTTTCCCAGTGGCATACAGCCTGCTGTAACACATCCCATCTTTGAAAACACAACCCTCCTTGGATGCCTACCCAGCCTTCCCATACCTGGCCTGTCTCTCTGCTGTTCCCCTTATAGGAAGCCTTCCTCAAAGGCTGACTATAGTCACTGCCCCTTACCCCAAGGTTCATGGGCTCCAGAATCCATGTTCAACCCATCTCACTGCAACTTTCCATAAGTCACCACCTAGCCATAGCCTGTCAGACCCAGTAAGGGACACCTGTCCCTCATTTTATTCCAATCCCAGCCGCATTTGAACACACCATCTCCTGATGCATTTTCTTCCCTGGTCGCTGTGACCCCGTGCCCTACCTCACTGGTCCTGCCTTTGCCTCCTTTGGAGGGTTTTATCCCCTTGGGTACTTCTAAGTTTCAGGGTGCCTGGGCTCCGACCTGCAGGTCCTCCCTGTGAATGCACCCCCAGGCCGGCTGTCACCCTTCCCACCACCTGTCTGCTGGCTGATGGTCCTGACCACTCCAAGCTTCTTCTCCCCTGACCTGCTGAGTCCTGAGCACCACCTGCTCCCACCTTCACTGGGCCATCCCTGAAGCACCGCTCACTTCAACCCTCCAAATAAGAACTCCCAGTTTTCTCTCCAACATGTCCTCCCTGCTGCTCGGTCTGCACAAATAGCACCACTTCCCCACACAGTCAAGTCTCAAACTTGGGGCTCCTTCTCTTTCTCTTACAGCACACAGCCAATCTGTCAGCAAGCCCTGCAAAATAAAGCCCCAAAAAGGCCCAGTTCCCCGGTCTCCACTCCCACCATCCTGGTCCACCCACCACTGAACTGACCATCTCTGTGCATCCACAGGCCAACCAAATGGAGCTTCTTAAGACAGGAATCAGGACATGACAATGTAGCACAAAACCCTCTCCAGCTTTTAGAATCTACACCCTTAAAAAATAAATAAATAAAAGTTCTTTTGGCCAGGAGCAGTGGTTCACACCTGTAATCCCAGCACTTTGGGAGGCCAAAGTGGGCAAGTCATGAGGTCAGGAGATTGAGACCATCCTGGCCAACATGGTGAAACCCTGTCTCTACTAAAAATACCAAAAAAACTTAGCCATGTGTGGTGGCGGGTGCCTGTAATCCCAGCTACTCAGGAGGCTGAGGCAGGAGAATCACTTGAACCCAGGAGGCGGAGGTTGCAGTGAGCTGAGATCACGCCACTGCACTCCAGCCCGGCAACAGAGGGAAACTCCATCTCAAAAAAAAAAGTTCTCTTCATGAGCCCACAGACCAATGTGATCTAGCCCCTGCCTGTCTCTGGCCTGCTCTCCAACCTCCTCAGCCAGGTGCTGCCTCAGGACATTAGCACTTGCTGTCCTTACAAACGGGACTCACTTCCCCCAGATCCCTGCTCAGTTTATGCCTCTCCTGCATGAGGCCCTAGGGAAAAGTCCATCCACCTTGGTCTTACAGTCATCGGGTATGAAAAACTCACCTCTAAGAGGGCATAAACTCTAGTCCATCTGTCCATCCGGTTCAGAGGGATCCCCCTGCCTAGAACACAGCTAAGGATTTGCTGAATGAATGAATGATACTCCTGATGGGCCCTGGCACACAGACCGCCTACTGGCCCATTCCAGGTTTTTCATGCTCTGACCAGAACACTGCAGTATCAACTCTACCCATGTCCCCGCCCTCCCACCCCATCCCCACAACCTAGTTACTTCGTTTGGCTCTTGACAGGGGTGCCAGACCCATGCCTTGGTCTCCTCTCCCCTCTTCCATCCCTCCCACCCATCCCCACTCAGCTAAGCATTGGTCCCCAAATGCAACACTGAGGTCTCCCCTGCGAGGCCTTCTCAGGGTGGATCGGGCAAGGTCTTCTGGCCCCAGGCCTCAGGGCCCCACAAAAGTTCTTACATCACAGGGAAGCCCTGCACCCTCACCCTGCCCTTCACCTATCCAAGGCCCAGATGTGAGAAGGGGTCCATGCCTGTTTGCTGAATTAATGAAGGAAGGAAGAAGGGAAATGGGAATAGAAACACGGCTCCATGGTTCCATGGCCAGCAATGTCCACAGGAAGCCTTGATGTATGGAGAGGGCTTGGTGAACTGCACAGCCCTTTGCAAAAGATAAACGCGTAGAACAAATGGGTGAGCAGCCAGACCACAGGATCTGTCCTGGAAGGCGGTAACCTTGGCTTGCTGTCCTTCTGACCTTCACCTTCCCAACCTCATGTAAGGAAGATGCTGTCCCTAGTTGTCCCACAGCAAGACAGCTAGGACCAGGAGACAGAAGCACAAAGACACATTTGCAGCAGGGTCTCAATGGGCAAGGCACATGCAAACAAAATCTCTATGTTCTCATTTAAAACACGTATCACAATGGTCAATTCTCCTTCAAGGAATGTGTTCTAAGGCAATGACCATGCCTGGAAAGATCTACGTGGAAGGGCAGGGTACAGAATTATGCACAACAAAAAAAGCTGGAAGCAGTTTTAATAGCCAGCAACTGGGCTCTGGTCATTTTATGGTACTAACATAGAATGGGATTCGAATACTATGAAGTCACTAAAAATAATAATCACATCCATATTCACTTATATGGAAAACGCCCATGGGATATTAGCAAAGTTACAAAACAAAACAGACCTAAGTTTTGGTCATTCCTAAACAGTCTTACCCCACTCCTGAGGAGTCATGCCACCCCAAAGAGACAGAATTTTGCTGTGGAGTGACTGAGCACATCTCCCAAGTCTGCACCCAGCCAAGGAACATGAGCTCACTCAGAAAAGGGGCGAGGAGGGGCTCAGCCTCTTGGGAGCCTGGGTGAATAGCATTCACCAGACCTGTGGGAAGCGCCAGGAAGATCTTCCTAAAACACCCGGTTCCTTCAGGAAGCATCTCCTCGGAGTGCCCCTGCTTCTTTCTCAAATGGGCAAGGTGGGCTCCCTGCTGCACAGAGGGCAGACAAGCTCTAGCACCTGAGCTCCCGGGCAGAAGGCTGGCCTGGTGTCCACTTCCTGCCGCTGGACTCGGGAACCGAGCAAAAGCAGGTGGCTAGACCCTGGGCACGTCCTGAAGGTGGAGGCCCAGTGGGGCACAGCCATGGACTGGATGGTTCTGTCTCACTCCAGGTGTTTCCTTAAGCAAATGGGGAGACCATGGAGGAGGTGGGTGAGGGCACAAAACGTCATGTGGCTGGAGCCCTGGGTGTGGCCACCTCAGGCCAAAGGGAAGGAGCTAGAGTTCCAGCATAGCCACCAGGAGCAGGGGAGCCTTTGGCTGGGTCAGGGTTCAAAACTACAGGCAAGGAGACCCACAGTGGAATAATTCATGCCTTGGGGAGCACTTTGAAAAGTCATTGGACAGTCTACAATGAGAACTACGAAAACATTTGCACTGCAGACCCCGCTCTTTCCACACCTGTGAATCTGAACTCAGTAAGTGTCCACAGACAGGAGAGAAACAACATCCCACACAGGCAAAGTTAAGTCAACAGACCAAGGTTCGCACTGTGCACATGTGTGTTAGATAAGTGGAGAGTAAGAAGTGTGCAAATTCATGGAATGGAAGTATGGCTGTTATCACCCTAAATTCTTGCACTTGCAGAGACTGAAATAACAGGGAATGACGTCTGCTAAGGCACAGCTGGAGCGGGGCAGGGGTGGGGTGGAGAGGGAGGCTACAAAATCGTGTGTCCACGGGGAGCGATCCTTGGCCTCTCTGCAAATGCACTTCTTGTGTTGGAGTGCTTTTACAAGGAAAATGGAAACATTTAAACAGACATTGAAAAGGAGCGGCATTCTTACCCACCATATTTATCTGCATAAACCTCCCCACGCCCATCACATTCTTCTGGCACACCTAATTCATTTCTTTTTTTTCATTATTTTTCTCCTGAGGCTATTTTGGCTGCAAGATAGATTCTAACAGAATAACAGGGATTTAACAAATAAAAGGAATGCTTAGGGATGCGTTAACAGTAATCTTGCCAAGCCAGGAAGCCGTCTAGAGCTTGGCACATGAGTGAAGGCGAGAAACAATTTGCCTGGAGAAACAAGAAGAAAAATAACAACAAAAAATCACTCTCTGCCTCCGTTGCAGAAATCAACAAGACACACACAGGCAGACAGACCTCGTTTTATTGTGCTTTGCTTTATTGAACTTTGCAGATACTGAGTTTTTTTTAACAAACTAAAGGTTTGTGGCAACCCCACGTCAGTGCCATTTTCCCAAAAGCATGAGCTCACTTCTGGTCTCTGTGTCACATTTTGGAAGCTCTCACCATATTTCAAACTTTTTCATTATTATTATATCTTTCATGGTTATTTGTGATCTGTGCTCTTTGATGTTACTATTGTAATTGTTTTGGGGTGCCATGAACCAAATCCATATAAGACTGCGAACTTAATGGATAAACGTTCTGTGTGTTCTGATGCTCTGGACTGCTCTTTCCCTCTCCTCAGACCTCCATATTCCCTGAGACACAGCAACACTGAAATCAGGCCAATTAATAACCAGTAGTGTTGAAGTGAAAGGAAGAGTCACATCTCTTAAAAGCTAGAAATGAGTCAGCTTAGTGGGGAAGGCATGTGCTCAGACAGGCTAAAAGCCAGGCCTCTCGTGCCAAACAGTTAGCCAAGGTGCAAATGCAAATGAAAAGTTCTTGAAAGAAATTAAAAGTGCTGCTCCAGTAAACACACCAATGATAAGAAAGCAAAACAGCCTTTTTGCTGTTACAAAGAAAGTTTGAATGGTCTGGATTAGAAGATCAAACCAGCCACCACATTCCCTTAAGCCAAAGCCTAATCCAGAGCAAGGCCCTAACTCTCTTCAATTCTATGCAGACTCAGCAAGGTGAGGAAGCAGCAGGAGAAAACTTTGAAGCTAGCAGAGGTTGGCTCAAGAGGTTTAGGTAAAAAAAGCCATGTCCATAACATAGCAGAGTAAGGTGAAGCAGCAAGTACTAATGTAGAAGCTGCCGCAAGTTATTCAGAAGATCTAGCTAAGACCATTGATGAAGGTGGCTACACTAAACAACAGATTTCAATGCAGACAAAATCAGCCTTCTATTAGAAGACGCCACCTAGGACTTTCATAGCCAGAGAGGAGAAGTCAATGTCAAGCTTCAAAGCTTCGAAGCACAGGCTAACTGTCTTGTGAGGGGCTAAGGCAACTAATGCCTGGAAGTTGAAGCAAATGCTCATTTACCGTTCCGAAGATTCCAGAGTCCTGAAGAATTATGCAAAATCTATCCTCCCTGTGCTCTATAAATAGAACAGTAAAGCCTGGATGACAGAAGTTCTGCATACAGCATGGTTTATTGACTATTTTAAGCTCACTGTTGAGACTTACTGTTGAGCTCACTGTTGAGACACTACTGCTCAGAAAAAAAGAGATTCGTTTCAAAATATTACTACCTGTTGACAATGCAGGTGGTCATGCAGCAACTCTGACAGAGATGTACAAAGAAATGAATGTTGTTTTCATGCCTACTAACACAACATCCATTCTATGGCCCATGGATCAAGGAGTAATTTTGACTTTCAACTCTTACTTTTTTTTTTTGAGATGAAGTCTGGCTCTTTTTGCCCAGGCTGGAGTGCAATGGTGCAATCTCGGCTAACTGCAGCCTCCGGCTCACTGCAACCTCCACCTCGAGGTTCAAGCGATTCTCCTGCCTCAGCCTCCCGAGTAGCTGGGATTACAGGAGGCTGCCACCAAGCCTGTCTAATTTTTGTATTTTTAGTAGAGACGGGGTTTCACCATGTTGGCCAGGCTGGTCTCGAACACCTGACCTCAGGTGATCCACCCACCTCGGCCTCCCAAAGTGCTGGGATTACAAGCGTGAGCCACTGTGCCTGGCCCTCAAGTCTTACTTTTTAAGAAATACATTTTGGGCCGGGCACAGTGGCTCACACCTGTAATCCCAGCACTTTGGGAGGCCAAGACGGGTAGATCACCTGAGGTCAGGAGTTCAAGACCTACCTGCCAACATGGTGAAACCCTGTCTCTACTAAAAATACAAAAATTAGCCAGGCGTGGTGGCGGGTGCCTGTAATCCCAGCTACTTGGGAGGCCGAGACAGGAGAATTACTTGAACCCAGGAGGCAGAGGTTGCAGTGAGCTGAGATTGCGCCACTGCACTCCAGTCTGGGTGACAGAGGAAGACTCCATCTCAAAAAAAAAAACAAATCTGGAAAAGATTCAACAGTCCAGATGCCTTTAAGAACATTTGTGATTCATGAGAGGAAGTCAAATTGTCAATATTAACAGGAGTTTGGAAGAAGTTGATTTCAACCCTTATGAATGATCTTGAGGGTTCAAGACTTCAGTGAAGAAAGGAGCTGCGAATGTGCGGGGAACAGCAAGAGCACTAGAACTAGACGTGGAGCCTGAAGACGCGACTGAATTGCTGCAATCGCATGATCAATCTTTAATGGATGAGAAGTTGCTTCTTATGCATAAGCAAAGAAATTGGTTTCTTAAGATGGAATCGGGCCGGGCACGGTGGTTCACACCTGTAATCCCAGCATTTTGGGAGGCCGAGGCAGGTGGATCACAAGGTCAAGAGATGGAGACCATCCTGGCCAACATGGTGAAACCCCGTCTTATTAAAAATACAAAAATTAGCTGGGCATGGTAGTGTGCGCCTGTAATCCCAGCTACTCAGGAGGCGGAGGCAGGAGGATCGCTTGAACCCGGGAGGCAGAGGTTGCAGTGAGCCGAGATTGCGCCACTGCACTCCAGCCTGGCAACAGAGCGAGACTCTGTCTCAAAAAAAAAAGAATGGAATCTACCCTTGATAAAGAAGATGCTGTACATATTATTGAAATAACAACAAAATATTTAGAAAATTACACAAATGTGGTCGGGCGTGGTGGCTCAAGCCTGTAATCCCAGCACTTTGGGAGGCTGAGGCGGGTGGATCACCTGAGGTCAGGAGTTCCAGATTAGCCTGGCCAACACGGTGAAACCCTGTCTCTACTAAAAATACCAAAACTAGCCGGGTGTGGTGGCAGGCGCCTGTAATCCCAGCTACTTGGGAGGCTGAGGCAGGAGAATCGCTTCAACCCGGGAGGCGGAGGTTGCAGTGAGCCGAAATCATGCCAACACACTCCAGCCTGAGGGACAAGAGCAAGACTTTGTCTCAAAAAAAAAAAAGAAAGTTACACAAATGTAATTGTGTAAATGTAATAAAGCAGCAACAGGGTTTGAAAGGACTAATTCCAATTTTGAAAAAAGTTCTACCGTGGATAAAATGCTATTAAACACCATCACATGCTACAGAGAAGTCTTTCATGAAGGAGTCAACTGACGTGGCAAACTTTATCATCGTCTTATTTTAAGGAATTGCCACAGCCACCCCAACCTTCAGTAGCTACTGATCCGTCCAAAGCCATGAACTTGTAGGCAAGACTTTCCATCAGCAAAAAGATTTTAACTTGCTGAAGGCTCAGATGATTGTTACCATTCTTTAGCAATAACGCATTTTTAAATTGACATGTACATTGTTTTTCTAGACATACTGCCATTTTCACACTTAATATAACTACAGCTTAGTATAAACAACTTTTATATGCACTGGGAAACTAAAAGATGTGTGCAACTTACTTTATCTCAATATTCATTTTATTGCAGTGGTCCAGTTGGCACCAAACTGCAGTATCTCCAAAGTAAGCCTGCACACACATAATACACACATGCACATTACATGCACATAGACACATACATGTAGGTGTGCATGCATGCATGCACGGTATACATGTGTGTGTTCATGTGGACACACATACACTTGTGTACATATACATTTAGGAACGTGCACTTACATACACACATACGCATATAAACACACACAAAGGCGGAGGCAACCAGTTGGAGTTCAGTGTGTGAATCCCATGCTCAGATTCTCCTTGAACCCACATGCCCTTTTTTGTAGAATAACCCTGTTGACAATTGGGCAGTAAGAGGTTCTAGTAAACTGCAGAAGATCCTGGAGACACTTTAAAATCAAAACGTGATTTTTAAAAAATTACCTTTAGTAAAACAAGTCAGCTACTCTAAGGAGGTTCCCAGATAGATTATTTAGAGTCCTCATCCTGAGACACACTAAGGGCCAAGACCCCCTGAGCAGGGGTCTCTCCAGGCCGTCTGGGGACAACTCTGCACCCCCATGAATCTGGGTGTTCTGCCTGTCCTGGGGCCCTAGGAGCCTCCGGCCTGAGTCTGGGCATCTGAAGCTCTGAGGTAGGGAACCGAGGACGACAGAGGGCCCCACATCCCTTAGGCCCAATCCACAGGTGAGCATGATTATTATTTTGTTGGTTGTTTGACTTTTCTTTCTCTAAGCCCATAATTGTGACTTCCTCCCAACAAGTTCCTCCGGTCAGTGGGTACATCTGAGTCACACTCTGGGGGCAGGGGCGAGTGAAGCTTCCCAAGCTGAGGGAAGCAAAGCAGAGGCATAACAGCTGAGATCTTCAGGGGCTGCAAAGTGCAGGCCCCAGGCCAGACCCTGCCCACTCTCGCTGGCTGGCCTGAGGGGAATGCAACCTCCCATAAACCCAAATGGCAAAACTCCACAAGTCTTTGGTACAGTGAGCACGGCATGCAAGGAAGGAATGGCACCTGGCGATTCTCAATGCAACGGTGCTGGGCAGAAGGGCAGGTTGCAGCCAAGAGGCCCTACTCCCAGCCCTCTGTCCTCCAGTCCCTGCCACCAAGCCATGCCCCCCACAGACGATAACCAGGAGCAGCGGGGGCGGGGAGCAACAGAACCTGACCTGTGCAGGGTGTGCAGGGTGCCTAGTCCCCATCTTCCACCAGTTGGTGATGCATCCGAATCCTGATCTCTGCCTGGAGCACATGAGGAGGCTCAGATCCACCTTGGACAAGTCCTGCAAATGTCCAGGGTCAGAACAATCCTTAAGACCAACAGTGCGTCTGGGAAAGTTTATAAGCGTCCTACGTAAGGGAGAGGCTGACTTTTCTTCTTTCCTCAGGGTGCAGTCACGGGTGATATGCACAGCTTTGTCAGAGGCTTTGAAAACCAGCAGCCGCCAAGGCTACTTCCACCAGGACCATCAAACCTGCCTGCAGCGAGCTCACAAATGGACCTTTCTGTCCCAACACTACTATTTAACCCAACCCTCACCCATCTAGGGGGTGCTATCTTTTAATCTTTCAAATACAGGAAAGGAAGAGTCACAATGTGGAATGAAAAAAATGGCCCTGTCCATTTCTGCAATGCCTTTCCTTGCAACACATACAGAAATCTATCTTAAGTAACAACCAGGTAAAGCACCCATATGGGTAAATAACTGAAGGTTTTATGGGAATATGACGTGGCAACTGGCAGAATACTCTGGGATTTTTCAACCTAGTTTGTTTTTTTAAGTGCCGACTGACTTCTCTGCCTACTAATAATTGGAGGCGCTGGGGACATTTGGAAATGTGAGGACATTTTAACCATCACCACCACTGGGGTGGCCACTAGCATGTAGTGGGAGGAGGTAGGGAGGCCACGCCATTCCTAGAGCAAACTGTCCAACAATGAATTATTCCACACCACATGCCATGAACCACGCCTTACTGGATTACATCCACAGTTCAAGAACGTGTGTCATGGAATTCTCCAGAGGAAGTCTCCAAACTGGAAGGATGGCCTCTTTTCCAGAGGGCTGCGTAGAAGGCCTGCGGTGAGCAGGCCTCGGGACATCTCTGCTGTCTGCCCATCGTCCCTCTGGCGAATGACAAATGACGAGAACTTCTGCACCACTCCCACCCCCACCAAGGAGGCCTGAGCACACAAGGCAGGCCCAGGCTGGCCCTCCACTGTCCACCCCCATGTGGGTGCTGACGCCTGTATGCAGGACACTGCTTCCTGCAGGCAAGAATGAGGGAGCCCGCTTCTAGCGTCAGAGCCTCTTGTAGGTTCCCAACATAAAAGGAAACGGTATTTGCCGTCCTGATAAGAGCAAGCTACAGCAAGCCGGTGCCGAGGAGGATCAAAGAGGCTGCGCCACCTCCTAGGAATGCTTCCTCGGCCTGCATTGTTTTCTTCTTTTATTCTTACCCCAGGGCAAAAAGCAAAGCTCCCAGTCTGTGCCTCATTTCAGGCTAACTTGACACTTGGCAGAGGGTCCCACACCCTCCTCCATGCAAGAGTGGGTGCCTCCACCAACCCCAACCCCTTTGTGTCCATCAGCCCGACTTCAAAGAGGCTGACCCCAGCAGCTCCCCACCCTGCAGTGGAGCACACCTGCAGAGACCAAGAAAGGCCCAGGTTTTCATTCTAAGGACTTGGGGTTCAGGCCCACCTCTCCCATCACCTACTTGCAAATTTCCACCGACTCCTGTTTCGTGGATGGAAAAACTGGGACAAAATAACCACAGCCTCCCTGGGCAGGTTTCCCACGCATGAGGAGAGGACAGGGCCCACTGCCTGGGGCCCCCCTCAGCAGAGGGTCCCAGCTCTGCCTCCCCAGGACCCCACTCTCCCACACAGCCACCCTATGGGACATTCCTCTGTGTATACCTGCAGGAAAACCCCGCTCAGGGTCCAAGTCCAAGCCCTCCTTGGTTATGTCCAAGGCCATGAGCAGGAGGAAGCTTTGCATGACCCCCTTGAGCCCTTCCACTCACCTGGTAATGGCAAAACTGGCCGCAAATCTCCCAGAGCCGAAATCTCCCCAGAGGGAGCCCAAGGGAAAGCACTGGAAGGCAGAAGCAAATCTCGCAATGCCCATGTCACTCTTCCAACCCTATGTTTAATGCATATTTAAATATACAGACAGGCAGGGCGTGGTGGCTCACACCTGTAATCCCATCACTTTGGGAGGCCAAGGTGGGCAGATCACGAGATCAGGGAATTTGAGACCAGTCTGACCAATGTGGTGAAACTCCATCTCTACTAAAAATACAGAAATTAGCCAGGCATGGTGACGCGCGCCTGTAGTCTCAGCTACTTGGGAGGCTGAGGCAGAAGAATTGCTTGAACCCGAGAGGTGGAGGTTGCAGTGAGCCAAGATCACGCCACTGCACTCACACCTGGGCAACAAAGCAAAACTCCATCTCACAAAAAATAAATAAATAAATAAACAGACATCAAGACACATGTTCAGATTTTTAATAATGGGAGCGGGAGAATTCTCCAAGGGACAGCAGAGGTGGCTTCACAACATTGCATCTTAGGAATGT
The DNA here is from genome assembly GCF_029289425.2 of Pan paniscus. Lineage (NCBI taxonomy): Eukaryota > Metazoa > Chordata > Mammalia > Primates > Hominidae > Pan > Pan paniscus. Next base: position 52,434,215 of record NC_073255.2, read on the forward strand.
GCCCTTGGCGAGTTCCAAGAACTTTCTGGTGCAGGGCGGTGCCTCAGCCTCATCACATCATCTTTACACACCCCAGGACTATGCAGAGAATGGAGAACAAGAGGCAGGGATGGGGGCTGGAAGGGGCTAAAACAAGAGCCACAGGAGCCAATCTTATGAGAGGCCAGCCCTCCTGCTCTACATCTCTGAGGCCTCCATCAAAGTTCACAGCATCCTATGGCCCCAGTCTCCCTGGGGCCCTTGTCCATCTCTGCACTCACCTCCTTCCACTCCCCCTCATTCCAGGCCCAAGCTCCACCATGCATCTTCATCAGGGCAATGGGCAGCCTGGGGACCAGGACACGCAGAGAGAGCTGCTGTAGCATAGGACAAGGAAACCCTGGCCTTCACATTCAGGGGTCGAACAGCCCTGATGATCTGATGAAGCTACAAACCCTGAGAACAATCCACACACACTACACCTAGCTTGAAGGGATTCACGATGCTGCTGAGGGCCACTGGGGCCCCAAGGTAGGAAGCTGGGTCTACACCACCTGCTCCACCCCCGCAGGACTGCAAGAGCCGGCCGCGGGTCTCCCTTTGCAGCCCACCTCAAACTGGGCTTTTCTGCATCATTGCCATGGTCAGAATGTCTGTGACCCGTCCCCCCACCGCCAATTCCTATGTTGAAGACCTGAACCCCAAGGTGATGGTATGAGGAGCTGGGGCCTCAGGAAGGTGGTTAGGTCATGAGGCTGGAGCCTCAGGATGGGCTTAGGGCCTCATAATAATGACCCCAGGGAGCTCCCTCACCCCTCTACCAAGTGAGGGCACATAGAAGTCACCATCTATGAACCAGGAAACAGGCCCTCACCAGACACCGAGGGCCTTGATCTTGGACTTCCAGCCTCCAGAACTGTGAGAAATAAATTCCTGTCGTCTATCAATTGCCCAATCTAAGGTATCAGGTTGTAGCAGCACAAACCAATTAAGATATCACTCTGTCCAAAACCTGGTGTTTTCATGTCTTCCATAAATCTGCCCAACCAAAGCCCTAAACCTAACTTCTCACCCGGTGGCATTCTCTCCAGACTCCCTTGTCCACCTCTCTGCTGCTGTCAGGTGCAACCAGTCCTTGGCCGACTCTGCCTGTGGTCCCGCTGGCTGCTCCTGCAACCCTCGAACTGGGATCCCAGCACAGACATCAGCCTACAAATGACCCCCCTTCCAGGGGCAACAGCAGCCCCACCTCTCAGCACCCCTAACTTGCTCCTCTCAAACCCACCCAGAACAGTGTCCTTTCTGAGGTCCTGGCTGGGGGACTTGGGAATGTCCTGGAGCCTGGAGCCTCCAAGTCCTCAGTGAGGAACCCATGCGCCACCAGATCCATCTAGAAACAGGCTGTAATCCCCAAGCAACCCTGTGTGACCTTGTGTGACCCCCACGTCAGGCAGGCCATGGGTGTCCCCATACACAACTGCCAGACCCCTGGCCTCTGATGTCAGGTCACAGTGACTGCTCACCCCAGGGATTTTCAGGTGTGACTTCATGAAAATATCACTGTAACACCAGAAGTAAACTGAGGCACAGCGTGGTCACCTCCTTGTCTAGGGTAATAGGGATAGGACGTGGTGCGACGCTGGTTGGGCAAACTTCAGAGGGTAAGCTAGGACAGATGCTCATGCCTCTGTAGTCCCACACACCTAGGTTTATTCTCCTGTAGCTCGAGTGCAATATTCTAGTGCTTTGTCCTTGTGTCTCAGAGTTGGACACATGGAGCACAGGATGCTCAAATCCCTGGCACCTTATTCTTAGGGGCCTGAATCTTATCACACTGCCTTTGGCCACCACTGGGAGTGTTAGAGACTGTTGTGTTCTACTTCTCTACTGTGGTGGGTGCAGGGTATGCTGAGGACTATGCAGGGACCCTATGGGACCACCCACCTCAGGATTCAGCCTCAGAAACTTCTCTACTTTCCAGAATAACTTGTTTCTGTTCATTATCTGTTTTTCTTAACTCTTTTTTTTTAATCGCTTAGATACCAAAAAACAATTCAAAACCATTGTTTCCCTCATCACAATGGCTACTAGGAAGCTCATAGCCAAATCATGCAGTCACCTCAGAAGTGTGAGGCTGTGTGATTCCTTAGGTGGGTTGCAGGTATCAGCAAGGGGCCAATTTTTAAAATAAAATTTGCTGAATAAGTAAATGGAAGAGTCAAGCAACATTTTAGAATGAAAAACATGGCCACAATATTTCTCTCCCAAGACTCGTCAAAAGGTGGAATCTATTTCCTAACCCTGGCATCTGAGCTGGTTTTGCTTTGGCCAATGGAATAGAACCTGAGGTGTTGCCTGCAGCTTCTGCCTTTGCCCTTGGGTGACCTGAGATAAACCTGCTCAGAAGCAGGACTATGCAGACAGAAAGGCCAGGCTGTGAAGACCTGCTGAGCACAGCTCCCACGCAGCTAGCCCACTAGACCTCAAGAAAGAATTTGTTTTCCTTTAAACCACTAAGTTATGGGGTGGTCTGCTTCACAGTAGATAGCTGGTTCAGCCACTTAGTCTACTGGTAACCTGAATAGGTCAATCCTTACTAACAGCCCAAGGTGGCAAGGAATTGAAGCACAGTTGCAATACAGTTTGATAGGTAAACATTTCTCCATTGCAGTAATGATGGCAAAAATTCCCTGTGCACCCTGACCATCCAGGGGAGGAGTGGCCTCCCCTCCCTGGACTGACCCAGTGTATGTCTCTGACCCAGAGATCATTCTGGAAAGGGAAAAGCCAGCTCATTTTTCCTCAACAGAGTTCTGCAAAAAAAATCTTTATCATTGATAGTTATCTTAAGTCGACTCAAAGAGATGGAATTAGATTTATTTGGTCAAAGGTGGATAAACACTTGAAAGGTCACACCCTTCAGTCTCATCTGCTGCCTTTTTTTTTTTTTTTTTTTCCCATATGGAGTTTCACTCTTGTTGCCCAGGCTGGAGTGCAATGGCGCTATCTCGGCTCACTGCAACCTCCGCCTCCCGGGTTCAAGCGATTCTCCTGTCGCAGCCTCCCAAGTAGCTGGGATTACAGGTGCCCACCACCACACTCGGCTAATTTTTGTATTTTAGTAGAGATGAGGTTTCATCATATGGGTCAGGCTGGTCTCAAACTCCTGACCTCAGGTGATCTGCCGCCTTGGTCTCCCAAAGTGCTGGGATTACAGGCGTGAGCCACCGCACCAGGCCTAGTCTGCTGCCTTCTACTGGAGTGCAACATTTCACAAAACTCTGCAACCAAGTTTATGGGACATCCTTGGAAATGCTGGTATGGCAGTGGAATTCTTTTTGGTGGAATTCTTAACTACGTACAAAACAAGTAAAGTCAGTCTCTTGGCTGTGCATGGGAAAAAGACTTTTCTCTCTCAAGATGACATGGGTAAGAACATCATGGATAAACCAAGGCACACGGAAGATGGGTTTCAGGACAATTCCATGAGTGCCTGGGGATAATTCAACAACAACGGTTGGGAGCCAAGACACAGCCCCACCCCCAGCTCCGGGCCCAGCCTTCTCTGGCCATACCCTTCTTTAGCTATGCCCCTTCTTGTTTATGTCCCTAACAGCGAAGCTAGGCAAAACTCCCTGGGCATCCCCGGGCCAGGCCCTCTGCCTGGGCACACAAGGATCATCCAGAGTGAGTGAGGCAGATGGAGTGGTCACAGCCAGGAGCTGCATGGGCACCTGCCAGAAAACACAGAACCCCTCCTGCCTGGAGCCCCCCTTCAAGGACTCTCAAACCTAGGCCAATGACAAAGATCTAAAGTCCACAGCCCTACCATCTGGACGGTGAGATAAATACATAAGAACACTTCCTAAGCTGAGGGCAGCTCACACTTTCACGAACGTCTCCTGGGTGCTCACTCTGAAAGGTGCCCTTGAAGAAGGCCTTTTCACCAGTTTTGGTAGAAAAGCTTCAGGACCCAGTGATGACCTCCTGGGTCCTGGGCTAGTCAACCATGGGGCAGGACTCACTAGCAAGATTGAGTGCCCAACCTCTGATGCCAGGATGCTCATTCCCTCTGGAGGACACCAACCCTATCCTGGGGAGATCCAATCTCACCCCCAGGGTGTCATCAAAGTCGACTTACAGAAGCCCTGCCCCGCTTCTCCAGAAAGTGGCTCACCTTTGTGTTCCACAAGCCTAGTGATGAACAGTGTATTATCTCATGACAGCCCTGGGTTGAGGCCACTGAGCAAGGAGGACACTGTTGGTGGCTTTTCCCACACCCACTTGCCAACCAGCATAAATCTTCCCACTGCCCCAGACCACAGTCACAGTCACAATCCCAATTCCTTGCAGTGGTCATTAATTTTATGCATCCTCTTGGCTAGGCCATGGTATCCAATTGTTTAGTCAAACATCAGTCTAGATGTTGCATGAAGGTATTTTTTACATATGATTAACATTTAAGGCCGGGCGCGGTGGCTCACGCCTGTAATCCCAGCACTTTGGGAGGCCAAGATGGGCAGATCACGAGGTCAGGAGATCAAGACCTTCCTGGCTAACACAGTGAAACCCCGTCTCTACTAAAAATACAAAAAAATTAGCTGGCGTGGTGGCAGGCTCCTGTAGTCCCAGCTGCTCAGGAGGCTGAAGCAGGAGAATGGCGTGAGCCCGGGAGGTGGAGCTTGCAGTGAGCCGAGATCACACCACTGCACTGCAGCCTGGGGGACAGAGCGAGACTCTGTCTCAAAAAAAAAAAAAAAAACCATTTAAATCAGTGGACTTTGAATAAAGCAAATGACTCTCCATAATGTCAGTGGGGCTAATCCAATCAGTTGAAGCCCTTAAGAGAAAAGACAGATTCCGAATTCTGCTCCAAGCTGCCTTCAGACTCCAGACTGCAACCTTGCTGGGCGTGGTGACTCATGCCTGTAATCCCAGCACTTTGGGAGGCGGAGGCAGGCAGATCAGGAGGCCAGGAGTTCGAGGCCAGGAGTTCAAGACCAGCCTGACCAACATGGTGAAATCCCATCTCTACTAAAAATACAAAAATTTGCCAGGCCTGGTGGCACGCACCTGTAATCCCAGCTACTCGGGAGGCTGAGGCAGGAGAATAGCTTGAACCCAGGACGCAGAAGTTGCAGTGAGCCGACATTGTGCCGTCGCACTCCAGCCTGGGCAACAGAGCAAGACTCCGTCTCAAAAAAAAAAAAACAAAAAAAGACTGCAACCTCAAGAACGGCTAAAATTTATTCATATATATATATGCGTATATACATGTATATGCATATATATGAACATGCCCTGTTGGTTCTGCTTCCCTGGACAACCTGACTGATTAATATCACTAAGCTCTTGGCTGCCTCCCCCACCCTATCCTCATTCACCTCTCAGTTTCCACAGCACCTTCTTTTCCTCTGCAGACATGTCCCCTTCTCACAGCTTGGTCCACATTCACACGTGGCTACCTACTTGCTCCTGAGTTCATAGGAACTCCTCGTTGTAAGAAAAGCAGACTGTCTTGCACACAAAAGAAGCTCAGTCTGCATCTCTTTGGTGAAGAATCAAAATCCTTAACCAGTAGAGCAGGCTATAAAGACACTGGCCTCCAGAAATGTTGATTTTTTTATTTCTTTTTTTTTTTTTTTTTGAGACAGAGTCTCACTCTGTCACCCAAGCTGGAGTGCAGTGGCGCGATCTCAGCTCACTGCAAGCTCCGCCTCCTGGGTTCACGCCATTCTCCTGCCTCAGCCTCCTGAGTAGCTGGGACTACAGGCGCCCACCACCATGCCCGGCTAATTTTTTGTATTTTTAGTAGAGACGGGGTTTCACTGTTAGCCAGGATGGTCTCGATCTCCTGACCTCGTGATCCACCTGCCTCAGCCTCCCAAAGTGCTGGGATTACAGGCATGAGCCACCGCGCCCGGCCTTTTTTTTTTGGAGACAGAGGCTCGCTCTTTCGCCCAGGCTGGAGTGCAGTGGTGCAATTTCAGCCAACTGCAACCTCCACCTCCCAGGTTCAAGCGATTCTCCTGCCTCAGCTTCCCGAGTAGCTGGAACTACAGGCGCACACCATATGCCCAGCTGATTTTTTGTATTTTTAGTAGAGACGGGGTTTCACCATGCTGGCCAGGCTTGTCTCGAACTCCTGACCTCGGGTGATCAGCCCGCCTCAGCCTCCCAAATTACTGGGATTATAGATAGGCATGAGTCACTATGCTTGGCCAGTTTTTTATTTCTTAAGGTAATAAGCCAGTAAGTGGGGGACAAAGTTAAATATAAACAAATGCTGAAAATATGCACAAATTTACACTAGTTAACACCAACCTCGCTTTCCAATTTCGCACTCTGCTGGATTTCTTAATCTTAGGCAAAAATTCACATTGGGGGTTCAGGGAGCTAAAAGGAGTTCTCCTAAGTATGAGAACTGTAAATGCAGCTTATTCCTCACACGGGCGCTGGGAGGCTTTGGAAGAGCAACCAGCCACAGTCTGATGGCATGATATGCGTGGATTACTGCAAAGCCACATGGAACTTTAAAGACATCTCAATTAACAGCTTCACTGGGGTTTCAGATTAGTACTACATATTGGAAAAAAGATTAATCCAGATAAGTGGTTCTAAACCCTGCCGAGCCTCAACCCAAAGTGTCTGATGCAGGAGGTCTGTCTGGGGTGGAACCCAGAACTGGCATTCCTAACAGTTTCCAGGGGATGCTAATGCTGGTGTCAGGACCTCACTGTGAGAACTGCTGACTTAAGACAGCACTCGTCCAAAAACATGGACTCCTCATCAGAGCCACCCAAGCAGCTGCCTGGCTGGTAGGTGAGCCTGGGCAGGCATCTATCATTTGGCAGTGATGGCAGCCACATTCACGTTTCCACTGCAGTTACAATAGCGTGCTGCCCAAAGGTACTCAGGGTGCTCTTACAGAGTCAGGGTTTGAGAAAAGGCACACATGTTTGTTTTGTCAGATTTGCAAACCACCTATGGAATCAACACAGTAAATACGATTTTCTCCCCCTCTACTCTCCCTTTTACTCTGAAGAGCTTGCTCCCCAAGTAAAAGGGATTGCTAAGTAACAGTCTGATTATGTGCAAGACAATAGTGTTTCTAAAGTGCTTAAAAACAGTTAAGAACTACCACTGCATAACTCCTAAGGGAATAACTGATTCAGGCAAAGGCCATCCTTGTATGTTAAAATGGCTGAAAGTTGTTAGGAGGCCGTATCAAAGGTAAGAAGGGAATCGGGGTCTCAACCAAGTGATCTGACTTAGTGGGCCAACAGCAGGACAAAAAGACATTCCATCTCATGGCCGGGCACGGTAACTCATGCCTGTAATCCCAGCACTTAGGGACACCCAGGCAGGTGGATCACCTGAGGTCAGGAGTTTGAGACCAGCCTGGCCAACATGCTGAAACCCCGTCTCTACTAAAAATACAAAAAATCAGCTGGGCGTGGTAGGTGTGTGCCTATAGTCCCAGCTACTCGGGAAGCTGAGGCAGGAGAATCACCTGAAACAGGGAGGGAGGTTGCAGTGAGCCGAGATGGCACCACTACACTCCAGCCTGGGCTACAAAGCCGGACTCCATCTCAAAAAAAAAAAAAAAAAAAAAAAAAAAAAGACATTCCATCTCTTAATGTGAGGCAAGCAAGTAGAGGTACCTCACACATATGTAATCATTTTTTAAAAACTGCTTATCCTGAATCTAATGAGGAGAGAAGAACTGTACAAATTCATACTGTGCAACAAACTACAAGGCAAAGTCCAGGAAGAAATAACATTGTCCCTATTTTCAGATGTCATGATTATCTACATGGGAAATCCCCAGGAATATACAAAACAAAACTTTGCAAACTCACAGGATACAAGGTAAACATACAGAAGTCAATTGCATTTCTATGTACTAGTAATGAATACACAGACACAAAATTAAAAATACAAGGCCATTCACAATCACTTTAAGACGTGAGGCCAGGCACAGTGGCTCACACCTGTAATCCCAGCATTTTGGAAGGCCGAGGCAGATGGATCACGAGGTCAGGAAATCGAGACCATCCTGGCTAACACGGTGAAACCCCGTCTCTACTAAAAATACAAAAAATTAGTCGGGCATGGCAGGGGGCATCTATAGTCTCAGCTACTTGGGAGGCTGAGGCAGACGAATGGAGTGAAGCTGGGAGACGGAGCTTGCAGTGAGCAGAGATCATGCCACTGCACTCCAGCCTGGGCAACAGAGCGAGACTCGGTCTCAAAAAAAAAAAAAAAGAAATGAGACACTTGAGTGTAAATCTGAAGACACATACAGGACCTGTATGCCAAACTACACAGATGCCAATGAAAGAAATGAAAGATAATCTAAATAACTGAAAAGATATATCATGTTCATGAACTGGAAGTCCTGCAACTGGTGAGTGGTTAAGTAAACTGTGGTACATCCCTCGTAGGTAACATCGCTCAGTAATAAGGAACAAGCTGGGCCTAACATGACTTATTCTGCCAGTCGCCCCCTAAAACAAGAGGCTCGGGCATCCGGCTGATTCTCCAGCCCAATGTGACATGCTGATTTCTAAGCTGCCTCCACCTTGCTGTCTGTACCCACAGGCACCCCGGCAAAACTCCACTCTGGGAGCTCCCCCAAGACCCTCTGAGAGGCTGCCCTGCCATCAAGCCCTTGAAAAGTTGGCACAGGGAGCCCCATTTTTCTCAAAGGAAAGGCCAGTGATTCAAAACACTAAGCCTTGGACTCCAGAGGACCCTGGGGCCTGCAGGAGAGGGTAGGGAGAGGCGAGCCAGGCCACAGCAGCAGGCACATAGTCCTGAGCAGGCCACGGGATCGTCTTCCTTCACCTTCGAGATGCAGCTGGAAGAACTGGGGGCTCCGGAGCAGGCAGAATGGAGACAAGCAGACTCTGGGTCTGAGAGGCATGATCGGAAGCCCCTTGCCCTGCCATGTCCAAGCTGAGATGGTGGGCAAGCTACCTCGCCCTGCATTCACCTTCTGAGTCTCAGTTTCTACAGAGTTAGTGAGGGTTAAATGTATCTGAGACACAGCAGGCACTCACTGAACATGAGCTGCATGAAAGGAATGAGTGAGTGAATGAATAAATGAATAAAGGAAGGAACAAGTGAATCTCCCCGCACAGGGCCTCACACACAGTCAATAATTCATGCCAGCTACTTCCCTGCCCGCGGCCTCCACTCTGCGGTGTGCACCTTCTATGCATGGCAACAAGCCTGAGGTCTATGAGCGGCTGCTGTGCCATATCGCATTCGTGCAGCTGCAAACAGAACAGTGCGTTATGGAAACCCCGGCAGATGTGGGGGAGTCGTGAGTGGCACCCACGTGATACCCTGCCATGTGTTTTACCCAGGGCCAAGGCCAAATGCCAACTGTTTGACACAATGGCCCTGAAGTGGGCCGCAGCCTCTTTGAGGAAGGACAGATGGATCTGCTGATAGAGCGATAACTTGTACCGGGACACACTATCTCCTCCTCACTGTGGCTGTGAACAAAGCCCACAGTATTCACAGCATGGCTGCCATCACCACACCCACTCCTCCTCCAGGCAGGGATCTGAGCAGTTGCTCATCTGAGAATTGATGTGCTTCAGGCACGAAGCCTATGTATTATATGAACCCAAACATCTCTCCAAAATTTGGCTAGTGTCTTACGTGCACTCAGTCCCTGATGCAGTATTTGTGAACACGATCTGGGGGTCTCAGCACAAAGCAAAAAGGGGGAGAGGAGACATTTTCCCAGGACAAGTCTGCTGGATGCCCAACATCTTTATAAGAACAAAACCTGCATTTAAATATTACACAAGGGTCCAGGCGCAGTGGCTCACGCCTGTAATCCAAGCACTTTGGGAGGCCGAGGAGGGTGGATCACCTGGGGTCAGGAGTTCCAGACCAGCCTGGCCAACATGATGAAACCCCGTCTCTACTAAAAATTTAAAAAATTAGCCAGGTGTGGTGATGGGCACCTGTAATCCCAGCTACTCGAGAGGCTGAGGCAGGAGAATTGCTCGAACCAGGGAGGTGGAGGTTCCAGTGAGCCAAGATGGCGCCACTGCACTCCAGCCTGGGCAACAGAGTGAGATTCTATCACAAACATACATACATACATATTACACAGGGACGGGGCGTGGTGGCTCACGTCTGTAATCCTAACACTTTGGGAGGCCAAGGTGGGTGGATCACCTGAGGTCATGAGTTCAAGACCAGCTTGGCCAACATGGGGAAACCTCGTCTCTACTAAAAATACAAAAATTAGCTGGGCGTGGTGATGGTCATCTGTAATCCCAGCTACTTGGGAGGCTGAGACAGGAGAATCACTTGAACCTGGTAGGTGGAGGATGCAGTGAGCCGAGATGGTGCCACTGCACTCCAGCCTGGGTGACAGAACAAGACTCTGTCTCAATAAAAAGAATAGGTCGGGCGTGGTGGCTCATGCCTGTAATCCCAGCACTTTGGTAGGCCAAGGCAGGCGGATCACCTGAGGTCAAGAGTTCCAGACCAGCCTGGCCAACATGGTGAAACCCCCCCTCTACTAAAAATATAAAAAATTAGCCAGGCGTGGTGGCAGGCGCCTATAATCCCAACTACTTGGGAGGCTGAGGCAGGAGAATCACTTGAACCTGGGAGGCGGAGGTTGCAGTGAGCCAAGATCACTCCATTGCACTCCAGCCTGGGCAACAAGAGCGAGACTCCGTCTCAATAAAAAGAAAAAATAAATAAATAAATATTACACAAGGGATTACACAGTGCTGGCAGCTCTGCATCAAGACTGGAATCCATTTTCCGAGGAAGAAAAAGGAAATGATTCTTGCCATTTGGCAGTACAGATTTGAAGGAAACAAACCCCACAACACACTCTGTCCAGAAAGAATATTCTTTTGTGCTGAAGTCACAGCTCCGTAGGTGCAACTCTTCTCAGGAAACCTGCATGGACTCCTGGGGACATTTGTCATCAACTTTCAGTAACACAACAACTTGCAATGTGGCTATTTTCCAAGGAAATATCAGTAGGCTAGATTCTCAAGTCTGTAAGATGAGTTGTAAATGGTTCTCTTCTCCAAGTTAAAGGAATAATTTACAAAGCAAAACTCCAAGAATGAAAGTTGTGGCCCTAATAAAAACATGAACAAAACCCTGGGAAAATGTGCCGGCATTTCCCTCTCTCCTCGTAAGCAATCACTTCTAGAATGTTTTCATCTAGATGTGCAAGTATCCCCTCCCATAGTGAAGTGTGCCCAGTGAGCACCGGTTTGGGAGGCCAGCCCCTGGCTGTCCAGAGGATGGAATGGAGGCTCTGAGTGATGTCACACCTTGGCAAGTACACGTAGCTAACTCTAAGCTCCTTCTAAAGCTCTTATCATTTTTTTTCTTTCTTTTTTTTTTTTTAAGCAGCAGCAGCCTTCTTGTCCTTGGAGGAATTCAGATTTAATGAGGACAGAGAGATACAACAAAAATTACACAACCCAATCCCACAGAATGTGAGCAGATGAAGGCCATGGCTAACTGGGCCTCAGAACAGAGGGCCAGGCCTCTGGTAGTCAGCCTCCCACCTGGACCACTCTGGAAGGGACATAGCCTGGGAAGGACTCAGGAGGCCCACAGCTCCACTCCCTTCTCAGTCAGTCTGTCTTGGGGGGCCCAACGTGGAGGAACTTGGGCCAATCTGAAAAACACTTCTTTTGGGGTTAGAGCTCTCAAAAGGGTGACCAACCACAGATGAAAGAAAAGGAATTGAAGGCTAACCTGGTTTCCACTGGAGAGAACCTCGGGTACACAGTGTCGACAGCTACTCCTAACAGCTCAGTGAGGTCCGTGCTATCAACACAGTTTTCAGCACCACTTCAGAGAAGTTTGGGGACCATCCCAGGGCCACAAAGAGAACAAGTGGCAGGGACGAGAAGGGGTGCCACCTGGGTTCCTGCAAAGCCTGCTCCCTTTCCGCTTCACCCCCAGGGTAAACAGGCAGGACAACGCAGCCACAGGCTGCACCCACGCTGGGGCCTTCCTCTTGTTTGCTCAAAGCCATCTGGCAGTATGGGAAACGGAAAAGCTGGTGTCCCCAGAGCTCACAGAGCTGACAAGAGGCGGAACCGTGCAGAAAAACCGGTGTGTACAAATGAAAGGAGAGGCAGTACCTCCAGAGGGTCAAGGGGACTCCAGACAATAGCGATCACAGTCAGCCAAAAGCCTCTGTCCGCTCCCACTCATTCGCCCAGCTCATCTTGGCATTGAAAACGGAAGCCGGGTCTGTCTGGAAATCAGCTGGAACCTTTTTGGCTACAAAGCTGAACTCAGCACCAACAGCCCCCAGCTGGCCGCTCACCAAGAGTCCTGGTCACAGACTCACAGGCCAAGGTCGGCATTAAGCGGCCCAGTGCGTGTCTAGCCCTGTCAGCATGCCGCTGGCCACACAGCTGTGCTTGCCCCGTGCGTGGTGTCCCAGGGAACTATGCTTCGGAAGAACTAACCCAGTCTGTGAAGAGCTAGCCTGGCAGGAGCCAGAGCACCTCCCACCCCTCTCGCCGCCAGGGCCCACAGGTCCTGGCAGCCAGCCATCAGGGAGAGGAATGCAACTCCGCAGGGCATGACCACGTAGAGGGGCCACCTCACTGCTAGGTGTGAGGCTGCAGAGACCTCCCCATGGGCTCCGCACAGACAACCAGACACCCGACAAGCTGAGCTGATGTGGAATGGGCATGTTCTAAAAGAAGCAGCACTGACAAACATCTTTTACTCACAAATAGCCCGGCAACCGAGGGATCATTTGGAGTAAGGCCATCCCTCCAGGGCATTCTGAGAAGTCACTACAGTCATAAATGGGAGGGTGACACCCAGAGACTGGCAACGCCTAGGTCAGGATCCAGGTTTGGGAGAACCATTGGAGTGGTAGTCACACACACACTATGCTTCTCACGCCCACTGCTGCAAACACCTTTGTGGGAAGAGGAAAATGAATGATCATGTGTTCTGTTATCCTGTGAGAAGAGTGAGCCTTTAAAAAGTGAATAAACACCATTCCAGTTGTCGCAAAATCTCTACTAATAATAAGCAAAATGCCTTAAAAGCACAGTATGCTCTTGATGACCTATGTTTTGGATTATTCCTATTTAATGGAGGTGGGGGTGGGGAGTTAAAGAGCAACACATGACCGGGTGCAGTGGCTCATGCCTGTAATCCCAGCACTTTGGGAGGCCGAGGCGGGCAGATCGCCTGAGGTCAGGAGTTCGAGACCAGCCTGGCCAACATGGTGAAACACTGTCTCTACTAAAAATACAAAAATTAGCGGGGAGTGGTGGCACATGTCTGTAGTCCCAGCTATGGAGGCTGAGGCAGAAGAATCATTTGAACCCGGGAGGGGGAGGTTGCAGTGAGCTGAGATTGTGCCTGGGCGACAGAACGAGACTCTGTCTCAAAAAAAAAAAAAAGAGCAAAACATAGCAACTCTGTGTGTTGCGGGTTACCCGTCTCACTCAAATTTTTCATCAGAATAATCTGGTTACACCTGAATCCTTGCCAGTGGAAAATGAGAAAGGCCTCACAGGGATATGTGGGGAGTTGCCACCAGGGCTGCCCCAGAAATCAAGGGGCACGTGTGGCCCAGGCTTGGGAAAACATTTCTCAAACCGTGTGGTCCCAATGCAGGCTGGATCTCCAGAGGTGGGGCCCACCCACCAGTCCTTCCCTCAGAGAGAGACCACGGCCCCAAGGACTGGAGCCCAACCAAGTGACTTAACTATTCATTATGCTAATATGCCCTTTGTTGAGGACCCAGGAGCCAGCGCCCTGATACAAGCCAGCAGGGCAATGCCTTCACCCACCTCACGAGCAAGCCTATTCTTCCCTTATGGGCTGTGCTCTTGGAAATTTCTGTGCAGACTGTCTCCACCTCCCACCCTGGGGACACCCTGCCACCCTCCACACTGCCTCCCACGAGCCCCCTAGGTCGGTGGGACATTGGTCTCAAATCTACAAGCACCATGGAAAGTTGTCCAGGGCTTTGCCACAGTTCTCCTAAAGGGTGAAACACCCTACCTTGTGTCTTTGTATTCTACTTTGCCTTCTGCAAATCCCCTTTGCTACTCCAGAACACAGCAGGTGGCCCTGCCCAGGGCCTCTGCCCACGCTGCCCCTCCATCGCGACGGGTCCTTCTGCAAAGTCGCCCAGGATTTAGTCCCTCACCTCCCCCAGCCCAGCATCCTCTTGGAAAGAAACACCAGTTGACCCCAGATAGAGCAACCCACCACCCCGTCTCTGGGCCTGCAGGCCTGCCCGGCCAGGGACCTCGAGTAATCCAGAGGAGAAACATTAGGATGAGTCTGCCTCCTCCTTGAGCCCCCAAATCCCACCAATTCTGCAAATGCCCACGTTGGAAAAGATGCCAGTAATTCTGGTTCAACATGTTCCAAGGAGGGGGAAACAACAGCCTGCTGTTGACATTCCTGACTTGGAATTTTGAACACATTCTTAGAGGGTAAAAATTAACCACCATCAGTTGGGGAAGGCATTATGGGGAGGGCATTATGGCTGCACTTCAAGGACTGATCACAAGAACCGCCTCACTCCAACTGCCCAGGGCCTGCATCGACGTTTAACAGAGCCAAACCAGAGCGAGCCCAGTTCTGGACCATTCCCTCAGAAAAGCAGCCGAGGAAACCCTGAGTAATTGCACTCATAGATCATAGGCTCTGGCATGCGGTTCCCAGACTGAACCATTTATCCAAATTAAAACCATTCTCCAGAAACAAAATCAGACCCTTTTAATTGAAAATAAAACCAAGCAACCCCGAAGGCTCTTTTTTTTTTTTTAAATGAAAGACATTCTTCCTGCTTTCTCATCCCATTAATCACAGAGTTTACACAATCTGTCAAAATAGCTTGGTAAGAAGTCTCCCTCTTCCTTTTCCTGCAGGCCTGGTTTTTACCCTGGGGGTGATAACCTAGCCATGTTTAAGGACAGCGGGTGGACACCGTGAGAATCCAGCCAGCACCCTATGTCTCAACTGCAATTTGACCATATATACTAAGGAGTTCCAAAAAGCTTGTGTTCACCAAAAAAAAAATGGAAAGCAGGGACTTATACACCCATGTCCATAGCAGCATTATTCACAACAGCCGAAGGGTAGAAGTAACTGAAGTGTATCAACAGATGAATGGATAAACAAAATGTGCTATTCATACAGACACACACACACACACACACACACACACACGGTATTATTCAGCCTTAAAAAGAGAGAAATTGTGACACATGCTACAACATGGATGAAACCTTGAGTACAGTATTCTAAGTGAAATAAACAAATCACAAAAAATACAAATACTGATGATTCCACTTGTATGAGGCACCCGATGTAGTCCGTTTCATAGGGACAGAAAGTAGAATGGTGGTTGCCAGGGACTGGGGGGAGGGGAACATGGGGAGTTAGTGCTTAAGGGACACCGAGTTTCAGTTCTGCAAAATGGAAAGAGTTCTGGAGCTGGAGGGTGGTGATGGCTGCACAACAACGTGAAGGTTCTTAATGTCGCCTAACTGCGCAGTTAAACATGATTAAAACGACAAAGTTCATGTTATGCATGTTTTACCAAAGTTTAAAAAAAAAGATGTTTGTATTCTTTGACGCCAAAGAGTCTGCTAGAAATCCTTTCAAGAGCATGACTAGACGATCTGCCCAAAGACCTATGTGCAAGCATAACACAGGATGTAAATGATCAATGAACAAATAGTGAAGTCCAAATATCATGGTACATCCACATACTGGAGTACTATACTGTCATCAGCAGTCATATTTATGCAGAGCTATTTCTGGATTGGGAAATGCTTATACTACCACATTGATTTTAAAATGCAGGATACAAAATAATACATATGGTATGATCTCAGCTTGGTAAATTAAAAAAGCACAGAAAACATATGGCACACAAGAAGGCTAAAATACGAACCTCTGTGGAGGTGATATTAGAAGGAATTTTTTCCTTTTTCCTTAGCATTTCTCTATCTTTTCCAAGTCTACAAGGAGCACATATTACAAGAAAATTATTTTGTAGAAAAATAGTCAAAAAGCAAATTAAGAAGCAAAGATACGGCCAGGCGCGGTGGCTCACGCCTGTAATCCCAGCACTTTGGGAGGCCGAAGAGGGCGGATCACGAGGTCAGGAGATCGAGACCATTCTGGCTAACATGGTGAAACCCCGTCTCTACTAAAAATACAAAATATTAGCCAGGCAGCCAGGCGTAGTGGCAGGCGCCTGTAGTCCCAGCTACTTGGGAGGCTGAGGCAGGAGAATGGCGTGAACCCGGGAGGCGGATCTTGCAGTAAGCTGAGATTGTACCACTACACTCCAGCCTGGGCGACAGAGTGAGACTCCGCCTCAAAAAAAAAAAAAAAAAAAAAGCAGCAAAAATATGCTCATTACTTGAGAGTCTTCTGCTACTCTCCGAGTAATACAGATAAAAAATGTGCCTCCCTCCTGCGTGCAGGACAAGAGAGAAATGCATTCTTCACCCACGTAGAGCCCTCCTGTCTCCCTTAGCACCTACCCAAGACATGGACACAGGCCCCCTTTCCTCCAGCCCTGTCCACCCGGCTCTGCAGGTCTTTCCAGAGGAGACAAACTGGAAACACCTGTCCTTGATCTTTGGAGAAAAACTCATCTCTATCACGCTGGCCTCCCCTGTGTCAACCACTTAGCACACAGCTCCCTCCCAGGGGATCAGATTAGCACCTCCAAGAATGAGGAAGTGGTTCTCCAGAAGGACCACAAGGTGCTTTTCAGGCCCCTGGGGCCATGGAAATTCAGCAGGACCAAAGTACACTGGGCCTGGAGCCCAAAAGGAGGAAACAAAACCCCACGTGGCTCCTACCCCTGAGCTCCGGAACCAGTGGAGGAGCAAACCTGTGGAGGAACGACAACCCCAGGCTGCAGGTGACAAATGACAAACACAGTCACAATAACCCCAGGACCTCTCAGGACAAAGGACAGTTCTGCCCCAGGTTTGTGGGATGCCAGAGCCTGGCCTATGTCACTGCCTCCTGTGCGTACCTTTGATCTACCTCCCAAATGGCCAGTGATGAAAGGGGTAGGCACCCAGGGACACCTCTAAGAAAGGTGATGGATTACAAGGTGGAGAAGAATGCCAGGACCAGGCCCCTTTGTTTGCAGAGCCAGCCCGGCGCTCCAGGGAGGAATGTGCACAGGCCAGGACGCAGATGCCCTTGCTAATGGCCCAGTGTGCCCCAGGGCCCACTCTCCTGCCCGCCTGCCCTGCACAGCCAGATGTGGGCCTGTGCCTTTTATTGTGTGGCTCCAAGTGAGTGAAATGTTACACACTGCAGCTGTGTTCCAGGGTGATGGGGAGAGCGCAGATTCCTGAATCCTCCAGCGAGAAATAATCCCAGGGCCTGGAGCAGAGCCCGAGCTCTCCTGTAAAAAGAAAAGCAACTGCAGACGGCAGTGAACGGCCTTGGCCAGACACTTCCCGAGGACTTTCTTTCTTTCAGTATCGCCACGAGTGTATTCCAGTGTATTCAAAGCATCAACGAATTGGTCTCTACTTTTCAGGAGCAGTTTCATAAACTCTACACACAAGAGGTGCCACGTCACACTGTGGCTGCCAAGACACAATGAAAGGAGGTGACACACTTTAGTCCACCTGGAGGTGTCCCCGGTGTCCCCAGGGGCATGGCCTGGCTAGGAGTGGCACTTGTAATCGTCAGCAGGGCACCCGTATTCATCCTTCCTGGGTGCCGACAGGTTGCCGCTCGCTTGGGCAGCTGGAAGAAAGATTCCTAAAGATTCTTCTGATATCTTAGAAACAAAGCCAGGCCTGCAAAGGGCGTATTAAGTGCTATTATCTTTCCCCAAAAGAGAAGAGGAAGAGGAAGGGCAGACAATCTAACATGAACCATAATTAGAGCTGAGGGAGGAAGGAAGAGTAAAGAAAGGCCCAGCCTTGGGGTCCGAGGAAGCAGCTGGGGCTGGCGCACTGGCTGAGGTAGACGGCAGGCACGCCGCAGCTCCTGAGCCTTGGCCTGGCCACTCCAGGGGCTGGGCTGTGGGTGGGGACTGCACAAACCCCTCATCTTGGCAAGAACTCCAAGCATTGCTGACGGACCGGGATTCAGATCCAAGGCTCAGTATCCTCACAACACACACAAGTTACTTGAGCTCGCTAAGTCTCAGCGCTCTCTTCCAGAAAAGGGAGACCATCAGGATGGCATACATGCACGGTTCAGCAACGATCAGACTAGGGACAGAAAGCGCCCAAGCCACCTTGGGTACTTGAGTAGTAAAAGGAAGGGGGTCTTGTTAGCCGCGTTATTAGGCTGAGAGCTGGCGGGCTGTTTGCAGAGGGCTCCCAGGGCTTCCTGCCCAGCGCTGGGGTGGAGACAGGGACAGAGAGGTCTCTCCCCTGAGGGGTGGCTCTGAGGAGCACTTCCCTAGCTCTGGGAGCACCTCCCTCTGCCAGAGGGAATTTTCTAGATCACAGACATAGAATCCTTCAGTATAATCTTTCATTCATTTTGCCCAGGAGACAAAAGAGTAGTAGACTACTGCCTTCCAAAAAAAAAAAAAAATCGGCCGGGCACAGTGGCTCACGCCTGTAACCCCACACTTTGGGAGGCCGAGGCAGGTGGATCACCTGAGGTCAGGAGTTGGAGACCAGCCTAGCCAACAAGGCGAAACCCCATCTCTACTAAAAATACAAAAATTAGCTGGGCATGGTGGTATGCGCCTGTAATCCCAGCTACTTGGGAGGCTGAGGCAGAATTGCTTGAACCCAGGAGGCAGAGATTGCAGTGAGCTGAGATGGCCCGACTGGACTCCAGCCTGGACTCCAGCAAGACTCCATCTCAAAAAAATAAAAATAAAAAAATAAAAAGAAGCATGTGAGAATCCTCCCCTTCCCTGACACAGTGAGGCATTCCGAGGGACCCTAAATTGTGTGCAGTGCTTCATCCCCAAGTTGATGGCCCCCATCCTCAGTCACCCTCATTTTCACTGGCCTCCTCCCTCCTGTTTCGCAGAGGCAACTCCCAGCGAGGGTAGGAGGCAACAGGTGAGGGATACCAGGTAGAGCTGCGCCAGGTGCATGGGGCAGGGGGTTGGGGGGGGGGGGCGGTGGTTAGAGGTGTGTCTAGAGGGCCACGGTGCTCCTGGAGTACACTGAGCAGGACAGGAGATGCCTCCATGCAGACAATGGAGACACCCGAGGGACCCCGAGCTCAGCACTACATCCCACATTGCAGTGATGGATGTGCACCAAACACATTCCTGAGTCACAGAGTACAAACAGAAAGCTCACGAAACTTGGAGAGTCTAGTTTTCTGCTTTTACGAGAAACGGATAGACATCAAGGAAACCACTGTTCCTGCCCGAGCTGCACTCGAAAAGCCCCACGGCAGGACACGGGCCTGCATCCGGATTCAACATACTCTAAGATTCAAAACGCCCTCAATCTAGGAGAATTTAGTCCTGCTCAGCAGCATTTTGGTGGCAGCGATTTTTCTTGTCTCGGCGTTTTAGGAGCAGTGAGGCAGCGTGGAAACGACACAACTGTGAGCCATGATCCCTGTGAAGATGAAGCCACGCAACACGCCCTTCACTGTGGGGGCAGAAAGAAAGAACTGTGTTCCATGTTCTGATGGTTTTTAATACTCTTGCTGTGAAGAAGGGAGTAACTAAGTTAATCAACCACCTACTTAATTAACCAACTAACCAGCATCCCTCATTCTAGATCAACAAGGATAGCAGCAGAGGATTCTAGGTAGACAGGACTGGCTCTAGGTCATTCCAGGCATGGCTTGCAGGGGTTAGCTGATTCCCCAGTGATTTCTGGGGTCCTACAGGAAGGACCCGGGGGTCCCAGGGTCAGCTGACCTCCTGGAGAGCTTCAGACGCCCAGACCCACCCTTCCCATGATAGCTCCTGCTGCATGGAGCAAACCCACCAGATCAACCCGCAAGACAGGAGGCCCCTCCCTGGGAAATCTATGGGGGCCACTGTGAGGAAGCCTCGAAGCCTCAATTCTAAGCGTGCTGCTGAGGCACTCAGCAAATGTCTCTGGCTTCCTAGTAAGTGGCAGGGATCTAAACAATGCTTTCTGCCCTCAGGAAGGTGGAAAGTTCCTCCCCCTCTCAAGTTCATACACAGGGACACAGGGAGGGAACAAGAGGCTTCCCTTGAACAGGGGTGGTTTACAACAGGCTGATCTTAGGAAAGGAATGGGGCACATAGAGTCAGAGGACTGGGCTCATTCAGATCCCTAACTGTTCCCAGACTTTAAGAATTTACTTGGTATTTTACTCATCTGTAAAATGGGTCCTTGTGTAGAGTCCTAAGCAGATATAAGCTGCGACTGCCAAATAGTAGGTCAGCCCTTCCACTCACTGTTCTTGCCATACTGCCTCCTCCTCAGGTCTCTGCTATCCCCTTCAGCAACACCTCCTGCAGTGGAAGAGCATACTTTGACACCCCCTCTCCTGCCCTTTATTTCCAGAGTCACATTTGCAAACAGCTCACTTTCAAAACATTAGGTGCCAAAGAGACACTTTGTTAAAAAAAAAAAAAAAATCAATTTGCATTCAGGAATAAGTAGTGCCCTGGGGCTACTAGTTTTTCTATCTTGATAGTTTTTTAAAGACATAATTCAGCTGAGCTGCTGATAGCTATGGCAGTCTCAGCTGAGGAATTGCTGTCTGGACATGCATTAGAATTCAGTCGACAGACGCGCAGCAGCAGCCAGGAACAGGGGTCTGGGACCCCAGAGTCCTGTCCCAGAATCCCAGGCTGCACTACCACCATGTTTCATTTCATCTCGGCCAAGTTATTTAGCCTTCCTTTGCCTCAGTTTACTCGTCTGTAAAATGGGGTAATCATAATCCCAACTCCCTCCAAGGAATGTAATTTGGGTGAAATGAAATGAATGCATGCAAAGCATTTAGCACAGGCAAACACTCAATCGGTATGCCTGTTACTTTGTCTTCGGGGTCACCATTACTATTCCTAAGGTCAGGAGTCGGGCTTGCTGCCAGTTCCTCCTGTCAACTCCCTGTGTACACACCCCCCACCCTCTGTGCTACCACACCCCCACCAGGACCCAGTGCACCTCCATCTCTGGGTAATGGCCTTGCCCCTCCACCCTCCAGCTGCAGCGACTCCCCACCCCCTCCCTGGCCCTCAAGGCCTCAGCACAGAAAAGCCTTTCTTAATACTTGTTGATTGATTTGCAAATATAACCTCACAGGCCCCAAAGAGAGAAGAACCAGAATCACCAGAACAAGTAAACCTCATTCAAAAGGGAAAGCATGAAAGCACTTTAAAAAATTAATATGCACAGACCAAAGCCTCAAGAAAATCTAAAATGTCAAAGGGTTGGTTAGTTCAGAAGGGCCATGCAATATTAATACAATGAGTTCTGCATTCATACTTTTCAGTATATTTTCAGAGTCCTCCATGATCATGCATTCAAATAGTGAAAAAAATGGGGGGAAAGCCAACCCGGAAGATCAAAGTGTGTGAATGCGCCCCAAGGAAGCCTGGGGGCTTCCCAGGGGGTTGTGACCACCCTCAGTAGTGCTCTCTGCTGGCCCCACACCCTGATGGCGCTTTGAGTTTTTCAACCACGCTGGAGTTCGGGTCACCTGCTGACACTGTCTGGAGAATGCCTGAGGAACGCCTCAATCTCTTCCCGCCACAGACACTCAAATCACTCCATGCAAAGGACCCGGGACTCACATGTCAGGCCGCTGCACAGCACCGACACAGAGACCCCTGGGACGTCCGGGACCCTCCCTCCTCCTGCTTGTCAGGGACAGCTCCTGCGTGCCAGGAGGCACATGCCACACAGCTGGCCCCCAGCCTGGGACAGCACCCTCCACCCCAGAATATCCCCCCACCCCGAGGTCCCGTCCTTCAGGGAAAAAAAGGAAGCGCGTAAAGACCCCCTGCCTCCCACCCACCAAAGGGAAAGGGAAAGAGAAGCACTGGAGAGCTTGCCTAGAAAAAGTAGAAGAAGGGTCTTGAGCCTGCCCATTGAAGCCCCTAGCTGCACTCTCCACCTGGAGTCTCGAGACGGAGTCCTAGGGAGCAAAGTCCGCTCGGTCCCGACAGCGACTGCGACATAGCTGCTCCGGTCTCTGCCCTCAGTCCAGGGCGCCCGGGCGCCACGGGTCCCACTCGAGTGGTCCTGCGCCCCAGCCAATCCCCAAACCCAGCCAGTCAGCGCCCCCGTCCCCGGACTCCGGCGAAGCTGGCCCGCGCCCCAGCCCCTGTCCTGGGACTCCTGCCGAGCCCCCGTCCCCCACGAGCCCCAAACCCCGTACCCGCGCGCACCAAACCCCTTGCCCGTGCGCCCCCAACCGGGTCCCAGCGCTCCCTAACCTGGGTTCTCCCGTGACCCCATCCCCGCGCCCTGAGCTCCCGTACCCCGCGCTCCCCGAACTCTGTCTCCGCGCTCCCCGAACTCCGTCCCCGCGCCCCAGCTCCAGATCTCTGTGCTCCCCAAGCCTCGTTCCTGCGCCCGGAGCGCGAAAGCCCGCGCCGGGCCCGAAACAAAGAGGACCGCGGCGCGTGGCCGCGTTTCCTCCTTCCCCGGCCCCAGTACCTGGGGGAGCCTGCGGCGCGGTCCGGCAGGGCGATGGCCGCAACGAGGCTGGGCTCCGAGTAGCGCGCGGGCGGGCCCGTCCTCCTGGCTGGCGGCCGGCGCCCGCGGCAGGGCCCCCTCGAGGCGGCGCGGGCAATCGCCACGGCCGGCCCCCGCGCCCGCGCCCCGAGCCAGGCGGGTCACCTGGCCTCATCACCCTAACAATGCAGCGCGCCTCCAGGCGCCCTTCACCCGGGTCCCCCGCCCTGCCGAGGTGCGCCCTGGGACCTCCCTTCGCTGGCCGCAGAGAGGACCTGGAATTATCAGACCCATTGAGCAGCCCAGGCTCCAAGTGGTCTGGAGGCTTGCAGGTTCCGCCGGGCCGGTGTTAGAGTACCTGGGGAGGCGGGTTCGGATCCTGGTTCCTGCACAACCAGTTCATTCTTTCATTCAGCGCCTGTGATTAAGGTGCTCTCCGGGAGCAAGACCTACCCTCCCTCCTGTAGCTCATAGCCTAGTGGGAGTCGCGCATACATAAAGGAGCACAGCCGCTCCGGAAAGCCTAGGGTGCCGTAGAAGCCCCTGAAATACCCAGCTAATGAAGGGAGGAGGTCAGGGAAGTCTTTAGAAGTCACATGACTTCTTAAAATGCGCCGGGACAAATGAGCAGAATTTAGGCAAGCCAGGGGAAACCAGAAAAACGATCCCGAGCAGAGAGATTCTCAGAGGAGGAAAGGCCTATAGGTTGTCCATCCTGACTGTCCATCCCTGAGATTCAGATGGCCCTGAACTCAGTCGCTTAGCCTCAGTTTCCCCATTTGTGAGATCGGGGGAATGGAAAAATTTTGCAGAAATCAGAAGTGCTCTTCCTCCAGGGAGGTCACAAGAGAAATTTCATCAGCGGTTTGTCCTGTGGTCCTTTCCAGGAAAACATCCTCCCCGCCAGCCTCTCACAGAAGAGAGACCTAGATTTCATCTGCCACGTGGAGCAGGCGGTCTCAGAATCCCACCCGGAGCAGGGTCCAGGGCAAGTCTTGGAGGACAGTCACCAAGAACTGCTTTGGATTCGGGAACAGAGCTGCCTAACCCATCCGCAGCCCTGGGGTCCTGCCCTGTTCCTCTGGCCCCTTCAGGGCAGCGGGGGAAGCAGGGAAAACAGCCTATCAGAGACGGCAGAGAAACTGAGCAAGAATAATTATCCTGGAAAAGACTTTCAGAAGTAACCACCAGAAACTTCGAGTCCCCAGATCCAAACAGCTGAGAATGTGGGGCCTGAGCCACGCTCTGACTCCACTCCCACCACATGAGGAGAAACAAGAGCTGCTTTTCTGGAAGACTTGAACAACCCCTGCTGTGCTCTGGAAGGTAGTGTCATTTCTCATCCCCAGACTGATCTGGGTATTTATTCCCAGGCAAAGACTTCATGAGCACCAAGCCCCAGCCCCTAGAGATGAGGCAGGCATTTTTCCTACACTCTAGGAGACACCAGGTCAAGAGTCAATGAGATGAGTCAAGGGGTGCCAGGGAAGATGCCATAGGGGAAGGTGGGGAGGAGGTCACAGCCAGCTGAGTTAGGAATTGGGGTGAGGCTGGTACTGTTACGATCTCCTTTGTCCTGATAAGGAAACAGGATCTGACATTCTAGGCAACTTGTTCAAGGTCACCCACCTGGTCAGGCGAAGAAAGTGGGAGGGATCAGGACTATCTGGCCTTGAGGCTACTCTTAACTTCTTCCCAGCTGCCTGCCCACACCATCCACTCTGTGCAATTGGACTAAATCATCACTTTGCTCAACCCTCTCTTCCATTAAGACTGTGGTGACCTTCACACCCAGAGCCAATTACGTGCTATTCTGTGCATCACAGAAACCATCATAATGCCAAAAACCATGTTGGCTGAATGACAACATGAATTTGAGCTTCTTGCAGTGTTAGGGCACCCATTTACAGGAGGTGACACTGTTGTTTGTCTGAGAGCTCACAGTCAGGAAAACTCAGTGCAGTGCTGGGGTTCTCTGACCCTTTATCAGGCAGCCTCTCCTAAAATCTCTCCAAACTGCTACCCACACCCAAGCCAGATGGCCCCACCGGCCACACTGCCCTTGTTGGGGTAGCAATGGAATGGGATGCCCCAACCACACCTTTGTTTCTAGAAAAACTGTGACTTGGGTGCTCATTCGTGCAGTGTCTGTGGTTATATTCCCTGGCAGTGTCCCAAGAAAGGAGAAGAAAAACCGGGCTCCAGTATCCCCACGCACTCTGTGTTGGCTGGGACGGCTGTTCCCCGGGTTCCCCACACCTCGTATAGAGGCACATGAAGGGAAGCCCCTCTGGATCCCCAGTCGGGACCTGGGCCCCTTCCAGAGCTTCGCTTCCCCAGCCCAGGGCCTCCCCACTTCGCAGGCTGCAACTTCAAGTTTCCAAGAAATTAAACAAAAACAGGGCATGAACCAGTATCTGAAAAAGGGAATGTGCATTTTTTCCATCCTTAGCCATCCAAAAAAAACTCAACTTTGAAAACAAAAGTCTCTAACATTTAGCTGGAAAAAAAAAAAAAGCAGCAATATGCCAAGAGTGGCCTCTCCCTCCTAGTATGCCAAGCAGAGGGCAGGGGAGTCTGGGCAAGAAACTCCCGCCAATCTCCTTCCTCCCTGAGCCCTTCTTTGCAGACTCATTCTTGCTCCTCCCCTGTAGGAGTTTTAGAAGATGTGTTGGAAGCTTGTCATTGCAATGAAGATTGTCTTTGCCACCGCAAAAATCTGAATTTGTATCCCTAGATCAAGGGAGGTATATGAGCAAGGACTTGGATATTTTTCCTTATTTCTTACTTTCTGTCACTGAAAATATTTCCCAAAGACCAACTGAAAGAGACAGCAGGAAACATTACACAGGATGGAGTTACAAAGCTCTACAGTGCATTCAGAGAACTGTGGAGTTGGAACATGAGCAAATGCCTGTGTTTTGCCTTAAGATACTGAGTCTCGGCCGGGCGCAGTGGCTCACACCTATAATCCCAGCACTTTGGGAGGCCGAGGAGGGCAGATCACAAGGTCAAGAGATCGAGACCATCCTGGCCAATATGGTGAAACCCCGTCTCTACTAAAAATACAAAAATTAGCTGGGAGTGGTGGCACGCACCTGTAGTTTCAGCTACTCAGGAGGCTGAGACAGGAGAATCGCTTGAACCCAGGAGGCGGAGGTTGCAGTGAGCTGAGATCGCACCACTGCACTGCAGTCTGGGTGACAGAGCAAGGCTCTGTCTCAAAAAAAAAAAAAAAAAAAGATACTAAGTCCCTTGAGACTCTTATTAGAACACCTGGCCCTTTCCTCTCTTCCTTTTTTTCTTCCCAAACACACGAATCCTCACCTACAACTCAACAAAGTGGGCTTTACAGTTGCCAGGCCTGGCTAGAGGCACCTGAGCTTTTCCGTGTCTTAGAACCTTTTCGGAATTTACATAACCTTGGTGTTTGTGATGGTTCATGTCAGATGTCAACTTGACTGGGCTAAGGGTTGCCCAGATAGCTGGTAAAATGTGATTTCTGGGTGTGTGGGTAGCGTGTTTCTGGAAGAGCTTAGCGTTTGAATGGGTAGACTGAGTAAAGCAAATCCATCCTCACCAGTGTGGGTGGGCACCATCCAGTCCTTCAAGGGCCCAAGTAGAACAAAAAGGCAGAAAAAGGGTGAATTCTTCCTCTTCCTTCTTGAGCTGGAGCATTCATTTTCTCTTGCCCTCAAATATCAGTGCTCCTGGTTTTCAGGCCTTTGGACTCAGACTGGCAATTACACCACCAACTTTCCTGGGTCTCCAGTTTGCAGACATAGTTGTGTGAGCCATAATTGTGTGAGCCAATTCCTATAATAAATTTCTTCTAGGCCAGGCGCAGTGGCTCACGCCTGTAATCCCAGCAATTTGGGAGGCTGAGGCGGGCAGATCACGAGGTCAGGAGATCAAGACCATCCTGGCTAACATGGTAAAACCCTGTCTCTACTAAAAAATACAAAACAAAAAAAAATTAGCCAGGCGTGGTGGCAGGCGCCTGTAGTCCCAGCTACTCGGGAGGCTGAGGCAAGAGAATGGCGTGAACCCGGGAGGCGGAGCTTGCAGTGAGCCGAGAATGCGCCACTGCACTCCAGCCTGGGCGACAGAGTGAGACTCTGTCTCAAAAATAAATAAATTAATTAATTAATTAAATTTCTTCTATAGATCTGCATATGCCCTATTGGTTCTGTTTCTCTGGAGAACCCTAATACAGCACCTTGTTTCCAAAAACTGCACCTGCACACCAACTTCTACAAACATGGACCCTGGGAGCCCACTTTGTGGATGCCCACTGCAGGGATGCAGATTCAGTTTCTTTTTCTTCTTCTTCTTCTTTTTTTTTTTTTTTTTGTAGACAGAGTTTTGCCCTTGTTGCCCAGGCTGGAGTGCAATGGCGCAATCTTGGCTCACCACAATCTCCGCCTCCCAGGTTCAAGCAATTCTCCTGCCTCATCCTCCTGAGTAGCTAGGATTACAGGCATGCGCCACCATGCCTGGCTAATTTTTGTATTTTCAGTAGAGACGGGGTTTCTCCATGTTGGTCAGACTGGTCTTGAATTCCCAACTTTAGGTGATCTGCCCACCTCGGCCTCCCAAAGTGCTGGGATTACAGGCATGAGCCACCGCGCCCGGCCCATGCTCTTCTTCTTAACATACCTATAGGGACTTCGTGCTCTGTGCCAGCCCCATGGCCCTCTGCTTCTAGGATCACTGCAGTAAAAAATCAGAGCCTGAATGAAGTCAACATTGGTTACTCTGGTTGGATCTGAGATTCCAGATTTTTCCGACTGCAAGAACCTTCAGTCAATGGCCCCTTCACTACCCCTAACACATGCTTGACTGACTCCAATGATGGGGATCACTCAGCTTGGTAGAAATCAGCCCATTCTTTGCCCAGTAGGAAGGCCTTTCTTGGAAAGCAGTGATACTCTGATGACATCATGACAGATGTCTCCCAATGGCTATAAGGGAACAGGAGAGGGAGCCTGGGGAGCGCTCTCTGCAGGGGCTGCCTGAGAATCAGGAGTCTGCCAGGCAGACCTTCCTGGAGCCATGTGGGTGGAGGAGGGGCAGGCTGCAGGTGCAAAGCGGGAAGCCCCGTAAGAGCTTGGTGTCGGTGTGAGGGGGCAGTGCTTGAGCCTGTGCCAGGCAATGCAAGGAGATGGCCAGAGGGGACAAAGACAGGTGGTGAGAGAGAGCCCACAGGAGGCTGCCAAGAGCTTAGGCTGGAGAAACATGCAGGAGGGGGCCAGATGGTGGAATGGCTAAACTTGGATCCTTTAAATTCAGGTAGATTTTAGTAAGAATCCTGGAGCTGCATCACAAACACCTCTGCAAGCCTCAGTTTTCTAACCTGTAAAATGAGGGTATTAAAACTAAAGCCACATGGACTTTATGAGAACTGGGCGAGATTGCCCTCCTGAAGCTCTTAGCACAGTGCCTGAGGCATAAGGAGAACTTGGCAAACCACGGCTGTTTGGGAGGTGCCGTCAGCCTGGGTGGGCCTTGGAGATTGGCTGGAGAGGGGAATGAGTGCAACCAGCCTTGAGAGGCGCCCTGGCCTGAGAGTGACTGCTGGTCCCACAGGGTCTGGTGCCTTAGGGGTACTCACAGAAATATAGACTAAAGCAGCTAGATCATTGGCTTAGGGCTCTGTGGTTTTGCTTTGTGGGCCGGGCGCAGTGGCTCATGCCTGTAGTCCCAGCACTTTGGGAGGCTGAGGCAGGAGGATCACTTGAGGTCAGGAGTTCGAGACCAGTCTGGCCAACATGGTGAAACCCTGTCTCTACTAAAAACACAAAAATTAACTGGGCCTGGTGGTGAACGCCTGTAATCCCAGCTACTCAGGAGACTGAGGCATGAGAATTGCTTGAACCCAGGGGCAGAAGTTGTACTGAGCTGAGATCTCACCACTGCACTCCAGCCTGAACAAACAGAGTGAGATTCCGCCTCAAATAAAATAATAATAATAAATAAATAAAAACAATTATGAATTAGAGAAGGAAATGTCTATTCAAATGTTTTATGTCCACTTGGCAGCAGTCCACTGGAAATGTAAAGCCCTTTGCAGCTACCTGACTGACGGCTAGGAGCCCCACATAAGGGAAAAGCCAGTTCTGCTGGCTCCCTCTGTTGCTTTGCCTGGAAGGGTCTCTTTCCGCTTATTCTAGAAAACTTCCAACTTGGCCAGGCGTGGTGGCTCATGACTGTAATCCCAGCACTTTGGGAGGCCAAGGCAGGTGGATCACCTGAGGTCAGGAATTCAAGACCAGCCTGGCCTACATGGTGAGACCCCGTCTCTACTAAAAATACAAAAAAAATTATCTGGGCATGGTGGCAGGTGCCTGTAATCCCAGCTACTCGGGAGGCTGAGACAGGAAAATTGCTTAAACCCAGGAGGTGGAGGTTGCAGTGAGCTGAGATCGTGCCATTGCACTCCAGCCTGGGCAACAAGAGTGAAACTCCGTCTCAAAAAAGAAAAGAAAACCTCCAGCTCATCCACCAGGTTTCTGCTAGGAGCCTGCCTGGCTGCCCCGCATCACCTCAATGGAGTGTAATCTTCTGGTCTAGACTGGCTCTGACTCAGAGCCGCACAAATTTTGGGAATGGTTTTCATCTCCACAACACCCCTTCCTACCTTTCATGCTGTATGTCCTTTGCACAACATACCAGTTTCTAAAAATTAGACTACAGTTGTCTAGTTTTCTGAAAAATGATGTCATTTTCTACAAGGAAATGAACCTAGGAGGGGAAAGTCCAGTGACTGCCCACCCGCCCCCATGCACAAGTCTCCACAGTGCCTGGCCCCATATGCTCGGGTCCTCTTCTGATGCCACTGCAGGCACCACAGTCATTAACTAAACTTCCCTCAGTGCTGCCGTTGTGTCAGTTTTCCTCATACGCACCAGGAACTAAAAAACACTCCTTGAATCAAAGTAAACATTATCACTTAGATACACCCAGATTTTATTCCCCAAGTGCCATCAAAAGAAACTAGCGGCTGGGTGCGGTGGCTCACGCCTGTAATCCCAGCACTTGGGAGGCCGAAGCAGGTGGGTCTCCTGAGGTCAGGAGTTCGAGACCAGCCTGGCCACTATGGTGAAACCCCGTCTCTACTAAAAATAAACAAATTAGCTGGGAGTGGTGGCAGACACCTGCAGTTACAGCTAATCAGGAGACAGGAGAATCGCTTGAACCCGGGAGGCGGAGGTTGCAGTGAGCCGAGATTGTGCCACTGCACTCCAGCCTAGGCGACAGAGTGAGACTCCGTCTCAAAAAAAAAAAAGGAAAAAAAAAGAAACTACCAAGACCCAGGCCGGGCACAGTGGCTCACACCTGTAATCCCAGCACTTTGGGAGGCTGAGGCAGATGGATCACCTGAGGTCAGGAGTTTGAGACCAGCCTGACCAATATGGTGAAACCCTGTCTCTACTAAAAATACAAAAGTTAGCCTGGCGTGGTGGCTCATGCCTGTAATCCCAGCTACTTGGGAGGCTGAAGCAGAAGAATTGCTTCAACCTGGGAGACGGAGGTTGCAGTGACCAGAGATCACGACACTGCACTCCAGCCTGGGTGACAGAGTGAGACTCCATCTCAAAAAAAAAAAAAAAAAAAAATAGCAAGAGTCTGCTTCTGGTTTCCTGGGTAGGATTCCAGAATGTTCTCTGCTGTGTCTAGACTTGGAGAAGAAAGCTCTGTGGCGATGTTCTTAGGTCAGCATCCTGCTCACTCCCATACCTGGGCCTGGGACGTTGCTGGCACAGCCTGTGGGGGAGCAATGAGCAGCTAAGAATCTGACAGCAGGAAGACAGCTAGAGTGGAAGTGGCATGAGACACCTGTGTGAGCAGGCACTCCCTCTCCCTCCCTCCCTCCTTCCTCCCCTCTCTCTCTCCTCTTCTCTTCCCTTCTTTCTCTCCCTGACCCTGCCTTTTCTTCCTTTCTGCCTCTCCTTCTCTTTTTCTCCTTTTCTTTCCTCTTCTCTCTTACGGTCTCTCTCTTTCTTTCTCTCTCTCTCACTTCTTTCTTTCTTCCATCTTCCCTTCTTCTCCCCCCTTCCCTCTGTCATCTCTCTCTCTCTCTCTCACTCTCTCTCTCTTCCTCTCTCTTTAGATTACAGTGGCATAATTTTCTCTCTCCCCTTTCTCTTTCTTCCTGTCTCTCCTTTCTCCTTCTCTCCCCCTGCCCCTCACTGTCTCTCCCCCTTTCTCAATCCTTCTCTCCCTATCCCTTTCTCGCCTTCCCTCTTCTTCTTTCTCTCTCTTAGGACACATATCCAAAGAACAACAGGACTCAGATGAAAACTGGATGACAATTAGAAGAACTATTTCTCGGGGCTGGGCGCAGTGGCTCACACCTGTAATCCTAGCACTTCGGGAGTCCGAAGCAGGTGGATCATGAGGTCAGGAGGTCAAGACCAGCCTGACCAACATGGTGAAACCCTGTCTCTACTAAAAACACAAAAATTAGCCGGGCATGGTGGCGCATGCCTGTAACCCCAGCTACTCAGGAGGATGAGGCAGGAGAATCGCTTGAACCAATGGAGGTTGCAGTGAGCCGAGATCACACCACTGCACTCCAGCCTGGGCAACAGAGCGAGACTCCATCTAAAAAAAAAAAAAGAATTATTTCTCGGGGCCTGGCGCGGTGGCTCACAACTGTAATCCCAGCACTTTGGGAGGCCGAGGCGGGCAGATCACCTGAGGTCAGGAGTTCGAGATCAGCCTGGCCAATGGCGAAACCCCGTCTCTATTAAAAATACAAAAAAATTAGCCGGGCATAGTGGTGTGCACCTGTTGTCCCAGCTACTTAGGAGGCTGAGGCAGGAGAATCACTTGAACCCGGGAGGCAGAGGTTGCAGTGAGCCAAGGTCACGCCACTGCACTCCAGTGTGCAGGATGAAGCAAGACTCTGTCTCAAAAAAAAAAGAATTACTTCTCAGAGGACACAGTAAGCCATCATGTTTGGGGTCTTAAGGGATGTCACCCTTGCCTGGTCTCTCTCACCACCTAGCCCTTGGTGGAGAGATTCACGTTTGAGCCCCAGCTTGTCACTGGCAGTGAGATGGAGACCCCCTTCCCCTCTGAGCCAATGGCCTCAATCACAATATTAAGAAAATAATCCTGGCCAGTCGCAGTGGCTCACGCCTGTAATCCCAGCACTTTGGGAGGCGGAGCCAGGCAGATCACCTGAGGTCAGGAGTTCGAGACCAGCCTGATCAACATGGAGAAACGCTGTCTCTACTAAAAATTCAAAATTAGCAGGGCGTGGTGCCACATGCCTGTAATCCCAGCTACTCGAGCGTCTGAGGCATGCGAATTGCTTGGAACCTGGGAGGCAGAGGTTGCAGTGAGCTGAAATCACGCCATTTCACTGCAGCCTGGGCAACAAGAGCAAAACTCTGTCTCAAAAAAAGAAAAAGAGAAAAGAAAATAATGCCGGCCAGAGGCGGTGGCTCACGCCTGTAATCGCAGCACTTTGGGAGGCCGAGCCAGGCGGATCACCTGAGGTCAGGAGTTTGAGACCAGCCTGACCAACATGGAGAAAGCGCGTCTCTACTAAAAATACAAAATTAGCCTGGTGTGGTGACGCATGCCTGTAATCCCAGCTACTCGGAAGCCAGAGGCAGGAGAATCACTTGAACCCGGGAGGTGGAGGTTGCGGTGAGCTAAAATTGTCCCATTGCAATGCAGCCTGGGCAACAAGAGCAAAACTCCGTCTCAAAACAAAACAAAACAAAACAAAAAACAAGAAAGTAATCCCCATCTCCCTCACTGTAAAGGGTTTCAATGAACAAGAAGATAATTTGGACAAAGCAATCTATGAAACAAAGAGAAACAAGCTATGATGACGTTGATATGTGACTTGGGTATTGCACATGAACAATAATTAATATGTGAGTAGGCAAAATAGCTAGGCATGGTGGTGCTCACCTGTGGTCCCAGCTACTCAGGAGGCTGAGGTGGGAGGACAGCTTCAGACCAGGCGTTCGAGACTGCAGCGAGCCATGACCACGCCATTACACTCCAGCCTGGGCAGCACAGTGAGACCCTATCTCTAAAGTAAATAAATAAAAATAACATAAAATGCCAGAACGCGTGTTTACTGTATGGCTTTGGCAAGTTCATTAATTTCTCTGTGCCTCAGAGAAACTGTGCCTCAGTTTCTTCTTCTGTGAAAAATGGAGATGATACCAGAACCAATCCTAGCAGGCTGCTGTGAACACTAAGTACATGTTCTATGATCCATTTAGAACTGTGTCGAGCACTTCGTGCAAATGTAGCCACTGTGACTATCTCACCATCAGTGCTACCCCAGGGGCAGCTTATCCCCTAAACATAATGACCACTGAATTAGGGGCTGTCAAGAGAAGACAGCAGCAAAGCAAGCTACCGAAGTTGGCTTCATCTCCTCCCTAGCTCCGCCCGAAGCCAAAAAATCTGCCCGAGGTGTTTATTCCAAACCTGACTGATCATGAAAATCACATTGGAGGAGGGGGCGGTTAAACATTCAGATTCCTGAGCCCAGATCCTCTAAATTCCAGGGCTGGGTCCAGGAATGTGCTAAAAAACAAACAAACAAAAAAGGCTCCAGGTTTTGTAGTTACTGCATGAGAAAGGAAAATGTACATATTTAAGGGGAGTGCCTTGCTATCTTGGAGCATTATTAACCTGAGCCTCTTTTGTAGTTAAAGACTGTCTTTCATTGGGAAACAAAAATCTGCAGATTTTTTAACTAGTTCAAGAATTTAGCTGGGCATATTCCCAAGGGTTTGAAGGAAAGCGTTCTGATCTGCGGAATTCCTCAGCTGCACTGCGTGCTCTGAGATCACAGCTCTGGCTGCCCTAACCAGCCTGGGCCCCTGCTCCGCATAACTCACCCACATGGACTTCAGGAGGGGTTTGGGGGCAAACCTGTGGCAATCAAATAGATTCTTAAAATTGGAGAGGCGACCAGAAGCATTGAACTCAAGACAATATGGTTTTCAGAGAAGGTATTTTGAAGGATCTCCACTGAAAATCCACTTTCCATGCAAAGGGCAGAAGAGTTTCTCCAACGGGTGGCCCAGATTATAAAGCCGCAAGGAAGGAACGCTGCCCTTGCCGGACCACACTCACACGTGCGTTATCCACATTACTCCCTCGTACCTGCCTCAGTAGCTCTCAGGGCCTTCCGGCCAGAATGACCAAAGTCACCTTGCTCAGAGGCTGCCAAATAGCACCCGGAGAAAACCCAGGCTCCCCCCAGGGCTGACTCAGATTATTTTGTGAATTTACATCGTTTTTTGTTTTTGTTTTTGTTTTTTGAGACAGAGTCTCACTCTCTGACCCAGGCTGGAGTGCAGTGGAGTGATCTCAGCTCACTGCAACCTCTGCCTCCCAGGTTCAAGCAGTTCTCCTTTCTCGGCTTCCCAAATAACTGAGACTAAGGCGTGCACCACCATGCCTGGCTAATTTTTGTATTTTTAATAGAGACAGTGTTTCGCCATGTTGGACAGGCTGGTCTCAAACTCCTGACCTCAGGTGATCCACCCAGCTCAGCCTCCCAAAGTGCTGGGATTACAGGCATGAGCCACCGCGCCCGGCCGTGAATTTACATCTTTACATGATGATAAAACAGAGCATCATACCACGCTCCAACGTGGCTGTTGCCAACTTTTACACTCTGCAGATCCCAAATGAAAGTCCCGGCCGGGCGCGGTGGCTCACGCCTGTAATCCCAGCACTTTGGGAGGCCAAGGCGGGCAGATCATTAGGTCAGGAGATCGAGACCACGGTGAAACCCCGTCTCTACTAAAAAATACAAAAAAATTAGCCGGGCGACATAGCAGGCGCCTGTAGTCCCAGCTACTCGGGAGGCTGAGGCAGGAGAATGGCGTGAACCCGGGAGGCGGAGCTTGCAGTGAGCCGAGATCGCACCACTGCACTCCAGCCTGGGCGACAGAGCGAGACTCCGTCTCAAAAAAAAAAAAAAAAAGTCCCCTCGCCCTCTCTCTGCCTGCCTCTGAACTCCCTTGAAGTGTGTCATTGATTAGGAAGCTGGAGCTCTGCCCTGGTCTTTTTGATGCCGGGCTAGCCCACAGAGGCTGCTGCATTGCTGCCGTTGGGGTGGTTGTTTTTTTCAGCAGCATTACTTTTTATTTCTAAATAAGTAAATAAACACTCAATCATGCCACTATTTTCCTTCCACTCTGGAAATCTTCAGGGTCCAGCATGATGAGGCACAGCAGTTACTGGTCCCCTATCTCTGTCCCACCTTCCTCTCCCCAGTGAAAAGCCCCAGCCAAGCGGAGCAGTAAATAATTTCTCAGCATCAGGCACCTACCCAACGCCCATTACAACGGACAAAAGATGAAGCCTTACCTTGCCCTCCCTTGGCTCCGGAGAGCAAGCTGGGAGATGGCAAAGGAATCTGAACATAGCAGGTCATGGCCACGCGCCTCTGTGGCACCTGAGCTTTCTGTGAACCATTTGGCTGCTGCTATGGGACTCTTAAAAGTCCAATTTTTTGGCCGGGCGCAGTGACTCACGCCTGTAATCCCAGCACTTTGGGAGGCCGAGGCGGGTGGATCACGAGGTCACGAGATCGAGACCATCCTGGCTAACATGGTGAAACCCCGTCTCCACTAAAAATACAAAAAATTCGCCGGGCGTGGTGGTGGGCGCCTGTAGTCCCAGCTACTTGGGAGGCTGAGGCAGGAGAATGGCATGAACCCGGGAGGCAGAGCTTGCAGTGAGCCGAGATCACACCACTGCACTCCAGCCTGGGCAACAAAGCGAGACTCCGTCTCAAAAACAAAACAAAAACAAACAAACAAAAAGTCAAATTTTTTGATAAGAGATCAAACCACTTGGGGATGCTGAGACAGGAGGATCGCTTGAGGCCAGGAGTTCAAGACCAGCCTGGGCAACATAGTGAAAACTCATCTTTACAAAAATGAATAGATAAATAACTAGCAGCATGGTGACACACACCTGTGGTCCTAGCTACTTGGGAGGCTGAGGCAGGAAGATGGCTTGAGCTCAGGAGTTCAAGGCTGCAGTGAGCCATGATTGCACCACTGCACTCCTGTGTGACAGAGCAAAACCCTGTGGCTACAAAATAATAAAATGAAATGAAATCCAAGCCATTAGATAGTCTCAGCAATTAATATAAAACCTTCTTCCTAGCCTTGCAGGCTTCAGGATTCGTTTTAGGCAGAGAATCCTCATTCTGCAAAGGAAAGCCACAGAAAGTGATAACAACGAATCACAAACTTACAGGTTGCCTGAGTCAAGGCTTTCTTCATCTTATCTACCAGGAACAAAACGAGGGGTACATTAACCACAGCAGCTGCCTGCAGCTCTCTGCCTCCCCAGGCCACCAGAGTGTGTGTCTGACCCAGCACCCTCACCCTTCTTCACAGGCTTGGTGTAAGAAGAAACACTTTGAATTGAACATACATGTTTATATACGGGAAGGACAGATTCGTCTTTCCAATATTGGGGTTCCTGTATGTTTTAGTTTAGTTGTTTTTTTTTTTTTTTTTTTTGAGACACAGTTTCACTCTTAGTTGCCCAGGCTGGAGTGCAGGGGCATGATCTCGGCTCACTGCAAATTCCACCTCCTGGGATCAAGCGATTCTCCTGTCTCGGCCTCCCAAGTAGCTGGGATTACAGGCACCCGCCACCTTGCCGGGCTAATTTTTTTATTTTTAGTAGAGACAGGGTTTCACCATGTTGGCCAGGCTGGTCTCAAACTACTGACCTCAGGTGATCCGCCCACCTCGGCCTCCCAAAGTGCTGGGATCACAGGTGTGAGCCACCGTGCCTGGCCAGTTTGATTAAAAGATTCTTTTTTTTTATTTTGAGACAGACTCTTGCTCTGTCACCCAGGCTAGAGTGCAGTGGCACAATCTTGGCTCACTGCAATCTCCACCTCCGAGTTCAAGCGATTCTCCTGCCTCAGCCTCCTGAGTAGCTTGGACTACAGGTGCCTGCTACCATGCCCAGCTAATTTTTTGTGTTTTTAGGAGGGATGAACTTTTGCCATTTTTGCCCAGGCTGGTCTTGAACCCCTGGGCTCAAGCTATCCACCTGTCTTGGCCTCCCAAAGTGCTGGAATTATAGACATGAGCCACCACGTATGGCCTAAAAGGTTCTACTTATTTAAAAGCCACATCCAGGTGCAATGGCTCATGCCTGTGATCTCAAGGTGGGAGGAATTGATTGAGGCTAGGAGTTAGAGAATAGCCCTGGCAACATAGCAAGACCCTGTCTCTACAAAAAAATTTAAAAAAAAAAAAATGAGTTTGGCATGATGGCACACACCTATAGTCCTGGCTACTGGGGTGGCTGAGGCAGGAGGATCATTTGAGCTCAGGAGTTCAAGGTTGCAGTGAGCCTTGATTGTGTCACTGTGATACAGGAGTGCTGGGAAGGGAAGAGTGTGGTCCCTTTAAATGATATGGAAGCGGGGAAGAGAAGTGCTGGGAGGAATCTGAACACAGCAGGTCATGGCCTCTGCTACACCTCAGCTTTCTGTGGACCATTTGGCTACTGCTATGGGACTCTTAAAAGTCAAGTTTTTTTTTTTAATAAGAGATCCAGCCACTTGAGGATGCTGAGGCTGAAGGATCGCTTGAGGCCAAGAGTTCAAGACCAGCCTGGGCAACATAGTGAGACCTCATCTTTACAAAAAATAAAATTAATTAATTAATGAAAAACTATCAGAGCATGGTGGCATGCATCTGTGGTATTAGCTGCTTGAGAGGGCGTGGTCCCTGGCTAGGGCTCCACCCCCACAGACCTAGCTGAAGACAGGCACTTCTGTCTTCATGCCCAAATGTTGCATTTTCCAAGACCACCCTGGCCCACTATGCCCCCATCTTGAGTCTATAAAAACCCAAGACCGGCCAGGCACAGTGGCTCACGCCTGTAATCCCAGCACTTTGGGAAGCCGAGGCGGGCAGCTCACAAGGTTAGGAGATCGAGACCATCCTGGCTAACACGGTGAAACCCTGTCTCTACTAAAAATACAAAAAATTAGCTGGGCATGGTTCTGGGCGCCTGTAGTCCCAGCTACTTGGGAGGCTGAGGCAGGAGAATGGCATGAACCTGGGAGGCAGAGCTTGCAGTGAGCCAAGATCACGCCACTGCACTCCAGCCTGGGTGACAGGGCGAGACTCTGTCTCAAAAAACAAAACAAAACAAAACCAAATAAAAATAAAACCCAAGACCCTAGCAAGGCAGAGACACACAAGAAGCTGGACGTTGTGAGGAATACATCAGTGGAAGAAGACGTAAGTGGCTGGTTGTCAAGAGCATGCCGAAGGAAGAGCACACTGACAGGCACCAGCAGGCCAGCACACCAGTAGGCCAACAACTGGCAGAATGACATGCAGTTTGGCTGAGGCAGCTGGAAGAGAGCCCAGGCTGCCAAGTGGCCCGACTCCAGGGGAAAACAATTTCCCTCTGGCTCCCTCGTCTGCTGAGAGCTACTTCCAGTCAATAAAACCTTGCACTCATTCTCCAAGCCCACATGTGATCTGATTCTTCCAGTACACCAAGGCAAGAAACCTTGGGGTACAGAAAGCCCTCTGCCCTTGTGACAGGGTAGAGGGTCTAATTGAGCTGACTAACACAAGCCACCTATAGATGGCAGACTAAAAGAGCACCCTGTAACACACGCCCACTGGGGCTTCAGGGGCCATAAACATTCATCCCTAGACATTGGCATGGGGTCAGAGCCCCACAGCCTGCCCGTCTGTATGCTCCCCTAGAGGTTTGAGCAGCTGGGCACTGAAGAAGTGAGTCACACCCCCATCACACTCCCTGCAAGGGGAGTAA
Organism: Pan paniscus; assembly: GCF_029289425.2. Lineage (NCBI taxonomy): Eukaryota > Metazoa > Chordata > Mammalia > Primates > Hominidae > Pan > Pan paniscus. The sequence continues at coordinate 52,472,665 of NC_073255.2, forward strand.
GGGAACCTTTCCCATTTCAACTGGGGGCTCGCCCGGGATCCTGGAAGGTGAGTGTAAACAAATGTGAAACTGTCGGGTCTGCCTCTCTTCCAAAAGCTTGCCATCTTTCTCTTTCCTGCAGGTAAGAGGCTGATTCCCTTCAGAAACTCTGCCCTAACTGGCCAGTCAAAACCCCCAGACTTTGTTTTTTTTTTTTTCTCTCACGCAGCTCAAAATGGCTCTTATCTCTTCCTTTATAATGTTAAGAGTTTTGCTACATGCTGCAGCAATGTTACTAAGTAAAATGACCATTAGGCTCAGACACCAAAGGTGCAAATCAGACCAATTGTTCCTGGAGGTGCCATGTATACCTCCACCTCAACAGGCACAGGCACACAGTGCTAAGGGCACCTCTCCTTATCCTTTTCCCTCCTAGCTCAGCCACCTAGGTGTGCCCACAGCAGGCCATGAGTGGGTGTGGGAGAAAGCTGTGACAGTAGCCGTGAGCCCACAGTAGCTGCAATCCCACAGGGCCAACGGATGGGCGCTTTCTTCCTTTCCCTGACCAAGGAATTAGAGATGGTCTGAACCAGGGGAAAAATGTAAGGATTAGAAAGGCCCAGTTGCACTAAGCAAAGGGTTCTTCCCCAGAATCTTCCCCTTTTCCCCCTAAATTGTTTTTCTCTTTTTTCTTTTTCTAAGTGACAGTCCCCCCACAACCCCCACTCTTTCTGATAGGAAAGTTAACAGAGGAACAACCCCTGCTGTCTGAGAACTGCAAATTTGGCAGGGCACATTTGAGACACTCGAAACACATACAAATAGCCTCTAAAATATCTTTTCAGTCCCAAACTGGATTCCAAGCTTCAGGCAGACGCCCTAGAAAGAAATCCAGGTCCGAGGGATCCAAAGCGAGGCAACAGGCACGATGTAAACGGGCAGGACCAATTCCTGCTGACTAAACCCCCACACATCATGGAAGAAGGCCATGCTTCATGGCATAAACAGGCCCAGGGAACTCAGTTTACTGACATCAGGGAGAAAGGGCGGCATAGGTGAGGGCGGTTAATTCCTATTCTCCAGGTTTTCCCTGCTTCATGGATACGTACCACATCGGTACCCATGGTTGGCACCTGCCAAGTTTGCCGGGGCTCAGGGATAAAGGGTGGAGAGTGAAGGGAGGATGCTCGCTTTCTCTATTCATCACACCCTGAGTTTTTGCTGAGAGAAGGAAGGGAATGAGGGATGCCTCTATTCCCTGTCTTTCAGAATGGGCAACCAGTTCTCTTCACCACCCCCAGCTTATACTCCTCTGGAGTGTATCCTGAACCACTGGACCTGCTTGGACCCTGAGAGTCTGGAGGAAAAGTGCCTCATATCCCTCTGCACAAAGGTTTGGCCAAATTATGATTCACAGGAAAGACTGGCTTGGCCTCAGGGAGGAACCATTCATTTCAATACAATCTGGCAATTGGAACTTTTCTGTAGATGTGAGGGCAGGTAGTCTGAGGCTCCATATGTGTAGGCTTTCTGTACCTTGCAACGACCTTTGCTGACAGTGTAGGATTGATCTAGCCTTCCTGTTTGCCATCTCAAGGAAGGCTGCAAGGGGCAAGCCCAGGGAAGTAAAGACATGAGTGCCAGAGGCACCCCCAGCAGAGGAACCAGCTCCCTCAAACCGTGTTCCTCCAAGTTCACCCCTACCTCCTTCTACAGCTTCAGCCTCTCACTTGCCCGCTCCTAAAAATCCTCCCCCTAAACAAGCCCCAGTCTCACTTTTGCCCCTCCAACAAATGCCCAGTGAATTTGGGCCCAGTAAGGTCCAGGTCCCCTTCTCCCTACGGGACTTAAAGTAAATTAAGGAAGATCTTTGCAAGTTTTCAGATGACCCTGATAGATAAATAGAGGCTTTCCAGAATTTCACCCAAATATTTGAACTCTCCTGGAAAGATGTTATGTTACTTTTGAATCAGACCCTGGTGGACACTGAGAAACAGTTTGCTCTTCAAGCAGCAGAGAGATTTGGGGATGAGCTTTGTGTCACATATAGCATCAGGGAAGGGGGTGAACATTATCCAACCTGAAGAGAAGCAGTACCAGTGAATGACCCTACATGGGATCCCAATGACAAGATGGAAGATGGGAAGAGGAAACACTTTCAGGTGTGCATAATGGAGGGCTTACATAGGACTGTCAATTATACTAAGTTTTCCATGATTGACCAGGGATTTGATGAAAATCCCACTGCCTTCCTGGAAAGGCTAAGAGAGGCCTTGGTAAAGCACACCTCTCTATCTCCTGATTCAGTCAAGGGACAGCTAATCCTAAAGGATAAATTTATTACTCAGGCTGCCCCTGACATCAGTAGGAAGTTGCAAAAACGGGCCCTAGGACCAGACAGTATATTAGAGGACCTCCTGAAAGTGGCTACATCAGTCTTTTATAATAGAGAAAGGGAGGCCTAGGAAAGAGAGACAAGATACAGGTATTCCCAGGGTGCACCTGTGAATTGCTAAGGATATGGCAAGAACAGCTATCTCTCTTCTAAAGTTTATCCGCTCCCATGCAAGGTTTAATTTCTTTCACCAGGATGAAATAGCTTGGGGTACAATGTTGTTAGTATATTTTACTTCTTGTCTCTATAATCTTTGGCACTCAATTCTTTCCTTGTTATAATACACATGTTTAACTCATGCATTCTTAACCTTATAAAACTTGTTTTTTTCTCTCATGCCTAGAAACCCTCAAACTCCAAACCGTCAGGCAACCGGATCCTCAAACGATGGCTCCCCTTTGCTAGGAACCCTTAGATAGACCTCTGGGAGGAGTCTGACTGCCGTTTTCCCCAAAACAACGCCCCTGTCAACAGGAAACAGCTAAGACTGGTCATCGTCCATATTCTAGTGGCAGTTAGATGTACCTCTTCAGAGGGGGGAAATGATAAGGGAGTGCTGGGAAGGGAAGAGCGTGGTCCCTTTAAATGATACAGAAGCGGAGAAGGGAAGTGCTGGGTAGAAGAAGGCGGGTTCCTGGCTAGGGCTTCACCCCCAAGGACCTAGGTGAGGACAGGCACTTCTGCTTTCACATCCAAATGTTGCAATTTCCAAGACCACCCTGGCCCACCACCACCTGGCCCCATCCTGGGCCTATAAAAACTGAGACCCTAACAAGGCAGAGACACACAAGCGACTGGACATTGTGAGGAACACATAGGTGGAAGAAGACACAAGCAGCTGATCATCGAGAGCACGCAGGCAGAAGAGCACATTGACAGGCACCGGCATGCCCGCAGGCCATCAACCGGTGTAATGACATGGAGTTTGCCTGGAGCAGTCTGAGGAGAGCCCAGGCTGCCGAGCGGCCCAACTCCGGGGGAAAACAATTTCCCTCTGGCTCCCCTGTCTGCTGAGAGCTACTTCCACTCAATAAAACCTTGCACTCATTCTCCAAGCCCATGTGTGATCTGATTCTTCTAGTACACCAAGGCAAGAAACCCAGGGTTACAGAAAGCCCTCTGTCCTTGCGACAAGGTAGAGGGTCTAATTGAGCTGACTAACACAAGCTGCCTATGGATGGCAAACTAAAAGATCACCCTGTAACACACGCCCACTGGGGCTTCAGAAGTTGTAAACATTCACCCCTAGACACTGCCATGGCATCAGAGCCCCACAACCTGCCTGTCTGTATGCTCCCCTAGAGGTGTGAGCAGGGGGGCATCAAAGAAGTGAGCCACATCCCCATCACATGCCCTGTGAAGAGGACAAGGGAACTTTTCCCGTTTCAACTGCATTACAGCAACATAATGAGATACTGTCTCTTTAAAAACGTCTGAAAACCACTAATCTACGGTTCTATTGGCATGATTCACAGCTGAGAAAACTGGGACTGCAGGACAGGGTGCTGAGCCAAGATGGGCACTGAGTTCTTTCTCCGGGTCAGAGCAAGCTCCTTCCTCCTCCACCAGTGTCTTTTCTCCTGACTTGTTTTCTGACCATTCACCCTGGGCTCAGCTTGGAGCAGGGCCTGTGTATTTACTGCTGAGGCCACATTAACTCTTAGCAATGATTAAATTTTGACATCTCAAAACCACACTTCCAAATGTCCCCTTCAGAGGGATGCAATGATAACTCCTGCAGACCTTCAGCAAAGGGATATTACTTTTGTGCCCCCTTGGTCCCAGCGTAAAAGTGTTGACTGAAATTAAAAAGGGGAAGTGGTTGTAATTCACCAGGGCCTTTCCTCTTAAGTGGGTCTTGACTTTAACTTCCACCCTCAAGGTGAAGGGCAGATGGTTTCTCTGCAATTTCACATTAGTTTAACAAATGGTTTAATGAGCACTAAAATCAGTGCTACCCTATGTTGCCCAACCCCAGGAAGAGTGATTCACATTGAATAGAATGTGGATGCTGCCTGTCCCTGGGATGGTGGGGTTCACAGCTTTGCCTAAGAAATCTGTTCAGTGTGTACATTAACGCAATGCACGGGGGGAAGGTGATTCACACCAATGCATGGGGGAAGGTAATTCACACCAATGCACTGGGGAAGACATCAACCAGGGGAGGAGACATAAGGAAAGAAGCATATTGTGATATGGAAGGTAAAACAGAGGTGCAGGGTGGCCTGGAGGAGGTAATGACTGACACTGAGAGGGGTTTAGGGATGTCCCCATGGAGATGGTGACATCTGAGCTGCATTTTGAGACCTCTGCCGAAATCAGTCATGTCATACTGTGTGATTCAGAGCCACCTGTGTGATTCAGAAGCAGCTGGTGGAAAACACTGTGAAGCTTCCCACCACGGAGAGACCCTCTGACGACAAACTCAGGCCCAACTGATGGCAGATCCTGCTCAGCACACATTTGACAAAGCAAAGTTCACCTTGTTAGAAGTTGACACCCCCACCTGCTCCTGTGCGGAGGTCCTGCATTCTTACACCCTGCCCAGAAGAGGTGTCAGAGTGGGGCATGGACTCGTAAGCTGCAAAAGAAGCTGCCTGGGAGGAGTCAGGCTGGAGGTCAGCTTCTACTTTAAATTCTCTATGGGACACTGGTAAAACTACAGCCAGGATTCAATTCCAAGAAGGTTATCAGAGAGACAATCCGAGGTTTAGGTGCAAAGATGTTCATGGCAGCATTATTTATAATTATGAGAAATATAACAATCAGAAAACATTTCCTGAGGACACTATGGTCAGGGAGCAGTTTCTGTGTTTTAAAGGAATAGCCTGCTGTGGTTTTGAATAGTTGTGTCCCCTCTAAAACTCATGTTGAAACGTAATCCCCAATGCAACAGTGTTAAGAGGTGTGGCCTAATTAGGAGGTGATTGAGTCATGAAGGCTCTGACAACCTGATGGGATTAGATGCCCTTAGGAAAAGCCCTGGTGGAGGGAGTAAGTTCCCTGGTTGGCCCCTTTGGTTCCTCCCACCTTGTAAGGACACCATGTTCCTCCCCTTGGTCGTATGCAGCAATAAGACACCATTTTGGAAGAGCAGACCAGGCTGTCCCCAGGCACTGAACCTGCTGCCACCTTAATCTTGGACTTTTCAGCCACTAGAACTGTGATAAAATACATTTCTGCTCTTTATAAATTATTCAGTCTCTGGTTTCTTGTTATAGCAGCACAAACAGTCAAAGACATAGCCTATTGAGACAGGAATTACAATTGTTCCCATTTCCCAGGCAGCAAAACAGGAACTCTAAGAGGGCAGGTTTGAACTCAACCTGCATGGGATTGGCAAGGTGTAAATGATGGCTTCAGGCCGGGAGCAGTGGCTCACGCCTGTAATCACAACAATTTGGGAGGCCAAGGTGGGCGGATCACCTGAGGTTAGGAATTCGAGACTAGCCTGGCCAACATGGTGAAACCCCATCTCTACTAAAAAAAAAAAAAAAAAAAAATACAAAGATTAGCCAGGCATGGTAGTGCACGCCTGTAGTCCCAGCTACTCAGGAGGCTGAGGCAGGAGAATCGCTTGAACCCTGGAGGGGGAGGTTGCAGTGAGCAGAGATCGTGCCACTGCACTCCAGCTTGGGCGACAGAGCGATAGTCTGTCTCAGGAAAAAATAAATAAAATAAAATGATGGCTTCAAAAAATTTTCTTAGCAGAAGATTTTGCTCAAACAATCTAAAGTTATGCAGAAAAGACATGCTTACATAGATAAAAACATGCTTAGAAGGAACCTTGGGCAGTGGGCATGGTGGCTCACACCTGTAATCCCAGCATTTTGGGAGGCCGAGGCAGGCAGATCACAAGGTCAGGAGATTGAGACCATCCTGGCCAACATGGTGAAACCCCATCTCTACTAAAAATACAAAAATTAGCCAGGCGTGGTGGTGTGCACCTGTGGTCCCAGCTACTCCGGAGGCTGAGGCAGGAGAATCACTTGAACCCGGGAGGCAGAGGTTGCAGTGAGCCAGTGAGAGGTGAAGCCAGCTGGATTTCCTGGGTTGAGTGGGGACTTGGACAACTTTTCTGTCCAGCTAAAGTATTGTAAACACACCAATCAGCCCTCAGTGTCTAGCTAAAGGATTGTAAACACACCAATCGGCACTCTGTAAAAATGCACCAATCAGCGCTCTGTGTCTAGCTAAAGGATCGTACACGCACCAATCACAGCTCTGTAAAATGGACTAACCAGTGCTCTGTAAAATGGACCAATCAGTGCTCCGTAAAATGGACCAATCAGCAGGACGTGGGTGGGGCCAAATAAGGGAATAAAAGCTGGCCACCGGAGCCAGCAGCAGCAACCTGCTCAGGTCCCCTTCCAGGCTGTAGAAGCTTTGTTCTTTTGCTCTTCACAATAAATCTTGCTGCTGTTCATTCTTTGGGTCCACACTACCTTTATGAGCTGTAACACTCACCATGAGGGTCTGTGGCTTCATTCCTGAAGTCAGTGAGACCACGAACCCACCAAGAGGAACAAAGAACTCTGGACACGCCACCTTTAAGAGTTGTAACACTCACTGCGAAGGTCCGTGGCTTCACTTCTGAGGTCAGCGAGACCACGAACCCACCAGAAGGAAGAAACTCCGGACACATCTGAACATCTGAAGGAACAAACATCGGACACATCTTTAAGAGCTGTAACACTCACTGCAAGGGTCTGCAGCTTCATTCTTGAAGTCATAGAGACCAAGAACCCACCAGAAAGAATAAATTCTGAACACATGGAGATCGTGCCATTGCACTCCAGCCTGGAGACAGAGGGAGACTCTGTCTCGAAAAAAAAAAAAAAGGAACCTTGCAAGAAGTAAACATGTTAATGATGACAACCAGGATTGTCTCTGGGGGGTAGGATTACTGGCAATTGTTAAGGCACCTTAGACTTTTCCTTCATTTTCTAGTTTCCCACTGTGGGGTTACATTACTTTCATGATGTGAAAAACCCATGCTACTTGCCAATGACTTAAATTATATATTCGACTGGGCACAGTGGCTCACACCTCTAATCCCAACACTTTGGGAGGCTGTGGTGGGCAGATAGTTTGAGCCCAGGAGTTCAAGACCAACCTGGGCAATATAGTGAGACCCCGTCTCTACAAAAAATGTAGAAACATCATCCACAAAATATGTAGAGACATCCTCATGCCGGCAGCCCAAGCTACTCAGGAAGCTGGGACAAGAGGTTCACTTGAGCCTGGGAGGCAGAGGTTACTGTGAGCCAAGATCGCACCACTGCTCTCCAGCCTGAGTGATAGAGCAAGACTCTGTCTCCAATAAATGAGTGAATGATATGTTCTTGCAGTATTGGACCTGTTGGCATCTAAATATCTCACCTCGAAGATTATAGAAGTGCTGTTCTGGATGTTGCTATCCCTGTGAAACCTTCTCCAACCCCCACCCTCCCTCCTTGACTTAATTGTGGATACTGTTTCCAAGTAAAGCAAATTTCATTTCTCCAAATTAAAGTGACATGAAGCAGGTTTTTCACCCTGGTCAGCCCTTGCCACATAGTTGGGATGCCAGAATTCTTTCAAATAGCATGGAAAGTCCCAAAGACCAAACTAGAGTTCAACCTCTAAGTAAATAACTTCTCTTGCCAACATTCCTTTCTGGGGTGAGCCTTCCAATTTTTTTCATGCAAGTCAGTCTGTAAACTCTGCACAGCCAGCCTGGTGAGGCCCTACAGTAAACAGCACACCTCCACTCCATATACGTGATTAAGGAGCTGGGGTCCAGACTCAAAGTGTCCTCAACATGCGTTCAGGAAGAGCCATTTGTTACCTATGATAGACTGCTGAAGCTGATGGTGACTTACTTAGAAAGTAATGAAACAGGACAGGAGCAGTGGCCTACGCCTGTAATCCCAGCACTTTGGGAGGCCAAGGCAGGTGGATCTCCTGAGTTCAGGAGTTCGAGGCCAACCTGACCAACATGGTGAAACCCCGTCTTTACTAAAAATACAAAAATTAGCCAGGCATGGTGGCAGGCACCTGTAATCCCAGCTACTCGGGAGGGTGAGACATGAGAATAGCTTGAACTTGGGAGGCAAAGGTTGATTGCGCCATTGCACTCCAGCCTGGGCAACACAGCAAGACTCTGTCTCAAAAAATAAAATAAAATAAAAACAAAAGTAATGAAATAGGCCAGGTGCAGTGGCTCAGGCCTATAATCCCAGCAGTTTGGGAGACCGAGGCAGGTGGATCACGAGGTCAGGGGATTGAGACCATCCTGGCCAACATGACTTTTTTTTGAGACAAAGAAAGAAAGAGAGAGGGAGAGGGAGGCAGGGAGGGAGGGAGGGAGAAAGAAAGGAATGAAAGAAAAGAAAGAGAAAGTAATGAAATAGCAGAGGCAAAGTGATGTCTCCAGCAATGGGGTTCTCATTCCCTTTCCTATTGATGCCTGTACTCTGGTTAAAAAGAGTAAACTCACTCACAACCCTGGGCCCTCCATCCTGTGTGCTGCAATGGAGTGAAAGTTTGGGAATTCCAACTAAGAAATTAAACATTGAGCAAAGAGTCTGCTTTCTCCAGTATTGGGTATAAAGTCAAATGGCATTAGGGCTGAGGGCCTCGTATGGCATCTTTGCCTGGGTGGACTGGCTGGTGCAGTGAATTCAGGGTACGGAAGGCACTGAGGAGCCGATGCAATCTGGGGTCTGGGGTCAGTAGGACAGGGCTTGTCAAAAGTACGAACATTAAGAGGGCTCTGTGGCAGGGGTGGGGTAAGGGAAGACCCCAAAGGCTGGAGCAGAAGCATTGGCAGCAGCGCCGTGACTGGGCCAGTCAGCTTTATTCTCTGCTGGCTGTTGGTACTCTGGCTGAATTTGAACAAGCCTGGGCCACTGGCGCTGACTGGTCACAGTTGCGATGGTCAGACAGTCAATACCTGCGGGTAAAGCCTGTCTCTGATTAAGATGGAGACTGCTAGGCTAGGATTCCTCCCCAGGCTCCTCTTGTCTGTCATCTGCTTATGAACTTTCTAAATTTGGCCCGGCACAGTGGCTCACGCCTGTAATCCCAGCACTTTGGGAGGCCAAGGCGGGTGGATCATGAAGTCAGGAGTTCGAGACCAGCCTGGCCAACATGGCGAAACCTTGTCTCTGCTAAAAATACAAAAATTAGCCAGCTGTGGTGGCAGGCGCCCGTAATCCCGGCTACTCCAGAGGCTGAGGCAGGAGAACTGCTTGAGCCTGGGAGGTGGAGGTTGCAGTGAGCAGAGATTGCGCCACTGCACTCCAGCCTTGGTGACAGACCAAACTCCATCTCAAAAACAAACAAACAAAAAAAATTTCTACATTTATAAATGGTGTTTTAAAAAGAAAAAGAAACCTGGAACATTGCTATGGGCTGAGTTGCGCCTCCTAAAATCCCAAGGTTGATGTCCCAACCACAGTGCCTTAGTGTGTGACTGAATGTGAGATAGGATCTTTAAAGAGGTAATTAAGGCCAGGCTTGGTGGCTCACGCCTGTAATCCCAGCATTTTGGGAGGCTGAGGCAGGCAGATCATGAGGTCAGGAGATTGAGACCAGCCTGACCAACATGGTGAAACCCCATCTCTACTAAAATAAAAAAAATTAGCCAGGCGTGGTGGGGTGTGCCTGTAGTCCCAGCTACTCCGGAGGCTGAGGCAGGGGAATTGCTTGAACCCGGGAGGTGGAGGTTGCAGTGAGCTGAGATTGCTCCACTGCACTCCAGCCTGGTGACAGAGTGAGACTCTGTCTCAATAAATAAATAAATAAATAAAAATAAGGAGGTAATTAAAGTTGAATGAGGTCATTAGGGTGGGTCCTAATGTAATATGACTGGTGTCTTTAAAACAAGAGGACATTAGGACACAGATACACACAGAGGGACAACACCTGGGGAAGGTGGCATCTACAAGCCCAGGAGACAGGCCCCAGAAGAAACCAACTCGGCCCATACCTGGATCTCAGACTTTCAGCTTCCAAAACTGAGAATAAACTTATACTGTTCAAGCTTCCCTGTCTGCAGTATTTCCTTTTTTTTTTTTTTGAGACAGAGTCTCACTGTATCGCCCAGGCTGGAGTGCAGTAGTGCAGTCTTGGCTCACTGCAACCTCCACCTCCCGGGTTCAAGCAATTCTCCTGTCTCAGCCTCCTGAGTGGCTGGGACTGTAGGTGCTCACCACCACACCTGGCTAATTTTTGTATTTTTAGTAGAGATAGGGTTTCACCATATGGGTCAGACTGGTCTCAAACCCCTGACCTCAGGTGATCCACCCACCTCGCCTCTCAAAGTGCTGGGATTACAAGCCTGAGCCGCCACATCCTGCCTGTAGTATTTTCTTACTGCAACTTAGCAAGCTACAAATATGAAGCAAAAATACAGACATGAAGCATGAAGTATACATTTGCTTTAATTATCTATGTATGCTCTATGCCACATCTGCCATGTACTACTTTAAAGCCATGTACAGGCCTGTACAGGGACACTCAGCACAGTGTCACATATGTAGATCTAAGCACCTGAGTCATTTTCAAGGACACTTGCTTTTGGGGTCCCAGAGCCTAGGACAGTCATTTGAATCTGCTGTTCACACGTTCTCAAAAACACCCACCCCAAGTGGTGTGTTTACTGATCATGCCATCTCAGAGTGAATGTCACCGCCAACCTAACCAGAGATACACAGCGAGTGCCCTCCAGGAAGGTCCTTAACCTTTCCAGCATCCTTAGATGATCTGTTCTTGTTCCATCAAACAAGTGAGCAGAGGAATGTGGCCCTCAGAAAAATTGCATCCAGGGAGCGAAGACTGAATCTGGTCTCAGGCAGGGTAAAGATTTGTCTCCGCCTCACTCTCCCTGAGTGGTCAGAAAGCGGCCCTGTGATGGTGAGCAGTCTAAAGGTGGAGGTGCGTGCAAGTGCCCGGTGTGAGCAGGTCAGCCCCGCGCTGGTCAGCTCTTCACTGACTCCCTCCACTGCAGATCTGGAAGTGTGGGTGCTGTACTCAGACAGGAATGTCATCAAGCCGAAGAGCACCTTCTACTGGAGTTCAGGTAAAGTTTTTGCTCCAGACATTTTTCATCTGCAGAATGTTAATATCTAGACATTAAACATTCATATAATCATAAGAGTTTTCCAGGCCCCCTATATATGCAAATGGTAAATAACTTAATTATAGTCAGAAAATCGATAGGTGAAAGTAAAAAGATCCATTTATAATGTTACTGAGATTAGTAACATTCAGAAATTGAAAATCTGCTTTTAGATTTTTTTCCAACAAATTTTATCTATGAAGTAAAATAGGTTCCTCGGATCCCTTCTCTTGAAGGCAGAGTAAATGAATATTTATAAGTCACTTTTCACATCCATACAGGGCACTTCACAACCCTTGTTTTATTAGGGACAAAGCACTCTGTAGTGAGAAATAATCAGTGTTGCGATGTTGGCCATCCTTATGTGCCTATTACCTTTTTTTTTTTTTTTTTTTGAGACAGAGTCTCACTCTGTAACACCCAGGCTGGAGTGCAGTGGCACGATCTTGGCTCTTGTCTGTCCACTGGTTAAAGCAATTCTCCTGCCTCAGCCTCCCGAGTAGCTGAGATTACAGGCGCCCGCCACCATGCCTGGCTAACTTTTGTGTTTTTTGTTTTTTAGTAGAGACAGGGTTTCACCGTGTTGGCCAGGCTGGTCTCGAACTCCTGACCTCAAATGACCCACCTCTGCCTCCCAAAGTGCTGGGATTCCAGGCGTGAGCCACCGCACCAGGACCCCCTTATGTGCCCATTATCTACGAGGCTCAGTATAGGATTTATCTCACCAAAATCTGACCCTAACCCTACATGGTTCCCAGAGAAGTGATTGCTAATTATTATTAACACATGGAACAACTATAATAGTTATTATTATTTTGAACACAGTCTTGCTCTGTCACCCAGACTGGAGTGCAGTGGTGCAATCTTGGCTAACTGCAACCTCCATCTCCCGGATTCAAGTGATTCTCCTGCCTCAGCCTCCTCAGTAGCTGGGATTACAGGCACGCACCACCAAGCCTGGCTAATTTTTCTATTTTTAGTAGAGATGGGGTCTCACCATGTTGGCCAGGCTGGTCTCGAACTCCTGGCCTCAAATGATCCACCCACCTCAGCCTCCCAAAGTGTTAGGATTATAGGTATGAGCTACGGTGCTCAGCCACATTGAACAATTATAGCATGGCAGGTGCTTATGTGAATCAGCTGCTCCAGTCTTCATAACCAACCCATGGAGAAGGAAGGGCCTCTCACTGTGACCCCACATTGTCAATGGAGAAACAAACGCCGAGAACAAGAACCTCACCGGGCGTGCTGGCTGGCGTCTATAGTCCCAACTACTCAGGAGGCTGAGGCAGGGGAATCGCTTGAACCCAGGAGGCGTAGGTTGCAGTTAGCTGAGATTGCGCCACTACACTCCAGCCTGGCAACAGAGCAAGACTCTGTCTCAAAAAAAAAAAAAAGGCCCTGGAGTGGACAGTGGCAGAACTGGGGTATGATGCTGGAGATTGACGCTGAATGACAAGTCACCACATCCCCCACCTACCTTCCCTCCACACATTTCCTAACTTGCCCCACGTCAAAGAGTTATCAGTAACTATACCACAGTTGTTTTGATGATTGCAAAGAGCAAGAATGCGAATAAATCCCTTCTTGATATCTCAGCCCTCATGTGGATTTGGCGGAGGCCAAGAGCTGGCTTCATCAGCTTCTGTTTATGAGCAGAGCTTCCAAGGCCTGTCTGTGCAGAGAGAGCTTGAATACATCCCAGGAAAGACCACGAGTGAGGCGCTCATTCAGCAGAAGGGTTTTACAGAATGGCTTGGAATATGTGAAGGCCCACGGAGCTGGGGCGGAGGGAGCCAGGCATCAGTTGCCCTGTCTGAACCTTCAAGAAGGCTGAGGGCTCTGCCTTCCTTGTTCATCTAACTCTGCAAGTTTTGGGGACAGGGAAAAAGTGTTACTATTTCCACAACTGATCCAGTTCTTACAAAGCCTCGAGCTTGGAAAGAAAGAGAGGGAGAAAACCTTCAGCCCTATCACTGATTTCAGAGTGCAGAGCAGGCTGCCAGGGGCTCTCCAGGCAAAGGCAGCGGCAGTGGCCTCCCTATTGCCCTGCTGGGAGCAGGCTCATCCCTCACCATCCCTCCTCTTCTCATTTCTACCCCCAGGAGCTCAGTTAGTTGCTGCTGGCTCGTTTCTATTTACACAACTGGAAAAGTAATGTGTGGTCTCTCCCAAACAGTTGGGCGATCTGTGTAATTATGCAACAGTAGAAAACAGCAGCTCTGTTTGGAAAGCAGGGTTATGATCTCCTAGCTGGGGATTGTTTATGGAGATGAATCTCATGGCAGGCTCAATTTCCTTAAGCAGCTCCTCTCCCTGCCAGGTTAGTTCCTTCCCTGGTCACAGACTGCACTGTCTTCTGGAGTCTTGGCTGTCCTGGACATAAGCCATTTCTAGTGAGTGGTATGTACCACCTTCCATTCTGCGGTTCTAAGGAGGAATCTGGAAGCATTCACAGCTCATCGTCTCTATGGGTGCCCCCACTACCGTGCCCCTCTGCCCCGGGAACACACAGCTATTGCCACTTGCCTCACACCAGCCCTCTTCCAGTTCCAAAACGTTCAAAGTGATTGCTCGGCAAGAGAAAGGTTGCCTATCCTGCACGAGGCACTGTGTTTCTCCAGCTCTATAATATACTGGTGGTTTACAATGTCACCATCAGGAACAATTCCCGGCAGAGGGTAATCGGCCAAAAGGACAAGTCAAATCAACACAGGCAAACAGCCAAGCCCAGGTGGCAGGGTCGGTCTGCAGAGGAGGCTGAGCATTTATATGGAGGCCTGAAGGTTTGTCCTTGAAAAGGCAAATTGTCTAGATATCAGGTTAGCATCTGGTGGGTGTGTTGAAGAATTACAAGCTGGTAGTTAAAGGGTAATTGCTTTTCCTTGAGACAAAAATGGCCTAAGTGGTTAGATGGAAAGGGCAAGGGAGAGATTGGAATGGTGAGCCCATGAAAGACACAGACTTGGGGCCTGGAGAGGGGCCCCACTCCTGTGAGCCAGGGCACTGGCCTCGGGGATCCCAAACCGGCAAGTCAGCCGCCGACAGCACTGTCTGCTCCTCAGCCCATCCTCAGGGCTCCATAGAAGCCTCTCTGTCACCGTGTCTCAGACACTGTTTTTTTTTTTTTTTTTTTTTTTTTAAGATGGAGTCTCACTCTGTCGCCCAGGCTGGAGTGCAGTGGCACGATCTCGGCTCACTGCAACCTCTGCCTCCTGGGTTCAAGCAATTCTCCAGCCTCAGCCTCCTGAATAGCGGGGATTACAGGCCTGCGCCACCATGTCCGGCTAATTTTTGAATTTTTAGTAAAGATGGGATTTCACCATGTTGGCCAGGCTGGTCTCAAACTCCTGACCTCGTGATCCGCCCACCTCAGCCTCCCAAAGTGCTGGGATTACAGGCGTGAGCCACTGCACCTGGCAAGGATTGTTTTTAATAATAATGGAGCCCAGGTGAGGTGGCTCACACCTGTAACCCCAGCACTTTGGGAGGAAAAGGCGGGTGGATCACCAGGTCAGGAGATCAAGACCATCCTGGCCAACATGGCGAAACCCCATCTCTACTAAAAATACAAAAATTACCCGGGAGTAGTGGTGTGCGCCTGCAGTCCCAGCTACTCAGGAGGCTGAGGCAGGAGAATCGCTTGAACCCGGGAGGCAGATGGTGCAGTGAGCCGAGATTGTGCCACTGCACTCCAGCCTGGCAAAGAGCGACACTCCATCTCAAGATAATAATAAGAAGAAGAAGAAGGAGAAGGAGAAGGAGAAGGAGGAGAAGAAGAATGGGAAATGGGGCAAATGCAGAAATTACAGCAACTGCTCATATTCCTAGCACACAGAGATTAAAGAACAGGGAATATCTAGGTTTACTTCCTGCGACATTGGGTTTAATGTATATTTGATGCTTGAATCCTGCTCCTTCTTTTTTTTTTTTTTTTTGGAGACGGAGTCTCGCTCTGTCGCCCGGGCTGGAGTGCAGTGGCGCGATCTTGGCTCACTGCAAGCTCCGCCTCCTGGGTTCACGCCATTCTCCTGCCTCAACCTCCCGAGTAGCTGGGACTACAGGCGCCCGCCACCATGCCTGGCTAATTTTTTTGTATTTTTAGAAGAGACAGGGTTTCACTGTGTTAGCCAGGATGGTCTCGATCTCCTGACCTCGTGACCTGCCTGCTTCAGCCTCCGAAAGTGCTGGGATTACAGGCATGAGCCACTGTGCCCGGCCACATTGCAGATTTTTTATTTCTAATTATTGTGGATAATACTGTGGTGAATATCTTGCTATC
Source organism: Pan paniscus (assembly GCF_029289425.2). Classification (NCBI taxonomy): domain Eukaryota; kingdom Metazoa; phylum Chordata; class Mammalia; order Primates; family Hominidae; genus Pan; species Pan paniscus. The sequence continues at coordinate 52,488,427 of NC_073255.2, forward strand.
AAATGCATTTCTCACACACTCCCATTTTTTGGATTATATTTTAATATACTTTTTTTCTCACATGGAAGAGTACTAGGACGAACATTATGAAAACTCTGGAAAAACACTTTAAAGAGGTGGATTTTTTTTTTTTTTTCCTTAGGACAGCAGAGGTCAGACCTTTCCTCTTCCCCACACCGACACCAGCTCCATGTGCATTTATTGTTGGGTTTTAACACCCGTGTCCTCCCTCCCTCTCCCCAGTGTTCTTCCACAGCTTTGCCCACTGGCAAAGATGGATATCTTGTTGTATAAAATGGAAAAAAGCAGAAATTGTGAAGATTAGACCTACCTTCCTTCCTTCCTTCCTTCTTTTCCTTCCTCCCTTTCTCCCTCTCCCTCCTTCCCTCTTTCTTTCTTTTTGCAAAGATTAGGATTCTCTCTGGGTTTTCTAGAAAGCAAGTATCACTGAGCAATGGGCTCACACTAGTTACACATAGAAGCCAATATTATAGCATCAGCTTTTGTGAAAAGAAAAAGCTTTATTGCAAGGTTGACTGGCAACGAGATAGGAGGCAGTGCTGAAATCTGTCTCCCCAGGCTGGGATCTAGGGGCAGGTTTTATAGGCAGAGAACAACTATGAGGGAGATAGGAAACTGCAACAGGCGTGACTGGACTGGGTCATGCAAAGAGGTGGTGCTAGGTTCTTGGCTTTTAAGTTTGTACTGCAACAAAACAGGGCATCCTCGCTTCTTAACTTGGACCCCGTTCCTCGATGGACTGCATGTGGTTCTGCACGTGATTGTCTTTTTCATTCTGGTTGGCTCTGGCATCACCAATCAGGCATGCTTGGTTTATCTGGGCATGCTCAAGTTATGTGACTTGCAACCCTCGTATCCACTGCAAATGAAAAACAGCTCATCTTTTCGTTTCATTTTGTTACTGACAAAATGGAACCAGGCTGAACTGTTTCTGCAGTGAAGGATACATGCCCCACTCAGTCCCCGGCAGTGCTAGGCAAGGCGATAGAGGCAGCAAAGGGAGTGAGTACTGGCACTAACCTTCCACAGAAGGACAGAATTTTTTTTTTTTTTTTTTTTTTTTTTGAGATGGAGTCTCACTGTGTCTGTCGCCAGGGTGGAGTGCAGTGGCAAAATCTCGGCTCACTGCATCCTCTGCCTCCTGGGTTCAAGCGATTCTCCTGCCTCAGCCTCCCAAGTAGCTGGGATTACAGGTGCACACTACCACTCCCAGCTAATTTTTGTATTTTTAGTAGAGATGGGGTTTCACCATGTTGGCAGGATGGTCTTGATCTCTTGACCTCATGATCCACCTGCCTCGGCCTCCCAAAGTGGTGGGATTACAGGCATGAGCCACCGCACCTGGCCAGGACAGAATTTTAACTGGTAGCTTTTCCGAAGATCTGGCTCAGTAAAGACTAGTAGGAGTAACTGCTCCTAGTAGTGACTAGTTGGGGAAAATCTTGGTGGATATCTGCTTGTGTGCAACCCCTAACACAAAAATGTACCCGAGCCTGGTGTTAGCTGTTGCAGATGCTTGGGACAGCGGGAAAACAGAGCAATTTGGAGCCATCTGTAAAATGTCCATCTTCAGGAGTACACACGGTTGCACCAAAGAGCTGGGCCCCGAGCTTGTGGGACTGAAGGGCCTAGGAAAGAGCCCTGGCCTTTTCAGCAGACAAAGCAGAGGACAGAGGATATGCTGAGTAATCGAATGGCTGGCCCCAAGCAGCAGCAGTGCTTTCCAGGCAGGTGGGCTGGCCGTTGTGGGCAGGACAGAGCCCTCACACCTGGATGGCTCGTGCAGCAGGATGCCTGTTGTTCCTGGCACAGGCAGGTGTAGAACCTCTCCTTCCACAATGCCATGCTGTATGCCACCGCTCAGCATAAAACCAGCTTTCTCCTGTGCTGCCAAACCCCTGCCAGTCCTCCTCTGGCCAAGATCTCTGCCTTTGAGAAGCTCCGGGCCCTCGGTGGAGCTGAAGGCCCTTTTTGTGCTGCCCCAGACTTGGCCCGTGGCTCTATGACTGCACTCAAGGACCCTAGATATCCATGCTGACCCCACCAGCCCAACCTCACCCCTAGGCCATGGGCAACCAGAAAGGCAGGCTGGCCCATTATCTCTATTCCCATCTTGCCAACACTGGTCTGATTATCAAACGAGGGAACACAGGAGAAAGGACACTTCGGCTGACCAGTGCAGTGCCCGTGCAGTAGAAAGGCACACTTCCTGATAGCACCAGCCTGGCCAGAGAGAAATCGAGTCTCCCCACTTCCCATTCGGGAACTCATGAATTCACCCTCTTACCTTAAATGACTTATAAGTGACTGAAATCAATTTAATGTTTAAAATACCTTCAATAGGCCAGGCACAGTGGCTCATGCCTGTAATCCCAGCACTTTGGGAGGCCGAGGTGGGCGGATCACGAGGTCAGGAGATTGAGACCATCCTTGGCTAACATGGTGAAACCTCGTCTCTACTAAAAATACAAAAAATTGGCCGGGCCTGATGGCGGGCGGCTGTAGTCCCAGCTACTCGGGAGGCTGAGGTAGGAGAATGGCATGTACCCGGGAGGCAGAGCTTGCAGTTAGCTGAGATCACGCCACTGCATTCTAGCCTGGGCAACAGAGTAAGACTCTGTCTAAAAAAAAATATATATATATATATAAAATAAAATAAAATAAAATAAACATAGCTTCACTTAATATCTGAATGTGTTATGCTATCTTAAAGGGTAAGCCTAGTAACAACAAGCAGTCAAGACACTGGTGACAACAAACTCTGTGGGAGCCCAGCTCCTGCCACTCTCTGCTTAGAGAAGAGTTCATGCTCACTCTAACTCTGTTTCCTTGTCTGTGAGCTTAGGACTGTTCTAGTTAACTATTGTTGAACAACAAAACCAACCCAAAACTTCATGGCTGTAAACAATAATCGTTTATTACTTTTTATGTATTCTTTTTTTTGAAATAGGGTCTCCCTTTGTCACCCAGGCTGGAGTGCAGTGGTGTGATCTCGCCTTCTGCAATCTCAAACTCCTGGGCTCAAGTGATCTTTTCACCTCAGCCTTCCTAGTAGCTGGGACTAAAGCACATGGTATCATGCCTGACTAATTTTTAAAAAATTGTTTGTGGAGATGGGGTCTCATGTTGCCCGGGATGGTCTAGAACTCCTGGGCTAAGGTGATCCACCCACCTCAGCCTCCCAAAGTGCTGGGATTACAGGCATGAGCCACTGTGCCCGGCTCACTTATTACTATTATGTCTCCTAGTCCTAGGGGCTAATGGGCTCAGGTCAGCAGCACTGACTCAGGTCGCTGGTCCCCATGGGTGTGCTCAGACTGGGGCTGGAGCTGGGTTGTGTTGAAGGCTCTTCCCTCCCTGTGTGGTACTTGTGTTGCAGGACTCAAACAGCTGGGGATCTTTAGGCCTCTCTCTCTCCCTTCTCTCCATGTGGCCCCTCCAGCATGGTGGCTTCAGGGTGACTGGGCTTGAGGGTAGCACGACAGGCCCAGAGTTCTACAGGCACAACCCTGAGAGGAACTAAGCTGAGTGGAAGCCATATTCTAGGCCTTGGAAGGAGCACACCTGAGCCAGATAGTACCAGCCTCCAGGAACTGATCATTAAATGTTCAAAAATGTTGGGGGTTGTTAATCACAGGCACCATTAAGATTTAACAAAAACTTACAGTTAAATTGTATTAAAATCAAAGGCAATATATTATTTGTCACTTCCAAATGATTTTTTACCATATATTACTGTTATTTATGCTTTTGGAGTTATTTACATCGATCTTATCTATAGAGTGGAAATACCATTAATGGTGTGTTAATGCACATGTCTTTCCAGCTTCATGTTCAGTGACATCATCTTAGTAGCCTGAAACTGACCATGGGCATATTTACACCCCAGCAAGTGGCAGTTGTACAAATCAAAGCCTTAATATTTTTTTCCAGTTGTAAAATTTTGTTTAAAGAAATCTTGGCCCAGCACAGTGGCTCACGCCTGTAATACCAGCATCATGGGAGGCCGAGGAGGGTGGATCACGAGGTCAGGAGATGGAGACCATCCTGGTTAACATGGTGAAACCCCATCTCTACTAAAAATGAAGAAAATTAGCCGGGCGTGGTGGCAAGTGCCTGTAGTCCCAGCTACTCTGGAGGCTGAGGCAGGAGAATCGCTAGAACCCTTGAGGCAGAGGTTGCAGTGAGCCGAGATCGCACCACTGCACTCCAGCCTGGATGGCAGAACGAGACTCCATCTCAAAAAAAAAAAAAAAGAAAAAAGAATATTTAGCCAAATTAACTTTAAAAGAGTTTAATTGAGCAAAGAATGATTCGCAAGTCAGGCAGCCTCCAGAGTCAGAGTAGACTCAGAGACTCCAGTGTAGCTACATGGTAGAAGATTTATGGACAGATAAAGGAAAGTGACGTACAGAAAACAGAAGTGAGGTACAGAAACAGCTGGATTGGTGACAGCTCGGTGTTTGCCTTATTTGAACATGGTTTGCATAGTTGACAACCTTTTTTTTAGAAATGGAGTCTCACTCCATCACCCAGGCTGGAGTGCAATGCAGCAATCTTGGCTCACTGCAACCTCTGCCTCTCAGCTTCAAGCAATTCTCCTGCCTCGGCTTCCCCAGTAGCTAGGATTACAGGCGCCCGCCACCCACCCAGCTAATTTTTTGTGTTTTCAGTAGAGACGGGGTTTTGCCATGTTGGTCAGGCTGGTCTTGAACCCCTGACCTCAAGTGATGCACCCGCCTCTGCCTCCCAAAGTGCTGGGATTACAGGTGTGAGCCACTGCGCCTGGCCAATTGGCAACCTTCGATTGGCCAAAACTCAGTGACAGCACAAGAGTAGGCTACAGTCTGTATATAACTCCATTTAGGCTCCAGTTCACATCATGTACAGATAAACCTTTAGGCCAAACTTAAAATATGTAAGTAGCAGCTTTAGGCTAAACTTGATGGAACAATATCTACTGGTGCCTGTTGGCCATTTCCTACTAGTCAGAGTGGTCATGACTGCTTTCTAGATGCAAGGGAGGTCCTCTGTGGGAGGACAGCGCTGTGTGAGAGCACGTGAATGGGATACATACATCACGGCAGCCCTCTTTGGGGAGTCACAACCTGCCACGGAGATAGTGGAAGAATTGATGTAATTTATGGAAAGTGTTTCACCTAGTACGGAGGATATGAATTCTTCAATAAATGGCAGCTAGTTATTATTACATATCTGCTGGGCCTAATATTTGTCCCCTCCCCAGTTCATATGCTGAAACCTAATTGTAAAGTCATAGTAAAAGGAAGCGGGGCCTTTGGAAGGTATAAGGTTAGAAGGGCTCTGTTCGGCCAGGCGCGGTGGCTCATGCCTGTAATCCCAGCACTTTGGGAGTCCGAGGCAGGCGGATCACGAGGTCAGGAGATTGAGACCATCCTGGGGTAACACAGTGAAACCCCGTCTCTACTAAAAATACAAAAAAATTAGCTGGGCGTGGTGGCAGGCGCCTGTAGTCCCAGCTACTGGAGAGGCTGAGGTAGGAGAATGGCGTGAACCCGGGAGGCGGAGCTTGTGGTGAGCTGAGATCGCGCCACTGCGAGACTCCGTCTCAAAAAAAAAAAAAAAAGAAAAAGAAAAAGAAAAAGAAGGGCTCTGTTCCTGTGCTCTCGTGAATGGGATTAGTGCCCTTAAAAAAGAGGCTCCAGAGAGCCACCTGCCCGTTCTGTCATGCAAGGTCACAACAAGGCGGCTCCATCTTTGAAGCAGAGAATGGGCCCTCATCAGATGCTGAATCTGCTGGTGTCTTGATCTTGGACTTTCCAGCCTCCAGAATTACAAGAAATAACATTTCTGTTGTTCATAAATTACCCAGTCTAAGGTATTTTGTTACAGCAGCCTGAACAAACTAAAAAATGCCTATGTATCTTTACTTGTATGGCAGGAAAACTCTGGGATATGGGGTTCCATGAGCCTGTTGGCACCACAAAATGGTACTTGCTATTGAGATGGAAGTGGGGAAGGGAAGGGCGTGGTCCCTTTAAATGATACGGAAGGTAAGTGCTGGGTAGAGGAGGGCATGGTCCCTGGCTAAGGCTCTACTCCCAGGCCTGCACCCATGGACCTAGGTGAGGACAGGCATTTTTTGTTTTCCTGCCCAAATGTTGCATTTCCCAAGACCACCCTGGCCTGCCATGCCCCCATCCTGTGCCTGTAAAAATCCGGAGACCCTAGCAGGCAGACACACAAGCAGCTGGACGTCAAGAGGAACACATCAGCAGAGGAACACATAGGCAGCTGGACTTCCAGAGGAACTCACTGACAGGCACTGCCATATTGGCAGGCCACGGATCAGCAGAACAACAGGGAGTTTGGCTGGGGTGGTCAGAGGAGAGCCCAGGCTGCCGTGTGGCCCGGCTCCAGGGGAAAACCAATCCACCTTCTGGCTCCCCCATCCGCTGAGAGCTACTTTCACTCAAGAAAACCTTGCATTCATTCTCCAAGCCCACATGTGACACGATTCTTCCAGTACACCAAGGCAAGAACCCAGGATACAGAAAGCTCTCTGTCCTTGCAA